>NC_067476.1:2197500-3437500 GCF_947179515.1 Apodemus sylvaticus
TTCAATCATTCTATAGAACCCACCTTTATGGAAGGTATAACATGTACTTTATAAAAGGTTTCTATATAGTCACAGCAATCTTTACATAGCTTACTTTTTGCCTTATTGTGGGCATGGAATTTAGTGAATTTCACCACAAAAGTTTTCACTAAATTATTACTCCGCTGGTTGTGGTATCAACAGAGATGGTTACATCCAGGGTCTATCCCTGGAGTCATCCTGACACTCCTTACTCTATACATACTCCCTAACCACCAGATCTTACGAAAATCTCATATCCAGTATACCAGCATCACTTGACTACTGTTGCATGTGCCACAAATAAGCTATAAGGTTCTACTAGGACCTGCTCCACCTTGCTTACTCCCCAAACCAAAGGCCCCTCCCATGTTATACCTAATTTGTTCTAGCTACCTTGACCCTCAACACTTGGATGAGGAGGAAAATCCTACATACCAGCCTAGTTTCTTCTGTGTATGACTTCGCTCTATCTTAGCCATTAACAACACCTTTTAGGCTTAAAGCAGGACCAGCATATCTTCTATTCTCCAGAGCACACTCTGAACATAACAGAAACACAACTAACAAAGAAGTTCAAATGCCTAGATATGATTCTAAAATTACAAACAATGAAAAGTCAAGGCAATATCTCACCTCTAAACCCTACCAGACCTGTAGCAATGTTTGCTAGGAGAATTACCTAGGTGAATCCTAGTACACAGAATTTAAAAGAGTAATTAGTAAACTTCATCAAACAACTTAAAGAGTTTAAAAAATAGCTCAACAAAATTAAGGAGAAAGAACTTAAGAAGAATTAAATACCTGAGTGATGATCAAGGAAAAATAAACAGAATATTGATCAAAAAAGATTAAGCTTATATAGGACATAAAATGAATTCAATAAAGAGAAACATTGCAGGGACTCAAGCTGAGACAAAGACAGAATTAAAAATTCCAATAACCCAACTAGAAAATTGAAATGAAAATTGAGTACAGCAGGAAGAAGCCAATAATGGATATCAAGGACTCAATGATAAAACAGAGAATCTAGATGAAAGAAGTACAGAATATAAAAAATAAATCAAAAAGAAAAACAAAATTTAAAAACCTAAAAGGAAACATACAAGAAATGTGGGACACTATAAAAAAAGACCAAAGCATTGAATTATAGCCATAGAAGAGGGAGAAGTACTCTGTGAATGACATAAACAAGATTCTCAACAAGATCATAAAAGAAATACCTTTTTGGAATTACCTTTGTCCCCAAACAAAGAGAAGGAATATATTCAAGAAGCAAATACATGAGACCTAAAAAGAAAATCCCCATGTCATGATATTGTTAAAATACTTAAGTATACAAAACAAAGTACATTTAAAGCTTCAAAAACAAAACAACAAAACACAAGTCATGTAAGCTGATTTCTCAGTGGAAATGTAGAAATCTGGTAGAGCCTACACTAATGCATTCCAAGTCCTAAATAACTATGAAAGTGGTGCTAGACTAATATACCCAGCAAAAACATCTGCCATAGTTTAAGGAGAAGAAAAAAATTTGCATGATATCACCAGCCTAAAAATATTAACAATCCAGCAAACCAAGCATAAAGAAAATACAAGAAGCATTATTTTGTGATAGAGAGAGAAGTGAGGATAGCCAAGAGACTGGAAAACAAATATAAAGCTATAAGTACTAAAGCACAAAGTACCACTAGGAACACACACACAAAAAAATACCACAAAAAAATCAAGAACACAGTGACAACAATGAACACATATTTCAACACTAACATCAAACATGAATAGGGTCAACATTCCAATAAAAAAAAAAAAAAGGACTGAAGGCATTAAGAAACAAAATATATTTGTTGTTTACAATCAACACATCTTCCCTTTAAAGACAGTCACTGCCTTAGAGCAAAAGAATAGGAGACAGTACTGCAAATGAATGGAAAGAAGTTGCTGGCAAACTGATTTCCAGAGTGGTTGTACCAGCTTGCAATCCCACCAGCAGCATCTTCTTTCTCCACATCCTCACCAGCACCTGCTATCTCCTAAGTCTTTGATCTTAGCCATTCTGACGAGTGTGAGGTGAAATCTCAGGGTTGTTTTGATTTACATTTCCCTGATGACTAAGGATGTTGAACATTTCTTTAGGTGCTTCTCAGCCATTTGATATTCCTCAGGTGAAAATTCTTTGTTTAGCTCTGTACCCCATTTTTGAAAAGGTCTATTTGTCTCTTTGGAGTCTAACTTCTGGAGTTCTTTGTATATATTGGATATTAGCCCTCTGTCAGATGTAGGGTTGGTAAAGATCTTTTCCCCATTTGTTGGTTGCCATTTTTTCTCCTATTGACAGTGTCCTTCGCCTTAAAGAAACTTTGTAATTTTATGAGGTCCCATTTGTCAATTCTTGATCTTAGAGAATAAGCTATTGGAGTTCTGTTCAGGAAATTTTCCCCTGTGCTCAGGTGCTCAAGGCTCTTCCCCAGTGTTTCTTTTCTATTAGTTTCAGTGTGTCTGGTTTTATGTGGAGGTCCTTGATCCACTTGGACTTGAGCTTAATACAAGGAGATAAGAATCTATTGATCTGCATTTTTCTGCATGCTAGCTGCCAGTTGAACCAGCATCATTTATTGAAAAGGCTATCTTTTTTCCACTGGATGGTTTTAGCTCCTTTGTCAAGAGACCATAGATGTGAGGGTTCATTTCTGGGTCTTGAATAATTCTATTCCATTGATCGACCTAGTCTGTCACTGTACCAATACCATGCATTTTTTAACACTATTGTTCTGTAGTACTGCTTGAGGTCCAGGATACTGATTCCCCCAGAAGTTCTATTACTGTTGAGAATAGTTTTATTATCCTGAGATTTTTGTTATTCCAGATGAATTTGAAACTTGCTCTTTCTAACTCTATGAAGAATTGAGTTGGCATTTTGATGGGGAATGCATTGAATCTGTATATTTCTTTTGGCAAGATGCCCATTGTTACTATATTAATCCTGACAATGCATGAGCATGGAAGATCTTTTCATCTTATTTGATTTCTTTCTTCAGAGACTTGTGGATTCTCCAGCATGTAATAAAGACACATGTTCCATTAGGTTCATAGCTGCTCTATTTATAGGCAGAAGCTAGAAAGAAACCAGATGTCCCTCAACAGAGGAATGAACACAGAAAATGTGGTAGATTTACACAATGGAATACTACTCAGCTATTAAAAACAGTGAATTCATGAAATTCTTAGGCAAACGGATGGAACTAGGAAATAATATCCTGAGTGAGGTAACCCAATCACAAAAGAACACACATGGTATGCACTCACTGATAGGTGGATATTAGCCCAGAAGCTCAGAATACCCAAGAAACATTTCACATATCAAATGATGCCCAAGAAGGTAGAAGAACAAAATATGGATACTCTGGTCCTTCTCAGAAGGGGGAACGAAATACCCACAGAAGGAGATACAAAGTATGGAACAGAGTCTGAGGGAAAGACCATCCAGAGACTACCCCACCTAGTGATCCATCCCATATACAGTTACAAAACCCAGACACAATTATCTTTGCCCACAAGTACTTGCTGAATGAAGTCAGGTATAGCTGTCACCTGGGAGGCTCTGCTAGTGCATGACAAATACAGAGGGAGACCTTCTCAGCCAGCCATTGAACTGAGCACAGGATCCCCAATGGAGGAGCTAGAGAAAGGACACAAGGAGCTGAAGGGGTCTGCAGCACCATAGGAGGAAGAACAATATGAGCCACCCAGTACTCCCAGAGCTGCCAGGGACAAAACCATCAACCAAAGAGTACACATGCTGTTACCCATGGCTCCAGATGCATAGGCTGCAGAGGATGGCCTTGTTAGACACCAAAGGGAGGAGAGGCCCTTGGTCCTGGAAAGGCTTGATGCCACAGAGTAGAGGAATACCAGGACAGGGAAGCAGGAGAGGGTCGACTGGGGAATAGGGGAAGGGGAGATGGCTTATGGGATTTTCGGGGGGTGGGAAACCAGGAAAGGGGACAACAGTTGAAATGTATATAAAGACTATAATAATAATAATAATAATAATAATAATAAAAAGTTGTAGGGCACTAGTGGAACACGCCTTTAATCCCAGCACTGGGAGGCAGAGACATGCCAGTTTTTGAGTTCGAGGCCAGCCTGGTCTACAGAGTGAGTTCTAGGACAGCCAAGGCTATGCAGAGAAACCATGTCTCAAAAAACCAAAAAATAAAACAAAAATGGAAAGAAGTAAGTAGACATCACTATCCTAACGTCTAAAGAAAGAAACAAACCCAAACCAAAAAAAAAAATAATAATAATAATTCAAATTAAAACTGATTACAAGAAATAGAGGGCTACTTAACTTTAATGAAAAGAATAGTACACAAATAAGACAATACTATCTGTAGTATGTACACAAGCATATTAATATTAAACAATTCATTACTACATGGTGGATAGGTTATCAAAGAAGTCAAGAAAGAAATAAAAAAGTACTAGAATTTAATGAATAAAACAACAAAAACTCTGAGATACATTGAAAGCAGTTCCACTAATAAAATTATATCACTAACTGACAATATTAAAAAGAAATCAGAAAAAGTACAAATAAATAATGTTCCAACTGAAAACTTTGAAAAAGAAGAAACCAAATCTAAACCTACCTAATGGCAAGAAATAAGAAAACTCAGAGAAATTAATGAAATAGAAAACACTACAAATAATTAACAAATAAAGAGCTGGTTCTTTGAAAAGATAAACTAGATTGACAGACCAACTAACCGAAAGAAACAAAGGCAGGACTCAAACAAACAGAATCAGAAATAAATACAGAAATATTAAGACAGACAAGAAAGTAATTAAGGAAATACATTAAGCTGAAAAACCAAAAGAAACTAGATGATTTTCTAATTTCACTCAAATAAATCACAATTAAACTAAGAAGTTAAAAATGTATACAGACCCATAATAATGTGATTGAAATTGTAGTAAAAACTCTCCAACTAATGGTAATCCAGGAATTGATGTAGAGACAGAAGAAATCTACTAGGCTTACAAAGATCTACAGGCAATCCTAAAAGTATATTTAAAAGATAGAGAGAGGACCTTCCAGTCTGAGCTGGTTTACCTTGTGTTCGAACTCTTTAGCCAGTCTTTTAACACCCAGAAGATGTGACACTTCCAGGTGCCATAACATGCCCAGGATCATAGAATCAGAGGTGAGGAGGACATAACATTTGCCCCAGCACCACCAGACTTAACTGGGACTAGTGGGATCCAGGGACACAGAACACCCGCCTGCCCAGTGGCACCAGTACCTTCCAGTGTGGGCTGGTTTACCTTGTGCTCAAACTCTGCAGCCAGTCCCATAACACCCAGAGGAGGCTCCACTTCTAGGTGCTCTAACACACCCAAGATAACAGGATCACAGGAGCTTGGTGACACCAGGATCTCAGAGCCCCAGAGGCAGCTTGACACGTAGAACAAACACAGGATCTCAGGATCAGAGGATCCTGGAATCACAAGATGACAGAGACAACTGGACTCTGAGGAGTTCTGACACAACCAGGTTCACAGGAAGGACAGGCTCCAGTCAGATATCGCAAGGGCAGATAGCACTAGAAATAATCACATGGTGGGAGGTAGACATAAGAACATAAACAATGTAACTTGGCATCATCAGAACCCAATTCTCCCACTATAGCAAGTCCTCAATACATCATCACACCAGAAAATCTAAAATCACTTCTCATGATGATGACAGAGGACATTAAGAAGTACAAAGTAACTCCCTTAAAGAAATACAGGAGAACACAGGTAAACAAGTAGAAGCACTTAAAAAGGAAACACAAAAATCCCTTTAAAAATTACAGAAAAATACAATCAAACAGGTGAAGGAAACAAACAAAACCATCCAAGACCTAAAAATGGAAATAGAAATAATAAAGAAATCACAAAGAGAGACAACCCTGCTGCTAGAAAACCTAGGAAAGAAATCAAGAGTCAGAGATGCAAGCATCACCAACAGATTACAAGAGATAAAAGAGAGAATCTCAGGTGCAGAAGATATTATAGAAAACATTGACACAGCAGTCAAAGAAAACACAAAAGGCAAAGAGCTCCTAACCCAAAATATCTAGGAAACACAGGACACAATGGGAAGACCAAACCTTAAAATAATAGGTACAGAAGAGAGTCCAGATTGCCAACTTAAAGGGCCAGTAAATATTTTCAACATTATAGAAGAAAACTTCCCTAACCTAAGGAAAGAGATGCACGTAAACATACAAGAAGCCTGCAGAACTCCAAATAGAGTGGACCAGAATAGAAATTCCTCCAGTCATATAATAGTCAGAACAACAAATGCACTAATCAGAGAAAGAATATTAAAAGTAGTAGGGGGAAAAGGTCAAGTAGCATAAAGGCATACCTATCAGAAATACACTAGACATCTCACCAGAAACTACGAAAGCTAGAAGATCCTAGGCAGATGTTATAAAGATCCCAAGAGAACATAAATGCCAGCCCAGCAAAATTCTGAATTACCATAGACGGAGAAAATAAGATATTCTAAGACAAAACCAAATTTACACAAAATACACATAAATCCAGCTCTACAAAGAATACTAGATAGAAAATGCCAACACAAGGAGGGAAAATACACCCTTGAAAAAGCAAGTAAATCAAACGAAGATAGCCACACAAACATAAATCCACAATCACTTTTCCTTAATATCTCTTGATAGCAATGGAATCAATTCTCCAAAAAAAAAAAAAAAAAAAAAGAAATAGACTAGCAGTCTGGATATATTAACCAGTACCCAGCATTTTGCTGCACACAGGAAACTCACCTCATACACAAAGACAGACACTGCCTCAGAGAAAAAGGATGGAAAACAATTTTCCAAGCAAATGGTCCCAAGAAACAAGCTGGTGTAGCCATTCTAATATAGAATAAAAGCGACTTTCAATAAAGTAATCAAAAAAGATAAGTAAGGACACATCATATTCATCAAAGGTAAAACCTACCAAGATGAACTCTCAATTCTGAACATATATTCTCCAAATACAAGGGCACGCACATTCATAAAAGAAACTTTACTAAAGCTCAAAGTACACATTGCACCCCACGCAAAAATGGCGGGAGACTTCAACACCCCACTCTCATCAATGGACAGATCAGCGAAACATAAATAAACAGAGAAACAGTGAAGCTAACAGAAGTTATGAACCAAATGGATTTGACAGATATTTATAAAACATTTTATCCTAAGACAAAAGAATATACATTCTTCTCAGCACCTCACTTTACCTTCTCCAAAACTGACCACATACTCGGTCACAAAACTGACCTCAACAGATATAAGAAGACTGACATAATTCCATGTACCCTATCAGATCACTAAGGACTAAGACTGGTCTTCAATAGCAACAAAAACAATAGAAATCCCACATATATATTGAAACTGAGAAACATTATATTCAATGATAACTTGATCAAGGAAGAAATAAAGAAAGAAATTAAAGACTTTTTATAATTTAATGAAAACTAAGGCACAATATATCCAAACTTATGGGACACAATGAAAGCAGTACTAAGAGGAAAATTCATAGCTCTGAGTGCCTCCAAAAGAAACTGGAAAGAATATACACTAACAGCTAAAAAGCACAGCTGAAGCAAATACACCCAAGAGAAGTAGACAGCAGGAAATAATCAAATTCAGGACTGAAATCAACCAAGTAGAAACAAAAAGAACTATACAAAGAAACAACCAAACCAGGAACTGGTTCTTTGAAAAAAAACAACAGGTTAGATAAACCCTTAGCCAAACTAAACAGGAGCACAGAGACAGTACCCAAATCAGCAAAATCAGAAATGGAAAGAGAGGAATAACAATAGATACTGAGGAAATACAAAATATCATCAGATCCTACTACAAAGGCCTATACTCAAGAAAAATGGAAAACCTAGATGAAACGGACAATTTTGTAGACAGATACCAGGTACCAAAGTTAAATCAGGATCAGATAAATTATCTAAACAATCCCACAACGCCTAAAGAAATAGAAGCAGTCATTAATAATCTCCCAGTGAAAAAAAAAGCCCAGGACCAGATGGGTTCAATGCAGAGTTCTATCACACCTTCAAAGAAGACCTAATAACAATACTCTTTAAACTATTCCACAAAATAGAAACAAAAGGAACACTACCGAAATCATATTATGAAGCTACAATTACTCTGATACTTAAACCACACAAAGACCCAACAAAGAAAGAAAACTTTGGACCAATTTCCTTTATGAATATCGATGCTAAAATACTCAATAAAATTCTTGCCAACTGATTCCAAGAACGCACCAAACAATCATCCACCATGATCCAGTAGGCTTCATCCCAGAGATTCAAGAATGGCTCAATATATGGAAATCCATCAATGTAATACACTATATAAGCAAACACAAAGAACAACGACATGATCATTTCATTAGATACTGAGAAAGCATTTGACAAAATCTAACACCTCTTCATGATAAAAGTCTTGGGAAGATCAGGAACTCAAGACCCATGCCTAAACATAGTAAAAGTAATAAAAAGCAAATCAGTAGCCAACATCAAACTAAATGGAGAGAAACTTGAAGCAATCCTACTGAAATCAGAGACTAGACAAGGCTGTCCATTCTCTCCCTACCTGTTCAATATAGTTCTTGAAGTCCTAGCTAGAGCAATTAGACAACAAAAGGAAGTCAAGAGGATTCAAATTGGAAAGGAAGATGTCAAAAGTGTCACTATTTGCAGATGATATACTTAAGTGAAAAAAATTCCACCAGAGAACTCCTACAGCTGATAAACAACTTAAGCAAAGTGGCTGGATAAAAAATTAAACAAATCAGTAGCCTTCCTATACTCAAAAGGATAAAGAGGCTGAGAAAGAAATTAGGGAAATAAGACCCTAGTCTTAATATAGTCATAAATAATATAAAATACCTTGGTGTGCCTCTAACCAAGCAAGTGAAAGATATGACAAGAACTTTAAGTCTCTGAAGAAGGAAATCAAAGATCTCAGGAGAAATGGATTGCTCATGGATTGGCAGAGTTAATATAGTAAAACTGGTCATCTTGCCTAAAGCAATCTACAGATTCAATGCAATCCTCATAAAAATTCTTCATTGAGTTAGAAAGAACAATTTCCAAATTTATCTGGAATAATAAAAAACCCATTATAGCATAAACTACTTTCAACAATAAAAGAAATTCAGGTGGAATTGCTATCTCTGACCTCAAGCTATACCACAGAGCAACAGTGACAAAAACTGCATGGTATTGTTAGAGAGAGGCAGGTAGATCAATGGAATAGAATTGAAGACCCAGAAAGGAACCCTCTCACACCTATGGTCACTTGACCTTTGACAAAGGAGCTAAAACTATGCAGTGGAAAAAAGACAGCATATTCAACAAATGGTGCTGGGTCAACTGGCAGTCAACATGTAAATGGATGCAAATTGATCCATTCTTATCTCCCTGTACGAAGATCAAGTCCAAGTGGATCAAAAACCCCTACATAAAACCAGACACAGTGAAACCAATAGAAGAGAAATTGGGAAGGAATCTGGAGCACGTGGGCACAGGGGAAGATTTCCTGAATAGAATACCAATAATTTATTAAGATCAAAAATTGACAAATGGGACTTCATAAAATTGCAAAACTTCTGTAAGGGGAAGTACACTGTCAATAGGACAAAACAGCAACCAACAGACTGGAAAAAGATCTTTACCAATCTTACATCCAATATATGGCTAATACCCAATATATACAAAGAACTCAAGAAGTTAAACTCCAGAGAATCAAATAACCCTATTAAAAATGGGGTACAGAGCTAAACAGAGAATTCTCAACTGAGGAATAGTGGATGGCAGTGAAAAACCTAAATAAATGTTCAACATCCTTAATCATCAGAGAAATGCAAATCAAAACAACCCTGAGATTCCACCTCACACCAGTCAGAATGGCCAAGATCAAAAACTCTGGGCAAAGCAAATGCTGTAGAGGATGTGGAGAAAGAGCATCATTCTTCCATTGCTGGTAAGATTCCAAGTTGGTAAAACCACTCTGGAAATCAGTTCAGAGGTTCCTCAGAAAAATGGACATTGCACTCACTACCTGAGGACCCAGCTATACCACTCCTGCACACATACCCAGAAAGATCGTCCAACATGTAATAAGGACACATGCTCCACCATGCTTGTTGCAGCCTTATTTATACTAGCCAGAAGCTGGAAAGAATCCCTCAACAGAGCAATAGATACAGAAAATGTAGTACATTTACACAATGGAGTACTACTCAGCCATTAAACAATAACTTCATGAAATTTGCAGGCAAGTGGATGGAACTTGAAAATATCATCCCAAGTGAGATAACCCAGTCAGAAAAGAACACAACGGTATACACTCACTGAGAAGTGGATATTCCAAGCCTAGAAGCTTGGAATAGTCAAGATATAATTCACAAACCACATGAAGCTCAAGAAGGAAGGCCAAAGTGTGGATACTTCATTCCTTCTTAGAAGGGGAAGAGTTTACCGGTAGGAAGAGATACAGAGACAAAATGTGGAGCAGAGGCTAAAGGAAAGGGTATCTAGAGACTGCCCCACCTGGGAATCCGTCCCATATACAGTTACCAAATCCAGACACTATTGAAGATGCTAACAAATGCTTGCTGACAGGAACCTGATATAACTATTTCCTGAGAGGCCCTGCCAGTGCCTGATAAATACAGAGGTGGTTGCTCTCAGCTATCCATTAGACTGAGCACAGGGTTCCCAATGGAGGAGCTAGAGAAAGGACTCAAGGAGCTGAAGGAGTTTGCAGCTCCATAAGGGGAACAACAATATGAACCGACCAGCACCCCCAGAGCACCCAGGGACTTAACCACCAACCAGAGAGTAAACAAGGATGGCCCCATGGCTCTAGTCACATGGGTAGCAGAGGATGGCCTGGTAGGACATCAGTGAGAGTAGAGATCCTTGGACCTGTGAAGGCTCATGGCACCATTGTAGTGGAATGCCAAGACAGAGAAGAGGTAGGGGGGTGGGTTAGTGAGCAGAGTAAGTGGGATGGGATGGGGGTTTTTGGAGAGGAAATGTGGAAAGGGGATAACATTTGAAATGTAAATAAAGAATACCTAATTAAAAAAAAGAAAATGTAAACTAGAAACAATATGGTAGCATTCATACAAAATTCTGAAATATAAACTATGCAAATGCTATTTTCAAGCATGACTTAGAATAAAAGAATGTGATTCAGGGTGATGAATAGACAATTAAGGACGGTAAGGGGCAGATGCTGGTCCTGAGGAATTCATGTTTTTCTCTGTACAGTTTTATGTCACTAATACTTTCATATGAGAAATACCTACTCTCTTTTAGTACTAGGGAGATGGAATAAAAATGTCTCCTACTATGATGATTGAAATTACATGCAGGTTGCCTTCCATATGTTCCTGTGGGTTTTATTTATTTATTTATTTTTGCTGTTATCTTACATGCTGAGTGAAAATTCAGGCAAGGCCTCTTTCTCAGTTTTTACAAATATCTATAAATTATATAAATATATATATAAACAAATATATTTGTATGATGGAAAGTGCAAAATAAATCTTTTCAGACTTATAAAAATGTTAGCTATTATTATCATTGTTTTATGTGGTGACTATTTAATAAACAGGAGTTATACTTAGGGTCTCAGTATAGAATGTGGATCTAGCATGACTTTCACATCTTTCATATTATTCCAGTAATAATATAGAGCAGCTAGACAAATAAATATTCCCTAAACAAGCAGGGTTGTTTGGAGGATCTAAATGAGAACTTTGGACTCTTCAGATCTATTTTGCAAAATTATTTACAATTTAATCTCTGCATTTTAATTTCTGTAAGTACCTTAATAATGGTATAAATTACTAACCAATGAATATCTAGGATTTTGAAATTATCAATTTGTCTTATAGGTGCTTACTATTTTAACAAGATACCCTGTTAGATATTAATTACTGTAATGTCTTCCACCTCTAATTCTTAACTCCTAAATTATTAATTTTCTCAGAGTGTTATAAAATTAAGTATATACAAAAAATCTTCAGAATTTATATGAGTCTGTTGGTTTGAATTAGAATTCTACAAGATTTAAGGTAAAGATGAATAAAATTAAAAAATTATGTATTATAGCTATAAAATTATTACTGTCATTGCTAAAAGGAGCAGGTACTAAAATTTTAAAGTGCTACACAATCAAAAGTCTGATCTTCAAATTTTATATAATTATATTAATAAATATTCCAGCTGTAAAACCGCACACACAAAAAAGAAAATATCATCCTGAATGAGGTAACCCAATCACAAAAGAACACATGGTATGTACTCGCTGATACGTGGATATTAGCCCCAAACCTCAGAATACCCAAGATACAATTCACAGACCACATGAAGCTCAAGAAGAAGGAAGTCCAAAGTGCTTCAGTTCTTTTGAGAAGGGGAACAAAATACCCATGGGAGGAGATACAGAGATAAAATGTGGAACAGAGACTGAAGGGAACAGTCATCCATAGACTGAACCATCTGGGGATTAATCCCATATTCAGTCAACAATTCCCAACATACATTATGATGGATGCCAAGAAATGCTTGATGAAAGGATGGCTGTCTCCTAAGAGGCACTGCCAGAGCCTTACAAATACAGTGGCAGATTCTCACAGCCAACCACTGGACTGAGTGCAGGGTCCCCAAACGTAGGAATTACAGAAAGGACTGAAGGAGCTGAAGGGGTTTGAAACCTCATAGGAAAAACAACAATATGAACCAACCAGACCCCCCAGAGCTCCCAGAGACTAAGCCATCAACCAAGGAGTACACATGGCTCCAGCTGCATATGTAACAAAGGATTGCCTTCTCAGGCATCAATGGGAGGTCCCTAGTCCTATGAAGGCTTGACAGATGCCCCAGAGTAGAGGAACACCCTCATAGGGGAGGAAGGATGGGATAAGGGTTTTCTGGGATGGGGAGGGGGAACAGGTAAGGGGATAACATTTGAAATGTAAATAAAGAAAATATCCAATAAAACACATAAAAAAGAGAGAGATGTATAGACATACAGACAGATACATAGACAAATTACCAGACAGATAGAAAACAAAGGCAGTATTCTACGTGATATAGGTATATGAAAGGGATTTCTGAGTCATACTTTATTTGCCCAAGAATTAAGGCCAACAACTGACAGGCAGGACTTCATAAAACTTAAAAGGTCTTCAAAGCTGAGGAAACAATCAACTAGGTGAAGAGGGAATCCTCAGAAAGGGAAAGAGTCTTTGTCAGCTATACATCTAACCGAAGATTAATATCCAAAATAAACAATGATTTTTAAAAAGTCCCACCACCAGAAAACATAAATTGCTCAAAAAATGGGCCTGGGATCTGAACACAGCATTGTTCTCAAAGGAAGAAATGAAAATAAGTAACAAATAACCCAAAAATGTTAAGCACCCCAAGCAATTAAGGAAATACAAATGATGTCGTGGCAGGAAGCATTTCTGAACCCCAACAGACCACCAAGGAGCCATTTCTGATGTAATAGCATGAGGGTCTCTTTATTACAAGCTTGGGCTTGGGCTCTCCTACAACCCAACTCTGATGCAGTAGGATGGGAAGGCAGGCAGAGCAGCCTCAATCCCTCAGCAAGACAAGTTTGTATAGGAAAAAAAGGAGCAGTTGAGGGAGGGTGAGGAATGGGGTGTCTAGTCTGGCAAGCATTTAATAGAATGACTATAAGCTGACATGAGGATACTCTGAAGCAAGACAGTATACAATCACAAAAGGTTCAAAAGTATATCTGAAGCAGTCAGACTAATCTTTGTTTAACTGTTGCTAGGAAGTAGTTTGGGGAAAATTGGCCAAGTACAACCCTGGGGTTCTTTCTGGTAACTGGGTGCAGCTTGGGTTCTGCTGTAGGTTAAGTTCTCAGGAATTTTTTTTTTTTCTTTTTAAATCTGGAGGCCAGTCCCAAGATAAGAGTAAGTCTGGCCTCTCAAAAAAATATTGGTTCATTTTGTCGGCAGAGAATACTTAGCACTGAAAATGGGGGTGGGATGAGTGTTGGGGTTGTTGAGTGTCCAGCCATATGGTGCTGCTCTTTCCCCTTGTCCCTCCCGCCTGATGCAATCAACTTTGGACTCACTGAGTAACCATTTCCCAGCAGCCATGGAGTACACAATGCACCTTCCAGTTCTCAAGATTCCCAGGATACCCTATCAGGAGCTGGCTGGCTAACGTACAGGATCTGTTCTATAACAAAGACTGGATCTCTGCTTCATGGAGCCTTGGATTCAAACATGTTTGACTTGAGGCTTCCCCCTGTAATATGATCCAACGCGTAGAAGCAGGAAACTATGGAGTTGAGCCTTCAGCTTCCAGAGAAGGGGACACCACTGGGTCTAAACCTTGATTGCCAGACAATGCCAGATATCTGCTGCAACATTTATCCAAATTAGATTTGTCTAAGATTTTGCACTGACAACTTCATTCTTAATTCCCTGGGTCAAGGTTTTGTAGGACCCATGCTCTCACCTCCCTCCTTATTTGTACAAACTGTCTATTGGTAGTGAAAAATTAATGTATACGACTTACTCAGGGTTGACCAGAGATTACATTCCTTTTGCAGGATAAACCTTCAGAGACGGCCCATCTAGATACTTCATTAGCATGGAGAACTCTGTGCTCTCTGTTATGTGACACAAATAATAACCAAACCACAAAATCTACAGAACAAAAAAAGAATATTAAAATGAGCAAGGGAAAATGGGCAGGTAACATTAAAAAATGTACCTATCAAAATTACACCCAATGTCTCAATATAGACTCTAAAAGCTAGAAGGGCATGGACATTTATTGTGCAACCTTAAAAAAAAAAAAATCACAGATACCAACCTAGACTACTATGCAGAGAAAAATCCTCAATCACTGTAGCTAGACAAAACAAGATATTTCAAGAGACTCCTAATCTAAACCATCTATCTATCTAGTCATACAGAAAATACTCGAAGGAAAACTCTAACCCCAAGAGGATAATTACATCGAGGAAAAGATAAAGCACACTTCTTCATTGCTGTTGAGAATGCAAACTTGTATAATCACCCCTCGGAAATCAAACTGGCGGTTTCTCAGAAGAATGGGAATACAGTTGTACCTTGAGACCTAGCTATACCACTCCTGGGCATATACCAAGAAGATGCTACAACATCCCACAAAGACACCTGCTCAACTATGTTTACAGCAGTTTTATTTGTAACAGCCAGAAATTGGAAACAACCTAGATGTCCCTCTACTGAAGAATGGATAAAGAAAATATGGTCCATCTTCACTGTAGAGGGTGGTTCTGATGCTTTGATTAGGTGATAAACTACAGGATACTCATGCTACACTCCACAGACCCAAAGAAGGTAAACAAGAAGTTAGGCACAAGAGAGGATGCTTGAATCTCATTTAGAAGCAGGTTTAACGACCATATAATTGGTCACAAGACAGACCTCAACAAATATAAGAAGATCGAACTAATCCCATGCCTCCTATCAGATCACTATGGAGTAAAAGTGGTCTTCAATAGCAACAAAAACAACAGAAAACCCACATACACGTGGAAATTGAACAATATGCTACTCAATGATAACTTGGTCAAGGAAGAAATAAAGAAAGAAATTAAAGACTTTTTAGAACACAATGAAAATGAAGACACAACATACCCAAATCTATGGGACACAATGAAAGCAGTGCTAAGAGGAAACCTCATAGCCCTGAGTGCCTCCAAAAAGAAAATGGAGAGAGCATAAATTACCAGCTTAATGACACACCTGAAAGCCCTGGAACAAAAAGAAGGTATTTCACCCAGGAGGAGTAGAAGGCAGGAAATCATCAAACTCAGGGCTGAAATCAATCAAGTAGAAACAAAGAGAACCATACAAAGAATCAACAAAACCAGGAGCTGGTTCTTTGAGAAAATCAACAAGATAGATAAACCCTTAGCCAGACTGACCAAAGGGCACAGAGAAAGTATCCAAATTAACAAACTTAGAAATGAAAAGGGAGATATAACAACAGAAACTGAGGAAATCCAAAAAATCATGAGATCCTACTACAAGAGCCTGTACTCAACACAACTGGAGAACCTGGAGGAAATGGACAATTTCCTTGACAGATACCAAATACCAAAATTAAATCAGGACCAAATAGATCATCTAAACAGTCCCATAATGCCTAAAGAAATAGAAGGAGTCATAGAAAGTCTTCCAACCAAAAAAAGCACAGGACCAGATGGTTTCAGTGCAGAATTCTATCAGACCTTCAAAAAAGAGTTAACACCAATACTCTTCAAATTATTCCACAAAATAGAAACAGAAGGAACACTACCCAATTCCTTCTATGAAGCCACAATTACGCTGATACCAAAACCACACAAAGATCCAACAAAGAAAGAGAACTTCAGACCAATCTCCCTTATGAACATCGATGCAAAAATACTCAATAAAATTCTTGTCAACCAAATCCAAGAACACATCAAAACGATCATCCACCATGATCAAGTAGGCTTTATCCCGGGAATGCAGGGTTGGTTCAATATACGTAAATCCATCAATGCAATCCACTACATAAACAAACTCAAAGAAAAAAACCACATGGTCATTTCATTGGATGCTGAAAAAGCATTTGACAAAATTCAGCATCCTTTCATGCTTAAAGTCTTGGAAAGAACAGGAATTCAAGGCCCATACCTAAACATAGTAAAAGCAATATACAGCAAACCGGTAGCCAGCATCAAACTAAATGGAGAGAAACTTGAAGCAATCCCACTAAAATCAGGGACTAGACAAGGCTGCCCCCTTTCTCCTTATCTTTTCAATATTGTACTTGAGGTACTAGCTCAGGCAATTCGACAACATAAGGAGGTCAAAGGGATACAAATTGGAAAGGAAGAAGTCAAATTATCATTATTTGCAGACGACATGATAGTCTACCTAAGTGATCCAAAAAACTCCACTAGAGAACTCCTACAGCTAATAAACAACTTCAGCAAAGTGGCAGGTTATAAAATCAACTCAAGCAAATCAGTAGCCTTCCTATACTCAAAGGATAAGCAGGCTGAGAAAGAAATTAGGGAAATGACCCCCTTCACAATAGCCACATAAAGTATCTTGGGGTGACTCTTACCAAACATGTGAAAGATCTGTATGACAAGAACTTCAAGACTCTGAAGAAGGAAATGGAAGAAGACCTCAAAAAATGGGAAAACTTCCCATGCTCATGGATCGGTAGAATCAATATAGTTAAAATGGCCATTTTGCCAAAAGCAATATACAGATTCAATGCAATACCCATCAAAATCCCAACTCAATTCTTCACAGAGTTAGAAAGAGCAATTATCAAATTCATCTGGAATAACAAAAAACCCAGGATAGCTAAAACTATTCTCAGCAACAAAAGAAATTCTAGGGGAATCAGTATCCCTGACCTCAAGCAATACTACAGAGCAATAGTGTTAAAAACTGCATGGTATTGGTACAGTGACAGGCAGGAGGATCAATGGAACAGGATTGAAGATCCAGAAATGAACCCACACACCTATGGCCACTTGATCCTCGACAAAGAGGCTGAAAACATCCAATGGAAAAAAGATAGCCTTTTCAACAAATGGTGCTGGTTCAACTGGAGGTCAGCATGCAGAAGAATGCAAATTGATCCATCCTTGTCTCCTTGTACTAAGCTCAAATCCAAATGGATCAAGGACCTCCACATAAAGCCAGACACTCTGAAGTTAATAGAAAAGAAACTGGGGAAGACCCTTGAGGACATCGGTACAGGGAGAAAGTTTCTGAACAGAACACCAATAGCGTATGCTCTAAGAGCAAGAATTGACAAATGGGACCTCATAAAATTACAAAGTTTCTGTAAGGCAAAGGACACCATCAAGAGGACAAATCGGCAACCAACAAATTGGGAGAAGATCTTCATCAATCCTACATCAGATAGAGGGCTAATATCCAATATATATAAAGAACTCAAGAAGTTAAGACTCCAGAAAACCAAACAACCCTATTAAAAAATGGGGTACAGAGTTAAACAAAGAATTCTCACCTGAAGAACATCGGATGGCGGAGAAACATCTTAAAAAATGCTCAACTTCATTGGTCATTAGGGAAATGCAAATCAAAACAACCCTGAGATTTCACCTTACACCAGTCAGAATGGCTAAGATTAAAAATTCCGGAGATAGCAGGTGTTGGAGAGGGTGCGGAGAAAGAGGAACACTCCTCCACTGTTGGTGGGGTTGCAAATTGGTACAACCACTCTGGAAATCAGTCTGGCGGTTCCTCCGAAAACTGGGCACCTCACTTCCTGAAGATCCTGCTATACCACTCCTGGGCATATACCCAGAGGATTCCCCACGATGTAATAAGGATACATGCTCTACTATGTTCATAGCAGCCCTATTTATAATTGCCAGGTGCTGGAAGGAACCCAGGTATCCCTCAACAGAAGAGTGGATGCAAAAAATGTGGTATATCTACACAATGGAGTACTATTCACCCATTAGAAATAATGAATTCATGAAATTCTTAGGCAAATGGATGGACCTAGAGAACATCATACTTAGTGAGATAACCCATACTCAAAAGATGAATCATGGTATGCACTCACTAATAAGTGGATATTAACCTAGAAACCTGGATTACCCAAAACATAATCTACACATCAAATGAGGTACAAGAAGAAAGGAGGAGTGGCCCCTTGTTCTGGAAAGACTCAGTGAAGCAGTATTCAGCAAAACCAGAACGGGGAAGTGGGAAGGGGTGGGTGGGAGGACAGAGGGAGAGAAGGGGGCTTATGGGACTTTTTGGGAGTGGGGGGGGGCTAGGAAAGGGGAAATCATTTGAAATGTAAATAAAAAATATACTGAATAAAAAAAAAATTAAAAAAAATATATCGAATAAAAAATATTAAAAAAAAAAAAAGAAGCAGGATTAAAGAGGCAGATGGAGTGAGGGAACAGAGTGGTAGCAGTGTGAGGAATGGAATCAAGGGGAGGGGATTAGGATCAGGTGTGGGGAGTGACAGGAAAGGTGGCCAGATAGCTGTGACAATGAATGGAAATTCTAAATCACTGAGGGTAAGGAGATAAGGGGCATCTTCAGGAAGAGACAGTGCCCAAGAATAAGTGGGGGTCACCTTACCTGTGACTCACAGCATGAGGGATACGGAACCTGAAGAAGCCTCCATCTACAGCCAGCTAAGAACTCAGATGAAACAATACAAATACCAAACTAACCACAATTCTTTTGATCCAATATTTATCCTGTCTACAAGAAATGTATGATGAGGAAGAAGGACTGAGGCCAACCAATGAATGGTCCAACTTAAATCCATTCTGTGGGCAAGCACCAACCCCCTAACACTATTGCTGATACTCTGCTATTTGTATTATGAGAGGCTTAATCCACCAGCTAACTCTGACAGATGCAAGCACCACAGCCAGTGAATGGAGCTTTGAGATATAGGAGGATTATGCCACCCAAAGGTATAAGAAATCCACAAGAAGAATAACAGTCAACTAACCTAGACCCTTAGGGCTCTCAGAGACTGAACCATCAATCAAAGAGCATACACAAGCTGGACTTAAACTGAGTTGGACATCAGTCAAAATTCCATTAATTACCTATTCTTCATATGCCCCTACTCTAACTAGAGGACCACAATGTTTCTTGGGATCTCCTGGGACCAGCATCAATTCGGAACCAGTATCCAATAAACCCTGGAACATCTGATCATTTCCTTTCCCCCAGTATACAGTTACCCTTGTAAAAGGCCACATGTCCCTCTGGGGAAGAACTGAAGAAAGACTAACTGAAACTTTTAGTCCTCTTATCAAGATCCTTTTCTCAAGGGAACCTGGCCATCCCTTCATCCAAGGGGTTCTGTATCTGCAAACTTGCTCAAGTCTAGAAATAGATTCACTGGCCAAGATTGCCTTTTGCTACGAACCAATGTAGCCTTTCTTTCATTTGAGAATTTTTCTGCTTACACAGATCAAACAGATATGCAGTAGGCTTCCTATCTATTTCATGCCTGGAAACATCATGATTAAGCCAGTAGAAAAGATCCAAATAAGTCATGCTACTGTAAATTTTATCTCTCTTGCGCTGACCATTAAGGAATATGTCATTATAAACATTGTTTTGTCTATGCTATCCATTATAATAACTACAATCACCTTTAGATTCAATGCTACAACCTGACCCTTGATACCTTGGGGCCCAAGTAAACCCATTGAATTTAATTCATCTAATTGAGCAGAAGCATCTCCAACCAAGGAAAGTCTGACACAAGGAAAAAGGCAAGAACAAAACACTTCAAATGTGCTGGTGCCCCTCTCACCAGTTTGCATCTTATAGGATTGGTGGAGGGCATATCTTCTGGGCCTTCCCATTATGGAGGTTTAGGTTTTACACAAAGTATACACTCTAGCATTACAATTTCCCTAAGCCTTAAGATCCCTTTGTCAATACTAAGCCAAGGAATATCAGGCATCTCCAACTCCTTTTCAGTAGGCCATCTTTTGATAAACACTTCAGTCAACTTTTCTAACATTTTTAAGTGTGTGAGCTTCCATATTGAACCTAGAATCTCCACTCAGAAGGCCCATGTCAAAAAAAAAAAAAAAAAAAAAAAGAAGGCCCATGTCAATAAACTCAGCCTGCTCTAGTTTTATGTTCCTTCCACCATTATCCCACACCCTTAAAATCCATTCCCACACATATTCCCCAGGCTTCTGCTTGAATTAATTAGTAAATTCATTGAGCTCCTTAGAGTAGCGCACTTCCTCATGGACTACACTTCCTACCTCCCCTCTAGGGGCGTATTTTGCTTTGAGTCTGGTTATAGAAGAAACTATTGGTGGGTCTTGAGAAACATCAGTATTGTCTTGTCTGGCATTTTTCTTCAGCAAAAATAACTGCTGGTTTATCAGACTCTGAGGTACTAATTTCCTCATGTGGAGAAGACATTATTTCAGGGGGTGGAGCTGAGGGTACTACTTCCTTAGGTGGGGGAAACCCTTGAGAATCTGAAGATTCAAACTTCTCAGCTTTAACAAGGTCCTCTCACACATCCCCATTCCAAGTTATAAGATTCCATTCTTTGCCAATTAATGAATTCCCTTACATTAACTGCTGATACCCTCTGAGGCTGAGACTTGAATTTTTGCTGTAATTCAGACAACCTTACAATGAGGACTTCAGTTTGATTTTCTGCAACTTGAGCTCTATGGCTGCTAGAAAGAAGATTCTCTTCAAGGACACACTTAGCAACTTTTAGATCCTTTTCCTTCATTGCTTTGCCCCCAAGATGCTAAGAGCAACCAGCCAGCAAAATCATTTTCCAATTTTTTCCCCAATGTCCTTACTTTAGAAGTAGAAAGTTTTGTACACAAAATGCTTCAAGATAATCAAAAGCATTAGCTGCTTTAAGCTTGAAATATAGTTTTAACTATGGGTCTTCAATATTTTCCGAGCTCCCAGGAGGGAGAGAATCTGGAGAAGTTTCAGTATTTGAAGGTGCTGGTGAATCATCAAATCAACTCCAGATTTTTAAAAGATTCATCCCTATACTTCTGCTCTTCTAGAACCAAACCCAGGACCAACTTCTGTATTAGTCAGGACTCTCTAGAGTCACAGAACATATGGGTAGTCTCTATAAAGTAAGGGAATTTGTTGATGACTTAGTCTATAAAATGACCTTGAACTCAAAGCTCTCCCTGTCTTAATCTGGAATTCATCATCCCTATGCCTCAAGATCCCCATGTCAAGATTTAGGTCAGAAACTTGTATCTCTCAGTCTCCAGATTAGGATCACAGGTGAGCCTTCCAATTCTGGATTGCAGTTCATTCCAGATATAATCAAGATGACAACCAGGAACAGCCACTACAAGGGGCTATCCCCCAAACTGCTGCCTGTATGTGGGATATGTTCTTCTACGTGGTCTGCCTTGTCTGGCCACACTGGGAGTGAATGCCTCACAGACTTAACATGTCAGGGTGGAAGGAGATATGGGGAAGAGAGGGGTAACCAACTCTGAGGAGAAGAGGAGGGAGAATGGGGGCAGCATTGTGGGAAGGTAAGAAAGGGAACAGCCAGTAAGTGGCAAGTAAAGTGAATAACTAAAATAACAGATTAATAAAATTTGAAAAACAAAAAAAACCAGAAATGGTTCCTAAATACAAGTTATGAAGTCATGAAGCTTAAATGGTGATAACAATGAGATATAAGGTATATAAAAAGAATGATAAAGGTTTCAGATTTCTTTCCCCTCACTATGCTACTGTTTTATTAAAATTTGAAAGTTCATGGGCTGGAGAGATGGCTCAGCTGTTAAGAGCACTGACTGCTCTTCTGAAGGTCTCGAGTTCAAATCCCAGCAACCACATGGTGGCTCACAACCATCCGTAATGAGATCTGATGCCCTCTTCTTGAGTCTCTGAAGACAGCTACAGTGTACTTACATATAATACATAAATAAATCTTTAAAAAAATTTTGAAAGTTCAGCTTTTTTTTTTTTAAACTCTTACCCAAGCCTCTACTATGATATAAAGACATGATTCTGTTGCTTTTTCTAAAATGTGGATTTCAGCACAGATTTCAAACACTGGTAATACTAACACATTTAAAATTTATCTTTTTCTAAATTAAAAAAAAATCCTTGTAAGCTTTAGGAAATGCATTCAAATCCAACCCTCACAGATCAAATGGATGCCAGAGAAGTACAGTCAATCAATAGCCTGTTTACTTGCCCAACTGCATATTCATAAAGGACCTTCCTCCCTATTCCCTACTTCTGACTTACTCTGCCCCAACCTTCCAAAATCATAGGCCTAAAAGTTCTAAATCTACACCTAAGAAAAATGTTTTTCTCCCTAAATACCTAAACTTTTTCTTCCATATAATACATACATACATACATACATACATACATACATACATACATACATACACACACACACACACACATACCATTCCAGTATCTTACTAGGTCCCGATTTTCCTCCAAAATCTGTATCTAGGACAGCTCCTAAAGTGGCTAGCTCCAGATGGTCTTATAATCCCCGACAGCAAGTAAAATAGCTTGCTGTTCCTGGATTTGGCCAATACAGCTTTTTGCCCTGCTTTCATAATGACACCCCAATGTCAGCTGGAAGTAGTCATAGATGATTATGTATCCCCTTATTCATTTATTATCAACAAAATGCTGGGATGTTGGGATTCAGACCAGGGACAAAGACCAGATGTGCATATTTTACACACCAAAGAGAACCTGGCCTCCAGGTTCTCCCAGGATCCCTCAGCTCCTACCTGTTCCAGTCAAGGCTAGACCCATGGGTCATGGCAGAGAAGACCCTGCCCTCTATCCTGAACTTTCCAGATCAGGAGCCAGGCTTCCTATCCACCAGAGAGGTTCTTCAATCTACATAGCAGACATACTGGCTCCTGCCTATCTGTCCGTCTCTCCTTTTCTCTCTGCATATTCTCTCCCCATGTCTGTGTGAATGCTCTTTCTTTTTCTTTCCTCCCTCTACTCTATCTTCCTCCCCATGGCAACTTCCCTGGCCACATTCCTTTGAGACCAATGAACCTGTCCAAGAGTAGCTTCCCAATAAACTTGCCTTTACATATTTTAATTTGGCTTGAATTGGCTCACTTCATCTGCAGAGAATATCTATTACATATTAACTATCTACCTAAAAATAAATGTTACCAGTGTATGAACATACATTAACATTTCAAGTGAAAATTTCCCATCTGGACTAATTCGCTAGGAGCCAAAAATCCTACAACAAAAACCTTAACACCAACTATGAGAAGTGCTCTTTTCTGGTGTTCATGTGTTTTCAAAGAGACTCCCCAAACACTGCAATATAGTTCCTCATGTTCTGGTAACCCCAACCATCTGTTTTCATTGCTACTTCATAACTGTAATTTTGGTACTCTTATGAATCATAATGTAAGTATCTCTATTTTCTGAATGTCTTTGATGGCCATGGTGAAAGGGTCATTTGACTCCCAAAAGGGTTGTGATCCACAGGTTGAGAACTACTAATGTCATTGTAATTTATATGTTAAGGTTCAACAATCACTGCAGAAATACCCAGATAGCATGCAAGAACAAAGAGTATTTATTCTGCAGAAACAACCAGGATGCAGGGGTCACCACTGTTTCAAAATGGCAACCCAGACAAAGACACTGGGACCTCTTTAGTAATAGGACTGCTATTCATTCTCCTCTAATGTCAAGACTGCAATGAGAACTTGGCCACTCATCAAGTGTCATGAGTTAATTGAGACAACAAGCAGACATCTACAACTTAGAGGTCACTCTAAGAGGTTGTAAAGCCATTAATCAAAGGTCATAGAAAGGGAACTACTATAGGTGCAAGGACAGAAGATAAAATATTGACTGGGTTTATCTATACAAAACTTCAAGGATAACTTAGCTACAGTTTTTAACTCTACATGAACCTGTAGAGTTAGTGACAAATGATGAATGTTTAGCCAGATAATTACTCTTAATGGATATGTATGAAAACATTCTATGATGTAAACTTATTCAATTTGTGGTTTAAATTTATGTGTAAACTTGTGGTCAACTTTTTAGAGCTTAGAAATAAAGGCTAAAATCACTTTTCAGCATGTCTCTTCCTGAAACTTTAACTAGCAGTCAGAGTTTTAGCCTAGATAGAACAAAGGCTACTTAATCCCCTTCTGTTTTACTATGAGGTGCTAGACAACAGAGACTGCAGCACCTGGCTTCAGGCTATATACTTTATTGTCTTATTCAGGTGATATACTTTTTTGTCTTATTTCTAGAGCTGGTGTCTCATGACTCAGTTTCCGGGACTTATGACTATTCCTGAAGCTGGTACTTTACAGCCTTTTGGAAATCAGGCCGGATCCTTAAATGGAGACAAATGGGGTCTATGTTGCCTTTTCATATACATTGTTATAGCCTATTCATTCCTATAGTCCTTGGTTGTCCTCCAGATTTAGAAAGTATGTCTCTATAGCTCAAAACCCATTTATTTCAGACACAGGGCCCAGAGGACTCTGAGCTGGAACTGACTTGAATGAATGTCTCCTCCCTGAGGACTAGCTTTTCATGCTATTAGAAAAACAACAACAACAACAACAACAAACCACACAAGCTTTGAAGGAAAGAAATGTTAGAGTCCTACGGAAGACCCTCACTCAGAAAAATGGTAGAGGCCAGTATCGCTGCAAACTACAAGAGGTTTATTGATCCAAAGTGCTTTTGGGTCACTCTACATACAGGCCAGAGTGACCCAGAGCTTACAAAACACTTATCATTTATACAGCTTTTGGTTAGGACTGGATTCTAAGTTGGAGTGTCTAATCACCCTTTCAGGCATTGGTGGAACAGTATGGGGTGATCATTTTGGACATATAGCTCTGTCCCGCCTATTCTTGTGGTATTTGTGGTTTTTCTAGGAACAGTTTTCTGTTGAGCCTCGTTCCTTATCTTGCCTCACACCTGGCATGTCTATGTGGCTTGGAAAGTCCCCACAATGGGGGGAGGCTTTTATTTTTGTCCTAACTCTTACAGAAGCAGTGAGCAGTTGCTATAATGCCAATGAACCACAATGATAATTGGCATGGTATAACCCTAAAAGTGGAGTACTGGCACATATAACTGGCCAGTAATGAACAGCTCTTGGACTTAAGACCGACTCAACAAGAGGAAACTAATGCCTGATATTGGAAACCTGGACAACCACTCAAGGATTGTTACATGGATCTGGAGGAGAACCTATAGCCATCATTTTACAAAACCAGGATACCACCTACTCTCTAAACATTAGTCCTTAGACCCACATATAAGCATAATCTTCACCCATGGTCAATTAAAGTTCTCTTTGAAATATACTTACAGACTGTAACTACAGCCAATCAAAATGCAGAAGTGTAAAGGCTAGTCCCAAGAGATACATCTACAACAGCTCCTCAGACTCAAGAATTACTGTTGAAGAGGTAGGAGATGGAAAGATTTTAAGAGCCAGAGAACCAGAGAGTTTGCTCTAAGGCTCTTAGGAATGTTAGAAGTCCAAGTCTCACTAAGACTGCTTAGGTCAGAGCTGAACAAGAACAATAGACATGTTAATGTAGCTAAGAATGGGTGAGGGTAGGGGTGGAGTGCAGAAGGCCTGAACCCAAACATAAAAAAAAAAATCTACTAGAACTAAAGCAATGCTGACAGCAGGAAAAATGGTCAGTCCTGAAAACAGAAAAAAGTAACATCATACTAACCGTATTTATGTATTTTCAAAACCACCCACTTACATTCTTGCACACACATATGCAACAACAATTAATGCAAAAAGTTATGAATCTGAAAAACAGGATGGAGGACTTTGAGTGATGAAATACAAGGGATATATGTTATAATAATATAATCTCAAAAATTAAAGTATGAAAAAAACAAATACTATTCTTGGTCCTTTAGAAGTCCTCTGAGGTAGAAGAGGACAGACTATTCATCTGAACATGCTCAATCAGGATAAATGCTGTAGTGTAAGACTGAAAAGTTCTTTTTAAATATTTTTGGGTCTGATTACAACTTTTCTATATCATTTCATTACACTTACATGGAAAATACTTTATTTTACAATCCTAGTAAAAATTTAGGGCATGTGTTGGGTACATAGAAGGTTTCTCATGGTATCCTACCTGACATCAAGGCTACAACTACTAAGCACTTTGTTATTTTAAGTAAGCTTGTTTAGGAATATCCTTATTGTGTCTGCATTTTAATAGTAACATTTTAAACTGTCAGAACTATAAGCTTCCCTATGTAGAAGGTACATAGCATTTGAAATTTTAATTTTCATGTTAAAGCAGCACACTAACACAGATATTTTAGAGAAGACTCAGATAAACCCAAGAAAGGAAATTAATTCTGAATAAGTAATAACAATTTTATTTTAACTCAATGTGCTGAAACACAAAATCTATTTCCAACAATAATACAAATAGTGTGTATCTCATCATAAAACAACAAATGGATTAAATAAAGTTCAGAAAATTAAATGTTAAAAGTCTGGGTCTTAAAAGTCAACTTCCTTGCCAACTAACAAGTAAATAATTTAGCAGAACTTTATTTTCAAAAATGAAGTCAATTAATCTGTAAGCAATGCTAAATTAACTAGTTAGATTATAGTATACAATAAGCTTTACTAACAGGAAAATATTTAAAAATAAGTATTTCTTCTCAGACATAAATTTAAATACAACAACAGAAGATACAGCGTGATTTCATTACGAGTAAGGAAGTTTTGCATTGGAGGCACTCAGTATTTATTTTTTCAGCTAGAAATAGCCAAATTTACATCATTCCATGAACACTTAAGTTGGAGCTCACAATCTCTATATAAAAAGGCTTGTAAAATACTCTCATGTGTGCTGAAAGTGCTGTATTTATTTTCTGAGAACACTGAAACCCACTCACTCACCCACCCAGATGTCTCAAGAACACAAGTATTTCCATTGTAACCATCAAAGACAAGGCATGTCTAAGACAGATTGTTTCACTTCTTCATGAACACGTAACTTGTAGTAAAACTGCTGAGATTTTCATAAAACTTACCCAAGACATTGTTGCATTTTTCTAACAATGAATAGTATCTATGATCCCATCTTTTTGTGTGTTGGTGTTGCTATGGATTCAACCTACAGATCTCAAGTATTCATAAGCACTCTATCGCTGAGCCATATGTGAAGCCCTTATCTACAATTTCATATAAAAACTTCTGCTTAAAATTCATGTATAAAGTTTTAATTGAGCAAATTAATATTTCTGAAAATTTAAACTCTCAATTAGATCAAGTTAAAAATAAAACAATAATGTTCATGAAACTTTAAAAATATTTAAAGTAATTATTTTTAAAATTTAATTATCCTATATATCCTAAAACAGCACTGTTTTCCTATGTTATAATGCAGAATGCTGGTCACATTTTTGAGGATTACACTTCTAGCAATCCACTGTCTTTTCAAATAAATCACACTTAAATGAGATACTTCAATTAATCTGAACTTTCAGCATCTTTAACTAAGTTCTATTTTCATAAATTCACTCTTAAGCATATTACACATAGCCAAAGAAAATATAAACACATACATATCTCACACAAAGGACCACATTTCATTCAAGGTTCTCCAAATATTATTTGAAGAAAGTAACATAGAAAGTATTTAAGGAGGTAACATTAGCAAGCCATCTTATGGCACCTTCATATTTGTGCTCCAAATATCAAAACACATTAAAAGCAAAACAACGAAAAAGGCACAAATACAATTTTCTAAATCGTACTCTATAGAACAGTTTTCCAATAGATACGTTTTTAAATTGTAATATTTAAAACCACTCATTGTGTTCCGAGAAAAGCCATGTTTAGGTGACTAAAAGGTAATAAGAGCAAAATGGTAATTAAAAAAAAAGACTGCATTAAGCAGAAATCATACCTATATTGATCAAATTGTATATAGTTTAAAAATGAGTGAAAATGCAATTAGGTCACTCCAAGAAGAAAATAAACAGTCTTTTATCACACACTCAAGAACCAAAACTACTAAAATATACATAAAAAAAAAAACAGAAAAGTGTGTATGATTCTGTGAGTGTAAAGGCTGGTATTGTACCATCCAAACAGTGGGCATTTCAGGAAACACTGATATTTACAGAGCACACAGGTGGACATTTTTGGTAGAAAATATGTTAGCAAACTAAAACCAAAAATCTGTATAAAAAACTGCGAACATTATCATTACACATTTATAATGTTTATTATATGGCATTACTGCTGTTTTCACCGTGGTTAGAAATGTAGACCAAACCAGCGAATGAATTAAGAATGTGTCGTACATACACTTCAGTGTTTTTACAGCATGTGACAATGTATTCCACCCACTGAGTAGAATGTTTGCTTTTTGGTAGACCATGAAAATATCTTATATTAAAAGTGTGTTTCTGTGTGTGTTTAAAAAGTGACACTGTTAATCTAACAGGGTTTGTATTATGATAAAATTAAGGGAATAAACTTTTGCTCATCATGATTCTCTTATATAGGGTGAAACCCTCTGTCAGTTGAAAATTTTTCTTCTATCCCAAATAATTTTTAACATTTTAACACAACAAAGAATCAAAACTAAACTATCTAAAAATACAAACTTTGCTCATTTTCTCTTGATAACTAATGCTTATTTGACAGTATTTTCTCAGTGTATTTTAAGATTGTTTCAGTTAAGAGCTAAAAAGCTATAGTTACAAAGGCTATTTTAAAACAATATGCTTACTTTTTCCTGAATTTTATAATAAATTACACAAATTTTAATGCAGGGAATAAGGGTATATATGCAAAATACAGGCACATACACCTGTTTATCCAGTAACATGCTCCGTCTTTATTTAGAGCACATCATCAGTGCTTCAATAAAATATGATCTGATACTGACCACTCCTGTTTCTCTAGAATAATGCATCACAACAGATCTCACAACTATTAAACACAAAACATTTGCATGTTTAAAGCTAAACTTTAATAATAATAAAAAAAAACCTGGCTCACTAAAAATAGTTGGTAACATTTATCCCATTCATATTATGCAAAATTTCAATAATCTACCATGCTAGTAACTAAGCCACCAAGGAGAAAAATTTCCTAGTGTGACTACACGCACTCTCAGAACATTCTCTGCTTTCCCACACATTTTGCACAGGCAAATATTATCTGTTAATTGCTTTGAAAAGAAGCAGACTGTACAGGACCCATTTATTGTTAGGTTCCTTCCCCAAATGTAATAAAACTGTAATAAACTCAATGATAAATATTTGAAATCCCATTCAAAGTATCTAATATCAAGCATAATTTTATCTATTATCATCAATATCCAAGTTGGCTCCATGTGTCATAAAAAGTTCTTTTAAATGTTAAAACATAACTAAAATCTTATTAATCCACACAAAAGGAAAATATATATGTACCATTTATCATAGAAATTTCCACATTAAAAGTGCACATATATCTTTCTTAATTGGCCCACTAATTACATATACTTGGTCATCCTGACTTTAACATCTATTGAATTTTTCTTTCAAATGTAAGTCTTTATAAATTTAGAACATTAACAAAAACCATGCTTTCTTTTTATTGAAATCTTCATATTATTTTTCAATCTTTTCAAATATGCATAAACCCAGTTTCTTGAGCAATTAATATACAAACATTACAAATATTACTAAAATTTTAGGTCAACTCATTGCGTATCTGCCCCTTGAAATGAAAAATAATTTAAATCAGAGCAGTGTATGGCCATCACTTACCTGGATGGTAACATGCTCTTTAGTGCCTATACAACTGAGACTGGATGTGCCTCTGCAATCTCCAAATCCAATAGAACCTAGTTTTATACTTGGAGATCATACAGAACAAAGCCTATAAAATTCTTTTGTTTCTAAAATAATGGAAGATCCTTTGAAACTCAGTATCATCAGTTATCAATGTTACTGCATTGTAGAGCTAGTGCAATCCTGCATAGCCTTGGCAAACTGACAAGGCACAATAAAAAAAAATTAAAACTATTATATGAACAAGAAAAGTCACTGAAGACAATTTAAGGCCTTGAAGTGAATTAATCAGTCAGATTTAAAGCTGAAGTATAAACCATAAATTATCCATGTGAAAGCAAGTAATATGCCTTTCCAGCTTCTGCTCTGCAGACAAGAGACAGAAATAATTGTTGCTTATGGTTTGTATTGGAATCCTTCGGGACCTGGGGGAATAAAGGCAAATAAATTTCCTACTGTCCATGGAAGACTCAAGACTGCTTTAATCTTTTGCGTGAAATACCAAACTGTGGACACTGTGCAGATGCTAATGCTCGGAAGGCTTCTGCTACTAAATGAGGATGAGACTGAATCATGGACTTCCACCCTGATGTTTCCATTATGTCAGTTCCTTGGCTGAAAAACAAAATTAAATGAAGTTTACTGAAAAGACACTTTACAAATGCTTTGCTGAGTTCTCACTTTTTGGTTTTGTTTATTTAATTTGAACACTTTGAAATTTTAGACATCATACCTCTATCCATACACTCACCGGTGTGCTTAAAAACATTATCTTTATCTTATTAGCATTTTCTGGCAAACCTAAACAGGTCTGTTCTGCAAGTTTAAACATTAAGACCTGTTATCGCCACCACAGCTCTATACTGACGCGAGCCATTTCTTTCCCAGGACCTGAGCATCTCTTTTCCCTTCTCATGCATACCTCCTACAGGTTTTCTCCAGAGTTTCAACCTTTCACCTAACTCTTCTCCTTTGACCACACTGTGGATTAGATCTCAGCCACTTATCACATTTCTAATAATCACTGCTGATAAGTCAAACCTCAGTGCTTCCCTGTAGTGAAATGCTTGTAGCCTTAAGTATCACGAATTCAGCACTGTCACATGACAACTCATCACCTTTCTCCTTAAGTCTCAAGTTTTTTGTCCTTAATTTTGGCTGTAGCTTTCACTGTTGTCCAGTGATTCAAGTTAAACATCCAAGAGCCATCCTAGAATCAGTCCTATGATTAAACATCAAAGTCCCATTTTAATTCTAAATGTCATCAAGCATCCATAAATTAATCTTCATAATCTCACAAATGGCTTATCACACTTTCCTGATTTGTGTTTAATCTCCTATACTGTTACTCTTATTGCAGCTCCCATAATGCTTTAACAGAAATATGACTCTATTATGTTTTATTCCACTTTTCTTTCCTTGCGTTTAAGTTTTAAAAGTGAGAAATGTGGTTCAATCTTCTTTATAGCTTTGCACTCCTACGTTTACACTCCACTTTCTCCTTTAGCTTTTTATTTGTGTCCTATATGTGCAACCTGTTCTCAAGGAGCAATCAGAATAACTGAAAAGGTAACAACACATTAGTTTCTTTCCCTTCCTTCTCTCCTCTATACCTTCCATTTACATAAATTTAATCTTGTCTTTCAAATACCAATATTTCTCCAACCTTTCTGTACCTATTCATCAACTTGCTAAATGTTAAGAAAGGAATCAACAATGCTAAGAGTGAAAGCTTTATTGTGTCCTTTGAAAGGCATTAACTGTTCCTAGAGATTCATTATTCTTGACACTACTGCCGAAAGTCCTAATGTTATGTGGTTTGAGGGATCTGTCCTTTGCTTACTTTCTCTAGCTATTTCCCACTATCAACTTACTTCACACATTCTTTACTCTGGTTTTCTGTAATATAAATAAAACTAGATTCCATACTTTCAAATACTTGCTCAATCAATCTGCAATATACCATAAACTACCTGTATAGAGGGGAAATATCTGTTTTGCTTGCCACTCTATCTTCTGTGCTAAGCAGCAGTTGTCCAGGAAATCAGTAGAAGAACCCTGCACCATGCACATGCTCTGCTTTGTTTCATGAATCCCCCCTGTCTGCCTTGTCTCATCTGTCCTTCTCACTCACTCCTTCTGCTACCTCTTACTCATGGTTTAAAATGCAGTTCAGCCCAGGCTGTGAAGCCATTACTAAATCCCAGGGCTTAGCCAAGAACCTGTATATATCCTCTTCTATGGATCACTTTAAAGGGTGTATGCATGAATTTATCTTTATTAGATCAACTCTTAAGAGTAAAGACATTTTTAAAATGTCATTTTATATGCAGTACATTAGAACAGTGCTTGAAATACATTGAAAGTTAAGTATATTGAATTTAGTACTAGCTGATATCCACAAAATGTTTCTGTTCCACCATTATGTTTAAAATTTTAACTAGTTATTTAGAATCACATTGGTACTTACTAATTTACTTGAATTTTTTCATTTAATAAGTATTACATTCAATAAATATGTGATTCAGTAAGTATATATTGAAACTCTGTACATATAACAACAAAAGTGTATAAAGTTACCTAATATTTTGATAGAAGGTATGATGTATTTTTTTACAACTAAAGAAAAATCTTGAAAAACTAAAACTAAAGCTAAGTAAAAAGGACCAAAAAGAGCCACTGCTACTCATGTACAATGTTAGACTCACTGGTCAGAGAAGAGGACTATTACAGATTTCAAAGCAGTAAAAAGCTTTACTTTCAGAAAACAGAATTTACAAACTAATATGAAACTGACAAATAAGTGCAACTGAAAACAGTTACATATACTATCGTCTTTAATACTATCCCCCTTTTAAATTTTGTTGACTATCCCACGTCCTCAATAATGTGTTTTGCAATAGATAGGCAATGGTGGTGTGTAATTTTGTATATCAACTTTTGAAAACTTTTCAAAAGCAGAATTTAAGGGGTTATAAGTAAAACTAATCAATAATTTATGAAAATCTCTAATTTATAATCTCTTTTTGTTATTGCAAATAATTATAAGAATACTCAACAATAAGATGGGGAAAAGTAGAAAATTTTTCATTTCTAATACTTTGTATATAACAAAGATCAGCAGGACTTAGCATCCAACCAACCTCTTAGCAATCAACATGCTACCAATTTACAGTATTAGGCAGCGTATTAATATAAGGCAAAGTATTGGGCTGATCTAAGTAGTAGTAAGTTAGCTCTTGAGGTAATGCAGGAAGTCTCTGAATTTGATGATGGGTCAGAATACATAGCAAGACTTTTAAGTCAAAAGCAAGCAAACAAACAAACCTGTAAGTTCTATGGATATGTAATCCTCACTATTTGAGATGCTAGGGCAGGAAAAGTCAAGTCTGACTCTATCCTTAAAAAAAAAAAAAAAAAAAAAAAAAAAAAAAAAAAAAAAAAAAAAAAAAAAAACTATTAAGATCTTGACTCAAACTTAAATTTCAAAAAGGGTTAAGATTTATGTAGCTCTGTGGTAGAGTCCTTGTATAGCATGTGCAAGACTTCAGGTTCAATCAACAAAAATTATGAAAATCAATAAAAAATTTTAAAGATTTTCAAGGCAAGTCTTGAGGATTTAGCCTTCCTTAACATGTTCTGAAAACAAGAAGCCGGATTTCTAGTAACCTTTATAATGCCTGTACTCAGCTATATACCATGTGTGTGATGTGCATGTGTACCTGTTCAAGAAATTAAGAGCATCCATCATTCCAGGCAGTGGTGACCCACACCTCCAGACATAGAGGCAGAGGCAGTTGGATCTTTGTGAGTTTGAGGTCAAGCTGGTCTACAGAGCTAGTTCTAGGACAAGGAAGGCTACACAAAGAAACTCTATAACAGAAAACAAACCAACAAACAACACAAAGGTATCCATCTCAGTTTGCATGAAAAGCCAAACATCTAGGAATCTACTGTAAGTAGTAAAATTATTATTTTTAAAATAACTGGCGGGTGCCTTCATCGGAAGCCACATTTATTGTCCATGAGCAAAAGGATACACATCTTACTTGTTGTTCCAGTTGTTCCCATCCTTACACCCAAGTTGTCGAAGAACACTGCACCTGCATTGAAGAGTCAGACAGGGTTTAAGAAAATCCCAGTGAAAACATGTTCAATGTGTCATGTCCAATGAAATTCAAGTATAGCTTACCTATTAATAAAATCTATTGCCTGGGCTTTCAACTGTTCTGCACTGTGCAAATCTGCAAGGACAAGGGTATCAGCAACATTTTCTACTGAGAGGTTACTACACAAAGCTTCTTCACACATGACCTTCAGCCGTTCCAGTGCATACTACCCAAAAGAAAACGCAATTATTAAACATTTATCCCCCTTATTTAGTGTGTAAATATGTGATATTTGTAACACAGTAGATAAAGCACATGAAAATTTGTTTTGAGCTAATGCTATTTTAAATCAATAAATTTTGGTTTAGCTTATGAAGAAAATGTAAATGAATGCATACAGGAGAAATACTAATTTACTTTAGCATCTGTCTTAAGTGCAAAATATAGTAAACTTTAAAGTACGATTTACACAAGACACCTATCTTAGTAATAAGTTATACTAAAGAATATATTGTTAGATAAACATTACCTCAATTCTTCTCAAAGCAAAGAATTCATCTGAGAGACAATTTAAGTTATATTTTATTTACTAAAAGAAAACAAAGTAATGAGCACATTACAAAGAGAGATCCGAGTGAAACTGCCCTTAAGTAGGGGAAGCATAACAGCAGTCTGGTACGTTTTGCATAATGAATTTTTAAGATGGTTACAGTTCCTTTTCTTATGACATCATTTTCAAATTTCTCTTTCTGGGTATTTTTATTTCATCTCTTTCTACTCTATGCTGTCCCGAGGCATAATGTTCTTTTAAAAAATTCTCTACTTATTAGATCTTCACTGGTGTGAATATTCACCATTGTGAAAAGTGTCTAATTTGGTGCCCAACCTTAGCCATCCTTAAAGAAGGATGCTGCACCACAGAAAGACATTCATTCCACTACCAGGAAAGAGTACAGTTACCCAGCTCCCCGGCTACTAGGTATGAAAATACCTAACTGTAGAAGTAGTAACTATCTAGAACCCACTTCCCCCCTTGTTGACATGTGCCGTCAGTTACTTCCTGTAACAATTCATTTTCCTTTCTACTACTTTACTCTTAGTACATAGCATACTGTTTTTCTTTTGCCACTGTTCAAACGTGAAGAATGATTTAACTGAAAGCTAAGTAAATACTGTAACTACAAATTTTTGCAGTTATTAGCATAAACTGCAATAGTAGGTTTATTGAGATTTAATGACAGACAATAAATAGCACCTATTTAAAATTTTTATCTTGATGATTTAATAGAACCATAAACTTATCATCCAAAAGAATGAATATACCCTTTGAAATTTATCTTTCCCATTCAATTCCAAGCAGTTTCTGTGCTACTGAGTCATGCTATTGATTAATGATCTTGTTTTTTCTGAAGTTATTTTTACAAATGTAATTACACAGTATGCACTCACTATCTAGCACTACTATTCAGTGTGACTATTTTCAGGCTGAAGCACATTACTGATTATAGTTCAATCCCCATTTTACCGCGAAGTAGTAGGTCCTTAAATATGAACATCTTTTTCTCACTCCTCTATACATACTTACATGGGTGTATACAAATGTATATATATGCACATATGTGTGTGTGCCAGATACCTACTATAACAATTCATTTTCTTTTCTAACACTTCAAACTTAGTATTAACTACTGACTATTTACTTCAACAATATTCAATCTTGAAAAACAACCTTAGACAGCTGAGGAAATGTTAATAACCACTATTTTTGCAGTTAAATATGTATACACATGTATACATGTATTTACCAGTTGATGTACAATTATATTTATTGCTAGTTCTTAACTATAATAGTTATAAATACTCATATAAATCTTAAATCAGAATAGATATACGTTTACAGTGGGTGGTAGAGAGGTTAAAAGTCTCAAAGTAAACACAATGGAATACATGGCAAGTTTTTGACATCAAAAGAAACTTTAATTTTCTAAAGTGGTTGCACCATTCATGCTTCTATCAACGGTGTCTGAAAATCCCAATTCTTCCAGATCTTTGTCAAGTCTTATATAGAGACTTTAATTTTAGCCATTATAAAGGGTGAACACACCATGATGGTTTAATCTCAACTTCTTTAATGATGCCTGTCGTTTTTATTTAATGAACTTCCTTAGTGTATTTGGGAACTATTTATTTAAACTTTATCTACTCTTTCCCCCCGCCATGAGGATTAAATGGTCTTTATACAGTTAGAATATAAAACTACCAAGGGTATGTATAATAAATGTTTTAGGATTGAGACTCAGAAGATCCAAAACTTTTCTGATATTTTTGAAGTTTCTCTGTGTTCAAAAAGACAGAACATATTTACAATAGAATATAACAAAATTATTAATTTTTTCCTTTCTATACTATCATAGTAAAATAAATCTATAAAGAGAATAATGTCAAGCATATTGTTCTTAAGGAAAATACACAAACGTTGTGCAGTGTACCTAGTTCCAATAACATTTTACATACAGCTATATGTTGCATTTATCATAGAAATTATTAAGCTTATGGCTTAATCTCCCATGGAAAATTCCAGGCCCCTAATACCTTTCTATCATCTTGATATTTTAGACAATTTTATCTCTATAGTAGTCTACTTTATGTTATTTTATAAAACTCTTGAAGATAATAAATAGTACAAATTAAGTTATATCAAAAATTACTTTTAGTTTTTTATGTATAAGAGCTTCCAATAAATGGCAAGTTTGAGGATTTGTTTTTTTTTTTTTTAATTTTGTCCTTTAAAAATGCCATTACTTACTTTGTCTGCAGCTGCCAACAAGCTGTCAGCCATTTTATCAAGATTTGGTGCTTTTCCTGTGTAAACGAATCTCATCATTTCCTTAAAAACCTCGGGGTCTAAATCATTTATTTCCACTCGATTCTATTATTGAAAAGAACACAAAAAATTAAGAGCAGGTATACACATGACTCCACGTGAATCTTTGATGGCAATTAAAAAATATAACACTTTCAAATTCTATTTCAAAATTGAGGTTAAGTAAGTCTGTCATAAGTTAATCATCCAAAGTATAACAGGTAATTTTAAGATCAAAAGCACACACTGTCCATGTGATAGATATGACCAGACAGACAGTACAAGCATGGGTAGTGAAACCAGTGTAAGTATTACTGTATGAGAAACTTCCCATTTGTTTCATAATTTAAAAAGACAAATAAAATAATGCAGTTCAAATAAAATACATCGCACACTTTCTGGCTTTCAGAAGACACTTTCTGGCTTTCCCTGAGTACCTAAACCTTATAGCCACAAACTTTAGTCACAGTTTTTAAGTGAAAAAAGAGTCTACAAATACTTGTAATGAGAGCTCACTAGCTGAGAAGACTTGGATATTATTTACTGGTCATGCTAGCTATACTTACTTGAGACATACTCTGATTCAAATAAGACAAGTTGCTTTTATATTTCTGTGTCCTTATCACCAATTCTCTTTTAAGGTAAAGGAAGCAGAAAATGTCAACATTCCAGAAACCATCTTGGGACATTTTGTGAAGTCAAGATGTTAGGAACATACATGACATCATTTTGTGCAAGTTAAAAAACCATTTAGTGTAGCTTTTTATGTGGTGTCTAAATTTGCTATCAGGCAGCTCTGATAGAACTAGAAAGGAAGAGCTCAGAAGGTAGCTCCAAGTAGACAGCCTGGTGGTTCAGATAAGAGCATAATCCAAGAAAAGCCTTGCTATGCTGACACACTATAATGGGAAGTGGTAATGATTTGCTGATGAGCCAACAGCCAGCTATGAGCCCTATAGAGCAAAGCTACCACCTAACAAACTGTTATTAAAATTAGAATTTTGGAAATGGTTCCTAGGATCACACCCCTGTGCTCTAGAGAAAGGTTTCTGTAACTTATGTTGATATTCATTTGCAAGATTTGAGACTCTGTATGTGTGGCCCTGGGATCACACAATCCCAGCTGTTAATCACATAGCCTATGCTCTCAAGGACGTTCTGGATGCACCAGATGCCCTCTTCCCAGTCTCTTCACCATGGATATGGGTTGAGGCTGCATGCTTCTGAAGCATCCTCACTGGAGAAAATTCTCCAGTGGAATCCTGTAGTAGCATTTTATGCCCAGCCAACTATTTCCTGCTTAGAGATGTTTAACTTTTATTTTAGTATGCTATCATAAGGAATGTTTGTATGAACAAACCAGGCATATTGAAACACACATTTTGTGTGGATATCATAATTGTTGTGCACCTCATAGCCCACTGGTCAATGCTCTCCAGACAAGTCATGTGATTTCAGAGCCTAGCTTCTGTCTTATGTTACCCTGTGAAATTTGGGAGTATGTAGGAGACTTTGGACTCCATTTGGCCACACTCTGAGGTCAGTGAGCCTACAAACACTTCAGATTCCACAACAAGATATGCTGGCAAGTCAGGGAACTTAGGACTTCAGACCCTCCTCTGGACTGACATTTCAATGAGGTCATGAAGAATGCTGGTCCCTCATTCCCAAACCCAGGGTTACCTCTGAGGTGGAGAGTATATTTACATTTGCCCCTACACCACATTGTTCTGTAAAGTCAGGGAATGAATTCCGACTGGTTCTATAGCTGGACTGTCTGCACCTCACACCCAACCCTGCAGCTATGTGTTATTTTTATGATATCCAAGAAGAATGCAGCAGGACATTCTGATATCCTACTGTTCATACTTTTTTTACCCCTCCATTTTTGCTGTTTTTCACTTGTGTTCCCTGTTCTTAGTCCTCCTTCTCGGACCTTTCCCCAGGATTTTTTTTTTTATCCAATTGACAAATTAACACGACATGACTCCTCCTTTTGCAGATTAAACAGTTACATGTCACCTGAGTCCAAGTATTTTAGTCTTTCCTTCTCACTCCACATCTAAGCATCTTCCCAAACCTGAACCATTTTCTCTTCCACTTCTGTTCTTCTACTTCCCATTTAGCAATCTAATACTTAGCTGTGACTTTTTCCTCACTCATCCCCACAATAACTAATATATTATTATACAAAGTACTATCAGTGTCCTTTTACTCACCAAAGCACTTCAAGTACTTAAGATGTGATAGTACTCTTTTCAGTGTAATCACTGCTACAGTGAGTGCTGCTGTAGGCAGTAATCAACTCTCAGGGGAGCCATAGAACTAGAGCCTGGCCAGTGTCCTTAACATCATTAAATTGATTCTTTAAGAGAAAAATATGAACTCAACTTTATACAACCTAGTCTCTCCTGAAGATTGTAAACATGTCCACTGAAAATAAAAGGAAATCTGAACTTAAAACATCTGTAATAGCAATAAACTCAACCAGTTATCTAGCATCAGATGAACACTGCTGATGCAAAAATCACAGGTAATTTGAGACATTTTATCTGCTATAAAAATCTACTAATCTCATAGAATATGCATATGTTCAAGAAGTTTAAAAAACACAAACTGCTGAAAGAATTACAGAAAAGCACGGTCAATATAAAGGAAAGTGTAGATATACTGGTAAATATTTGATGAAAACATTAATAGAAGGTCGCAGAAAGATATATTTCAAGTTCTGAAAGATCAGAACTGCAAGTCTTTACTTAATTCATGTGGCACAACTGAAGGAGAAAACTGATAAATATAGGATAAAGTAATTAATGATCACCAAGTCAATTCAATAGAATACTGGACAGGAAACTCTAGACTGAAGAAAACGAACAAACAAACAAAATCAACCAAACCAAAAAGCCATCTAAAATACAAAATTTAAGGAATAATAACTTTTAATAATAATAATAATAATAATAATAATAATAATAATAATAACAACTTTTAATAACAACTGAATATTAATGTTCTCATTTATCCAAACTGGACCATACACACCAAAAAGGACTGGATTAGAAAACAGGATCCTACTTTTTGCTTTTTACATGAAACAAAGACAACATTACCTTATAATGAAAGGGCATAAAAACGTATTCCAAGCAAATGGCATTAGAAAACAAGCAAGTGCTGCTTGTCTAAAATCTGAGAAAATATACTTCAAACCAAATCTAGTAAGGAGAAATAAAGGTCACTTCATACTGATTAGGTAAACAATTCATCAAAAAGACATTACGAAATCAAAACATAAACACCTTCAACAGAGGTCGACCCAATTTCATAAAACACATATAACTAAGGATACAATCAGAGATTAACACCAACATAAGAACAATGGGAGACTTTACAACTCTTGCTATCAGACACATGATCCAGATGAACAGAGAGAAGCATGGAATTAAGTGACCTTAGAAGATGCAATAGATATAACAGAAATATGGAACATGCCCCCAACTAAACACTACAGAATATAATTCAGTAGCCCATGGAAATTTACCCCAAATAGACTACAGATGGAATACAAAGCAAGTCTCAACAAAATTTAGGGAAACTGAAATAAGCACCTATATCTTATTTTACCACAATGGAAGAAAGGAAGAAATGAGGAGCCAAAGTACAGAAACTATAGAGGTGGATGCTCTCAGTCAACCACTGGACTGAGCACGGAGTCACTGATGGAGGAGTTGGAGAAAGGACTGAAGGAACTGAAGGGGTTTGCAGAGCCATGAGGGGAACAACAGTGTCAACAGGCCAGGCCCCCTGGAGCTCCCGGAGACTGGACCACCAACAAAAGAATTCACAGAGGGACCCATGTCTCTGGCCACACATATCACAGAGGATAAATGGTCTTGTTGGATTTCATTGGAAGGAGCGGCTCTTGGTCCTGTGGGGATTCAATGCCCCAGTGTAGGAGAATGCCAGGGCAGGAAGACAGGAATGGGTGGCTGGGTGGGTGGGGGAGCACCCTCATAAAGGCAGGAGCAGGGGCTGGGGGGTATGGGATAGAGAGTTTCCTGAGGGAAGACTTGGAAAGGAGATAACATGTGAAATGTAAATAAAGAAAATATCCAATAAAAGAAAAAGAAAAGAAGAAACTGCTGAAAACTATAAAAAAAATACAGAAAACACAAACTCAGAGATTAAACAGTACACCTCTGAATAATAAGTCACTGAAGCAATAAAAAAATAAAAATTCCTGTAATAAATAAAATTTAAAATGTAATATACCAAAATTTAGGAGATACAATGAAAGAAGTTATAAGAAGAAGTTCATAGTTCTCAAAGCCTACAGGAGTCGAGGGTGGGAGAAATATGCAATCTGAAGCCGTAGCCTGGTACCCACATGCTAATTCCTCTCTATCCTCGTGAAGCTTTCTAAAAACAAAGCTGAACAAAATTTAGACAACTGAAATAATTCTGAGTATCAAACCTGACCAAATGGAAGAAAATTTAAGAACTCCAAATGAATCTCTAACAATTATAAAACTCATGGAGATAACACAATCCTGAATCATAAAGAACAAAGAAATCAAAAAATATCTTTTAAAGATACATGAGATCAACTGAAAATACAACAAAGCCTCTGAAACCCACTGTAAACAGTTTGAAGAGGAAATCTTATACCTCTAAGTTCCTACATTAAAAATTAATATTAGCCATAAAGCACATAATACCCATGAAACACCCACAGACCTAATAAGTTAAACAAGAAGGAAGGCCCAAGTAAGGACACTTGAATCACAAAATAGTCATAAGAGGCAGAGAAGTGGCTGGGAGAGAGGGGGAGGAATGTGGGGCAGGATCAGATGTGCTGAGAGACAAGAGACCCAGAAGGCCTGGAAAATGAACAGAAATCTGCAGCTGCTATAGGTAAGGGAGAGGAGGAATAGCTGATCTTTAGGAATTTCCAGAGAACTAAAGGAGGCAACTCTCCTAGGATTCATGTAAATCTTCTTATACACCAAAGACAAACACTGAGAAAAAAGCCAGGGAAATAATCAAATTGAAAATAGCCTGAGTAAAAACAGCCTGAAATAAACCTAATCAAGAAAATGAAAAAGCTCTCGGATGAAAATGAAACACTAAATAAATGTCAAAAACTGAAGATAATATAAAACCGTGAGACCTTCAGGCACATGTACTGACAGGAATGACATTAAAATAACAGTCAATAGTCTGAAAGCCTGAGAAAATATCTGCTGCACACAGGGCAACACTTAGGGCCTCCTGAAAAATGTCAGCAGCTGGGAACCCTGAGGAGCCCAGCAGATTATGAGCCAGCTCCACCCCACCCCTACTCGAACTACACCCCCTTTCTGCTCTGTGCTTTCCTTAGGAGAAGATCCTCAGCTTATCTGCTCCTCTGAAGACACTACAGTCTTGAAGGCCTCCTAGGTGATCTGCTGCATCAAAAGCAACAGATCATCAGAGTGCATGCCCCTCTGAAGACTCCACAGTCTGACGGTCTCCCAGGAAATCTTCTACATCGAGGGCAACAGATCACCTTGAGAGCATGACCCTCTAAAAACACCACAATCTGAAGCCTCACAGGAGGTCTACTACAGCCAGGGCCATAGGCCTCCCAGGAGACCTGCAGCAACTCAGGGACACAAGAAACAGGCTCCAGACAGAGATACCCAGACCAGCTAACATCAGAAATAACCAGATGGCAAGGGGTAAGAGCAAGACCAGGAGCAACAGCAGCAACTATGGCATCATGACAACTCGGTATGCCCAGCACAGTGAGCCATGGATACGATACACCAACACACCTGAAAATCCAGAAGCTAACCTAAAGTCCTATCTCATTAAGATAATAGAATCCTTTAAGGAAGATATAAGATATAAATAAGTCACTGAAAGAAATAAAGGAAAACACAGGTAAACAGGTAGAAGCCCTTAAAGAAAAAGTAAATTCCTTAAAGAGATACTGGAAAACACAATCAAACAGGTGAAGAAATTGAATGAACCAGCCCAAGACCTAAAAGTGGAAGTAGAAACAATAAAGAAAACATAAATGGAGACAACAATGAAATGGAAAACATAGCTAGCAAAGAAGTCAGGAAATACAGATGTAAGCATCACCAACAGAATACAAGAGATAGAAGAGAGAATCTCAGGTGAAGAAGATATTGACACAAAAGTCAAAGAAAACTCAAAACATAAAAAAACTCCTAACCCAAAACATCCAGGAAATCCAGGACACAATGAAAAAACCAAATCTAAGAATAATCAGAAAAGAGGAGAGCGAAGATTCCTAGCTCAAATGACCGGAAAGCATTTTCAACAAAATCATAGAATCAAACTTCCTCAAACTAAAGAAAGAGATGGCCATAAATGTACAAGAAACCTATAGAAGACAAAATAGATTGGACAAGAAAAGAAAATCCTCTACTTACTTAATAATCAAAACACTAAATGCACAAAACAAAGAAAGACTATTAAAAGCTGTAAGGAAAATGTCAAGTAAAATATAAAGGCAGACCTATCACAATTATACCAGAAATCTCAACAGAGACGCTAAAAGCCAGAAGAGCCTGGATAGAGGACATGCAGATCCTTATAGAACAGAAATTCCAGTGCAAACTACTATAACTTAGCAAAACTCTCAATAATCATAAATGGAGAAACCAAAATACTCCAGGACAAAACCAAATTTAAACAATATCTATGTACCTATCCAGCTCTACAGAGAGATTCGAGGAGAAAAAGATCCAACACAAGGAGAGTACACCAAAATAAAAAAAAAAAAAAGATAGTAATCATCTCACAACAAGACCAAAAGGTAAAAATCACATACACATAGGGCCACATGCTACAACAAACATAACAGGAAGTACACATCATCCATCTTTATATTTCTTAATATCAAGGGACTCAATTTCCTAATAGGAAGACATAATAAGCTAACAGACAATATCCAAAAGTATCCAGTATTTTGCTGCATACAAAAACACACCTCAATAACAAAGAGAGACACTACCTCAGAATAAAAGGCTAGAAAACAGTCATCCAAGCAAATGGTCCCAAAAAACAAGCTGGAGTTGCCATCCTAATATTCAATAAAATAGACTTTCAAGCAAAGGTTATCAAGTGAGATGAGGAAAGATACTTCATATTCATCAAAGGAAAAATCCACTAAGAGAAAGTCTCAGTTCTGAACATCTATGCCCTAAAGACAACAGCACCCACATTTATAACAGAAAGTGTTCTAAGGCTCAAAACAAACATTAAACCCTACTAAGTAATAGTGGGAGACATCAACACCCTACTCTCACCAGCGGGCAAGTCATTGAAACAGAAACTAAACAGACACAGTGAAACTAATAGACATTAGGAAGCAAATGGATTTAACAGATATGTACAGAACATTTCATCCTAAAACAAAAGAATATACATTCTTCTCAGCACCTCATGGAAACTTCCCTAAAACTGACCATATAATCAGTCACAAAAAAAGCCTCAAAAGATACAAGAAGATGGAAACAATCCCATACTTGTTATCAGATCACCAGGGACTATGGCTAGACTTCAATAAAAAGAAATCAACAGAAAACCCACATACCCATGTAAACTGAATAACTCTCTACTCAGTGATAACTTGGTCAAGGAAGAAATAAAGAAAGAAATTAAAGACTTCCTGGAATTCAATGAAAATGATGACATAGCATACCCAAACTTATGGGACATAGGGAAAGCAGAGCTAAAAGGGAAATTCATACACTAAGTGCTCTCAGAAACTAATTGGAGATACCCTACACTGGCAATTTAACCTGAAAACCCTAGAACAAAAAGAAGCAAACACACCCCAAAAAAGTAGATAGCAGGAAATTGTCAGGACCTAAATCAACCAAATAGAAACAAAGAGAATGATACAAAGAATCAACAAAACCAAAGCTGATTCTTTGAGCTACTCAATAAGTAGAAAAACCCCTAGCCAATTTAGCACTAACTAAAGAGCACAGAGACAGTATCCAAATTAACCAAATCAGAAATGATAAGCAAGACATAAAGTAAATTAAGAAACTTTAAAAAAATCATCAGATCCTACTACAAAAGCCTATATTTGCCAAAACTGGAAAATCTAAATGAAATGGATGAATTTCTAGACAGATACCACAGACAAAAGTTAAATCAACAGCAGGTAAACTATCTAAACAGGACCATATCTACTAAAGAAATAGAAGTCATCAAAAACCTCCAAAAACAAAACAAACCAAAAGGGCCAGATGGCTCTTGTGTAGATTTCCACCAGAGCTAATAAGAACACTCTTCAAACTATTCCATAAAATAGAAACAGAAGGAACTCTATCTAATTCATTCTACGAAGCCAATAGCATTGATACATAAACTTCACAAAGACCCAACAAAGAAAGAACTTCAGACCAATTTCGTTTATGAATATCAATACAAAAATACTCAATACAATTCTTGCAAACAGAATCTAAGAACACATCTAAATCATCATTTACCAAGATAAAGTAGGCTTCATCCCAGGGATGCAGGAATGGTTCAATATATGGAAACCTATCAATGTAATGTACTATATAAACAAACTCAAAGAGGGAAAAAAAAAAACCCATGATCATCTCGATAAATGCTGAAAAAGCCTTTGACAAATACCCCTTCATGAGAAACGTATTAGTGAGAAAAGGAATTCAAGGCCTATAAAAATTATGTTTATTACTAAACATAATGAAAACAATATACAGCAAACCAACAGCAAATATCAAATGAGATGGAAAGATACTTGGAAGCAATCCCACAAAAATCAGGGACAAAAAAAAAGGCTGTTCACTCTTCTCATATCTATTCAATATAATAGTTGAAGTTCTAGCTAGAACAATAAAGCAACAAATGGAGATCAAGAGGATACAAATTGGCAAAGAAAAAGTTAAGGCATCACTATTTCCAGATAATATAGTATACATAAGTGACAAAAATTCTACTATAGAACTTCTACAGCTGATAAATAAATTCAACAAAATGGCTAAATATAAAATTAACTCAAACAAATCTGTACCCTTCTTTTATACAAATGATAAAAGGGCTGAGAAAGCAATTAGCTAAACAACACTCTTCATAACAGTCATAAATAATATAAAATATCTTGGGTTGTCTCTAACCAAACAAGTGAAAGATGTGTATGACAACTGTAGGTCTCTCAAGAAAGAAATCAAAGAAGACCTCAGAAAATGGAGAGACTTTCCATGCTCATTAACATAGCAAAAATGGTAATCCTACCAAAATCAATATACAGATTCAATGCAGTTCCCTTCTAAATTCCAACACAATTTTCCAAGACATGGAAAGAACAATTCTTACATTAATCTGGGGGGGAGGGACCCACAGGATAGCAAAATCCATTCTAACAATAAAAGAACTTCTTGGAGAATCACCATCCCTGACCTCAAGCTATATTATAGCACAATAGTAATAAAAACTGCATGGTATTGGTACAGAGACAGGTTGATCCATGAAATAAGATTGAAGATCCAGAAATAAAACCTTATATTTATGGACATTTGATATTTGACAAAGAATCAAAAAATACACAATGGAAATAAGAACGCATCTTCAATAAATGATGCTAGTTTAACTGGCCATCATTATGTAGAAAAATGAAAGTAGATCCATATTTGTCATCTTTCACAAAGCTCAAGTCCAAGTGGATCAAGGACCTCAACATTAAATCAGAAATACTGAATCTAGTAGAAGAGAAAGTGGAAAAGCGCCTCAAACACATTGGCACAGGAGAAATGATGATAAACAGAATACCAGTGATGCAGGCTCTCAGATCAAGAATTGATAAATGGGACCTCATGAAACTGAAAATGTTCTATGAGGGAAAGAACATATTCAATAGGAAAAACTGGCAACTTACAGATTGGGAAAAAAAAATCTTCACTAATGCCTCGTCCAACAGAGGCCTAATATCCAAAATATAAAAAGAACTCAAGAAGCTATCCTCCAAAAAAACCAAACAACCCAATCAAATTATAGGGTATAGAAGTAAAGAACTAAACAGAGAATTCACAACAGAGGAATCTCAAATGGCTGAGAAGCACTTAAAGAAAACTTTAAAGTCTTTAGCAATCAAGGAAATGCAAATCAAAACGACCCTGAGATTCTACCTTACACCAATCAGAATTGCTAAGATCAAAAACTCAGGTGACAGCACATGCTGTCAAGGATGTAGAAAAAGAAAGCACTTTCGCTGCTGGTGGGATTACAAACTGGTAGAACCACTGAGGTAGAACTAGAAATAGACAGACAACTAGAAATAGATCTACCTGAGTTATACCACTCTTGGGCATATACCCGAAAGATGTCCCACCACGCTATAGGGGCACATGTTCCACTATGTTCATAGTGGCCTTATTTGTGATAGCTGGAAGATGAAAACAAGCCAGATGTTGCTCCACAATGGAAGAATGTTAACGTGGTTCATTGACACAATGGAGTACTATTCAACTATTTAAAACCAGGATATCAGGAGTTTTGCAGTCAAATGGATGGAAGTAGAAAATAGTACCATCCTGATCAATGTACCTCAGACCCAAAAGGGCAGGAATGCTATGTACTCACTAAAAAGTGGATATTAGTCAAGACAGTAGGTAATACCTAGGATAAAATTGACAGAACTCAAGAAGGTTAACAAGCAGAAGAGTCCAAGTGAGGATGCCTCAATCCCACTGAGATGGGAAAAAAATGCAATCACAGAGGATAGATGGAGGGAGGGACCTGGGTGGGAGAGGGGACAGGAGGGGAAAAGGAGAACATGATCAGGTATTGTGGGACAAGGGGGGACAGGAGTGAAACTCTAAGGGCCAGCGGAATGACTAGAAACAAGCAAACTGGTTAGATGGGAGGTAGGGGAGCCTCCAGAATACACCAGAGGCCTGAGAGGTGAAAGACTCTCAGGACTCAGAGGGAGGGATCTTAGATGAAATGCCTGACCATAGAGAGAAAGAACTTATAGAGTCCACTTCTAGTAGAAAGACGGGGCACCACGTAGAGAGATGGGGTTGCCATCCCATAGTCAAAATCTCTGACCCAGAAGTGTTCCTGCCTAAAAGTACTATAAGGACAAAAAAGGAGAAGAGCCTGAGGGAAAGGAGGTGAAGTGACAGGCCCAAATTGGGATCCAACTCAAGGGGCAACTCCAAGGCATAATACTATTGCTGATGCTAAGGTGTGCTTACAGACAAAATCCTAGCATGGCTGCCCTATAAGACACCTTAGAAGCAGCTGACTGAGATAGATGCAGATGCTTACACCCAACCAATGGACTTTAGTCAGGGACCCCTGTGGTTGAATTAGGGATGGGCTTGAAGAAGTTGAGAATGAAAGTAACCCCATAGGAAGACCAGCAGTCTCAACCTACCTGAACCCTGAGATCTCTCAGACACTGAACCACCAACCAGGTAGAATGTATTAGGTGAGTTAAAATGGCATTTAGAGCCTGGAAGTAATGGCGTAACCTTGAGTATTAGCACTGGGGAGATGGAGGTATGTGAATATCTATGAGTTCAAGACCATCCTGGTGTGCAGAGTGAGTTTTAGGACAATCAGGCCACAGCATTTGTGTCACATATGTGCACTGTTCCACTGTTCTCAGAATTCTTTTTTTTTTTTTTTTTTTTGAGACAGATAGGGTTTCTCTGTATAGCCCTGTAGACCATGTTGGCCTTCAACTCAAAAATCCGCCTGCCTCTGCCTCCCAAGTGATGGGATTAAAAGCATGCACCACCACTGCCCAGCATAGAATTCATTTTCTCAATCAAATAAAGATAAGAGTTTTCCAAGAAAAAGAAAGAAAACAGTCATCCTATCAAGAAAAATATACAGATTCAATGTAATACCAATAAAATGCTGGGCTGTTCTTAACATAAATAGGAAAAACAAACAAGCAAAGAAAAAAACAAGAAAAAAAAAAAACAAGAGAAATTCAAACAAAATCCCCCTTAAACTCTCTTAAAACTAATCTTGAAGTTTATCATACTCATAGCCCAAACAACCTTGAATAAAAGGAATTCTTCTGACGATATCACAATACCTGATTTCAAGTTAAGTAATAGTAATAGTAACATGCTGCTGGTGCAGAAACAGACACATAATCAATCCAAGATTGAAAAGAAATGGTGTAAATGTATGCTCATGCTCTACAGACAAAGATGCCAGAAACATATTGGATAAGGCATCTTTAAAAAACTGTGTGGGGAAAACTGCATATCTACATGCAGAAGATTGACACTAGACCCTGCTTTCTAACCTTACTTGAGGGAGGGAAGGAAGAAAAAGAGGGAGAGGCAAAGGAGCTTGGAGAAGAGTGCACAGGAGGGTGCACAAGGATCAACGATCTCAACACAAAATGTGAAATTTTGAAATGCTTAGATCAAAAAGCAGAAAAGATACTAAATACACAGACACAAGAAATGCCTTGGTAAAGATGATTCTGCTTACCCAGGAAATAATGGAAACAATCAATAAGTGGGACCTCATATAATTAAAATTTGCACATCAAAAGAAACTATTGAACAAAGAGATAATCTAAGGAATGGGAAAAAATTTTATCTGCTATGCATTTGATAGATGATTAATATTTACAATATACAAAGAACTAAATATCAAGAAACAACCCAATTAAATGGACCATTAAATGGAGAATTCTTCAAAGAAATACAAATCAGCATCCTTAGCCACTGAGAAGATACTAATTAAAACGCATGTGAGATACCATCTTATCCCAGTCAAAATAGCTTTCATCAAGAAAACAAAAACTATGATGAGGATATGAATAAAGGAACCCTTTATTCACTTTTGGTGAGAATACAGACTCATACAACCTTGTATGGATGTTTCTAAATGATCTGACATATGACCCAGCTATACCACTCCTGGGAATATATCCAAAGGAATGAATACCTGGCTATGGATAAACTTATATATCCATGTACACTGTAATTCTATTCACAGTAGCTAGGCAATTTAAGCAACTTAGATGTCCATCAACAGACAAGCAGATAATGCACTTTGGAATTGTATTCAGGTGCAAAAATTAACAAAGTAATTAATCAATCATGAAATTTTCATTTAAACAGATTGATTTAGAAAATATCATATATTAAATGAAGTAATCAGGCCTTGAACAGAAAAACTCCCCCATGGTCTCTCACGATTCCAGCTTTGAATTCTTAGACTATGCAAACTTTTAGAATGGGTCCATTAGTGGAAGCGGAACCATACCTAAATGGAGAGGAGAGTAGTACAAAACATATCTGTGAAAGTAGAGAAAGGAAACACTATTGATGGAAAAGGTTTCTTACATGGGGAACAAGACAAGGAATGCAGGAGAAGATATAAGAGGAAAGGATAATCAAAAGCAATGGGGGAAAAAAACTCCATAAAACTTACTATTTATTATTTTTAAGTTGATGTATTAAAAATATAATCCAAAAAGATTTTGAACATAAGTCTGTACACACGTGGTAATTTATGCCCTTGAAACGATTAGTTATTCAATAATATCCCCAGAGTGATTCCTTCCTCTTCCTCTCTCACGAGGACGAATCCCAAGGCTTTCTGTATACTGACTAGGAAGTACTCTAGCAATGAGACCATGGAAACAGTTGTTTCTGACAATGTCCAGTGAGCATCCACATTGAAAGCACCTGCTGTTTTATTAGAGGACACATTTTCCCCAGTTTCTAAAGTTCTTCTATTATAATTTGAGAACAAGAACATGCACAGATATTTTTAATATGTGTATTCTATACACATACATATATACAAATTAAATAATATGAAGCCTTTTAACAACATTTACCTTTGTGCATTCTTCCATTTCATGTTCAAACATTGCATTAAAAACTGGGGATCGAGCTATAACAAGAATAAGCACCATTACTCAATGCACAGATTTATTTTTGAAATGTTATATTATTAAAAGGAAAAGGTACCTGCAAGCACAGACTTATGAGCTTTGAATTCTTTTCCTCTCACAAAAAAGCAGCAATCTGTAAATCTTGTGTTTTCCCAGAGATTACCTAAATCTTCTGCTAGGCGACATTCTGGCACCTTCAAAGTGTTTGTATTAGTATGTCCTGATACATTTACTGAATCTTGGACCACACTCACCTAATAAAGAAAATAACAAGGAAAATATTTTTCATACAGCGTTATCAATCATTAGTTATTATGTATACATTTTATTTATTAAATTTAAGATATCCTGATTAATTCAACATATCTACATCTAGTATTCCCAAACCCTAGTATCCTCAAAGCATATTTAATGATATAAATGAGAGAAATAGCCTAGGGGAACTAAAATATAACCTAAATCTTGTTCTGTGGTGACACTGTATGTAAATAAATGGCTTATCAATCCATGAGAAAGCTCATTTATTACAACCACAAAATTATTTCTTACTAGAAATTCCACAACATCATCAGATTTACAGAGTTGACATTTTTTGTGAAGGAATTTTCATTTTTTCCCACTTACACTGCACACCTATTAACATTTCAATTTTATTATATGTACAATTTTCAAAGACATAAAACTATTATCATATAAAAATCGGAAACTTGGAGGTAGAGAAATGGCTGAGGACTCGGGTCAGAGCCCAGCTTGCCATTCTAGAAGACATGGGCTCCAAAACAACAGCCCTCGCCCATTTTCAACTCCATTGGAGCCAACACTCTTTTCTGACCTTCCTGGACACCAGACAGTGGTATAGAGACACAAATGCACAACACTTACACACATAATAAAATAAAGTAAATATAAAAAGGAAATTCCTACACATTTCACCAACAGTTGAACTGATTTAAATATCTGCTAAAATTGATTTAAAATTTTAAGTTAAATTAATTAAATAAAAGACACACTTAAGGAAAAGAATTCCCACTGTAATTTTTAAAGTTCAAGATATTTTCTGAAAAGACAAAGGTGAGTTCAATACAAATGTACTTTAGCTCAATTTGCAAATATTTATTTGTGAAGCAATAAGAATCGGGATAACTATGACACTTCTTTTTAATAAATCCCCCATGAAAAATCGTTATTTACTGAATCAAATTTTATAACCTTCACACCATCTTTAAAAGAAAGCACTCTATTATATTGCCTTGGAAATTTCATATTACGATGAACAACACCCACCAAAAAAAAAAAAAAATACTTCAACTAACAAACCAATTAGTTCAGAGCAAATGAACAATTTTTAAAATTTATATTGCATGTGATATATTAGTTATACTTTTGAATACTAAATATTGGGAACAGGAATATTTTTTACAAAGCAGTAGACAAATTAACTGATTTCTTGAGAATGTAATTTAAGGGTATACACTGGGCTTGAGAGATGGCTCAGTTGGTAAAATGTCTGCTGTGCAAACGTAAGGATCTGATTTGATCTCCATTACCCAAGTGAAAAAAATAATAATTTACACTAGCAAGTATAATCATGACACTGGGAAGGCCAAGAGAGAAGGAACCCTAATGTTTGCTGGCCAGTCAGCCAAATGACGAAGCTCCAAGTTCAGTAAGAGGCACTGTCTCAAAAAATAAAACAAAACAAAACACCATGCAGGAAACATGTATTACAATAAACCATGTAGAAAATGAAAACACATAACAGATAAACTGGAGCCAATTTTTAACATGCAAATACATGGTCCTGTTTAAAAGGTTTAAGAGACCTGATAAGTGAGTATATAGAAATGTATGTTTCAAATAAGTTATTAGACACTTATGAAAAAAGCTAGACAAAATTTAGACTAGAAGTATATGAAGCAGAGTGGTAATCTGATCTATTCACTCTATGTTATAGACAGTTCAAACTGGTATCATAAGGTAAATAAAGCAATGTAAATCACACTGATAATTTGTATGAGAAAAGGCTCCATATACCTCCAGATTCCTATGGTCTTATACTACATGTTATTTTTAGTATATAAAATTACCTTATACTATTACCTTTAACAATTATGAACAAAAGTATTTATTATAATAATCTTATTTTCTAAATATGGGGGCCAAGGTATTAATTACATAAAGCCATACACAAAGGTTCTATCTTAAGACTTACATAATTCAAAGTATCTAAAATTTTGGTAACTTCAAAGAGAAAAACTGTTATATTGACCTTTACTTCATTGACCTATTTTACTACTTATCAAAAGACAATGATACATAAATGGAATATGCTGATGTAAATACATCCTTTATTTAGTGATAATTTTAGCATATAATGTATTTAATTGCTTATATTAATAATTACTCTTGAAACTTTTCAGTAGAGAGAACTGAATTTTTTAATCACCTGCATAAATTATACAGTAGTTATTAAAAAATAGTCACAACAATATAGGAAAAGATTTCTTAAATTCTATTTGTTGTCTCTATCTAATTCAATATAGCATTTTGTGTGTGTGTGTGTGTGTGTGTGTGTGTGTGAAATGCAAGTACACAGTGTCATACCATCAATGCAGACATCAGAGGGGAACTTTGAACAGTCAGTTCTCTCCTTGTTTTTAAGGTTGAATCTGGCTTGTTATCATGTTATTTCTAGCTAGCCCACAAGTCTCAGTCTGATTCTCTTGACTAGGCCTCTCATTTACTGTAGAAGTGCTGGGACTATAGGCATGTGCCATCACAATTGCCTTCTTTGTATTTTCTGGTCATAGAGGCTGTGCATGGCAAGTGCTTTTACAAACTGAATTATCTCCCTTGGCCCCATACTTAATATAAAAATGTGGCAGAAGATACACAATCATATATAAAATAAGTATATAAAAGAATAAGAAAACAGAGAAATTATCATTGTGATAGTTATGTCCAACTACATTCTTTATAAGCAATCATAATGTAAAGGACTTGTATTCCTTGCATATCTAGCTAGTGCTATCAAAGCAACCACACATTTCAATTCAAATAAAAATTAATGACCTAAATAAAGTTGTGAAGGGATGGGTTCTCACTGCTTTGACATCTATAAGTTGAAATGATAAAAACATCAAGAACAGGTAATGAAAAACTTTATGGAACCTAGAGAGAAAATTCAGGAAGAAGGCTGAGATTCTCTGCTGACTTAACACATAGGACAATTCTCTTTTTATACTTGCCATTGGTTCAGCCTAAGAACATAGATGAACACTTGAGGGGTATAACTGAATTTGAATCTAGCTCACAAGTCTAGTTCTTCTTTTCTGCTTTGACTGAAGAGTACTTGAACCTGAACTCTGCAAAACTGTTCTGAAAGGGAGCTGTTTCTAAACCCACACAGCATTACAATGTAGTCACTAGAGTTAACAGCTTGTTTACCTCTAGACAGACTCTAATGGCAGATATTTTTAAAAGTCCAGTTTTGCATATCTTCTAGAAAAGGGAGATAGTAAGAGCTTGGGGGTTTCAGGATCCCATTTTTAAAGTTCTGGTCATAGCAACAGGGTAATCAACTTTTCATTTCTCACAGTTATGAGTTCAGAAAATAAAACCCATCTTCTACATATTACCACAATGTATTAAACGGACCTTATTAAAAGGATACTTTATCAATAGGATTTTTTTATGTGTCCTTAGGAAAGAATGAGCTCAGCTTTATTAAAAGCTTCTCATTTATTTTGACTATAGTATACTATAAATGTTTCTCTGTTTCTCAAGGAATGGCATAGATCTGTAGACTATCAATATTATTTTTTTAAAAAAGATTAAGATTTCAAAATAGGAGTAACTTTAACCAGTATACTATTTCTCCAGCTTATTCTCAATTCCTGTTTGTGTATCATTTTGGAGAAAGGAAGCAGAGCTGTTTACACTGTTAGAAATTTTCATCTAATGCTTGCCACTACATAGACTGCAAGACTAAGCTATGTCTTGCACAAAAAGACATAGCATCCAGCTGCCTTACCTGTCTACAGCACCACTTGCAGTGGAGGGGGAGGTGCCAGTTCTTTAGGGAGGGCAGTGCAATGCTTCCACCTCTTCTGCAAGCAGTGTTGGAGATGCTGTAGAATGAAGGGTATCCATGAGAGGAGTGGAAGGAAGGATGGAGGGCACAAAGAATGTTAAGTAAAGTTGATGTTGCCCATCTATACTAAAGATAGTGCCCAAGAGATAATGTCTGGGCTAGTGAAAAGCACATTTCAAGATCTAAAAATGGGATTACCTTAAAAACATGTCAAAGTTTTATGGGTCACTAGAATGTACTATTTAGCATATTGATAACACAAAACATATACTTGAATAATCTTAAAATTAATTTCAGCCTTAATTCTGAATTTATTAATTGTCTAGGTTCCAGTACATATACCCACAAAAACCTATTAACAAACATTATTTCAGTTCTATAATGCAGATTATTTTCTAAAAACGGTTAAATCACTAATCAAAACTATCAGGCCATTGCGTTTTCATAGATTGCTCAAATAATATTTAAGGACCACTAAATTCTAAGATGACATTTAAAAAAATAACATTTTCAAATTAAGATCAATTCTAAAATTCTGAAAGAGTCTACAATAAAGGCCAAAATTTAAACAGTATAATAACTTCTATCTATTTAAAATACTACTTAAATGCCTGCTTACTACAAACGCTTCATGTTTTAACCCCTTGAAATGAAAAAAACAACCCAATAATTGTATTTACAAAATGAATTATGCAGTGCATTTATGTATGCATTTCTCTGTGGTCATGCTTTAATTACTATATATACTTCAGAATGATATAATACAATGATACAGAGTTTGTAATTTTAAAAGGTTTTATACATTGACTACAGAGACTAAAGCTAAATCAGTAAATAAGTTACTATATTCATCTGTTCACATTAACTTGTTGATACTTTAAGAAAGTCATCTGCTACTTTGATTATATCAATAAAATTGTACTAGAAAAAATATAACCCTTGAGTTTACTCCAAAAGTTGAATTTTATGATTTTATATAAATAAAACTACCCAAAAATAAAAATGACATAAGCAAATCCAAACCTAAACTCAATACAAGACGTAAGAGCAAATTTCTTGCAGAGGAAATATTCACAATTTTCAAATTATGATGCATTATGAGTATAAATTAAGCATATATCCTTAAACCATATTCTATGTGCACGTCATTAAAATCTCAGATTTGTTTTTTAGAATATTAACACAGATTTGATTGCTAATCCAATAACTTAAAGGACCGGAAGGATTCCCAATGTTTTCCACAGACTTTTTCATTCATACTATAAACTGTACATATAAAGTTGTATCAGATTAATCTATAAAACTGGCTATGTCAGCATTATTCAAAATAAAGAAGATATTAAACAAACACGTGGTAGTATAATATGCAAACAACTAGAGAGATGGCAAAAATATAAAACACCATGTTGATTTGTAAGATTATTTTAGTCAGCTTATTTTAAAAAAGAATTTACAAAAGAAACCTTGTAAAATAAACCAATCATTTTCATTTAAAAAATTATACCCTGTATTAATCTAGTTCATACTTTTTTCCACATCAGTAAATAAGCCATGGTGGTATATATTAATAAAAACATACCTACCTCACAAAATAGCGTAAGCTTGTCATCTGGAAGGAGACCATTAGCTTCATCAAGCAAAAAGTCCCTTCTAATGAATTTTTTAAATCCCCAGTCCTTCCCCTGTACAAATCGATACGCTCTTTGGCTTTCTGGTAGAAAACAGAAGTTTAAATCAAACAAGAACCAAAGATAATTGTTTTCTTAATGATAAAGAAATATAGCTGTAGAGGATATAACTAGAATATTCACTATGATGTATGAGCTACAAATATAAAAAGGGCATCTGAAGAAATGTGTCAAGAAGAATTAAACCATTTCATTTTTCCTCAAAGTTTGGCCATAGTCACTGTACTTAAAACTTGTGAATGTCTTAAAAGCCATCAAATCCCCTAGAGGGGAAGGATACACATAGACACACATGTACACATTCTCGTTTTCTCACACAATACACACACACACACATACACACACACATACACACTGTTGCCTGTAAATAATAAATTCAAATCATACTAATATTGGCATAGTAGTCATCATCTAACACCAAAACTTTGTTAAAAAAAAAATCACATTTCTTATTTTTCCCCTTAAAACCAAATGATCTAATTCATTAAGAAAGCCTTTAAGCACTGCTTGCAAACACATCCTATTGCTTTAAGTTTGCTGAATTATAGAAAACCTAAAGTTGGTGAGAATGTTAAAAAGCCTCTTCCCATTCCCAGGATTTCATATATAATCTTGTGAAATAAACATCCATACATAAAAGTCCAAAAATTGATTTTTGTATAATTTGTAAAAGATTTTAATAAATATCTAAGATGTTTCAAACATTTTATGGACTGCTCAATTGTATGCTGTGAAATACATAAGATTCTCAAGGAAGTATTTATTATATACCATTATCTATACAATCAACATAGAACTTTAACTGAAATAATCTATTTTAAATGACACATAATATGAAATGTAAAAATTAATAATTGTATGTGTAATGAAGTTATTCGGTTCTTTGATTCATTTCTAAGAACTCAGTGTGGCACTTCATAGGCTACTACCTTAATAAAACACATTGTAAATATTCTCTAACATTCTTCTCTTATGTAGCTCTGACGTAAAGAATTTTCATTGAAATTAAAAGGCTCTGACTACAAGAAAATTTCCTTTTTCTTCATTTATTGTAAAAAAAAAAAAACAAAAACAAAAACAAAAAAAAACAAAAAAAAAAAAAAACAAAATCTAGTGACAAAATATAAGGCCATTCCATTTCCTTGTAATGTTCAGCAAAAAGGCAAGGGAGAGGAGACATTTTCCTGATGACATATACTAGGAACCCTTTTTTAGCAGCAACTACTTTTCCAAGTGACAAGTACAACATCATTTTAGGACATGAAGCAGTTAAATTTTAATATTATTTTAACTACTTCTGTATGTCTATGGAGCTAAAACATTATGAAACAAGCTAGAATGTGAATTGTAAAAATAAATAATGGACTAAGACTTAAGAGAGGACAATAACATCAAACTTTTCCAGGTAAAGTATGAAGAGAAGTCTTAATCCATTTTGCCAATCACTTACCCATTGCTTTTGTTTCTTCCCTTTTAGCATTCAGAAGAGAGAATTTGAATTTAGCTCGAACTTCACTTTTTGGGCAGCTGACTAGAAGTAAATATAAGGACAAATAGTCTTTACTTTCATCATCTAATCCCTTTGGGTTTACCCTCAGGCACCTAAAATAAAACAATAGTTCATTTATAGTAATTTAGTATTTGGCATAAACAAAAAAAGGCAGACAATACTAAAATTACCTACAAATTAATATCACAACAGCACTTCTGAAATAACCCCATAGTTTTTCACAATTCTCCATTGTATTAGGAATTAATTACTAATTTAATGTAAAATTATACTAATAACCATAGGAACAATAATAATAAAAACAAAGTTAACAAAAAATAGTATAAAAAATATAATATGTTTACCATTTCATTTTATCATTTGGGCCAGAAGAAAATGTGGAACTCTTTAACACTTCACCCATTTCTTCTCGACAAAAACTGAAGTTATTAATAGTCCACATGTAGGAAAATTTCACTACTTTAACCTACGAGATAAGAAAAACATTTTTATATTATTTATATTAATGACTTAATCTTGTCACAAATCAAATATTCATTCTAACAACAGTGATGAAGCCATATTGCTTTACAATTTAACAGTAATACTTGTCATCGTTAGAAAATGTATGTATCAAGCAGCAAATGCATTTTAAATGACATTTACCTGTGTGTAACACCAGCTTTCTGCAACAGGACTAGTAGACATATCTCCAAGCAAAGGTGGAGTAGGTTCCCGAGACATTGCCACCTTATTACAGTCTTAAGATTCATACAGTATCCCACAAACTTGAATAATTTAGCTATAAAAAATAAATTGAATTTATTGATCAATCTTTGAGGAATTAAGGAAGATTATTTTTAAAGTTGGGGGAATAAGTATAAAATAAGATTTTGAAAGAGTACATGAGGTATTTAAATAACTTTAGTAAATTTTCATAAATCCATAAACATCTGTCAATCTAAATCTGAAATGCAAACCAGCTTGATATTTACAAGACTATTTTTCAGAATACCACAAATCAAAAATATCCATCTAGTAATGTACCATATCACAGAAACTTAATGTCATCAATGCCTGCCTCATCTTTTGCCATCGTTTCTTGAAATGCAAAGGGCCATAATCAAGTTTTCACTGTAATTCTGTGTCAACACCACCTGCCAGATCCGAGTTCTTACCAAAGAACACAGATGTCTACAAATAACTCAGACTACCAGCTGTGTCCTAAGACTGTATCTGTGTCGTAGTGCTTCCTTCGGAGATGTACTAAATGATTTATGTCCCTTCTGGTTATCTATTCCTAATCCACATCAATTTGGATGCACAATTAGTAACCTATCAGTATTTGTTTCAGATGATCTCTTTTCTCCAAGGTGTACTTCTGAAATCTGTCAAAATCAGTTGGTTGCAGTTGCATGGGAAAGCATCAACACACTATAGTAATAGTTCTCATTACTGGTGACTATATCCTTTTCTTCAGTTCTCACCTTCCATTCTCCTATTGTCATTGATTTTGTTGAATACCCTATACTTTGTAGGAACAATGAGAACCTACTTTTGATTTAAGAGCTTATCAAAACAGCACATAAATCTGGTAGAGGGTAATACTTGGCAGAAGGCGGCAAATTCTTTACCTAAAATAAAAGAGAGATTTTTCTCTAAAGCTATAAATAAGAAAATGAAGATTGAGTAAACTATTTGACATATTAAGAAAGAAATAAAGCTATAAAAGATAAGCTATCATATAAAACTATGAGTGAAGAAGCACTTTAAAATTCTTCAATACAGATAAGAAACAAGAGCCAGGAACCAAGGCGCAGAATTGGAGCCCCAGCCAGGGGCAGAAGGATCACAGAAACAGAGTCTGGTAAACAAGGCGAATTGAAGGTGAATCACTAGGGATAATGGACTAGCCTGGTTTACATATCAAATTCCTGCTGACTGTCTCAAAATAAAGAAAATAGAAGTGGAGGAAGAGAGGCAGAAATAGTTAAGAAGTTGGTGATGGTGGTAACAGGGCAGGACAGAAAGAAATTGGGGAAAAAGGAGAGGACAACAGGAGGGAGGGAAAGAGGATGGAGGTGAGAACTGAAGAAAACACAGACAATAACAATAAAAAATATTTCCGCAATATATAAAAGTTTCCCCATGTAACTGCAACTGATTATTTTAACTTTTTCTTGATTCTTTGTGAATTTTACATCATGTACCCCAATCCCATTTATCCCCCTCTCCCTTGTAAGCCTCTCCCCAAACAGGGGGGGGGTGGGAACCTCATTGTGGAAGCTGTAGTTGGGTCACTGTGTAAACATAGAACACCCTTTTGTCCTTACTTCTTTGCTTGCAGTGAGTCTTGGTCTGGTACAGGCTCTGACGTCTGATACACTATCAATACTAGAATCTCACTGGGACTTTTCATTGGCTCTCTTGTTGCCCTTTATCATTTGGAGATCCTGTCGTTTTGGATCTGTAGGACTGGATCCTTCATATACTTTAACAGTTCATCAATGGGGTAGATGTTGGGATAGTCCAATTCAAAGCCTTAGAGCTATCTGAGGTGGTCAGTGCGCTAGCTTTCTGACACCCACATGACCAGGGCAAGCTCTCTTGCCCTGCTCCCGCTGTCTCACCCTCTCATACCCCAGTTTTCTGGCTCTCATGTCCTAGTCGCTGGCTATTCCACACCCACACCATAAAGGCTAGCTCTAATGTGTTGACTAGGCAAGGTACAAGGAAGGCCCGCTCTCTAGGATGCTTCAGCAAGCAAGAGACAGGGTCAGTTCTCTTCCTCTGATGCTCTCAGGGCCAGCTCTCCCTTATTTCATAAGTGGTGATCAGAAAAGGGAAACATGCCCTTAAACTAACTGATTTTTGACAATGATTTCAAAAGCACACATTGATGAAAATAGAACATTTCAAACAAATACTGCTAGAAAAGCAACACATATACTGCAGAGGACTGCTGGGTCTGTGTTCAATCAGAAATGATGCACCTAACCCTCAAGAGCTCCCCAGGGTGTTTAGAGGTCAGGTGGGGTAGGGAGTGAGGGGGTGGAAACATGCTTGTGGAGATAGGGGGTGGGGAGGATGTATGGGATGTGTAAGAGTTGGAGGGTGGACAGGAAGGGGAGGGGAATAAAATCTAGAGTATTAAAAAAATAAGGGAAAAACAAAAGAATGAAACTTGATCATCATTTCTTATCCTACCAAAATAAGTATATAAATTCTAAATGGAATCAAAGCCCTTAACCTAAGACCAGAAACCAGTACAGCTATAGCAAAAAATAGAGAATACAGGTCAAAAGTAAGAAATTTTGAAAAGGATTCAGGTCATTCAAAAAATATGATCAATAGAGGCTAAATGAGAGCTGATGAAACTAAAAAGATTTTGTACACCAAAGGAAACTATAATTTAACTGAAGAAGCCACCTACATAACCTTTGCTATCTATACACTGGACATAGAATTAATGTTTTATATATACAAAAATGTTTTGTATATATAAAAAACACAATTGGCTATGGAAATATATGGAAATCTTCAGTTTTCAAATGAAATATAAATAGCCAAGAAACACTTTAAAGTGTTGAACATCCTTAGCTATCCATCAGAGAAATGTAGATTAATCTCATTCCATTTAAAATAGCTACCATCAAGGGGGGAGGGAAGTAACAAGATGTTGGTCTGAAGTGAATGCAGAGAAGAGACATTTATTTATGCATTATAAGTGAGGATGAGAACTAATATAGTCATTATGGAAATTAGTATGGATTTTTTAAAAAAAATTAAAATAGAACAAATTATGACCCAGGTATACCATTCCCAGGCATATACTCCAAAAGTCTGTTCTAACACAGAGGTACGTGCACATGCATGCTTCTTGCTGCTCTAGTCACAGCACCTAGAGAATTAAATCAGCTTAACTACTGATCAACCTGCCAGAAAAGATGTGCCCATTGGTCCAATAATAACAAGAGTCACATAGGATTAGCAAACTGCATTCTGAGTGGATCTGCAACCTACTCTGTTAAGAAAAGCTATTTCTTGAACATGATAAATTCACTTAAGTTACTTTCCAAAGGCAGACATGTAAAGAAAACAGAAACAAAAATAAAAACCCACAGCCTCCATATAAAGAAGTTCTAATTTTTTTTATATCATATGAACATAAACCAGAAATTCATGTTTGCAAATGAAATGGTAGCCAGGCATGGTGACTATATAACACAGGCTGGCTTCACAATCACTATCACCTTTCCTCTCCCTTCCAAGTCCTGGATTACATAAAGGCTGTCCTAGGTCTCATCACCATAGTGTGTAAGTATCCGTAATTCTCAACATCCACACCAAGCAAGCATCTAGTCCCTTTTTCCTTCCTCGATGATAGTCATTTTAAAATCTTACACTTAGAATGTAAAGAACTGACAAGTGACTAAACACAAATTTGCCTGGCTCTAAACCCATGCTCCTCATAGAATATTGCTGCCTCTAAAAATTATAGAGATGCGTCAGGCTGACTGTTTCGACTCTTAATTTTATAGATGACAACCGAAAGATACAAGTTAAATAAAATCTCAGTTTTGCAATGTTAAGTAAGTACTAGAATAAGGGACAAAGATGAGATCCTTGAACATCCACTTCACTATTTCCTGTATTCTTTACCATCACTTTATTTTTTAAAAAAGAAATAATGTATTCTATTAACTAATGTCATTCAGAGCTTCCTATCTTTGTTCGTTCAAATAAGATTGCATAAAAAGAACATTACTAAAATAATATTAGTAAACAAATGATTTCTTCCTTATTCTATGGACATATGATAGGTCCATGGCATGATAAATTTATCCTATGTAGTTTAAAAACACACTGAACATCACAGCATAACTATACAACACACCATTGAATACCACTTATTTACTAGCATGGCCAAAAAGCAAATGTGGCTTACTGTAGCAAATGTGGAATGCTGGGGGGTGGGTGGGAGTGGGTGGGTGCATGAGGGAGCTCCCTCATAGAAGCAGGGGAGGAGCAGGGATGGGATGGGGTTTAGAAAACAGGGAATGAAGATAACATTTGAAATGTAAATAAATAAAATAACCAATAAAAATATTTTTTAAAAAGGAATTTAAGAGCACTCTTCACTAGAAAGACTCCAGATTACTCATATATCATAAAGAGACATGTAGATTACTTGCATTCTCTTTGTCCAGCCCTGTTCCATCCAGGTCATCCCTATGCCACATAATAACTTTCTATGAACATCACTCCCTCTTAATCTCTCATCCTCTCTTTGGGATTTCCCAGTGTTCAGCCTGTTCCCTGCAAAGCATCCTCCAGCAGAGCACATGGCTGGAAAACCCAATAAACTCCCTTGGTTCACAATATAACAAAACTGTAACAGCTGCTTGACTGAGATCTTCAGTTGCTTATCCAGTCTTGAAACCCAGCCCAAGGGACACTTAACTTGTTCCAAGCAACTTGACCATTTCACTAAAGGCTATAGCTGACAACAGATGAACCACAGTCTCCAATAGGAAACATAGATATCCCAATTGTGCTTTGAATTAGCCCCCTCCTGAGCACTGCAACCACCCACCCTGAAAGAACATGCTATCTAAAACAGAAAAATTCAACCAACTAACTGTAAATACACACATCGAAACACAAATATAAAAACAGGAAATACCAAAACAACATCTCCTCCAAAAAGTAAAAAATCCCACAATAGTCCTAATTGAAAATAACATGAAAAAGCTCCCAGATACAGAATTCAAAAGAATTAAAAAAACTGTAACGATGGTTAAACAACTAAAAGAATACTAAGACAAAGAGATGAATGAAATAGCCCAAAACAGGAAAGTAGACTTTGAAACTATTAAAACCCAAACTGAAATAATGTTTGAACTGAAAATTTCAGTATGCCAGTTAAAACTCAACGAAAAGCCTTACCACAGGATCATTTCAAAAGCAGAAAGTCAGGGATGGAGGATGAAGCAGAGGAATTGGAAAACCTGGTAAGCATCGAGTTTGGGGGGGGGGGGGGAAGGGAGTTCTGTGAACAGAACATGGAACAATCAAGAGAAGAAAAGTAATTCTCCACCACACATTACAGTTAAAACATTACAAACATCTAGTACAGAAAGAAACTGAGAGCTGCAAGAGAGACAAGTCAAGACAAATACCAAGGCAGGTCAATTAGAATAATATATTTGACAGAACTCTTTAAAACAAAAAGGAGCTGTAAAGATGTATTCTACCTTTCAAAAGTTTACAATTGTCAAACAGATTAATATGCCAGGCAAAACTGTCTATTTAAACTGAATAAGAAATAAACATTTTCCATCCTTGTCTCCTTGTACTAAGCTCAACTCCAAATAGATCAAGGACCTCCACATAAAGCCAGACACTCTGAAGCTAATAGAAAAGAAATTGGGGAAGACCCTGGAGGACATCAGTACAGGAGGAATGTTCCTGAACAGAACACCAATAGCTTATGCTCTAAGATCAAGAATTGACAAATGGGACCTCATAAAATTACAAAGTTTCTGTAAGGCAAAGGACACCGTCAAAAGGGCAAATCAGCATCCAACAAATTGGGGAAAGATCTTCACCAACCCTACATCAGATCGAGGGCTAATATCCAATATATACAAAGAACTCAAGAAGTTAGACCCCAGAAAACCAAATAACCCTATTAAAAAATGGGTACAGAGCTAAACAAAGAATTTTCACCCAAAGAACTTCAAATGGCTGAGAAGCATCTTAAAAAATGCTCAACTTCATTAGTCATTAGGGAAATACAAATCAAAACAACCTTGAGATTTCACCTTACACCAGTCAGAATGGCTAAGATTAAAAATTCAGGAGACAGCAGGTGTTGGCGAGGATGTAGAGAAAGAGGAACACTCTTCCACTGCTGGTGGGGTTGCACATTGGTACAACCACTCTGGAAATCAGTCTGGCGGTTCCTCAGAAAACTGGGCACTTCACTTCCGGGAGATCCTGCTATACCATTCCTGGGCATATACCCAGAGGATTCCCCAGCATGTGATAAGGATACGTGCTCCACTATGTTCACAGCAGCCCTATTTATAATAGCCAGAAGCTGGAAAGAACCCAGGTATCCCTCAACAGAAGAATGGACGCAAAAAATGTGGTATATATACACAATGGATATTATTCAATCATTAGAAACAATGAATTCATGAAATTCTTAGGCAAATGGATGGAGCTGGAGAACATCATACTAAGTGAGGTAACACAGTCTCAAAAGATCAATCATGGTATGCACTCACTAATAAGTGGATATTAACCTAGAAAATTGGAATACCCAAAACCTAATCCACACATCAAATGAGGTACAAGAAGAATGGAGGAGTGACCCCTGGTTCTGAAAAGACTCAGTGTAGCAGTATAGGGCAAAACCAGAACAGGGAAGTGGGAAGGGGTGGATGGGAGAACAGGGGGAGGGAAGGGAGCTTATGTGACTTTTGGGGAGTGTGGGGGCCAGAAAAGGGGAAATCATTTTGAAATGTAAATAAAAAATATATGGAATAAAAAAATAAATAAAAAAAGAAAACAAATAAAAAAAATTTAAAAAAGAAATAAACATTTTCCAAATAAAAATGGACTAAAGATATGTTTCAGTTGTTTTATTGTGATATTAACTTTGTTTTATTTTATTGTTAAATACAATAATTTGTACTTAATAAAATACAAATTTTATTAAAATTGTAACTTTTTTATTAAATTGGTTTATTAAATTTATCTATTCATTTTACATCCCAATATCAACCCTCTCTCTCCTTCCACTGCTCCCTCCCCTTCTCCTGTGTGGAGCCCTTCTCTAGGCATCACTTCTCCACTACTACCCATCTGACACTGTCCGCAAGCCCCTCACATCAAGTCACTGCTGTAGGACTAGGCATACCCTTTCCAACTGAGGCCATACGTGGTGGTCCAGTTAGGGGAAACAGGATCTACAAGCAGGCAGGCAACATTCAAAAAGAATCCCTGTCCCTGTTGTTGGGCGTCTCCCACATGAAGACCAAGTTGCACATCTGCTACATGCCCTTGCTCACTCTTTGAATGGTGATTCAGTCTCTGAGAAGCCCCAAGAGTCCAGGTAATTGACTCTGTGGGTGTTCCTGTGGAGTCCTTGTCTTCTTCGAATCCCTTAATGATTTCCCCAATTCTTCCATAAGATTCCCCAAGCTCTATCTAATGTGGGCTGTGGATCTCTGAATCCCACTGGCTGCTAGGTGGAGCCTCTCAAAAGGACAGTTTTGCTAGGCTCCTATCTGTAAGTATAGCAAAGTATCATTAATAGTGTCAAGGATTATGTGTTGCCCCTGGGAATGATCTCAATTTGGGACTGTCATTGCTTGGCCATTCCCTCCATCTCTGTTCTACCTTTTCCCCCGGCACAACATGTAGGCAAGACACAAATTTTGGGTTGAAGGTTTTATGTTTGGGTTGATGTCTTTATCTGTCTGTCCACTGAAGTCCTGTCTGGCTACAGAAAGTGGCCATGTCAGGATCCCTACCTCGCACTGCTAGGAGTCTCAAGTAGAGTCACTCCAAAGACCCTCTGAGGGCTCTCCTATCCCAGGTACTTCCTAGAGATTGCTCCCACCCCCAATTTCCCTTCTCCCTCCCATGTTCTCCCTATATCTGATCCCCCTAGCCACCATATTCTACTCTTCTCCTCATCCCCTCTCCCACGCAGTTCCTTTCCTCCATCTACCTCGGATATCTATTTTATTTCCCCTTCTATGAGAGATTCAACCATCCTCCCTTGGTCCCTCTTGACTATTTGACTTCTTTTGGGTCTGTTGATTATTGTGTGGTAATCCTATACTTTATGGATAATATTCACTAAGTAAGTAAACACCATCATGTCCTTTTTGGCCTGGGTTACCTCACTCAGGATGATATTGTCTAGTTCTATCCATTTGCCTACAAAATCCATGATGTCTTTGTATTTAATAGCTTCCACTGTATAAATGAACCATGTTTTCTTGATCCATTTTTCAGATGAGAAGTATCTAGGTTGTTTCCAGTTTCTGGCTATTATGAATAAAGCTTCTAAGAATATTGTTGAACCACTGTCCTTCTGAGATGGTGGCACATCTTTTGTATATATGCCCAGGAGCTGAGTCCTGAGGTATAACTATTCCCAATTTTCTGAGAAACCACAAAATTCATTTCTAGAGTAGTTGTACAAGTTTGCATTCTCAGCACCCTTGTTCCATATCCTTGTCTGCATGTGCTGCCCCTTGAGTTTTTGATCTTAGCCATTCAGATGGGTGTGAAGATTTCTTTACACACGTTTTGGCCATCTGTGATTCCTTTGTTGAAATTTTTCTGTTTAGCTCTGTATCTGTTTTTAACTGAGTTATTTGGTTTATTGGTATCTATCTTCTTGAATTTTTATATATTTTGAACAGATTAAAGATATTTACTAAAAATGCTTCAAAGGATAAAATAGTGCAATCTGTAGAGAAAAATAAACACACGCAAAAAGTCACATGGAACAACAACAAAAAATATAAAACCCAAGCAAACAAATAAATACCAGGTTAGATTATCAAAACAAACCTGAAAATATAAATAAGTAAATAAGGCAAAAAAGAAAAAAAAATCAGCAAACTGACAGTAGTTAACACATGTCCAAATGATTTTGAAGACTAATGGTCTCAATTCCACAATGAAAAGATACAGATTCACATAATGGACCATAAATCTATTGTTTTTCTACCTCTAAGAAATGTTCCTCATCATCAACAGATAACACTGGAATGTATGAGGAAGAGAAATGGCACTCTAAAAAAAAAAAACCTAAAAAACAAAGAAACACAACTATTGTAGTAACTGACAAAACAGATTTCAACCAAAATTTAGTTAAAAAAGAAACAGTATTTATTCTCATTAAAGGAAAAATTCACCAACATGATGGTATAATCTTAAACATAGAGGCACCAACACGGGGGAACAAAATTACATACAAGAAATACTATTATAAATAGGCCAACCCTAATCCAGTAATAGTTGGTAATTCTAATACTCTATTTTCATGAATAGAAGGGTCATCTAGAAAAAAAACAAAAAAAACCTCAGAGTTAGTGACATCATGACTCAAACAGACCTAACTGAGATCTACAGAACTTTCCTCTTGAATAATAAAGAATACAAAATCTCGATAGCCCATGGAGCTTTCTAAAAAAAAAAAAAAAAAAAAAAAAAAAAAAAAATCAACCACGTACAAGGGAACAAAGGAAGTTTTAAGAAAAACTAAAATAACATTTTACATTCTGTTTGACCACAGTAGAATAACACTGGGTATCAACAGCAATAGAAATGACAGAAATTACACAAGTTCATAGAAATAAACAATACACTATTGAATGAAAATTGGATGAAGGCAGAAATGAAAGAAATTTAAAATCTCTAAAGTTGAACAAAAATGAAAACACAACAAACCACAATCTATGGGACTAAGAGAAGACTTTATAAAATTAAATGTCTATACTAGTGGCTCTCTACCAGTGCGTCGTGGCCCCTCTGGAGGTCCAAGAAACCTTGGAAAAACAGACATAGTATATGATTCCTAATAGTAGCAAACTGTTATGTGATGAAGAAGCAATGAAAATAACTCCATGTCAGTTTTCAAAGTAAGGGAATGTAAGTTTTCTTTAAGATTGTTACCTCTGGTAAATGAACCACACTCCAATGGGAGAAAACAAGTCCAAGAAAATATGGTCAACACTAAATTTGGATAGGGAAGGAATGAAACAAAATTAATGGGTCTGGATGGAGGTAGAACTAAACAGTAGTTCTAACCTGTGGGTACTAACTCCAATTACCTTTTCATAGGAGTTACCTAAGACTACCCAAGACTACCAGAAAACACAGATATTTTTATGTTATGAATTATAAAAGTAAAAAATTATAGTTATAAAGTAGAAATGAAAATAGTTTTGTGGTTAGGGAACCATATTAAAAGACCATGGCATTAGGAAGGATGAGAACCATTGAACTAGAAGGAGTTAGGTGAGGGAATATACTGGCTAATTTTATGTCAATTTGACACAAGCTAGAATTAATAAGAACAACAATTGAGAGAAAATGCCTCTATAAACCTTACAACCTGTAGTTGTCTCCCTTTGTGATTTCTTAGTTGTTTCTACTTCCACTTTAAGATCCTGAATGGCTTTTCTCAGTTCCTTCACTTGTTTGTTTGTGTTTTCCTGTAATTCATTAAGAGATTTTTGTGTTTCCTCTTTCATGATTTCTGCCTGTTGAACCAATTTCTCCTGTATTTCTTTAAGTGATTTTTGCATTTCCTCTTTAAAGGAGACAACTTTATAGACAGAAAACCTTGGGAAGAAATCAGGGGTCATAGATGCAAATATCAACAACAGAATAGAAGAGATAGAAGAAAGAATCTCAGATGCCGAAGATAACATAGAAAGCATTGAATCAACAGTCAAGGAAAATGCAAAATGCAAAAAGCTTATAAACCAAAACCTCCAGGAAATCCAGGACACAAAGAGAAGACCAAATCTAAGCATTATAGGTATAAATGAGATTGAAGATTTACAACTTAACGGCCAGCAAATATCTTCAACAAAATTATGGAAGAAAACTTCCTTAACCTAAAGAAATAGATGCCTATGAACATATAAGAAGCCTACAGAACTCCAAACAGACTGGGCCAGAACAGAAATACCTCCCGTCACATAATAATCCAAACCCAAAATATACTAAACAAAGGAAAAATATTAAAGGCAATAAGAGAAAAGGGTCAAGTAACATTAGGAAGCCCTATCAAAATTACACCAGACTTCTCACCACAGACCATGATCCTGGACAGATCTCATGCAGACTCTAAGAGAACACAAATGCCAGCCAAGACTACTACATACAGCAAAACTCTCAATCACCATAGATGAAGAAACCACGATATTCCATGATAAATCCACATTTACACAATATCTTTCCAAACAGGTAGAAAATGCCAATACAAGGAGGGAAACTACACCCTGGAAAGAACACGATAGTAACCTTCTTTCATCAAACCCAAAAGAAGATAAGCACTCAAACATAAAAATAACATAAAAAATAACAGAAAGTAATAATCACTATTCCTTAATATCTCTTAACATTAATGGACTCAATTCCCCAATAAAAAGACATAGACTAACAGACTGGATACTTAAACAGGACCCTACATTTTGCTGCATACAGGAAACACACCTCAGTGTCAAAGACAAACACTACCTTAGATTAAAAGACTGGAAAACAATTTTACAAGAAAATGAGCTCAGGAACAAGACAGAGTAGCCATTCTAATATCAGATAAAACTGACTTTCAACCTAAAGTCACCAAAAGGGATATAGCATGACAATTCTTACTGGTCAAAGGAAAAAAAACATCAAATTCTCTATTCGGAATATCTATGCTCCAAATGTAAGGGCACCCTCATTCATAAAAGAAACTTTACTAAAGCTCAAAGGACACATTGCACCTAACACAATAATGGTGGGTGACTTCAACACTCCACTCTGCTCAATGGACATGATCAGGAAAACAGAAACTAAACAGGGACACAGTGAAACTAATTGAAGCTTTGGAACAATTGGATTTAACATATATATATATATACATACACATATACACACACACACACATATATATATATAAAACTTTTCATCCAAAAGCAAAAGAACATACCTTTTTCTCAGCACCTCATGGTACCTTCTCCAAAATCGATCATATACTTGGTCACAAGACAGATCTCAACAAATATAAGAAGGAAAACAGAAACTAAACAGGGACACAGTGAAACTAGTTGAAGCTTTGGACCAACTGGATTTAACAGATGTATATAGAACATTTCATGCTAAAGCAAAATCGACCATATAATTGGTCACAAGACAGACCTCAACAGTTACAAGAAGATCGAACTAATCCCATGCTTCCTATCAGATCACTATGGCATAAGAGTGTTCTTCAATAGCAACAAAAGCAACAGAAAGTCCACATACACATGGAAGCTGAACAATACTCTGCTCAATGATAACTTGATCAAGGAAGAAATAAAGAAAGAAATCAATGACTTTCTAGAATTTAATGAAAATGAAGATACAACATACCCAAATTTATGGAACACAATGAAAGCAGTGCTAAGAGGAAAAGTCATAGCCCTGAGTGCCTCCAAAAAGAAACTGGAGAGAGCATACACTAGCAGCTTAACAGCACACCTTAAACCCCCGGAACAAAAAGAAGCTAATTTACCAAAGAGGAGTAGACAGCAGGAAATCATCAAACTCAGGGCTGAAATCAACCAAGTAGGAACAAAGAGAACCACACAAGGAATCAACAAAACCAGGAGCTGGTTCTTTGAGAAAATCAACAAGATGGATAAACCCTTAGCCAGACTAATCAGAGGACCCAGAGACAGTATCCAAATTAACAAAATTAGAAACGAAAAGGGAGATATAACAACAGAAACTGAGGAAATTCAAAATAAAATCATCAGATCCTACAACATAAACCTATATTCAACACAACTGGAAAATCTGGAGGAAATGGACAATTTCCTAGACAGATACCAAATATCAAAATTAAATCAGGATCAAATAGATCATCTAAACAGTCCAATAACCCCTAAAGAAATAGAAGTGGGCATTGAAAGTCTTCCAACCAAAAAAAGCACAGGACCAGAAGGTTTTAGTGCAGAATTCTATCATACCTTCAAAGAAGACCTAACACTAATACTCTGCAAACTATTCCACATTATAGAAACAGAAGAAATACTACCCAACTCGTTCTATGAAGCCACAATTACACTGATACCAAAACCACTCAAATATCTAACAAAGAGAGAAAACTTCAGACCAATTTCCCTAAAGAATATTGATGCAAAAATACTCAATAAAATTCTTGCCAACCGAATCCAAGAACACATCAAAATGATCATTTACCATGATCAATTAGGCTTCATCCCAGGGATGCAGGGATGGTTCAATACATGGAAATCCATCAATACAATCCACTACATAAACAAACTCAAAGAAATAAAACCACATGGTCATTTTATTAGATGCTGAAAAAGCTTTTGACCAAATTCAATATCCTTTCATGCTACAAGTCTTGGAAAGAACAGGAATTCAAGGCTCATACCTAAACATAGTAAAAGCAGTATACAGCAAACCGGTAACCAACATCAAACTAAATGGAGAAAAACTGGAAGCAATCCCACTAAAATCAGGGATAGACAAGGCTGCACCCTCTCTCCATATCTTTTCAATGTAATACTTCAAGTTTAGCTATATGAATTAAACAACATAAGGAGGCCAAAGGAATACAAATTGGAAAGGAAGAAGTCAAACTATCACTATATGATATGATAGTATACTTAAGTGACCCAAAAACTCCACCAGAGAACTCCTACAACTGATAACTTCAGCAAAGTGGTTGTTCATAAAATCAACTCAAGCAAATCAGTAGCCTTCCTATACTCAAAGAATAAGCAGGCTGAGAAAGAAATTAGAGAAATGACAGCTTTCACAATAGACACAAACAATATAAAGGATCTTGGTGTGACTCTAACCAAACAAGTCAAAGATCTGTATGACAAGAACTTCTGGCTCTGAAGAAGAAAATTGAAGAAGACCTTAGAAAGTGGAAAAATCTTCCATGCTTGTGGATTGGCAGGATTGGCAGGATTAATATAGTAAAAATGGCAATCTTGCCAAAAGCTTTATACAGATTCAAAGCAATTCCCATCAAAATCCCAATTCAATTCTTCATAGACTTAGAAAGTGCAATTCTCAAATTCACCTGGAATAACAAAAAACCCAGAATAGCTAAAACTATTCTCAACAGTAAAAGAACTTCTGGGGGAATCAGTATTCCGGATCTCAAGCAGTACTACAGAGCAATAGTGTTAAAAACTGCATGGTATTGGTACAGTGAGAGGCAGGTAGATCAATGGAATAGAATTGAAAACCCAGAAATGAACCCACACATCAATGGTCACTTGATCTTTGAGAAAGGAGCTAAAACCATCCACTGGAAAAAAGATAGCCTTTTTTAACAAATGGCGCTTGGTTCAACTGGAGGTCAGCATGCAGAAAAATGCGAATTGATCCATTTTTATCTCCTTGTACTAAGAACAAGTCCAAGTGGATCAAGGACCTCCACATAAAACCAGACACACTGAAACTGGGGAAGAGCACTGAGTACATGGGCACAGGGGAAAAGTTTCTGAAAAGAACACCAATAGCTTATGCTCTAAGATCAAGAACTGACAAATGGGACTTCATAAAATGCTGCAGTGGCCCCAGTAAACTCTGTAAGACAAAGTCTTAGAGACTGAGGTAAGAAATGCCTCCTGGGGCTCTCCGGAACACACCTATTCAGAAGCTGAAAATCTCACTTCGCAATTTTCTAAACTCTCCTCCTTCTTAATAGCCAGGACTAATAAAAAACAAGCAAATTAAGATGTAAAAGACTCCATCTTAAATTAAGTCACTACCCAGAAATTCTGCAACACTTTGCTCCAGTTATTTACGGAATTACATTTACCTCCCAACCATGTATAAATGAAGTATGGCTCTGACACTATGGTATGAAAAGCATTGATAGCAGATAATAGAATTTTTCCAGGAACCCTAAAATTACAGATTCCTTTTGTTATTCGACCCTCATAGGGATGCCATTGCAGGATGGGTGGATTTGGGTCTGGTCTTAGACAATAGGCTCATATTAGAGGATATTTGCATTTGAGAAACCTCATACAAGGTCATAGCCAAACAGGTGAGAGTTGGGCAAATTAGAAAAAATTTATTTTTGAATTGGTGCAAAATGCAGAGCAGCCTCAATGGAAGCTTGTGGGGAACTGTTTTTGTCTTGCAGACCCCACCTAAGCGGGTCTTTGGCGAAAACAATATTCTTAACTTATCCAGGTGTGGTTCAGGATGCAGTTCATACTTATTATTCAGGAAGACTCATCTAAACTCAGGGAGTTTGACAAAACGTCTTTTAAAGTCTCTTTAAAAGTTTGTATCAAGAAGATTGAGGCTAGCTGTGTTCGAGCTTCAAAATTTGTTATACAGGGAAAACATTTTACCTGGTTGATTTTATACTTCCTTGTACCAAACGGTTATGCTAATTTTTCCTTGTGTGGGCTGTACTTCCTGAGTACATCTTTTGATATGTAAATGTCAATCCCTCAAGCTTAAAAGGCTCAAGCCTCAAAACAGAAAAATACAGATTCAAACTGCATCTGTGTGTGATTGTGTCTGTCTGTCATCCTACAGAACCTGTTCCTCTCCTGAGATCCAGAGCTCCCCCTTGGATCTGAATTCCCCAGGCTGGGACCATCCATGGCAATAAAATTGCAAATTTTCTGTAAGGCAAAGGACACTGTCAACTGGACAAAACAGCAACCAACAAATTGGGAAAAAATCTTCACCAACCCTACATCCCACAGAGAGCAAATATCCAATATATACAAAGAACTCAAGAAGTTAGACTCCAGAGAGCCAAATGACCCTATTAAAAAATGGGGTACAGAGCTAAACAAAGAATTTTCACCTGAAGAATTTTGAATGACTGAGAAGCACCTTAAGAAGAGTTCAACATCATTAATCATTAGGGAAATGCAAATCAAAACAACCCTGAGATAGTGAAAGGATAGAAAATAATACAGCCTAACTCTACTGACCCCAAGAAGTCAGAAGTGTAAGTGGTATCTTGCTTTGTTAGAAACTAGGTAAAAGGTCACATTCCAGAGCCCACCCTTTGTTTAGACCTAGCAGAAAAGGCCTTGAATAGGTGATCCTGGCCCCACAAGGTAACTGGAAATGGGCTAAGCTTATCTTGCTTCAGTAAACTTACACCATTACCCCTATGCAGGAGTTCATGCAGCTATAGACATTCAAGAAAATAGGAAACTAATTGGTCCACTGAGAGCAGGCTCCAATAATTTAAACTGACTGGCCTAAAATCTATGGAGTGGTACAAATCAATTGGCTCGAATTTCTTGGGCTCCCCATGCTAAGAAATGATTGGTTTGTGATTCAAGGGCTTTGTCATAAACTTATAAAAGCTGTCGCAATTCAGCACTCGTGGTCCTCAGTCCTCTACCCCTGAGAGGTGTATGGCTGTGAAACCTAGAATTCTGGAATAAAGAAATCCTCATGCTATTGCATCGAGACCGTTTCTCGCGAGTGATTTGGGTGTCGCCTTCCGAGGTGTGGGGTGCTGGGGCACCCTCGGTTTTGGGGGGTCTTACAATTTCACCTCACACCAGTCAGAATGGCTAAGATTAAAAACTCTGGAGACAGCAGGTGTTGGCAAGGATGTGGAGAAAGAGGAACACTCCTCCCCTGCTGGTGGGATTGTAAGCTGGTACAACCACTCTGGAAATCAGTCTGGCGGTTCCTCAGAAAACTGGGCATGACACTTCTGGAGGACCGGGCTATACCACTCCTGGGCATATACCTAGAGGAGTCCCTGGCAAGCAATAAGGACACAAAATCCACTAAGTTCATAGCAGCCTTATTTATAATAGCCAGAAGCGGGAAAGAACCCAGCTGGCCCTCAATGGACGAATGGATACAGAAAATGTGGTATGTGTACACAATGGAATACTACTCAGCAATTAAAAACAATGAATTCATGAAATTTTTAGGCAAATGGTTGGAACTGCAAAATATCATCCTAAGTATGATAACCCAATCACAAAAGAATACACATGATATGCAGTAACTAACAAGTGGATATTAATTAGCTCAGAAGCTCAGAATACTCAAGACACAATTAACATATCAAATGATTCTCAAGAAGGAAGGAAGGATAGGGCTCTGGTCCTGGAAAGGCTTGATCCAGCATTGTAGGGGAGTATCACAACAGAGAAATGGGAGGGAGGTGATTGGGGAATGGGCGAAGGGAAGAGGGCTTTTGGGACTCATGGGGAGGGGGGAACCAGGAAAGGGGAAAGCATTTGGAATGTAAAAAAAGAATATAGAAAATAAAAAGAAATGATACTTTGCAATCTCAAAAAAAAATTTAAACAAAAGTATGAGCAGAGTAATTCATTTAGGAAGAACAAATGACATTCAAAAAGTTTCTAAAATGGGAGAAAAAAAGAAATGACACCAGATGCGCTGTATTCAAGGGATCCATCCTATAAAAAGTGGGACATTCTCAGTGCCCAAGGTTAGCACAATGATTGTCAATGTAAAACCTAGAGCTCTCATTTTAAAGAGAAAAAAGATAGCTCACTGTAGCCAGCCTGTTTCTGGTAGTATTGGGGAACACTTCAGTGCCTTGGTAACTGTCCCTAGATAGAGCCCTGCAGGTGACAATAGATAGCTATACATTGACACACTCCAGACATGGCCATTCAATTTAGTGCCCTGCATATAGCCCTTCTGTGAAGAAAGTAAAGAACTGTCATACTTGTGTGTGCCTAGTCTGGTATTGTATTGTCTCTGGATCCCTGGGCTGTCATACCCAACTGGTGAGTATGACAGTTGTTGGATCCTATCTAAAGAATTATGGTCCAAACAATCAATTTATAGTACTTATATGATTCTTGTAGCTGTAGAAATATCACTTAGTTCCATAGGCCAATATATGGGGCCGGTTAGCACATTTCTTGGTGTGGAAGCAACATGGAAGCAACAGCAGACTTTCTCAGCTATCATCATCAATGTTCAACTACTGCTTCTCCATTTGATGCCATGTCCAAGTAGGTGCTCCCCTGTCAGCTGCATCATGTTCCCACTCCCCAACAGGTCCATTCATAGCTAACCATGGCCTTGAAATTGGAAAAGATTTCCAGTTGGTGCCAGTTACCCATAAAACAGCTAATCTAGGGAATATGGGTGGGGTGCAGCTTGTTCATGAGTGCATATAGGCTAGCCTCATCGTTTAGACCCGGAATCTAGATAAGAAGCTAGGGTTCTTTCTGGGAGTTGTATATGAATAGAAACTGTTCTATGACCTCAACTCTCCCTGGTTTAACTGCATAAAGGATTGTGGTCCAAACAATCAATTTATAGTACTTATATGATTCTTGTAGCTGTAAAAATATCATTTAGTACCATAGGCCAATATATGGGGCTGGTTAGCACATCTCTTACCATGGGAGACGCCAGCACTAGATAGACCTGGACATGACTGGAAAGGAATGTGCATGGAGGTGGGACTAATCTGCTTTTCTTAACTATTGCCTTTTCAGTAAAACCTAACCACCTATTATTTAGTAAAAATAATTAAACCACAAGTTACATGGCCCCTTATTGTAATGACTCTTTAAGTATTATTGAAATACACAGTAGTTAATGATCAGTAAGGTTTTGTTTCACACCTTAAAATGTTATTCCTATACATATAATTTCATTTGATCTCGTACAAAACTCCTGGGGTGTAAGATAAATGATTTAGCAGCCAAGAGCACTTGCTGCTCTACCAAATATCATTTCCAGCATCCACAACTATCTCTTAACACCTCCTAGAGCATCAGGTATATAAAATAAAAATAATAAGTTATTTAAAATATTAACATAATCAAAAACATCTGAATAAAAAGATTTAAAGAGTCACGTGCAAAGTCTGTTTTATTGATAAGGAAACTTTAAATGCAAAAAAGAAAAAAAAAAAAGACATAAGCTTAGGGTATTGATTTTTTTCCAAAAGGCCAAGAAATCAGAAGTTAAACTCATAAATTTTAGTTAAAAATATTCAATTCTAAGCTCCTTTATCTATACAAATTTACAGCTTGCTAGGTGTAGTAAGTCACATTGTATTAACTGGATTTGAATTTAGACACTGCTAAATAAGATACTTAGAAAAAGTTATACTTAACCTATGCCTTCAAAAACAAAGTACAATATTAGGCTGTTTTTAACAGAATAATCCAGAGAATACTATTAAAGTTGCAATTTTGGTTACAGATATTAACATCAGGTTCAAAACCATGTGCACTTTCTAAACCTCAATTTTCCTATCCATAAAATTAGAATAATAATTTCAAAATACTAGTTTGCTCAAGGGGTACACATACAAAACATTTAGTTCAGTGTCTAGTACAGAAAAAGAATGACTATAGAAAACAGCATTATCAGAAACTATGAAAGAGGGAACCTTACCCAAGTAAAGTTCCTGAAATCTTATCATTGCTTTTCTACCTTTTATCACTTGGGCTCCCATCAGTTTTTCTATTAACTATTATCTTAGATGCTCTCATGGTGCTTATATATAATAGTTTTATCCACCTTTTAATCCAAACTAGGCGAAAAAAGTTGATACCCAAGCACTCTCCAGGAATTGCATAACCTGAGTGAACTTTACTGAAACAATGGAATTGATTTATATCTTCACTAAGCTGTTGAGTACCTCTATTAAAGCTCACTGGCATTACTTTAAAAACAAAAATCTATGTATGAAACCTGCAAGTAAAAAACAAAAGGGCGGGAGACTCTAACATGAGGTACTGCAGTAGAGGATGAGTCTGTAGAACACACAGTATCTCTGGAACAACTTTTAAAAGGCAGGTCTTATGAAACTGAAAGATGGCCACTGGTGGGAGTGGTACTAGAGCACAATTGCAGGGAACAAAGGAACCTGGTTTTGCTAAGCAGCATTGTCTGCAAGTAGATTTGGGCCAGTGGCCAGGCCAGCACAATGGAGCTCCCTGCTGCCCTTTGTGCTGCTCACTCTGCTTAGGGGAATAGAGCTTGGGTCTCATGAGCTGCCTGCAGGCTGAAAGCACAGTGTTCATACCCAGTGAGCCAGTGGGGTGGCTGGCACTGAAGGCAGAGATATGTGCGGTGGCCTAGAGCTCACTCTCAAGTATCCTGCTGCTAGACACCCTAACTCTAGGCAACAGCAGGATATCTAAGAGGAGTCTCAATGATAGTCCAGTATTTATAGTGCCCCAGAAACCCGAACCAGATCAATAACTCATTGCAAAACGCATCTGAATGTAAAACTGTTTGGGTAAACAGTATATTGTTTGGCACACTGCACTCACTTTATAATGTGAATGATGCGAATAAATGAATAAACATGCAATGAAGTGGAACTACAGTGGCAGAAGTGGCAATAGGTGTTGGAATGGAGTAGAGATGGAGAAAGGAGCATGTCTGTACTGAGTAAGGCCAGCAATGTAGTATACAATAGCTTGCCTGGAGGCTGGATTGCCCTAGCTTTGGGCAACACCAAGATATCCAGGATGGAAAACCATTTGTTTACTGAATTGGGTATCCTCAAAAGACTCCCAGGGTCTATGCTGCCACCAGAGGCCATGTTGGTGTCAATGGTTCATGATGTAGCATGGAGAGTTAGGGGTTAGAAAGTTATGGAGTTGGGAGTGGGGGTGGTGAGATGGTTGAGGTGGAAGGGTATGAAGAGGGTTGTTGGTGCTGCTGATGAAGATTATTAGATGTCCATGTTGATGTTTGTGGTCGGTGCTACTGCCAGAGGCCATTTGTTTGTGATCCCTACTATGGCTAGTTCATGATCTGTGCTGCTACTGACTGCTATAGGCAAGGAAGCTTTAATTGCAGGGATATCATTGACTGCAAACTCATAGTTGAGATTAGGAGACATTGGAGACTTCTTCAACAACCCCTTATGGAAAAAAGGAAGGAAAGAAGGGAGGGAGGGAAGAAAGGAGGGAGGGACGATAGGTCTGGGCAGCAACACATGGAAAAGAGCCCTTAAAATGGTGATAAAGGTGTTAGAGTCATTTATAAAACATCCGCTTCAGTCTTCCCGCCACCATTTGCACCAGGGAGCCAGGTGACTCCACAGCCTTCTGTGCATGGCCCACCAGGAGAGAACTATCTCCCAGCAGCGCTTTCACTTCTAAGCATGGAGGTGAAATCTAAACCTTCTCACTGGAGGGCAACAGCATAACAGCACACAGGGCATAAGCTCAGTGAAGAGGCTGAGACAGAGGTCTTCACACTGCCGTATGTACCAGGGAGCCAGGCAGCTCCACAGCCTTCTGTGTACAGACCCTGCCAGAATAGAGTTGGTCTCCCAGGAGCACAGACACAGGCTTACAGGCCCACAGGAGGGACAAGCTCCAGCCAGAAACAGCAAGACCAACTAGCACCAGAGATAACCAGATGGCGAAAGGCAAACACAAGAACCCTACCAACAGAAACCAAGGCTACTTGACAACATCAGAAGCCAATTCGCCCACCACAGCAAGTCTCGGATACCCCAACACACCAGAAAGGCAAGAGTTGGATTTAAAATCATATCTCGTGATGCTGATAGAAGGCTTCAACAAGGATTTAAGTAACTCTATTAAAGAAATACAGGAGAACATGGGTCATCAGGCAGAAGCCCTTAAAGAGGAAACACAAAAATTCCTTAAAGAAATACAGGAGAATGTGGGTCAACAGGCAGAAGCCCTGAAAGAAGAAATATATTTCTTCAATTTTATCAGAAGTATTTTCCATGTCAATCTTCAAGTTTATCAGAAAATGTTTATAATTCTACTTTCAATCAACTTAGGAATACCTTTATGCCTACCATTATTATATCTATATAAAATTTTCCATGATAATCTTCAATTTTAACATGTTTTTCTACATTTTTCTACAATTTTATGAGAAATATTTTCCACATAAATCTTCAATTTTATCATAAAATGTTTCTACTTCCTTTTTCAATTAATTTAGCAATATTTTTATATCTACCACTTTACTCTTTAATTCTCCATGAAAATTGTCAATTTTTATGTGTTTTTCTATATATTGCTTCTATTTTATCAGAAATATTTTCCATGTATATCTTCAATTTTATCATAAAATGTTTTTACTTTCTTTTTCAATAAAAGAACATGCTTTTCAAAAAAAAATTGTGATAAAGATAACGAACTGTAGCTCTTCACAGATGATGGCTTCTGGTGGGGAGGTGGAGAAGGACTCAGTTAACTTTAAGGTCCTGGCCACTGGGAGTTTAGCTATGTTCCAAAGATTATACAGACAACATGAATTGGACTTGGTGCATTTTTTTCTTTTTCTTTTATGGGGGGAGGGGAGAAGGGGGAAGGGTGGACTTGAAAGGAATGGGAAGTGAGTATGATCTGGGTGCATTGTATGAAATCCCCCCCAAAAGGAATAGGTTGGGAAAGGAGAATGGCTATTTTATAAACTAAACGGATGTTATTTTGTGGCCCTTTGTTTTCTCTCTTCAGAAAAGGAATACTAATTTCTTAACCACAGGAAGACTACAGTGAGCATGGATCAAATGAAGAAAGGTCTTTAACATACTCAGGACAGTTTCTGCACCATCAGGTACTAATTCTGCATGCACTGACATTGATTCTAGGCACCTTTCAAAATTCACCTAACTGCCAAAACTTTCATACTAAATAAAAACTTTGCTTCCCACTTCTCAATTCTCTCCTGTTTCAGGAAATTTTCATTAAGTAATTTTATGTTTACCTTCCACACTTGTTTTTAAAATAAAAATCACAAAAGTTCTTTGCCTTCATATTTTTCCTGTTTGATTCATGAAACAATGGTCAGAATATTTAACTTAAAATACTTGATTCCTCAGAAAACTGGGCATGTCACTTCCTGAGGACCCTGTTATACCACTACTGGGCATATATCCAGAGAATTCTTCAGCATGCAATAAGGACACATGCTCCACTATGTTCATAGCAGCCCTATTTGTAGTAGCCAGAAGTTGGAAAGAACCTAGGTGTCCTTCAACGGAGGAATGGATACAAAAAATGTGGTATATTTACCCAATGGAGTACTATTCAGCCATTAGAAACAATGAATTCATGAAATTCTTAGACAAATGGATGGAGCTGGAGAACATCATACTAAGTGAGTTAACCCAGTCTCAAAAGATCAATCATGGTATGCACTCACTGATAAGTGGATATTAGCCTAGAAACTTTGAATACCCAGGGCATAATCCACAAATTAAATGATGTCCAAAAAGAATGGAGGAGTGGCCCCTGGTTCTGGAAAGACTCAGTGCAAGAGTACAGGGGAATCCCAGAACAGGGAAGTGGGAAGGGGTGGATGGAAGAATAGGGGGACGGAAGAGGGCTTATGGGACTTGCGGGGAGTGGGGACCCAGAAAAGGGGAAATCATTTGCAATGTAAATAAAAATAAATAAATAAATAAATAAATAAATAAATAGAAACTTAGGAGGGGAAAGGATTTCTTTGGCTTATGTATTCAGATCATGATTTATATTTAAGGGAAGTCAGTGCAGGAACTTGAAGCAATAAACATAGGAAAAAAATACTTGATTTATTTATAGATCATTCCCTAATATTCATCTCCTATAATTCACCGAAAACCTTATTGTTACAAGAACAAGAGAGTAAACTAGCCAGTAGAGATGAGAGCAACATCTATTGGAAATTCTGCACTGATTTTGCAGTATCTTCCTGCCAAACAAATGAAGAACACTGTCTGATATCTCTTAAATCTATCAAGAGGGGCTAAAGAGACAGCTCCACCTACCCCCATACACCACGAAACTACTTAAGTCATGTTCTTTTATTCTAAATTTTTTAAATTTGGATGCTCATGGACGTTCAGCAGCTCAGCATTTTTGGCATCCTCACACTTCCTCTACGTATGCTTCAATGAAATTGAAGGGTCCTATGACAGGCCAATGGCTTGGACCCGACCCTGTACTCATATGGGGACGAGGCCACGTTTGTGTTTATTCACAAGAAGGTGGTTGCCAGAAAGGCTGGTGGGGCAAATGGAACAACCCCACACTCCTGCTCACTCCCCTACTGATGATGATGACAATTCCTGCACACAGTGAAGTTCTCTGGGCCTCTGTTCCTGACCTGCCACTGATACATCCAGCAGTGTGGTCCAGACCAGAGATTCTTGTGACCAGTAATAATACTCAACTTCTTAGATCTCCCTGGACAGGGGAATAAATTTATAAGACTGTGCCTTTCAATTCATTAGTCATGGGATCCCTGTTTGCTTTGTGAAGAACAGTACAAATGATGGGTGTATTTCAGTATTTCCTCAAACTTGGAAGAAAAAGGTCTCACAAACTATAACTCAAATCATAGAGATAGGCATGCCTAAATAAGGGATTTGTCCCTGATTCTCATGAACTACAACCTTGTAGATCTGGACCCACAAAAAAATATAGAACAGGTATTTAACAAAGTTATTAGTTAGAAAAAAAATGTTTTAATCAACGCCCCCATGTGGTTTAATGTTTCCAAGAGAATACAAATTACTGATTAGACAGGTAATCAGTCATACATTGGGCAAAAGGAGATGTCCATAGGCTTTTGGCAATCAGAAACAGGCCATTTCCAACAACATATCTGAAAGTTAGCTACAGCTCTCTATAAAGTTATATTGGCTATAGACAAATTTGGGACAAAATCTAGATATCAAACAAGTGTTAGTACATGTGTCAAAGCTCCCAATCTTTTATTAATTGGTCATGTTAAAATTACTTTAGTTTCTTCTACAATATTTAATGTAAGTTGTGCTGATTATACACTTTGTAATTGTGTTAGTATGTTGAAACCTGACATGTCTGTTATGGTGGTCTATCAACCAGCTTTTGTTTTACTGCCTGTGAATATTACAGGACCTTGGTACTGGAAAAAGTGAGTCAGGCTTTAAGTAGAAGCAACAGGGTAGTGGGCTTGATTATTGCTGGTATAACAGCTTTAATTACATTAATAGCTAACACCACTGCCTCTACAATTGCTTTGACACAAGGGGTTAAGACAGCTACCTTTGTTAATCATTTAACAAAAAATGTTACTAATGTTTTAAGGATTCAAGAGGATTTAAAGAGGCATTTAGAACTACAGATTGACGTTCTTTATGATACTATTCCAATTATTAGAGAAGAGGTTCAGAGTTTAAAAGTAAAAAAACATCTCGAGTGTCATGCTAGATACCAATAGATTTATGTTACTTCTAAAGTTTACAATGACAGTCACTATAGTTGAGAAAAAGTTCAAAGACACTTACAGGGTATTTGACATAATTCCAACACTTCTCTAGGTGTTTTGGCTTTACATACTGAAATTATAAATTTAAAGAATGCTGTTCCACTGAACTTTGATGCTGCTGATATTACTGGTAAAATTGTCCATGGCCTAAAGTCAGTGTTTCTATCTTGGTCAAGCTTCAAAAATGACATATATGATTGACCATGCTAGCCCTTCTTGTCCTGAGAATACTTTTATTACTGCCCATCTTGTTAAAGCTTGCCTTTAACGACATCAGCATGCTGGCAGCCAAAGTACATGACTTGAAACTAAAAACAAACCCCCAGAGAGTCATTCATTTAACAGGCTGACAAGCTAAAGATGGATAAGATTCTGGACAGAGTCTAACCAACCTAAGACAGAGACATGTGTGGAGAGGCCATGTTTGTTTATTAATAAACACTAATAAGGCCATGTTTTTCAAATAAACACAAATAAGCTACACGTGTCTTAAAGACAGTTAAGAAAGACATTCTTGTCAGAACAACCTAAGACAGGCTCAGCCTTGTTTATAAAATAAAAAGGGGGAGTAGTAGAGAGCCTTATTGGGGTACTCTGCCAACTGGCAGGAGTCTGACATTGGCCAAGGAGTCTTCTGGCATTGACCAGGGAACTTGACATAGACCAAGGAGAAGGAAATGGGATGTTTGGCAGGAATTGACATCAGGGCATGACAAAGAAATAAATCCAAGCAGGAGTCTGACTTTAGGGTGGAACAAAGAATCAGGCTTCAGTCATATATGACTTTAGGCGAGGACAAAGAAGTAGGCACAGACATCTTCATCATCTTCGAAACAGCGATCACCTGAGTGATCATGGGGCTTTGTTGTTTATTGTCTTGCTTATTCCTTGACTATTGTCTTGCTTGATTCGTCAATGTACTAATTACATATGTGCATGTAATTAAATTGATTTAAAAGTAGATTGGAAAAAATAAACCTGCCTTCAGTCCAAGAAGTGACTGAGGCTTGCTACAGTTTTGTCTAATTATCTCTTTCTTTTTAATCCTAGTTCCTGAGCTGGAGAACTTGCTGACTGATTGAGCTGGCTTGGTCAAGATGGCTCAGCAGTTACAAGTAAATAATGCCTTTGCAGAGGACAGGAGGAAGCAGAGATCAGTATCCAAGCACCCATGCTGGGTAACTTAACTGTAGGCATTCCATAACCTCTTCTGGCTTCCAACAGTACTGTACTCACAGATACAACCACACAGATATATGCTCATGTTAAAAAATAGAAATAAAATTGTTCCTTTAAAAAAAAAAAAGTCAAGAAACTGCAATGCACTACTTTTTGTAAGTACTTGTGCTATTATTTCCTGTACTAATAACCCTTTGGAACAAATGTTTCATTGCAAGAGGTTAATACTTGAAACTACATATTGACCTAACATTTGCTTTGCCCATTTTTAAACAAATCTAAGAAATGCTTCTTGTTCTAGAACTCCAAGTCACTTGATTTTTTTATTCATGTCTTTAGCACATCCTGAACACATATGTATTACCTTTTTAAATGGACCAGCAACTGAAACAAAGATGAGAGTTGAGTTAGATAAAGTCCCCAAACTTATTCAACTTTCTTAAACCTGTGGATCTAGAAAGAAGCATGGGCAGCCAAGTTCCTTCAACTCCTTCCAGTTGCTTCAAGACCACTTTTCCAGCCTTCTTTGTAACACCAACTCTTTTCTCTCTTGTCCCACTTATAATCTTTCCTAACCTCAGTTAAGATTACTCCACACCTGTGAACTTTCAACCTATTACCTACTAGCAACAAATCCCCTGACCTTCCTGAATAACCTATTTTATGTTACCATTTGTTCTCAAGTAAACTTGTTTGATAGATTTACTAACTCTGAAAATAAATCTTGCTTTACCTTTTCATAACACAGACTTAATCCTTTAATACCTTGCTACCAAAACATCCTTGCTCTGTCACCAGTCTTTCCTTAAAATTATCTTCCTTACCAAACTTGAAATCTGCATGTAATACTTTTAACAATTCACTATTTTGTTCCATTATTATAACCTACAAATAAACTCTCGTCAAGCTCATCACCTTTTTTGAGCTGAAAAGTAGAGCATAGAAAGACTTCAAAAGCAGAACAGCACCTGTGTTAAGGTATCAATTTCATTAATTAGTACTCTGCTGCAAACTCAACAGTTGTCAAAGAATTTGCTTCAAAATAAAGGCCTTACCAAATGATGAAATAATTACTTGGAAATTTTAAGTATAATGTCACTAGAGCTTTCAAACTGTTCAAAATGGTAAGCCCTAGCCAAACATGCCTATTTCAGTTTAAATTATGAAACTAGAAATCCAATTCTGCAACTGTTCTAGATTTAATTTAACTGTTCAACAGACCTAAGGCAATAGCTGCTCTGTTATAAAGCAAAGATTGCAGAATTTTTTTTTTATCATGGCACACAGATTTATGAAACAGAATCAGTAAGCATGCTCTAAGAAGAATTAGCCAGTACTTCAATTCACATACCTTTCTCCATTTATGATGGCTCATTTCCATTGTCAAGTTAACTATTCTGGCATCAACTAAAACCCAACCAGCTGAACACAAGGGTAAGAAATTATTCTTCATTGAATCACTTGAGATGGGAGACCCACCCTAAATCAGAATCATATGAGGTCAGAAAACTTACCTTAAATCTGAGTCACATATTCTGCTGGCAGCTTACATAAAACATGTAAAAAGGAAGATTTACTTTTTGCCTGCTTGACCTCACTTACCCCGGGTAAATTCATTTCTTCACTGGACTTAAGAGCCACCTTCTTCGGGATTCCAATGTAGACTAGAGACAAGCTGAGACATCCAGCCTTGTAGACTGAAGAGCTATCAGATTCCTGGCCTTTCTGTCAGGAAATGACCACAGTTGGACTAGCCAGAGCACAACTTGTAAGCCACTCAAATTAAGTTTAATATATATAGATTTATTCTATAGGTTCTGTTCTTCTAGAGATGTCTAACTAATAACCACAGTTTCCATTTATTCCTATCCTGGTAGTTCAAGAATATCACAAACTGCAGCAATATACTCTTGTCGGAACTCAAAGTAGAAGATAAAGGCATCAGCATCAAATACACCACTGTTGTCACTCATGGCAGCAAAGAATTTGCTATTGTTCTTAATACTCACTGTTTGTCCTGGTTAGGTTTTTTGTCAACTTGACATTTGGAAAGAGGTACCTCGATTGAAAAAAAAAAAAATGCCTTTATTGGGTTGTAGGTAACCAAGTCTATAAAGCATTCTTGATTACTGATTGATGTGGGAGAATTCTAATGTAACTCTCATTCATTAAGAGTTTAGGCTCTCTCAAAAAAAAAGAGAAAAATACAAATAAGACAAGCTATTACCATTGCTCCTGGTTGCCCATCAGACCCCACTGTGAAGACAGTGTACACTTTGATCAAAGGATATGAAGAACTCAAGTGAATAATGACTGGGAGGCATCCTTTCTGATAGCCAATTTTCATAGTACATAGGGTGCTATGTACACTGTTGGAAGAGAAAGGTCATCAACACTTTACCTATCTGTGAAGCACAAGAGCTACAATAACCATCTGCATGGTCATTAATAAGGGTAAGCAACTATTTTCTGATTCAACTTAAGGAGAGCTATATAAGAGAAAATGCATGCCTAGTAGTTTAAATACGGTCAAGAATTCATGGTAGCAAAGCTCATAGGCCCTACAGGTGAACCTAAGTGCTGGAAGCTGTAGTCATCTAAAAGGAAGGACCCTCAATTATGAAAAATGCCTTCAGAAGACCAGGCTGTAAGCAGACAATCCTGTACAGCATTGTGGGTGGGACCATCCCTTGGTTCTAGATTTTGTAAAATAGCAGTTGAGCAAGCCAAGAAAAGCAAATGATTAAGGAGTACTCATTCATGGCCTCTTACAAGGGCTCCTGCATGCTTCTGCCTTCCCAGATTGAGATCCTGGCTTCCTCTCTTTCAATGGACTGTGATATGCAAGCCAAATCAACCCTTTTGTCCCCAACTTGCTTTCATCATGGCGTTTCCTCACCATGCAATGATAACCCTAATTGAAAGAACCTTTCACTATTACTTTCTAAATGACACACTATCAAACTGTTCTCTGAATATGCCATCTCTAAATGGATTAATGAAGCTCCTGGTCTCCCTCAAAGAAACTTTTTTAAGCAGAAAACTGGCTGAGAGAAGTGAGGGTGAATAGGAGCAAAATACACTATATGAATATATAAAACTCTCATATGTTAAAATATTATATTAATAAGAGCAGAACTACAATATTCACAATAAAAATATATACAATAAACAACATTTAATTTGGTGACTTTAATTCCATAACTCAATAATGAAAAAGAAAAATTAGATGCACTTCCTTCAGTGAAACTTTCGTTTTAAACAAACAAAAATAAATAAATCTTAAATAGGCATGTTATGAGCCCATAGTCAGTTTGCTTTCTCAATATTTGTTAATTTCAAGTTCTGATAGCTAAGAAAACTGGTGTAGACAGTATTTCCCTTCTTAATATGTAGCAAAGTCTCACAGAACAACAAAGGAGACAATCACAGTGTGAGTAGTAGGTCAAGGAAAAGTATATTACAATATGTGTAATTAAAGCTATAGACAATGTTGCAGATTAACTCAAAAAAAAAAAAAAATTGAGTACTAAGAAACCTGACCAGATTTCAAAGGTTGGAAAGCTGTTCTACGTGTATGTAGCAAATGACTCAGAAATACATTATTTTCCAAAAGCTAATAACTATACTAGAAAGCTACAATTTTCATGAGAATCCTGTTTCTCTCATACAATACTTAAATTTGTTTTATATTTTCCATCTGACGAACTGGGACCATCTTACAGATTTTGTGAAAATATACAGGTGTCTGTTCCATGTTCCATGACCATGTTCCACAAGGAAAGAAATCATGTTTATTTTGAGAAAATAACCTATTTACAATGCAATACCATTTTATGGCCAAGATAGCTAAAAAATAAGATATGGCATAAAGCAATTGTGGCAGAATATATAGGAACCAGAATTCATGCTCCTTATGTATATTATAAATGCGAAAATCATATAATGATGCTCTCAAACCATAGTGGAATTAAACTAGAATTGGGCTATAAAACCCCAAATTACTTGGATGTTAAACAGCACACTGTTAAATACACTAAAGTAGACAAAAATTAAAAGACAATTTATTAAAATCTGTGGGATGTACCAAAACAACCCTCTAAGGAAAATTAGGAATAATGAATGAATATTTCATTAGCCTCTGTTATGTATTTGTGGAGTCAATTAATCAAGTGTAGACTAAATAAAATACTTCTATAGAAATGACCTGCATATATAATGAACATTACATTTCTTTTCCCTTGCCCTTAGTCTGTAAACAAGACTATATAGTATAGTAACAACAAAGGAGTTACGTTATAGGCAATATAATACTCTCTATATAATAATAATTAGGTAATATGGGTCATAATAAATTGGTCTAAACTATGTGAGAAGATATGCACTGATTATGTGAAAAATACCTCCCCATTTTATAAAGTACTTGGGTATCTTTCCATGTTAGTATCCATAGGGACCTTAGAATTGATGTCCCATAGATACCAAAAGACAACTAATTATCAGAACATCAGTGAGGATTTAAAATCTCACTTATATTTCTGTCTTAGTAAACAGGAAAAACAAACAAACAAAAAAACAAAAAACAAACCAAACCAACAAAAACCACTGTAAACCCAAAGTTAATAAAAGAAATCAACAAAATTGAAATAAGAAAGCAATAAAGAAAGAACAGCAAAACCAAGAAAGGATTCCTTAGAAAGAAGCATGAAACTGATAAGCTTGCAGCCCAACTGGTAATCAGGGAAAAAAAAGAAAAAAAAAAGACACAAATTGCTGGGAAAGATCATAAAAGACTCCATGGAAGTGAAATGGGTAACATAATCAATTCTATATCCAGTATTGGATAGTCAAAATCAAAATGTAATGAATGTAATGAACCAATTCCTTGAGAAAGAATCTTCCAAATTCACATAAGAGACAGTGTTAGCAATCAGGCACCTCCACAGACCTCCACAGCCAAAAGGGACCCCATGAAAATGTCTGCAACCAGGCATCTTCCTAGCCAGCTTTCAAGGAATCAGCTGACATTAAAACATGTCCTCATTAGTTGCCCAGAGGTGATAAACTATCACCCCATTGCATGCTCTCTTGTGCATGCAATACAGCCTAATAAAAGGCCATGTTTTTCCACCTCCCATCTTGTCTTCTCTTTCCCCCTCCCTTTTCATAAATTTCCCGAGATCTGTTTTTGCATGGTGTGATTTTTGTCAGAATCTACCATGTAGTTCCATCAGATAGACTGAAAAGGTTAACTCAGTAACTTTGATAAGGTCTCCCCATAAGGGAGAGGCTAAATTACTTTTCTCAGACCACAGGGAGGTCCCTGCGGCTAAGGGAGACCCAGAGTTATTCCAGAAACCTTTGACCACCTACCTCATCCCCTAACCACCAATTAGTTTAAAAGTAACACTGTTCTGCCAATCACATAGTGTCTAATGGCAGCTGCCCTGAGGACTGTAAAAAGACTCTCATGCTGGATTGAATACAAATCCTCTTGCTTTTTTCATTGATTCCCATCTCTGCATGGTCCACTCAGGGGGTCTCACTAGTAAGTTAAGACTCCCGGAGTCTTACAAGACCAGGGGAAAAGATTGATCTGCTAAAGAAACTTAATCAATAATAACTATACTTCCAAACAAAGTATCATGCCTAGGTAGCTTGATAATTTAAGGAAGAAATTATAGCAATTTGGGGGCTAGAGAAATAGAGAAATAGACTGCTATATTTGAAGAAGCCAAGGTTTTGCTTCAAGAACCCACATGGTAGGTCACAATCCTCTGTAACTCCACTTCCAGGGGAGTTACACCCTCTTGTAGCTTCCACAGACTCTTATGCATATATGGTGAAAATAAGCTCACAAAAGCATACACATACATACATATATACATAAACATAAAAGTAATAAATCATTAATGGGGCAGAGAGATGGCTCAGTGATTAATATTGCACATTGCCCTCCCAGAGTACCTGAGTTTGGCTCCTAGCAACCATATTGAACAGCTCACAATTGTCTGTAACTCCAATTCCAGGGGATCCAACACCTTTTTCTAGCTTTTACTAGCACCTTCATATACCTGGCATATACAGGATAAACATATTCATAAATTAAAAATATATACTAAAAGAAAAGACACTTGGAACAATCTAAGTATAGTCCTCGCCTCTCATCTAGAAGGCTTTTCTTTGCAACAGAGACCATTATAAAGGGATACATCTATGAAAGACTTCCTACACCAAAGGCTCAAGAACATTGTAAGAAATGGAGCAGAAAGATTATAAAAGCCAGTATATTCATGGAGTGTGCTGTAAGATTATCTATACCTATAAAGTCTCATCAATATGATGCCTAAACATGATGCCTCAAAATGATATAAAGTACATCTTACACATCTTTTCTTTCAAATCATTGTTTTCTTTGGCTGGGACCCTGCTGAACCAAGGCTACAACATTAAAATTCCTTGCCCACACATGCTGTCAAAAACACCTGGAGTATGACCTTATATGTCCCAACTACTATACTACCCAACCAAGTTCAACTTGCTATTAAACACTCTAGCCCAATGTCACTCTTTTTCCAAGTCAACTTAAACTGCTTTGATGGCACTATTCATACCAGAGTAACAATTATTCATCTACCTGGCCCTTGTTATTTACATATAGTTAAGTCTAGAACACAGTATCTGATACTGAGTCTTTAAAAAAAAAAAAAGGAGAGGTTACAGATATGTATCCAAATGTCACCAAACAAAACATATGTGTACATGTACATACATATATGGGCCAGAGGTCAAGAAGAAAAATATGATTCATGCTATAAATTTTTAATCCCTCTATGCTGATAGTGGTAGCTTTGACAATTAAAACTGAATTTAATCATCAAATGGTTTGTAGGTGGACTAAGGAACTCATAACTGTCTGCATGTCACTAAAACCAATGTGCATTTTGTAGTTTTTTAACTGATTTCTTAGCTACATTCAACACTGTTTCCTGGGGTCTGTAGAGATTGCTCAGTGGATAGGGGCATTTTGGAGCTCTTGCCAGAGGACCTGGTTTCAGTTTCCAGCACGGACATGATGGCTCACAATCATCTGTCATTCCAATTTCAGAAGAGCCAATGTCATCTCCTGGCCTCTGTAGACACTGTGTACCTGTAATACCCATCCATACTAAGGATAGACACTTGCCTCTTTAGACATACTTCAGGTACCAGCCTTTTCCTCTCTCTGAGCTCCCAAATTGAGTCATTACTAAGTCCTATCAATTTTGCCTCTCAGGTATTCATGAAAGCTACTTCAACTCTGTTCTTGCTATTCTAAAGTTTCATCATTTCTTGCCCAAATTATTATCAGGTCCTGGTACTTGGAATATAAGGCTTAGGAATATAAATGAATGTAAGAGGTGCAAAGAAAAGAATTGCCAGTATTCTAGATGAAGGCAAGTCTTTGCCTCCTGTAATTCAATATAAAAGTCATGTGTAGACTACCAACCCAGTTCTGAATATTTCACCTATAGTACTAATATTGTTATGTAATTTTTCCACTGTGAAAAATCTATGTACTTCATTTCATTTATTCCAAAATCAATGATAAAGTTTTACAAGTTCCAAACAGATATCTGAAACAGGAACTCATCTATTTTACTATACAAAAATTGGGAACACAAAGCTAAAAGATGTACTTGAAAAAAATATATATATATGCATAATAATGCAGTACAAACCTTATATACACCAAAAATGGACATTATGTAAAAACAACACAGTACCTCTCAATTCTTACTTTCCTCTCTTAGAATCAACTTACTAACACTTAAATCAAGTCAGGTTATAAAAGGGTAACATTTCAGAAGCACTTACCACATTCCAGGCACTGATAGGTACTTTAACTGCATTAACTTGCTCAAGCACTACTACCAAGGTATATTGTCACCATCTCCTTTATAGTTATAAGCCTACTGAAGGCTATAAAAGTTAAATGATTTTCTCAAAGCCAGAACAGGGCTTGCTGGGTAGAATGTTTGGCAATTCAACTACACTCTCTGAGCTCCTAACCATGAAGCAACATTTCTCTTAGGAATGATGGAATAATTTGAAATATTCTGCCACTCTTATCAAGGGGCGGGGGGGGGGGGGGGGGGGAGTAATTTTCCCAGTTATAAGCCTTTTACTACTTCTGTTTCCATCCCAATAAACAGTGGGTTTCAACTGTAGAAGAAAATAAGGAAAGTCTCCTAATGAGACAAACTAAGCCCAGCATTATTCAGATATACACTAAGTGTCAGACACTTGGGGAAAATCGGCAGACAACTTAGGCATTGTATTAAGTTATGGAAACAGAAGGAGTGACTTTTATTTCTATAGGGAGTGTCAATTTCTTGGAGGGCGAAAATTCTATCACCCATTTCCTTTTGGCCAACACAAATACACATACTTAAGACAGAGAATTAGAGGGAAATATGGCAGCAAAGGCTAAAAAGGGAAGACAAATTTTCGATATTCAAGAATTAGACTATTAATCACAAGGCTGGCTTGTCATGTCCTGGTAAATATGAGCTGTTAGGGGCAAGAATGTGGTTGGAGACGGGCACTCCTGGTCCGGGGAGCTTAAATCGCCCTAAGATGAGCTAGCAAGGACGACAGTTTTCAGAACCCATGCTTGCGGGGACTGATGAAGACTATAAAGGGGTGCGCTTCTTTTTGCTTCGGGAAGACAGGAAAAGGAATAAATGTGCGAACCTAGATTCAACGCGAGCAAAGGGGGATCTGAGACCGAAGCAGCGGACTCCGGAAGGGGCAGGGACGACCAGAGGAAGCCGAAAGGCCGGAGGGAGAGCGGTAGCAGGGCCGGAGGGCGTGGGCCGGAGCACCAAAGAGAGGGAGCCGACCCAGGACCGGCCGGCGGCAGGAACACCTACCGGGACACGCGGGGCGGCGGGCGGGCCCTCGGCGGCCCTGGGGGCCGAGGCTGAGGTGGCGGCGAGCTCCTGCAGCGGGCTCCCCCCGGCCAAGCCGCATCCTCCTCCCGGCCTCCCTCCTTGTTCTCGACCGCTGCTAAACTTCTTCCCCACAGTAAACACACCCGCCGCCAAAGAGTGCGCCCGGCTCGAGCGTCCAGTTTCCGCCCCGCCAGTAACAGGGCGCATGCGCCAAGAAGCTTTTCCTGCTCCGAGGTCCGGAACTTCCGGCGGCGGGTTTGCGTACTGGGCTGCCAGTTTCCTACTACCCATATACTTCTCAACTCCAGATAGAAAGTTTCCCCGGAGCAAGAAGCCCAGGGATGCCTCCTGTCTCAAAAGATCCCGTTACGGAGAGGAAAACAGCAGGCCGCCAGGGCCCGTTAAGAATGCATCCGGGTGTAACTTTTGCTCACCTCCCATTCTGAGCCCCAAACTGTTTTAAAAGCTGAGACCCAAGTCTGTGTGGGTAAATAGTTGGATGTAAGACATTTTAGGTTGGAGAGAATGAAGGGGACTTTCCATACAAGAGAGGAGTCTGTAGAGCTCAAGACCAGCCAACAACTAGAGATTGACCCACAGTAAACTAAACCTTAGCAAATATGGCAATGCAGAGGTTACTGCTTCAATTCTTTAGCCATTGGAAGCTTAAAGAAATGTATGACACCAGAACATTTTTATTGGCACACTTATATTAGCTATTTGTCCTGTTCCTACAACAAAATACCTGAAGAAAACCATGTATGAGAAGAAGGATTTATTTGGTTTGCTAAAAAAGTACAGTCCATCATGGCAATGAAAACATGGTAACAGGAACATAGGGCCACATTGCATCCAGTGTGCAGAAGCAGAATGATGAATCCTGACTGACAGGTCGCCTACTTTGTACTCAGTCTGAGACTTGTCAAGTTAACAAATGTAACTACCACAAATCCACCCCCTTGTTAACTGAACACCCAGGTAACAACAGAAACCATATGCACTGCAAGCAGAATTGGTAGCTAAAGGAATGTATTTATTTAGGAATGAGGAACTAGACAGACAGAAGAAAGAGAAAAAGACCCTCGGCAAAGCAGAGGAGTAAATGATTTGAATAGACAAAAATGAAGTCTTTTCTTGAGGGTTGGGGTTATTAAGGCCAGTGAAATGTTTTCCTCCCTTACTTTGGAGGTTGATTGGTTTGAAGAAACATAGGATGATTGTTTTTCAAAATGTGTAATGTGTTCTGAACTGTTGAGTGAGTCCATCAACAGGAGCTTATGGGTTGAAGACAAAGGCTATGCGGCTTTTGTCTCAAGTCAAGAAGATGAGGAAGAAGCTGGCCATCTTGGAAATTTGGAACCTTTATTACATTTATTTATGGCCCCCTCTCTCTATCTGTTTGCCTACCAGGGAGTCTTTCTAACTGCTGGTCGTCATTATGCCCTCTCAAGAGATCACCCTAACTGCCCTTAAAGACGCTCTGTGATTTGGCAGTGAGTCCGATGAGAATTTATCTAAGGGGCCATGATAAAACTTAGCCAATAGTAATGATCCATAGCATCAGACAAGCATTTGGTAATGATATGTATCCTTGAAGCTTGTCATGAGTAGGATATCATCTGTAGCACATAAAAAGGAAGATATCCATAGTACTGTAAATCCTACTGAAAGCAGTTAGAAAAATAGCTGAGGAAGTTTCTCCCTTATGAGAGGAAGAGAACAGGGAAGAAAACCATCCTAAGAATTATTTGCATACTTTGACAAAGGTAACAATAAGAATGATGATTTCTCTGACAACACTGTCTACTTTAAGATATGTATATCTTGGAAGAGGCCATTTTTAGTTCAGGAGTTCCAGAAGCCTTTCATTAGCCAGTTTAGTCTCAAAACTCTGCCATTGAGTTTCCTCTTGCGGAATATAAGGAGACAAGGTTAATGAGGAAAGTTCCTGAACATCATGATTAACAAACTTTGTTTAGTATTGTACTGTGACTATGACCAGCTAAGCCGTGCACCAGGGTCCAGTAGGATTGAAGGAGTGTTTGAGAACATCCCATGAGAAATGGAAAAGAGTAAGTGTATTATTAATTTAGCATACATAATTTTTGTTGGAAGAAAATGCTAAAGGACTAATTTGGATGAAATCTAGATACCATTTCTTTTGGGTGCCATTTTCTCTTTCTGAAAGAGAAACATACTGTCATTGTGCTTTGGTTCATAGAAGTACCCATCAATATCCCATAGGTACAACACTGGCTTTTGAATAATTTCTCCTAATTCTGTGAGTCTGATCATATGATGTTGGGGTCATCTTTTTTGTGCACTATGTAAAGACTGTCTTTGTATTATTTCAAATGTTGATTTCTATGTGTCAGAGAGTTGAGTGCAGACCAGACTTTGGTATTGATATTCATATGACTACATCATATATTGCAAACACACCCTCTCTCACTTTCTGATTGATTTAATAAAAGTCTGGTATCCTATAGCAAAGGAGGAAAGAATAGGTGGGACTTCCAGCAGAAACAGAATTTAGGAAAAGAGTCCATGGGAGGAAGTCACCAGCCAAACTTGGATCAAGAAGCAGGTGCTGGAGCTAGAGATTGAGAGGTAATGGGCCAGGTAATGGCACATAGGACAAGCCAGTATTGTCCAGTTCAAATACCTGAGAACCTACCCAGCTATAGTACCAAAACTTATAATAAATATAAAAGGTCTCTATGTCATTATCTGGCAGCTGGTGATCCAAAGAAAGTCTCATTTTAATATAATATGTCATTTACTTATTTAGTAAAGGAAAATGGATGGGTAGGATGCAGAATGTTTCATCAAAGTAATGGGAGGTTATTTTGCAGAAGAATGGGGATACCCTAAGTAGTAAAAATATGACTAAGTTTAGCCTCAGAATTTAGAAGGGTGAGCTATTGTTCCATAGTGAGTTCAGATCTCACTGGAACTAGAATGATCAGAAGATCCTGTTTAACTTCTGTATAAGCCCTCTCACAGGTCACAGGAGCCACAAAGCTCTAGAAATTCTATTCTCTGGCCTTTATCCATTCTTTTAACCCCAAATTTATGTACCTATCCATTTTCTTTGTCTCATAATAACATTCCAACATTATGTCCTACTTTAGATATAAAGGCCTTTTCTAGGAAGTGTCTCTTCTAATTTGGCCCATTGTAATTGTCCTGCAATCTTGAAGCCTGTGCCAGTTCCCCAAGTAGGTCTTTCTTTTGTGAAGGCACTAGTGTGAAGCCATCGTGCACTCTGGGTTTTCTTTAGGCCAAGTTTGCAATAGCTACAAAGGAGCTGAATCTGTTGATAGTCTGTCATTGAGGTACAATTAGTATAAAATCTATGGATCCAGAATCTAGAAATGTCCTCTCATTGAAGCATGAGAGTGGTTGAAACCACTTCCATGTAGGCTGTGCTTTATGTATGCCACAGGGGTTCCCAAATGCATGTATGCATGTTAGTGGTGGGCCTTTTGGTCATTTTACTCCTGACAGATTCAGCCTAGAAAGTAAGATTAGCTCTGGAAGGCCTCTAGCCACCTGGTTATGTTGATAAGTTGGGGGTTGATACTCTGTAAGTATCCCATAGGTTCAGGCAAGAGATCTTTTAGGACAGCTTTATAACTTACAGTGAATCTTACATATCTGGTTAGGCTCATGAACTCTGCACACAGAGGTATAAGATTGGTAGTGAGCTTTCAAGTTGGTTAGCCATTCTTGCCCAGAGAAATTAATCATATATATTGTGACATAGATTTTTCCCTGACAATTTTGTTTTTTCCACATAGGTATCAACCAGAGAGAACTTTTCATGGGGCTCAGACTCAAATATAAGAGTACTTCCAAAAGCATTTCTCCGTTTGTAGGTCTAAGACGGTCTTGTTCCATCTCAGAGTAAGAATGCACTCCTTTTTCTTCCTTTCCTGAAGAATGAAAAGTGGCAAAACTGTATGAGACCATTACCCATTGTTGGTTTTGGAATGCATCTTTCTATAGCACTAGAATCAGTGATGGTACAATGTTACATGTAACTTGGACCTTATTCCCATCTGTCTATTTCTTGGAATCTGGTTCAAAGAACAGTGGAGTCTTAGAGGGATATTAAAGAACACTCCATCAAGCCTGCTTGAAGGGTCACCAGTAAAAAAGTGTCACCAGAAGCATTTTAATCATCAGAGATTGATACTTCAACAGGATGCCTCTCTTGTTTATGGGACCTTATCTGAATCTGAAAAGTGTTGACACATGAAGAGCAATCAGAGTTCATCTAGTGGTTCACAGGTGCACCTGGAACCTGCAGCTTTCCAGGCAGCTGTTATAGTCTCAGGCTGTTCAGTAACTGCCCAGGGCTTGACACAGATGTGCTAGATGCAGGAATCTCTAATTCTGTGATTCAGCTGCCATGAGAGTGGACAAGAAAACAGAATTTAGGCCTTTCCATAAAAGGTAAGCATGACCTATTTTGGGACATTGTATTTTTATTTCAATCAAGTTTCCAGAGTAAGAGGTAGCAGTCCTCTTTGTCCCTCCTAAAGGTCCTCTATGTCCCTATCTGGGGTCCTCTTTGTCCCCTTCCTGGGAAATTCTGTTTGTAGCTCTGACAGAATCTGTTGAAATTTTTTTTCAGAGTTTCTATTCCTGCACAAACCATCATGGCCAAGAAGCAAGTTGGGGAGGAAAGGTTTTATTCAGTTTACACTTCCAAATTGCTGTTCATCACCAAAGGAGGTCAGAACAGGAACTCAAGCAGGTGTTGACGCAGAGGCCATGGAGGAATGTCTTACTGGCTCACTTGCTTGTTCTCTTATAGAACCTGAGACTACCAACCCAGGGATGGCACCACGCTCAGTGGTCTGGGTTCTCCCCACTTGATCACTAGTTGAGAAAATGCCTTACACCTGGGTCTCATGGAGGCATTTCCTCAAGAGAGACGCCTTTCTCTGTGATAACTCCAGCCTGTGTCAAGTTGACACCACCAGCCAGTACAAATGCCAAGCTGGCTGTCATTGCAGTGCTTCATAAACACCATAGCTGGACACAACTGTTGGTTGTTCCATTCCTTGAAAACATGCATTGCACCATCAGTGTACATCAATTAGTACTTGAAGAAGAAGTTATATCCTCATCCTTCTTTCCTATGTATTTATTGGGTCCCCCTCTACTTAAAGTTATTGCACTTTTTTTTTTGCCATTTCACTGTTTGGAACACTTTTACCCAGCTATACTATCTTTATTGCACCACCACTACCTTTTACTATGACGGTTTCTGCAAAATATACTCTTAAATCTGAAACATGGGGCTAGGAAACACAGATGAGAGGGAATATGAAGTCAGTTACTCCCACAACACAGAACTGAACTGAATCTATAGACTGTTTTCATAGGATTGGTATTTTCACAAAATTAGTACTATTAATTCATGAGCATGGAAGGTCTTTCCATCTTCTGGTGTTCCATTTCTTTCTTCCGTGTCTTAAAGTTTGTTCTTGTTTTTAATTTTTATAAAAGACTTTTCACTTGCTTGATTAGAGTTATCCAGAGTTGTTTTAATTTTTTAGACAATTGTGAAAGGCATTGTTTTCCTGAATTATTTTTCAGTATGATTTTCATTTATATAAAAGACTACTAATTTTTATGTGTTCATTTTTATCCTGCTACTTTGCTGAAAGTTTTTATTGGCTATGGAAATTTCCTGGTTGTGTCTTTAGGGTCCTTTTTTAAAATATTTAAAATAATGTCCTATTATCTGCAGATAAACATTCTTCAACTTTCTCTTTTCCTATCCCTTTTATCTCCTTCAATTGTATTATTGGTCTTGCATGGATGTTAAATACTATATTGAATAAGTACAGGATCACGTTAGCTGTGGCTTTTTGAGTCCTATTTTCTCAAGGTGTCACTTCACTATAACTCTTTTCATCACTCATATGTGATCTAGAATATACACACAAAAATCTGAAATGTCCCCAAGAAATTAACTTAAAATATGCCTCTTCTAACTCAGAAGTATTGCTTAAGTGAGCTAGCCATTCACATTTGACGTTGCAAGATTTCTCTGAATTCTTTATTAGTGATTCTGAAATTTTAGAATACTGTTTCAGATTGTATATGTACATTGTGTATGCACAGTGAGAGAATTAAATGAGAAAGCAATCTTTAACAATTTATGATGTCTTGAATTTTTTTTGTCAGAAAAAAATTAGTCTATCCAGTTTGCTCTGACTTGGCAGTTTTAGAAAGGTCAGCTTATGATCAACTAAACCCTGTTGCTTATGGTCCTGTCATATCATAATACATCATGGTGTAAATTTATGGTAGAAGAGGCTTACTGAATTAGGTAATTACTTTTTACTCATCTTTTAATAGTGTCCTGAGAATTTCATACATTTTGATCATATTCAACTTCTCACAGACCTCTTGCCTACCCAACACACTTTGTGTCTTCTTTTTTAAAAGATTTCACCAGGTATAGTTGGCATTACCCATACTTTTTGGGTGTGTGGCCTTCACTGGAGAGTCGTCAATCCACCAGTGTATCCTTGAAGAAAACTGACTTACTCTTTTCCAGAGGCTCCCAGCTACTAATAGCACCTTATCTCTGTGTGGGACTTCATGCCCATCTTCCATCTCAATGTCAGAATTTTGTCTTGTCTAAAACCATGTATGTCTTGTTCATGTTGTCTCTTCTGTTAATTTACATGTGCAATTGTTTTGCTGTGTGCAGAAAACCCTTTTTCCTTAGTTATCCACTACCTGTGGCTCTTAGAATCTTTCTACCCCTCTTCTTTAATGATCACCAATCCTTGAGAAGAGAAAATTTGATATAGATATCCCATTTAGGGCTAAGTATTCCACAGTCTCTTCTCTGCACCTTGATTATTTGTGAGTCTCTGTGTTAATCACCATCTACTGAATAAAGGAATTTCTCTAATGAAAGTTGACCAATTCCCTCATCTATGGATATAATGTTGTCTATTTAATATAGTGTCATGTTACCAGGGTAATAGTAGTAGGTTTTCCCCTAAGATCTATGACATGTCTACTCATGGGTTCTTGTAACCAGTAATGGTGCTAGATCTGAGTTCAATTTTCAAGGTGTGCTTAAATCAAATCAAAAGTGGTTGGTTTTCCTATAACATTTGTAACATGGTTGCACAAATGAACATATCTTACAGACCAATATTATTCCATGTCATAGGGTTTACAGATGGATAAGACTGATGATCAGTTTTCTTTTCTGTAGCAAATATTGGTGTAATCTTTTTGTGCACTATGAAAGATTGTCTTTTTATTATTTAAGTGCTGATTTTTGTGTTGGCAAAGAATTGAATACAGAACAAACTTTGGTATTGTTATTTATATGGCTATATCATAGTTTGTAAACACTCCCTCTCTTACCTTCAAATTGGTTTTAATAAAAATCTGATGGCATATAGCAAATGCAGGAAGGAAGGTGAGACTTCCAGACAAAGAGATTAGAACTCTGGAAGAAATATATACAAAGAACTCAAGAAGTTAGACTCCAGAGAGCCAAATAACCCTATTAAAAATGGGGTACAGAGATAAACAAAGAATTTTCACCTGAAGAACTTCAAATGGCTGAGAAGCACCTTAAGAAATGTTCAGCATCATTAGTCATTAGGGAAATACAAATCAAAACAACCCTGAGATTTCACCTCACACCAGTCAAAATGGCTAAGATTAAAAACTCAGGAGACAGCGGGTGTTAGTAAGGATGTGTAGAAAGAGGAACACTCCTCCACTGCTGGTGGAAATGCAAGCTGGTACAACCACTCTGGAAATCAGTCTGGTGGTTCCTCAGAAAACTGGGCATGACACTTCTGGAGGACAGGGCTAGACAACTCCTGGGCATATACCCAGAGGATTCCCCAGCATACAATAAGGACACATGCTCCACTATGTTCATAGCAGCCTTATTTATAATAGCCAGAAGCTGGAAAGAACCCAGATGTCCCTCAATGGAGACATGGATACAGAAAATGTGTTATATGTACACAGTGGAATACTACTCAGCAATTAAAAACAATGAATTCATGAAATTCTTAGGCAAATGGTTGGATCTGGAAAATATCATCCTAAGTGAGGTAACCCAATCACAAAAGAACATACATGGAATGCCGTCACTGATAAGTGGATATTAGCCCAGAATCTCTGAATACCCAAGACACAATTCACATAGCAAATCATTCCCAAGAAGAAGGAAGGAGAAGGTCCTGGAAAGGCCTGATTCAGCATTGTAAGGGATTACCAGGACAGAGAAGTGGGAGGGGGTTGATTGGGGAATGGGTTGAAGGAAGAGGACTTATGGGACTTATGGGGAGGGGGGAAACGGAAAAGAAAAAAATCATTTGGAATGTAAACAAAGAATATAGAAAATTTAAAAAAAGCAAAAAGCAAAAGCTTAAACACTGGGGAAAAAAGAGATTAGAACAAACAAACAAACAAACAAACAAACAAACAAAAAACCTCTGGAAGAGAGTCAGACATGAGGGATTTGCCAGTCAGACAAAGAGGAAGAAGTAATCCAGGTCATTCACCCAGGTGAATGACAAAACTTAGATTAATATAAACAGGTTAAATTAAGTTACAAGTTATTTGGAAACAAGCCTAATCTATAAGGTCTAAAGCTATTATAATAAACATAAGTCTAAATGTCTTACTTCTCAAGCAAGTAACGGCCTGGGCCACCTCACAGCAGCAACTTAACAGCTCTTTCCTTGGAAACCAGGGCCACCTGGATATCCCATAGTGCCTTTAGATGCAATCTCCTGTGGAGTAATCAAGACAAATCAGCTATTCAGGGTCTTTACCTGGTTTAGATCTTTACCTGATCTGAACAACCAGCCTAGTTTTCTCTTCTTCCACATGGAGATTCTGGACTTGGGTCTCACAGTCCTGTTCATCATTGTAAGCAGACCCTGGAATCCCATGGGGGCACATGCTTCTCATTTCAAGAGACCTTTGGTAGGTGAAGCAGTCCTGAAGCAGCAGCCTCTCTGGACCAAATGGGGTCATAGAGAAGAAGGAAATCTTAATGGGGTTCTCCAGAAATGTAGGAATCTTTCTGGACACCAGTGAAAGTGGAAGAGAGCTGATGTCATGGGTATACCAAAGCCAGGAAAGCACGAGATAGGCTTCAATCCCAGCTCCAGTGTTTACACCTCAAACCACAGGTGGGAGCAAAGAAGCAAGCAAGATTTTATAAAAGCATGCTTTTCTAAAATGTAAGTTGTTAAGAGCAACAGCCTATTCTTTCAGTTATTTGTTCAGGTCATTCTGTTTCAAGTAGCATGTGAAGTTGTGATTAGCAGATAAGTAGTACCAGTAAGTGTCTAATTATTAGTCCTTTCTACCCTATTCCACTTCACTAGAAATATGTGTGCCGATTACTTGCATAACATTTCACAATGAAATATGTTTTGATAGTGAAATCTCTTTCTAAAGGACTGCCTTTAAAAACCATTTTGTTATTAAGTACAATACTTGCATATATATATATATATATATATATATATATATATATATATAAGAACTTGAGTTGGAGTTTCAGAAACAAATACTATGGACAAGTTGAACCATGCTGATAATTATAGAATACAGGTGTTGGATGCAGGGTGTTCAGAAATCCAAAACCATACTTTTATACATATTGACTTTGAACCCTGGCTCAAACAAAAAAAAAATCCCAAATAACACTATACTTAACTTTGTATGTAGAAATTGCAAAATTTTATACACTGGTTTGAGGCTCTATTTAATGACCAACAATGCTATAGTTCTTGCTTTTATATGAAAAAAAGGTACAATTACTTATTGAACTCTACAAAACCTTTGTTCTTATTATAACATTTTATTGTATAGACCTTAGGGAGAATTCAGTTACTGAGTGAATATATGTGCCCCAGGTTATTTTTAATCCTGCCATAGGTCAACCTCTGTTCTAGAAAAGAATCATCATAGCCATGTAAAATGGACTATTGTAATATAAATGTAAATTAATTCAACAGTTATATTTCTTTATCTTTGTTAATCCCCAATAACCATACAGATAAGCCAAGATTTATTTCAAGCTGTATCTCAATATCTGGGTAGTTTTGATTTATATTAATCCCTTAAGCTAACTTGGCTATATCCCATCATCATCACCCATCCCTATGTTACCTGTAGTTTGATATTGTTTTAGCTCTGCTTCAGATGATTCTTCCCATGGTATCTTCAAGAATTAAATGGAGACATACTTGAAGAAATCCCACTGAAATCAGGGACATGACAAGGATGCCCACTCTCCTCATATCTATTCAATATAGTATTCAATTGTGCTAGCTAGAACAATAAGACAACAAAAAGAGATCAAGGGGATACAAATTGGCAAAGAAGAAATAAAGGTATCGCTGTTTGCAGATGATATGATAGTATACATAAGCGACCCCAAAAATTCTACCAGACAACATATCTTGCTGATAAAAAACTTGAGCAAAGTGGATGGATATAAAATTAATTCAAATAAATCAGTAGCCTTCTTTTATACAAATGATAACAGGCTGAGGAAACAACTCCCTTCACAAAAGCCACAAATAATACAAAAAACTCTTGGGGTAACTCTGCTCTAACCTAGCAAGTGAAAGATGTGTATGGCAAGACTCTCAAGAAAGAAATAGAAGATCTCAGAAAATGGAGAGATCTCCCATGCTCATGGACTGGCAGAATTAACATAGTGAAAATGGCCATCCTACCAAAGGCTATCTATAGATCAAAGACCTCAATATAAAACTGGATACACTGAATCTAATAGAAGAGAAAGTGGGAAAGAGTCTTGAACTCATTGGCATAGAGGAAAATTTCCTAAAGAGATCTCCCATGGCTCAGGCTCTAAGATCAAGAACTGATAAATAGGACCTCATAAAACTGGAAAGTTTCCATAAGGCAAAGGACAACAGATTGCCAACCTACAGATTCAGAAAAATATCTTCACTAGCCCCACATCCAACAGAGGGCTAATATCCAAAATTTATAAAGAATTTATAAAGAACTCATGAAGCTAATCACCAAAAAATCAAACAACCCAATCAAGAAATGGGGTATAGAACTAAACTGATATTTCACAACTGAGGAATTTCAAATGGCTGGGAAGCACCTAAAGAAGTGTTCAAATTCCTTAGCGATTAGAGAAATGTAAATCAAAATGACTCTGAGATTCTACCTTACACTAATCAGAATTGCTAAGATCAAAACCTCAGGTTACAATACATGTTGGAGAGGATGTGGCGAAAGAGGAACACTCCTCCATTGCTGATGGGATTGCAAACTGGTACAACTACTCTGGAAATCACTCTGGAGGTTCCTCAGAAAATTGGAAATAGATCTACCTGAATACCCAGAAATCCCACCCTTGGGGACATACCCAAAAGATGCTCAACCATGCCACAAGGGCACATGGTCCACTATGTTCATAGCAGCCTTATATGTCATAGTCAGAAGCTGGAAACAACCTAGATGTCCCACAACAGAAGAATGATACAGAAAATGTGGTTCATTTACACAACAGAATACTACTCAGCTATTAAGAACGAGGACACTCTGAGTTTTGCACTCAAATAGGTGGAACTAGAAAATATCATCCTGAGTGAGGTAACTCAGACCCAAAAGCACATGCATGGTATGTATTCACTAATAAGTGGATATTAGCCACAGAACTCAAAAAGGTCAACAAACTGAATTGCCCAAGTAAGGACTCCTCAGTTCCACTTGGAAGGGAGAAGAAAGCAATCACAAATAGGGAGGGAGGGAGGGAGGAACATTGGAGGGAAAGTAGAAGGGATAGGAGAGTGGGAGGGGGGGCAGTAGGGAACCTGATCTAGTGTTGGGTAAGGGAAAAGGACTGAAGCCCTGAAGGCCAGGAAAAAGAAGGGAAACAGGCAACCTCAGAAGACAGGAGGATGGGGGAATTCTCCAGCATGAACTAGAGGCCTAGGAGGTGAGAGACTGTCAGGACTCAAAGGGAGGGACCTTAGATGAAATGCCCAATAGTAGGGAGAGGGAACTTATAGAGCCCACCTCCAACAGAAGACGGCATCAAATGAGGAAAAGGGGGACCATCCCACAGTCACAACTCTGACCCATAATTGTTCCTGTCTGAAAGAATTACAGAGATGGAAATGGAGAGGAGCCTGAGGAAAAGAAGATCCAGTGACAGGCCCAAAGTGGAATCCAACTCAAGGGGAGGTACCAAGGCCTGACATTATTACTGAGCATATGGAGCACTCACAAAAAAGGAACTAGTATGACCATACTCTGGAAGACCCAACAAACAGCTGAAAGAGTCAGATGCAGATATTTGCACCCAACCAATGGACAGAAGCAGCTGACCCCTGTTGTTGAAGTAGGGAAGGCTGAAAGAAGCTGAGAAAGGTGACCTGGTCGGTGGACCAGCAGTCTCAATTAATCTGGACCCATGAGATCCTGGATCAAACACCAAATAGGCAGCATACACTAGCTGGCATGAGGCACCCAAAACACATACAGTAAAGGACTGCTGGGTCTGTGTTCATTCAGAGATGATGCACTTAACCCTCAAGAGACTGGAAGTCCCAGGGAGTTTAGAGGTCAGGTGGGGTGGTAGATGGGGACATCCATTGGAGATGGGGTGGGTAGGAGGATATAAAATATGGAGTATAAAAAATTAATTAATTAATTAAAAAAAGAACACTCTCAATGTGACTCTTGAATCTCCCTCTCCCTCCCTCTCCTCACCCAGGCTAGCCAAAGTTTCTGCCCAATTCTCTCTTCTGCCCAGCAATTGGGTGATCAGCATTTATTGACAAGGTAGGAATAAATGAGAAGAATTGTTTAGACAAACTTAAGACAGGAGGTTATAGACAAACTTTACAATGCTGTGTCTAGATTGAAACAATATATAAGGGCAGAGAAATCAGCATTTGAATGTTACAAGGGTAACCTTAACACAGTACACAAAAACATAATACCTACATAGCCATCTGTAGTCAGGTGACTTAGATTCTCATGCTCTTGTATTTTTCCATGACTTATTGACATAATTTAAACTTCAATTGGTAAAATGAAGTCATGAGCAGAATCACAGCTTATTAAAATAAACATGTATAAACCAACAATTATAAAATAAGAGGACAGAAAGATAATTTAGCATTAAAGCAAATATTTGGCTTAGAATTTTAGGGTCGTATATAGATTTAAATGTAGAAAAATGTTACCTTAAACCTAACCAAAACAGTGGCTGGGGTTGGGCACAGGAGAGGGGGTGGGGATGGGGGGTAGGGTGGGGAGCAGCTGGAGAGATGGCTCAGTGGTTATGAACACTGACTGCTCTTCTGAAGGTCCTAAGTTCAAATCCCAACAACCACATGGTGGCTCACAACCATCTGTAATGAAATCTGACACTCTCTTTTGGTGTGTCTGAAGACAGCTACAGTGTACTTACATATAACAGATAGATAGATAGATAGATAGATAGATAGATAGATAGATAGATAGATAGATAGATAGATAGATAATGGCTGGGCAAGTCATAGGCCTTAGTATGAGAGCTCTAGCTATTGATTTTACTAGATGGACATGATATATCCATTGAATTGCCTTCTAAGTGGTCATGTTTATTTCCGTAGATTGTTGCAGCTGTCAGCTTTTGTCAGTGTAGCTTCTTAGTGAGGCAAGTAGCATAACAGCAGAAATTCATAACTGGTCAAAGTATTTAAAATATGTGATTGGTTGAATATTTGACCGTAAATGTGACATAAATGTTCAAAGGTTCAGGAATATAATGGAAGAGAAAACTTATCCAATAACTTGAAGATTTATTTTTTTAATTAATTTACATTCCAAATGCTGCCCCTTCCTGATTCTCCCCTCACAGACTCCTTCAAGCAGTACCCCTCCCCTTCTCCTCTGAGAGGGTGCTCTCCCTCACGCCTCCCCCACAGGCATCTTCACATTCTGGTGCATCAAGTCTCTACAGCATTAGGTGCATCTTCTCCCACTCAGGTCAGACAAGCAGCAGACTTAGAGGAATGAATTCCAGAGTCAGGCTACAGCTTTAGGGGAAAGTCCTGTCTCCAGTTGTTGAGGGACTCATGTGGAGACTAAACTGCATGTCTGCTACAATTTTGTGCAGGGTGCCTTGGTCCAGACAGTGTACGTTCTTTGGTTAGTGGCTCAGTCTGGGAAAACTCCCTGAGGTCCAGGTTAGTTAACACTGTTGGTCTTCCTGTGGGCTTCTTATCTCTTTCAGGGCCTTCACTCTTTCTCCCACCTCTTCCATAAGGGTCACCAACCTCTCTCCAATATTTGTCTGTGGGTATCTGCATCTGCTTCAGTCAGCTCCTGGATAAAGTCTCTTAGAGGACAGTTATCTCGTCCTGTCTACAAGCATAACAGTGTATAATTAAGAGTGTTAGGGATTGGTGTTTTCCCATGAGCTGAGTCTCAAGCTGGTTGGCCATTCCTTCTATCTCTGCTCCAGCTCTGTCCCTGTATTTCTTTTAGACAGGACAAATTTGGGTTGAAAATTTTTTGGATGGGTTAGTATATTTATCCCTTCACTGGTGTATGTGTATGTGTGGGGGGATATCCTGGCTGGCTACAAGAGGTGGCCTCTTCAGGTTCCATGTCCACACTCTTAGGTATCTTGGCTAAGGTCACCTTCATTGACTTCCGGAAGCCTCCCCAATTCTGGGTCTCTGGCAGTTACTAGAAATTACCAGCCAACTCCCGTACCCAGCAGCTGCAGATTCCCATTCATTCTCCAAGCCTCTCTCCACACCTAATCCTGGCAGTTCCCCTCCCTTCTTCCACTAGGTCCTTCCCACTTTCTGCATCCCATGACTATTTTGTTCCCCTTTCTGAATAAGAAGGCTTACAGTCACTTGGGCCTTCCTTCTTATTTAACTTCTTTGGGTCTGTGGGGTATATCATGGGTATTCTGCAATTTATGGCTACTATCCTCTTATCAGAAAGTCTTACCATGTATGTCCTTTTGGGTCTGAGTTACCTCACTCAGGATATTTTCTACTTCTACCAATTTGCTTGCAAAATTCATTAGTTTCTTATTTTTAATGACTGGGTAGTATTACACTGTGTAAATGAACCACATTTTCTTTATCCTACATTCAGTGGAGAGATAGCTAGATTGTTTCCAATTTCTAGCTATTATGAGTAAAGCTGCTAATGAACATAGTGGAGCACATGTCCTTCTGGCATAGTGGAGTATCTTTTCAGTCTTCAGGTAGAACTATGTACAATATTTTGAGAAGACTCGAAACTGATTGCCAGAGTGGTTGTACCAGTTTGCAATCTCACTAGCATATGTTTTAGTTTGTGTTTTTGATCTTAGTCATTCTGATTGGAATAAGGTCTCATCTAAGGGTTGTTTTGATTTGAGTTTCCCTGATGTCTAAGGATGTTAAGCATGTTTTAAACTGCTTTTCAGCCACTTGAGAGTCATTTGTTGAGAATTCTCTGTTTAGATCTGAACCCAATTTTTAAATTGGGTTTTTGCTTTGTTGGAGTTGAACTTATTTTGTATGTCTCACTCTTTTGGATGTAGGGTTAGTGAACATCATTTCCCAATCTGTAGACTGCCCGTTTTCAAAATTTATTTCTAAGAAAATCACACACTTGGAGGAATGAAGTTTGTACTGATTGGATTGATCTGGAGGGCTCCTCTCTGAGGGCTAGTTCTTGTCATATTGTAATGAGCTATTCCAGGCTGGCCTCCAACTCCAGATCCTCCTGCCTCTGCCTCCTTCAGCAAATCCTAATGGCCTGCACCACCAGAACTTGGCTATTTGGCTGGGCAGTGGTGGTGCATGCCTTTAATCCCAGCCCTTGGGAGGCAGAAACAGGTTGATTTTTAGTTCAAGGCCCACCTGGTCTACAGAGTATGTTCCAGGACAGTCGGGGCTATACAGAGAAACCCTGTCTCAAAAATCAAACAAACAGAATGAGCTATTCAATATGCCAAAGGAGAAAATAAACCAATAACCTAATTGTCTATAAAGCCTGTTAACTAAAACAATCACTAGCCCTTACATACATCCCCATTGGTGCAATACTGACATTGGATCTAAGACTCTTCATTGAAAGGGAACCCATGCCAGTTTTATAAAACCTAAATACCTATAATTAAAGAGATCATAGCCCTAAGGGATGAACTTAGTACTGTAATTTTCTTAAGTAAATATAGTTTCTAACTGTACCTTAAGTACTTTTCTTTACATACACAGATAACTGTAGCTCTGCTCATTAAAGAAACTTCATTTTTCATTAGATCGATTCATAATAAGAGAAAATGCAAAACACATGTGATTGTTGGAAGCCCAGCCCTCATTAGTATATCTACAAGCCACCCTCTAGTCCTAATAAACATCAAATATTATCAAGGAAAAGGAAGTAAAGAGTGTAAGAACAAGAGAACCTGCTGAGAGATAGTTCCTTTTAGACATATCTATGAAATTTGTGTTTTATAAAAAAAGAAAGAGGCGGTATGTGTTTGTAGAAGCAAGATATGGTAAGGTAAAATGGGGGTGCTTCTGCAGGTCCATACTGAGGCATGCATTCCCCCTGAAGTACCAGCCATAAAACAGATATAGTATAGAATAGCATTTATATAGGGCATGAGAAGGGGCGTTGAGGATGGAGGAGAGATAGAGAAAGACAGAGAGAGGGAGAGGAAATTGGAGAGAGAGAGGAAAATGGAGAGAGAGAGAGAGAGAGAGAGAGAGAGAGAGAGAGAGAGAGAGAGAGAGAGAGAGAGAAGAGGAGAGGAGAGGAGAGGAGAGGAGAGGAGAGGAGAGGAGAGGAGAGGAGAGGAGAGGAGAGGAGAAGAGAAGAGAAGAGAAGAGAAGAGAAGAGAAGAGAAGAGAAGAGAAGAGAAGAGAAGAGAAGAGAAGAGGCTGGTGGCCAAGAACATGTGGAGAGGGGGGAGAAGGGGAATGGGGAGAGAAGGAACAGTGAGGGTAAGAGACTAAGAGAGTAAGAAAATAAGAGAGAGTAAGAGAGTAAGAAAGTAAGAGATAAAGAAATTAAGAAAGTAAGTAAGAAAGAAATTAAGAGACTAAGAGAAAGAAATTAAGAAAGTAAGAGAGATGAGGGGGCAAACAGCCCCTTTTATAGTGAATCAGGCATACCTGGTAGTTTCCAGGTAATGGTGCGGCAGAACCTAGAAGGAATACTAACAAAACATGTATAACTGCATCATTAATCAACAAGTCAAATGAATGCGACAAATGTTACAAGGTCACACAAGAGCTATAGACAATCGATGGTTGATAATAAATGAACACTTAGTTTATTAGCAATAAGTCATCAGCCCTGAACACATCTACATATGACCAAGACTACACACACACACACACACACACACACACACACACATCCCTTAAAGAAATATAGGAAAATCCAATAAAATGTTGAGGGAAATGAATACAGCTGTTGAAGACCTGAAAATGGAAATAAAAGTAATAAAGAAAACACAAACTGAGGCAATCCTGAAGATGTAAAACTTAGGGAAAAGAACAGAAACTTCAGATACAACCATTGCCATAGAATACAAGAGATAGAAGACAGAATCTCAGGTGTAGAAGACGTGATAGAAGAAATTGAAACGTTCGTCACAGAAAATGCAAAGGCAAAAGAGTTTCTAACACAACACATCCAGGAAATTTGGGATATCATGAAAAGACCAAACTTAAGAATAGTAAGAATATAAGAAGGAAACGATTCTCAGGTCAAAGGCCCAGAAAATATCTTCAACAAAATCATAGAAGAAAATTTTCCTAACTGAAAGAAAAACATGCCTATAAATGTATTAGAAGCTTACAGAACACTAAATACAGCAGACCAAAGATGAAAATCCTCCAACCACATAATAATGAAAACACTGAATATATACAGAATAAAGAAAGAATATTGAAAAATCACAAAGGTTAAAGGACAAGTAATATATAAAGGAAGCCCTATTAGAATTATACCCAATTTCTCAACAAGACTTTAAAAGCCAAAAGAGCCTGGACTTACAATCTCTAAGAGATCACAGATGGCAACTAAAACAATACCCAGCAAAACTTTTGATCACCATAGACAGAAAACAAGATATTCCATGAAAACCAAATTTAAACACAATCTTTCCACTAATTCAGCCCTACAGAGGATACTACAAAGAAAACTCCAATGCAAGGAGGTATACCTCCAAAAAACCCTCACAAAATATAAATAATTTCACACCAAGAAAAATAAAGGAGAAAATATAACACACCCCACACTAATCTCATCAGCCTCAAAATAACAGGAATTAACCATCATTGGATATGAATATCTCTCAACATTAATGGACTCAGGCCCCCAATAAAAAAGACACTAGCTAACAGAGTGGGTGAATAAGCAGTATCCATCAATCTGCTGCATACAAGAAACATACCTCAACCAGAAATATAGACAGTACCTCACAGTAAAGAACTAGAAAATGATTTTATAAGCAAAGGGACCCAAGAAACAATATGAAGCAGTCATTCTAATACCTAATAAAATACTTTCAACCAAAACCAATCAAAAGAGATGCAAAAGGATGCTTCATACTCATCCAAGGAAAAATCCACCAATGATGTCCCAATTCTGGACCTCTCTGCTGCAAAAGCAAGGGCATTCACATTTGTAAAAGAAACATGGTTAAAGCTAAATAGCAGAGAAAAACCCACACATTAATACTGGGTTATTCCAACACCCCATTCACACTAATCGGCATACCATCAAGACAGAAATTAAACAGTGAAATAATGAAACTAACTGAATTTATGAATCAAATGGACCTAACAGATATCTAAGGAATATTTCACCCAAACAGACAAAAAAAATTCCTTCTCAGTACCTCACAGAGCCTTTTTCCACATTGTTTGTCACAAAGCAAGCCTAAACAGATACAAGTAAATTTAAATAACTCCATGTATCCTATAAGACCACCATGGTTTAAAGCTGGACCTCAACAAGAACAGAAACAACAGAAGGCTTACAAACACATTAAGCCTGAACAACTCTCTATATAATGGTGAGTGGGTCAGGCAAAAAATAAAGAAATTAAGACTTTTTAGAAGTCAGTAAAAATGGAACAGCATACTCAAATTTCTGGGACACAAAGAAAGCGGTTCTAAGAGAAAAGTTCACAGCACTAAGTGACTTCATAAATGAATTGAAGAGTTTTCATATTATCAATTTAAAAGTACACCTGAAAGCTCATAAAAAAATAAGAGCATGCCCGTAAGAGGAGTAATGTCAGAAAACAATCAAACTCTGGGCTGAAATCAATCAATTATAAACAAAGAGCACAATAAAAAGAATCTAAATGAAGAGCTGGTTCTTTGTGAAAATTTCTTAGATAAATCCTTGTCCAAACTAATTAAATGGCAAAGAGACAGTATCCGAAATAAAAGGGAATCATATCAACAGACACTGAGGAAATTAAAACAAAAATCATCAGGTCTTACTTTGAAAGCCTTCACATAATTGGAAAATCTAAAAATGGATGATTTTCTAGATAGATATTACTTAGCATAGTTAAATCAAGACAAGTTAAACTATCTAAATCGTCTTGTAGTCCCTAAGGAAATAAGAGCAGTCATTAAAATTCTCCTAACCAAAATTCCCAGGGTCAGATGGTTTTAGCACAGTATTCTAGCAGATGTTTAAAGAGCTAATTACAATACTCCTAAAACTATTCCACAAAATAGGAACAGAAAGAACATTGCCAAATTCATTCTAGGAGGCCACAGTCACCCTGATACCTAAACCACACAAAGGCTCAAAAGAATGAACAGAATTTTAATCCAATGTCCCTTCTGAATATTAATGCAAAAATACTCAACAAAATATTCACAAGCTGAAACAAACAACACATCAAAAACATCATCTATGATGACCAATGGGATTTCATTCAGGGATGCAGGGATGGTTCAATATAGGAAAACCTATCAACATAGTCCACCATATAAACAAACATGTTCATTTCATTAGATACTGAAGAAAACCTTTGGCAAACTACAACATCCCTTAATGTTAAAAGTCTTGGAGAAAGGAGGGATACCAGGCACATGCCTAAGCACAATAAAGGCAATGTATAGCAAGTGAATAACCCACATAAAATTCAAAGGAGAGAAACTTAAAGCAACTCAACTAAAATCAGAAACAAGGCAAGGCTGTCCACTCTTTCCCTATCCCTATTATCTGCAAGCATACAGCTAAACGAGAGCAAGGTAATAAACATCAGAAAAGAAGTCAAACTATTGCTATTCACAAAAGATAGTATACACAAGTAACCTGAAAAAAATTCTACAGAGAACTCCTACAGATGAAAAACACCTTCAATAAAGCTATTGGATATAAAATTAACTCAAACAAATCAACAGCCTTCCTCTACGCAAAGGATAAGTGGGCTGAGAATGTAATTATAGAAACAACACCCTTTACAGTAGACACAAATAGTATAAATTATCTTGGTGTAACTCTAACCCATACAAGTCAAATACCTATATGAAAAGAACTCCAGTCTTTGAGGAAGGATATTAAAGAAGATATCAGAAGATGGAAATATCTCCCCATGCTTATGCTCATAGACAGATAGGGTTAACATAATGAAAGTGACCATCTTACTAAAAGCAATCTACAGATTCAATGCAATTCCCATCAAAATTCCAACAGAATTATTTCAAACCTTGAAGAAGCAATTCTCAACTTCATATGGAAAAACAAATAACCCAAGATAGCTAAAGCAATCCCGAACAATAACAGAACTTCTGGAGGTAAAACCATTTCTGACTTCACACCATAGAACAGGACAATAGTAATAAAAGCTCCATGGTATTGCTATAGAAACAGACAATGGATCACTAGAATTAAATTGAAGATCTGAAAAGAAACTCACACACCTATGGATACCTGATTTTTGAAAAGAAGCCAAACCTATACAATGGAAAAGGGAGAACATCTTCAACAGATGGTGCTGATCTATCTGGATGTCTGCATGTAGAAGAATGTAAATAGACCCATATTTATCACCTATATTTATGCACAAAACTCAGGCCCAAGTGGGTATAAAACTGAATACACAAAATCTAATAAAAGAGAAAGTGAAGAATAGCCTTTGATACATTGGCACAGAAGATAACTTCCTAAACAACAAAACCATAGCTCCGGGCACTAAGATTAACAATTAATAAATGGGATCTCATAAAACTAAAATTCTTCTGTAAAGCAAAGGACACTGTCAGAAGGACAAAATCACAGCCTATGGATTAAGAAAATATATTCACAGCCGGGCGTGGTGGTGCACACCTGTAATCCCAGCACTTGGGAGGCAGAGGCAGGTGGATTTCTGAGTAGGCAGGTGGATTTCTGAGTTCAAGGTCAGCCTGGTCTACAGAGTGAGTTCCAGGGCAGCCAGGACTACACAGAGAAACCCTGTCTCGAAAAACCAAAAAAAAAAAAAAATATTCACTAACCCTTCTAACAGAGAGCTAATATTCAAAACATATTCATAACCCAAGAAGTTAGACTCTAAGAACCCAAATAACCCAATTTAAAAAATGGGGTATAGATCTAAACAGAATTCTCAATAGAAAAGTTTCTAATGGCGAAGAAACATTTAAAGAACTGTTCAATGTCCTTAGACATCAAGTGATCAATGTCCAAGTAATCAAGTGATTTTGAAAATCAAAATCACTCTGAGATTCTATCTTACATCAATCAGAATGGTTAAGATCAAGAACTCAAGTGATAGCATATACCAGTTAGGATTTGCTACAATGAGAACATTTCTCCATTGCTGGTGGGAGTACAAACTTTTACAACCACTCTGAAAATCAATTGGCAGTTTCTAAGAAAATTTAGAATAATGCTATCTTAAGATCCAACTATACCACTCCTGAGCATATAACCAAAAGATGCTCTATCATTCCATAAGCAGTTTTATTTGTATTAGCCAGAAACTGGAAACAAACTAATGTCTCTGAAGAATGGATATAGAAATTATAGTTGAGTTATACAGTAGAATACTATTCAGCTTTTAAAATTAAGGGCACCATAAATCTTGTAGGCAAATGGATGGAACTGAAATGTATCTTCATGGGTGAGGTAACCCAGACCCTAAAGGATATGTATTGTATATATTCTCTTATAAGTAGACATTAACTATAAAGAGCAAGATAACCATGCTACAAAGAGAGGATGCTTGAATCTTATTCAGAATGGGAAATAAAATAGACATTGGAAATAGATCGAGAAAGAGACAGGAGAGAAAATTACAAGGGGGATGCAGTGGAGGTATCAAATGTAGAAAGAGCTGGGGAGAGAGAACGGAAATCAGCGGCAGTCTGGTGGGGAACATCTCTAGGATTTACCAGAGACTTGGGACAGGCTGGGGGTATGGAGTTTATGAGGGTGACTCTAGATGAGACTCCTAGCAGTGGGGGATATAGAAGCAGAAATGGCCACCTCCTGTAGCCACACAAGACTCCTAGTGAAGGAATGAGTATAAGAACCCACCCATAAAACCTTCAATGTAAAATTTGTCCTTCCTACAAGAACTACAGGGACAAAGATGGAGCAGAGACAGAGGAAATGGCTAACCAATGACTAGCCCAATTTGAAGTTTATCCAATGGACAAGCACCAATTCCTGACACTATTAATGGTACTCTGTTACATTTGCAAACAGGAGCCTAGCATGGCTGTCCTCTGAGAGTTCCACCCAGAAACTGTGGAAACAGATGCAGAGACCCACAGCCAAACATCAGATAGAGCTTGGGAACTCTTTTGGAAGCTGGAGGTAACTGAAGGGGATAGGGACACCACAGAAGACCAAAGAACCAACTAACCTAAACCCTTGGGGCCTACCAGAGAATGAACCACTAACCAAGAGCACTGGAACAAAGAGGGCTGGAACTAGCACCTCACATGTGTAGCAGGTGTGCAGCTTGGTGTTCATGCTGGTCCCCCAACAACTGGAGCTGGGGCTGTCTCTAAATCTGTTGCCTACCTGTGTATCTAATTGTTCTCCTGACTGAGCTGTGCTGTCTGGCCTCAGTGGAAGAGGATACACCTAGTCCTGCAGTGAATTGATGTGCTAAAATGGATCAATACCCAGAGGGGGTCCCCTTCTCAGAGGTAAAACTGATAGGAGATGGGAGTTAGGACTGTGTGAGGAGGGGAAAGGACTATAATTAGCATGTAAAGTAATTAAATAAATTAATTAGTGGAAAACTAGAATAGGCTATGTGAATCTCTTGAAAGTAATTTTCTAATATTTGGCTATATCACATTGTAAGAAGCTATCTGTGAAGTTTGTTTGATTATTGAAGAAAAAAGTAGGAGTCTGAGATGGCATGTATGAAATTTCTCTCAAGGAAGCAAGCTTTTTCTAGTTACTTTTAAAATCACAGGAAGTTATGTTTTTAAAGTCAAACAAGGAACAAACAAGGAAATAAACCCTTTTGTTGCTGTAAAGTTCTCAGGTCTGAGTATTTTTGAAGTACACAAATATCAGAGGAACAGCTCAGATTTTTACTATAATTTTCTCCATTTTTAACCCTGAAGCATCCTGCTATAATAAAATGAGAGAGAGAGAGAGAGAGAGAGAGAGAGAGAGAGAGAGAGAGAGAGACCCTGAAGCATCCTGCTATAATAAAATGAGAGAGAGAGAGAGAGAGAGAGAGAGAGAGAGAGAGAGAGAGAGAGAGAGAGAAGGGAACAGCAGCAAAAACTCTTTCAGACTTTGATAAAACTTTTTCTCTCAATGTTGGGTATGAAGCCCTAAACCTCAACCTTAAATCACTGGGACAACCATACAAGAAAATACTATTTAGATCATGGACTGAAAAACTATAATTTCTCTTTAATTCTAAGCTCGTCAAGTTCTAAAAAGAAATCTGTAAATTTACAGAGGCTTAACTTATTCAACAAGAAGTTGAATTAGTTTGCCAGAGAACTCCAATTTATACCTCTACACTTCATTCCCTAAATAAAGTCAGAGACAAACATCAACAACACTACAACATAGTAGAAAATCAACATATAAAAGATTATTAAAATGCATAGAAAACAACATTTTGAGAATGTACGTATAATTTTTTTTAAAGGCTGAATGAGATTTAGAAAAAGTCATGTCTATAATTTTGAAGCCTGAAAAATGGGATTTTGGACTAGTCTTGGTTTTTGTTTGTTTGTTTGTTTTCTTATGTTTTGTTTTTTCATTTTTTTTTCCGAGACAGGGCTTCTCTGTATAGTCCTGACTGTCCTGGAACTCACTCTGTAGACCAGGCTGTCCTTGAACTCAGAAATCCATCTGTCTCTGCCTCCCAGAGTGCTGGGATTACAGGCATGTGCCACCACCACCCAGCAAGTCTTGATTTTATAGTTGTATAACCTTACATGTTCATTTAATGTTTCATAGACTTAATTTTCCACTTGTATGACTATTTCCTGGGAGGATGTGAACAAATGTCTACTTATTCCATATAGGGCACCAATGACAGACTAAGGAGATGATTTCACCTAGCTCAAATTATGTGAACCATGGAGTATATGGTGGAGTACTGCACGAGTATAGACAACTTAAGGGTGGGCACACCACCAAAGTCTCTCTCCCCATATGACCTGTAATTATTTACATAACTTTGAGAAAGGGTAGAGATTTGTGAGGCCCTTCCTTCTAAAAGATATGATGTTAATATGTCCAATATTATACAGATATTCTGTGGCTCATCACAGTAGTAGAGATATAAGGAAAGCAATTGCCATACCATGCCTATAGATAAAAGTTCCACCACAATCAGCTTCTTCCTCATATCTCATATACTTGCATTTTCTCTTCCACAATGTCCTTTGGGTCTTATATCTAATAGACTGATATAGCTGTCTCATTTAAGATTAAGCACTCTTCACTTGTTCTAATCATATTAATCTGTTATAACTCTGAAGGCTAATTGCTATGAACTGTAAAAGTAAGTATTTCTGACCAAGTGAAATCAATATAATCCATGGGTACAAAAATAAATATTTAGAAGAAAAATTGAGAAGTAAATCATATCAATTTAGCTAATAATAGCAATAGCTAAACCCCTGGGGACTCTGCCTTCTTAGCTACAAGCTTCTGAAAATGTTTACAGTACCAGATGTGAATTTGGGAATAGGTCTCAATTCCAACAGGAGAGTAGTTGGTTGTACTCTAAGTAGTTATTTCACTATTTTACTAGGTGGCACATCTTATATGACATGTTGACAATGTGGCATTTTCAAAAGCCCAGTTGGTTCTTTGATGATAACTTTCTTCTTGCACTCTATCTAGTACCTTCCAGCATAGTGAAAGATAAACACCAGAAATGAAGTTTCTACATTAAACTGAGATTGATTTTTTTCATATTCTGCAATGAAAGTAGAGTCTCCATGCATGTGCCCCTCCACCTGGTATACTCCCACCTCCCTGCCTTGGTTTCCCTTTGTTGGGGCCTCTGTTGAGCCTTTACCTGACCAAAGACCATTCCTCCCATGGATTGGGGAGCCAGGAAAGGGAAAATCATTTGAAATGTAAATAAAAATATATCGAATATAATAGCCAGAAGTTGGAAACAAGCCAGATGTTTCCAGAGGAATGGATACAGAAACTGTGGTATATATACACAATGAAGTACTATTTAGGTATTAAAAACAATGAATTCATGAATTCTTAGGCAAACGGATGGAACTAGAAAGTGTCATCCTGAGCGAGGCAACCCAATCACAAAAGAACACACCTTGTATGCACTCACTAATGAGCATATGTTAGCCCAAAAGCTCAAAATAAACAAGTTACAATTCACCCAACGCAGCAAGCTCAAGTAAAAGAAGGACTTAAGTGAGGGTGCATTGATTCTTCTAAGAAAGGGAACAAAATATAGGAGCAATAAGGGAGACAATGTGTGGAGCAAAGGCTGAAGTAAAGGCCACTCAGAGATTGCCCTACCTGTGGATTCATCCTATAAACAGTCACCAAACCCTAACACTACTATGGATGACAAGAAGTGTATACCAAGAGGAACATGCCATGGTTGTCTCCAGAGGGGCCCTGCCAGAGCCTTCCAAATACAGAGGCAGATGCTAGCAACCAACTATTGGACTTGGCATGGAGTCCCCAATGGAGGAGCTGGAGGGTGGTCCAGAGGAGCTAAAGGGGTTTACAGCCCCATGGGAAGAACAATGATTTTGGGCACCCAGATGCCCCAAGACTCACAGGGACGGAATCATCAACCAAGGGGCATACATGGTTCCAGACAAAAATGTGGCAAAGGGAGGAGAATTGCTTTTTCTAATTCTATAAAGAAGTGAGTTTGGATTTTCATGGGGATTGCATTGAATCTGTAGATTGCTTTTGGCAAGATGGCCATTTTAATTATATTAATCCTGCCAATCCACCAGCATGGAAGATTTCCATTTTCTGAGGTCTTCTTCAGTTTCCTTCTTCAGAGACCTGAAGTTCTTCTCATACAGATCTTTCTTCTGTTAGTTTCACTGTGACTCTGTTTAGTTTGTGTTTCCCTGATCTGTGTTTCCCTGATCTGTCTATTGAAGAGAGTGGGGTGTTTAAGTCCCCAACAATTATTGTGTGGGGTGTAATGTGTGCTTTAAGCTTTAGTAGGTTTCCTTTATGAATGCCAGTACCCTTGTATTTGGGGCATAGACATTCAAAATTGAGAGTTCTTCCTTGTAGATTTTTTTCTTTGATGAGTATAAAGTGTCCTTTTGTGTCTTTTTTGATGACTTTTGGTTGAAAGTCTATTTTATCAGCTATTAGAATGGCTATTCCAGCTTATTTCCTGGAACTGCTTGGAGAACTGTTTCCCAGCCTTTTACTCTGAGATAGTGTTTGTCTTTGACACTGAGATGTGTTTCCTGTATGCAGCAAAATTTTGGGTGTTGTTTAAGAATCCAGTATGTTAGTCTATGTGTTTTTACTAGGGAATTGAGTCCATTGGTGTTAAGAGAAATTAAGGAATAGTGATTGTAGCTTCTTGCTATTTTTGATGTAATATGTTTGTGTGGTTATCTTATTTTGGGTTTGTTGAAAGAAGATAATTTTCTTGCTTTTTGTTGTGTTTAGTTTCCCTCCTTTTGTTGGTGTTTTCCATTCATTATCCTTTAAAGACCTGGATTTGTGGAAAGATACTGTGTAAATTTGTTTTTGTCATGAAAAACCTTGGTTTCTCCATTTATGGTAATTGAGAGATTTGCTGGATATAGCAGTTTGTGTTGACAATTGTGTTCCCTTAGGGTCTGCATGACATCTTCCCAGGCTCTTCTGGCTTTCATAGTCTCTGGTGAGAAATCCGGTGTAATTCTGATAGGTCTACCTTTATATGTTACTTGACTTACTGCTTTTAATATTCTTCCTTCATTTAGTACATTTGGTGTTTTAATTATTATATGACTGAAGGAATTTCTTTTATGGTCAAATCTATTTGGAGTTCTGTAGGCTTCTTGTATGTTTGTGGGCATCTCTTTCTTTAGGTTAGGGAAGTTTTCTTCTATAATTTTGTTGAAGACATTTACTGGCCCTTTCAGTTGGAAATCTTCACTCTCCTCTATACCTATAATCCTTAGGTTTGGTCTTCTCATTGTGTCCTGTATTTCCTGGATGTTTTGTGTCAGGAACTTTTTGCATTTTGCATTTTCTTTGACTATTTTATCAATGCTTTCTATGGGATCTTCTGCATCTGAGATTCTCTCTTCTATCTCTTGTATTCTGTTATTGATGATTGGATCCATGACTCCTGACTTCTTTCCTAGGTTTTCTATGTCCCGAGTTGTCTCCCTTTGTGATTTCATTATTGTTTCTACCTCCTTCTTTAGATCCTGGATGGCTTTGTTTAATTCCTTCACCTGTTTTGTTGTGTTTTCCCTTAGTTCTTCAAGGGCTTCTCCCTGTTTACTTGTGTTCTCTTGTATTTCTTTAAGGGAGTTATATATGTCCTTCTTGAAGCCCTCCATGATGTCCTCTATCAGCATCATGACCTATGATTTTAAATCCAAGTCTTTCTTTTCTGGTATGTTTGGGTATCCAGGACTTGCTATTGTGGGAGAATAGGGTTCTCGGATCGTGCCATATTACCTTGATTTCTCACAGCAATGTTCCCACGTTTGCCTTTTGCCTTCTGGTTATTTCTGGTGTTAGTTGGGCCTACTGTCACAGGCTGGAGCTTGCCCCCCATCCCCACCCCCTGAGTGCCTGCAAGCCTATCTCAGCAACCCTGGGTGACCTGCTTTCCCCTGTCACAAATTGCTGTGGTGCTGCCGAGTTCCTGGGTGTAGGTAGAGTCCTGGTGGGGTATGTCCCAAGCGATCCTCTACCCTGCCTACCACTCTGTTACAGGAGCAAATACGGCGGCCGAGACCCACTCTCTTGTAGTTGTATTTATGTAGCTCTGTGGCCATGATCAACTCTGGATGCAGGCTGTGCTGGTTCTTTCTTCCACAATGGCTGCTGGGTGTATAGGTGGCTTCCTGAGCTGCTTGGAGATGGTATGCTGTGGCCGGGTTGTTCCTGATCTGGAGGCAGAAACTGGAAGGCTCTTGCCAGAGTCCTCCTGACAGGATCCTCTGATCTGCAGGGCCAGTCTCACCTGTGCAGGCTGCCTCCTCCGTGCTGGCCGCTTTTTTAAAAAAGTCATTTAGCACTGAGTTGTTTAATCTCTACAAGTTTTAATCTCTACTAGAGATTTGTTTGCTTGAATCTTAAAATTTACTCCATCATTATTAGAATGTATACATGGAATTATTTAATTTTTTCTGACTTTGTTAAAATTTACTTGTCTTAGGATTTTGTCTATTTTAGGAAAGCATCCATTGGTAAAATGTATATTTTTTACCTCTGGGGTAAAATATTCTGTAAATGTCTGTTACGTTCATTTGATGTATGGTATCATTTAATTCTGATGTTTATTTTCTGTTCGATTGACCTCTTGATTATAGAAATTGAAATTCTGCAATAACATTTTATTATCAGATTGATAATAATCTGTTCTTTAGCTTTAGTGGTGTGATATTTATTAAATGTTCTTTACTAGAATTTAGTACATATTTGTTTAGTATTGTAATGTGTTCTTGATTAACATTTTACTGAATTAGAATGAAGTGTTCTTTAACTCTTATGATAAGTTTTAGTTTGAAATTTGTATTGTCATATATTAGAAAATCCTACTTGCTTCCTGGTCCCATTTAATGGAGTACTGTTTTCCCATCCTTTTCTGTTAAAGTGGTATTTCTCATTAAAGATCTGGTGAATTTCTTATATACAACAGAAAGACAGTTCTGTATATTTTGATTAGAGAACTGACATCATTAATATTCAAGTTTATTATGAAAAAATCTGTGTTGATTTCAGTCATTCTGTTGTTCTCTCTCTCTCTCTCTCTCTCTCTCTCCCTGTGTGTGTGTGTGTGTGTGTATGTGTGTGTGTATTCTTAGTTGTGGATGGTCTTCATCTGTGTTCTATCTCAAATGTCTTTGCTGTGCTTATTTTTCTGTTTAGTTTGAAGTGTTGCTTCCAGGATACTCTTTAGCGGGTGTTTTGGTGGACATGAATTTTGTTCTTTCTACAATTCTTCTACGTACTTATTCTTCTCTTCAGTCTGAAATATTATTTTTTTAGGAGTCTCCTTAATGGTGTTCTGGTGGACACAATTTTTTAAGGTTCTTTGTTTTATAGAAAGGTTTTTTTCTCACTTTCAACTATAACAAGCAGCTTGACTGGATATACTAGCCTAGGTTTGCAGTCTTAGTCTTTTAAACCTAGAGTGTATTCCTCCAGGTTCTTCTGGATTTCAAAGTTTTCATTCAGGAATCAGTTGTTATTCTTGCAAAATTTCTGATTTATATGAGTTTTCTTACATTTTTTTCCCTTACAGCTTTCAATACTCTTTAATTTGTTATGCTGCTCATTGTTTTGACTATTTTATGCCATGGGGCACTTAATTTCTTCTTTAATAAACTTGACATATGTTTTTGAGCTTCTAGTTTCTGTTTGGGTGCTCATTTCCTTAATTTGGGGGAAGTTTTAGTTTAAGTCATCAACCTAGCATTTTTCTCCCTCATTTATGCCTATATGAAGAATTGTTCTTTTCATAATATTGCAGTGTTTATGCAAATTCTGTTTTGCCTCTGCCTCTGCCAACCCCCTGTGTGTATTATATGTGTGTGTTTCCTATTATTTGCTTGTGTTGTCTAATCTCTCTGTTTTATATTTAAGGCCTCTTTCATCTATTTCATTCTATTTGTAAGGATTTCTCTTGAATTTTCTAATTAGTTTATTGAGTTCTTCAGTTCTATCTTCATTTCAGCTTAATTTCTCTCCAATGTTTCTATCTCTTTATTGAATTTAGCTTTTAAATCCTAAATTGTCTTCATTGTTTCACTTATCCTTATGTTTCTCATTTTTAATATTTTTCTATTTTTGAAACTGCAATTTTTTTAAATTTTTTTATTCGATATAATTTATTTACATTTCAAATTATTTCCCCTTTTCTAGCCCCCCACTCCCCGAAAGTCCCGTAAGCCCCCTTCTCTTGTCCTGTCCTCCCACCCACCCCTTCCCACTTCCCCGTTCTGGTTTTGCCGAATACTGTTTCACTGAGTCTTTCCAGAACCAGGGGCCACTCCTCCTTTCTTCTTGTACCTCATTTGATGTGTGGATTATGTTTTGGGTATTCCAGTTTTCTAGGTTAATAACCACTTATTAGTGAGTGCATACCATGATTCACCTTTTGAGTCTGGGTTACCTCACTTAGTATGATGTTCTCTAGCTCCATCCATTTGCCTAAGAATTTCATGAATTCATTGTTTCTAATGGCTGAATAGTACTCCATTGTGTAGATATACCACATTTTTTGCATCCACTCTTCTGTTGAGGGATACCTGGGCTCTTTCCAGCATCTGGCAATTATAAATTGCCATGAACATAGTAGAGCATGTATCCTTATTACATGGTGGGGAATCCTCTGGGTATATGCCCAGGAGTGGTATAGCAGGATCTTCTGGAAGTGAGGTGCCCAGTTTTCGGAGGAACCGCCAGACTGATTTCCAGAGTGGTTGTACCAATTTGCAACCCCACCAGCAGTGGAGGAGTGTTCCTCTTTCTCCACACCCTCTCCAACACCTGCTGTCTCCTGAATTTTTAATCTTAGCCATTCTGACTGGTGTAAGATGAAATCTCAGGGTTGTTTTGGTTTGCATTTCCCTAATGACTAATGAAGTTGAGCATTTTTTAAGATGCTTCTCCACCATCCGAAGTTCTTCAGGTGAGAATTCTTTGTTTAACTCTGTACCCCATTTTTTAATAGGGTTGTTTGGTTTTCTGGAGTCTAACTTCTTGAGTTCTTTATATATATTGGATATTAGCCCTCTATCTGATGTAGGATTGGTGAAGATCTTTTCCCAATTTGTTGGTTGCCGATTTGTCCTCCATTCAACTCATTCATTCATTTGATTCCATTCAACTCATTCATTCTTTACCCTCACACTTCTACTGGTGTCCTCCTATATCTGTCTTAGTTAGATGCTGATAGAGCCTCTTAGAGGACAGTCATACTGATCTCCTGTCTGAGAACACTTGTTGGCATCAGCAATAGTGTTGGGGTTTGGTTTCTGCAGATGGGATGGATCCCTAGGTGGGGAAGTCTCTGACTGGCCTTTCCTTCAGTCTATGTTCCCATTTTAATCCATGCATTTCTTTTGGACAGAAATAATTGTGGGTTAAAAATTTTGAGATGGCTGGGTGGTCCCATCTCTCAACTGGGGGCCATGCATATCTACTGGAGGGGGGTCTCTTCAGGTTCTATCTCCCTTCTGTTGGGTGTTTCAGCTAATGTTATCCCTGTTGGGTCCTAGGAACTTCTTGCTTCTCTGCAGTCTGAGAATTTCTAGTGGTTCTCCCCCATTCCGCACCCTCCACTGCTACATATTTCTATTCTTTTTCCTAACCCTCTTGACTTCTGTCCTGTCTCTTCCCATACCTGATTCTGAACAATGATTTTTCAGAAATCACCCCATCCTGTCTCCCTCCCTCTACCTTCCATGATTATTTTGTTCCCTTTCTATGTAGTATTGAAGCATCCACATTTTGGTCTACCCTCTGTTAAGCTTCATATAGTCTGTGAGTTTTATCATGGGTATTATGGGCCTTTGGGATAATATCCACTTATCAGTGAGTGCATACCATGTGTTCTTTTTGGTCTGGGTTACATCACTCAGCATAATATTTTCTAGTTCCATCCATTTGCCTGAAAATTTCATGAACTCATCCTTATTAATAGCTGAGTAGTCCTCCAATGTACAACATTTTCTTTACTCATTCTTTGACTTAGGGACATCTAGGTTGTTTCCAGATTCTGGCTATTATAATTAAGGCTTCTATAAATATAATTGAGCACGTGTTCTTGTTTTATGTTGGAGAATCTTCTGGGTATATGCCAAGTAGTGATATAGCTGGGTCTTCAGGTAGAATTATTTCCAATTTTCTGAGGAACTGCCAGATTGATTTTGAAAGTGGTTGTACCAGCATGCAATCCCACCAGCAATGGAGGAGTGCTATTTCTCTACATCCTCTCCAGCATCTGTTCTCACCTGAGTTTTTTTATCTTAACCATACTGATTGTTGTGAGGTGGAATCTCAGAGCTGTTTTGATTTGCATTTTCCTGATGACTAAGGATGTTGAACATTTCTTTTTTTTTTTTTTTCATTCTTTGTTTTGTTTTGTTTTCAAGAAAGGGTTTCTCTGTATAGTTCTGACTGTCCTGGAACTCACTCAACCAGGCTGGCCTCGAACTCAGAAATCTACCTGCCTCTACCTCCCAAATACTGGAATTAAAGGTGTGTGCTACCACTGCCCAATGTTGAACACTTCTTTAGTTGCTTCTCAGCCATTTGAGATTCCTCTGTTGAGAATTCTCTGTTAGCTGTGTACCCATTTTTTTTATTAAATGGGGGTGTAATGAAAAACAAAATCTCTGAAGTTAAAAAAACCCAACCCAACCCAACAACAACAAAACAAACCCCAAAGTAAAACTGAAAAGGAAATGTGGGTACATACTCAGGACCAGAGATCAGTCTTGGGATGGCCACATCTAGGGTCTCTTTCCTCATCTGTTACCAGAAAGTGGTAAGAGCAGTCTGACACCTTTGTGGATAGGATGTAACATGATGAGGGAGCAAAAGTCATAACAGGTGCCCTGTGGAGGGTTGCTGCTGCCCTGCACAGTAATTACACAGCTCTCTCTGCATGCCCTCTTCAGTGCTGGGGCTGCCTGCCTCAGAAGGTTGGGGGCTGCAGTTCTCAAGTTGAGTGATGCTCATTTTCATCTCCTCTGCCTCAGTTTCAAATACACCAGAGTGCCAACCTTTAGACAGCCGCTTCATTGCAATTGTATCATCACAGTACTGATCCATTTTGAAAGTTGGAAGAGAGCTCAATGTATATCTTTTTTTTTAATTTTTTAAAAAATTTTATTCGATATATTTTTTATTTACATTTCAAATGATTTCCCCTTTTCTGGTCCCCCACTCCCCGAAAGTCACATAGGCCCCCTTCCCTCCCTCTGTTCTCCCACCCATCCCTTCCCACTTCCCTGTTCTGGTTTTGTCTTATACTGCTACACTGAGTCTTTCTAGAACCAGGGGCCACTCCTCCGTTCTTCTTGCACCTCATTTGATGTGTGGATTATGTTTTGGGTATTCCAGTTTTCCAGGCTAATATCCACTTATTAGTGAGTGCATACCATGATTGATCTTTTGAGACTGGGTTACCTCACTTAGTATGATCTTCTCCAGTTCCATCCATTTGCCTAAGAATTTCATGAATTCATTGTTTCTAATGGCTGAATAGTACTCCATTGTGTATATATACCACATTTTTTGCATCCATTCTTCTGTTGAGGGATACCTGGGATCTTTCCAGCTTCTGGCTATTATAAATAGGGCTGCTATGAACATAGCGGAGCATATATTCTTATTACTTGCTGGGGAATCCTCTGGGTATATGCCCAGGAGTGGTATAGCAGGATCTTCTGGAAGTGAGGTGCCCAGTTTTCTGAGGAACTGCCAGACTGATTTCCAGAGTGGTTGTACCAATTTGCAACCCCACCAGCAGTGGGGGAGTGTTCCTCTTTCTCCACATCCTCACCAACATCTGCTATCTCCTGAGTTTTTAATCTTAGCCATTCTGACTGGTGTAAGGTGAAATCCCAGGGTTGTTTTGATTTGCATTTCCCTGATGACTATTGAAGTTGAGAATTTTTTAAGATGTTTCTCCGTCATCCAAAGTTCTTCAGATGAGAATTCTTTGTTTAACTCTGTACCCCATTTTTAATAGGGTTATTTGGTTTTCTGGGGTCTAACTTCTTGAGTTCTTTGTATATATTGGATATTAGCTCTCTATCTGATGTAGGGTTGGTGAAGATCTTTTCCCAATTTGTTGGTTGCCGATTTGTCCTTTTGATGGTGTCCTTTGCTTTACAGAAACTTTGTCATTTTATAGGTCCCATTTGTCGATTCTTGATCTTAGAGCATAAGCTATTGGTGTTCTGTTCAGAAACTTTCCCCCTGTACCGATGTCCTCAAGGGTCTTCCCCAGTTTCTTTTCTATTAGCTTCAGAGTGTCTGGCTTTATGTGGAGGTCCTTGATCCATTTGGAGTTGAGCTTAGTACAAGGAGACAATGATGGATCATTTCGCATTCTTCTCCATGCTGACCTCCAGTTGAACCAGCACAACTTCTTGAAAAGGCTATCTTTTTCCATTGGATGTTTTCAGCCCCTTTGTTGAGGATCAAGTGGCCATAGGTGTGTGGGTTCATTTCTGGATCTTCAATCCTGTTCCATTGATCTGCCTGCCTGTCACTGTACCAATACCATGCAGGTTTTAACACTATTGCTCAGTAATATTGCTTGAGGTCAGGGATACTGATTCCCCCAGACTTTCTTTTGTTGTTGAGAATAGTTTTAGCTATCCTGGGCTTTTTGTTATTCCAGATGAGTTTGAGAATTACTCTTTCTAACTCTATGAAGAATTGAGTTGGGATTTTGATGGGTATTGTGTTGAATCTGTATATTGCTTTTGGCAAAATGGCCATTTTAACTATATTAATCCTGCTGATCCATGCTTTGGACCAATTGGACTTGACTGATATTTATAGAACATTTCACCCTAAAACAAAAGAATATACCTTTTTCTCAGCACCTCATGGTACCTTCTCCAAAATCGACCATATAATTGGTCACAAGACAGTCCTCAACAAATATAAAAAGATCGAACTAATCCCATGCCTCCTATCAGATCACTATGGAGTAAAAGTGGTCTTCAATGGCAACAAAAAACGACAGAGAGCCCACGTACACATGGAGGCTGAACAATAATCTACTCAATGACACCTTGGCCAAAGAAGAAATAAAGAAAGAAATCAGAGACTTTTTAGAATTTAATGAAAATGAAGGCACAACATACCTAAATCTTTGGGACACAATGAAAGCAGTGCTAAGAGGAAAACTCATAGCCCTGAGTGCCTCCAAACAGAAAATGGAGAGTGCACACACTAGCACCTTAACAGCACACCTGAAAGCCCTGGAACAAAAAGAAGCTATTTCATCCAGGAGGAGTAGAAGACAGGAAATCATCAAACTCAGGGCTGAAATCAGTCAAGTGGAAATAAAGAGAACCATACAAAGAATCAACGAGTCCAGAAGCTGGTTTTTTGAGAAAATCAACAAGATAGACAGACCCTTAGCCAGACTGACCAAAGGTCAGAGAGAAAGTATCCAAATTAACAAAATTAGAAATGAAAAGGGGGATATAACAACAGAAACTGAGGAAATTAAAAAAATCATCAGATCTTACTACAAAAGCCTATACTCAACATAACTGGAGAATCTGGAGGAAATGGACAATTTCCTAGATAGATACCAAATACCAAATTAAATCAGGACCAAATAGATCATCTAAACAGTCCCATAACCCCTAAAGAAAAAGAAGGGGTCATAGAAAGCCTTCCAACCAAAAAAAAAAAAAAAAAAAAAAAAGCACAGGACCAGATGGCTTCAGTGCAGAATTCTATCAGACCTTCAAAGAAGACCTAACACCAATACTCTTCAAACTATTCCACAAAATAGAAACAGAAGGAACACTACCCAATTCCTTCTATGAAGCCACAATTACGCTGATACCAAAACCACACAAAGATCCAACAAAGAAAGAGAACTTCAGACCAATTTCCCTTATGAACATCGATGCAAAAATACTCAATAAAATTCTTGCCAACCGAATCCAAGAACACATAAAAACGATCATCTACCATGATCAAGTAGGCTTTATTCCAGGGATGCAGGGTTGGTTCAATATACGGAAATCCATCAATACAATCCACTACATAAACAAACTCAAAGAAAAAAACCACATGGTCATTTCATTGGATGCTGAAAAAGCATTTGAAAAAATTCAGCATCCTTTTATGCTTAAAGTCTTGGAAAGAACAGGAATTCAAGCCCCATACCTAAACATAGTAAAAGCAATATATAGCAAACCGGTAGCCAGCATCAAACTAAATGGAAAGAAACTTGAAGCAATCCCACTAAAATCAGGGACTAGACAGGGTTGCCCCCTTTCTCCTTATCTTTTCAATATTGTACTTGAGGTACTAGCTCAGGCAATTAGACAACATACAGAGGTCAAAGGGATACAAATTGGAAAGGAAGAAGTCAAACTATCATTATTTGCAGATGATATGATAAGTCTACCTAAGTGACCCAAAAAACTCCACTAGAGAACTCCTACAGCTGATAAACAACTTCAGCAAAGTGGCAGGTTATAAAATCAACTCAAGCAAATCAGTAGCCTTCCTATACTCAAAGGATAAGCAGGCTGAGAAAGAAATTAGGGAACTGACCCCCTTCACAATAGCCACAAACAGTATAAAGTACCTTGGGGTGACTCTTATCAAACATGTAAAAGATCTTTATGATAAGACTTCAAGACTCTGAAGAAGGAAATAGAGGAAGACCTCAAAAAATGTACCCAATTTTTAATAGGGATATTTGCTTCTCTGATGTCTAACCTCTTAAGTTCTTCATATATGTTGGATATTAACCCTCTATTGGATATAGGGTTGATAAAGATCTTTTCCCAATCTGTAGGGTGCTGTTTTGTCCTATTGAAAGTGTCCTTTGCCTTTCAGAAGCTTTTCAATTTTCTAAGGTCTGATTTGTGAACTGTTGATCTTAGAATCTGAGCCACTGGTGTTCTGTTCAGGAAATTTACCGCTGTGCTGATATGTTTGAAGCTCTTTCCCGCCTTCTCTTCTATTATATTCAGCCTTTCTGGTTTTATGTGGAGTCCTGATCCATTTGGATTTGAACTTTGTATAAAGAGATGAAAATGGATCAGTTTTCATACTTCTACATGCAGACTACCAGTTGAACTATCACCATTTGTTGAAAATGCTATTTTTTTCAACTGGATGGTTTTGGTTTCTTTGTCAAAAATCAAGTGACCATAGATGTGTAGGTTTATTTCAGGGTCTTCAATTCTATTCCATTGAGTTACCTGTCTGTCTCTGTACCAATATCACACAGTTTTTTTCACTATTGCTCTGTAGTACAGCTTAAGGTCAGGAATGGTGATTCCCCTAGCATTTCTGTTATTGTTGAGAATTGATTTTACTCTCCTGGGTTTCTTGTTATTCCAAATGAAGTTGAAAATTGCTCTATCTCTGTGCAGAATTGAGTTGGGATTTTGATGGGGATTGCATTGAATCTGTATATTGCTTTTGGTAAGATGGTTATTTTTATTATGTTAATCCTGCCAATTCATGAACATGTGAGATCTTCCCTTTTTCTGAGGTCTTCAATTTATTTCTTAAGAAACTTATAAGTTCTTGTGATACAGATCTTTCACTTGCTTGGATAGAGTAACACTAAGATATTTTTTTTTTGCTATACTTCTTTTTTTTAATTTTTTTATTTGATATAATTTATTTACATTTCAAATGATTTCTTTTTTATGTAGTTCTTTTTTATGAAGAGGTAAGAGTTTATTTCCTCTTAGATCTTATAGTAATTAAGAATGGTAGTCAGGACAGGAAATCAAACTTAAACTTAGAGGTAGGCACTGAAGAAGAGGTCATGAAGGAAAAGAATTACTATCTTGTACCATCTGATATCTTACTCCAGCTGTTCAAGGATGGCACTTGCAGCAGTAACCAATCAGTCAAGAAAACACTCAATGATCTTTTGCCTGTTAGACAATCTGATGGAGGCATTTTCTCAACTGAAGTTTCCCTTTTCAATTTGACTCCTGTTAGACTATATTTGAGATAAAACAAATAATCAAAGAAAGAACAAAAGAATGAAAGAAGAAAGAAAGAAAGAAAGAAAGAAAGAAAGAAAGAAAGAAAGGAAGGAAGGAAGGAAGGAAGGAAGGAAGGAAGGAAGGAAGGAAGGAAGGAAAAAAGAAAGAAAGGAATGAGAGAAGGGAGGGATGGAAAGGGAGGAAGAAAGAAGGAAGAGAGAAAGAAAGGAAAGAAGGTGAGATGGAGGGAGGGAGGAAGAAGGAAGAGAGAAATAGAGAGAAAGGAAGAAAGGAGAGAAGGAGGGAGGGAGGGATGGAGGGAAGAAGGAAGAGAGAGAAAAGAAAGAAAGAAAGAAAGAAACAAACAAACAAACAAACAAACAAACAAACAAAGAAAAAAAGAAAGAAAGATTGATTTTCTCCACGAGCCAGCTCCTGGTTTTGTTGATTCTTTGTACAGTTCTTTTTGTTTATACTTGGTTGATTTTAGTCCTGAGGTTGATTATTTCCAGCCATCTACTCGTCTTGTATGTATTTGCCTCATTTTGTTCTAGAGCTTTCAGCTATGCTGTTAAGCTGCTAGTGTATGCTCTCCTCAGCTTCTTTTTGAAGGCACTCAAAACTATGAGTTTTCCTCTTAGCATTGCTTTCATTGTGTCCCATAAATTTGGGTATGTTGTACTTCATTTTCATTAAATTCTAAAAAGCCTTTAATTTCTTCCTTGAGCAAGTTATCATTGACTAGAGAACTGTTCAGCTTCCATGTGTATGCGAGTTTTCTGGTGTTTTTGTTGTTATTGAAGACCAGCCTTAAGTCTGTGGTGATCTGATAGGATGCATGGTATTATTAAAATCTACGTGTATCAGTTGATGACAGCTTTCTGACCAATACTAAGAAGAAGGTTTGTTTTAGGATGAAATGTTCTATAGTTATCTGCTAAACCATTGGGTCCATCACTTTTGTTAGTGTTACCATGTCTCTGTTTAGTTTGTGTTTCCATGATATGTCAATTGATGAGAGTAGGGTTTTGAAATCTCCCACTATTACAGTGTGTGGTGCAATGTGTGCTTTGAGCTTTAGTAAAGGTTCTTTTAGGAATGTGTGTGCCCTTGAAATTGGAGCACAGATATTCAGAATTGAGAGTTCTCCTTGGAAGATACTTCCTGTGATGAGTATGAAGTGTACTTCCTTACCTTTTTTTGATAACTTTAGGCTGAAAGTCTTTTTTATTCATATTAGAATGGCTACTTCAGTTTGTTTCTTAGAACCATTTCCTTGGAAAATTGTTTTCTATCCCTTTACTCTGAGGTAGTTTCTGTCTTTGACAGTGAGGTGTACTTCCTGTATCCAGCAAAATTCTGGATCCTGTTTACCTATCCAGTTTTTTAGTCTGTCTTTATTGGGCAATTGAGTCCACTGATGTTAAGAGATGTTTAGGAATTGTGATTGTTGCTTCCTGGTATTTTTATTGTTAAAAGTAGAATTATGTTTGTGTGGCTCTCTTCTTTTTGATTTGTTGAAAGAAACTCCACTAGGGTAGAGTTTCCCTCCTTGTGTTAGTGTTTTCCAGCTTTTATCCTTCATAGGGCTGGATTTGTGGAAAGATATTGTATAAATTTCATTTTATCATGGGATATCTTGGTTTCTCCATCTATAGTAATTGCGAGTTTTGCTGGGTATAGTAACCTAGGCTGGCATGTGTGTTCTCTTAGGGTCTGTGTGACATCTTCCCAAGATCTTCTAGCTTTCATGGTCTCTGGTGAGAAGTCTGGTGTAATTCTGATAGATCTACCTTTAAATGTTACTTGACCTCTTTCCCTTACTGCTTTTAAAATTCTTTCTTTGTTTTGTGCATTTGGTGTTAAGAGTATTATGTGACAGGAGGAATTTCTTTTCTAGCTCAGTCTGGAGTTCTATAGGCTTCTTGTATGTTTATGAGCATTTTTTTATTTAGGTTACGGAAGTTTTCTTCTATAATTTTGTTAAAGATGTTTACTGGCCATTTAAGTTGGGAGTCTTCATTCTCTTCTATACCTCTTACCATTAGGTTTGGTCTTCTCATTATGTCCTGGATTTCCTGGATGTTTTGGATTAGGATCCTCTTGCATTTTCATTTTCTTTGACTGATGTGTCAATGTTTTCTATGGTATCTTCAACACCTGAGATTCTCTCTTCTATCTCTTGTATTCTGTTGGTGATGTTCGTGTCTATGACTTCTAATCTTTTTTCTAGGTTTTCTATCTCAGTGTTCTTCAGTGTTGTTTTTCTTTGCAATTTCTTTATTGATTCTATTTCCGGTTTTTAGAACTTGAATGATTTTGTTCAATTCCTTCACCTGTTTGGTTGTGTTTTCCTGTAATTTTTAACATATTATTGTGTTTCCTCTTTAATGACTTTAAATGACTTCTACCTGTTTGCCTGTGTTCATGTCCTTCTTAGTCCTCTATCATCATCATGAGATGTGGTGTTTAATCAGAATTTTGCTTTCTCTAGTATCTTGGGGTATCCAGGTCTTCCTCTGGTGGGAGAACTGGGTTTTGGTGATGCCACATAGCCTTGGTTTCTGTTGCTTATATTCTTGCCCTTGCCTCTTGCTATGTGGATATCACTGATGTTAGCTGGTCTTGCTGTCTCTGGCTGTGGCTTGTTCCTCCTTCATACCTGTGTGTCAGTACTCCTTTAAGACCAGTTCTCTCTGAGATAAATTTGGGTATGGAGAACTGTGGCACAGGATGCAGATGGAAACCTGAAGAATACTGTCCCTGGCTATTCCTTGGTTCCTGTGTTCTGATGGCACTGATGGTCCCTCTTGGGCCAGGAATTTGAACTGAAGTGATAGTGTTACCTGTACTCATAGGTGTGCCAGCACTCCCCCAGTGGTATTTGGGTATGGAGTGCTGTGGCACAAGATCAGCCCCAGGTGCAGATGGAAACTGGAAAGATCCTGTCCCAGGCTGCTCCTCCGTTCCCTTGTCCTGCAGTCTCCACATGTGTCCCTCAGAGCAGAAATGATGGTCTTACCTGTGCTCATAGGTGGTTTAGCACTCCTAGGAGACCAGTTCTCTCCCAGCAATATTTGGGTATGTAGTGTTGTGGCACAGGATCAGCTGTTGGCACTGTGGCACAGGATCAGCTCTGGGAGGCAATGGAAACTGGAAGTGGTTCTTGATATTTCTTAGTTACCTATAGTACTTTAGGCAGATGCCTTCTGAGTTTTCTCTGACCCAGATTAGCATTTCTAGTGTTGTCCTTGTTCAGCTCATGTTTAGGCAAGTCAAGTCTGACCTGCAATATTCATTTAATTACCTATGACTTCTGGTAGCAGAATTGTCCTTCCATTCAGATTGGATTTTCATAAAGCTTTTCATACATCATTAGTTTTTATTAACCCTCCATCTTCCTTATTCTTTCCTCTATTCCTATTCCAGAGTAAACTTTTACATAGAGTATTCCATCCTAACTTCTCCTGTTCCCTATCTCTCTATTTTCATCTCCACTTAAGCCTGTCTACCCACAGTTGCAAAGTATTTCTAATTTTCATTATGTGATAGATAAGAATGTTGAATACTTTAAGAATACTTGAGAGAAGATAAACCTTGGCATAATAATATTGAGTAAGTTGTATGGCTTTCAAGATAGAAATAGATGTTCTAAAATAGAATAAAATTGGTATCCTATCTAGATGTTCTAGTATATGTTTATTATCCCCGCACTCTGGAGAAGCATTCATTTGAATCTGGCCTGGGTTATAGATTAAGACCATTTTAAAAAGTATGAAGTGATGAATAGATCAGAGGATTCAGAGAACAGGCTTTACATGGCTCAAACAGTTCTCATAACTCCTGATCTAAGGTTACTACAAGTTGTGATGAATTAAGTGACAGAAAATTTCATACACACACACACACACACACACACACACACACACACATATATATATATATATATATATATATATATATATATATATATATATATATATATATATATTTCAGTTCATTGACTTTGCTAGATTGTGACCAAATATGAAGTCATTCAAACTCAGTAAACTTGTTATTGTCACCAAAATGTTCTTTATGAAGACATCTTTGTAGAAATTATTAACCATAAATATTAAAACAGAATAAATTGCCCCCAAATCATACCCAACACTTAATAAAAATTCAGTACTGTAGAGTCGGCACTGATGTTTCTGTTACTTTGATAGCTACAAGCTGTCAAATATATCTACCTGTTTTAATGCTTTGGCAATTTTTTTTTTTATAATTTGGTGGCAATTTGGATATCAGATGCTTATCTGACTATATTTTAGTTAAAAGTTAGTTATAAAACTCAAGATAAAATCAATGGAATATCTAAGAATATTAACCTGACTAGATTAAAGAGGAAAAGAAATCTCATTCATTCATTCATTCTTGAAGGGGTAGAAGAAAGATTAATCATTGAATTCTTCTCTAATTGTTGCATTTCAATCACAAAATTTCTATTTTGCCTTTTATCCTGTTACCAACTGGTATCCCTCTAACAATCATTTTTAAGTTTACCACAACTTTTTGATCATCAAACTCTGTAAATGTAATGTAATTTAGAATATAAACCAGACATCCAGCTCCAATTATTTCAGTTTTAAGCACTAAATGGCAATTGTAGTCTATTGCACCATGACTGTGATCTGGACCACCATTTATATATTGTGAACTTGTGAAAATAAATGCTTAAAATGTTATCTGGGATGAAAAAATGAACATAAATCTAGCCTTAGTCACATTGATAAGGTGTACAAAGCCTGAAACCAAGGTAGGGATAATGAGGCACAAGTAGATAACATATATACAGGTACTACTGAACGTATTCAATGAGAAATACAAATTTGAGTTATGTGAGTTGGGATTAAAGAATTCATAGGTAGTATAAAATGCATTCAGGAGTTTCAGAAGGGCCATTTTAGTACTACATGATGAGTATGTAGGCAAAGAACAGTCCAAATGGCATGAACCTAGATTCTACAATCTCATCTTGAATCTTTTTATTCAGATATCAAACAGAAATGATTATACTTTTTACTTTACAAGTATTTTCTGTGGATTAAATCATAGAATACAATTTACTCAGTGGGTCATGTTCTCCTAGTGTGTAAACTGATCCATTACTAGATGGCCTTTCAATGATAGGTAATTGGAATAGATTTCTGTTGCATAAAGAAAATAATATGAAAGACAAGTTAGTTCTACTGTTGAGTGTCCTAAATCAAATTATATTACTTCCTCATGCATGGGATTACTCACTCCCACCATTAAAATGAAGTGTGTGGCAGAGTTAAAATAGTTAGAGCCCTATGTGGTACACATTATGCCTGAATTTCCGTACTATGAGAATAATCTTGTTAAATTAAACTATTTCAGCACAACTGTACTTTTTTTTCACACTCTATGTGGAGCAGAGTCTGAGGGAAAGACCATCCTGAGTTTTCCCCACCTAGGGATCCATACCATATACAGTTACAAAACACAGACACTATTATCGATTCCCACAAATGCTGGTGGACTGGAGCGGGATATAGCTGCCACCTGAGAGGATCTGCTAGTGGATGACAAATACAGATGGGGACACTCTCAGCCAGCCATTGAAATGAGCACAGGGTCTCCAGTGAAGGAGCTAGAGAAAGGACCGAATGAGCTGAAGGTGTTTGCAGCACCATAGAAGGAACAATAAGAGCCACTCAGTACTCCCAGAGCTGCCAGGGACAAAACCATCAACCAAAGAGTACACATAGAGTTACCCATGGCTCCATACACATAGGCAGCAGAGGATGGCCTTGTTGGACATCAAAGGGAGGAGAGGCCCTTGGTCCTGGGAAGGCTCGATGCTGCAGTGTAGGGAAATACTTGGACAGGGAAGCAGGAGAGGGTTGATTGGGGAACAGAAGGAGGGGAGATGGGTTATGGAATTTTCAGGGGGGTGGGGAAACAGGAAAGGGGAAAACATTTCAAATGTAAATAAAGAATATATCTAATTTAAAAAAATTCCGAGCACTCTAATAGCACAGTAAATAAGGTTTTGTGCTCTTATACACTACCTCTATATGGACATACTTTAGACATTATAAAAAGAAATGTTAACAATCTCAGCTCCTAAAAGATAATAGGTAATAGTGTGAATTTTTTTCTCAGAATCAGTTTCCTGGATAAAAAAAATCAACATAAATTAAATAGTTTACAAAACTCTATCTTAGATTGTATACCAGAGCCACTTTCAAAATTAATTCTTACTTTTCAGCAAGTTTTTGTAAAGAATCTGAAATCCCCACTTGAATATAACTGACTTTTATTAATGAAAATAGCTATAGATAAATGGATATGTTCTTAGTCTTAAACACACTGAACTTAACAAACAGTTTAAAATAACTATTAAAAAGCAGGCGAAAATCAAATGTTTTTCTATTCTTATTTATGGAGTATAAAGACCATAACAGTATATGGTATCTGAGTTTTATAAACTTCTATTTGTATGTGTATGGTGGAGTGGGTGGTATGCATGGGTGGACATATCCTTATGTGTACATGTAGAGACCAGATACAAATACTCAGTGTTATGCTGGTTAGTGTTGTTGTTGTTGTTGTTTTGTTTTGTTTTGTTTTTATTTTTGGCAACTTGACATAAATTTGGTTCACATGGAAAGAAGAAGACTCAACTGAGAAAATGCTTCCTTCATAATGGCTGTAGGAAACTCTCTAGGGGCCTTTTTAAAAATAATAATTTATGTTAGAGGGTCCAGACCTTAGCAACTAGTCATGTGAGGTATTACAAAGGTAGCTGAACTTGAACCTTAAAAGAAAACCAGTGAGATTTCTTCCAAAGTTTCTGTATCCACTACTGCTTGAGATCCTGCTTTGACTTTCCACAATGATGTAATAGAAGCCACAATGACATAAAAGCCAAATAAGTCCTTTCCTTCCCAATTTTCTTTTGGTTATGGTCTTTATTGCAGCAATAGAAAACAAGTGTAAAAGGTGTCTTCAACTGTCCTCCATTTTATCTTCTGGAGACAGGGCCTATCACTGAACCTGGAGATTGTATTTGAGGCTAGAATTGCTGTCCATGTAGCCCATGGGACCCTCCTGTTCCTATCTCTGGAATTTAAAAATCAATACTGCATTCAACTTTTGTGAAAGTGCTTAGAATCTGAGCTCAGAATTTTCATTCTTTTTCTGCAAACACTGAACTACCCAGAACATTATGTGAGGTTTTAGGAGCAAGTAGCCTTTTAAGCCAAAGAAATTATTGAAATATTAATGAAAAATTAATTCTGTGTTTATTAATTGTGATAATGATTGGAGCAGAATTTTTAGTTTGTTATCTGCACTTGAGAATTATTTTACTATGCATAGCTATCCTAAATTCTGAACACCACAAATACTGTTTCATGAGATAATTCTTATAAAAAGTTTCCAGTCATGGTACACAAATTCTAGGCTACTAGAATTTGTGAGTATGTCACTTCTATGAAATGTGGTGTGTTCATATATTAATATTCTTAATTCTTAAGATGGTGGGAGAAAAGAAAAATATTGTTTAAGGACTTAAATATGTACTCCAATAAACTATCTTCTACAGTCTAAATATAGCATCCATGTTCATGTACTAGAAATCTAAATTCCAGTGAAGCAGCATCATTGAAAGATAAGACATTTAAAGGGTTATTAGGTTATGAGACCTTTGCCCTCATGAATGCACTGATGATGTTGTGATGAGCATGGGCTTGTCATGTAGGAAGTAGATCTGCTACAAAATAGCATTAATATTTACAAGAGTATTGCTTCTTTTGTGTGACTCTTCACCATTTTGTGTTTCTTTCACTTGTAATGCCCAAGAAAACCTCATCTGATGTGTTCTTTGATCTTTGGTTTTTCCAGTGTACTGTCTGGTTTTGTGTGTCAACTTGACACAGGCTGGAGTTATCACAGAGAAAGGAGCTTCGGTTGGGGAAGTGCCTCCATGAGATCCATTTTCTGTGAGGCATTTTCTCAATTAGTGATCAAGTGGGGAGGGCCCCTTGTGGGTGGTACCACCTTTGGGCTGGTGTTCTTTGGTTCTATAAGAGAGCAGGCTGACCAAGCCAGGGGAAGCAAGCAAGTAAGGAACATCCCTCCATGGCTTCTGCATCAGTTCCTGCTTCCTGACCTGCTTGAGTTCCAGTCCTGACTTCCTTTTGTGATGAACAGCAGTGTGGAAGTGTAAGCTCAACAAACCCTTTCCTCCTCAACGTGCTTCTTGGTTATGATATTTGTGCAGGAATAGAAACCCTGACTAAGACATCCAGCTTCAGAAGTATAAGGTAAATAAAATGCATAAACTCCTTATGAATTACCCAATGTGCTAACTTTCTTTTACTCTAACGAACTGCTTTTTATACTTAATTCATGAAAAGAAAAGGCATTCGAGATCTCAGTGTTTTGAGATTCCAGTCCCTGGCTGGTTTGTCTTTATCTTGGACTTGAAATGAGCAACAGGTTATGGTAGAGAACACATCTTAGTTAAAAACAAAAACAAAAACATTCTTTTTGTGAGTCAAGGATCAACCAGAAAAAGAAATGGGACCTTCTTCATTTATATATTCTCCAGTAACTCAAGGATATCCCATTAATTGTCAGTTCTTTTAGATTTCATCACCTCCCAATGGTACAATTCCAGAAGCCAAGACTTCAACACTCAGGGTTTTACCAATGATAAGATCCACACTAGCATACAATCTATGGTGTTTTGTTTTGGAAGAACAAAAACAAGCTGGGACATTAATGAAGAAGGGTCTTAGGATATTTTTCTTCGAGCAATTCTTAAATTCACCTGGAATAACAAAAAACCCAGGATAGCAAAAACTATTCTCCACAACAAAAGATATTCTGAGGGAATCACCATCCCTGACCTCAAGCTCTACTAAAGAGGATAGTGAAAAAAACTGTTTGGTATTGGTATGCAGACAGGCAGGAAGATCAATGGAATAGAATTGAAGACCCAGAAAAGAACCCACATACCTATGGTCACTTGATATTTGACAAAGGAACTTAAAAAATCCAGTGGAAAAAAGACAGCATTTTTAACAAATGGTGCTGGATCAACTGGAGGTCTGTGTGAAGAAAAATGCAAATCAACCCATTCTTATTCCTTGTACAAAGCTCAAGTCCAAATGGATCAAAGTTCTATGCATAAAATCAGACACACTGAAGCTAATAGAGGAGAAAGTGGGGACAAACCTTGAACACATGGGCACGGGGGAAAAGTTTCTGCACAGAACACCAATGGCTTATGCTCTAAGAATTGACAAATGGGACCTCATAAAACTGCAAAGCTTCTGTAAGGCAAAGGACATAGTTAATAGGACAAAACAGCATCCAACAAATTGGGAAAAGATCTTTAGTAACCCTACATCTGATAGAGGGCTAATACCCAACGTACACAAATAACTCAAGAAGTTAATCTCCAGAGAATCAAATAACCCTATTAAAAATGGGGTACAGAGCTAAACAGGAAATTCTCAACTGAGGAAACTCAAATGGCTCTAAAGCACCTCAAGAAATGTTCAGCATCCTTAGTTATCAGGGAACTGCAAATGAAAACAACACTGAGATTCCACATTACACCAGTCAGAATGGCTAAAATGAAAAACTCAGGGGACAGCAGATGCTGGAGAGGATGTGGGGGAAAAGGAACACTTCTCCATTGTTGGTGGGATTGCAAGCTGGTAAAACCACTCTGGAAATCAGTTTGGTGATTCCTCAGAAAATTAGACATAATACTACCTGTGGACCCAGCTATACCACTCCTGGGTATATACCCAGAAAGTGCTCCTACACGTAATAAGAACACATGCTCCACTATATTCATAGCTGCCTTACTTATAATAGCCAGAAGCTGGAAAGAACCCAGATGTTCCCCAACAGAAGAATGGATACAGAGACTGTGGTATATATACACAATGGAGTACTATTCAGCTATTAAAAACAATGACTTCATGAAATCCTTAGTCAAATGGCTGTAACTAGAAAGTGTCATCCTGAGCAAGGTCACAAAAGAATGTACATGGTATGCACTCACTCATAAGTGGATGCTAGTCCAAAAGCTCAAAATAAACAATTTACAATTCACCCAGCACAGGAAGCTCAAAAAGAAGGAGGACTTAAGTGAGGGTGCTATGGTTCCTCTGAGAAAGGGAACAAAATACTCACAGGAGCAACAAGGGGGGGCAATGTGTGGAGCAGAGTCTGAAGTAAAGGCCACCCAGTGAGTGCCCTACCTGGGGATTCATCCTATAAAAGGTCACCAAACCCAGACACTATGACGAGAAGCATATACCAAAAGGAGCATGCCATGGCTGTCTCCAGAGGGGCCCAGCCAGAGCCCTACAAATACAGAGGCAGAAACTAGCAACCAACTATTGGACTGAGCTTGGGGTCCCCAATGGAGAATCTGGAGGGTGGTTCAGAGGAGCTGAAGGGGTATATAGCCCCATGGGAAGAACAATGACTTCGGACATCCAGCACCCCAAGACTCCCAGGGACTGAACCATCAACCAAGGGGTACACATAGTTCCGGCCAGAAATGTGGCAGAGGAATGTCTTGTTGGGCATCAGTAGGAGGAGTGGTCTTTGGTCAGGTAAAGGCTCAATAAAGGCTCCAACAAAGGAAAACAGACTTCGGGGGGGGGGGGTGCAGCAAGTTGGGGGGAGGTGGGAGTGTGTTGGGTAGAGGGGCATATACATGGAGGCAGGGGGTGGGACGAGGGGTAGGGAATTGTTGGGGAGGGGGGCTTTTGGGAGGGGGGAAATTGGGAAAGGTTTTACCATTGGCAATGTAAATGAAGAAGATATTCAATAAAAAAAAGATTTAAAAAAAGATATTTTTCTTCAGCTTCCTGTTTCTGACAGGGAGAACAATTTTTCCCTTATATATCATTAGGGTTACACATGGGACTCTACAAGAAAGACTTAATAGGAAAAGATCATAAATATTATTCAATAAGTTTTATCTGATATACCCAAACAAACCTGATTATATGTCTATTTTTATGCCAACTCTGATGTGGCAGATACTGTACAAGAGTGTCATTGGACAAAGATCCTATATTATCTGCTAGTAGGGAGAAATTAGCAAAGTTTGTTCCTGTTTATATATCTGTTTTCCTGAGTCTTTGGAGACAAATGTGTCAGAAACCCCTGCAGGCAGGGGCAACTGGTGCTGGATGTGGGGCCCCTTCCTGAGTAAGGAGCACAAAGAAAGTCCTCTAAAAGGAGCAGCTGCTCATCATTTGGAACCACTGACTCATCAGGTCATGGGTGATTATCACAGAAGTGCTTGTCTGTGGGAGATCCAGGGTAATTGATCACCACAGAAACACCCATCTGTGGGAGATCCAGGGTAAGTCAAAAAATGCATTATGGGTCAGGCATTAAGTAAAGCAGGAAGCTTTTCTTTATGGTCTCAAGGAGGCCCTCAAGGCACGAGGAATAAGGGTTAAAAATTAAGATCTTCATAAATGTTTTATGTTTATATAAAATAAAAAGACTAAAAAACAAAAACAAAAAAAATAAAAAAAACAGATGCTAGAAAGATTCTTAGCTCAAGTATATTTGTGCTATGCATGGCTTTTGGAAGTGAAAGTGGGTATGTAAATAAAAGGTCTGTGCATGTAAAGAGGAATCTAGAAAGTTGGAAAAGCAGGGCGCTGGGGAACACCTATCAGTGGCTGCCACTGTGCCTCCTCTCCCTTCTCTGGCAGAATTCCCAAAAGAAGAAGGAGATAAAGAGTTAGGGCTTGAAAAAGACAGAGAGAGAGAGAGAGAGAGAGAGAGAGAGAGAGAGAGAGAGAGAGAGAGAGAGAGAGAGAGAGAGAGAGAGAGAGAGAGAAAGTAGGTTTCAGAAAAGCAGTTGTTCTGTGTCTGGGACGTTATAACAAAAGAAGGAAAATGTTCTCCAGTTCCATCCATTTGTCTAAGAATTTCATGAATTCATTATTTCTAATGGTTGAATAGTATGCCATTGGATTGGGGAACAGGGGGAGGGAAGAGGGCTTATGGGATTTTCAGGGAGGGGGGATCCAGGAAAGGGAAAATCATTTGAAATGTAAATAAAGACTATCGAATAAAAAAATCTTTTGAGCAGAAAAAAATAGAAATACTGTTCATAAAAGTAAGAAGAAGAAGAAGAAGAAGAAGAAGAAGAAGAAGAAGAAGAAGAAGAAGAAGAAGAAGAAGAAGAAGAAGAAGAAGAAGAAGAAGAAGAAGAAGAAAAATGGTTATAAGCTATTTCAGGTGTCTCCTGGAGATGAGAGGAAAGCAGGAGACATCCTGCTTCCTCGCTGGATCCTACTGGAGATATCCTTAGTTCTGGTTAGGATATCTGGATCTCTTTGGGACATCAAGTTCTCTTCCCTCTCTGTCTATTGTCTGTCCTTGGTGCACCATATGTCTGTCAATTTGTGTTTGTTTTTGTTGTTTGAATGATTGATTTGATGTGTGTTTCATGTTTAAAAAATGGTTAAAACTTTTTGTGCTGGCTGTCCATGGTTTGATTTAGTTTAACTTGTTTAAAAGGCAGTCTCAATTTGCACAGCAGAAACTGATAAGTTACCCTGCACTGTGACTGGGTGTCAAGTGCAGCTGGACAAGTCCTGCTAGGGCCTGGTTTTCTACACTCTTAAAGGGTCCAACAGCTCTTTTTCTTTGGTAAAAGAGCTGATGGCTGTTTTTTCCTAGAGAAACCTCTGTGATTGTGTTTAGTGGGTTCAACAAATGACAAGGTGCTTTTCTCTTTAAATGACAGTTAAAAAATGTAAAAAACTTTTGTCTGATTTAAATAAGTCTATACATATAGCCACTTCACTTTTGTTTCTGACTGGCTTTTAAGATATAAATATGTTTTACATGTCTTGGTTATAGCGTATTGACTTATAAGTTATTGGGTATGATTAAACATTTATAACATTGGTAATAAAAAGTTAGCTTAAATTGGTAACTCAGGGTTGGAGTCATTCTAAAGAACAGGTGACATGAGCCAACCTAGAAAAACAGGTCTCTAAAGACAGTTCTAAATTGAGATAATATTTACGTAATTCTTATCCTAGAAACTAGACTTATAAAAGATAGAATTTAAAACAATGTCTCTTTACTGATGCATTAAATGCTACACTGTCATGCATTTACAAGTAAGAACTGGCAGTCAAACTTTGTTTGTGAAAGTAATGATCTTAATATTAATTTAAAAAAATAGATTATTTTAAACTGAGTTTTGTTCTTCAAAATTATAGGCATGCTCTAATATTACAAAAAAAATTAAAATATAAACTGCCAATGTTCCATTAGTTTCAGTTCACAATTCAATCACAAGCTCAGGATTTTTAACTCATCCATATTTGTAATTAAAAAAAATCAGACAAATGGATCAGTTATATCCTAAACAAACTGTGACACAGAAAATTCAAATAAAAAAAGATAGTTTATTTGATTTAAATGATTTTCAAAAGTTTTGAGAAAATGTTAATTCGTTAAGACCTCACCTCAAGCTTGCCACAGGAGAACTTAAACCTCTGTTTGGTAGTCTCAAGGTGAATGCAAATCCTAATCCCCTGGACAATTAACTGATGAGGGATAAATAACATTGCAAAAAAGTCAATTGTTGGCTGTTTCACAGCAGTCCTTTGGCAAAAGGGACCATTAATATAAATTCATATTTCTTCACCTCCAAGTAAATTTTGAACACCCTATTATAAATATGTTGCTATGTTAATACAAAATTATAAGATAGAATTATAAAAATACTGTAAAAAACTATATTTATTCCTTAGTCCAAACAGCAATTACATTGGTTATTGAAGAATACTAATATTTGGGCAATTGCATAGCAAACTTTTTAAGCAAATTTGATAATCATTATCCCAAAGACAAGTTTTTAAAATTTGCCTCTATACATACTTTTGTAAATATATATATATATATATATATATATATATATATATATATATAACCAATAAAAATACATTTATTATATTTATAAACAGTTCCTCTAATGATAGAAAAATATATATTAGATCACATGTTTATTCTCATTAATATATCTCCTAATATAATATTAATATTATTCACAAATAATTAAATTGCGTGCTATAGCCACTGTTTTTTTAAAACGTTAAATAATCAAGCTTTTAATTTATAGACTGATAATTGAAATAGCTCATGGCTTACAATAGCTTAAAATTATATTTTTTATAGATATTGCTAATTTTCAAATTTTATACACCTAAAAGCTCATACTAGATTGCCCAGACTCCTTAATGCAGACAATGACACAGCAGGTTTACCTAGCAGGCAGATTATAGACTTTGCACAAAGGTCTCATTCTTTATAGCTTAAAACAATAATTTAATATTTCTAAAAATGTACAAGTCAAATTATAAAGACTTGTTCTCAATGTCCTCAAGTTCTTCATGTACCACACAATAGTGTCAAACCTTAAAGATTTGTACCTAATCAAGACAAATAGATGTAACTCATATTTCTGATTTTTAAAAAATTAAAAATATACATATGACTATTAACAGTTTTTCAAGTTCTAATTACAACTGCTATAACAGGGGAAGCAACTAAAAATAAAACTATGTTGTTTTTCTATACTAGACGTTTCAAATAAGATTAAAACAAATATTATAACTATTACAGTCAGTCATTTGAGATGTTTTGTTAACAGTTTAATATTAGTCATATTACCGAGATTCCTTATAATCCTCAAGGACAAGATAATGTGGAACAGGCCCATAGAACTTTAAAACAATATTTTTATAAATAAAAGGGGAGAATCATGTCTCCATACACTACAAAAATTTTAGAATTTCAATTGCCAAGGAACTCTCTGAGTGTGGGGAAGAGGGCATGTTTGTGTTTTTCTGCAGGATGCTGAAGGAGCATGCTAGCTGCCAGAGTGGTTAACGAGAGATGCTGATCATTGAAAACAGCCATGGTCCTTGACACCTTTAGACGACGCCTCCTGCTAGTGCTGACACTACAGACATCTGTAGACGCAACATCCCCCTGCAGAATTTTTGATGTCTTCTGAACATTTCAGAAGAAACATGCATTCCCTTTGTAATCGGCCTTTCCCTGACTACCTCTGTGGTGGCCCCTGGACTGGCGGGTGGATGATTGGGACATTCCATTGTAATCATCATTAAGTTAGCTAAACAATTTCAATTAGCTATAGAGGCTTCTGCTGAATCTCTGGCTTCCCGGCAAAGGCAAATAACTCCACTTGCCCAAGTTGCCTTTCAGAATTGCTGTGCCTTAGACCTTCTCACAGTTGAGAAGGGTGGTTTTTTTCTTAAGGAAGAATGTCATTATTATGTTAATGAATCTGGTCTGATAGAATTACAGGTGCATAAACTCCATAAGCTGAGTGAGGATCTTAAGAGACAGAATTTTTCTAGAGCTGCCACTGATTGGTAGTGTTTTCCCTCCTTATGCCCCTTGTTGGGCCTTTGCTTATGTATAAGATTTATTAGACAACAGGTTGACTTTGTGGCATTCAAAACCATACAAGTACATTATCATCAACTTGATTTGACTGACAGGCTGGGCTGAGCCATGCGATGACATCGCCCCCACGGGGAATGCATAGAAACTCAGAACTATGCACACTGGTTCAGCATGGTATGAACTCAGTGTGGGCACCTTAAGGGGTGTAGAGCAAGGCATTGCAGGGGGAGGACCCAAATGTCTACTTCTGAGTCCCCTGTAAAGCACACACGATCTGCATAGGGGTTGGTGTCGGTCCTCGGACCACTCTACGTTATGAGGGTGCCTCCCACCAAGATAGGCTCTGCCCCCTCCTCTCTAAAAGACACCAAGAGCCACCTAAGATGTGGGAAGAACAATCCTCTGTTCCCCACGAGAAGGATCCGGTCAATTCTTCCCCCCTTTTTGGTTAATGCCCACTCGTACATCAATGAGACCTATAGATGTCTGCTGTCTCGCCAGCCTCACAATTAAATAAAAAGGGAGGAGATGCCCGGAGTCAAACTGGCCTTACTTTATGTTTAGAGTTCATTTTAAAGATTGACTTGAGTTTTGCCTTCTCAGCTACAGACCTTGGAGAGATCAGGTTACTGTGCCCTCCCAGAAGAAGAAAGCATCTTACAGCTGCCAGAGATTCACCTTGGCAGAATGCCTGGGCTACATGGAAAATCCCACTTGCCTTAATTCTTCCCTGCCTATATAAGTTCCCTGAGAAAATACAGTTTTGGGGGCCTTGAACAAAGTTGGTCTTGGCCTTCTTCGCATCTCCTGTCTCTATTTCTCTGCCCTTCTCTTCTAGGGTCCTCTGTTGAAAAGCCCCGCAGCCGGGGGCACAAAGGCTTACCTGGTTTGGGATATAGGGTAGATATCTCTGAAATGAAGATTTTCTTACTTTGGGGAATGTTCAACTAGGTTTTATGCCTTCATTCAGAAGGTTGAAGAAGATTTGAGGAAAACTATCTTTTTCAATTCATGCCGTTTTATCAACATATTCTGAAGCTATCATACCCAAATGATCAGCTAGATAGAAAAATTATTGTTGTGAGTGTTAAGCATGCTCAGATATCTGTTAAAAGTTTTATGCATCTAATTTTTTACTTTTCTGAATTTACAATTTCAACTACAAACATTAAATAAATTCCATTTTCTACTTCTTTCTAATTTGAGAAATGATTAGCACAACACTAGTCAATGATAGTGAAAATTTGTAGTGTTGTATTTCACTATTGCTTATTTGGTATGAATTGTTTTGACTGGCATTAAATCTCAGAATTGAATGCAATGATAAGAATGCAATGATAAGAAAACATCAATTCAGTATCTCATTTTCTCTCGGTTTAATGTTTGGTACTATTTACAGAATTCTCTCCTAAGTTCTGGAAACATACTGATCTTAATATCACATAATGAGTGGAGAGGCTAGCGTTTCAAAGGTTCAATCATAAACTGGAATATTTAAGGAGTTGGCATTGACATAAAGATACTGATAGCTTGTATCTTTGATGACTTATATTTAGACATTTCTTCTTGTTCTTTTTACTTTCTTGCTTACCCATTGATTCTTTTTATATTTTCTACGTCTTCTGTGTTTTGATATATATTTTTTTGAGACGGGGTTTCTCTGTGTAGCCCTGGCTGTCCTGTAACTCACTCTGTAGACCAGGCTGGCCTCAAACTCAGAAATCTGCCTGCCTCTGCCTCCCAAGTGCTGGGATTACAGGCATACGCCACCACCCGGCTGTGTTTTGATATATTAATCTTCCTTTGTGTATCTGTATCCTATTTGAATTCACATTTTCTCTATGATACATCAAAATATTGACATATAATTCTGAATTTCTATCTTTATCTCTCATTTTAAAATTTTTTTATTACACATCTGCTAATTCTCTAATGGGCTTTTGTAGTTTTAGTTATTTAAATACTTATCATTCTACTCATTATTTGCTTTTCTTTCCCCATTGACTTCACCTTTGCCATATCTCACATATGTTATTCATTTGTGTTTCTACTATTAAAATACTAGTAGATGCTCATCATTATTCATCTTTGGCTTCTGACATTTATATTATTGTCAAGGAGTCTATATATGTTTCTTTTATTTCCTTATACTATCTGCTTTTACTTACTTTTACTAGGTATCTTTACTATATTCTTAATTATTTCATACACCCAGATCTGTGTTGATATCTACCGAAAGCCACACCTATGTCTCTGGTCTGGACTGCCACCTGAGGCACTGTGCTGAGCTGGCCCCACCCCTTGAGTGGGAAGCATAGTAAACATTGCACTGATGAGTCTGTGAGCCCTCTAAGCGCCTAAGCATGGGAGATCAGGCCCCACTCTTAGTCTGCTTTGGAGTGGCTTGGGCAAGGAAGAAATGCCCTCCACTACCTCTCTACCCTTGACTTCTGTGACAGGTGGGAGAGTTGGCCCTGAGTTTGAGAGCAACAGAGCTGTCCCTTCCTCTCACTGGTTGTAATACACAGGAGAGTGAGCCCTGCATCTCACCTAGGGATCACAGTAGAGCTGGGCTTTCTGTTTAGTGTGCAAGTGAGCCTGCTGACAGGAGAATAGTAGAGCTGTGCCTGCTCCTTGCTGGCTGTGTAACTGGATGAGCAAGCAGCAGTAATACTGGAGAGCTCACAGGCCTAGGAAAGGTGACTAGCTGACCAACTCAGCTACCTTCCAGGCCCAGATTCTGAGCTTTAAGTTGGTGAATCACAAAATCTACCCCATCTATCATCTCCTGGAGCATATGGAAGGGCCATTCCTATAGATCCAAAGCTGCAGGATATCCATGACACAGGCCAACAACAGGATATCGAATCGGAGTCCTTGTGAGGATCCAGTATAAATAGTGTAGCAGAAGCCACAGGCCTCAAAATAGAACAATGACTCACTGCGATGAACATTAGCAATAAATATATGTGGACAAAATTGTATACTGTGTGTCACAGTGTGACAGACTACATGACAAGACCTTTTTCTCTGTTATGCTCTTATTTTCTTTGAAGGGGGCATGGCAAGGGAAAGGGCAGATAGAAAGGGACAGGGAGATGAGTAAGGTTGGGGTACATGATGTGAAATTCTCAAAGAATCAGTTTTTTAAATTAGATATTTTCTTTATTTACATTTCAAATGTAAATAAATTCTTTCCTCATTTCCCCACTGAAACCCCCCTATCCCATCCACTCTCCCCATGCTCACCGAACCACTCACTCCCACTTCCCTGTCCTAGTATTCCCCTACACTGAGGCATTGAGCCTTCACAGAACCAAGGGCCTCTACTTTCATTCGTGTCCAATAAGGCCTTCCTTTGCTACATATGTGGCTGGACACAAGGGACCCTCCATGTGTACTCTGGTTGGTGGTTTAGTCCCTGAATGCTCTGGGGGTACTGGTTGGTTCATATTGTTGTTGTTCCTATGGGGCTGCAAACCCCATTCAGCTCCTGTGTCCTTTCTCTAGCTCCTCCATTGCTCAGTCCAATGGTTAGCTGAGAGCGTCCACCTCTGTATTTGTCAGGCACTGTCAGAACCCCTCAACAGACAACTATATCAGGATCCTCTCGGCAAGCACTTGTTGACATCCACAATATTATCTGGGTTTGGTAACTGTATATGGCATAGATTCTCAGGTGGGGCCATCTCAGGATGGTCTTCAGTCTGTGCTATGCACTTTGTCTCTCTATCTCCCATGGGTATTTTGTTTCCACTTCTAAGAAGGACTGAAGAACCCACATTTTAGTCCTCCTTCTTCATGAGCTTCATGTGGTCTCTCCCTCTACAGAGGAATGGATACAGAAAATGTGGTACATTTACACAATGAGATTTTACTCAGCTATTAAAAACAATGAATTCATGAAATTCTTAAGCATATGGATGAAACTAGAAAATACCATCCTGAGTGAGGTAACCCAATCACAAAAGAATGCATATTCTATGCACTCGCTGATAAGTGGATATTAGCCCAGAAGCTCAGAATACCGAAGATACAATCCACAGACCACATGAAGCTCAAGAAGACTCCATTTTAAGGATTTTTAAGGTTTTAAAATTTGGCAATATATGGCTTCTCAGAGAAGCATAATCCCCTGTATCTCCAATTAAACTGAAATAGACTTCTTCAACGCTTTAAGCAGAGTTCAATGGGGCATCCTAATAGGGTCATGAAAAGGGCAGATTTGAGGGTAACTGCGATTGGTTGGACCCAGTACATGTAGTTTCAGGGGGGAGTTGTATTTAGTAACTGGCCTGGTGATTATTCTAGTGGTATTTGTTAAAGAATGTGGTTGGTTTCTACCCTGGTCCATAAATTTACCTGAGGCTAAATTGAAGAGTTTTTGATTAATGGTATTGGCAGGGAAGATTTTAAGATAGGGTAGTATCAACTCTATTGTGTGTTTATTAGTGGTCAGTCTTAATACAGATCTATAATGAAAAGGAACAAGGTATCTCTTTGATGTTTCAAAGCCCATGCCCCGCCCCCTCTCTCCCCTATCACTCTCCCTCCCTCCCTCCTTATCTTGCTTCTCTGCTTTATAACATGTTGCAACTCTCAGCTACTGCTTTAGGAACTGCCTAAATGCTCCGTGCCTTGATAACAATGGACTGTACCTTCAAACTGTCACCAAGCACCTATTAACTTATTAAATGCTTTCTTTTGCAAGAGATACCTTGGTTATGGCATCTTTTCAGCATCATGGTTCTGGCTTTAGAGTTGAAAAGAGATTTAGAATATCCCTCTATGGTTAAGGAAAGCTACAGAAGATAGGTGTATGTCAATTAAGGTTGTACTTATATGGAGGCCCAGAGAAGTCATTGCTTGAATCTTGTGAAGGTGAAGACTAAATTGTGTTGAAGACAGAATTTTTGTGCCTTTGAATCATGGGATTCCTGCTGCAGCCTGGATGTGGAACCAGCATAAGAAAGAAAAATATTCTCCAGTCAACAAAGCTGAAAGTTGAAGATCTACATAGTACTTTGACATCACATAAAAGTTGAAAAATGTGGAATTTGGCCTGCTGGTTTTCAGTCTTCCTATGGTTTCAGTATTTTGTCACTATGCTCCCTTTCCTCCCATTTTGAACAGCAATGTATATTCTGATCAATTGTGTGTTGGAAGTATGTGATATGATTTTTCCATTTGTTTTTAGATGGGGTTATAATTATGAGTTATATTCATGAGTCTCAGAAGAGAATTTAGCCTTTTAATTCTAAATGCATTTTACATTATGATATGGTTATAAGCCTATGGACCAGGAAGTGGAATGTGGTGATCTGCGTATAAAGGGCTCCCATAGTTGAATGTTCACTCACTAGAGAGTGATACTGTTAACTAGATTAAAAGGATTAGAAGGTAGGGTCTTCTTGGAGGAAGTGTGTTTCTGGAAGTGGGCTTTGTGGTTTCCAAAACCCTTGCCAAGCCCAGAGTCTCTCTCTGCCTAATATAATCATACAGATCTCATCTACTGCTTCAGCATCTGTCTGCACACCCTCATTATCACTGCTGCAATAATAGTGAACTAAACCTCTGACTGTAATATACCCCCAATTAACTGCCTTCTTTTATAAGAGCTGCCTTAATCATGGTGTCTTAACATTGTAATAGAACAGTTCTTGATTTTATTTTAAATATAATTTAAAGAAAATGTTTCTTGATTATCAAATAGCATTCATTTTCCTTCTTTGATCTTCCTGTTTACTCTTCTGATCTTGCTACCATACTCTTAATTGGCCCCTTCTATTCTTAATTTCCTTTCTACTTTCATGGCACATGTATCCATTATCTTCTTCCTGACCTTTTAAACTATTTTTTTTGTTTGTTTGTTTGCTTTTTGCTTTTCTAGTTTTAGGACCTAAAAAGACTTCTCACTCATATATATGCATAAAATTTAAAATTTTATACTCAAAAATTAAAAGTTGGTGTTTTAGTTACTTTCTGTTGGTGTGATAAAACATAATGACCAAGAATAACATCATATCAAGGACCCAACATCTCATACTCATGTGACTCTCAAAGCCTTTCTTTAGTTCCATGATTTCCTTTAGTCCAAGTATAAGAATTGAGAGTATTTGCACATTCAAGTTTTATTAATGATTCACCATGGTGTATGAAATCCAATAATTTCAGCTTCCTTCTCTTGGATATTTGCAGCCTAAGAGTGTTTTCCTATAGAGAACTATTTCTAAGGCTTATTAACTACTCTTCTTTGTAGTGTACATAATAAACACATCGTTGAATAGTTGATGCAGCCCTGTTACAGTATATACAGCTCCACTAAATCAAAATTTTCTATGTGTGTTTTTCTGTCTATCTTTTCTTCATCTGCTTGCTATATTTAGTCATATTTTAAGGACCAAGTCATGCAGAATGCAGCATGTGAGTATGTATATGTAGGTGAACATGCATGTACCTAATTGTATGTGGAGGCCAGAGGTTGATGATAGATGTCTCTCCTTGATCAGTTTCTACTTTTAGATGTTAACACAGAGTCTCTCATTGAACCTAAAGTTTATTAATTGGCTAGGCTGGCAGACCAATGTCAGGAATCTATTTCTACCAACATTCCTCATTCAGTGATGACAGGTACATTTTGTCACACCTGGCTTTTCAATAGGGTGCTAAGGATCTAAAATCACATTTTAATATTGGCACAACAGCATTTTGCTGATTGAGCCACCCCAATGCCTACACCCTGATACTAAATACCTCCTAAAAGATTTTTTGGTTGCTTGTGCTCTAGTAAATAACATCACAATTATGCAAGGAATTCTAATGAATGAGGATGAATCTAATGACAATGTCAAATTGGAAAGAAAGATTTCAGAGGTGTAGGGAGAGGACGTGAGAAGAAAATAAAGAGCAAAATTAATGTTAAATTCATTGAATTACATGAACTGTTAAAAAACAAATGGAAAAAAAGGAAAACAAATAAGCATAAATATTGACCTCTTATATTATGTTAATCATTTTCTATTCAATTTATTGATCCAATTATTGATATTTTTTGATGTTATTAGTAATATTTGTAGATTGACTTACTTTTGTGTATTGGTTTTACCTGTATGCATGTCTGTGTCCTATGTACATATCTGGGGACCAGAAAAATATACCTGTTCACTGGAACTGAAGTTACAGTCGCTAGCCACTGTGCTGCTACTAAGAGTTGAATTTGGCTCCTCTGGAAAAACAGTCAGTACTCTCAACTGCTGAGGCATCTCTCCAACCCTGGTATAGAATTTTTGAAGTATTTTACATATTCTAGATATTAATTCCATTTATAAAGTACAGATGGTAATAATTTTTGATTCTGGAAGCTGTCCATTCACTGTAAATAAAAATTGTTGATTTTATGTAATCATTTTTGACAATTCTTGGGATTATTGCCTTTGCTATTGGAGCCCTATTTAGAAAACTCTTGGCTATTTATGACTTAAAAATACAAATCTCTATGATTAAACTCGTTTGTTCATTACTCTCCTACCCATATGGCTTGCAGAACATTGAAGACATGGAGATGGAAAGGCTGTAAAAGCCAGAGGTTGGGGACTACTGCTATGAAATGGCATTTTGTGGACATGGGAGGGGCATTTCATTCATGGATTCAGAATGGATGTGGTTGCCTCTAGAAGATCTGAGCATGCAATCTTCCAGTCAGTCAGAATTCAAGCATAAATGGGGGACAAAACTATGAAACCTGATCCTTACCTAAGAAGCTTCGAAAACTGGAGGCTCTTAGTCTAGGAAGAATCCTGCTTCCTTCTAGTGCTCATTGGTAGACTTCCTGCTCAGTGGATTGTCTTATGTGCAAGCACATATTGGCAGGTAGAATTCAGTGGTCTATATAAAAGAAGGCATGTAGTTGGGACTGAGATGTGCTAGGGGATTTTTTATGGAACAATGGGGCCTTATGTAAAAATATACTATACATGTATGAGTTTCTCAAAAAATGAATAAAAATGTAAAAAGCCAATTATTTATAATGCAGAAAGTAGTTGTGCTAATCCCACAGGTACAGCAGTTACCTTCTCTTTTTCAATAGAACTAAAGAACCCTTCTCAGGTTTTTGTTTGTTTTCTTTGTTTGATTTTTTGTTTGTTTGTTTATCAAGAACCTATGGTAAGGACCAGCAATAGATAGGTAGACTATCATGTCATCTGCAAATAATGATAGTTTGACTTCTTCCTTTCCAGATGTTGAACATTTCTTAAGGTGCTTCTTGATCATCTGAATTTCTTCAGGTGAAAATTCTTTGTTTAGATCGGCACCCCATTTTTAAATAGGGTTATTTGGTTCCATGGGGTCTAACTTCTTGAGTTCTTTGTTTATATTGGATATTAGCCCTCTATCAGATGTAGGGTTGGTGAAGATCTTTTCCTAATTTGTTAGTTGCCATTTTGTCCTTTTGAGTGTCCGTTGCCTTATAGAAACTTTGTAATTTCATGAAGTCCCATTTCTCAATTCTTGATCTTAGAGCACAAGCTATTGGTGTTCTGTTCAGGAACTTTCCCCCTGTGCCCATGTCCTCAAGGGTTTTCCCCAGTTTCTTTTCTATTAGTTTCAGTGTGTCTGGTTTTACATGGAGGACCTTGATCTACTTGGAGTTGAGCTTAGTACAAGGAGATAAGAATGGATCCATTCACATTCTTCTGCATGCTGACCTCCAGTTGAACCAGCACCATTTGTTGAAAAGACTATCTTTTTCCAATGGATGGTTTCAGCTCTTTTGTTGAAGATCACGTTACCATAGGTGGGTGGATTCATTTCTGGGTGTTCAATTCTTTCTCTCTCTTTTTTTAATATTTTTATTTTCTATATTCTTTGTTTACATTCCAAATGATTTCCTCTTTCCCACATCCCCCCTCCCCATATGTCCCGTAACCTTCTTCTCTCCACCCATTCTCCAATCACCTCTCTCCTTTTTCTCTGTCCTGATACTCCCCTTCAATGCTAGATCAATTCTTTCCAGGATCAGGACCCTCTCCATACTTCTTCATGGGAGTCATTTGTTATGCTATTTGTGCCTTGGGTATTCAGAGCTTCTGGGCTAATTAATATCCACTTATCAGAGATTGCATTCCATGTGTATTCTTTCGTAATTGGGTCACCTCACTTAGGATGATATTTTCCAGATCAAATCATTTGCCTAAAAATTTTGTGAATTCATTGCTTCTAATTGCTGAGTAGTATTCCATTGTGTAAATATACCACATTTTCTGTATTTATTCCTCCTTTGAGGGGCATCTGGGTTCTTTCCAGCTTCTGGATATTATAAATAAGGCTGCTATGAACATAATGGAGCATGTGTCTTTATTGCATGCCAGGGAATCCTTTGGGTATATGCCCAGGAGAGGTATAGCAGGGTCCTCTGGAAGTATCATGTCCAGTTTTCTGAGGAGCCGCCAGACTGATTTCCAAAGTGGTTATACCATCTTACAGCCCCACCAGCAGTGGAGGAGCTGTTTCCTCTTTCTCCACATCCTCACCAACACCTGCTGTCTCCTGAGTTTTTGACCTTAGCCATTCTGACTGGTGTAAGCCATTCAGGGTTGTTTTGATTTGCATTTCCCTAATGACTAATGATGTTGAGCCCTTCTTAAGATGGCTCTCGGCCATCAGAATTTCTTCAGGTGAAAATTCTTTGTTTAGATCTGTGCACCATATTTTAATAGGGTTATTTGTTTTCCTGGGGTCTAACTTCTTGTATTCTTTGTATATATTGGATATTAGCCCTCTATCAGATGTAGGGTTGGTGAATATCCTTTCCCAATTTGATGGTTGCCTTTTTGTACTTTTAACAGTGTCCTTTGCCTTACAGAAACTTTGTAATTTTATGAGGTCCCATTTGTCAATTCTTGATTTTAGAGCATAAGCTATTGGTGTTCTGTTCAGGAACTTTTCCCCTGTGCCCATGTCCTCAAGAGTTTTCCCCAGTTTCTTTTCTATTTGTTTCAGTGTGTCTGGTTTTACATGGAGGTCCTTGATCCACTTGGAGTGGAGGATAGTACATGGAGATAAGAATGGATCAATTCGCATTCTTCTGCTTGCTGACCTCTTATTGAACCAGCACCATTTGTTGAAAAGGCTATCATTTTTCCACTGGATATTTTCGGCTCCTTTGTTGAAGATCAACTGACCATAGGTGTGTGGATTCATTTCTGGGTCTTCAATTCTATTCCATTGGTCCACTTGTCTGTCACTGTGCCAATACCACGCAGTTTTTAACACTATTGCTTTTTCTAACTCTGTGAAGAATGGAGTTGGGATTTTGATCGGGATTGTGTTGAATGTGTAGATTGCTTTTGGCAAGATGGCCATTTTAACTATATTAATCCTGCCAATCCACGAGCATGGCAGATTTTTCCATTTTCTGAGGTCTTCTTCAATTTCCTTCTTCAGCGACCTGAAGTTCTTGTCGTATAGATCTTTCGCTTGTTTGATTAGAGTCACACCAAGATACTTTATGTTGTTTGTGTCTATTGTGAAGGGTGTCATTTCCCTAACATCTTTCTCAGCCTGCTTATCCTTTGAGTATAGGAAGGCAACTGATTTGCTTGAGTTGATTTTATAACCAGTCACTTTGCTGAAGTTGTTTATCAGCTGTAGGAATTCTCTGGTGGAGGTTTTCGGGTCACTTAAGTAGACTATCATGTCATCTGCAAATAGTGATAATTTGATTTCTTCCTTTCCAATATGTATCCCCTTGACATCCTTATGTTGTCTAATTGCTCTAGCTAGAACTTCAAGTACTATATTGAAAAGATATTGGGAGAGAGGACAGCCTTGTCTAGTCCCTGATTTTAGTGGGATTGCTTCAAGTTTCTCTCCATTTAGCTTGATGTTGGCTACTGGTTTGCTGTATATTGCTTTAATGATGTTTAGGTATGGGCCTTGAATTCCTGTTCTTTCCAAGACTTTTAGCATGAAAAGATGTTGAATTTTGTCAAATGCTTTTTCTGCATCTAATGAGATACCTAGAAGAACTCCAAATGCTAAACATCTATGCAAGGTCATCCTCATTTAGAAAAGAAACTTTACTAAAGCTCAAAGCACACATTGTACCTAACACAATAATTGTGGGTGACTTCAACACTGCACTTTCCTCAATGGAATGATCAGGAAAACAGAAACTGAACAGGGACACAGTGAAACTAATTGAAGCTTTGAACCAATTAGATTTAACAGATATATATATATATAGAACATTTTATCCTAAAGAAAAAGAATATGCCTTTTTTCTCAGCACCTCAAGGTACCTTCTCCAAAATTGGTCATATAATTGGTCACAAGACAGACCTCAACAAATATAAGAAGATCTATGGAGAAAAAGTGGTCTTCAATAGCAACAAAAACAACAGAAAACTCACATACATGTGGAAACTGAGCAATATTCTACTCAATGATACCTTGGTCAAGGAAGAAATAAAGAAAGAAATTAAAGACTTTTTAGAATTTAATGAAAATGAAGACACAGCATACCCAAATCTATGGGACACAATGAAAGCAGTGCTAAGAGGAAAACTCATAGCCCTGTGTGTCTCCAAAAAGAAAATGAAGAGAGCATAGACTAACAACTTAATGACACACCTGAAAGCCCTGGAACAAAAAGAAGCTATTTCACCCAGGAGGAGTAGAAGGCAGGAAATCATCAAACTCAGGGCCGAAATCAATCAAGTAGAAACAAAGAGAACCATACAAAGAATCAACAAAACCAGGAGCTGGTTCTTTGAGAAAATCAACATGATAGAAAAACCCTTAGCCAGACTAAACAAAGGGCACAGAGACAGTATACAGATTAAAAACTTAGAAATGAAAAGGGAGTTATAACAATAGAAACTGAGGAAATTCAAAAAATCATTAGATCCTGCTACAAAAGCCCATACAACTGGAGAATCTGGAGGAAAGGGACAGTTTCCTAGACAGATATCTGACACCAAAACTAAATCAAGATCAAATAGATCATTTAAACAGTCCCATAACAACTGAAAAAATAAAAAGGGTCATAGAAAGTCTCCCAACCAAAAAAAGCACAGGACCAGATGGCTTCAGTGCAGAATCCTATTAGACCTTCTTAGAAGACCTAACACCAATACTCTTCAAACTATTCCACAAAATAGAAACAGAAGGAACTCTCCCCAACTTGTTCTATGAAGCTACAATTACGCTGATACCAAAACCACACAAAGATCCAACAAAGAAAGAGAACTTCAGGCCAATTTCCCTTATGAATATTGATGCAAAAATACTTAATAATATTCTTGCCAACTAAATCCAAGAACATATCAAAATGATCATCCACCATGATCGAGTAGGCTTCATCCCAGGGATGCAGGGATGGTTCAATATACAGAAATCCATCAATGTAATCCACTGCATAAACAAACTCAAAGAAAAAAAAACCCACATGGTCATTGTTTCAGGGAAATCCTGTAGCTTTGGTTCTTTAAGACCATACCTTCATCAGGTCTAAGAGTTTTTCAATGCACTAGATGTTGGGCCAACATGAAGCCCTAGATCTGGGCCTGCATTATTGGTGAGTTGGTTGGCCTGCCATCTCTCACGTTTCCATAGTACAGAGCCAGCTTTTCATCTTTGCCCAGGGAAGGTGCTGTGTTTTAGACTATTAGAAAAACAATCCTATAAATGTTTCAACATGTATACTAAAAGTATCAGTAACCAACCAACTTTACTCCAACCCCGTCTTCTTCTTTTCTCCCCACCCTTTTCTCTGATGCTAGAGTCAAAACCAGAGCCTTGTGCACATGTAGGTAAATGTAGACCACTGACCAATGCCTCAGCTCTGAGAAAAGATTCTCAATGATATATTATGAGGAGAAAACTTGCTTCACTTATGTAGAAATATTATTCAGAAGAGTAAGTATACAATGTAGAGGTTTTTAAGCTTTTCTGCTAATCTGGTAAGTAATAGTTAATATAACAATATGACTAAGTTCAATAGATTTATAGTTAAGCAAGATAACAGAAATAGGTTTGAGAGAACCAAAGAATTAGAATTATTAGTCCTTTAAGATTATACACATAGGAAACTAAGGATATACATCTCAATTTGGTAGTCTTTTCTCAATACCTTTGACAATATACTTGCTATCTTCCTCAGGTTTGTTGTAGCTACCTAAATGGTAGTCTGATCAAGCTGTTGAATTTCAAAGACCCTCTCTTTGTTAAAGTACTAGCGCCAGTTTCTCAGCTTGCTTTTGTGCATTGTGATATGATTGATTCTTGGCCTCTGCTCCTTAAATATGTTGAGTATTACAGTGAGTGGGACTATTTCTAAAGAAACATTGGCCTTGACACATTCAGTCTACCTATGCACTGCTAAATATGGAGTGATGTCTGTTCAGTACGTTATGTGTGTTCTACTAGTTTTCACTTAAAAGTATTATACCCTTCATTTCTTCTTCTTTTAATAAAATAAAATAAAATGTAATAGAATGCACAAGAATCAGAGACCCACTCAGAAATCACATAAAAGCACTAAACTGGATGCCATAATACATATACAGGCAGAGACCTACACAGACCCCATGCATGCTGCTTTAGTCTCTGTGAGTTCACATGAACTCTGTACATCTTGATTAGGAGGGCCTCATTTCTGTGGTGTCCTCTGTTGCCCTGGCTCTTTCATTCTTTCTACCTCCTCTTTTACAGGGTTTGCTGAGCTCTGAGAGGAGGGATTCTATAAAAATATCCCATTTTGGATTGAGTGTTCCAAGTCACTCTGCTTAAAGTCTGTCTGTGGGTCTCTATGTTTACTCACTTATGCTGCAGTAGAATGCTTCTGTGATGACAGCTGAGCACTGATAGTGGAATATAATTAGGAGTCCTGTTACTACTACTTTTCCTTCTTTGGTTTTTGTTTGCCTGGGTGTTTGTTATTTATTATTGTTTTGTTTTGTTTGCTTGAGTGTTTGTTATTTATTATTGTTTTGTTTTGTTTGCTTGGGTGTTTGTTATTTATTATTGTTTTGTTTTGCTTTACTCTGACTTTTCTACTCTTTAGTTTTTGGTCATCCAAGAATTGTTGGGTATGGGTTCTACTCATGGATTAGGCCTTATTTCAAATCAGATATTTGTTTGTTACTCCTTCATTTTCTTGGGCCACCATTGCACTAATATACCCTGCAGATAGGGCACCATAAAGGATTTGTGGTTGTGTTGGTATTTATATTTCTCTTTTATAGTGTGCAGAATACCTTCCTGGACCAAAGACACTAGAACATAATTTTGACAGCTCTTTATAGATACCAGCTTCATATTTACTCATTCAATGAGTTGTATAGGTATTATCTTCATCAATGGGGCCTTGTTGTCAGTTTGTGGAGAGCAAAATACAGTTTTGACAACAGCCTGAGTTTTGGGGAAGGTTCCCAGGAGACTCCTTCGCCCAACAACTCATTTAGATATAACTCAATCCCTGTACTAGAAGCTTCATTTGGTGACAAGAGTTGGACAGTTGAAGTTCCTTGTTATCTGAACCAAACATTTAGATTACCTGTATGTATTATAGGAAATTTACAAGCTCATAGCCAACATCAATATAATGAGGAAAAAAAAGATATCACTTTCTTTGAAAAGACAACACTTCTTGTTGAGCATTTATAGCACGCCCAGAGCTTATCTGTGAATACAAGGACTTCATTTCTCATATACCTATCATTCTTAATGTGGTATTTTCATTGTGTCCCAGATTTTCTGGAGATTTTGAATCTGGATTTGTTTAGATTTATATTTTCTTTGACCCTTTCCCCCATTGTGTCTTAAATGCCCGAGCTTCTCTTTTCCATCTCTTATGTTCTGCTGCTGAAGCTTGCCTCTGAGGTTCCTGTTTGAGTTTCTAAATTTTCCATTCCTGATCTCCCTTAGGATTTTCTTTATTTCACTTTCAAACTATTTTACTAACCTTCTTTCATTATTTGTTTATATTTTTATAGATTACTTTAAAGAAGTTAATAATTTCCTTTTAAGGACATTTTAAGTTTTGTTTTGTTGTTTTATGCTTTAGCTATGTTGGAATACCCAGAACCTTCTGGGGTAGTGTGGTGGGTCTCTGTGGATACACATTATCCTAGTTGTTGACTATTTTTACACTGATATCTATGAACCTAAAATTGGGAAGATTATACTTCTAGGTCCTTATATCTAGTCTTTATTTTGGTGTGTGTTTTGTTTCTTGCTTTGTGTTGCTACTATGTAGAGAGTGAGGTGTGTGCTGTGAGGAGAGTGTGGTGGTTATGTGTTGCATATAAATTCTTCGGGTATTCTGATAGATGTGGCTCTTCAGGATTCTAGGTAAATGTGGTCTGGGTACTGGGAGCCAACACTGGAGATGGAATGGGTTGTGAGGTGTTAAAGGATGCACAGGAGGGTCAAAAACCCTGTGTTCCTTCATGAAATGCTTAGTCATAGGAAATAGGGGCAGAGAAGTCACAACAGAAGCTCAGCTTCAGAGCTAGGAATGAAGATGGGAGATTAAATTTGGAGAAATGGATCAAGGGGTGAAGATCTGTAGTTAGCTTACTTATTTCCCTATTCAGAGTGACTTGAGAAAACCAAGTGAATGCCTGTTAGAGTTAGGTTCTGAGATAAAGCAAAGAATTGTGGGAGGGAAGTTAAGTGGAGAAGATCTGTGTGATTCTTTGGGAATTCAAGAGAGACCTCTGCCGATAGTCTGCTATAGGTATGTGAATAAGATGGGTTTGGAGGGGATAGAGGAATATGTGAGTATCTGCAATGAACCTACGTGTTTTCTAGTCAGAAATTCCATTTGTGTTCTATTAAACAGAATTTTGTGCTCAGTTTTATCTGTAACAAGTGGAATTAATATCCCATACTTACAACTCTTTAGCATTTAGTTTACTATGTGTATTGCAGGATAGACTTATTAAATAAACATTACTGAAAAAGTAACAAAATAAATGAAAAGATATTTAAGAGGATAATAAGAACTCTGACTATGTAACCACTCAGCAAAGTCCTTTATAAAGTCTTTTTTTTTTTACTTTTAATTTTTTTAAAAGTTGGTTAATGATGTAGAAGATTTTCTCTATATTTGAAGAAGTATCAAAAACTATTAATAGTTTGAATGATAAGCTTAATGGTTAAAAAGAGATCAAGTCCTCGCCTATTTTGGAGGACAATCTCAGCTAGGGAGTCAATGGAGTCAGAGAGATCAATTATCCCCTGTTAAGGCATTGGACGTTTTGATCGATGGTAGCACTTAGCTCCGTGTACCTAGAGTTGGAAAGAACAAGGGAAGAAATACCTGTTACCGCTCCCACAGCTCCAAGGCCAAGTAGGACAGAGAGGGTAGCAGCAGAGATAGGTTCTCTGCGAGGGCGGCTCAAAGAAGTGGAGCCTCTAGTTGATGTGGATTGATCTCACAAGTGAAAAAATTCTTCAGAGCGATAATAAACTAAACAAGGGAACATCTTAATAAGGATGCAAAACTCAGGGTTCTCCCCATTCTTTCGATTTTGAAAAACTGAGGTAGAGAGGCAAGGTATAAAGCCATCAAGGCACACCCACCATGTTCCCTCTGGGGGAAAAATAAAATAATTGCCAGGAGGGAGAAAATAGGTTTCATTACACAAGCAAGCATAAAGTGAGGGGACATTTGTTCCACTAGAGATCACACAAAGTCCAAGGCCAGATATTTGGGTTAATGAAAGACCTGGCCAAGTGCCCTTTTGCCAACGGCAGTGCCATGGATCATCAGCATGGGGGGAATAACCAAGAACAGCAATTCCTTCATAAAAGGTTGGTTGGGAATGGTAGCACAGTCAGCAATCTTCAACGAGTTCAGGGGAAGTTTCATTTAAAGTGAGAAAAGTCTGATTAACTAAAGAAAGTACAAGATTTTTAGTGGAAGCTGGCTATACAGGCAGTGTAGTAGCTGATGGCTTAGCTGGTGGATGGAGGGGAAATACAGAAGGTAGGGAAGTGTCTTTAATAGAAGGAGCATGTGTGGTGTCCTGATAAATTCCTTTAGGAGGAACAGGATGAGGTACCAACACAGAATTAGGTCCCATTGGGACTGGCTGGGCATGATATAAAGGCTCTTTAAGGAGCTTAATGGAGAAAATAATACCTGCATCAAAGCCAAGTACATAGAGGCAAAGTTCCCATTCATAGCCTATTTGCCAATGTAGATTAGGAGATTTTGCATAGGTGGTAAACTTAATTTGTAAAGGTGTGCACCATCCCTTTGTAGAGGGATTAGAGGCCAGGCAGGACTCATCATATTTTTGAGAACTAGTTGAGGGTGTAACGTTACGTTTTACTTGGATGTAATCTCACGAGGAGAAGTCCAGAGGCTCTCCCAAGGGCCCCAAACAACGAAAGTAAATCCTGTGGATGTCCTAAAGAAAAATAAATGGCAGGTCATGTTCTATCTGGTCTATATTTGAAATCTGTAAAATTTAAATATATGGCCTTTTGACACCCTGAAGGGGGGCAATCAGCAGTAGCCAATATCTCCCCTTTAATCTGTTTATAATTTGTCCAGTTTTTAGCTAAATAAAATTGCCATGCAAAGAGGGATGTCGAGTCTGTAGATATCTGTGGTGTCGGCATTAGTAGGAGGCATCCAAAAGTGTTGAAGACTGTGGACATTTTCAATGATTATAATCAGCATCATTCTTTGTCTCAGCATTAGCATACTTTGGCAGCTAGCATGTTCCTTCAGCATCCTGCAGAGAAAACACAAACATGCCCTCTTCTCTACATTCAGAGAGTTCCCTGGCATTAAAATTTTAGATTTTTTGTGGTATATAGAAATGTGATTTTCTTTTTTTTTAATAAAAATATTGTTGTAAAGTTCTATGGGCTGGTTCCATAATATCTTGTCTTTGCGAATTATGAGGAATCTCAGCAATATGACCAACATCAAATTGTTAAAAGATCGCAAATGAGTGACTATAATAATCAGTTATAATATTTGTCTTAATCTGATTTGGAACACTCAACATAGAAAAATATCATATGTGATGACTAATTTTATTTGTTGTTGTTGTTGTTTCTTCTGTTAAAACATTTATAACTAGAAAGCTTGAAAAGCTGTTAATAAACATACGTATATTTTTAATCAACCTTTTTAAAAATTGTATTTGTATAAATAATTGTAAAATTTAAGAAGTAGTAGAATTTAGAAAAGAAACAATTTTAAGCAATTGTAAGCCATGACCTATATATTATTGATATATTAATTAAAAGTTTGATTTTTAACATTTTAAAAAGAACAGCTACAGCACCCAATTCAATTATCTGTGCTGAAGCAAGGGGAAACTCAAAAGAATAAACATGTAGTTTAATTACATGAACTTTACTTCCACAGTAGATGCATTTTTTGTAGGATGCATGTATAAATCTATAAAAATATAAAAACATGTATGGAGGCAATTTTTTAACAAATTATCTATTGAATAACAATTATTAATTTTATCAAAAAAGGTATGTCATGTAATACATTAACAATTAATACTAATCAATTTGATTGCTGTTTAAAATAAGGAACAAACATTTCATCATGCCCCTAAAACATTCATTTTAAAATTATTTCTATGATTTTATTTTGCAACACTTTATTGTTACACCAAATCTTCATTGAAGGATGTCAAAACCTTATTTGGAGAGATTTTACAATAATGTTCTCTTTGTCAAGAATGGAAGTGAACATATATCATAAACTGTTAACAAATACTTACGGTAGCTTTCTCCAAGTTATGTCTTTCAATATTTATTTTGTATTTACCTTAAGAACATCAGAGGCTTAAATCCTCTTATGGCAAACTTAAAGCAGTGTCTTAGCCAAATAAATTTTTTTATTCGATATAATTTATTTACATTTCAAATGATTTCCCCTTTTCTAGCCCCCCCACTCCCCGAAAGTCCCGTAAGCCCCCTTCTCTTCCCCTGTCCTCCCACCCACCCCTTCCCACTTCCCCGTTCTGGTTTTGCCGAATACTGTTTCACTGAGTCTTTCCAGAACCAGGTTAGCCGAATAATTTATCTTAACATTTTTTGAAAATTATTTACTTAAAAATTTTAAAAGCCCATTGTTAAGAGCAAGCTATTTCTTGAGGAAGAATTTTCTAATGAAAAATTTTTACTGGTTTTCTTTTTTTTAAGTTATCTTATGTTTAACCTTTCACAGATCTAAATTTGAACTTTATTTTGAACCACATCTGTATGAATCTGTTAAAAATGTTCTTTTGGCCAGAAACTCTCTAGGTGAGGCCTGCAAGAAAAGGCCAGACCTACACCCATCAGTCCTGCAAGGAGTAGCCTGTAACCAGACCCAGTTGTATGAAGGTCAAATAACAAAAGGTACCTGTAATATCAAAGCATAACTACAATTTTTGAAAGCAAAACCCAGTTTTAAACATTCTTTTCTCCTTAAAAATAATGGAAAACACATTACTTTCACATTGCAACGTTTGTCTATCAGCTTGTATGCTTGAATGTATGACATTGTAACTTATTGAAGAGACATTATTTTAAATCTTATTTTTTATAAGTCTGATTTCTAGGATAAGAACCACATAAAGCATTATGCCAATTTGGAAATATCTTAGAAGTCTATTTTTCTTCGATTGTTTCATGCCACATGTTGCTTAAGATAGCTTTAACACCAAATTGTCAGCTTTAAACTTACCTTTTGTTACCATCATTACAGTTTTTAAATCATGACCAATAACTTATGAGCCAATACTCTATAGTCAAGGCACGTAAAACATTTATACCTTTAAGACCAATTAGAAATAAAGATGAAGCAATTACACAAATCTCATTAATTTAAACCAAATATATTTTTTCCAGCTGTAGTTTCAGGGGGATAAAGCACTTTGAACCCAATCATCACCATGGTAGAAATTTTTCTAGGAGAATTAACCATTGAGGTTGAGGCTGCTGACCCCTTAAGAAGTAGCTTTTTCTCCAGCTGTGTTTAACTCATAGTTAAGAATGTGAGGCACCTTTAATCATCTTCCTCTGTGTAAATTGCAGACTGGCAGGACTGCCAGTAGATAATGCTTTTTTTTTTTTTTTTTTTTTTTTTTTTACCATTTTTTTTCTTTTCAACCATTTTTTTTCTTTTCAACATATAACATAAGCACAATCATTCAGCCAATCAATACAATAGACAAACAAATTGACACACATATGGACAGGTTTTGGTGCACCAAAGACAGACAACAGACAGAAAGGGAACTTGATGTCCCAAAAAGATCCAAATATCTTAACCAGAACTAAGGATATCTCCAGTAGGAATCAGAGAGGAAATAGGACATCTCCCATTTTCCTCTCCTCCCCAGGAGAGTTTGAAATAGCTTTTAACTATTTTTCTTTTTTCTTTCTTTCTTTCTTTCTTTCTTTCTTTCTTTCTTTTTTTTTTTTTTTTTTTGATACCACGTCCTGCACATGGAAAAACTGCTTTTCTGAAACCTGCTTTTCCTCTTGTTTAAGCGTTAACTCCTTATCTTCTTTTTCTTCTGGGAATTCTGCCAGAGAAGGGAGGGGAGACACAGTGGCAATCACTGATAGTTACTCCATAGTGCCCTGCTTTTTTAACCCCTATTAGGTTCATAAAAAGAGAAAGGTTTAGAGAATGTGATATATGGCGAGGTAGGGAAGGGGGGTGCCTAGGCGAACAAACACAGACATAGTATACAATAAAGTTTATTCAGAATGGAGGATGAGAGTAAATGGGGTAGTGGAGACAGAGAAAGGCAAATAGTGTGTGTAGATAAGTACAGACTGGCCATAACCATGTGGAGAGAGGTGGGAGGGGAGAGGAGCCCAGGAATTTCTTTGCAGTCCAGGACTTACATTCTGCCCCGTGAGTGGTGAGTGGTTTTTACTTTTCGATTTCTCCAGCCATTTTAGCTTCCTCTGACTTCCAAAGAACAAATCCTTCCCCCAGAGAGCTCAGGTCGGGCAAGCTGGATAAATTCCTCAGGTGTAAGCCTGCCCTCGGTGGAAGATTCTAAGTGCCAAAGTGAAGGGTGCAGTCCACCCATAGGCTGGGACTGTGGACTTTAATTTTTCTAAAATTTTCTTGAAGCTGGAGTGACCATTTCTCCCTCTAAGTCTCGTAGCTCCTTTAAGAGGGCTATTCTTAAAGCAAGCTCTTGCTCCCTTCATCTCTCTACCATTTGTCAGAAAGAAGTTTTTCAAGTGGCTCTCCTGCTGCAACTTTCTCCTCTAAGTTGGCTTCCTCCCCGGGAGATAGAGTGTCAGCACCTGAATTATGGCTAGATTTCAGAGTTTGTACAGAAAGATAGACTTTGGTCTTTTTGAAAAATTAGGGAAAAGAACAGACATAGACAGAAACTGTTTTAAATGTCCCTCCTCCATATCTATCAGAGGTGGAAGGGATAAGAGAGCACAGAGACAGTGTCTGGACAAGCACTTTTTCAGAGAAGTAGATCCTGGAAGCAGGAAGAATTCTGAATAATGGCATTAATCAGAGACCAGTAGTTAAAGGCAGTAACCAGAACTCCCCCTCCCCCCCACCCACCCCCACCCCCAGACCAAAAGTTGCATAGTAACCTCTTACTGAAGCCCATGTTTTCTTTTTTTTTATTCGATGTATTTTTTATTTACATTTCAAATGATTTCTCCTTTTCTAGACCCCCACTCCCCGAAAGTCCCATCAGCCCCCTTCCCTCCCCCTGTTTTCCCACCCAACCTTTCTCACTTCCTTGTTCTGGTTTTGCCCTATACTGCTTCAATGAGTCTTTCCAGAACAAGGGGCCACTCCTCTGTTCTTCTTCTTCTTTTTTTTTTTTTTAAACATTTTTTTATTCGATATAATTTATTTACATTTCAAATGATTTCCCCTTTTCTAGCCCCCCCACTCCCCGAAAGTCCCGAAAACCCCCTTCTCTTCCCCTGCCCTCCCACCCACCCCTTCCCACTTCCCGGTTCTGGTTTTGCTGAATACTGTTTCACTGAGTCTTTCCAGAACCAGGGGCCACTCCTCCTTTCTTCTTGTACCTCATTTGATGTGTGGATTATGTTTTGGGTATTCCAGTTTTCTAGGTTAATATCCACTTATTAGTGAGTGCATACCATGATTCACCTTTTGAGTCTGAGTTACCTCACTTAGTATGATATTCTCTAGCTCCATCCATTTGCCTAAGAATTTCATGAATTCATTGTTTCTAATGGCTGAATAGTACTCCATTGTGTAGATATACCACATTTTTTGCATCCACTCTTCTGTTGAGGGATACCTGGGTTCTTTCCAGCATCTGGCAATTACAAATAGGTTCTACTATGTTCATAGCAGTCCTCTGTTCTTCTTGTACCTCATTTGATATGTGGATTATGTTTTGGGTATTCCAGTTTTCTAGGTTAATATCCACTTATTAGTGAGTGCATACCATGATTCATCTTTTGAGTCTGGGTTACCTCACTTAGTATGATGTTCTCTAGCTCCATCCATTTGCCTAAGAATTTCATTAATTCATTGTTTCTAATGGCTGAATAGTACTCCATTGTGCAGATATACCACATTTTTTGCATCCACTCTTCTGTTGAGGGATACCTGGGTTCTTTCCAGCATCTGGCAACTATAAATTGGGCTGCTATGAACATAGTGGAACATGTATCCTTATTACATGCTGGGGAATCTTCTGGGTGTATGCCCAGGAGTGGTATAGCAGGATCTTCGGGAAGTGAGGTGCCCAGTTTTCGAAGGAACCACCAAACTGATTTCCAGAGTGGTTGTACCAATTTGCAACCCCACCAGCAGTGGAGGAGTGTTCCTCTTTCTCCACATCCTCACCAACATCTGCTGTCTCCTGAATTTTTAATCTTAGCCATTCTGACTGGTGTAAGGTGAAATCTCAGGGTTGTTTTGATTTGCATTTACCTAATGACTAATGAAGTTGAGCATTTTTTAAGATGCTTCTCTGCCACCCAAAGTTCTTCAGGTGAAAATTCTTTGTTTAACTCTGTACTCCATTTTTTAATGGGGTTATTTGGTTTTCTGGAGTATAACTTCTTGAGTTCTTTATATATATTGGATATTAGCCCTCTATCTGATGAAGGGTTGGTGAAGATCTTTTTCCAATTTATTGGTTGCCGATTTGTCCTTTTGATGGTGTCCTTTGCCTTACAGAACCTTTATAATTTTATGAGGTCCCATTTGTCAGTTCTTGATCTTAGAGCAGTTGTCCCATTGGTCAGTTCTTAGAGCATGCGCTATTGGTGATCTGTTCAGAAACTTTCCCCCTATACTGATGTCCTCAAGGGTCTTGCCCAGTTTCTTTTCTATTAGCTTCAAAGTGTCTGGCTTTATGTGGAGGTCCTTGATCCATTTGGAGTTGAGCTTAGTACAAGGAGACAAGGATGGATCAATTCCCAATCTTCTGCATGCTGACCTCCAGTTGAACCAGCACCATTTGTGAAAAGGCTATCTTTTTTCCATTGGATGTTTTCAGCCCCTTTGTTGAGGATCAAGTGGCCATAGGTGTGTGGGTTCATTTCTGGATCTTCAATCCTGTTCCATTGATCCGCCTGCCTGTCACTGTACCAATACCATGCAGTTTTTAACACTATTGCTCCGTAGTATTGCTTGAAATCAGGGATACTGATACTCCCAGAATTTCTTTTATTGTTGAGAATAGTTTTAGCTAACTTGGGTTTTTTGTTATTCCAGATGAATATGAGGATTGCTCTTTCTAACTCTGTGAAGAATTGAGTTGGCATTTTGATGGGTATTGCGTTGAATCTGTATATTGCTTTTGACAAAATGGCCATTTTAACTATATTAATCCTGCCAATCCATGAGCATGGGAGGTTTTTCCATTTTTTGAGGTCTTCTTCCATTTCCTTCTTCATAGTCTTGAAGTTCTTGTCATACAGATATTTCACATGTTTGGTAAGAGTCAACCTAAGGTACTTTATACTGTTTGTGGCTATTGTGAAGGGGGTCTTTTCCCTATTTTCTTTCTCAGCCTGCTTATCCTTTGTGTATAGGAAGGCTACTGATTTGCTTGAGTTGATTTTATAACCTGTCACTTTGCTGAAGTTGTTTATCAGCTGTAGGAGTTCTCTAGTGGAGTTTTTTGGGTCACTTAGGTAGACTATCATATCATCTGCAAATAATGATAGTTTGACTTCTTCCTTTCCAACTTGTATCCCTTTGACCTCCTTATGTTGTCTAATTGCCTGATCTAGTACCTCAAGTACAATATTGAAAAGATAAGGAGAAAGGGTGCAGCCCTGTCTAGTCCCTGATTTTAGTGAGATTGCTTCAAGTTTCTATCCATTTAATTTGATGCTGGCTACTGGTCTGCTGTATATTGCTTTAACGATGTTAAGGTATGGGTCTTGAATTCCTGTGCCCATGTTTTCTTATCTATGGTTCCTTCCTCTGGGAACCAGGGACAATTTGTCCGACATAATACTTAAGACCCTAAGTATTCTCAAAGAAGTACCTAAGATATCCTTTTCTTAACCCAGCCCCATGTCTTGAGAGATTCCTTTAGCCCTGAAATGTAAAAGCTTGCCCCATGGGGTCTCACCTTCTGAGATGAAGTTTCATTGGAGATTTTTCCCCTGGACAAGAGCACCGGTGGGTCAACCAGGGCTTCGACCAAATCCGCTCCTCTCGGGGAGCTATATTCGGAGGGCCATCCGCCTTTGATCCATGACCTCCTTTCTCTAGATTGTTCCACAGGTGCCCCACGTTGGGCTCCAGAGTGTCCTGACCTACAGGACAGTCAGCAGGGTTCCTTAAGCCACCTAGAAGAAAGGCGATGGGGCGACAAGACAATAGACGCTGGACAGCCTGTCTAATCCCTATCAAGCTGTCAAACTTTAATTTTTCCACAAGTCAATATAAAGGGAAGCATACAAGGTTTGGGAGGGGTAAAGGGGGAACAATCTCAGGGGCTTGACATCATTTCTAAGAAACAGTTTCTCATAATATCTGGGTAAGGATAGTTATTGCTGTTGGAATTCTGGCATGATAAAAGGGGTGTCATGAAGCGGTGAAGTGGGTTGCTATAGTAACCTATCTACAGATGAACTTCAAAAGGAGGGGGATTTAAGAACGTAGGAATAGTTCCTGGCATGGAGATCTAACTGAGAATGACTCCTGGTATCGAGGTCTCCTGGCGCTGAGATCCAGGTGGGGATGGCTCCTGGTATGGAGAGTTCTTGGCATTGAGTTCTAAGTGAGGATGGCTCTTGGCACAGAATCTACTGGGGTTGGTGTGGCATTTAACAAAGAAAATAACAATAAGCAACAATCACTTTTCCATAATATCTCTTAACATCAATGGTCTCAATTCCCCAATATAAAGACATAGGCTAATGGACTGCATATGTAAATAGGACCCAACATTTTGCCACATTCAAGTAACCCACCTCAGTGGCAAAGGCAGTCACAACACTGGAGTCAAAAGTTGGAAAACAATTTTCAAAGCAAATGGTCCCAGGAAACAAGCTGGAGTGGCCATTCTTATATAGGATAAAATTAACTTTCAACCAAAAGTTGTCAAAAAAAAAGATAAGGAGGAGCAATTCATACTGGTCAATGGAAAAGTCTACCAAGATGTACTCTCAAGTCTTAACATCTATGCTCCGAATGCAAGGGCATCCACATTCATAAAAGAAACCTTACTAAAGCTCAAAGCACACATTGCACCCCAGACAATAATAGTGGGAGACTTCACTATCTTACTCTCAACATTAGACAAATCATGGAAACAAAAGCTGAACAGAGATTCAGTGAAACTAAATGAAGTTATGGACCAAATGTATCCATAGAACATTCCATCCTGTACTGGCTAGTTTTGTGTGTCAACTTGACACAGGCTGGAGTTATCACAGAGAAAGGAACTTTAGTTGGGGAAGGACCTCCATGAGATCCAGCTGTGGGGCATTTTCTCAATTGGTGATCAAGTGGGGAGGGCCCCTTGTGGGTGGTACCACCTTTGAGCTGGTGCTCTTGGGTTCTATAAGAGAGCAGACTGAGCAAGCCAGGGGAAGCAAGTCAGTAAGAAACATCCCTCCATGGCCTCTGCATCAGCTCCTTCTTCCTGACCTGCTTGAGTTCCAGTCCTGACTTCCTTTAGTGATGAACTGCAATGTGGAAGTATAAGCTCAATAAACCATTTCCTCCTAACTTGCTTCTTGGTCATGATGTTTGTGCAGGAATAGAAACCCTGACTAAGACAAATTGGTACCAGTGTAGTGGGGTATTCCTGTGAAAACCTGACCATGTTTTGGGGAGGATTGTGAAAGGACTTTGGAACTTTGAGCTAGAAAAGCCGTGGAAAGTTCTATAGGAGCTTGGAAGACAATGTTATGAACAGTGCAGAAGATGGAGGCCTGGCTTGTGAAATTTCAGAGGGAAGATTAAAGACTCTTAAAGTGGCCATGTTTTGATTGTGAAGATTCTGTGGTTTTGGTTAGCTGGGGCTGAAGAATCAGCTGTGAGTAACAAGATACCAGAAACACTGAAGCAAACCTTTGTGTTACTGGGACTATTGATGCTGGTTAGCTGGAGCTAAGAAATTAGCAGTGATTAAGAAGAGACCAGCATCACTGAGATGAAATCTTCTTGGAAGTGTTTTCTGAGAGCACAGAGAGTATGTTCCAGAGATAGCCACAGTTATATTTTGTGCTGTGCCTGGACTTGGTACCAGATGGTACTGGTTTTGAAGGCATGAAGCAGTCATGAAGAGCAGCTAAGGTTCTTGGCATAGTGAGAGGCCATGGAAGGTCATTGGTGAAGATGCAGCCTCAGTTCCAATTGATAGCCCAGAAGGTAAAGGGGTCATGTATAGGAGCAGAGGCTTGTCACCATGAAGAGAGCCTATGAGAGGCTATTGGTGAAGCCTAATTATAGTAGAAGTCAGCAGTGTTTTGGAGATGCCAGTGCCATGAGATGACCACCAAGAAGAGCAGCAGCAGTGGAGTACAGGCATCTGGATCCTAGAAGACAAGCTGTGTGCTACAAAGGGCAGAGCTGGAGAAGTGACCCACACCCTTGGAGGAGCCTAGAAGATTGTTAGTTGGATCCCAGACATTGAACCATTGGAGTCTGAGTTTTGCTTTTGGTTGTGACTGTGCCCTGATATGTTTTCCTCTTGAAGAAAGAAAGTATTTTAGTGAAGCCCACTCTTAAAAAGACTTTGAATTTTTAAAAGACTTTGAATTTTAAAGATATTGGACATTTTAAGGTGACTGAACTTTTAATATGCAAAGACTGTGGGACTTTAAAAGTAATTTAGATCTTGGGGATGAATAAGAAAGTAAGAGTTGAGGCATAATAGTGATGTGTTTGTGTGTCAAGTTGACAAGAGGTCAATTGTACTGGCTAGTTTTGTGTGTCAACTTGACACAAGCTGGAATTATCACAGAGAAAGGAGCTTTAGTTGGGGAAGTGCCTCCATGAGATCCAGCTGTGGGGCATTTTCTCAATTAGTGATCAAGTAGGGAGGGCCCCTTGTGGGTGGTACCGCCTTTGGGCTGGTGTTCTTGGGTTCTATAAGAGAGCAGGCTGAGCAAGCCAGGGGAAGCAAGCCAGTAAGAAACATCCCTCCATGGCCTCTGCATCAATTCCTGTTTCCTGACCTGCTTGCATTCCAGTCCTGACTGCCTTTAGTGATGAACTGCAATGTGGAAGTGTAAGCTCAATAAACCCTTTCCTCCCCAACTTGCTTCTTGGTCATGATGTGTGTGCAGGAATAGAAACCACGACTAAGACAAATCCTAAAGCAAAAGATTATACCTTCTTCTCAGTTCCTCATTGTATCTTCTCCAAAATTGATCATATAATTGGTCACAGAACAAGCCTCAACAGATACAGAAATATTGAAATAATTCCACGAATCTTATCAGATCATCATGGCCTAAGGCTGGTCTTAAGTTCAAACAAAAACAATTGAAAACACACAAACACATTGACTTTGAACAATGCTCTTCTCAATGATAGCTTGCTCAAGAAAGAAATTAAAGACTTTTTAGAATTTAATGAAAATGAAGACACATCATACCAAAACTTATGGGACACAATGAAAACGGTGCTAAGAGGAAAACTCATAGCTCTAAGTGCCTCCAAAAATGAAAATAGAGAAAACTTACACTAACAGCTTGACAGTGCAGTTGAAAGCTCTTGAACAAAAGGAAGCAAATATCCCAAAGAGGAGTGGACAACAAGAAATAATCAAACTTAAGGCTGAAATCAACCAAATAGAAACAAAAAGAACTATACAAAGAATCAACCAAACCAGGAGCTGATTCTTTGAGAAAATCAACAACATAGATAAACCATTAGCGAGACTAACCAGAGGGCACAGAGGTACTACCAAAATTAATACAATCAGAAATGAAAAGGGAGGCAACAACAGAAACTGTGGAAATAAAAAAAAATCATCAAATCTTACTACAAGAGCTTATACTCAACAAAATTTGAAAATCTGGATGAAATGGAATATTTTGTGGCTATATACCAGGTGCCAATGCTAAAACAGGATCAGATAAACCACCTTAATAGTTCTGTAGTCCTGAGAACTAGAAGTGGTTGTTAGTAGTCTCCCATAAAAAAAAAAAAAGCCCAGGACCAGATGGGTTTAGTGGGGAATTCTACCATATCTTCAAAGAAGAGCTAATACCAATATGCTTCAAACTATCCCATGAAAGAGAAACTCAAGGAACACTACCCATCTCATTCAATGAAGCCATAATAATGTTTATATCTAAACTAAACAAAGAAAAACAAGGAAAGAGAACTTCAGACCAATTTCTCTTATAAACATTGATACAAAAATACTCAACAAAATTCTGGCCAACCGAATCCAAGATTATATCAAAATGTCAATTCCCCCATGATCAAGTAGGCTTCATCCCAGGTATGCAGAGGGTTCAATATACAGAAATCCATCAATATAATCCACTATATAAACAAAGTCAAGGAAAAAATACATGATCATTTCATGAAATGCTGAAAAGCCTTTTGACAAAATTTAGCATCCCTTCATCATAAAAATCTTGGAGAGATCAGGAATTCAAGGCCCATACCTAAACATAGTAAAAGCAATATACTGCAAACCAGTAGCTAATATCAAACTAAATGGAGAGAAACTTGAAGCAATCCCATTAAAATTGTGGACTAGACAAGGCTGCCCACTCTCTCCATATCTATTCAATATAGTACTTGAAGTCCTAGCCAGAGCAATCCAACAACAAAAGAAGGTCAAAGGTCTACAAATTGGAAAGGAAGAAGTCAAAGTATCACTATTTGCAGATGATATGATAGTATACTTCAGTGACCCAAAAAACATAATGAGTCTAGATCCATAACTGCTCCAGCTCTAGCAGCCTCATTGGCTGGGTTCTTTCCCTTGGACACAATAGAGTCATCCGTCTGGTGGGATCTGCAGTGGGCAATCCCAATAGCTACAGGGAGATTGGAAGCCTTAGCATGGCCAAAATGTGCTTTGCATTAGTTACTGATCCTGCTTTTGTGGTAAGTAACCTGTGCTCCTTCCAGATAGTGGCATGGGGCAGGAAGATATGGAAAGTATATTTGGGACCTGTGTAGATATTTAGGTATTGTCCATGTGCCAGGTGAAAGGCACAGGTGAGGACTATTAGTTCAGCCTGTTGATTAATGGTGTGTGCAGGAAGGGCCTGTACCTCCACCACCTCAGTGTCTGACACTATGACATAGCTAACTTTTCTAGTCCCTTCTTATAGAAAGGAGCTACTATCTGTGTACCAGGTATAAATTGCTTGAGGCAATGTGCCCTCCCTTATGTGTGAAGAATGAGGTAATAGTTGCTCTAAATTCTCAGTGCAGGAGTGAGATAGGGAGTTGTTAGTATTAGGTCGAGGAAGATTGGAAATATTAAGAGGGGGGCATGATTGGAAGGTGAGTGTGGAATCTTCTATTAGTGCTACCTGAAGAGAAAGAACTCTGGAGGGAGGTAGAGTCTACACTCCTTTGTTAGTTAGGAGCTGTGACAGGTTGAAAAGTGAAGACAGTTATGGGCAACCCCAAAGTTAGTTTTTTGACTCTCGAATAATGAGTTCAGAAGCTGCTAAGGTACAAATACAAGGTGCCCATCCATGAATGGTTAAATTTTTTTTAACAAGTATGCTAAAGTATGCAAAAAAATGTCCCAGTTGGTGACCTAAGACTCCAAGGGAAAATACCTTTTTTTTTTTCAATTACATAGAGGGAAAAAGGACCAGTCAGGTCAGGGAGCTCTAAGGTTGGGGCCTTGTGGAGAGCCTGTTAGAGCCTCTGAGAGGGCTTGGTAACAGGTTTGAGAAGCAGTTTGTGGGTAGAGCCTAACACTGCTTCATATAAGAGTCAAGAAAGGAGGGAAAAAGGAAGGAAACCAGGAACATAAAAAGCTAGCCATTTCTAGGAATGATAAAATCTCTTCCTTTGTAGAAGGAACAGTTAGAGGCTGAATAAAATTTTTTCTATCCAAGGCAATAGCCTTTTGGGTTGGGGTAATTGTTAGTCCCAAATAGGTAACCTGAGGACAGTTGGACTTTAGAAGGTGAGACCCTGTAGTCTTGACTGGAAGGAAATTTAGAAGAGCATAGGTATTAGCTTAGCTAATCTCTATAGACTGGCTACAGAAAGGAAAATTGTCTACATAAAGAAGAATTTTAGATTTAGGGAGAGATGGAGAGTAAGTCAGAAGCCAGGGACTGACCAAATAGGTGTGGGCTGTCTTTGAATCCCTGAGGCAGAACAATCCAGGTAGTTTGGGTAGAAAAGTGGGTGTCAGGATCTGTCCAGGTAAAGGCAAATATGTTCTGTGGGTGTTGAGAGGGATAGAGAAGAATGCTTCCTTGAGATCTAGGACTGAAAAAAGAGAAGTTCCTGAGGGGATAGTGGAAAGAAGTATGTAGGGATTAGCTACAACAGGACATATGGGGACCTCTGCAGAATTAATGCACCTGAGGTCTTGAACCAGGCAATAGGTACCATTAGGTTTCTTAACTCCTAGTATAGGGGTATTGAAGGGCGAAGAAGTGGTGCGAAGGAGTTTTTTCCTTTTGGGTTCAGAAATGATAGGCTTTAGTCCCCTAAGCCTCTGGAGAAAGAGAGGGTACTGAGCTTGAGTGATGTACCTGCTAGAGTCCAGTAACTGGGTGACAACAGGAGAATGATGTTTAGCAATAGAGGGGTTTTGGACATCTCAAACTCTGGGATCTACCTGAGAAGCTGGTAAAGAAAACAGCATGTTAGTTGGTAGGTTGACTGCCTAGAAGGAGGAGCAGGGGAACTGCTGATGAGTTTGGGTTCAGGTAAGTGGGGGGAGCAAAGGAAATAGAGGCTCCCAATTTAGCTTAATTATTCTTTTCCAATAAGAATTGTACACCCTTAAAAATGCAACCAAGTGGTGGGGTCTGATGAGGAAGATAAGGTTGTCTTCCTACCCCAGTGATAGGGAAATGCAAAGGTGAAGTGGGGCCGCAAAATTCCCTTAGAATCAAGTAAGTGTCCCCAGTGTCCAAGAAAAAGGAGAGGGGCCAAACACATACCATGATAGTTATCCCAAGTTCCCTGCTGGTGATAGGCGTGATCAGGTCAAGGGAACTTTAGTTCCTTCAGTCATCCATAGCCAAGCCTAGGAGGTCAGTTGAAGGAGTATCTGGGTGGGATGTCCCTTTATTCTGTGTGACACAAGGGACATGGACAGCCCAATGCCCATCTTGATGGCACTTAGGACATGGTCCTTTTGGCATGAGCAGGGGGAGAGGAAGGGCAAGCCCTCACCCAGTGATCTTGCTGACCACATCTATAGCAGGGAGGTGGTAGTTCCTGAGCCTTAGAAGTCCAGGGGTCCAGGGTAGAAGCTGGAGTTGGTGCTGATCGGACAGCCTTTGCCAGCATGTGGTAATTTTGTTTTCAGGCTTTCTCATCTCTCTCATGGTACACCTTGAAGGCCAGAACCAAGACTTCTGCCTGTGAAGTTAGGGGCCCCCTCTCCAAGTACCTAAGTTTAGATTTTATGTTGGGGTAGCTCTGTGAAAAAGTAGATCATTAGAAGTTGCTTACCTTCTGTATTTTCAGGATCCAGATTAGTGTATTATAAAAAAGCCTTTGTGAGGCACTCTAAAAACTTGAGATGGGTTCTCCTGGTTGTCTTGGACAACCTCCTGGAGTTTTTCAAAATTTACTGGCTTTAAGGCTGCTTTCCTAAGACTGGCCAGAAGGCATGTAACAAACCTGTCTCTGGCTAAAATACCACCTGCAGAATTGTGATTCTATTGGGGATCCTGGTCAGGCACTGCCTCAGATCCAATTGGATATGTTCTGTCTGTTTGGTGAATTTTGTCTGCATGCATACTTGCTTCTTCCCAAACTTGCCTGTGTTCATCAGGAAGTAAAGTGTTAGTAAGCATATGAACATGGAAACATGGAAAGCCATGGAAAGTCAAGCTACAAGATTGAGTGATGTACTGGAACTCCTTAATAATGCTGGAAGAGATACAAGCGTAGGAACCCTGTTTGCTTTCTATTTAAGTTCACTCAGTGAGAAAGGAACATGTACTCTGACCAGACCATCAACTCCAGCCACTTCCCTTTAAGGAAGGACTGGTACTGGGTCAGGTGTTCCCAGAAGAGAAGGACTTGAAGGTATGGCTGTAGCCTTAGAACACATGAGAGGAGGGGCAATGTCCGCTGCCAGTTCAGGGCATTTGCAGCAACCAGCAGCTGGAACAGAAGGAGGGGAGGAGTCTGGAGAGGTCGAGATAGTAGGCTCTCTGGGGCCTGGTGAGAAGGAGAAACTGAGGTGACAGTTAGGGTTTTCACAGGCATGGTGACAGATATGCAGAGGATGGGAGGTGGTTCATTGGTGGGATCAAGCACAGCATCATCTAGTGGAGGGTGGGTAGATTTCATGGCTAAGAGAAGTTGGGTGGGAGATAGGAAGAGCAGAGGGAGGGTTTAGAACAAAGATAGATGAAAGCTTGAACATATAAAACCTCATTCCATTTACCAGACTGCTGGCAGTATGTATGGAGATCTCTTAAAACAATCAGGTCTAGAGTGCTATTAGGTGGCCATTTGGCATTATTATCTAAAGGGTATTGAATCCAGATCTTATTGCAGAGGTGTATCAGTTTTGAGTGCCTCAAATAGTGCATTAGTTTCAGAGATTTGAGATTTTCAAGGAGACACTCCAGTGGGGTGCCTGGATGTATGGTCGAAGACAAGTTAATGCCCATTGAGTGAGAGGAAAGCTGCTGAATAATCCATACATGGCAGCATCTCGGAGGAGTACCAGCAACTCGTACAGCCAAGCTAGAAAGTCAGGTCATCACAAGCAATTTCTAGGGGTCCAGAAATGTTTCCCAGAAATGTCAGAAAGCAATCCAACCTGGTCCAGGATTTTCAGCAGCTGCAAGAGCTCAAGGGATTTTTAGACTGCTTTTGAGAAGGGAAGTCACCCAAGGACTCTATGTACTAACGTAGGTCAGCCAGGAGGCCAGTCATATGGCCTGGGCATTGAAAGCCAACTCTGGGCATTGAAAGCCAACTCTTAGCCCAAAAGAAGCTGGCCAGGCCTTATCTGGGCCTAAGGTTCCCTCCAGTCAACAGGCGAAACTCCTTACATATTAATAAGGCCGTGTGTGTCTGCAGGATTCTGCAGTCCAGTAGCAGGAAATGTGGAATCCTTTGGTAGGATGGCCAGAGGCCAGCTCCATGTAGTAGGCCACTGTGGCAGAGCTCACATGGTAGAAGCCTGTGGGACTTGCAGAGGTGGCCACACTGATGGTCTGCGCAGTAGTGGGAATCCACGTGGTTGATGACAGTAGGTGCTAGCAGATGGAGTCCCCGTTGTGTAGTAGTGGCTGCAGGTGGTGATGGGGATGTGTTGGTTCTCCAGTGGCGGCGGCAGCTTCACAGCTGCACTGGATTGTGACCAGTGGTCACCTGGGCCTGCAGCTTCCCTAGGTAGTGATTCCCAGGTTTCAGCACCAATGTTGGGATTGAAGTGTATCAGCTCCAGGAAGACCATACCATGTGAGGTTTATTGAGGGGGAAAGGACAAAAGTGGCAGTGAAAAGAGAAGAGTGGAGTGGGGGTGTTCCTTTTATATATACAGAGGGTGATGTGGTCACAGGTAAATGTGAGCCCAATGGATTCTGGGTATTTGGTGACTGTTGCCGTGGCAACAAGGGTACAGGTCGCACTGTCACCTATGTGATGTCACAGGTTTCAGAGGTACTAGTACCAACAGAGGGTATTAAAGGAGATTACAGCAGTGTTCAGAGAACTTGCTGCAGTGTTTCTCACCTGCTCCCTAAATAAACAGCCTGTGTCTTTGACTCTGTGCCAGCTCAATTCCAACCCCCAGGGACAGGTAAAGTCAGGTTGTGAGTAGTCCAAGGCACAGTGAGCAGTCCAAAGGAGAGACAACAGATGCCCAAACATATATAGGTTATTGCCAATGTGCTTAGCAAACTTCCAACACTTGACTGTAAGTGTAGATTGTTGTAAATACCACAAAGTAGTCACAGAAAATGAAACAAATCTAGGATTTCTCTGAATATTTCATCCATACTGGCTAACTTTAAAAGCACTATACATAAATATTTGGAAGAGAAAAGTAATCATCAATTTTACCTATCTGAAAACCCTGACTATAACTTGCCTGGCTAGAGCAATAGTAGCATGGAAACTATGAGGGTAAATGTCTGTCTTTTAAATTTGTGAGCTGAAATTAATTATTCCTTCCTTAAAATTATTTTTAATAGGTATTCCTCTCTTCCAGAGTAACAGATACTAATATGAGATGTAGCAGCAAAAACATAGTTACACAGAAAAGTTGAAGAGTTATGTTCATCTGAGGTCAAGTCCTTTATAAGCCAGGTACCTATTGAAGACATGGGGGAGAGGTCTTAACATCTTTGGCTTGGCATTCTCATTTGAAGTGCAAAGATCATGGCACTGTGTGTGTGTGTGTGTGTGTGTGTGTGTGTGTGTGCATGTGTGTGTAATTCAATAACCAGATAAAATGTTTATACAAGCCCTCAGGGTTTCAGTCCTGTCCCCAATATATGATCATGTGTCCCCCTTCCCCTACCGGTCCCCTTTCCCACACACATTCTCCTTCTCTCCCCTCCTTCTCTCTGCTCCCCCAACCAGTGATTGCTTTTTCAATTTATGATTTGATATTTCGTGTGAACTTGTGATGAACTTTTGAACATGTGATCACATATTCTGCGAGGTGTATGAGTACTGAGGACAAAGAGAAAAAAGAAGTGAAGAAAATTTTCTGTTTCCTCTCTTAGAGTAGAATTTTTTCCCCTTTCCTGCTTAGGATCTTTCCACTTTCCCCCTTAGTTAGGTTTCATAGTAAACTATTTACAACTTAGTTATGAGAATCTAAAGCATATAGGTTTAGATGAATAATTCTGAGCAGAATCTTAGTAGTTTCCTGAGGGCTCACTCAGAACCCAGAAAGAATCTGCTTCCCTTCACTCCAAGCCTCAGTCCTAAGTACTAATGAGAGAAATATAATCCACAAACATGCCAATACTTAATAGTGTTTCTTACAATGAACATTACTGAGTGCAGTTCAAAGATAAGAGTGCAGTTTTTTTATGAAGTTATTTGGCAAAGATTTGTTATGCTCTGATTAGTTTATTAGTTCATTCTAGATTTGTAGTTCGAGGCATTGTCTATCATCTTGCTAGGAATTAGGACAGCAAATGCCTTGAAATTGTCTTTGCTTATTTAACCGTATCACTGTAGATGTTCATCACATGAATGTCCCTTATTAGAAAGCACACTATGCATCTATCAAATATATATTTCTGGTTTTGAATAAATTGAAACTCTTATAAGTAACTTAAAATGCTAAGAAACATACTATCTGTTCAAGTGAGTTATAAATTGCATATTTGAGTATGATTTATTGAGAGTATGTAAAGATCATTTATGTATCCCTACATAGGTAGTAGAGCAATGCATTGCATTAAAATATATACACATATATTATATATATATATTATATATATAAAATGTAACCTATGACAATAGTTAAGTTTAAACTGGTTAAATAGCAGCCCTATTTATAATTGCCAGATGCTGGAAAGAACCCAGGTATCCCTCAACAGAAGAGTGGATGCAAAAAATGTGGTATATCTACACAATGGAGTACTATTCAGCCATTAGAAACAATGAATTCATGAAATTCTTAGGCAAATGGATGGAGCTAGAGAACATCATACTAAGTGAGGTAACCCAGACTCAAAAGGTGAATCATGGTATGCACTCACTAATAAGTGGATATTAACCTAGAAAACTGAAATACCCAAAACATAATCCACACATCAAATGAGGTACAAGAAGAAAGGAGGAGTGGCCCCTGGTTCTGGAAAGACTCAGTGAAACAGTATAACGGGGAAGTGGGAAGGGGTGGGTGGGAGGACAGGGGAAGAGAAGGGGGCTTACGGGACTTTCGGGGAGTGGGGGGGCTAGAAAAGGGGAAATCATTTGAAATGTAAATAAATTATATCGAATAAAAAAATTGAAAAAAAAAGGAAAAAAATATATTTTCTTATTTATTTGAGTACACTCTCACTTCACTCAGACTTACCAGAAGAGGGCATCAGATCCCATTACAGATGGTTGTGAGCTACCATGTGATTTCTGGGAATTGAATACAGGACCTCTGGAAGAGCCATCAGTGCTCTTAACCTCTGAGCCATCTGTCCAGCCTGGTTAGATGTATCTTAAATCATTATATGGAAGAATACCAGTTTATTTCATATTGCTATAAGAATTAATCAGATCATAAAACATAAAAGATAAGAATTCATTTGCCCTATAATTGTAAAGTCTGAAAGTTCAATAGCATGGAGTTAGCATTTTTATTTGTTTATTTTTTACTATCTAGTAATGGTCTTCCTTATTAGCTACCAATGCCATTATGGGGTTTCATACTCATGACTTAACCTAAATTTAATTTTCTTTTATGTTTCATTTTTAATACCATTAGATTTGTGGGTTAGAACAGCATATAGATTTTTGACATTGTCAAAGCAAAGCAAATGAAAGTATGAGTAGGAATGTGTTAAAAATTATCTTCTATAAAACAATTATGCAGGAACATTGGTTATCTTTTCTAAGAGTAATGCAAGCATCAGCTTTCATACGTTTTCCCAGATCCTACTTATAATTGCCAATTTTATACAAATAATTTAATAAGGTAAAAACATAGTACTATAAAAATGATAAGACTTTCCAGAGAAATATGGAACTGTAGCACTGGATAACACCACGTCAATGAGTATCAGTTATATAATAAGCCAACTAAAAATTATTCCATACAGTTGTACAATATATACCATCCTGGATTGTAATACATATTGATTCAGATAGAGAATAAGTAAATATTATTGGGCAAATTATTGGATTTGGGACATGATTTTTTTATCAAAAAATGAAGATGATTTTACCTACCAGTTAAGGTACTTTTGTGATTTAAAAGTATTTGCAAAAGATTTGTTTCCCAAACAACACTTAATACAGCACCACATCTTTTTTTATGCTTTTAAAAAATATAGATATATTCTTTATTTAAATTTCAAATGTTGCCCACTTTCCTGGTCACCCCCTCCCCAGAAAATCCTGTAAGCCTTCTCCCCTTCTCCACTCAACCCACCCCCACTGCCCTGTCCTGGTATTCCTCTACAATATGGTATCAAGTCTTTCCAGGACCAAGGGACTCTCCCCCATTTGGTGTCCAACAAGATCATCCTCTGCTGCCGATGTGTCTGGGGCCATGGGTAAATTCAAGTGTACTCTTTGGTAGATTAGGGAGCTCTGGGAGTACTTGGTGACTGATATTGTTGTTCCATTTATGGTTCTGCAAACCCCTCCAGCTCCTTTGGTCCCTTTTTTATTTCATTGGGGACGCTGTGCTCAGTTCATTGGCTGGCTGAGAGTTTCCCACTCTGTATTTGTCAGGCACTAGAAGAACCTCCCAGGTGACAGCAATATCTGGCTCCGGTCAGCAAGCACTTGTGGGCATCCACAATAGTGTCTGGATTTTGTAATTGAATATGGGTTGGATTCCTAGGCAGGGTAATATCTGAATGGTCTTTCCTTCAGACCCTGCTCCATACTTTGTCTCTGTATCTCCTTGTGTGATTATTTTGTTCCTCCTTCTAAGAAGGACTAAAGTATCCATACTTTGTTCTTCCTCCTCCATGGCCACCATTTGATATGTGCTTTGCATCTTGGGTATTCCAAGTTTCTAGGCTAATATCCACATATAAGTGAGTGCATACCATGAGTGTTCTTTTGTGATTGGGTTACATCACTCGAGGTTATATTCTCCATTTACATCCATTTATCTAAGAATTTCATGAATTCATTGTTTTTTTATTCGATGTATTCTTTATTTACATATCAAATGATTTCCCCCTTTCTGGGTCCCCACTCTCAGCAAGTCCCATAAGTCCTCTTCCCTCCCCCTGTTCCTCCATCTACTCCTTCCCACTTCCCTGTTCTGGTATGCCGCTATACTGTTGCATTGAGTCTTTCGAGAACAAGGGGCCACTCCTCTGTTCTTTTTGGACATCATTTAATATGTAGATTATTTCTTGGGTATTCCAAGTTTCTAGGTTAATATCCACTTATCAGTGAGTGCATACCATAACTGATCTTTTGAGACTAGGTTACCTCACTTAGTATGATGTTCTCCAGCTCCATCCATTTGTCTACAAATTTCATGAATTCATTGTTTTTAATGGCTGAATAGTACTCCATTGTATAAATGTACCACATTTTTTGTATCCATTCCTCCGTTGAGGGACACCTGGGTTGTTTCCAGCTTCTGGTTACTACAAATAGGGCTGCTATGAACATAGTAGAGCATGTGTCCTTATTACATGCTGGGGAATCCTTTGGGTATATGCCCAGGAGTGGTATAGCAGGGTCCTCCAGAAGTGCCATGCCCAGTTTTCTGAGGAACCTCCAGACTGATTTCCAAAGTGGTTGCACCATCTTACAATCCCACCAGCAGTGGAGGAATGTTCCTCTTTCTCCACATCCTCGCCAGCACCTGCTGTCACCTGAGTTTTTTACCTTAGCCATTTTGACTGGTGTGAGGTGAAAACACAGGGTTGTTTTGATTTGCATTTCCCTAATGATTAATGATGTTGAACATTTCTTAAGGTGTTTCTCAGCCCTCCGAAGTTCTTCATGTGAAAAACCTTTGTTTTGCTCAGTACCACACTTTATAATGGGGTTATTTAGTTCTCTCAGTTATACCTTCTTGAGTTCTCTGTGTATAATAGATATTAGCCCCCTGTCAGATTTAGGGTTGGTGAAGACCCTTTCCCAATCTTTTGGTTGATGTTTTGTCCTTTTGACAGTGTCCTTTGCCTTACAGAAACTTTGTAGTCTTATGAGGTCCCATTTGTCATTCTTGATCTTAGAGCATAAGCTATTAGTGTTTTAGTCAGGAACTTTTCCCCTGTGCCCATGTCCTCAAGTGTTTTCCCCAGTTTCTTTTCTATTAGTTTCAGTGTGACAGATTTTATGTGGAGGTCCTTGATCCATTTGGAGTTGAGCTTAGTACAAGGAGATAAGAATGGATCGATTCACATTCTTCTGCATGCTGACCTCCAATTGAACCAGCACCATCTGTTGAAAAGGCTATCTTTTTTCCACTGGATGCTTTCAGCTCCTTTGTCGAAGATCAAGAGACCATATGTGTGTGGGTTCATTTCTGGGTCTTCAATCCTATTCCATTCATCTGCTTGCCTGACATTGTACCAATACCATGCAGTTTTTATCATTATTGCTCTGTAGTAAAGTTTGAGGTCTGGGAAACTGAATCCCCTTGAAGTTCTTTTACTGTTGAGAATAGTTTTAGCTATCCTGGTTTTTTTGTTATTCCAGATGAATTTGAGCATTGCTCTTTCTAGCTCTATGAAGAACTGGGTTGGGATTTTTATGGGGATAGCATTGAATCTGTAGATTGCCTTTGACAATATGGCCATTTTAACTATATTAATCCTGCCAATCCATGAGCATTGAAGATTTTTCCATTTTTTGAGATCTTCTTCGATTTCCTTCTTCAGAGATCTGAAGTTCTTGTCATATAGGTCTTTCACTTGTTTGGTTAGAGTCACCCCAAAATACTTTATGCTGTTTGTGGCTATTGTGAAGGGTGTCATTTCCCTAATTTCTTTCTCAGCCTGCTTATCCTTTGAGTATAGAAAGGCTCCTGATTTGCTTGAATTGATTTTGTAGCCAGCCACTTTGCTGAAGTTTTTTATCAGCTGTAGGAGTTCTCTAGTAGAGTTTTTTGGGTCACTTAAGTATACTATCATATCATCTGCAAATAGTGATAGTTTGACTTCTTCCTTTCAAATTTGTATCTCCTTCTATTGTCTAATTGCTCTAGATAGGACTTCAAGAACTATATTGAAAAGGTATGGAAAGAGGGGGCAGCCTTGTCTACTCCCTGATTTAATTTTGGTAATTGGTATCTGTCTAAGAAAATGTCCATTTCCTCCAGATTCTCCAGTCATGTTGAGTACAGGTTTTTGTAGTAGGATCTGATGATTTTTTGAATTTCCTCAGTTTCTGTTGTAATATCTCCGTTTTCATTTCTAATTTTGTTAATTTGGATACTTTCTCTGTGCCCTTTGGTTAGTCTGGCTAAGGGTTTATCTATCTTGTTGATTTTTTCAAAGAACCAGCTCCTGGTTTTGTTGATTCTTTATATGGGTCTCTTGGTTTCTACTTGAGTGATTTCAACTCTGAATTTGATGATTTCCTGTTTTCTCCTCCTCCTGGGTGAATTAGCTTCTTTTTGTTCCAGGGCTTTGAGTTGTTCTGTTAATCTTCTAGTGTATGCTCTCTCGATTTTCTTTTGGAGGCACTCAAAGCTATGAATTTTCCTCTTAGCACTGCTTTCATTGTGTCCCATAGATTTGTGTACGTTGTACCTTCATTTTCGTTAAATTCTAAAAAAATCTTTGATTTCTTTCTTTATTTCTTCCTTTACCAAGGTATCATTGAATGGATTATTGTTCAGTTTCCATGTATATGTGGGCTTTCTGTTGTTTTTATTGTTATTAAATACTACTTTTACTCCATAGTGATCTGATAGGAGGCATGGGATTATTTCAATCTTCTTATATTTGTTGAGGTCTGTCTTGTGACCAACTATATGATCGATTTTGGAAAAGGTACCTTGAGGTGCTGAGAAAAAGGTATATTCTTTTGCTTTGGGATGAAAAGTTCTATATAAATCGGTTAAATCCAATTGGTCCAAAGCTTCAATTAGCTTCACTGTCTCCCTGTTTAATTTCTGTTTTCCTGATCGGTCCATTGATTAGAGTGCAGTGTTGAAGTCACCCACAATTATTGTGTTAGGTGCAATATGTGCTTTGAGCTTTAGTAAAGTTTCTTTTATGGATGAGGGCGCCCTTGTATTTGGAGCATAGATGTTCAGGATGGAGAGTTCTTCTTGTTGTATTTTTCCTTTGACCAGCAAGAAGTGACTTTTCATGTCTCTTTTGATGACATTAGGTTGAAAGTCAATTTTATCTGATATTAGAATGGCAACTCTGGCTTGTTTCCTGAGACCATTTGCTTGTAAAATTGTCTTCCACCCTTTTATTCTAAGGTAGTTTTTGTCTTTGACACTGAGGTGTGTTTTCTGTATGCAGCAAAATGTAGTGTCTTGTTTACGTAATGAGTCTGTTAGTCTATGTCTTTTTATTGGGGAATTGAGTCCATTGATGTTAAGAGATATTAGGAAGTAGTGGTTATTTCCTCCCATCATTTTTGATGTTAATTTTATACTTGTGTGGTTATCTTCTTTTGGGTTTGATGAAGGAAGTTTAATATCCTGCTTTTTTCAGGGTATAGTTTCCCTCATTGTAATGGTGTTTTCCCCCTATTATCCTTTGTAGGGATAGGTTTCTGCAAAGATATTGTGTAAATTTGGTTTGTCATGGAATATCTTGGTTTCTCCATCTATAGTGATTGAGAGTTTCGCTGGGTATAGTAGTCTTGGCTGGCATTTGTGTTCTCTTAGAGTCTGCATGAGCTCCGCCCAGGATCTTCTAGCTTTCATGGTCTCTGGTGAGAAGTCTGGTGTAATTCTGATAGGTCTTCCTTTATATATTACTTGCCCTTTTTCTCTTACTGCCCTAAGTATTCTTTCTTTGTTTATACTTGGAGCTTTGATTATTATGTGACAGGAGGTAGTTCTGTTCTGGTTCAGTCTGTTTGGAGTTCTGTAGGCTTCTTGTATATTCATAGGCATCCCTCTCTTTAGGTTAGGGAAGTTTTCTTCCATAATTTTGTTGAAGATATTTGCTGGCCCTTTAAGTTGTAAATCTTCACTCTCATCAATGCCTATAATCCTTAGATTTGGCTTTCTCATTGTGTCCTGGATTTCCTGGATGTTTTGGGTTACAAGCTTTTTACGTTTTGCATTTTCTTTAACTGTTGAGTCCATGGTTTCTATGGTATCTTCGGCACCTGAGATTCTTTCTTCTCTCTCTTGTATTCTGTTGTTGATATTTGCATCTATGGTCCCTGATTTCTTCCCAAGGTTTTCTATCTCCAAAGTTGTCTCTCTTTGTGCTTTCTTAGTTGTTTCTATTTCTGGTTTCAGATCCTGGAAGTTTTTGCTCAGTTCCATCATTTGCTTGTTTGTGCTTTCCTCTAATTCTTTAAGAGATTTTTGTGTTTCCTCTTTCAGGACTTCTCCCTGTTGATCATAGTTCTCCAGTATTTTTTAAAGTGATTTTTCCATTTCCTCCTTATTGGCTACAAACTTCTGATCCATATTGTCCTGAATTTCTTTAAGTGATTTTTGTGTTTCCCTTGTAAGGGCTTCTAGCTTTTGATCATTTTTCTCCTGAATTTCTTTAAGAGATTTATTTATGTCCTTCATATGTTCCTCTAACAGCATCCTTACCAGTGCTTTTAAATCCAACTCTTGTTTTTCTGGTGTTTTGGGGTTCCAGGACTTTCTATTGTTGGAGAATTGGGTTCAGATGCTGCCATAATGTCTTGGTTTCTGTTAGTAATGTTCCTATGCTTGCCTTTATCCATCTAGTTCTCACTGGTGTTAGATGGTCTTATTGTCACTGGCTGGTGCCACAACTTATTGTGGACCTTTAGGGCTGTTTCTGAGACACTGGATGACTGGGTTTCCTCTGGCACAGATTACTGATATGCTGCCTTCCTCTTTTGTGCCTTTGGAGCCCAGCTCAGTCTTGCCTCAAGAAATGTTATACTTGGGTTGTCAAGGTGAACCAGGTGTTCTCAGACTGCTCTGTTATGGGGCAAAGACAGTGAGTGGGGGATCACTACCTCTGTTGAGAATCCCTGGGGGTGCAAACTGCCAGGGATCTGCCTGTGCTCAGGAACTAAGCACATAGGCGGTTCATCTGCCAGACCTCCGGGTGTGGGGCCTGTGTCCTGCCTGGAGACCAGCAGAGGGAGAGAATACAGGCCCCATAGGATACAGGCCCCATGACTGTCCGGCTTGCAGATAAACTGTCTATGTTCTCAGGTCCTGAATGCAGGCAGATCCCTGGAGATTTGCACCTCCAGAGATCCTAAGTTCAGGATAATACAGTACCTAGTGATGTTTTTCTGCTCTGGCAGGCCACAAAGATGGCCACGGGAGTTGCTACCTTTGCTGTTCTCCACGAAGCATACAGGCCCCACGAACTACCAGCTGGGAGATGAACCACCTATGTGCTCAGGTCCCGAGTGCAGGCAGACCTCTGGCAGTTTGCACCCCAGAGATCTAAAGCTCGGGGTGATACAGTACCTAGTGACACTCTTCTGCTCTGGCAGGCAGCGAATATGGCCGCAGGGATTCTCTCCCTGTGCTGGTCTCCAGGCAGGACACAGGCCCCATGCCTGGCAGACTGGCAGACAAACGCCTATGTGCTCTGATCTTGGGTGCAGGCAGACTCCTGGTGATTTGCACCCCCAGAGATCTAAAGCTTGGGGTGATACAGTACCTAGTAAAGCTCTTCTGCCCAGGCCAGCAGCGAATATGGCTAGGAGGATTCTCTCCCTCTGCTGGTCTCCAGGCAGGACACAGGCCCCACACCCGGAGGTCTGGCAGATGAACCGCCTATGTGCTTAGTTCCTGAGCACAGGCAGATCCCTGGCAGTTTGCACCTCCAGAGATCTAAAGCTCAGGGTGATACAGTACCTAGTGATGCTCTTCTGCTCTGGCAGGCAGTGAATATGGCTGCAGGGATTCTCTCCCTCTGCTGGTTTCCAAGCAGGACACAGGCGCCACGGGGCGGACTGGCAGATGAACCACCTATGTGTTCAGTTCCTGAGTGCAGACCCCTGGCGGTTTGCACCCCCAGGAATCTAAAGCTCGGGTGCTAGAGTACCTAGTGATGCTCTTCTGCCCCAGCAGGCTACAAATAAGGCCTCAGAGATTCTGTCCCTCTGCTGGTCTCCAGGCAGGACACAGGCCCCACGCCCAGCGGACTGGCAGATGAACCACCTATGTGTTCAGTTCCTGAGTGCAGTCAGACCCCTGGAGGTTTGCACCCCCAGAGATCTAAAGCTCGGGTGCTAGAGTGCCTAGTGGTGCTCTTCTGCCCCAGCAGGCTGCAAATATGGCCGCAGGGATTCTTTCCCTCTGCTGGTCTCTAGGCAGGACACAGACCCCACGCCTGGCAGACTGGCAGACAAACTGCCTATGTGCTCAGTTCCTGGGTGCAGGCAGACCCCTGGCGGTTTGCACCCCCAGAGATCTAAAACTCAGGGTGATACAGTACCTAGTGATGCTCTTCTACTCTGGCAGGCAGCGAATATGGCCGCAGGGATTCTCTCCCTGTGCTGGTCTCCAGGCAGGACACAGGCCCCATGCCCGGCGGACTGGCAGACAAACCGCCCATGTGCTCAGTTCTTGGGTGCCGGCAGACCCCTGGCGGTTTGCACCCCCAGAGATCTAAAGCTCAGGGTGATACAGTACCTAGTGAAGCTCTTCTACCTGGCCGGCAGCGAATATCGAATTCATTGTTTTAAATGGCTGAATAGTACTCCATTGTGTATATATACCATATTTTCTGTATCCATTACGCAATTAGGAGACATCTGGGTTTTTTCTAGCTTCTGGCTCTTATAAATAGGGCTGCTATGAACATAGTGGAGCATGTGTCCTAATTACATGCAGGAGAAACCTCTGGGTATATGCCCAGGAGTTGGTATGGCAGGGTCCTCCTATAGTATTATGCCCAGTTTTCTGAGGAACCGCCAGACTGATATCCAGAGTGGTTTTACCAGCTTGCAATCTCACCAGCAGTGGAGGAGTGTTTCTTTCTACACATCCTCGCCAGCACCTGTTTCTCCTGAGTTTTTGATCTTAGCCTTACTGACTGGTGTGAGGTGAAATCTCAGGGTTGTTTTTACTTGCATTTCCCTGATGATTAAAGATGTTGAACATTTCTTTAGGTGCTTCTCAGCCATTCTATATTCCTCAGGTGAAAATTTTTTGTTTAGTTTGTACCCCATTTTTTAATACTGTTATTTAGTTCTCTGGAGTTCTTTTTATATAGTGGATAATAGCCCTATGTCATATGTAGGGTTGGTAAAGATCTTTTTCCAATTTGTTGGCTGCCATTTTGTCCTATTGATAGTGTCCTTTGCTTTACAGAAACTTTGTAATTTTATGAGGTCCCATTTGTCAAGTCTTGATCTTAGGGCTTAGGCTATTGGGGTTCTGTTCTGGAAACTTTCCCCTGTGTGTATGTGCTCAAGGGTCTTCCCCATTTTTTTCTATTAGTTGCAGTGGTTGGTTTTACGTGGAGATCCTTGATCCACTTGCACTTGGGTTTAGTACAAGGGGATAAGAATGGATCGATTTGCATCATACACGTCAGTTGAGCCAGCACCATTTGTTGAAGAGGCCATCTTTTTTCCACTGGATGGTTGTAGCTCCTTTGTCAAAGATCAAGTGACTGTAGGTGTTTGGGTTCATTTCTGAGTCTTCAATTCTATTCTACTGATCTGCCTGCATGTCACTGTACCAATACCATGCAGTTTTTAACACTATTGCTCTGTAGTACTGCTTGAGGTCTGGGATACTGATTCCCCCAAAAGATCTTTTACTGTTGAGAATAGTTTTAGCAATTCAGGTTTTTTTTTTTTAATTCCAGATGAAATTGAGAATTGCTCTTTTGAGCTTTATGAATAATTGAGCTGGGATGTTGGTGGGGACTGCATTGAATTTGTATATGGCTTTTGGCAAGATGACCATTTTTACTATATTAATTCTGCCAATCTGTCAGCATGGGAAATCTTTCTTTTTTCTTTCTTTCTTTCTTTCTTTCTTTTTTTTTTTTTTTTTTTGAGGTCTTATTGGATTTCTTTCTACAGAGACTTGAAGTTCTTGTCACACAGGTCTTTCACTTGTTTGGTTAGATATTTTATATTGTTTGTGACTATTTTGAAAGGAGTAGTTTTCCCAATTGCTTTCTCAGCATGTTTATTCTTTGAGTATAGGAAAGCTACTGTTGTTCTTGAGTTGATTTTATAACCAGCCACTTTCCTGAAGTTGTTTATCAGCTGAAGGAGTTCTCTAGTGGAGTTTTTTTAGGACACTTAAGTATACTATCATACCATCTGCAAATAGTGATAACTTGACTTCCTCCTTTCTTATTTGTATTCCTTTGCCCTCCTTTTGTTGTCTAATTGCTCTAGCTAGAACTTCAAGTACTATATTGAATAGATATGGAGACAAAGGGGAGCCTTGTCTTGTCCCTGATTTTAGTGGGAATGCTTCAAGTTTCTCTCCATTTAGTTTGATGTTGGCTACCAGTTTGCTGTATATTGATTTTACTATGTTTAGTAATGGGCCTTGGATACCCGATCTTTCTAAGACTTTTAGCATGAAAGGATGCTGAATTTTGTCAAGTGCTTTTTCACCTTCTAATGAAATGACTGTGTGTTTTTTTTTTCTTCGAGTTTATATTGTGGATTATATTGATGGATTTCCATATATTGAACCATCCCTGCATCCCTGGTATGAAGCCTACTTGATTGTGGCGAATGTTAGTTTTGATGTGTTCTTGGATTCGGTTAGCAAGAATTGTATTGAGTATTTTTGCATCGACATTAATAAAGAAAATTGGTCTGAAGTTCTCTATCTCTGTTGGATCTTTGTGTGGCTTTGGTATCAGTGTAATTGTGGCTTCATAGAATGAGTTGGGTAGAATTCCTTCTGTTTCTATTTTGTGAAATATTTTGAAGAATTTTGGTGTTAGGTCTTCTTTGAAGGTCTGATAGAATTCTGCACTAAAACCATCTGGTCCTGTGCTTTTTTTGGTTGGAAGACTTCCAGTGACCACTTCTATTTCTTTAGGGGTTATGGGACTGTTTAGATGGTATATTTGATTTGTATTTAATTTAGGTATTTGGTATCTGTCTAGGAAATTGTCCATTTCCTCCAGATTTTCCAGTTGTGTTGAGTATAGGCTTTTGTAGTAGGATCTGATGATTTTTGAATTTCCTCAGTTTCTGTTGTTGCATCTCCCTTTTAATTTCTGATTTTTGTTAATTTGGATACTGTCTCTGAGCCTTGTGCTTAGTCTGGCTAAGGGTTTATCTATCTTGTTGGTTTTTTCAAAAACCAGCTCCTAATTTAGTTGATTCTTTGCATAGTTGTTTTTGTTTTTACTTGATTGATTTCAGCCCTGAGTTTGATGATTTTCTGCCTTCTACTCTTGGGTGTATTAGCTTCTTTCTGTTCCAGAGCTTTCAGGTGTTCCATTAATCTGCTAGTGTACACTCTCTCTAGATTCTTGTTGGAGGCACTCAGTGCTATGAATTTTCCTCTTAGCACTCCTTTCATTGTGTCCCATAAGTTTGGGTATGTTGTACCTTCATTTTCATAAAATTCTAAAAAGTCTTTGATTTCTTTCGTTATTTCTTCCTTGACTAAAGTATCATTGAGTAGAGCATTATTCAGCTTCCATGTGTTTGTGGGCTTTCTGGGGTTTTTTTTTGTTTGTTTTGTTTTGTTTTTTTGCTATTGAAGACCACTCTTACTCTATAGTGATCTGATAGGAGGCATGGGATTAGTTCGATCTTCTTATATCTTTTAAGGTCTGTTTTGTGACAAATATGTAGTCAATTTTGGAGAAGGTATCATGAGGTGCTGAGAAGAAGCATCTATTTTTTGATTTAGCATGAAATACTCTCTCTATATATATCTGTTAAATCCATTTGGTCCAAAGGTTCAGTTAGTTTCACTGTGTCTCTGTTTAGTTTGTGCTTCCTTGATCGGTCCATTGAAGATAGTGGAGTGTTGAAGTCAATGACAATTATTGTGTTAGGTCCAATGTGTGCTTTGAGCTTTAGTAAATTGTCTTTTATAAATGAGGGCACCCTTGCATCTGGAGCATCGATGTTCAGAATTGAGAGTTCTTCTTGGTGGATTTTACCTTTGATATGTATGAAGTGTCCTTCCACATCTTTTTTGAGGATTTTAGGTTGAAAGTCAATTTTATCTGGTATTAGGATGGCAACTACAGCTCGTTTCCTGGGACCATTTGCTTGGAAAATTGTTTTCCAGACTTTCACTCTGAGGTAGTGTTTGTCTTTGACACTGATGTGCATTTCCTGGATGCAGCAAAATGCTGGGTTCTGTTTATGTATCTAGTCTGTTATTTTATGTCTTTTTATTGGGGAATTGAGTCTGTTGATGTTAATATATATTAATGAATAGTTATTGTTGTTTCCTGACATTTTTGTTGCTATCTTCTATTTTGGTGATTATCTTCTTTTGGATTTGTTGAAAGATTACTGTCTTGCTTTTTCTCGGGTGTCGTTGCCCTTCTCATATTGGAGTTTTCTATACATTGTCCTTTGTAGAGCTGGATTTGTGGAAAGATATTGTATAAATTTGGTTTTATCATGAAATATCTTGATTTCTCCATCTATGGTGTCAGGGCTGGAGTTCTCTTAGAGTCTTTATGAGATCTTCCCAGGATCTTCTAGCTTTCATGGTCTCTGCTGACAAGTCTGATGTAATTCTGATAGGTCTTCTTTTACATGTTACTTGGCCTTTTTATCTTACTATATTTAATATTCTTTCTTTGCTTAGTACATTTGATGTTTTGTTTATTATGTGACTGGAGGTATTTCTGTTCTGATCCAGTCTATTTGGAGTTCTGTAGGCCTCTTGTATGTTCATGGGCATCTCTCTGTTTAGGTTAGGGAAGTTTTCTTCTATAATTTTGTTGAAGATATTTACTGGCACTTTAAGTTGCAAATCTTCACTCTCTTCTAAGGATTATAGGTAGAGAAGAGAGGAAAATTCATATATCTATCTATAGGTAACATTTTAGAATTCAGAGATTGTTTTACGTATTTAAAATATGTAACAATACTTAATGGGAAGAAATCCTATAAATTTGCAAGGGAAGAAAGAAGAGTATATGAGAAAGTTTGCTGGAAGCAAACGAGGGAGATAATATAATCTCAAAAAATTAAAAAAAAAAAACCCTTTAAAATAAGAACATTTGTTTAGAACCATAAATCTTAATGGAACACTTCCCATAAATTATCAAAAATATTTTTTTTTAAAGTTAACAATGCTTATGTGTATCCATGCCTGTACTTATGCCCACACATATGCATAAATATAGTCTTCAAATTTCAAACTCATAATTGAAAAAATACTGATTTCCATAATATGAACATAGATACAATATATATAAAACACATATTGGAAATTAGCAAGTAAAAGTGTTCCAGTGTAGGAAATCCATAGCTTTTTAATATTGCTATTTAATAAAATGACAATTACCACAGCTATCACTCATCGATAATCTGTGAAGAATGTTGCACAATATCCATTGAAGCTTTATGAAATTTGTGGGTTACAGAGTGTAAACATAACAGATGCTACTCTATTCAGATGCCTGATAGCAGTTCCATATTCTTCTACACAATTCATTTTCACTGTATGAAAACATATCATAAAAATAAGAAAAATAAATTTATTTGTGAAGTAGCCACAGAATAATCAAAACATTTAAAATAGTCTTGTATTTGATGGTTTGGAGCATGAAAACAAACACTTTGATGATGTGCTATTATTTTAAATTTCAATATTGTAAAATAATAGGTTGAAAAAAAGACAATGATGTCAAATTTAATTATTTTGCTGCTGCATTCAATGTTGATATTCTAGGATAGAACCCACTTTCACTAGAAAAAGAACTATTGTTCTGATGATGTAACCGATTATATATTAGTATTGTAGGAGAGAATAAGTATTTATAGTACTACACATAATGTATTTTTTTCTTTCAGAATTTTACACATACCTATGACATAATTTGGTATCCTCTAATCCCTATACTCCAATTTCTCTGTCCACCTACTACCACGTTTCTTTCCAAAATTTATGTAATCTTTTTGAAACCCTCTGAGCTTTCATTGTATACATAGGTATAGGCCAGTCTACAAACATCAGCAGCATATCAGGCCCATATCTGAATAAAATTGATCTTTTTCCTCTAATATTCATCAGATGTTTCTCAGATGTGGTAGAACTTTGTGGATCTCTTTGCTATCCAGGCTGGGATTTTGGTATTTGTAGGTCTTGTGCAAGCAGTTACAACTACTATGAGTCCATGTGGGACATGATTCTGTCAAGACCAGAAGATAATGCTTTGTAGCACACCTCCACTATCCATGACTATTAAAGCTTTCTACCCCCTCTTCTCTTGTAACATCTGAAGGTTTGGAAGATGATGGTGTGATTTTTTTTAAAATTATTTTATTAGTTATTTAACTTATTTACACTTTAATGTTATCTCACTTTCCAGTTTCCCCTCTGCAAGTCCCCTACTATCCCATTCCACTTCTCCTTCTATGAGAGTTCTTCCCTACCCACCCACTCACTCCCACCTCGTAGCCCTAGCATTCACCTATGCTGTTGCATCAAGCCTTCACAGAACCAAGGGCCTACCATCTCATTGATGCCAGATAAGGCCATCCTTTGCTATATGTGCATCTGGAGCCATGAGTTTGTCCTTGTGTATTCTTTGGCTGGTAGTATAGTCCCTGGGATCTCTGGAGGGTCTGCTTGGTTGATATTGTTGTTCTTCCTATGGGATTGTAAACCCCTTTAGCTCTTTCAATCCTTCTCCTAACTCCTCCATTGGGGTCTCTGTGCTGGGCCTGATTGTTGGTTGCAGGCATCCACATCTATATCAGTAAGGCTCTGGCAGAGTCTCTCAGGAGATAGCAGGCTTCTGTCAGCAAGTACTTCTTGGCATTAGCACTAGTGATTGGGTTTGGAGGCTGCATATGGGATAAAATCCCATGTGGGGCAGTATCTGGATCGTCTTTTCTTCAGTCTCGGCCCCATTCTTTGTCCTTGTATTTCCTTTAGACAGGAGCAATCGTGAGTTAAAATTTTTGAGAAGGGTGGGTACCCCAATCTCCCAACCAGGAGCTGTGTCTAACCTCTGGATATGGTATCTACAGTTTCGGATTCCCCTTTGTTGGGCATTTCAGCTAATCTCATACCTGTTAGTTCCTGGAAGCCTCTTGCTTTCTTGGAGTCTGGGACTTTCTGATGATTACTCATGTTCCTCATCCCCCATTACTGCACACCTTTGTTCAATTACCTGAATCCCTCTACAACTGATTCTGTCTCCTCCACAACTGGTCCTGCCCCACTTTCTCTCGCTCTCCCTTCTATCTTCCTCCCAACTTTCTCCTATCCTCTATCTCCAGTGATTATTTTGTTCCTACTTCTAAGTAGTACAATTACACTTTAGTCTTCCTTCCTCTTGAGCTTCACATAGTCTCTATGTCATATCATGGGTATTCTGAGCTTTTGTCCTAATATCCACTTATCAGTGAATACATACCATGTGTGTTCTTTTGTGATGGGGTTATCTCACTCAGGATGATATTTTTTAGTTCCATACATTTGCCTAAGAATTTCATAAATTCATTATTTTTTATTTTATCCTTATCATATCTTTTTAAAATATTTTTATTTTCTATATTCTTTGTTTACATTCCAAATGATTTCCCCTTTCCCGGATCCACCCTCCCCATATGTCTCATAAACATTCTTCTCTCCATCCCTTCTCCAATCACCTCCCTCTTTTTTCTCTGTCCTTATATTCCCCTCCAATGCTAGATCAATCCTTTCCAGGATCAGGACCCTCTCCATACTTCTTCATGGGAGTCATTTGTTACGTGATTTGTGCCTTGGGTATTCAGGGCTTCTGGGCTAATTAATATCCACTTATCAGAGATTGCATTCCATGTGTATTCTTTTGTGATTGGGTTACCTCACTTAGGATGATATTTTCCAGATCAAACCATTTGCCTAAAAATTTTGTGAATTCATTGTTTCTGATTGCTGAGTAGTATTCCATTGTGTAAATATACCACATTTTCTGTATCCATTCCTCCTTTGAGGGGCATCTGGATTCTTTCCAGATTCTGGATATTATAAATAAGGCTGCTATGAACATAATGGAGCATGTGTCTTTATTGCATGCTGGAGAATCCTTTGGGTATATGCCCAGGAGAGGTATAGCAGAGTCCTCCGGAAGTGTCATGTCCAGTTTTCTGAGGAACCTCCAGACTGATTTCCAAAGTGGTTGTACCATCTTACAGCCCCACCAGCAGTGGAGGAGTGTTCCTCTTTCTCCACATCCTCACCAACACCTGCTGTCTCCTGAGTTTTTGACCTTAGCCATTCTGACTGGTGTCAGGTGAAATCTCAGGGTTGTTTTGATCTGCATTTCCCTAATGGCTAATGATGTTGAGCACTTCTTAAGGTGCCTCTCGGCCATCAGAATTTCTTCAGGTAAAAATTCTTTGTTTAGATCTGTACCCCATTTTTAATAGGGTTTTTGGTTCCCTGGGGTCTAACTTCTTGAGTTCTTTGTATATATTGGATATTAGCCCTCTATCAGATGTAGGGTTGGTGAATATCCTTTCCCAATTTGATGGTTGCCTTTTTGTCCTTTTAACAGTGTCCTTTGCCTTACAGAAACTTTGTAATTTTATGAGGTCCCATTTGTCAATTCTTGATCTTAGAGCATAAGCTATTGGTGATCTGTTCAGGAACTTTTCCTCTGTGCCCATGTCCTCAAGAGTCTTCCCCAGTTTCTTTTCTATTAGTTTCAGTGTGTCTGGTTTTATATGGAGGTCCTTCACTTGGAGTGAAGTTTAGTACATAGTGATAAGAATGGATCAATTCGAATTCTTCTGCATGCTGACCTCCAATTGATCCAGCACTTTTGTTGAAAAGGCTATCTTTTTTCCACTGGATGTTTTTGGCTCCTTTGTCGAAGATCAAGTGACCATAGGTGTGTGGATTCATTTCTGGATCTTCAATTCTATTCCATTGGTCAATTTGTCTGTCACTGTGCCAATACCATGCAGTTTTTAACACTATTGCTCTGTAGTATTGCTTGAAGTCAGGGATACTGATTCCCCCAGAATTTCTTTTGTTGTTGAGAATAGTTTTAGTTATCCTGGGTTTTTTCTTATTCCAGATGAATTTGAGAATTGTTTTTTCTAACTCTGTGAAGAACAGAGTTGGGATTTTGATGGGGATTGCATTGAATCTGTAGATCGCTTTTGGCAGGATGGCCATTTTAAGTATATTAATCCTGCCAATCCACGAGCATGGCAGATTTTTCCATTTTCTGAGGTCTTTTTCGATTTCCTTCTTCAGAGACCTGAAGTTACTGTCATATAGATCTTTCACTTGTTTGGTTAGAATCACATCAAGATACTTTATATTGTTTGTGGCTACTTTGAAGGGTGTCATTTCCCTAACTTCTTTCTCAGCCTGCTTATCCTTTGAGTATAGGAAGGAAACTGATTTGCTTGGGTTGATTTTATAACCAGCCACTTTGCTGAAGTTGTTTATCAGCTGTAGGAGTTCTCTGGTGGAGGTTTTCGGGTCACTTAAGTAGACTATCATGTCATCTGCAAATAGTGATAGTTTGGCTTCTTCCTTTCCAATTTGTATCCCCTTACCCTCCTTATGTTGTCTAATTGCTCTAGCTAGAACTTCAAGTACTATATTGAAAAGATATGGAGAGAGAGGACAGCCTTGTCTAGTCCCTGATTTTAGTGGGATTGCTTCAAGTTTCTCTCCATTTAGTTTGATGTTGGCTACTGGTTTGCTGTATATTACTTTAACGATGTTTAGGTATGGGCCTTGAATTCCTGTTCTTTCCTAGACTTTTAGAATGAAAGGATGCTGGATTTTGTCAAATGCTTTTTCTGCATCTAATGAGATGATCATATGGTTTTTTTTCTTTGAGTTTGTTTATGTAGTGGATTGCATTGAGGGATTTCCTTATATTGAACCATCCCTGCATCCCTGGGATGAAGCCTACTTGATCATGGTGGATGATCGTTTTGATGTGTTCTTGGATTCAGTTGGCAAGAATTTAATTAAGTAAATTTTTGCATCAATATTCATAAGAGAAATTGGCCTGAAGTTCTCTTTCTTTGTTGGATCTTGTTGTGGTTTTGGTATCAGCGTAATTGTGGCTTCATAGAACGTGTTGGGTAGAGTTCCTTCTGTTTCTATTTTGTGGAATAGTTTGAAGAGTATTGGTGTTAGGTCTTCTATAAAGGTCTGATAGAACTCTGCAGTGAAGCCATCTTGTCCCGTGCTTTTTTTTTTTCTTTTTTTTTTTTTTTTTTTTTTTTTGGTTGGGAGACTTTCTATGACCCTTTTTATTTCTTCAGGTGTTATGGGATTGTTTAGTTGATCTATTTGATCCTGATTTAGTTTTGGTGTCAGATATCTGTTTAGGAAACTGTCCATTTCCTCCAGATTCTCCAGTTGTGTTGAGTATAGGCTTTTGTAGTAGGATCTAATGATTTTTTGAATTTCCTCAGTTTCTGTTGTTATATCTCCCTTTTCATTTCTAATTTTGTTAATTTGGATACTTTCTCTGTGCCCTTTGGTCAGTCTGGCTAAGGGTTTATCTATCTTGTTGATTTTCTCAAAGAACCAGCTCCTGGTTTTTTTGATTCTTTGTATGGTTCTCTTTGTTTCTACTTGGTTGATTTCAGCCCTGAGTTTGATAATTTCCTACCTTCTACTCCTCCTGGGTGAAATAGATTCTTTTTGTTCCAGGGCTTTCAGGTGTGTCATTAAGCTGTTGGTGTATACTCTCTCCATTTTCTTTTTGGAGGTACTCAGGGCTATGAGTTTTCCTCTTAACGCTGCTTTCATTGTGTCCCATAGATTTGGGTATGTTGTGTCTTCATTTTCATTATGTTCTAAATAGTCTTTATTTTCTTTCTTTATTTCTTCCTTAACCAAGGTATCATTGAGTAGAATATTGTTCAGTTTCCTCGTGTATGTGGGTTTTCTGTTCTTTTTGTTGCTATTGAAGACCACCTTTTCTCCATAGTGATCTGATAGGAGGCATGGGGTTAGTTCGATCTTCTTATATTTGCTGAGGTCTGTCTTGTGACCAATTATATGGTCGATTTTGGAGAAGGTACCATGAGGTGCTGAGAAAAAGGTATATTCTTTTGCTTTAGGATAGAATGTTCTATATATATCTGTTAAATCTAATTGATCCATAGCTTCAATTAGTTTCAATGTGTCCCTGTTTAGTTTGTTTTCCTGATCAGTCCATTGAGGAAAGTGCAGTGTTGAAGTCACCCACAATTATTGTGTTAGGTGCAATGGGTGCTTTGAGCTTTAATAAAGTTTCCTTTATGAATGAGGGTGCCCTTGCATTTGGAGCATAGATGTTCAGGATTGAGAGTTCTTCTTGTATTTTTCCTTTGACCAGCAAGAAGTGTCCCTCAGAGTCGCTTTTGATGACTTTGGGTTGAAAGTCAATTTTATCTGATATTAGAATGGCTACTCCAGCTTGTTTCCTGAGACCATTTGCTTGTAAAATTGTCTTCCAGCCTTTTACTCTAAGGTAGTGTTTGTCTTTGACCCTGAGTTGTGTTTCCTGTATGCAGCAAAATGTAGGGTCCTGTTTATGTATCCAGTCGGTTAGTCTATGTCTTTTTATTGGGGCATTGAGTCCGTTGATGTTAAGAGATATTAAGGAATAATGATTGTTACTTTCTGTCATTTTTGATGTTATTTTTTTAAATGTGATTGGTTAACTTCTTTTGGGTTTGATGAAAGTTTACTATCTTGCTTTTTCCAGGGTGAAGTTTCCCTCCTTGTATTTGTCTCCCTTTGTGTTTTCCTCCTATTATTCTTTGTAGGGCTGGGTTTGTGGATAGATATTGGGTAAACTTGGTTTTGTTATGGAATATCTTAGTTTCTCCATCTATGGTGATTGAGAGTTTTACTGGGTATAGTAGTTTTGGCTGGCATTTGTGTTCTCTTAGAGTCTACCTGAGATCTGCCCAGGATCTTCTAGCCTTCATAGTCTCAGGTGAAAAGTCTGCTGTGATTCTGATAGGTCTTCCTTTATATGTTAGTTGGCCTTTTTCTCTTAGTGCCTTTAATATTCTTTCTTTGTTTAGTATATTTGGTGTTTTGATTATTATGTGACATGAGGGATTTCTGTTCTGGTCCAGTCTGTTTGGAGTTCTATAGGCTTCATGTATATTCATGGGCATCTCTCTCTTTAGGTTAGGGAAGTTTTCGTAAATAATTTTATTGAAGATATTTGCTGGCCCTTTAAGTTGTAAATCTTCACTCTCATCTATGACTATAATCCTTACATTTGGTCTTCTCATTGTGTCCTGGATTTCCTGGATATTTTGGGTTACAAGCTTTTTGCATTTTGCATTTTCTTTAACTGTTGAGTCCATGGTTTCTATGGTATCTTCAGCATCTGAGATTCTTTCTTCTATCTCTTGTATTCTGTTGTTGATATTTGCATCTATGTCCCCTGATTTCTTCCCAAGGCTTTCTATCTCCAAAGTTGTCTCCCTTTGAGTTTTCTTAGTTGTTTCTACTTCTGATTTTAGATCCTGGATGGTTTTGCTTAGCTCCTTCACTTGCTTGTTTGTGCTTTCCTGTAATTCTTTAAGAGATTTTTGTGTTTCCTCTTTCACGACCTCAGCCTGTTGACTAAAGTTCTCCTCTATTTCTTTAAGTGATGTTTGTGTTTCCTCCTTATTGGCTTTTGTATTCTCCTGAATTTCTTTCAATGATTTTTGTGTTTCCCTTGCAAGGGCTTCTAACTTTTGATCCATTTTCTCCTGAATTTCTTTAAGTATGTCCTTCATGTGTTCCTGTACCAGCATCATGACCAGTGATTTTAAATCCACATCTTGTTTTACTGGTGTGATGGGGTATCCAGGACATGCTGCTAAAGGAGATTGGGTTCAGATGTTGCCATATTGCCTTGATTTCTGTTAGTGTCGTTCTTGCGTTTGCCTTTTGCCATCTAGTTTTCACTGGTGTTAGCTGGTCTTGTCAATGCTGGACTCACCAGTGCAAGCTGCCTCTTCCCAGGTGGCCTCTGGTGCACAGCTTACCTCCTGCACTGCCTGAAGACAGGGTGCTGTGGCCCAGGCTGTTCAGATCCTGAAGCAGACACCTGAATCCTCCTGCAGGGGCCTGCTGGACTCACCAGAGCACACTGACTCCTCCCAGCCGGCCTCCCATAAGTTCCTCTTGCCTCTTGCAGGACCTGGAGATGTGGCATTGCTGCCCAGGTTGTTCTCGATCTGGAAGCGGAGAGATCTGAGGGCTCCCTCCAGAGGCCTCAGGATTGGAACCTAAGCTCCATGCCAAGGAGCAAACTGTGCACTCCCAGTCTGCCTCAGGGTGCACACCAGGTCTCCAGCACTTCCTGGAGACCCAGCGCTGTGGCCCAGGCTGTTCAGATCCCAAAGCAGACACCCGAAGGCTCCCGCCGGGGCCTGCTGGATTCACCAGAGCACACTGACTCCTCCCAGCCACCCTCCCAGAAGCCCCTCTTGCCCATTATTTTTAATAGCTGGGCTCCATTGTAAAATTGTACCAAATTTTCTGTACCCATTCTTCTGTTGAAGGTCATCTGGGTTCTTTCCAGTTTTGGGCTATTATAAATATGGCTGGTATGAATGTATCCTTCTTACATGTTGGAGCACCTTCTGGATATATGTCCAGGAGTAGTATAGCTGGGCCTTTGGTAGTACTATGTCTAACTTTCTGAGGAACCTCTGAACTGATTTCCGGAGTGGTTTTACCAGATTGCAATCCTACCAGCAATGGAGGACTATTCCTCTTTCTCTACATCTTCACCAGCATCTGCTGTCACCTGAGTTTTTGATCTTAGCCATTCTGATTGGGTAGTGTGATATTGATACAGTAGAAAACTCCATAGTTGTTGTGGACAGCCCTGGACTTGTATTTTGATGCTAATTCCACTCCTCAGAGGGGCTGCAGATGAGGAGTTGCCTTGTGAACCTTCTCCCCACCTTAACTTTTCAAATAAAGGCCTGAGCCAATGATTGGGCAGGAGGAAGTAGGAGGAGCTGAGAGTCGAGGGGAGGAGCAATGGGAATAAACAGGAGGGGAAGGAGCTACTGGGGAGAAATGGAGAGACACTGGAGGGAGAGAAGCTCGTGGCCTAGGGAAATGACAAGTTATATGGGATAATATAGATGTAATAGAGTAGTGTAGTGGGAGGTCACCCAATCTAGGCTTTTATCTTGTTTTGTTAACTGATTGAGTTGAGCTTTCTTTTACCAGGGAACTGGGTTGGAAGCAAAGTAGCCACAAAATGGCACACAACGTATTGTTTAGAACCTAACAAATCTGAGATAAAACATTAACTGCCCCTGAAGCCCCGAAGGGCTTGGGCAGTAGATATAAAAGGTTATGGATCAGGTAATTTATTGATAGAGGAGAGAGATAGCATCTTGAAACTTAAAGATGGAAAAAACAATAAATGACTTTTTGGCTTTATGTGATGACATTTTAAATGGTTTGACAGGGATGGATTTAAAGGAAATAGTCACCTGTATTGCAATATTTAGTCTCTTGAATTACTATGTCATCTCAAAAGACAGGGTACTAGACAAAAAAATCCTTGCCTTAGAAAAGAGATTGCAAGTAACACTAGAACTAAAGTTTCAGGATTTCATAGGTCAATATAAGGCAGATGCTGCAATATTAGAATTACAACACAAAGAAAAGCTAAGATTATGGAAGCAGGGCTTAGAACGGAAGATACAGGAAATTATAAAAGAACATGAACAACAGAAAAAGAAATTTAAGACTTGGCAATGTGGCCTAGAGGAAACACTAGAATTGAAGACCCAGGAAATTATAGAACAGAATAAGAGACAGAAGGAGAAGAATGAAGGTGGGAGACAGGAGTTAGAAAAGATTCTAGAACAAAGGATGCAGCAGTTCACAGATAAGACTGAGCAGCAGAGAGAAAATAATGAGGATTGGAAGGTAGACTTGGAGGATAATCAAAATTAATCAAAATGGACAGTAAACTATCAGAATTGCAATATAAAGAAAAGTTCAAAATGTGGAGACAGAACCTTGAAGAGAAAATACAGGGACTCAAGGAAAAGGAAAATACTCAGGTAGAGATAGAAGATAAAAGTAGAGAAAGCTAACCAAAGGTTATTAAAAAACAAACTTTAGTCTATCTGGTAAATATACAACAAAGACCTCCAGATAATGATCATCCACAGGGTTATCAGGAATTTGAATAGCAACCTGTGGATGTGTTAGATCTAAGAAAATTTAAGGAAAGTGTCACTAATTTTGGAATGCATTGACCATTTGTGAAGCAAATTCTGACTTCTTGGCCTATTAAAAATAGAATAATCCCACAAAACTGGAAGGATATGGCAAGAGCAATACTAGAACCTGCTGCTAATTTACAATGGGTCACATGGTGGAGAGATGGGGCAAGGGAGATAGCATGACAAAATAGAGGCGGGGTAGAGAGATTTCCATAGACCAACTGCTTGGTGAGGGTTGCTTTGCTGAGATAAGAGTTGCAGGCTATAAACAACGAAGAAACCTTAGCCTTGTGTTTATTGTCAGCTTTAAAGGCCTGGGACAAAGTTGCAGAATCAGGGAAAAGACTTGAACCATTTATTCAAGTCATACAAGGTCCACAAGAAACCTTCTAACTTTTTAGAAAGACTAACCTTAGCTATGGAAAGGAATATATCAGATTCTGCAGTGAGGAAGGCAATAATTGAGTCTTTAGCTTTTGAGAATGCGAATACTGAATGCAAAAAAGTAATCAGACCACTGAGGGCAAGGTCAGCATCAATAGATGAATGGATTAGATATACAGTTGATGTTGTATCTCGCTTACCAGAAATGACTGTAAAAGGAGAAAATGCCAATAGACCTAGAAGTGACCCAGGATTTCAAATGTTTTAATTGTGGTGAGTGGGGGTCATCTCAGAAATGACTGTTTAAAAACCAAAGTAATACCAAAAGGGGGCCTATGCCTCTTGGAATATGTCAAAGGTTTGGCAAAGGCTGACAATAGTCATATGTATATATTTTAAATTTTTTAAATCACAAATATGAGTTACATCTATTTGTCTTGATTAGGTATGAATCCTCAAGGTTTAAAACTATTATGTGGTACATGAAAATAATTGAGGACACTGAAAACAAGTTTTTATAATATATAAATTTTATAATTTATAATTTTATAATATAGTTTGTATATTTTCTAGAAATATCAAATTATTGTCTTAAGCTATTATTATTTTGATGATGTAAAGAATGAGACCTTTCTGTAAAGTCTATAATCTGCCTGATGGGTAAACTTGCTGTGGCATTGTCTTCATTAAGGAGTCTGGACAATCTAGTATGAGCTTTTAAGTGTCCTAAAAGCAAGAAAGAGTACATGCTTCTTAAATTAAGCTGTATTTGTACAAAAATTGAAAATTAGCAATGTCTATAAAAAATATAATTTTAAGCAATTGTAAGCCATGAGCTATCTATTTTAACTATCAGTCTATAAATTAAAAACTTGATTATTTAACGTTTTAAAAAAAAACAGTGGCTATAGCATGCAATTTAATTATTTGTGAAGTAGGAGAATTATTTAAGAGAATAAACATGTGATTTAATTGTATATATTTCTCTATCATTATAGGAGCTGTTTATATATATATAGTAAATGTATTTTTTATTGGCTGCATGTATATATTTACAAAAGCATGCATAGAGGCAAATTCTAAAAACTTGTCTTTGGAATAATGATTTTGCCTAAAATTTGCCTAAAAAGTTTGCTGTGCAATAGACCAAATACTAGTATTCTTCAATAACCAATGTAATTGCTGTTTGGACTAAGGAATAAATATAGTTCTATTATACAATATTTTTATGATTCTATCTTATAATTTTGTAGCAACAGATTTATAATAGGGTTTTCAAATTTTACTTGGAGGTGAAGAAATGTGGATTTACATTAATGGTCCCTTTTGCCAAAGGACTGCTGTGAAACAGCCAACAATTGACTTTTTGAAAATTTTATTTATCCCTCATCAGTTAATTGTCCAGGGGATTAGGATTTGCATTCCCCTTGAGACTACCAAACAGAGGTTTAAGTTCTCCTGTGGCCAGCTTGAGGTAAAGTCTTAACAAATTAACATTTTGTCAAAGATTTTGAAAATCATTTAAATTAAATAAACTATCTTTTATTATTTGAGTTTTCTGTGCCACAGTTTGTTTAGTATATCATTGATCCTTTTGTCTAATTTTTTAAATTACAAATATGGATGAGTTAATTGAATTGTAAACTGAAACTAAGAACATTGGCAGTTTAACTATATTTTAAATTTTCTTTTGTAATATTAGAGCATGCCCATAATTGTGAAGAACAAAACTCAGTTTTAAACAATCTATTTGCTTTAAAATCAACACCAAGAGCATTACTTTCACATACAAGGTTTTATTGCCAGTTCTTACTATGAATGCATGACACTGTACCATTTAATTTGTCAGTAAAGAGACATTGTCTTAAATTCTATCTTTTATACATCTAATTTCTAGGATAATAATCACATAAATATTATCTCAATTTAGAAGTATCTTTAAAGACCTGTTTTTCTGGGTTTGCTCATGTCACCTGTTCTTTAGATAGACTCTAACCCTGAGTTATCAATTTTAAGCTAATTTTCAGTTACTAATGTTATAAATTTTTAATCATATCCAATAACTTATGAATCAATACTCTATAACTGAGACATGCAGAACATATTTATATCTTAAAAACCAGTCAGGAACAAAAGTAAAATTGTCATAAACATATACTTATTTAAACTAGACAAAAATTTCTTACATTTTTTAACTGTAATTTCAAGAGAAAAGCACCTTGTCACTTCTTGAACCCAATAAACACAATCACAGATTTTTTTTTTGAGAAAACAGCCATCAGCTCTCTTACTAAAGATGTTGAAAAGCTCTTGGCCCTTTAAGAGTGGCTTGTGTAGATAACCAGCCCAGAGCAGGGCTTCTCCAGCTGCACTTGACTCCCAGCCACAGTGCAGGGTAACTTATCAGTTTCTCTTGTGCAAATTGAGACTGCCTTTTAAACAATATAAACTAAATCAAATGATGGACAGCCAACAGATAAAGTTTTAACCATTTTTCAATACTAAACATACAGCAATCAATCATTCAAACAACAAAAACAAACACAAATTGACAGATATATGGACAGACATATAGTGCAGCAAGGACAGACAATAGAGAGGGAAGAGAACTTGATGTCCCAAAGAGATCCAGATATCCTAACCAGAACTAAGGATATCTCCAGTAGGATCCAGGGAGGAAGCAGGATGTCTCCTGCTTTCTCCTAGTCTGCAGGAGAGACACCAGAAATAGCTTATAAGCATTTTCCTTCTTTTGATATAACGTCCCAGACACGGAACAACTGCTTTTCTGAAACCTACTCTCTCTCTCTCTCTCTCTCTCTCTCTCTCTCTCTCTCTCTCTCTCTCTGTCTCTGTCTCTCTGTCTCTCTCTCTGTCTCTGTCTCTCTGTCTCTCTGTCTCTCTCTGTGTCTCTCTTTCTCTCTCTCTGTCTCTGTCTCTCTCTCTCTCTCTCTCAAGATCTAATTCTTTATCTCCTTCTTCTTCTGGGAATTCTGTGAGAGAAGGGAGAGGAGGCACAGTGGCAGCCACTGATAGTTGCTCCCCAGCACCCTTCTTTTCTAACTTTCTGGATCTCAATCTCTCTTCAACATGCACAGACCTTCTATTTACATACCCATCACTTTCACTTCCAAAAGCCATGCATAGCACAAATATACTTGAGCTAAGAATCTTTCTAACATCTCTTTTTATATTTTTGGTGCTTTTTGTTTTTTAGTCTTTTTATTTTATTTTATATAAAAATAAAACATTTGTGAAGATCTTATTTTTTTAACCCATATTATTCACATCTAGAGGGCCTCCTTGAGACCATTAAGAAAAGCCTCATGCTTATCTAAAACTTGTCCCATAATATGTCATCTGAATTACCCCAGATCTCCCACAGACGGGTGTTTCTGTGGTGACCAACTATCCCAGCTCTCCCACAAACAAGCAGCTCACTGGTGACCAATTATCCTAGGTCTCCCACAGACAAGTGTTTCTGTGGTGACCAATCATCCTAGATCTCCCACAGAGAAGTGTTTCTGTGGTGATTAAATATCCTAGATCTCCCACAGACAAGCATTTCCTTCTGTGGTGACCAATTATCCTAGATCTCCCACAAATGAGCACTTACAGATTGTGGTGACCAACCACAATCTGATGAGTCAGTGGTTCCAAATGATGAGCAGCCGCTCCTTTAAGATGAAGTTCTCTGTGATCCTTACTCAGGAAGGAGCCCCTAGTCAGGCACCAGTTGCCCGGCCCACAGGGGTTTTCAACAGGGCACCCTAGAAGAGAAGGGCAGAAAAACGAGACAGGAGGCCAAGACCAACTTGTTCAAAGCCTCTCAAAACTGTATTTTCTCAGGCAACTTATACAGGCAGGCGGAGAAGAAAGGCAAGTGGGATTCCTTATGTAGCCCAGGCATTCTGCCAAGGTGAGTCTCTGGCAGCTGTAAGATGTTTTCTTCTTCAGGGAGGATACAGTGACCATTGACCACCCAATCTCTCCAAGGTCTGTAGCTGAGGAGAAGTCAAAACCTAAGCCTATCTTTAAAATGAACTCTAAACACAAAGTAAGGTCATTTTGTCTCCTGGCAACATATAAAGACAGACTTATCAGAATTACACTTCTCACCAGAGGCTATGAAAACTAGAAGAGCCTGGGCAGATATCATACAGACCCTAAGAGAACATAAATGTCAGCCCAGACTACTATACCCAGCAAAACTTTCAATTACCATAGATAGTGAAAACAAGACATTCCATGACAAAAGCAAATTTACACAGTATTTTTCTACAAATCCAGCTCTGCAAAGGATAATGGGTAGAAAATACCAACACAAGACAGTGAACCACACTGTAGACAAATCAATAAGGTAATATTTTATCAAACCCAACAGAAGATAGCTACACAACCAGAACGTCACCTTTAACTAAGAAGATCACAGTAAGCAACAATCACTTTTCCTTAATATCTCTTAATATCAGTGGTCTCAATTCCCCTATAAAAAGACATAGATTAACGGACTGAATACATAAACAGGAACCAACATTTTGCTGCATACAAGAAACCCATCTCAGTGGCAAAGACAGGCACTATTTAAGAGTCAAAGGATGGAAAACAATTTTCCAAGCAAATGGTCCCAAGAAACAAGCTGGAGTGGACATTCTTATATTGGATAAAATTGACTTTCAACCAAAAGTTGTCAAAAAAAGGTAAGGAGGGACACTTCATACTGCTCAAAGGAAAAGTCTACTAAGATGAACTCTCAATTCTGAACATCTATGCTCAGAATGCAAGGGCACCCACATTCATAAAAGAAACTTTACTAAAGCTCAAAGCATACATTGCACCCCACACAATAATTTTTTTCATTTTTTTGAGTATCTTCTTCATTTACATTGCCAATGGTAAAACTTTCCCCAATTTCCCCCTCCCAAAAGACCCCCTCCAGAAAGATTCCCTAACCCTCCTCCCACCCCCCTGCCTCCATGTATGCCCCTCTACCCAACACACTCCCACCTCCCCCAATCCTCCAGGACCCCCTTTGTTGGGGCCTCTATTGAGCCTTTACCTGACCAAAGACCATTCATCCCATTGATGCCCAACAAGGCATTCCTCTGCCACATTTTTGGCTGGAACCATGTGTACCCCTTGGTTGATGGTTCAGTCCCTAGGAGTCTTGGGTGTCTAGGTATCTGAAGTCATTTTTCTTCCCATGGGCTATAAACCCCTTTAGCTCCTCCAGACCACCCTCCAGATCCTCCATTGGGGACCCCAAGCCCAGTCCAATAGATGGTTGCTAGTTTCTGCCTTCGTTTTTTTTGTTTTTGTTTTTGTTTATTCGATATAATTTATTTACATTTCAAATGATTTCCCCTTTTCCAGCCCCCCCCACTCCCCGATAGTCCCGTAAGCCCCCTTCTCTTCCCCTGTCCTCCCTCCCACCCCTTCTCACTTCCCCGTTCTGGTTTTGCCGAATACTGTTTCACTGAGTCTTTCCAGAACCAGGGGCCACTCCTCCTTTCTTCTTGTATCTCATTTGATGTGTGGATTATGTTTTGGGTATTCCAGTTTTCTAGGTTAATAACCACTTATTAGTGAGTGCATACCATGATTCACCTTTTGAGTCTGGGTTACCTCACTTAGTATGATGTTCTCTAGCTCCATCCATTTGCCTAAGAATTTCATGAATTCATTGTTTCTAATGGCTGAATAGTACTCCATTGTGTAGATATACCACATTTTTTGCATCCACTCTTCTGTTGAGGGATACCTGGGTTCTTTCCAGCATCTGGCAATTATAAATAGGGCTGCTATGAACATAGTAGAGCATGTATCCTTATTACATGGTGGGGAATCCTCTGGATATATGCCCAGGAGTGGTATAGCAGGATCTTCTGGAAGTGAGGTGCCCAGTTTTCGGAGGAACCGCCAGACTGATTTCCAGAGTGGTTGTACCAATTTGCAACACCACCAGCAATGGAGGAGTGTTCCTCTTTCTCCACACCCTCTCCAACACCTGCTGTCTCCTGAATTTTTAATCTTAGCCATTCTGACTGGTGTAAGGTGAAATCTCAGGGTTGTTTTGATTTGCATTTCCCTAATGACTAATGAAGTTGAGGATTTTTTAAGATGCTTCTCTGCCATCCGAAGTTCTTCAGGTGAGAATTCTTTGTTTAACTCTGTACCCCATTTTTTAATAGGGTTGTTCGGTTTTCTGGAGTCTAACTTCTTGAGTTCTATTTTTACAACCCTATTAAAAAATAGTTTCTGCCTTTGTATTTGTAAGGCTCCGGTAGGAACCCTCTGAAGATAGCCATGGCATGCCCCTATTGGTACATGCTTCTTGTTGTAGTGTCGGGATTTGGTGACTGTTTATAGGATGAATCTCCAGATAGGGCATCTCTGGGTGGCCTTTACTTCTGACTCTGCTCCACACATTGCTTCCCTTATTGCTCCTGTGAGTATTATGTTCCCTTTCTCAGGGGAACTATAGCACCCTCACTTAACTCCTCCTACTTCTTGAGCTTCCTGTGCTGGGTGAATTGTAAATTGTTTATTTTGAGCTTTTGGACTAGCATCGGCTTATTAGTGAGTGCATAGCGTGTGTGTTCTTTTATGACTGTGTTACCTCATTCAGGATGACATTTTCTAGTTCTATCCATTTGCCTAAGAATTTCATGAATTCATTGTTTTTAATAGCTGAATACTCCATTGTGTATATATACCACAGTTTTTGTATCCATTCCTCTCTTGAGGGACATCTGGGTTCTTTTCAGCTTCTGGCTATTATAAATAAGACAGCTATGAACATAGTGGAGCATGTGTCCTTATTACATGTAGGAGCACCTTCTGGGTATATGCCCAGGAGTGGTATACCTGGGTCCACAGGTAGTACTATGTATAATTTTCTGAGGAATTGCCAAACTGATTACCAGAGTGGTTTTACCAGTTTGCAATCCCACCAACAATGGAAAAGTGTTCCTCTTTCCCCACATCTCTCCTCTCCATCATCTGCTGTCCCCTGAGCTTTCCATCTTAGCATTCTGACTGGTGTAAGGTGGAATCTCAGTATTGTTTTCATTTGCATTTCCCTGATAATGAAGGATGCTGAACATTTCTTTAGGTGCCTTAGAGCCATTCAAGCTTCCTCAGTTGAGATTTCCCTGTTTAGCTCTGTTCCCCATTTTTTTTTTAAATAGGCTTATTTGATTTTCTGGCGACTAACTTCTTGAGTTCTTTGTATATGTTGGGTATTAGCCCTCTATCGGATGTAGGGTTACTAAAGATATTTTCCCAATTTGTTGGGTGCCGTTTTGTCCTATTGATTATGTCCTTTGCCTTACACAAGCGTTGTAGTTTTATGAGGTCCCATTTGTCGATTCTTGTTCTTAGAGCATAAGCCATTGGTGTTCTGTTCAGAAACTTTTCCCTTGTGCCCATGTGTTCAAGGTTTGTCTCTGTATATGGAGACACTTCTGGAACTGACTGAGACTAAAATGTCTATACACAGCCATTAACACTTACTGGGTATTACATATCATCCTTTACAAGGACATATATACACAGTTATATTGCAGTTTGACTAGGTGATGAAGCTAACCTGAGGAAAGGCAGTCAGTCGTCTTTCTTTAATGATCTTCATTTCCCAATCTGTGCCCCCTGCATGCTCTGAGTGAATGTCTTTACCTGTTTACTTGTTGCTTTTATGTTTTGTATACTACAGAGATGAAAGAAAAGAAAGACATCCCTAAAAATATTCACACTCCAGGATGCTAAGATTCCAGGAACTTCCATTCCAGCTTCCCACTTGACTCTACTTCAACTACATCAAAACTGATTTTTTTAAAAGACTTGCTTCCAGAAATTTACTTGCCTCTCCAGCCTTTCATAATGTCATGATCAAGATGTCATCTGACCTGGAGGCATGAACTTTCTCACCACATAGTGACTGGAAGGCAAATGATGCCAGTTAGTTCTCAAATTTTCTTATTTCCCTTTGGGTCCCCAGATGGGAATTTTTCGCCCCAATTCAACTGGAAGCAGACAGAAGACAATCATCATCCCATTTCCTCATGTGGGGTGGATGGTTCTAATTATTTTAGGAATGACAGATATGCTATCATTTTAGGGATACTTTACAAATGTAGCTTTGGACAGGGAGGGAATTAAAAAACTTAAACTCAGGGATTTCTATCTTTTCTTTCCTCTTCTCTATCCTTCTTTCTCAGGAAAAGGAGAAGTGGGTAGAAAAGAAAAAGGGGGATATAGTAATATCATAGAAATTATAGAATTATACAAATAGGGATAGGTTAGCAAATGTGCTTTTAAGCAAAACATTACATAGCCAGATCTTACATTGGTAGAAGTCTTTATAACTGATATGAAGTTGAAGTTATAATCTCTTACACTGGTTCAGAATTTATTTGATGCAAATTTAAGGTTTTCATTGGTATAAATTTATTATTGATATAAAACTGGGATTAATATTGTTTCTCCCATGTAGGCATTGTGCCTATATAACACATTTAAAAATATAAGGCCTTAAGAATACCCAGTCCTTCTATAATTGCTAGTATAAACTGCTTTTAGATGATTAAGTAATACAAGTTAAGGGCCAAATAGCAAACTTATAGTTGTGAGTTAGTTAAAAGGGTGTTCCTGAGTTATTTCAATTAGGAACGGCTGAAAATAGTCAAGGCTTAACAGTTCAGAGATGTTTTAGTTAGAAAGATGGTCTTCAAAGGTGTCAGAAGTCCACAGAATATGTTTTTTGACATTTCTTTATTAAAGATCATTTGACTGGAGACCTGTCTGCTCCTGACAGCACCTCTTTCTTGAATTCCAAGAAGAACTTGAGCATCAATAGAGTTGCTTCAGTTGTGGCGAGACAGTCACCAGGCATGAATTTCCTCAGTCCATCTACAGACAAATAAAAAAGGACACACTTTGGGGAATAGTTGACTGATAATATCTGCCAAGAAAGAGTAATCAGCCCTTCGAAATTCTGCATTACCAAGGTCTGTCAGATGATCCTGGGCCAGAAGGCTGAATACTGATGCTACAACATTTTGGTGTATAGGGCCTGCCCAGGTGATCAATGGTCTCTATAAATTGGCTAAGTTTTAGAAGCTATATTTTGTGCTTCTCATACTTTCAGGTAATATTAGTCATTCTTGGATTTCTGATGGGGTTGAAGACTAATAGTCTTATAGCCAGTCCAAGCTGTTTAGCATTTATAAAGATGATACAGATTTGAGAGGATGGTTTTCAGATGGGTTAAAGTATAAAGCCAGGACTTGAGTCAGGTGTAGAATAATAAGTCTTTTAAGTTTGAATAAATGACAAGGGTACTACTTAATTGATAAAAAATGATTGACTGGGTGTTAGGTCTATCCTGTAAGTTATAAGTTATAAAATGGTAATAATTGCACTAAATTGATTTCTGAGATCAAGGAGTCTTTAAATTGGACAGAAAGGGGGAAGTGTTGTGAAGAGCCCTGGGCTTGTATTTTGATGCTAATTCCATTCCTCAGAGGGACTGTAGATGAGGAGTTGCCTTGTGACCCTTCTCCCCACCTTAACTTTTCAAATAAAGGCTTGAGCCAATGATTGGGCAGGAGGAAGTGGAAGGAGCTGAGAGTCTAGGGGAGGAGCAATGGAAATAAACAGGAGGGGAAGGAGCTACTGGGGAGAAAGGCATCAGAGGGAGAGAAGTTTGTGACCTGGAGAAACCGCAAGTTATATGGGATAATATAGATGGACTCTACTAGTGTAGTGGGAGGTTGCACAATCTAGGCTTTTAGCTTGTTTTGTTAACTGAGTTGAGCGTTCTTTTATTGGGGAACTGGGTTGGAAACAAAGTAGCAACACATAGTCCCTTCTTTTCTGCACTTGAACCAGTTGTCAGTCTCTACATCAATCATCATCTACTACTTAAAGAAGCTTTTTGGATGAGGGTTGAGAGATGTATTAACTAATGTATATTATATTATGTAATATATTATTAATTTTATGTTAATATATTATTACAATGTACTAATAAATATAATAATATATTAATATTATATGTGTAATATATGCATATATATGATCATATATGTAGCTATATGTGTATAAAGATAAGTTGTTAGAGGACAATTTAATAATATAAACATTTTGCAAAAATTATAGTAGCATGCTCTCTCTCATGATCTTTGGCATGGCCAGTCACTGAATCAGGGACCAGCTAACAGTACTAGTCATCAGTTTCTCTTTATAGAACAGGCCTTAAATTCAACCAGGATATTATTCCTAAATTATTCAAGTCACTATTACACCCATGGCCATATTCTTTCAAGGTAATCATTATTGTAGTTCATAGAACTTACAAGTGGGTGAAGACCTCTTTTCTTCCCCAGTAGCATACATAGCATGTCCTAGCACTATAAAAGTTAGCAAATAGGGATAGGCATTCTAGGTCAGAACTAGCTTGACTTCTCCATGTCTGTAGATTCAGTTATGTGGTGTCATTAACAACCTGGTCTTATAATTAAGTTCTTCAGGGCAGCCAAGACCAATGGTTATAGCCTATAATATTTGTTGGGGGTCTTTTGGACCTCACTGACCAAGAACTTGAAAATAGATAACCCACGTTTGGCCTTGGGCATTTTGTTGGATAGCTTATGGTGTGTGGATGTTTAGATCTTCTTTTTTTTTCCTTCAACGAATGATGTGTCAGCATATAGCCATACTTTTGTTTCTTTCCTCTACTTTTGTTTTCATAATCATGCTTTCATGTTACAAGGAAGAAGTTAAATAAAAAATGCAAGCCTTATATTTCTTCTGATATTCACATCATATTATTTGTAAAATTTCTGGACACCAAGACACATAACCCAATATGCCAGATGCCAGGAAAGTCTTCTAAGTTAAGGCAATATTGTTTCATTTTCTTGTACTTTATATTTCTTTTAAGGAAAAGCAGTATACTGTAAGTGAACTAATATTATTTAGACTGTAATATTCTGAACTCAAATACTCTGTGGAGTGAAGAAGCAGAAGTCAAAGAAAATTTTCTGGACCCACATCACCATCCCTCCCCTTCACCACCTGTTGAGAAAGAAGTATTCCATCGAAGAACCTCTGAAGGTTGTAGCAAGACAAAAGCAAGAAGAAAACACTCAATTCAACAATGTTCATTTCCTGCATGTAGCAAATCAAAAAAGCATTTCCCTTATCTACCCACTCATCCAGATCTCATTTTCTCTCTAACTGATCCATGAAGCATATGACATTCAGCTTTTGTAAAAAGTACTGGTAAGTATTTTGATTTACCTTGAAGTGCCTTTCTCGTATTTTGCCAATCAAAACCTGAGAGATCATTTTCATTCACCTCATCTTTTTAATATCTTTAAGAATTTATATTTTATTATTTTTACTTGTGTATGAATGTATGTGTGTCAGCATGTAGGCATGTGAAGTGCTAGTGGAAGCCAGAAGTGTCAGATCTCCTGAAGCTGGAGGGACAGGCAGTTGTGAACTGCCACATTGGTGCTGGGAACCGAATTTGTTCTGCAAGAGCTTTATAATCTCTTAACTGCTGAAATGTTAATTCAGAGCACCCATTAGTTAATTATTATCTAACCCATTCTATAACTCTTTAAAAACAATTTTATACTCATTGTTAATTTGTGTGTGTGTGTGTGTGTGTGTGTGTGTGTGTGTGTGTGTATGTGACATTCTGTGAATGTAGACATAGAGAACAACTTGTATGGAATTATTTTTCTCATTCCATGTGTGGGTCCTAAGGACTGAGTTCATGTCACTGGACTTGGTGTCAAGTGTCTCTTTCTTTACCCATTTAGCCATATTTTCAGTCCTGATCCTGTAACTCATAAAGGCTTTATTCAGGTTTTGAGTTTTGTTCTACTTTCTGGTCAATTTCCACTATTTTATAACTATTTAAAAAATAAAACACTCCTCCTCATTCCTTCATTGCTACATCTTTAAAGTTTCAGGAAATTGTCTGATTTATTAGCAATGTAAAACAAAAACTTCAAAAGATGCAATCTAGAAATTGTCTGATCTTGTAGCAGTACAAAGCAAATAAAAAACTTGACAAGATTCAGTCTACAAAGAACACATTTTTAAGTGTAGAATATAGCATTACACATTTATTTATTTACTTATTTATTTAATATAATCCACCCATTGTCCTGTCTCTGAGCCCCCCTTCTCACAGTTCCTCATCCCATTCCTTCTCCCTCCTATCTTGAAGAGGATGCTGCCCACGACCAGACCTCCCCATTCCCTGGGGCTTCTTCCTGGGGTGCATCTACTTCCACTCAGACCAGACCAGGCAGTGCTCTGCTATGTATGTGACAGGGGCCTGGTACCAGCTCATGTATGCTGCCTGGTTGGTGACTCAGTGTCTGGGAGCTGTCAGGAGTCTGGGTTTGTTGATATTGCTGGTATTCCTATGGGGTCACATTCCTCTTCTCCTTCTTCCATTCTTCCCCTAATTCAGCCATAGGGTTCTAATGGTTGGGTGTAATATCTGCATCTGTTTCAGTCAGCTGCTGGTTAGGCCTCTCAGAGGACAGCCATGTTAGGCTCCCATCTGTAAGCATACCAGAGAATCAGTAATAGTCCCAATTAGGTAGATTCCAAGTTGAGCCAGTCACTGTACTAAGAGCCTTTCCCTGTCTCTTCTCCATTTTTTCCCTGTAGTTCTTTTAGACAGGAACACCATCCATCTTCTTGAGGCCCTGTCTGTCTTCTGGAGGTAGACTCTGAATTTCCTCTCCCCACTGTCAGGAATTTCATCTAAGGTGAAATGAATAAGTCCTGAGAAAGTACTTCAAGTATTTTTTTAAACTCTTCAAGATAGGATTACATACTCTTTACAATTAAAAAAAAACATGTATCATTTTCCTCCTCCATTGCTTTTCTTTTATTCTCTCATGTATCTTATTCCTACTCTATTTAAAATGTATGATATTTTTTCAAATTATCTTTTTAAAATAAAAATTATTTTTGATTTTTATTATGAATTTTTATAATATTACCTGATTATATTTTTCCATCTCTTTAACTCCTCCTAATTACTTCCCACTTTCCTCCTATCTAGATCCACTCCTTTTCTGTCCTTCATTAGAATAGCACAACTTCTTTGAGATAAGAACCGAACATAATAAAATATAATAAGATAAAGCAAAAATCATCTAATTGAAGCTGAACAAGGCAACTCAATAAAAGAAAAGAGACCCACAAGTAGGCATAAGAATCAGAGACCCACACATTCACAATTTGGGATTCCAATAACATATTTAGTTGAATGTTATAATACATATACAGCGGATATATACAAGCCTGTATGCTTGATACTTCAGTTTCTGTGAGTTCATATGAACCTTGCTGATTTGTTTCAGAGGACCTTGTACTCTTTGTTCTCCTGGAGCCTTGCATGCTCTTTAGCTCTCACATTTTCTTCCTCTTCTACAATGTTTGGTGAGCTATGATGGTAGGGATTTGATAGAAATATTCTACTTAGAGCTTTATGCTTCAAGGTCTCTCTCCACCTAATATCTCTGTGTGGGTCTCTGTATCTGTTCCTGTCTACTGGATGAGGAAGCTTCTCTGGTAATGCCTAAATAAAACACTGATCTAAGAGTATAGCAGAATACTTTTTTGTTTTTTTAGCTACAGTAGTATCTGGTCTCGGGCTTACCTGGTTTCTTGTTCTTCATCACCCCCAGTTGGGTATGGATTTTATCTCATGGAGTTGGCCTAAAATTAAATCAGACATTGGTTGGTGCTCCCAAAGTTGTGTGCCATCATTGTCCTAGCATATTTTTACGTAGGACAGAGTGTAGATCAAGGGTTTTGTGGCTGGATTGGTGTTTATATTAAACTTTTGGTAGCCACCAGAGTACCTTCCTGTATGAAAGACACTAGAACATAGGGATAAATGTTCTATGTAGGCACCAACTTGGCCTCTCCACATTCAAAGATTTGAATAGGTATTATCTTCAGCAACTGGGACTGTTAGTTTGTAGAGAATAACCCATTGCTTTGGGTTAGCCTGGGTTGTTTGGGGGATTTCCATGTGAACCCCTTGACCAACAACTAAATTGGATATAACTTAGTCCTTGTACTGGAAGCTTCATTTGATGTCAAGAGATATCTAGGTGTGACCCTGCTTCCCTTGAAGAATTAATTTGGATTGCCTTCATATATGATAAGAACTTTCCACACAACCCCTTAAATATTCCACCTAATTCTAGTTCTCCCACAATTCACTCTTTCAACTCTATATCCATTTTGTCTCCCTCCTCATCCTGGTACCGGTCCACCCATAAAATTTATTCTATTTCCCCTCCCAGGTAGATCCATGTTTTCTACCGAGTTTCTTCCTCTACACCCAACCTATTTAGGGCTACAAATTGTACCTTAGTTATCAGTAATTTAGTGGATGAAATTCACATATAAGTACATAAATACTGAATTAGTATTTTTGGGTCTGGGTTACCTCATTCAGGATAAATTTTTTGTAGTTCCATTCATCTGCCTGAAAATTTTATATTTATATTTTTAACAGCTGAATAATAAATATTACATCATGTAAACACTCTAATCTTCTTCATCTATTCTTCAATTGAGTAGTATCTAGGTTGTTTTTAGTTTCTATCTGTTATGAAGAGGGCACCAATGAACATGATCTTTGTAGTAGGATGGAGCAGATGCTTCCTTTTGGTATATGTCCAAGAGTGGTATCCCTGGATCAATTTCCATCTTTCTGAAGAACCACTACACTGATTACCATAGGGGCTGCACAAGATTGTACTCCCATCATAAATTGATGAGTATTCCCTATATTCTACATCTTCAGTACCATGAACTATCCCCTGAATCATTGACCTTAACTATTCTGATAAGTATGAGATAGTCAAGATAAATTTGTTTTTCTGTACCCCATTTTTAAAATTTCTAGTGTTCTTTATAATTTCTTTATTTTCATTTTTTATTTATTCCTCTTTTTAATATTACATCTTGACTACAGTTTTTCCTCTCTCCTCTCCATCCAGTTCTTCCCACCTCCACTTCACCTCTTCCTCTTCCATACTTCCATGCTTTCCTCCTCTGTTTCCCTTAAGAGAAGGGCAGCCCTCCCAGGGATATCAAACAAACATGGCATAACAAGTTGCACTAAAACTAGAAACCTCCATACATATTAAGGCTTAACAAGGCAACTGAGAAGGCAGAAAACGTCCCTAAAGCAGGTAAATGACTCAGAGACAGGCCCTGCTCACACTGTTCCACAGGAGTAGTAGTTCCATAGGAAGTGTAAGCTACAAATTCATAACATGTATGCAGGCTCCCTGATTGTCTGTTTAGTCTCTGTGAGCCCCTATAAGCCCAGGTGACTTGATTTTGTGAGTTTTCACGTGGAATTCTTGATCCGTGTAGCTTCTGCTAAACTTCATCTCACTCTTCCACAGCATTTCCCAATATATTGATAAAATTGTTTTGTAACTATCGATTAGGTTCCTTTGTGTCATGTACCTTTATCTGTTTTGCTTTTCTCTAGATCATACACTTGTCCATTGGTGAGAGTAGTGTTTAAGTCCCCCACCATTTACATACAGGACTTGGTGTGTGATTTAATTTATAGTAGTGTCTCTTTTACAAATGTGGGTGTCCTTGTGTTTGGTGCATACATGTTCAAAATTGAGACATCACACTGGTAGATGTTTCCTCTGATGTTTATAAGGTGCCCTTCCCCATAATTTTTGATTATTGTTTGGAAGTCTATTTTGTTAGATATTAGAATGGTTATATATCTTGTTCCTTGGATACATTTGCTTGGAAACCCTTTTCCTAATCCTTTATTCTGAGGTAATGTCTATCTTTGATGTTGAGGTGCATCTCTTGCATGCAGCAGAAGGTTGGATCCTGTGTTTTCATTTACTCTGCAAGCCTGTACCTCTTTTAAGATGGAACCGAGTCTATTTATGAGAAATGGTAATGACCAATGATTGTTACTTCTTATACTTCTTAATATTTTGGTGGTGGTGGTGGTAATTTGTGTGTGTGTGTGTGTGTGTGTGTGTGTGTGTGTGTGTTTTCTTCCTCTATTTGTGTTTTGCTAGTGTGAGATTGGTTTTTTTCTTTGTTTTTATGGGTGTAGTTAATTTCCTGGGGTTTATGTTTTTCTTCTAGTATCTTTTGTAAGGGTGAATTGGTTGATAAATATTGTTTAAATTGATTTCATCATGTAATATATTGTTTTCTTAACCTATGATAACTGAAAGTTATGCTGGGTTGAGTAGTCTGGGCTGGCATCTGTGTTCTCTAATATTCTGCAAAACATCTATCTAGGTCTTTCTGGCTTTCAGAGGCTCTGCTGAGAAGTCAATAATTCTAATTGCTCTCCTTTTATATATTATTTGGGATTTTTCCATTGTAGTTTCAATATTCCTTTTTTTACTCTGTAATTTAGTGTTTTGATTATTATATGATGAGAGGATTTCCTTTCTGGGATAATCTGTTTGATGTTCTGAAGGTTTTTATTAGGATTAGGCTTTCATCAAAATATATTTTCTGGGTCATTGAGTTGGGATTCTTCTTCTTCTTCTATTCCTATTACTCTTATGGTTGTTTCACTCAGTGTACCAGATTTCCTGAATGTTTTGTGTCAGGCATCTTTAAATTTAACATTTCCTTCAAATGGCCTATCCTTTTTCTCTGTTGTATCTTCTATGCTTGAGATTCCTTCACCTCTTTAATTTTGTGAGTAATGGGTGTGCCTATAGCTCTCTTCACTCATTTAGGTTTTCCACTACCAAAACTCTTTTCATTTGTATTTTCCTTATTGAGTTTACTTCCATTTAAGGTCTTAAATGGTTTTATTTGTTTCTGGCTTCTGTTTGCTTGTTTTTCCTTGAATTTCATGAAGAGATTTATTCATTTTCTCTAATTGTTTGTTTGTAGCTTTCCAGATTTTTAAAAAGAAATTTATCTCTTCTAATTGTTTGTTTGTGTTTTCCTGGATCTCTTTAAGTTATTTATTCATTTCCTTTTTAAGGACTTCTATAATATTAAAATTTTTCATTCTAAGGTCTTTTTTGTGCTTTGGCTGTGTACAAGTATTTTGAGACTGTTGAAATAGGAAAACTGGGCCCTGATATTGCCAGATTACGCAGTGTTGTTAGTTTTGTTCTTACATTAGCATCTGGGTTTGGGATGATTATAGGTCTAGAAGTCAGTTTCTGAATTTGTTTTCTTGGATGAGTGCTTTGTTCCTTGGTTTCTCTTTCATCTTTGATGTGATCTTTTTGGTTTGTATTTCTGGTAGCTGGCCTGACCACTAGTTCAGTATAGAGTCTCCTTCAGAATTGGGGACTGGACTTCTAATAGTTAGCAAGGCCCTTTGTGCAGTAGGGGATCTCTGTTCAACTGACTGACATGGCCTGAATTTGAGTAGTAGATCTGCAAGTATAGGGATCCCTAGGTGGGGCAGTCTCTGGATAGTCTTTCCCTGAAGACTCTGCTCCACACTTTGTCTCTATATCTCCTTCTGTGTGTATATTGACTTTTTAAAGTTGATTGCTTAGGATCCTATAATCATTAGGGTGCACATACAGAAGAATTCTCTCTCTCTCTCCCTCTCTCTCTCTCTCTCTGTCTCTCTCTCTCTCTTTCTCTTTCTCTCTCTCTCTCTCTCTCTCTCTCTCTCTCTCTCTCTCTGTGTGTGTGTGTGTGTGTGTGTGTGTGTGTGTGTGTGTGTGTATGGGTAGTGGGGTCAGGAATCTTTCTTTTTTAAGTTAAGATTTATTTTTTATATTTTAATTAGCTATATTCTTTATTTACATTTCAAATGTTGTCCCCTTTCCTGGTTCTCCACAAAATCCTCTAACCCACCCCCCTCCCCTGCTGACCAATCCACCTGCTCCCACTTCCCCATCCTGGCATTACCCTATATTGTGGCATCTAGCTTTCTCAGGACCAAAGGCCTCTTCTCTCCTTGATGTCCAACAAGGCCATCCTCTGCTACATATGCATATGCAGCCGGAATCATTGGTTCCTCCATGTGTACTCATTGGTTGGTGGTTTAGTCCCTGGAAGCTCTGGGTGTACTGGGTAGTTCATATTGTGGTTCCTCCTATGGGGATGCAAACCCCTTCAGCTCCTAGTGTTCTTTCTCTAGCTGCTCCATTGGGGACCCTGTGCTCAGTACAAGAGTTGGCTGAGCATGTCTCCCTCTGTATGTGTCATGCACTGGCAGAGCCTCCCAGGCAACAGCTATAACAGGCTCCTGTCAGCAAGCACTTGTTGACATCCACAATAGAGTCTGAGTTTTGTAACTATATATGGGATGGATCCCTAGGTGGAACAGTATCTGGATGGTCTTTCCCTTAGGCTCTGCTCAATACTTTGAATCTTTTCCTGTGGTTATTTATTCCCCATTCTAAGAAGGACCAGAGTATGCAGACTTTGTTTTTCCTTATTCATGAGCTTCATTTAGTCTGTGAATTGTATCTTGGGTATTCCAAGCTTCAGGGCTAATATCCACCTATCAGTGAGTGCATATAATCTGTGTTCTATTGTGATTGGGTTGCCTCACTCAAGATGATATTTTCTAGTTCTATACATTTGCTTAAGAATTTCATAAATTCATTATTTTTAATAGCTGAGCTCCATTTTATAAATGTACCACATTTTCTGTATCCATTCCTCTGTTGAGGAATATCTGGGGTTCTTTCCAGCTTCTGCCAATTATAAATAAGGCTGCTATGAACATAGTGGAGCATGTGTCCTTATTACATGCTAGAGAATCATCTGGGTATATGTCCAGGAGTAGTATAGTTGTCTTCAGGTAGTGCTATGTTTAATTTTCTAAGGAACCGCCAAACTGATTTCCATAGTGGTTGTACCAGCTTGAAATCCACCAGCATTGGAGGAGTATTTCTCTTTCTCCACATCCTCACCAGCATCTGCTGTCCCCTGGGTTTTTTATCTTCGCCATTCTGACTGGAGTGAGGTGAAATGTCAGGGTTCTTATGATTTGCATTTCCCTGATGATTAAGGATGATGAACATTTCATTAGGTGATTCTCATCCATTTCCTCTGTTGAAAATTCTTTGTTTAGCTCTGTACCCCATTTTTAATAGGATTATGAAGTTCTCTGGAGTCTAACTTCTTGATTTCTTTGTATATATTGGATATTAGCCCTCAGTCAGATGTAGGGATGGTAAAGATCATTTTCCAATTTGGTGGTTGCCATTTTATCTTATTGCAGTGCCCTTTGCTTTATAGAAGCTTTGTAATTTTATAGGGTCCCATTTGCCAATTCATGATCTTAGAGCATAAGCTATTGGTGTTCTGTTCAGTAAAATTTGCCCTGTGCCCATGTGTTTGAAGCTCTTCCCTACTTTCTTTTATATTATTTTCAGTGTGTCTGGGTTTATGTGGAGGTCCTTGATCCACTTGGACTTGAGCTCTGTATAAGGAGATAAGAATGGGTCAATTTGCATTCTTCTGCATGCTAACCACCAGTTGAACCAGCACCATTTGTTGAAAAGGCTCTTTTTCCCCCCACTGGATTCTTTTAGCTGCTTTGTCAAAGGTCAACTGACTAGAGGTTTGTGGGTTCATTTCTGGGTCTTCAACTCTATTCCACTGATCTATCTGCCTGTCACTGTACCAATACCACACAGTTTTTATCACTATTGCTCTGTAGTACTGTTTGAGGTCCAGGATAATGATTTTCCCCAGAAGATTTTTTATTGTTGAAAATAGTTTTAGCTCTCCTGGTATTTTGTTATTTCAGATTAGTTTGAGAATTTCAATTTCCGACTTTATGAGGAATTGAGCTGGAATTTTGTTGCATATTGCATTGAATCTGTATATTGCTTTTGGCAAGATGGTTATTTTTACTATATTAATCCTGCCAATCCATGAGCATGTGAAATCTTTCTATCTTCTAAGACCTTCATTATTTTTTTTCTTCAGAGACTTGAAGGTTCTGTCATACAGATCTTTTACTTGTTTGGTTAGAATCACACCAAGATACTTTATATTGTTTGTGACTATTATGAAAGGTGTCTTTTCTGTAATTTCTTTCTCAGTCTGTCCTATGAGTATAGGAAGGCTACTGATTTGGTTGAGTTTATTTTATATCCAGTCACTTTGCTGAAGTTATTTTTCAGCTGTAGGATTTCTCTGGTGGAGTTTTGGTTTAATTAAGTATACTATCATATCACCTGCAAATAGTGACAGTTTTACTTCTTCCTTTCCAATTTGTATCCTTTTGACCTCCTTTGTTGTCAAATTGCTCTAATTAGAACTTCAATTACTATATTGGATAATATAGTAGAGATATTGGATAATATAACAGAGAGAGAGGGCAGCCTTGTCTAGTACTTGATTTTAGTGGGATTGCTTCAAGTTTCTCTCCATTTAGTTTGATGTTGGCTACTGGTTTGAAGTATACTTCTTTTAATGTTTAGATATGGGCTTGAATTTCTGATCCTTCTAAGACTTTTAACATAAAAGGATGCTGAATTTTGTCAAATGCTCTTTCATCATCTAATGAAATGTCCATATGTTTTTTTTTCTTTGAGTTTGTTTATGTAGTCGATTACATTGATGGATTCTCCTATTTTGAGCCATCCCCGCATCTCTGGGATGAAGCCTACTTTATTGTGGTGAACAACAATTTTGATATGTTCTTGCACTTGGTTGGCAAGACTTTTCTTGAATATTTTGGCAATGATCTTCATAAGGGAAATTGATCTGAAGTACTGTTTGTTGGCTCTTTGTATGGTTTTGAGATCAGTATGATTGTGGCTTCATAGAACAAGTTGGCTAGTGTTCCTTCTGTTTCTATTTTGCGAAATAGTTTGAAGAGTATTGGTGTTAGGTATTCTTTGAAGGTCTGATAGAAGTCTGCACTAAAACCATCTGGTCCTGTTTTTTTGTTTTTTTGTTTTTTTGTTTTTTTGTTTTTTTTTTGTGAGACTTTCAATGACTGCTTCTATTTCTTTAGATGTTATGGGACAGTCTAGATATTTTAGTTGATCCTCATTTAATTTTGGTATATGGTATCTGTCTAGAAAAATCATACACTAAATCCAGATTTTCAAGTTTTATTGAGTACAGGCTTTTTTTAGTAGGATCTGATTTTTTTCTTTTTTTTTAATTCGATATATTCTTTATTTACATTTCAAATGATTTCCCTTCTTCTGGCTCCCCACTCCCTGAAAGTCCCATAAGCCCTCTTCCCTCCCCCTGTTCCTCCATCTACTCCTTCCTACTTCCCTGTTCTGGTATTCCCCTATACTGCTGCACTGAGTCGTTCCAGAACCAGTGGCCACTCCTCCATTCTTCTTGGACATCATTTAATATGTGGATTATGTCTTGGGTCTTCTACATTTCTAGGCTACTATCCACTTATCAGTGAGTGCATACCATGATTGATCTTTTGAGACTGGGTTACCTCACTTAGTATGATGTTCTCCAGCTCCACCCATTTGTCTAAGAATTTCATGAATTCGCTGTTTCTAATGGCTGAATGGTACTCCATTGTGTAAATAAACCACATTTTTTTGTATCCATTCCTCTGTTGAGGGACACCTGGGTTCTTTCCAGCTTCTGCCTACTACAAATAGGGCTGCTATGAACATAGTGGAGCATGTGTCCTTATTGCATGTCAGGGAATCCTCTGGGTATATGCCCAGGAGTGGTATAGCAGGGTCCTCCGGAAGTGTCATGCCCAGATTTTTGAGGAATCACCAGACTGATTTCCAAAGTGGTTGCACCATCTTGCAATCCCACCAGCAGTGGAGGAGTGTTGCTCTTTCTCTACATCCTCTCAAATACCTGCTGTCTCCTGAAGTTATCATGTGAAAATTATTTGTTTAGCTCTGTACCCCACTTTTTAATAGGTTTATTTGGATCTCTGCGGTCTACCTTCTTGAGTTCTTTGTATATATTAGATATTAGCCCTCTGTCAGATTTAGGGTTGGTGAAGATCCTTTCCCAATCCGTTGGTTGACATTTTGTCCTTTTGACAGTGTCCTTTGCCTTACAGAAACGATGTAGTTTTATGAGGTTCCATTTGTGAATTCTTGATCTTAGAGCATAAGCTATTGGTGTTCTATTCAGGAATTTTTCCCCTGTGCCCATGTCCTCAAGGGTCTTCCCCGGTTTCTTTTCTATTAGTTTCAGTATATCAGGTTTTATGTGGAGGTCCTTGATCCACTTAGAGTTGAGCTTAGTACAAGGAGATAAGAATGGATCGATTTGCATAATTCTACATGCTGACCTCCAGTTGAAAAAGCACCATTTGTTAAAAAGGCTATCTTTTTTCCACTGGATGCTTTCAGCTCCTTTGTCGAAGCTCAAGTGACCATAGGTGTGTGGGTTCATTTCTGGGTCTTCAATTCTATTCCATTGATCCACTTGCCTGTCACTGTGCTAATACCATGACGTTTTTATCACTATTGCTCTGTAGTAATGTTTGAAGTCTGGGATACTGATTCCTCCAGAAATTCTTTTACTGTTGAGAATAGTTTTAGCAATCCTGGGTTTTTTGTTATTCCAGATGAATTTGAGAATTGCTCTTTCTAGCTCTATGAAGAACTGAGTTGGGATTTTGATGGGGGTTGCATTGAATCTGTAGATTGCTTTTAGCAAGATGACCATTTTAACTATATTAATCCTGCCAATCCATGAGCATGGAAGATTTTTCCAATTTCTGAGGTCTTCTTCGATTTCCTTCTTCAGAGATCTGAAGTTCTTGTCATATAGGTCTTTCACTTGTTTGGTTAGAGTCACCCCAAGATACTTTATGCTGTTTGTGGCTATTGTGAAGGGTGTCATTTCCCTAATTTCTTTCTCAGCCTGCTTATCCTTTGAGTATAGAAAGGCTCCTGATTTGCTTGAATTGATTTTATAACCAGCCGGTTTGCTGAAGTTGTTTATCAGCTGTAGGAGTTCTCTGGTAATTTTTTGGGTCACTTAAATATACTATCATATCATCTGTAAATAGTGATAATTTTACTTCTTTCTTTCCAATATCGATCCCTTTGACCTCCTTGTGTTGTCTAATTGCTCTAGCTAGGACATCAAGAACTATATTGAAAAGATAAGGAGAGAGGGGGCAGCCTTGTCTAGTCCCTGACTTTAGTGGGATTGCTTCAAGTTTCTCTCCATTTAGTTTGATGTTGGCTAGTGGTTTGCTGTACATTACTTTTACTATATTTAGATATGGGCCTTGAATTCCTGTCCTTTCCAAGATTTTTAGCATGAAAGGATGCTGAATTTTTTCAAATGCTTTTTCAGCATCTAATGAAATGATCATGTGGTTTTTTTCTTTGAGTTTGTTTATATAGTGGATAGCATTGATGGATTTCCAAATACTGAACCAGCCCCGCATCCCTGGGATGAAGCTTACTTGATCATGGTGGATGGTTTTGATGGGTTCTTGGATTGGGTGGACAAGAATTTTATTAAGTATTTTTGCATCAATATTCATAAGAGAAATTGGCCTGAAATTCTCTTTCTTAGTTGGATCATTGTGTGGTTTTGGTATCAGTGTAATTGTGGCTTCTTAGGAGTTGGGTAGTGTTCCTTCTGTTTGTATTTGGTGGAATAGTTTGAAGAGTATTGGTGTTAAGTCTTATTTGAAGGTCTCATAGAATTCTGCACTAAAACCATCTGGTCCTGTGTTTTTTTGTTGTTGTTTTGTTTTGTTTTTGTTTCTGGGTTTTTTTTTTGTTTGTTTGTTTGTTTTTTTTGTTTTTTTTTTTGGCAGAAGGCTTTCTATGACCTTTTCTATTTCTTTAGGAGTTATGGGTCTGTTTAGAGGGTGAATTTTCCCTCCTTTTATTGGTGTTTTCCTCCCATTATCCTTTGTAGGGCTGGGTTTGTGGTAAGATATTGGGTAATCTTGGTTTTGTCATGGAATATCTTGGTTTCTCCATCTATGGTGATTGAGAGTTTTGCTGGGTATAGTAGTTTTGGCTGGCATTTGTGTTCTCTTAGAGTCTGCATGAGATCTGTCCAGGATCTTCTAGCTTTCATAGTCTCTGTTGAGAAGTCTGGTGTGATTCTGATAGGTCTTCCTTTATATGTTACTTGACCTTTTTCTCTTACTGCCTTTAATATTCTTTCTTTTTCTAGTACTACTGGTTTCAACTCCAAGTGGATCAAAGACCTCCACATAAAACCTGACACACTGAAACTAATTAAAAAACAAACTGGGGAATACTCTTGAGGACATGGGCACAGGAGAAAAGTTCCTGAACAGAACACTAATAGCTTATGCTCTAAGATCAAGAATTGACAAATGGGACCTCATAAAATTACAAAGTTTCAGTAAGGCAAAGGACACTGTCAAAAGGACAAAATGTCAACCAACAGATTGGGAAAGGATCTTCATCAACCCTAAATCCGACAGAAGGCTAATATCTAATATATACAAAGAACTCAAGAAGTTAGACCCCAGAGAACTAAATAACCCTATTAAAAATGGGGTACAGAGCTAAACAAAGAATTTTCACCTGAAGAAATTCAGATGGCTAAGAAACACCTTAAGAAATGTTCAACATCATGAATCATTAGGTAAATGCAAATCAAAACAACCCTGAGATTTCACCTCACACCAGTCAGAATGGCTAAGGTTAAAAACTCAGGAGACAGCAGGTGTTGGGGAGGATGTGGAGAAAGAGGAACACTCCTCCACTGCTGGTGGGATTGCAAGATGATACAACCACATTGGAAACCAGTAGTAGTTCCTCAGAAAACTGGACATGACACTTCTGGAGGACCCTGCTATACCTCTCCTGGGCATATACCCAGAGGATTCCCCAGCATGCAATAAGGACACATGCTCTACTATGTTCATAGCAGCTTTACCTATAATAGCCAGAAGCTGGAAAGAACCTAGATGTCCCTCAATGGAGGAATGGATACAGAAAATATTGTATATTTACACAGTGGAGTACTACTCAGCAATTAAAAACAATTAATTCATGAAATATTTAGGCAAATGTTTGGAACTGGAAAATATCATCTTAAGCAAGATAACCCAATCACAAAACAATACACATGGAATGCAATCACTGATAAGTGGATATTAATTAGCCCAGAAGCTCTGAATTCTCAAGACACAGCATATCAAATGATACCCAAGAAGAGGGAAAGAGAGGGTCCTGTTTCTGAAATGAGTTGATCCAGCATTATAGGGGAGTACCAGGACAGAGAAATGGGATGGGAGTGATTCTTATGAGATGGATGGGGAGAGTGGAACTGGGAAGGGAGAAAGCATTTGAAATGTAAACAAAGAATATAGAAAATAAATAAAATTAAATAAAATTTTAAAAATTAAAAAAAACATATGGAGATTCTATGACTAGATTATAAAATCTTCACATGGAGGAATTCTTTTTTCGTTGCTATGCTTTGAATCACAGAATGATATAATTATTCTACCTCAAATCCAATAAAAGAGTCAATTATACTAGGCATTTGTTCACATTTATAGAAACAACAAATGATATCATTTTGATTAAATTGTTTCCCAGAAATAGTGATTGCATGATATTCTGTATTTTCTTTGTGTTCAATTGCTTTTCAAAGTGGTACAGAAAACTGATTAGCATTTAATGACCCTGTATTGCCTATGAAGCAATTCCCATAGATTTCCTACTTTATTAATTGTTCTAGAAAATTTGCCAACAATGATTTATATGAAATATTTCATCTTGTAACAGGCTCTATAGTCAACTAATTGATTCCTATATGCATTATGTATCTTAAACTAAAAGCTAGGAAGCATGAAAGATACAGTCAAGGACATCTTCTAATAAAAGAAGATATATTAACCAAAAACTTTTGTAAATGTAGGCTTTATTATTTTAACTTTAAGGGTTTTCTTTATATATTTGAGTGGAGGACAAAATGAAAACTCTGAAGTTACAACTATAATTCATGAAAAAGTCAGGCACCCAAAGCTCAGTCCTCTGAAGACAGACAAAACCTGTAATTTAATTAATTCTGTAAAGTAAATAACAAAGTATAAAAAATGACATACAGATGGTTTCTGCTTGGTTCAAAAATATTCCAAGTGCAATTGAATTAACATATAGTTAATAACATTCAAACATTGTTATTTCACTAATAAGCAGTTTAATTAGATAAAAGACAGGAAAGGACCAAGAGCAAGATTTCTGTCATTTCAGAGAATGATGATGACAGTTTTTAGAAGGGGTACTTCATTATCATCTATTTATGCTAAGAGGACATGTTTTATATATTCTAGGAGGTGCATAAAAGAGAGTATGTTAGAAATTCTCTGATAAAAGAAATCAAGTTGAAATGCTGAAAAGATGTTAATATTTGGGGTATAAGTGCTTTAATTACTTAAACATCTATTAATTTTGATTATTATTTTTATTCTTTAATCTTTTTTTTTGAAGTCCAGTCTTTAACCCACTCCAAGTCTGGCCTCTGACTGTTCCTCATTCCATTTATCCTACCCCAGTCTCCAAGAGGATGTCCTAATTCACCCCCTGCCCACCCACACCAGCAAACCTCCTGAAGGTTAGGTGCATCTTCTCTCATTGAGGCCAAAGCAAGCAGTCCTATGCTGTATATGTGTTGTGTGCCTCATATCATCTAGTGCATGCTGCCTTTTTGGTCGCTTAGTGTCTGAGAGCTATGAGAGGTCTCAACTATTAGTTGAGACTGCTGGTCTTCTATTGGGGTCACCTTCTTCCTCAGTTTCTTGTAGTGGTTCCCTAATTCAAGCACAGGGATCCTCAGCTTGTGTCCATTGGTTGTGTGTAAATATCTGCATCTGACTCTTTCAGCTGCTTGTTGGGCCTCTCAGAGGGCAGCCATGCCGGGCTTCTGTCTATAAGGACACCAGAGCATCAGTAATAGTGTCTGGTTTTGGAGCCTCTCCTTTAGCTGGATCTCAATTTGGGCCTGTCATTGAACCTCTTTTCCCTCAGACTTTTCTCCATTTTTGTCCCTGCAGTTCTTTTCGACAGGAATAATTCTGGGTCAGAGTTTTTGACTGTGGAATGGCAATCCCATTCCTTTTCTTGATGCCGTCTTTCTACCACAGGTTCCCTCTCTACACGATTGGCCATTTCATCTAAGGCCCCTTCTTTTGTGTTGCTAGAATATCTCTCCTCCCTCAACCTTGGTACATTCTAGAGGGTGCCCAACCTCCCACCTCCCAGGGTTACAACTTTCTGTTCATTCGACTAGCCCTCAGGGCCACTCCTGTTCTATTCACTCCCCTTCACAGCCAATACCTGATCATGTTCTGCTTTTCTGTTTCCTTCCTCTCTCTCACCCAGATCCCTCCCTCTCTGTTCAAGTGTAGGATCTCTCTAATTTCTTTACCAGAGCACTTAGTGCTATGAATTTTCCTTGTAGAACTGATTTCATTGTGATGCATAAGTTTGGGTATGGTGTGTCATTATTTTCATTGAATTCCAGGAAGTCTTTAATTTCTTTCTTTATTTCTTCCCTGAACAAGTTATCATTGAGTTGTTAAGTTTTCATGGGAATGTGGGTTTTCTCTTGTATTATTGTTATTAAAGTCTAGCCTTAGTCTGTGCTGTTCTGATAAGATGCATGGGATTATTTCAATCTTCTTGTATTTTTTGAGACTTGTTTTGTAACTGATAATGTGGTCAATTTTGCAGAAGGTACCATGAAGGGCAGAGAAGAAATTGTATTCTTTTGTTTTAGGGTGAAATGTTCTGTACATATCTGTTAAACCCATTTGGTTCATACTGTCTATTAGCTTCACTATTTCTCTCTTTAGTTTCTGTTTCAAGGACCTGATTATTAGTAAATCTGGGATGTTGAAGTCTGCCACTTTTATTTTGTGGGGTTTGATATGTTTTGAGCTTTAATAAAGCATATTTTATGAATGTGGGTGTCCTAGAGTTTGGGTCACAGATATTCAGAATTGAGAATTCCCCTTGGTGAACTTTTCCTTTGATGAATATGAAGAGTCCCTCCACATCTCACTTAATAACTTTTGGTTGAAATATAGTTTTGAATATTAGGATTGTTTCTTAAGACCATATGCTTGGAAGGTTTTTTTTCCAGCCTTTTACTTTGAGGTAGTACATGTCTTTGTTATTGAAGTATGTTTCTTGTATATAGCAAAATGTGGAGTCCATTATTTTTTCTTTTTTTTTTTTTTTTTTTTTGGAGTCTCAGCAGGATTGGCATTTTTTAATATATTTATTTTTATTAGATATATTCTTTATTTACATTTCAAATATTGTCTCCTTTCTGGGTTTCCCCCCTGAAAATCCCCTAACTCACCCCCCCTCCCTGTTCACCAATCAACCCACTCCAGCTTCCCTGTCCTGGTATTCTCCTATACTGCAGCATTGAACCTTCTCAGTACCAAGGGCCTTTCCTCCCTTTGATGTCCAACAAGGCCATTCTTTGCTGCCTATGCATCTGGAGTCATGGGTCCCTCTATTTGTACTCTATGGATGGTGGTTTAGTCCCTGGGAGCTCTGGGGGAACTGGATGGCTCATATTGTGGTTCCTCCTATGGCACTGCAAACCCCTTCAGCTCCTTGGGTCCTTTCTCTAGCTCCACCATTGGGGACCCTGTGCTCAGTTCAATGTCTGCCTAAGATTGTTCCCCACTGTATTTGTCATGCACTGGTGGAGGCTCCAGGTGACAGCTATATCAAACTCTGGTCAGCAAGCACTTGTTGGCATCCACAATAGTGTCTGGGATTTTTTTTTAATTTATTGATATATTTATTTACATTTCAAATGATTTCCCCTTTTCTGGACCTCCACTCTGGGTTTTATAAATGTATATGGAAAGGATCCATAGGTGAGGCAGTCTCTGGATGGTCTTTCACTCAGACTCTGCACTTTTTCTCTGTATCTCCTCCTGTGGGTATTTTGTTCCCTCTTCTAAGAAAAACCAGACTATCAGGTCTTTTTTGATTTCTTTCTTCAGAGACTTGGAGATCTTGTCATACAGATCTTTCACTTGTTTGGTTAGTCACACCAAGACATTTTACATTGTTTGTAACTACTCTAAGGGTGTAGTTTCCCTAATTTCTTTTTTCAAATTTTTACTTATTGAATATAATCTTCATTTACATTTCTAATGGCAAAACCTTTCCAGATTTCCCCATCCCCAAAGAACCCCAACCCCTCCGCCCACCCCATGCCTCCATGTATATGCCCCTCTACCTGACCCACTCCCACCTCCCCCCCCTTGATTTCCCTTTGTTGGGTTATCTATTGAGACTTAACCTGGCCAAGGACCACACCTCTTCCTGATGCCCCACAAGGCATTCCTCTGCCACATTTTTAGCTAGAACCATGTATTCCCCTTGTTTGATCGGGTATGAGTCCTGTGAGTCCTGGGGTGTCTGGGTGGCCAACATAATTGTTCTTCCCATGGGGCTATAAACCCTTTCTGCTCCTCAAGACCACCCTCCAGCTCCTCCATTGGGGACCCCACACCCAGACCAATGGTTGGCTGCTAGTATTGGCCTCTGTATTTGTAAGATTCTGGCAGGGCCCCTCCAGAGACAACCATGGCATGCTCCTTTTGGTATACACTTCTTGTCAACCATAGTAGTGTTGGGATTTGGTGACAGCTTATAGGATGAATCCCCAGGTAGGGCAGTCTCTGGGGGGCCTTTACTATAGTTTCTGCTCTACACATTGTCTTCTTTATTGCTCCTGTGAGTATTTTGTTCCCTTTCTCACAGGAACCAAAGCACCCTCACTTAAGTCCTCCTTCTTCTTCTTGAACTTCCTGGGCTGGGTGAATTATAACTTGTTTATTTTGAGCTTTTGGTCTAACATCCACTTATCAGTGAGTGCATACCATGTACCTAAGAATTTCATAAATTCATTGTTTTTAATAGCTGAATAGTACTTCATTGTGTATATATACCACAGTTTCTGTATCCATTCTTCTGTTGAAATATATCTGGGTTCTTTCCAGCTTCTGGCTATTATAAAAAGGCAGCTATGAACATAATGGAACATGTGTCCTTTATTACATGTAGGCACATCTTCTTGGTATATGCTGGTTCCTCAGGTAGTACTGTGTCTAATTTTCTGAGGAATCACAAAATTGATTTCCAGAGTGGTTTTGCCAGCTTACAATCCCACCAACAATGGAGAAGTGTTCCTTTTTTCCCATATCCTCTCCACCATCTTCTGTCCCCTGGGTTTTTCATCTTAGCCAGTCTGACCAGTTTGAGGTAGAATCTTAGTGTTGTTTTGATTTGTATTTTCCTGATAACTAATGATGTTGAACATTTTTTTAGGTGCTTTAGAACCATTTGAGTTTCCTCAGTTAAGAATTCTTTGTTTAGCTTTCCATTTTTTTAATAGGGTTATTGGACTCTCTTGAGATTAATTTTTTTTTGAGACTAAATTCTTGAGTTCTTTGTATACATTGGATATTAGTCCTCTGTAGGTTGTAGGATTAGTAAAGATCTTTTCCCAATTTGTTGGTTGCCGAATTGTCCCATTGACTGTGTCCTTTGCCTTATAGAAGCTTTGCAGTTTTATGAGGTACCATTTGTCAATTCTTGCTCTTAGAGCATAAATCATTGGTATTCTCTTCAGGAAACTTTCCGCTGTGCCCTTGTGTTCAATATTCTTCCACACTTTCTCTTCTATAAGCTTCAGTGTGTCTAGTTTTATGTGTAGATCCTTGTTCCACTTGGACATGACCTTTGTACAAGGAGATAAAAATCGGTCAATTTGCACTTTTATGCATGCTAACCTCCAGTTGATCCAGCACCATTTGTCAAAAATGCTGTTTTTTCCCCCCACTGGATGTTTTTAGCTCCTTTGTCAAATATCAAGTGACCATATGTGTTTGGGCTCTTTTCTGGGCCTTCAATTCTGTTCCATTGATCTTCCTGCCTGTCTCCATACCAATACCAAACAGTTTTTATCACTATTGCTGTGTAGTACAGCTTGAGGTGAGGGATGGTGATTCCCTCATAAGATCTTTTGTTGTGGAGAATATATTTTGCTATACTTGTTTTTTTGTTATTCCAGATGAATTTGAGAATTGCTCTTTCTAGATCTATAAAGAATTGATTTGGGATTTTGATGGGGATTACATTGAATCTGTAGATTGCTTTTGGCATGATTGCCATTTTTACTATATTGATCCTGCCAATCCATGAAAGTGAGATTTCTTTCCATCTTCTGAGATCTTCGATTCCTTTCATCACAGGCTTGAAGTTCTTGTCATATTGATCTTTCACCTGCTTCATTAGGGTCACATCTAGGTATGAAATATTACTTGGGACTATTGTGAAGGGTGTCATTTCCCTAATTTCTTTCTCATCTTGCTTATCCTTTGAATAGAGGAAGGCTACTAATTTGCTTGAGTTAATTTTATAACTGGCTACTTTGCTGAAGTTTTTTATTAGTTTTAGGAATTCTCTGGTGGAAGTTTGGGGGTTGCTTGTGTATACTATCATATCTCCTTTTAATTTGATGTTGGCTACCAGTTTTTGGTATACTGGTTTCACTATGTTTAGGGATGGGCCTTGGATTCCTGATCTCTTCAAGACTTTTATCATGAAGGGATGGTGGATTTTTGTCAAAAGCCTTTTCAGCATCTAATGAAATGACAATTTTGTCCCCACAGTTTGTTTATGTAGAGGATTACTTTGATGGATTTCCATATATTGAACCATTGCTGCATCCCTGGAATGAGGCCTACCTAATGGTGGTGAATGATAGTTTTGATGCATGCATTCTTGGATTATGTTGGCCAGAATTTTGTTTGGTATTTTTGCATCACTGTTTATGAGGGAGATTAGACTGAAGTTCTCCTTCCTTGTTTGGTCTTTGTTTGGTTTAGGCATAAGTGTTATTGTGGCTTTGTAGAATGAGTTGGGTCATGTTCCTTGAGTTTCTATTTCATGGAATAGTTTGAGGAGTATTGGTATTAGCTCTTCTTCCAAGATCTTATATAATTCCCCACTAACCTCATCTGGTCCTGGGCTTTTTTTGATGGGAAACTATTAACGACTGCTTGTATTTCCTCAGGACTTATAGGACTTTTTATATGGTTTATCTGATTCTGTTTTAATATTGGTGCCTGGTTTGTGTCTAGAAAGTTGTCCATTTCATCCAGATTTTCAAACCATTAATATTAAGAGATATTAAGGAAAAGTGATTGTTGCTTACTGTTTTCTTCTTAGTTAAAGGTGAAATTCTGTATGTGTAGCTATCTTCTATTGGGTTTGTTGAAAGATTACGTCATTGTTTTTTTTCTACAGTGTGGTTGCACATCTTGTGTTGGTATTTTCCACCCATTATCCTTTGTAGAGCTGGATTTCTGGAAAGATATTGTGCAAATTTGCTTTGTCATGGAATGTCTTGTTTTCTTTGTCTATGGTTATTGAAAGTTTTGCTGGGTATAGTAGTCTGGATTGACATATATGTTCTCTTAGAGTCTGTATGACATCTGCACAGGATCTTCTGGCTTTCATAGTCTCTGGTGAGAAGTCTGGTGTAATTCTGATAGGTCTGCCTTTATATGTTACTTGACCTTTTTCCCTTACTGCTTTTAATATTATTTATTTGTTTAGTTCATTTGGTGTTTTGATTATTATGTGACAGAAGGACTTTCTGCTCTGGTCCAGTCTGTCTGGAGTTCTGTAGGTTTCTTGTATATTCATGGGCCTCTCTTTCTTTAGGTTAGGGAAGCTTTCTTCTATAATTTTGTTGAAGATATTTACTGGGCCTTTAAGATGCAAATCTTAAATTTTCTATATATTCTTATAATTCTTATATCATATATCTAATATGTAATTCTTATAATCTTCTATACGCATAATCCTTAGGTTTGGTCTTTTCATTTTGTCTTGGATTTAATGGATGTTTGGGGTTACAAGCTTTTTGCATTTTGCATTTTCTTTGACTGTTGATTCAATGTTTTCTATGGAATCTTCAGCATCTGGGATTCTTTCTTCTATCTCTTGAATTCTGTTGTTGATATATCTATGACTCCTTTTTCAGCATCTAATGAAATGATTGTGTAGTTTTTTTTTTCTTTGAGCTTGTTTATGTAGTGGATTACATTGATGGATTTCCATATATTGAACCATCCCTTCACCCCTGGGATGAAACTACTTGATAGTGGTGAATGATCATTTTGATGTGTTCCTGGGTTTGGTTGTTAAGAATTCTTTTGAGTATTTTTCCATCAATATTCATAAAGGAAATTGGTGTGAAGTTCTCTTTCTTTGTTTGATCTTTGTGTCACAGGATTATTTGACGGTCTAAACCGTCTATGTATCTGATCCTGATTTAACTTTGGCATTTGATATCTGTCTAGAAATTTGTACATTTCATCCAAATTTTCTAGTTTTGGGGTATATGTTTTTGTAGTAGGATCTGATTATTTTTTTTAGTTTTCTCAGTTTCTGTTGTTATATCTCCCTTTTAATTTCTGATTTTGTTAACTTGGATACTGACTCTGTGCCCTCTAGTTAGTCTGACTAAGGGTTTATCTATCTTGTTGATTTTCTCAAAGAGCCAGCTCCTGGTTTTGTTGATTCTTTGTATAGTTGTTTTTGTTTCTACTTGGTTAATTTCAGCCTTGAGTTTGATGATTTCCTGCCATCTATTCCTCTTGGGTGTATTATGTTCTTTTTGTTCTAGAGCTTTCAGGTGTCCTATTAAACTGCTAATGGATGTTGTCTCCAGGTTCTTTTTGGAGTCACTCAGACCTATGAGTTTTCCTCTTAGCACTACTTTTTCACTGTATCCCATAAATTTGGGTATGTTGTGCCTTCATTTTCATTAAATTCTAAAAAGACTTTGATTTCTTTCTTTATTTCTTCCTTGACCAAGGTATCATTGAGTAGAACATTGTTCAGCTTCCATGTGCGTGTGGGCTTTCTGGTTTTTTGGTTTTTTGGTTTTTTTTTTTTTTTTTTTTTTTTTTTTTGGTTTTTCAAGACAAGATTTCCCTGTGTAGCCTTGGCTGTCCTGGAACTCACTTTGTAGACCAGGCTGGCCTCGAACTCAGAAATCCACCTGCCTCTGCCTCCCAAGTGCTGGGATTAAAGGTGTGTGCCTCCACCACCCAGCCAATTTCAATCTTCTTAAATCTGTTGAGATCTGTTTTGTGACCAATTGTATGGTCAATTTTGAAGAAGGTATCATGAGGTGCTGAGAAGAAGGTATATTCCTTTTGGGTTAGGATGACATTTACTTCTGATTTAGGATGAAATTTACCATAACTTCTGTTTGTTTCACTGTGTCTCTGTTTAGTTTGTGTTTCCCTGATCTGTTCATTGAGGAGAGTGGGGTGTTGAAGTCACCCACAATTATTGTGTGAGGTGCATTGTGTGCTTTGAGCTTTAGTAGGGTTTCTTTTATGAATGATGGTGACCTTGCATTTGGAATATAGATGTTCAGAACTGACAGTTATTCTTGGTAGATTTTTCCTTTGATAAGTGTGAAATGCTCTTCTTTATCTTTTTTGATGATTTTGCTTGAAAGTCAATTTATTTGATACTAGAATGGCTACTCCAACTTGTTTCCTGATATCATTTTCTTGGAAAAGTGTTTTCTAGCCTTTTACCCTGAGGAAGTGTTTGCCTTTGACACTGAGGTACCTTTCCTGTATGCAACAAAATGCTGCATCCTGTTTAAGTAACCAGTCTATGTCTTTTTATTGTGGAATTCAGTCCATTGATGATAAGAGATATTAAGGAACAGTGATTGTTGCTTCCTGTTATTTTTATGTTATTTTTATGTTTATTTTTATCTTCTTTTGGGTTTATTTAAAGAAGATTACTTTCTTGCTTTTTCTAGGGTGTAGTTCCCTTCTCCATATATTATCCCTTGTAGGGCTGGATTTGTAGAAAGATATTGTGTAAATTTGGTTTTATCATGAAATACCTTGGTTTCTCCATCTATTGTGATTGAGTTTTGCTGGGTATAGTAGTCTAGGCTGGCATTTGTGTACTCTTAGGGTCTGCATGAGATCTGCCCAGGATCTTCTAGCATTCATGGTTTCTGGTGAGAATTCTCATTTAATTCTGATAGGTCTTCCTTTATGTGTTACTTGACCTTTTCCCTTACTGCTTTTAATATTCTTTCTTTCTTTGGTGCATTTGGAGTTTTGAGCATTATATGATGGTAGGAATTTCTTTTCTTGTCCAGTCTGTTAGGAGTTCTGTAGGCATCTTGTATGTTCATGGGCATCCCTTTCTTTAGGTTAGGCAAGTTGTCTTCTATAATTTTGTTGAAGATTTTTACTGGCCCTTTAAGTTGTAAATCTTCGCTGTCTTCTATACCTTTAATATTAAGATTTTGTCCTCTCATTGTGTCCTGGATTTCCTGGATGTTTTGTGTTACAAGCTTTTTGTATTTTGCATTTTCTTTGACTGCTAAGTCAATGTTTTCTATGGCATCTTCAGCACCTGAGATTCTTTCCTCCATCTGTTTTATTCTGTTGTTAATGATTTCAACTATGACTCCTGATTTCTTTCCATATCCAGTGTTTTCTATATCCAGAGTTTTTTCCCTCTGTGATTTCTTTATTGGTTCTACTTCCATTTTTGATCCTGGGTGGTTTTGTTTAGTTCCTTCACTTGTTTGTTTCTGTTCTCCTGTAATTCTTTAGTGGATTTTTGTGTTTCATCTTTAAGGTCTTCTACCTGTTGACCCATGTTCTCCTGTATTTCTTTAAGGGAATTTATTTATGTCCTTCTTGAAGTCCTCTATCAGCATCATGAGATGTGATTTTAAATCCAGATCTTGCTTTTCCAGTGTGTTAGAGTATCCAGGACTTGCTGTAGTGGGAGAACTTCATTCAGATGGTGTTATGTTGCCTCAGTTTCTGTTGGTAATGTTCTTGTGTTTGCCCGTAGCCATCTGGTTATCTCTGCTGCTAGCTGGTGTTGCTATCTCTGACTGTGGCCTATCTGTCCTACGAGCCTCTGTATCTATATTCCTGGGAGACCCATTCCTCTCTGTGTATACAGGTATCGAAGTACTCCTGGTAGATCAGCTCTCTTGCAATGCTATTTGTTTATATAGCTCTGTAGCCCTGGATAAGCTCTGGGTGCCAATGGAAATCAGAAGATTCCTGTCCCAGGCTGCTCTTAGTCTCTTGTGTCCTTGGAGTTTTGAGTATTTCCTCTGAGCAGCAGCACTGGTCCTACCTGTGTGTTTGCCCTCTCTGCATTCCTGGGTGGTTAGCTACCTGCCTGTGCCACTTGACTGTGGTGTGCTGTGGCAGAGGATTTTCCCAAGCTGGAGTCACAACCCAGAAGGCTCCTGACTAAGGTTTCCAGATGTGTTCCTCTGAGCAGCCTGGGTGGTTCTAACTGTGCTGCCAGATCTCTCCACACTCCTGGTGATCAGCTACCTCCTTGTGGAAGGCTCATGCCTGAGGGTTCTGGACATGATCCTCTGAGTAGCAGGGCTGGTCTTACCTGTGCTGATTGGCCTCTCCACACTCGTGGGTGGTCAGCTATTTCCCTGTGCCACCTGGATATGGTATCCTGTGGCAGATAATGGCTCCGAGCAGGACACAGAATCCTGAAAGCTTCTGCCTGAGGGTTCAGGATGTGATCCTCTGAGCAGCAGGGGTCTGCCCTCTCCTTACTCCTTTGTGATCAGCTACCTCATATGGCATGCTGTGGCAGAGGATCTGGATCTTGTTTATGTATCCAGTCTGTTAGCATATGTCTTTTCATTGGGGAATTGAGTCTGTGCATATAAACATTTTAAAGACAATTTTTAGTTTCTGTTATATTTGTTATTATAGGTAGCATTATTTATATATATGATTCTCCCCTTATGCCTTTGTTGAAAGACGATTGATATCTTGTTGTTGTTTTTTTTTTTTTTTTTCCTTTGGTGTAGGTACCCTCCTTGTGCTGATTTTTCTGTTCTAGAATCTTTTGTAGGGCTGCATTGGCAGAAAGAATTTGTTAAATGTGGTTTTGTTATGGAATATTTTTTTCTCCATATATGTTGACTGGGAATTTTGCTGAGAATAGTAGCCTGGGCTGGCATTTGTGTTCTCTTAAAGTCTGCATGACCTCTGCCCAGGCTCTTCTGGCTTTTGGGGTTTCTATTGAGAAGTCTGGTGTAAATCTGATAGGTCTGCCTTTATATGATACTTGGACTTTTTCCCTTACAGTTTTTAATATTCTTTAATTTTGTTCTGTGCATTTAGTGTTTTGATTATTATGTGATGAGAGGGTTTTCTTTTCTGGTCCAATCTATTTCATGTTCTATAGGCTTCATGTACATTTATTGCCATCTTTTTCTTTAGGTTTGGGAAGTTTTCTTCTTTGATTGGGTTGAAGATGTTTTCAGATCATTTGAGCTGGGAATCTCCACTCTCTTCTATTCCTATTATCCTTAGAGTTTGTATTTTCACTTTGTCCTGTATTTCCTGGATGTTTTGAGTTAGGAGTTTCTTATGTTTTGAATTTTCTTTGACAATTGTGTCAATATCTTTAGGTATTTTTTATATTTGAGATTATCTCTTCTATCTCTTGTATTCTGTTGGTGATGCTTATATCTGTAATTGTTGAGCTCTTTATACTAGGTTTTTCATTTCAAGAATTGCCTCAATCTGTGTGTTTTTTTTTTTTATTGTTTATCCTTCCACTTTTAAGTCTTAGACTGCTTGATCAATTCCTTTACCAGTTCAATCATCTTTTTGTGTATTTCTTTAAGGGATTTGTTTCCTCTTTAAGGGCTTCTATCTGTTTGCCTGTGTTTTCCTGTATTTCTTTTATATCCTCCTTAAAGTTATTTATATCCTCCTTAAAGGGCTTCATTATCTTTATGAGATAGGCTTTTAGGTCAGTATCCCAATTTTCAGATGTGTTGGAGTATCCAGGACTACTGTGGAGGAAGAACTTGGTTATGATGATGCCAATATATATTGGTTTCTGTTATTTTTGGTCTTGGACTTGCCTCTTCCTATCTGGTTATTTCAGATGTTAACTGCTCTGGGTATTTCTCTCTGGAGCCTTCCTTCTGTGTCCCTGGGTTGCTGCAGGTTGCCTGGTGTAGAGTCGAGCTCACACATTCTAACAGCAGGTTCCCTGGAAGGAGAGATGGGTATAGGAATGGAGGCAAGAGAAAGCACATGGAAAGACACAAAAACACATGGCTTCTGGTTCAAGTCTCTTTATTCCCTCTCTCCCAAGATACAAAGGCAGGCCAAGCCCCTCCCCTGAAGGCTAGAAGATGGTTCTTCTTGTTCTTCAGGTGGGAGGATCAGGTTGCTGGCTGCTATTCTTTTAGAACAGTGGGCAAGAGGAGGGCACAATCCCTTCCTTTTTATTAATTTTAAGAAAAAACCAGTGAATAAATATATTCATCAAAAGATGATGGGCATTGACCAGTGAGGGAAAGAATTGGCCTCAACCCCCTTAAATATTAATTGATGTCCTTTTCAGGGGAGGGGAAATAGACTGCCTTATTATTTTAAAGGGCAGTCTCTCCACGTCGATTCCTATGCAGCCAGGCTTACTTTCAGGGAAACTCAGAAGCAGGACATTTCCTTTTTCCCTTGCAGTGGCTTGCCTTGTACCTCATAACTGGTGCCCATGTTTGCTTAATTAACAAACATGTATAGATCTGAGTTCTATGCAGCTCCATTTGTGGAGATCCACTGGTAAAGTAAATGTCTTCTGAATATGAGCTGGCTGGCTTTCATAGCAGCCCATCTTTGAGTCTTGGAAGCCATTGCTGTAGCAGCCCAACTTCAAGTGCTGTATCTGAAAGATACCTGCTTGAAACACAAAATAAGAAATTAAAAAGAAAAACTGTTTGGACTGTTTTTCTGGAGGGCCCATGGTATTTAATTTAGTTGTACATTAGTAGCTCGGGAATAAAACCTGGCTTGTAAATTAATGGCTGGAGGAAAAGCAGCCTACCTTCCCAATATGGGAGAAGCAGCTTTAAGAACACTATTGAATTAGTCATACTTACCAGCTGATTCAGGGTCTCTATTTACCTACCATATCGATCTTTCTGGCAGCCATCGGGCTCCATCTTCTTTTTGAGAGAAAATACAAATAGAACATCTTCTCCATAATAAAACAGGGTCTTGATCGTTCCATGTATTAGTTAAAGGGTTGTGCCATTTAACCATGGCATAAGAATTAGAAGTGGTAGGGTGCCAGTGCCGGTCCACTGCAGACTGGCCTTTAACGTCAGTTTACAGGAAATTTAAAATGAATAAAACAAAAGCAAGGTGTGCTTTGGGTGACCTGGGGGGGGGGGGTAAAATTTCCCCTTCTTTGTTTTAAAAAGCCAATTTTTAAGAGTGCCATGTGCACACTCAACAATTCCTTGACCCATTGGGTTATAAGGAACTCCACTTTTATGCTTAATACCAAATTCTTTACAAAACGATATAAAGTTATTGCCAGAGTAGGCTGGTCCATTGTCTGTCTTAATGACTTTGGGTAATCCCTTGATATAAAAAGCTTGTGTCCTTTGCTTTATAGAAACTTTGTAATTTTATGAAGTCCCATTTGTCAATTCTTGCTCTTAGAGCATAGGCTATTGGTGTTCTGTTCAGAAACTTTCTCCCTGTACCGATGTCCTCAAGGGTCTTCCCCAGTTTCTTTTCTATTAGCTTCAGAGTGTCTGGCTTTATGTGGAGGTCCTTGATCCATTTGGATTTGAGTTTAGTACAAGGAGACAAGAATGGATCAATTCACATTCTTCTGCATGCTGACCTCCAGTTGAACCAGCACCATTTGTTGAAAAGGCTATCTTTTTCCATTGGATGTTTTCAGCCTCTTTGTCGAGGATCAAGTGGCCATAGGTGTGTGGGTTCATTTCTGGATCTTCAATCCTGTCCCATTGATCCTCCTGCCTGTCACTGTACCAATACCATGCAGTTTTTAACACTATTCCTCTGTAGTACTGCTTGAGGTCAGGGATACTGATTCCCCCAGACTTTCTTTTGTTGCTGAGAATAGTTTTAGCTATCCTGGGTTTTTCGTTGTTCCAGATGAATTTGATAATTGCTCTTTCTAACTCTGTGAAGAATTGAGTTGGGATTTTGATGGGTATTGCATTGAATCTGTATATTGCTTTTGGTAAAATGGCCATTTTAACTATATTGATTCTACCGATCCATGAGCATGGGAGGTTTTCCCATTTTTTGAGGTCTTCTTCCATTTCCTTCTTCAGAGTCTTGAAGTTCTTGTCATACAGATCTTTCACATGTTTGGTAAGAGTCACCCCAAGATACTTTATACTTTTTGTAGCTATTGTGAAGGGGGTCATTTCCCTAATTTCTTTCTCAGCCTGCTTATCCTTTGAGTATAGGAAGGCCACTGATTTGCTTGTGTTGATTTTATAACCTGCCACTTTGCTGAAGTTGTTTATCAGCTGTAGGAGCTCTCTAGTGGAGTTTTTTGGGTCACTTAGGTAGACTATCATGTTGTCTGCAAATAATGATAGTTTGACTTCTTCCTTTCCAATTTGTATCCCTTTGACCTCCTTATGTTGTCGAATTGCCCAAGCTAGTACCTCAAGTACAATATTGAAAAGATAAGGAGAAAGGGGGCAGCCTTGTCTGGTCCCTGATTTCAGTGGGATTGCTTCAAGTTTCTCTCCATTTAGTTTGATGCTGGCTACCAGTTTGCTGTATATTGCTTTTACTATGTTTAGGTATGGGCCTTGAATTCCTGTTCTCTCCAAGACTTTAAGCATGAAAGGATGCTGAATTTTGTCAAATGCTTTTTCAGCATCCAATGAAATGACCATGTGGTTTTGTTCTTTGAGTTTGTTTATGTAGTGGATTGCATTGATGGATTTCCGTATATTGAACCAACCCTGCATTCCCGGGATAAAGCCTACTTGATCATGGTGGATGATCGTTTTGATGAGTTCTTGGATTCGGTTGGCAAGAATTTTATTGAGTATTTTTGCATCGATGTTCATAAGGGAAATTGGTCTGAAGTTCTCTTTCTTTGTTGGATCTTTGTGTGGCTTTGGTATCAGCGTAATTGTGGCTTCATAGAAGGAATTGGGTAGTGTTCCTTCTGTTTCTATTTTGTGGAATAGTTTGAAGAGTATTGGTGTTAACTCTTTGAAGGTCTGATAGAATTCTGCACTGAAACCATCTGGTCCTGTGCTTTTTTTGGTTGGAAGACTTTCTATGACTCCTTCTATTTCTTTAGGCATTATGGGACTGTTTAGATTGTCTAGTTGGTCCTGATTTAATTTTGGTATTTGGTATCTGTCAAGGAAATTGTCCATTTCCTCCAGATTCTCCAGTTGTGTTGAGTACAGGCTCTTGTAGTAGGATCTGATGATTTTTTGGATTTCCTCAGTTTCCATTGTTATATCTCCCTTTTCATTTCTAAGTTTGTTAATTTGGATACTTTCTCTGTGCCCTTTGGTCAGTCTGGCTAAGGGTTTATCTATCTTGTTGATTTTCTCAAAGAACCAGCTCCTGGTTTTGTTGGTTTTTTGTATGCTTCTCTTTGTTTCTACTTGATTGATTTCAGCCCTGAGTTTGATGATTTCCTGCCTTCTACTCCTCCTGGGTGAAATAGCTTCTTTTTGTTCCAGGGCTTTCAGGTGTGTCATTAAGCTGGTAATGTATGCTCTCTCCATTTTCTTTTTGGAGGCACTCAGGGCTATGTGTTTTCCTTTTAGCACTGCTTTCATTGTGTCCCATAGATTTGGGTATGTAAATCGGCAACCAACAAATTGGGAAAAGATCTTCACCAATCCTACATCAGATAGAGGGCTAATATCCAATATATATAAAGAACTCAAGAAGTTAGACTCCAGAAAACGGAACAACCCTATTAAAAAATGGGGTACAGAGTTAAACAAAGAATTCTCACCTGAAGAACTTCAGATGGCAGAGAAGCATCTTAAAAAATGCTCAACTTCATTAGTCATTAGGGAAATGCAAATCAAAACAACCCTGAGATTTCACCTTACACCAGTCAGAATGGCTAAGATTAAAAATTCAGGAGACAGCAGGTGTTGGAGAGGGTGTGGAGAAAGAGGAACACTCCTCCACTGCTGGTGGGGTTGCAAATTGGTACAACCACTCTGGAAAGCAATCTGGCGGTTCCTCCGAAAACTGGGCACCTCACTTCCAGAAGATCCTGCTATACCACTCCTGGGCATATACCCAGAGGGTTCCCCACCATGTAATAAGGATACATGCTCTACTATGTTCATAGCAGCGCTATTTATAATTGCCAGATGCTGGAAAGAACCCAGGTATCCCTCAACAGAAGAGTGGATGCAAAAAATGTGGTATATATACACAATGGAGTACTATTCAGCCATTAGAAACAATGAATTCATGAAATTCTTAGGCAAATGGATGGAGCTAGAGAACATCATACTAAGTGAGGTAACCCAGACTCAAAAGGTGAATCATGGTATGCTCTCACTAATAAGTAGATATTAACCTAGAAAACTGGAATACCCAAAACATAATCCACACATCAAATGAGATACAAGAAGAAAGGAGGAGTGGCCCCTGGTTCTGGAAAGACTCAGTGAAGCAGTATTCGACAAAACCAGAACGGGGAAGTGGGAAGGGGTGGGTGGGAGGACAGGGGAAGAGAAGGGGGCTTACGGCACTTTCGGGGAGTGGGGGGCTAGAAAAGGGGAAATCATTTGAAATGTAAATAAATTATATCGAATAAAAAAAATTAAAAAAAATAAGTAAAAGGAACCTTTTCCTTTTTTTCCTTTTATTTTCTTTTTTATTTTAAAGCAAAAATTAAGTTTTATTACACATTGATATAAACTGTGGAAAACATGACATTTTCCCGCATTGCAGCACACAAATTCAATGGAATATTTCCTATCCCAAAGAAATATTTACAGATGGAATAACTAAAGTAAATTTACATTCTTCAAGGTAAAGCAAAATAGTGATTGTTTAAAATTGAAGAATTTGGATTCATTTTTAACATTCTGTCTAGGACACACCAAAATGATCTTCATGTCAGTTAGCACCCCTGTATAAAGATGCTTCTTCTGCATGTTGACCTCCAGTTGAACCAGCACCATCTGTTGAAAAGGCTATCTTTTTTCCACTGGATGCTTTAAGCTCCTTTGTCGAAGATCAAGTGACCATAGGTGTGTGGGTTCATTCCTGGGTCTTCAATCCTATTCCATTAATCTGCTTGCCTGACATTGTACCAATACCATGCAGTTTTTTATCACTATTGCTCTCTAGTAATGTTTGAGGTCTGGGATACTGATTCCCCCAGAAGTTGTTTTACTGTTGAGAATAGTTTTAGCTATCCTGGGATTTTTGTTATTCCAGATAACAAAAAGAACAGTTGGGATTTTGATGGGGATTGCATTGAATCTGTATATTGCTTTTGGCAAGATGGCCATTTTAACTATATTAATCCTGCCAATCAATGAGCATTGAAGATTTTTCTATTTTCTGAGGGATTCCTCGATTTCCTTCTTCAGAGATCTGAAGTTCTTGTCATATAGGTCTTTCACTTGTTTGGTTAGAGTCACCCAAGATACTTTATGCTGTTTGTGGCTATTGTGAAGGGGGTCATCTCCCTAATTTTGTTCTCAGCCTGCTTATCCTTTGAGTATAGAAAGGCTATTGATCTGCTTGAGTTGATTTTGTAAACAGCCACTTTGCTGAAGTTGTTTATCAGCTGTAGGAGTTCTCTGGCAGAGATTTTTGGGTCACTTAAGTATGCTATCATATCATCTGCAAATAATGATAGTTTGACTTCTTCCTTTCCAATTTGTATCCCTTTGATCTCCTTATGTTTTCCAATTGCTCTAGCTAGGACATTAAGAACTATATTGAAAAGATAAGGAGAGAGGGGGCAGCCTTGTCTAGTCCCTGATTTTAGTGGGATTGCTTCGCGTTTTTCTCCATTTAGTTTGATGTTGGCTACCATTTTGCTGTATATTCTTTTTACTAAGTTTAGATATAGGCCTTGAATTCCTGTTCTTTTCAAGACTTTTAGCATGAAAGGATGCTGAATTTTTTCAAATGCTTTTTCAGCATGTAATGAAATGATCATGTGGTTTTTATCTTTGAGTTTGTTTATATAGTGGATAGCATTGATGGATTTCTGTATATTGAACCATCCCTGCATCCCTGGGATGAAGTCTACTTGATCTTGGTGGATGATCATTTTGATGTGTTCTTGGATTCGGTGGGCAAGAATTTTATTGAGTAATTTTGCATCAATATTCATAAGGGAAATTGGCCTGAAGTTCTCTTTCTTAGTGTGGTTTTGGAATCAGCATAATTGTGGCTTCATAGAAGGAGTTGGGTAGTGTTCCTTCTGTTTCTTTGAAGGTCTGATAGAATTCTGCACTAAAACTATCTGATTCTGTTCTTTTTTTTTTTTCAGAAGGCTTTCTATGGCGCCTTCTATTTCTTTAGGGGTTATGGGTCTGGTTAGATTATCTATTTGATCCTGATTTAATTTTGGTATTTGGCATCTGTCTAAGAAATTGTCCATTTCCTCCAGATTCTCCAGTTGTGTTGAGTACAGGCTTTTGTAGTAGGATCTTATGTATTTTTTGAATTTCCTCAGTTTCCGTTGTTATATCTCCCTTTTCATTTCTAATTTTGTTAATTTGGATACTGTCTCTGTGCCCTTTGGTTAGTCTGGCTAAGGGTTTATCTATCTTGTTGATTTTTTCAAAGAACCAGCTCCTGGTTTTGTTGATTCTTTGTATGCTTCTCTTCGTTTTTACTTGATTGATTTCAGCCCTGAGTTTGATAATTTCCTGTCTTCTCCTCCTAGGTAAATTAGCTTCTTTTTGTTCCAGGGCTTTCAGTTGTTCCATTGAGCTGCTAGTGTAGTCTCTCTCCAATTTCTTTTTGAAGGCACTCAAGCTATGAGTTTTCCTCTTAGCACTGCTTTCATTGTGCCCCATAGATTTGGGTATGTTGTGCCTTCATTTTCATTAAATTCTAAAAAAATCTTTGATTTCTTTCTTTATTTCTTCCTTGACCAAGGTATCATTGGGTAGAGTATTGTTCAGTTTCCATGTGTATGTGGGCTTTCTGTTGTTTTTATTGTTATTAAAGACGACTTTTACTCCATAGTGATCTGATAGAAGGCATGGGATTATTTCGATCTTCTTATATTTGTTGAGGTCTGTCTTGCCTTATTTCCTTGTACTAAGCTGAACTCCAAGTGAATCAAGGACCACCACATAAAACCTGACACACTGAAACTAATAGAAAAGAAACTGGGGAAGACCCTTGAGGACCTGGGCACTGGGGACAAGTTCCTGAACAGAACACCAATAACTTACGCTCTAAGATCAAGAATTGACAAATGGGGCCTCATAAAACTACAAGTTTCTGTAAGGCTAAGGACACTGTCAAAGGACAAAATGTCAACCAACAGGTTGGGAAAGGATTTTCACCAACCCTAAATCCAACAGAGGGCTAATATCTAATATATACAAAGAACTAAAGAAGGTAGAACCCAGAAAACCAAATAACCCTATAGAAAAGTGGGGTACAGAGCTAAACAAAGAATTTTCACATGAATAACTTTGGATGACTGAGAAGCACCTTAAGGAATGTTCAACATCATTAATCATTAGGGAAATTCAAATCAAACAACCCTAAGATTTCACCTCACACCAGTCAGAATGGCTAAGGTCAAAAAATCAGGAGACTGCACGTATTGGCGAAGATGTGGAGAAAGAGGAATACTCCTCCACTGCTGGTGGGATTGCAAGATGGTGCAACCACTTTAGAAATCAGTCTGGCGATTCCTCAGAAATCTGAGCAAGACACTTCCGGAGGACCCTGCTATGCCACTCCTGGATATATACCCAGAGGATTCCCTGGCATGCAATAAGGACACATGCTCCACTATGTTTATAGCAGCCCTATTTGTAGTAGCCAGAAGCTGGAAAGAACCCAGGTGTCCCTCAGTGGAGGAATGGATACAAAAAAATGGGGTATATTTACACAATGGAGTACTATTCAACCATTAGAAACAATGAATTCATGAAATTATTAGACAAATGGATGGAGCTGGAGAACATCATACTAAGTGAGGTAACCCAGTCTCAAAAGATCAGTCATGGTATGCACTCACTGATAAGTGGATATTAGCCTAGAAACTTTGAATACTCAAGACATAATCCACATATTGAATGATGTCCAAGAAGAATGGAGGAGTGGCCCCTGGTTCTGGAAAGACTCAGTGCAGCAGTATAGGGGAATACCAGAACAGGGAAGTGGAAAGGGGTAGATGGGGGAACAGGGGTAGGGAAGAGGGCTTATGGGACTTTCGGGGAGTGGGGAGCCAGAAAAGGGGAAATCATTTGAAATGCAAATAAAGAATATATCGAATAATAATAATAATAATAAACGATGCTTCTTCTTGGTTGATTGGAAAACATCAAGAAAAGCAACTATTCATAAATAACCATAATTTTTGCAACATATTCAACTGTGTGGTAACAGTTATAAATATGGGTTCTAACCAAATGATTATTATTTTAATGTTTGCACAAGAGACTCATTGTCAAAAGCTCCTTTACTGAAGATGAAAATATCAAATTAGTATGTTAGATAAAAATAAAACAAAAGTTTGACTGCTAATCTTGAATAATATTTGGTTTTAAGCATTACATGTACAGACAATGTTAAATTATTTTAAAACCAGTCACATGTATTTCTAAATATGCCCAGATATTATTTACCCTCGAAGTTTTTACAGAAAAATAAAACCACAGAATTATTACCAGGACTAAAGATTCTGATATCTCTACAGCCTAAACTTGGCCTAACAAACAGTTATTTGAAATATATAAGTTTAAATAATGTTTGGTTTCTTTTCACATTAACTATATTAGAAATACTGTATGTCTGTGTTTCAAAATGTCAAAATAATATATACTGATTTTTTTTGACAAAGAGGCAATATTAGTTTTCTATGGAAAATCAAAAATAATCTTCTTTTTTCTTGAGGAGAAAAATTACATAGATGAGGAGAAAAAGCCTAGTCCCCCAATAAAAGGGTCATTAATTGAAAGAAGCAGTATTACTTTTTGACAATTAAAAGCATTATTCCTACTATTAGGGATAATGTAATACCATCTGATTCTTAGGTATTACAGTCATGTCTATGTGAATACAAACATAAAAAAATAGAGTGACTAAACACTGTATAGTGACTAAACCATTGTGGAGTAAAACTATAGTCTAACTCACAGACCTAAGTAGTCACTTACATCTTAACAGCGTCTTTAGACCTGAACAAATTTTCAGACAGCATGCTAGTAATTTTCAAATGATGTAATAAAACTCTGCTTGTGTTATCTTATTTTGCTGGGTTAATTTGAGACAAAGAAGATAGTTGCTTACTACTTACTTACTAGTTTTACAGTTACTTACCTACTGTAAACCTAGTATATTCTGAAATGTAAAATACAAATATAGGCATAGAAACTTAAAAGGATTATGTAGTTCCCATGAGGATGACGTCATTTCGTCTTCATCATTGGTACGTATTTGTAAAACATTTTAACACTGCAAACACTAGAAGTTTTATCATCAGTCATGGGAAAAGGTTTTTACTCTACTCCTGTGATGCTGGTGAACTTCTACTCAAGGCTTCTTAGTGACATTAATCAATTGGAGGTAGGAACTTATCAATGAAGTACTTGACATCCATCATTACCTGCTGGCATGAGCTGTGCATCATGTCTTCATAGATTTAGAAGGTTACATTGACTGTACTTACCAATGCTTTTAGTCTTTCAACCAAACATTAGGGATGCTAGAGGATCACAATCTTCATGACACTGGAGAACAGAAATATCTCGATTAGCACTATTGATAGGTCCCTGAGAGAATGAAACCCGAAGTGGAAGCCAGCTACTGAGTGCAGTGACACCAGCCAGTTTCTGTTCAATTCCAGATATATTCTGCTGGGAATCTGGTGAAAGTCCAATGATATCAAACCAACAAGGGATAGCCATATTCATATCTAATATGACTGGCATAACATGCGCACATGGACAGATGCATTTGATATAGGAACTTTTGATGCCTGCAAAGGTTTCTGCCCATCTATGCCCAGTATCTCCTAATCCATGAAGGAAAATAACTGCAGCAGTGGCCTTCCAGGAAGTGGGCACAATGGTGGGCATGGAGCCAGACATGTTGCTGCATGTCCACCAGCTGGCAGACAGCAAGTTGGAAGTGGAAGGCATTTTTTCGTTGTTTTTTTTTTAATTTTTCATTCTATATATTCTTTATTTACATTTCAAATGATTTCCCTTTTCCTGGATCCCCCCTCCCCGAAAGTCCCATAAGCCCTCTTCCCTCCCCCTGTTCCCCAATCCACCCCTTCCCACTTCCCTCCCCTGGTATTCCCCTATACGGCTTACTGAGCCTTTCCAGGACCAGGGGCCTCTCCTTCCTTCTTCTTGGGCATCATTTGATATGCAAATTGTTTCTTGTGTATTCCAAGCTTCTGGATTAATATCTGCTTATCAGTGAGTGCATACCATGTGTGTTCTTTTGTGATTAGAGGGATGGATACAGAAAATGTAGTATATTTACACTATGGAATACTACTCAGCTATTAAAAACAATGAATTCATTTTTTTTCTTATTGTGCACTCAACTTTAACTCCATCTGCTCCTTATCCTGATCCTACCAGTCTTATCTCAACCTGCCTGCAGTCCACCCATAAAATTTATTCTATTTTCCTTCTTAGGGATATCTTCCCCTCCCTCTGTCATTTGCTCATTTGATATTTTATTTACTTACATTTCAAATGCTATCCCCTTTCTTGGTTTCTCCTCTTGAAACCCCTATCCCCCTCTCCCTGCTTCTGTGAGAATTCTCCCTTACCTACCCACCCACTCACTCCCACATGATGGCCCCCAACGTACCCCTACATTGGGGCATCTAGCCTTCACAGGATGAAGAGACTCTCCTCCCATTGATGCCAAAAAATGCCATCCTCTGCTACATATACAGGTGGACCCATGGGTCCCTCCATGTGTACTCTGGTTGGTGGTTTAGTATCTGAGAGCTCTGGATGGTCTGGTTGGTCGATATTGCTGTTCTTCCTATGAGGTTGTAAACCCCTTCAACTCCTTCTGTCCTTTCTCCAACTCCTCCATTGGGGTCCCTGTGTTCAATCCAATGGTTCTCTGTGAGTATCTGCTTCTGTATTTGTCATGCACTGGCAGAGCCTCTCAGGAGACTGCTATATCAGGCTACTGTCAGCAAGCACTTCTTGGCATTCGCAATAGTGTCTTGGTTTGGTGTCTGTATATGGGATGGATACCCAGGTAGAACAGTATTTGGATGGCCTTTGATTCATTCCTACAGACTTTGTCCCTATATTTCCTTTAGATAGGGGCAATTCTGGGTTGAAAAATTGAACATGAGTTGGTGTCCCCCATACCTCAACTGGGGGCCTTACCAAAACTCTAGATATAGGCTCTACAGTTTCTCCCTTCAATTTTTTGGGCATTTCAATAACATCCCCATTATATCCTGGGAAGCTCTTGTTTTCCTGGCATCTGGGACTTACTGGTGGCAACCCCTAATTCCCCATCCCCCATTGCTCCACAATCTGTTCAGATTCCTGGCCCTCTATATATCTTCTCCTATACCGGAACCTGACCTCCTTTTATGTCCCTTTACCTCCTCTCTTTCTCCACCCTCTACCTTCCAAGAGTATTTTGTTTTCCCTTCTAAGAAGCACTAAAGCATCTACACTTTGGTCTTCCTACTTCTTGAGCTTCATAGGGTCTATTAATTGTATCTTGGATATTACAAGCTTTGGGGCTAATATCAACTTATTAGTGAGTGCAAACAATGTGTGTTCTTTTGTGATTGGGTTACCACACTAAGGATATTTTCTATTTCCATCCATTTGCTAAATAATTTCATGAATTCATTGTTTTTAATAGCAGAGTAGCACTCCATTGTGTAAATGTACCATATATTTCTGTATCAGTTCCTTTGTTGAAGGACGTATGAGTTCTTTCTATATTCTGGCTATTATAAATATGGCTGCTATGAACATAGTGAACCATGTTTCCTTGTTATACGTTGGAGCATCTTTAAGGTATATGCCTAGGAGTTGTATAGCTAGATCCTCAGGTCCAATTTTTGGAGGAATTGCAAAACTGATTTCCAGATTGGTTTTATAAGCTTGCTACCCCACCAACAATTGAGGAGTTTTCCTCATTCTTCCCATCCTCTCCAGCATCTGCTGTTACCTGAGTTTTTAATTTTAGCCATTCTGATTGTTGTGAGGTGGAATCTCAGGACTATTTTGATTTGCATTTCCCTGATGACTAAGGATATTCAACATTTCTTTAGGTGTTTCTCAGCCATTTGATATTCTTCAGTTGTGAATTCTTTGTTTCGCTCTGTACACCATTTTAATGGGGTTATTTGTTTCTCTGGAGTCTAACTTCTTGAGTTCGTTTTATATATTGGATATTAACCCTCTATCTGATGTAGAATTGATAAAGATCTTTTCCCAGTCTGTTGGTTCCCATTTTGTGTTATTGACAGTTTCCTTTGCTTTTCAATTTTTCGAGGTCCCATTTGTCTATTGTTAATCTTAGAGCAATTGCCGTTGGTATTCTGGAAATTTTTCCATCTGCCGATGTGTTTTAGGCTCATCCTCATTTTTTCTTCTATTAGTTTTAGTGTGTCAGGTTTTATGGTCCATGATCCATTTGAACTTGAGCTTTATACAAGGAGCTAAGAATGTATCAGTTTGCATTCTTCTACACGCTGACCTCTAGTTGAACCAGAACCATTTGTTGAAAATGCTGCCTTTTTTCCCCGTGGATGGATTTATCTCCTTTGTCAAAGATCAAGTGAACATAGGTGTGTGGGCTTATTTCTGGGTCTTCAGTTCTATTCCATTGATATACATGCCTGTCTCTGTACAAATACCATGCTGTTTTTCATCATGAATTTTATTTTATACAGCTTAGTGTCAGGGATAGTGATTCCCCCAGATGTTCTTTTATTGTTGAGAATTGTTTCTACTATCGTGGGTTTTTTGGTTATTTGAAATGAATTTCCAAATTGCTCTTGCAAACTCTATGAAGGACTGAGTTGGAATTTTGATGGGGATTGCATTGAATCTGCAGATTTATTTTGGAAAGCTGGCCACTTTTACTATATTAACCTTGCTAATTCAGGAGCATGGAAGATTTTTCCATCTCTGGGATCTACTTCAATTTCTTTCTTCAGTGACTTGAAGTACTTGTCATACAGATCATTCATTTGCTTGGTTAGAGTAACACCAAATTACTTCATATTATTTGTAACTATTATGAAAGTAGTTGTTTCCCTAATTTTTTCTCAGTCGGTTCCTTTGTGTAGAGGAAGGCTACTGATTTTGTTGAGTTAATTTTATATCTAGCCACTCTGCTGAAGTTATCAGGTTTAGGAGTTCTCTGGTGGAATTTTTGGGGTCGCTTAAGTATACTTTAATATCACCTGCAAATACTGATATTTTGATTTCCTTCTTTCCAATTTGTATTCCTTTGATCTCCTTTTGTTGTCTAATTGCTCTGGCTAGGAATTTGAGTACTATACTTACTAGGTAGCAATAGAATGGGCAGCCTTGTCTAGTCCCTGATTTGAGTGGTATTGCTTCAAGTATCTCTTCATTTAGTTTATTGTTGGCTACTGTTTAGCTGTATATTGCTTTTACTATATTTAGGTATGGGCCTAAAATTCCTGATTTTTCAAAGCTTTTTACCTTGAAATGTTGTATTTTGACAAATTCTGTCTCAGCATCTAATGAGATAGTCACTCATTTTTCTTTGAGTTTGTTTATATAGTTGTTTGCATTGATGGATTTCCACATATTGAACCATCCCTGAATCCCTTGGATGAAGCCTACTTGAACAAGGTGAATGATCATTTGGATGTGTTCTTGAATTCATTTTGTGAGAATTTTATTGAGTATGTATGCATCAATATTCATAAGGAAAATTGGTCAGAAATTCCCTTTCTTTTTTTGGGAATTTGTGTGGTTTATATATAAGCATAACTGTAGCTTCATAGAATGAATTAGATAGTGATCCTTCTGTTTAATTTTTGTGGAATAGTTTGAGGAATATTGGTATTAGGTCTTCTTTGAAGGTCTGATATAATTCTCCACTTAAATCATCTGTTTGGGAGACTTTTAATGATTGTTTCTATTTCTTTAGGGATTTTGGGGCTGTTTAGATGTTTTATCTGATTCTGTTGTAAATTTGGGACTTGGTATCTGTGTAGAAAATTGTTCTTTTCACCCAGATTTTCCACCTTTGTTGAATGTAGGATTTTGTAGTAGAATCTGATGATTTTTTTAATTTCTCCATTTCTGTTATGTCTCTTTTTTCATTTCTGATTTTGTTAATTTGGATACTATTTCTGTGCCCTCTTGTTAGACTAAGATTATCTATCTTGTTGATTTTTCTCAAAAAACCAACTCATAGATTTGTTTATTTTTTGTATAGTTCTTTTCTGTTTCTACTTGGTTAATTTCAGCCCTGAGTTTGGTTATTTCCTTCTGTCTACTCCTCTTGAGTATATTTGCTCCTTTTTGTTCTAGCGCTTTCAAATATGCTTTCAACTACTAGTGTACGCTCTCTCCAGTTTCTTTTTGGAGGCACCCAGAGCTATGAATTTTCCTTTAGTACTGATTTTATTGATTCCCATAAGTTTGGGTATGTTATACCTTCATATTCAATAAATTCTAAAACGTTTTTATTTCTTTTCTTTAACTCTTCCTTGACCAAGATATCATTGAGTAGGGAATTAGAAAGTTGTTTCCAGGCTTTTACTCTGAGACAGTGTCTGTCTTTGTCACTAAGAAGCATTTTTTTTAATATAGCAAAATACTGGATACTGTTTATGTATCCAGTCTTTTATTCCATGTCATTTTATTAGAAAATTGAACCCACTGATTTTGAGAAATATTACAAACCAATGATTAATGCTTGCTGCTGTTTTGTTGTTAGAGGTGGAATTATGTTTGCATGTTTATCTTATTTTGGGTTTGTTGAAGATTACTTTCTACCTTTTTCTAGAGAGTAGTTTCTTTGCTTGTGTTGGAGTTTTCCATCTATTATCCTTGTAGGGCTGGATTTGTGGAAAATATTGAGTAAATTTGGTTTTGCCATGGAATATCTTGGTTTTTACATCTATGGTAATTGAGAGTTTTCTGGGTAAATCATCCTTGGCTGGCATTTGTGTTCTCCTAGGGTCCATATGACATCTTTCCCAGATCTGGATTTTATAGTCTCTGTTGATAAGTCTGGTGTAATTCTGATAGATCTGCCTTTATATGTACTTGACCTTTTTCCTTACTGCTTTTAATATGCTTTATTTGTTTCTTGTATTTTGGTGTTTTGATTATTATGTGACAGGAGGAATTTCTTTTCTAGTCCAATCTATTTGGAGTTCTGTAGGCTCTTTCTTTATGTTGGGGAAATTTTCTTCTATAATTTTATTGAAGATATTTACTGGCCCTATAAGTTGAGAATCTTTGCACTCTTCTATACCTATTATTTGTTAGGTTTAGTATTTTCATTGTGTCCTCGATTTCCTGGGTGTTTTGGGTTAGGAGCTTTTCACATTTTGCATTTTCTTTGACTGTTGTGTTGATATTTTCTATGGTATCTTCTGCATGTGAGATTCTCTCTTCTATCTTTTGTATTCTTTTGGTCATGTATACATCTATGAGTCCTGAACTTTTTTAGTATTTTTCCTAGTTTTTTTTTTTTATCTCCAAAGTTGTCTCATTTTGTGATTTCTTTATTGTTTCTCTTTCCATTTTTAGATCTTGGATGGTTTTGCACAATTCCTTCACCTGTTTGGTTGGATTTTTCTGTAATTATTTAAGGGCTTTTATGTTTCCTTTTTAAGGGCTTCTACCTGTTTAGCTGTGCTCTCCTGTATTTCTTTAAGGGAGTTATTTATGTCCTTAAAGTCTTGTACCATCATTATGAGATGTGACTTTAAATTAGAGTCTTACTTTTCCAGTGTGTTTTGGAGTATCCAGGACTTGCTGTGTTGGGAGAACTGTGCTCTGATGATGCCAAGTAGCCTTGGATTCTTGTGCTTGCCTCTTGCCATCTGGTTATCTCTGGTGTTAGTTGGTCTTTCTGTCTCTGACTAGAACTTGTTCCTCCTGTGAATTGTGAGTCTGTGATCTTTTCATGTGTCAGCACTCCTGGGAGACCAGCTCTCTCGTGATGATAATGGGGTGAAGAGAATTCTGATAGTAGGTGGCACAGCAGGTCACAGTAGGTCTAGGGTTCAGTTGGAGACTGGAAAGGTCCTGTCCATGGCTGATCCCTGGCTATTCCTGTGCCCTGTGGGTCCCTCTTTGTCCAGTTGTTGGAGCAATAGTATTGTTCTCACCAGTGAACTTAGGAGCAACAGAACTACTGGGAGAGCAGCTCTCTCAGGGTAGGGTTTGGGTATGGAGATCTGTGGCATAGCCTTAGCTATGAGGCATAGATGGAAACTGGAAGAATCTGGTACCTAGTTGCTTCACAGTTTCTGTATTAAGATCTTTCTCTTTACCTAACCTCAATATGTCTGCATATGGAACCTCAGTTACCATTTACTTAATGACTAATATGCACTTATAAATGAATGCATACCATATTTATCTTTCTGGGACTGGGTTTCCTTACTGTATTTGGTTACAAATTTCATGATGTCATTTTTAAATGACTGAGTAAACCTTGATTGTGCAAATGTGCTACATTTTTGTTATCCATTTTTCTAGATAAAGACTTCCAGTTGGACAGGAACCATTTACTGAATATGATTTCTTTTATCCATTGTATATTTTTGGCTTATCTGTCAAAATCAAATGTCCATAATTTTGTAGGTTCCTTTCTTGGCCGTCAATTCTATTCCATTGATCTCTGTGTCTGTTTCTGTATCAGTACCATGCAGTTTATATGACTATTGTTCTGTAGTATAGCTTGAGATTAGGATAGTGATTCCCTGTGAAGTTTCTTTTACTTTTAAGAATTGTTTTCATTATCTTTTCTCCCCTGGATGGTTTTCAGCTCCTTTGTCAAAGTTCAAGTGTCCACAGGTGTGTGAGTTCATTTCTGGTTCTTCAATTCTATTCCATGGATCTACCTGCCTATCAGTGTACCAGTACCATGCAGTTTTTTCACTTTTGCTCAGCTTAATGTCAGGGATGGTTATTCCATCAGAAGTTCTTTTATTGTTGAGAATAGTTTTAGCTATCCTGGGTGTTTTGTTAGTCCAAATGAATTTACAAATTGTGATTTCTAACTCTAGGAAGAATTGAGTTGGAATTTTGATGGGATTTGAATTGAATGTATATATTGCTTTCTGCAAAATGGCCATTTTTACTATATAAATTTTGCCAATCCATGAGCATGGAATTTCTTACCATCTTCTGAGATCTTTGATTTCCTTCTTCAGAGACATGAAGTTCTTGTCATACAGATCTTTCACTTGTTTGGTTATAGCCACATCAAGATATTTTATATTGTTTGTGACTGTTGTGAAGGATGTCATGTCCCTAATTTCTTTCTCAGTCTCTTTATCCTTTGAGTATAGGAAAACTACTGGTTTGTTTGAGTTAATTCTGTATCCAGCCACTTTGCTAAGGTTAATTATCAGCTATATGTGTTCTCTGGTTGTAATTTTGGGATAGGTAAAGTATACTATCCTATCATCTGTATATAGTAGTAATTCAACTTCTTCCTTTCCAATTTGTATCCCTTTGACCTCCTTATGTTGTCTAATTGCTCTAGCTAGAACTTCAAGTACTTTATTGAAGAGAGAGGGAAGCCTTGTCTAGTCCCTGATTTTAGTGAGATTGTTTCATTTCACTCCATTTAGTTTGATATTGGCTACTGGTTTGCTGTATATTGTTTTTACTATGTTTAGGTATTGGCCTTGAATTCCTGATCTTTTCAAGACATGAAGAGATGTTGAATTTTGTCAAATGCTTTTTGAACATCTAATAAAATGATTATGTAGTTTTTCTCTTCCTTTGAGTTTGTTTTGTAGTAGATTTCATTGATGGATTTCTGTATATTGAACCATCCCTGCATCCCTGGGATGAAGTCTACTTGATCATAGTGAATGATCATTTTGATGCCTTCTTGGATTCGGTTTGTGAGAATTTTCTTGAGTACTTGTTTGAGTACTTGAGTACTTTCTTGAGTACATAGATATTCATAAGAGCAATTGGTCTGAAGTTCTCTTTCTTTGTTGGGTCTTTGTGTGGTTTTGGTATAAACATAATTGTAGATTTATAAAGTGAATTCAGCAGTGTTCTTTCTGTTACTATTTTAATGAATAGTTTGAGGAATATTGGTATTAGGTATTTGTTGAAGGCCTTGTAGAATTCTTCACTAAAGCCATCTGGCCCTGGACTTTTTTGAAGTTTTTAATGACTTCTACTATTTCCTTAGGGGATATGTGACTATTTAAATTCTTTACCTGCCTTGATTTGACTTTAGTATGTGGTGTCTGTTTAGGAAATCATTTATTTCATCTATATTTTCCAGTTTTTTCCATAAATTTTTTTGTAGTAAGAGCTGATCTTTTTTAAATTCCCTCAGTTAATGTTGTTTCTTTTCTGATTTTGTTAATTTGGATACTATCTCTGTTCACTTTAGTTACTCTGGGCTTATCTGTCTTCTTGATTTTCTCAAAGAACCAGATTTTAGTTTTGTTGATTCATTGTGCCTTTCTTTCTGTCTTTCTTTATTTCTTCCTTGGCCAAGTTATCATTGAGTACAAAGTTGTTCAGTTTCCTTGGGTATGTGGGCTTTCTGCTGTTTTTGTTGTTATTGAAGTCTATCCTTTGCCTTTGGTGATTTGATAGAATGCATAGGATCATCTATATCTTCTTGGATATGTTTAAGTTTGTTTTGTGACTGATTGTATGGTCAGCTTCAGAGAACATATCATAAGATGCTGAAAAGAAGTTATATTCTTTTGTTTTAGGGTGAAATGTTTCATACATATCTGTTAAATCCATTTGGTTCATAATCTCTATTACTTTCATTGTGTTTCTGTTTAGTTTCTGTTTCAATTACCTGTTTATTTTTAAGAGTGGGGTGTTGAAATCTCCCACTATTATTGTATGGGATTCAGTGTGTGCTTTGAGCTTTAGTAAAGTTTCTTTTTATGAATGTGGGTAGCCTTGCATTTGGTGCATAGATATTCAGAACTGAAACTTTCTCTTGGTGAATTTTTCCTTTGATGAATATGAAATGTCCTTCCCCATCTTGCCTGATAATTTTTGGTTGAAAGTCTATTTTATTGGATATTAGGGTGGAAGCTGAAGCTTCTTTCTTGGGACGCTATGCTTGGAAGATTTTTTCCAGGTTTCACTCTAATTAGTGTCTGCTTTGTTATTGAGGTGTGTTTCTTGTATGCAGCAAAATGCTGCATCCTGTTTGCACATACAGTCTGTTAGGTTATGTTGTTTTATTGGGGAATTTATTCTGTTGATGTTGAGAGATAGTAAAGGCAAATGATTGTTAGTTTTTGTTATGCTTTCTATTATGGGTGACATTATGTACATGTGAGTCTCTCCTTCTCACATGTATAGTCATATTCCTTCTAGAATCCTCTGTATGACTGGACTGGTAGATAGATATTGTTTAAATTTGGTTTATCATGGAATATTTTGGTCTCTTCATCCATGATGATTGAAAATTTTGTTGGTTGTAGTAGTCTTGACAGGCATTTGTATTCTCTTAGGGTCTACATGACCTCTGTCCAGGTTCTTCTGGCTTTTAAGGTCTCTGTTGAAAAGTCTGGTGCAATTCTGATAGGTCTGCCTTTATATGCTACTTGGCCTTTTTTCCCTTACAGGTTTTAATATTCTTTCTTTGTTCTGTTAATTTAGTGTTTTGCTTATCATGTGATAAGAGGATTTTCTTTTCTGGCCCAATCTGTTTGGTGTTTTGTAGGCTTCTCCTTCATTTATGGCTATCTCTTTCTTTAGGTTGGGGAAGTTTCCATCTATGATTTTGTTGAAGATGGTTTTTGATCCTTTGAAGGTTGGGAACCTTTGCTCTTGTTCTATACCTATTATTCTTAGTTTTGTCTTTTCATGGTGTCCTGGATTTACTAGATGATTTGTGTTAGGAATTTTGTATGCTGTATAGTTTATTTGATTGTTTTTTTAATATATTCTTGGGTATCTTCTATGCCTGAGATTCTCTCTTCTATCTCTTGTATTCTGTTGGTGATGCCTGCATCTGTAGCTCCTGACTTCTTTCCTAGGATTTCTATTTCCAGAGTTGCCTCCATTTGTGATTTTTTAAAAAAATTCTTTCTATTTAATTTGGAGTACTTTGTTTAATTCCTTCTTCTGTTTGATTGTACTGTCCTGTATTTCTTTAAGGGATTTATTTGTTTCTTCCACAATGGTTTCTATGTGTTTACATGTGTTTTCCTGTATTTCTCTCAGTGAGTTCTTGATATCCTCCTTATAGGACTCTATTATCTTCATGAGATAGAATTTTAGGTCAGTATCATGATATTAACATGTGTTGGTGTATTGAGAGCTTCCTGTAGTGGAAGAACTGGCTTCTGATGGTGCTGACGTATATTGGTTTCTGTTGCTTATGGTCTTCCCTTTCATTATCTGGTCATCTCTGTTGTTAACTGGCCTGGGTATCTCTGTCTGGGGCCTGCCTGCAGTGTCCCTGGTTTGCTGCAAGTCTCCTGAGAAACCTATAACCCTGGCTGCAGCACATCTTTTGTGAGGTCTTCAGACTATGTCAGAGGGACTGACACACTGATGATCAGCCCTGGTGGAAGGTCAAGGCTGGAAAGGATGTAGAGATCAGTGGAGAGAAGAGGTCCTGCATCCTCTAGGTATTCAGCTGTCGTCACTGCTGCAGTTATTTGGAGGCCCCCCTACTTGTTTTGCTGACTGTACCTTACTCAGGATGAGTTCTAGTTCCATCCATTAGCATACAAATCTCAGGATGTCCTCATTCTTAATAGCAGAGGAGTATTCCATTGTATAAACGAACCACATTTTTTGTATCCATTCTTCTGTTGTGGAACATCTGGGTTGTTTCCAGCTTTTTCCAAGCTATGAAAAAGAAGCCTGCTATGAACTTAGAGGAACATGTGCCCCTGGAGCATGGTGGGGCATCTTTTGGGTATGTTCACAATAGTGGTATTGCTGGATCTTCAGGGAGAAATATTTCCAATTTTCTGAGGAACCTCCAGATTGATTTCCAGAGTGGTTGTACAGGTTTGCAATTTAGGAAAGTTTGGTTGTAAAATCAGTAAAATTCTGCTGTGAATCTATTTATGCCTGGACATTTTTAGACAAATTCCTTTTCAAACTATTTTGATCTGATTTATCTATCTGATTTTATCTGATTTATCCAACTATCATTGATATGTTTAGTTAGTTAATCTCTTCTTGATTTAATTTTATTGATTTATAAAAATGTATACACTTATTCATTTTTATTAGATTTTATGTAGTGCATATACATTAAAGTATTCTTTTAGAATATGATAAATTTCTTTAGTGTTCTTTGTAAAGATTCCCATTCATTTCTGATTCTGTAAATATGGGTCATTATTTTAATTACTTAGTTTAGTTATTATTTTTATGCGATGTATTTGTCTTTTCTTATATTAAATATAGATTCTTTTTTAATATAATATGATCCTACTCTTTCCTCTCCAGCTCCTTTCCCATACTGATCAAATCCCTTTCTGGCTCTCATTTGCAAAGATCAGGCTTCGAAGAGACAATAAAAATAACAAAATACAATAAAACAAATCCATCATGCAAAGTTAGACAAGATAAGCTGACAAAAAAATAAAAGAACTTCAAGAGTAGGATACATTGTAATATTCTGTGCTAAAACAATCTGGCCCTGATCTTTGTGTGTGTATGTGCAGGGGGCTGGGGGGGGGGCGAGGAAGAATTTTAATTATTGTTTCTGTTTTCTAGGGTTTGCAGTTCATTTTAAGTTGCTTATCTGATCTTGACTTAAGTGTGATAAGTTTCATGTATTAAGAAAATCATCTATTTCTTTTACATTTTCAATATAGTAGACAAGAGGTTTTTTAAATTATCCTTACAATTCTGCTGATACCTTTGGTGTCTGTTGTTATATCCTCCTTTTTATTTCTGATTTTGTTAATTGAAAGAATTTCTCTCTGTCTTTTAGTTAATTTGGATGAGAATTTGTCTATCTTATTTTTTTAAAAGAACCAACCCTTTCTTTCACTGATTTTTATATTTTTTTGTATATTTTATTGATTTCAGTCTTATTTTTATTATTTGCTGCCTTCTATTCCTTTTGGATGTGATCTTTTCTTATTTGCTCTTGAGATTTCAGGTGTGCTATTGAGGTGATCGTTTAAGATTTGTATAGCCATTGATATTTCAGTAGAATAGTATGTAGATATTAAATCCATTTTATGCACAATTTAATTGTGATATTTTTCTGAATTTGTTTTACTAGATGATAGTGTTTTTAAACATTGAATCAAATCTATCAATTAGCTGGTGTTAGTCTGCTTCTTTATATATTTAATTCCAGTTGTACAATTTTTTTTTTATTTTCTATATTCTTTGTTTACATTCCAAATGATTTTCCCTTTCCCGGTTCTATCCTCCCCATAGGTCCCATAACCCCTCGTCCATCAGCCCATTCCCCAATCAACCCCCTCCCACTTCTCTGTTCTGGTAATGCCCTACATTGCTGCATCAAGCCTTTCCAGGACCAGGGCCCTCTATTTCCTTCTTCTTGGGAATCATTTGATATGTGAATTGTGTCTTGGGTATTAAGAGCTTCTAGTCTACTATCCACTTATCAGTGACTGCATTCCATGTGTGTTCTTTTGAGTTAGCTCACTTAGGATGATATTTTCCAGTTCCAACCATTTGCCTTAGAATTTCATGAATTCATTGTTTTTAGTCATATTCCATTGTATTAATGTACCACATTTTCTGTATCCATCCCTCCATTGAGGGAGATCTGGGTTCTTTCTAGCTGCTGTCTATTATAAATAAGGCTGCTATGAACATAGTAGAGCATGTGTCTTTATTGCATGCCAGAGAATCCTCTGGGTATATGTCCAGAAGTGGTATAACAGGGTCCTCTGGAAGTGTCATACTCAGTTTTCTGAGGAACTGCCAGACGGATTTCCAGAGTGGTTGCACCAGCTTGCAATCCCAGCAGAAGTGGAGGAGTGTTCCTCTTTCTCCACATCCTTGCCAACATCTGCTGTCTCCTGAGTTTTTAATCTTAGCCTTTCTGACTGGTGTGAGGTAGAATGTCAAGGTTGTTTTCATTTGCATTTCCCTAATAATTAATAATGTTGGACATTTCTTAAGGTTCTTCACAGACATTCGAAATTCTTCAGGTGAAAATTCTTTGCTTAGCTCTGTACCCCATTTTTAATAGGGTTATTTGGTTCTCTGGAGTCTACCTTCTTGAGTTCTTTGTATATATTGGATATTAGCACTCTGTCAGATGTAGAGTTGGTGAAGATCTTTTCCCAATTTGTTAGTTGCTGTTTTGTCCTTTTGACAGTGTCCTTTGCCATACAGAAACTTTGTAATTTTATGAGATCCCGTTTGTCAATTCTTGATCTTAGAGCATAAGCTAGTGGTGTTCTGTTCAAGAAATTTTCCCCTGTGCCCATATGCTCAAGGTTCTTCCTAGTTTCTTTTCTATACAAGGAGATGGATCAATTCAAATTATTCTGCATACTGACCTCCAGTTGAACCAGTACCATTTGTTGAAAAGACTATCTGTTTTCCACTAGATGGTTTTAGATCCTTTGTCAAAGATCAAGTGACCATAGGTGTGTGAGTTCATTTTCGGGTGTTCAATTCTATTCCACTGATCTACCTGCCTGTCACTGTTCCAATGCCATGGAGTTTTTAACACTATTACTCTGTAGTACTGCCTGAGGTCCAGGATACTGATTCCCCCAGAAGTTCTTTTACTGTTGAGAATAGTTTTAGCTATTCTGATTTTTTTTGTTATTACAGATGAATTTGAGAATTGCTCTTTCTAACTCTATGAAGAACTGAGTTGGGATTTTGATGGGGATTGCTTTGAATCTGTATATTGCTTTTGGCAAGATCACCATTTTTACTATATCAATCCTGCCAATCCAGCAGCATGGAAGATTTTTTCCATTTTCTGAGGTCTTCTTTAATTTCCTTCCTCAGAGACCTGAAGTTCTTGTCAGATACATCTTTCACTTGTTTGGTTAGAGTCACACCAAGATACTTTATATTGTTTGTGTCTACTGTGAAGTGTGTCATTTCCAGAATTTCTTTCTCAACTGGTTTATTCTTTGAGTGTAGGAAGGCTACTGATTTGCTTGAGTTGAGTTTTATAACCAGCCACATTGCCGAAGTTGTTTTTCAGCTGTAGGAGTTCTCTGGTGGACTTTTTTGGGTCACTTAAGTAAACTATCATATCATCTTCAAGCAGTGATAGTTTGACTTCTTCCTTTCCAATTTGTATCCCTTTGACCTCCTTATGCTGTCTTATTGCTCTAGCTAAAACTTGTAGTTCTATAGTACTATATTGAAAAGATATGGAGAGAGTGGTCTGCCTTGTCTAGTCCCTGATTACAGAAGGATTGTTTCAAGTTTCTCTCCATTTAGTTTGACGTTGGCTACATCTGAACAGCACTTGTTAGAAGTCATTGTAAGAACTAAAAGATTTGTACAAGGTCTTACTCTATACAAACTTTCAATTTTACAAATTTATTTTGAAACAACTTACAAGTATATACAAGAAGACCAGAAACTAATACAGAGAAGGTGCTCTGTGATTTATACAGTATATTCGATATTTGGTCTTCCTAAGGCTAAGGAAGCTCTTTTAGGAAAAAAATGATTGCTTACAAGTATGCACACTATATCATGAACAGGAAAAATGTGGATGCAATCAAAATGGCCCAAGGACTTGACTCCAGGAAATCTGATGAAATTTTCTTTTCAAATGAGTCTAGTTTATGTCTAGTTGAAAAAATAATTAACCATTATATACATATTTACTACTTAATATTTGTATAAATCCACCTTACAGATTTAAAAAAAAATAATAAAATGATATTATGAATTGTGGTCAAGTTCTCAGTGAGGAGATAGCAGAAATGAGATTTGACCCAATACAGTCTCAGATAAGGCTTTCCTGTCCTGTCACAGGATTGAGACGCAATAGGATTACTGTGAACATGATACTTTATATTACTGAACATTTTAAAATGTAAAATGACTAGCTTCCTACATAGCAAAAGGATGTAGCCTTAGTTACAATTTGGAATAGATAATCATTGGTGCCTCTTTCACCTCTAAATTTTTATTATCAAGCAATCTAGCACTTTCCAATTTGTTGAGCTGTGAAAATTATAGTGTTGATGCTCACTTGAGCCTACTCCTAATATAAACTATGGAAGAGCAAATTCTTTAGACTTGCTGTTGCAATCCTTATTTATTTTCTTTTATTAATAAATAAATTAATTAATTCCCCTCCAATGCACTGCCCCCTTCAGAGACTCTCTCCCCATCCTCTTCTCTATCTCCTCTGAGAAGGGGACCCCCTTAGGTTTGCTCCCACCCTGTCACATCATGTCTTTGCCAGTGTAATCTATATTTATAAAGAATAAAAATTGATTTTATAATATAGTAAAAGTCCAGACCTGATAATGATTCTGTCTGATGAAGCTATATTAAATAAGAGATACTGACATAGAAAAACCTGAAATCATATATTTCACCAAATTACATTGTATAATTTAATCTAGTGAGGTTGAGTACAATTTAATGAACAATAGAACAATTTAAGGCATATAACTGAAATGAGTTTGCTAATTAGATGCAGCATTTTATGAATGTTAATCACTAATCCTGCAGAACCAGAGAGCATCTTTTGATCTCAGTAATCATTTTAAAAGGCCATAAAGCCATAAAATTCCATTTGAGTTTTGAGGTTCACAATTGAATCAGGAGAAAAAAATGCAGAGTTCTTAATTGTTCTTTGATGTTATTTAAGCTAGTTATACTATGTTCTTATAATCATATCATCCTACAGCATGTTGGTTGTCAACATATTGTAATGTAATCCAGAATTAAGTAAGAAAAAATAGCATAGATGTTTGGTTTCAATATAATGCAATTTTTGAAAATGAATACAATAGTGGTGGGGAATCTAACTTATTTGCTTTTCTAAGTTACTCTTATGAAAGAAATTGTGAGAAAGAGTTTTTGTTAGTGACCTTCACTGTTTCCTGTATAATCCACCTATAATCTCAACTATTATGATTTTATTTTGGAGAAAATACTACATTGGTATAAATAAATCAAAATTAGAATTCTACCTATGAAAGCAGGTGGTAATAGTATTTAGCAAACAATCAAGAAGTGCCAATGAGCCTCCATGGGACTGATTCTGCAAGTAAAACAGAGATACATTTTCAAATCTAATGATTCATAAATGGTACTAGAATTCAATTTGCAAGTCTGGTAAGTTGAATCAATGATGGTACCCAAATACATGTGGTAAAAGGAGAAAACTTACTTCAGCAAGTTGTCTTCCGATATCCACCTCCCACTGTTCTATCTGTGAGTGTTCATCTATGTAGATGCATACACACAGACACAGACATGGGCATGCACACTGACACATACACATGTGTATATGCAAATAAATGCACAAACACATATAAACTAAAAATTTTTTAAAAAGTTTGAAAACACTCTGAATGTTAGGCTTCTCAACATTCTGCACATTAGAGAATCAGAAGAATATTTATTAGTTTTTTACGTAGACTTAAATCTTAATAAAAGCCAAGAAATCCATTCAAAGAGCATTAAGAAATGTTGCTGACAACATTTAGCTTGAAATCATATCTAAAAAAAGTTTAGAAACTTTAAGCAGCAATGTGGAGACAGAAAAACATGAGTTTGGAGCAATAGCACTGATATTAGAGCAATTTATCTGTAATTTTACCCATATTTTAGCCTTTTACCAATTGGGCGATCTTTTTTTTCAATTTATAGATTGAAAGAAATGAATACTTAAGAAGAAGAAGAAATAGCATTTAATAGCTGAAAACTGGCAAAGGTGGATACAAAAATAGGAAAAACTGAAGTTACAAAACTTAGAAGGCCTTGCCCTTTAATAATCATGTCTAATAATTCTTTCAACTGGTAAAGTTTACCAAATTTAAATTGAAGAATTAATGAAAATCTGTTCTAGCAGAGGACAAAGCTACAGCCTTGCCTCTGAATTAAACTCCTCCTATTTTAGCCTCCTTTATCCTTGTAATTATAGGCACAAACCACAATGCATGATTTCTAAATAGACTTCATGATACAACAATATGAGATAAATTTTGTAAATGCAATAGTTACTTTATATCACAAATTAAATAAATTTAAGATCTCATTAACATTAAAAAGCAACAGCATACATATTCTCTTTGGCCACTGAGTAGGTGAGTACAGCAGCTAGGAGGCAGGGAACACAGGAGTGCAAGAGCAGCTGGGCCAGGGTCCATCTGTGCTCCACCTGCACCCAGGAGCTGGGCAGCACCACAGTCTTCTGAGTCTCTGAGGGGAGAGCCACTCGGCAGGGAGTGATTTGACTCCTGAGCTCTGGAGATGAGGCCTTTATCTTCTCTTCTGCTACTGATCAGGCAGGTACAGCCAGGAGCACAGGAAACAGAGGAGTGACAGAGTAGCCAGGTTCCATTCGGGCTCCACCTGCACCCTGGAGCTGGGCACCACCACAGCACTCTGTACCTGGAAAGAGCCAGTCAACCAGGGGTGCTGAAACAGGCTTGCAGGCCCACAGGAAGGACAAGTACCCACCAGAGACAGCAGGAACAACTAACACCAGAGATAACCAGATGGCAAAAAGCAAACTTAGGAACATTACTAACAGAAATCAAGCCCAGGCTTCCCTCGAACTCGTGATCCTCCTGCCTCTGCCTCATTCAGCAAATCCTACCATTGTGTGCCATGAATACTGGCTCCCAGGGACAAAACCATTAACCAAAGAGTACACTAGGTTTTACCTATGGCCCCAGACACATCAGCAGCAGAGGATGATCTTGTAGGACACCAAATGGGAAAAAGTGTAAAGGAATACCAGGGCAAGGAAGTGGGGGTGAGTTGATTGCGGAAGGGGAGATGGCTTATGATTTTTTTGAGGAGGGAGAACCAGGAAAGGGGACAACATTTGATGTGTAAATAAAGAATATACCTAATTTAAAGAAAGAAAGAAGAAGAAAGAAAGAAAGAAAGAAAGAAAGAAAGAAAGAAAGAAAGAAAGAAAGAAAGAAAGAAAGAAAGAAATGAAGCCAACATGGCACCATCCGAACCAAATTTTCTCACAATAGCAAGTCCTGGATACCCAAAAACACCAGAAAAGGAAGATTTGGATTTAAAATCACAGCTTATGATGCTGATAGAGGGCTTCAAGAATGACATAAATAATTCAGTGAAAGAAATACAGGGGAACACATGTAAACAGGTAGAAGCACTTAAAGAACTACAGGAACACTGAACAAAACAAGCAAAGGAATTGAACATAACCATTCACGATCTAAAAATGGAGGTAGAAACAATGAAATCAAAAAGGAAAATAACTCTGGACATAGAAAACCTAGGAAAGAAGTCAGAAGTCATGGATACAAGTATTAACAACAGAATACAAGAGATAAAAGAGAGAATTTCAGATGCGGAAGATACTATAGAAAGCATTGAAACAACAGTCAAAGAAAATGAAAAATGCAAAAAGCATGTAACCCAGAGAATATCCAGGACAAAATGAGAAGACCAAACATAAGGATTATAGGTATAGAAGACAGTGAAGATTTCCAACTTAAAGGGCCAGTAAATGTCTTCAACAAAATTATAGAAGAAAACTTCCCTAATATAAAGAAAGAGATGCCTGTGAACATATAAGAAGCCTACGGAACTACAAATCGTTTGTATCAGAAAAGAAATTCCTCCAATCACATAATAATTAAAACACCAAATGCACTAAAGAAGGAAAGAATATTAAAAGCAGTAAGAAAAAACGGTCAAGTAACATATAAAGGCAGAGCTATTAGAATTACAACAGACTTCTTGCCAGACTATGAAAGTCAGAAGATCCTGGGCAGATGTCATACAGAACCTAAGGGAACACAAATGCCAACCCAGGCTACAATACCTAACAAAACTTTCAAATACCATAGATGGAGAAACCAAGGTTTGACATGACAAAAACAAATTTACACAATATCTTTCCACAAGTACAACCCTTTAAAGGATAATGAATGGAAAAAAAAAACAGCTAGAAAAAAAACAGGAAATTAATCATCTGTTAACAAAGCAAAAAGAAGAGAGTCACAAAATGTAACTCCAGTTGTAGTAACAAATATAATAGGAAGCAACAATCATTTACCTTTAATATCTCTTTTTTTAAATTATTGATATATTTATTTACATTTCAAATGATTTCCCCTTTTCTGGACCCCCACTCCCCGAAAGTCCCATCAGTCCCCTTCCCTCCCCCTGTTTTCCCACCCAACCCTTCCCACTTCCCTGTTCTGATTTTGCTCTATACTGCTTCACTGAGTCTTTCCAGAACAAGGCTCAAAAGATGAATCATGGTATGCACTCACTAATAAGAGAATATCTCTTAATATCAATGGACTCAACTCTCTAAAACAAGACATAGACTAGCAGATTGGATATACAAGTAGGACCAAACATTTTGCTGCATACAGGAAACTCATCTCAGGCAAAAAGCAGATACTACTGCAGAGTAAAAGGCTGGAAAACAATTTTCCAAGCAAATGGTTCCAAGAAAAAGTGAAAGATAAAGTAACATAAAGATAGACCTATCAGAATTACATCAGACTTCTCACCAGAGACTATGAAAGCCAGAAGATCCTGGGGAGATCTCATAGGACCTCTAAAAAAAAAGTGCCAGCCCAGACAACTATACTTAGCAAACTCTCAATCACAATATATGGAGAAACCAAGATAATCCATGATAAAATCCATGATAAAAACCAAATTTACACAATATCTTTCTACACATCCGGCCCTACAAATGATAATAGATGGAAAATACCAACACAAGGATGGAAACCACACCATAGAAAAAGCAAGAAAGTAATCTTCTTTCAACAAACCCAAAAGAAGATAACCACACAAACATAAAAATAACATAAAAAAAAATAACAGGAAGCAACAATCACTATTCCTTAATATCTCTTAATATCAATGAACTCAATTCCACAATAAAAAGACTAGCAGGCTGGGTATTTAAACAGGACACAGACTTTTGCTGCATACAAGAATTGTACCTCAGTGTCAAAGACAAACACTTCCTCAGACTAAAAGGCTGGAAAACAGTTTTCCAAGCAAATGGTCTCAGGAAGCAAGCTGGCGTAGCCATTCTAATATTGAAAAAAAAATGATTTTCAACCTAAAGTAATCAAAAGAAGAAGGAGGAGGAAGAGGAGGTGGAGGAGGAGGAGGAAAGGGAGAAGGAGGAGGCAGAGGAGGAGGAGAGGGAGAAGGAGGAGAAGAAGGAGGAGGAGGAGGAGGAGGAAGAGGAGGAGGAGGAGGAGGAGGAAGAGGAGGAGGAGGAGGAGGAGGAAGAGGAGGAGGAGGAGGAGGAGGAGGAGGAGGAGGAGGAGGAGAAGAAGAAGAAGAAGAAGAAGAAGAAGAAGAAGAAGAAGAAGAAGAAGAAGAAGAAGAAGAAGAAGAAGAAGAAGAAGAAGAAGAAGAAGAAGAAGAAGAAATAATCTTCAAAGATGAACTCTCAATTCCAAATATATATACTCCAAATACAAGGGTGCCCACATTCATAAAGGAAACTTTATTAAAGCTCAAAGTAGACATTGCACCACACACAAAAGTAGTTGGAGGCTTCAACACCCCACTCTCATCAATGGAAAGATGAGGGAAACACAAACTAAATAAACAGTGAAACTTTCAGAAGTTATGAACCAAATAGATTTAACAGATATCTATAGAACATTTTAGCCTAAAACAAAAGAATATGCCTTCTTCTCAGCACCTCAGATTACCTTTTCCAAAATTGACCATATACTTGGTCACAAAACAGACCTCAGCAGATATAAGAAGATTGAAATAATTCCATGCACCCTATCAGATCACCTAAGGATGATAAACTAAGGATGGTAATCTACAACAACAAAAACAATAGAATCCCCACATACACATGGAAACTGAGCAACATTCTACTCAATGATAACTTGGTCAAGGAAGAAAGAAAGAAAAAAATTTAAGACTTTTAGAATTTAATGAAAATGAAGGCACAACATATGGAAACTTATGGGACACAATGAAAGCAGTGCTAAGAGGAAAACACATAGCTCTCAGTGCCTCCAAAAAGAAGCTGTAAGGAGCACACCCTAAAAACTTAACAGCACAGCTGAAGACTCTAGAACAAAAAGAAGCAAATATACCCAATAAGAGTAGACTGCAGGAAATAATCAAATTTAGGGCTGAAATCAACCAACTAGAAACAAAAAGAATGATACAAAGAATCAACCAAACCAGGAGATGCTTCTTTGAAAAAAACAACAAGATAGATAAATCCCTAGCCATACTAACCAGAGGGCACAGAGACAGTATCAAAATCAGTAAAATCAGAAATGAAAAGGGAAGCATAACAACAGATACTGAGGAAATCCAAAATATCATCCAGATTCTTCTACAAAAACTTATACTCCACAAAAGTGGAAAATCTAGAGGAAATGGACAATTTTCTAGACAGATAACAGGTATCAAAGTTAAATCAGGATCAGATAAATGATATAAACAATCCCCTAACCCCTAAAAAATAGAAGCAGTCCTTAATTGTCTCCCAACCAAAAAAAAAGGCCAGGACCAGATGGTTTCATGTAGAGTTCTACCAGATCTTCAAAGAAGACCAACTACCAATACTCTTCAAACAATTACACAAAATAGAATTGGATGGAACACTACCCAATTTGTCTTATGAAGTCACTATTACTCTGATACTTAAACCACACAAAGACCCAAAAAAGAGAAGTTTAGACCAATTTCCCTTATGAATATTGGTGCAAAAATACTCAGTAAAATTCTTGCCAACCAAATCCAAGAACACATCAATAAGATTATCCACCATGATCAAGTAGGCTTCACCCCAGGGATGCAGGGAAGATTCAATCTATGGAAATCCATTAATGTAATCCACTATGCAAACAAACTTATAGAAAAAAAACACATGATCATTTCACTAGATGCTGAGAAAGCATTTGACAAAAGCCGACATCTCTTCATGCTAAAAGTCTTGGAAAGGACAGGAATTCAAGGCCCATAACTAAACAGAGTAAAAGCAATATAAAGCAAACCAGTAAACAGAGTAAAAGCAATATAAAGCAAAAGATAAATGGAGAGAAAATTGAAGCAATCCCCCTGAAATCAGGGACTAGACAATGCTGTCCATTCCCTCTCTATCTTTTCAATATAGCACTTAAAGTCCTAGCCAGAGCAATTAGACAACAACAGGAGGTCAAAGGATACAAATTGGAAAGGAAGAAGTAAAAATAAAAAATCACTATTTGCAGATGGCATGATAGTGTACTTAAGTGACCCAAAAATTCTAACACAGGATCCCTAAATCTGATTTTAAAAAAAACTTCAGCAAAATGGCTGATTATAAAATTAACTCAAACAAATCAGTAGCCTTCCTATACTCAAAGAATAAAATGTATAAGAAAAAAATTATAGAAACAATTCCCTTCATAATAGTTACAAACAATGCAAAATACCTTGGTGTGACTCTAAATAAATTAAAGATCTGTATGATAAGAATGTCAAGGCTCTGATGAAAGAAATCTAAGAAGATCTCAGAAGATGGAAAGATCTCCCATGCTCATGGATTGCCAGGATTAGTATAGTAAAAATGGCCATTTTGCTGAAAGCAAGCTACAGTGTCAATGTAATCTCCATCAAAATTCCAACTGAATTCTTCATAGAGCTAGAAAGAGCAATTTGCACATTCACCTGCCATAACAAAAAACCCAGGATAGCTAAAACTACTCTCATCAATAAAAGAAATTGGGAGGGTCACCATCCATGACCTAAAGCTGAACTACAGAGCAATAGTCATAAAAACTGCATGGTATTAATACAGTGACAGGCAGATAGCTCAATGAAAAAGAATTGAAGACCCAAAAATGAACCCACATAACTATGACTGCTTGATCTTTGATAAGGGCTCCAAAACCATCCAGTGGAAAAAAGACATCATTTTCCACAAATGGTGCTGGTTCAACTGGCAGTAGGCATGGGGAAGAATGCAAATCAATCCATTCTTATTTTCTTGTACAAAGCTTAAGTCCAAGTGGATCAAGGACCTTCATATAAAACAAGATGCACTGAAACTAATAGAAAAGAAAGTGGGAAAGATTCTTGAGCACATGGGCACAGGGGAAGGTTCCTGAACATTATACCAATACCTTAAGCTCTAAGATCAAGAATTTACAAATGGGTCCTCATAAAATTGCAAAGCTTCTGTAAGGACACTGTCAATAGGACAAAACAGCCACCAACAGGTTCTGAAAAGATCTTTACCAATCCTACATCTGATACAGGACTAATATCCAATAAATACAAAAAACTCAAGAAGTTAGACTCCAGAAAAACAAATAGCCCTACAGCAAACGGAGTACAGAGCTAAACAAAGAGTTCTCAACTGAGAAATACCAAAATGGCTGAGAAACATCTAAAGAAATGTTCAACATCCTTAGTCATCAGGAAAATGCAAATCAAAACAACCCTGAGATTCCACCTCACAGCATTCATAATGGATAAGATCAAAAACTCAGATGACAGCAGATGCTGGCTAGAATGTGGAGAAAGAGGAACACTCCTTCATTGTTGGTGTGATTGCAAGCTGGTAAAATCACACTGGATATCACTTTGGTGGTTCCTCAGAAAAGTGTACATAGTTTTACTGGAGGACCCAGCTATACCACTCCTGGGCATATACCCAGAAGATGCTCCAACATGTAATAAGGACACATGTTCCACTATGTTCATAGCAGCCTTATTTATAATAGTCAGAAACTGGAAAGAACCTAGATGTCCCTCAATGGAGGAATGGATACAGAAATTTTGGTACATTTACACAATGGTGTACTACTCAGCAATTCAAAACAATGAATTCATGAAATACCTAGGCAAATGGATAGAACTAGAAAAATAGCATCCTGAGTGAGGATGTCCCTTCCCCTTCTCCAGCATTGACCTATGTTTTCAAGCCTTAGCTAGGATAATCAGTTATCAGCCTGTGAAATTCCTGGCCTTTGTTCTTTAGAGAACAATACAGCTGTTGTTCTCACCTGGAAGCCATGGGCAGCCTCAGAGCAGCCTCACCTGGAAGCATTCCAGATCTGCTAGACTTGAAATGCTCTGATCTCAGCAGGCGACCTGCTGGGATTGGAGCCAGCAAGTTCTCAGACCTCTCCTTGAAGTCTCATAGGAGGGGTTTCTTCCTAAGCTAGATATTGGCTAATATTTAGTAAAGTTTTAGTCTTGATCAGCACGATGTTGGCTTGACTCTTCTCTTTTTGCTGTTTCTCCATCTATCCCTAAATTTCTCTTCCAAAAACCAATTTGCAGTAGCTGCAGGCAGCTACAGAAGACAACAATAACTCAAACACAAAAGAACATATATGTACTCACTGATAAGTGAATATTAGCCTATACACTAAGATTACTCAAGATATAATTCACAGACCACATGAAGCTTATGAAGGAAGACTGAAGTGTGAATACTTTTGTCCTTCTTAGAAGGAGGAACATAATACCCACTGGAGGGGATACAGAGACAAAAGGTAGAGCAGAGACTAAAGGAAAGACCATCCAGAGAGTGTCCTACATGGGGATCCATTCCACAATCACCAAACCATGATACTATTGTGGATGTCAACAAGTGCTAGCTGACAGGATCCTGATACAGCTGTCTCCTGAGAGGCCCTGCTAGTGCCTGACTAATACAGAGGGGGATGGTCTCAGCCAACCATTGAACTGAGCACAGGATCCCCAATGGAGGAGCTAGATAAAGGACTGAAGGATCTGAAGTGTTTGCAGTCCCATAGCAGGAACAATATGAACCAATTAGTATTCACAGAGCACCCAGGGACTTAACCACCAACCAAAGGGTATACAAAGAGGGACCCATGGCTCCAGCTGCATGGGTAACAGAGAATGTCTTGGTCAGACATCAATGAGAGGGAAGGTCCTTGGACCCATGAAGGCTCATTGCTCCAGTGTTGGGGGAATACCCGTTTAGGGAAGTGGGAGTGGGTATGATAGTGAGCCAGGGGAGGGTGGATGGGATAGGTTGTTTGTGGAGGCAAAATGTGGACAGGGGATAACATTTCAAATGTAAATTAAGAAAAAAATCTAATAAAAAAAGAAATTATTACACTCTGGTATAAATACAATAACTGGATTAAAAAAAAAAGATAGTACATACTACACATGTACACTTTGGAGATTCAGTTACCTCACTCAGGATGATATTCCCATGTTCCACCCATTGGCCTGAAAAATTAATGATGTCTTTGTTTTTAACAGCTGAATAGTATTCCATTGTGTAGATATATCACCTTTTTTTTTTTAATCCATTATTCAGTTATGGGACATCTAGGTTGTTCCTAAATTCTGGCTATTATGCATAAAGCTGCTATGAACATAGCTAAACAAGTATTTTGTAGGATTTGGAGCATCATTTGAATATATGCCTTCAGTAGTATATCTGGGGCTTTCAATAGAATAGAATAGGTAAAATTTCAAGTACTACATTGAATAGATAAGGAGAGTATGGGAACCTTGTATTGCCCCAGATTTTTACTGTAATTAGTATAGATTTCATGCCATTTAGTTTGATGTTGGCTATTATATGCTGCTTTGATTATGTTTAGGTGTGTGCCTTGCATCCCTGTGCTCTCCAATACTCCAATTTCAAAGTTGAAGGGATGTGGGATTTTATCAAAGAGTTTTTCAGCCTCTAATGAGATGACCATGTGAATTTTTCTTTCTGTTTGTATGATGAATTACATTGGTGGAGATATATATATATGCGCACACATATAACCATCCTTGTAGAACTGGAATGAAGCCTACTTGATCATGGTGTATGTTTTTGAGGTGTTCTTGCATTCTATTTTATTGAGTATTTTTTTTTTTTTTGCAATGGTGTGAATAAGGGAAATCTGTCTGAAATTCTCTTTTTTGCTTGAGTCTTTGTGTGGTTTAGGAATTAGGGTGACTCTGCCCTCATAGAATGAGTTTTACAGTGTTTCTCGTTTTTCTATTTTGTGGAATAGTTTGAGGAAAATTGGCATCAGCTCTTCTTTGAAAGTCTGGTAGAATTCTATTCTAAAACTATCTGGCTCAGGGATTTTTTTGTTTGTTTGGAGACTTTGATAACTGCATGTATTTCCTCAGGAATTATAGAGCTGTTTAAACAGTTTATCTAATCTTGACTTAACTTTAGTAAGTGGTATCAGTATAGAAAAGTATCTACTTCATAAAGATTTTTGACCCGTCCAGCAGGTCCAGTTATTCCAGGGTCCCAAAAAGTCATTACCTGAGGGTCAAAAATGGGGGGAAGAGGGAAAGGAGGCCAAGCACGCTAAGAAAGGCAAAGACAGTCTGGATTGTGTCAAGGCCTCATTTAATGTAGGGGAGGTAAACGAGTTTTAAGGCTTACAGAGAAGGAACTGACCTTCACACAAGAACAAAGGAGGGAAGGGCGGAGACACGCAGGCAGGAACATTCCACGGTTAGGGCACTCTTCTCGCACTCTTCTTGCACCGACAGTTATGAGGAAGGTTCTAGTTAATTGTTCTCATATTTTAGCAGCCACCACCTTAAGGCCATGAGTAAGCATTAAATCTGAATAGCTCAGGACAGGTTCCCACAGATTTTCCAATATTGTGTAGCACAGGCTTTTGTCCTAAGACCTAATGATTCTTTTCATTTTCTCAGTATTTTTTATATCTCTATTTTCATTTCTGATTTTATTTATTTGGATTCTCTCTCTCTCTCTCTCTCTCTCTCTCTCTCTCTCTCTCTCTGTGTGTGTGTGTGTGTGTGTGTGTGTGTGTGTGTGTGTGTGTGTGTGTGTTCTGCTCAGTTTTGCTAAGGGTTTGTCTATCTTGTTGATTTTCTCAAAGAACCAGCTTTTGGGTTCATTGATTCTTTATATTGTTTTGTCTCTAACTAATTGATTCCAGCCCTGATTTTTATTATTTCCTTCCTTCTACACCTCTTCAGTGTGCTTGCATCTTCCTCTTCTATTTTTTTAAACATAGCTTTCAGGTGTACTTTTAAATTGTTGATATGAAAATTTCTAATTCTTCATGGAGCCACTTAGCGCTATGAATTTTACTCTTAAGCACTATTCTTATTCTCTTCCATGAATCTGGGGATGTTGTGCCTTCATTTTCATTTAATTCTAGAAATTATTTAATTATTTTGTTTCTTCACTAACCCAGATATTATTGAATAGATAGTTATTCAATTTCTAGGAGTGTATTTCAGATGTTTCTGTTGAGTCCAGATTTAATCCATGGGGATCTGATAAATTGAAAGGTGTAATTTGAATCTTCTTACATCTATTGAGGCTTGTTTTTTGACAACTATGTGGTTCATTTTGGAGAAGAATCCATGAGGTTCTAAAAAGAAAATATATTCTTCTGAGTATGGGTGAAATATTCTTTAGATGTATGTTGGGTCCATTTGATGTCTATGAGTTTCATTATTTCTTCAGTGGATTCCTGGATGACCTATCAATTGGTGAGAGTGGGCTATTGATGTCTTCCACTATTCATATGTGGCTTAATATGTGATTCAAAATTTAGCAATTTTTCTTTTATGAATGCAGACGTTCTTGCCTTTGGGGTTTAGATGTTCAGAGCTGAGATGTCCTATTAGTGGATTACTCCTTTGATTAGTATGAAATGTCTTTCCTGTCTCTTTAGATGAATTTTGATTGAAAGATTATTTTATTATGTATTAGAATGACCACTCTAACTTTCTTTTTGGGTCCATTTACTTGGAAAACTTATTTTTGAGGTAATGACTATCTTTATTGCTGAGGTATACTTCTTGTATTGTATGCAGCAGAGCGACAGAACCTGTCTTCAAATCCACTCTGGTAGCCTGTCCTTTTATTGGGGAATTGAGTTCATTGATGTTGAATGTGTGTGTGTGTGTGTGTGTGTGTGTGTGAGTGTGAGTGTGTGTGTGTGTGCACGTGTATGCGTTTCCCTTGTTTATTCTGGTATGGATTTTCTTATTTCTCATATTTACTTTTTTTGATGTAGTTGTATTCCTTGGGTTGAAGTTTTCCTTCTAGTATTTTCTGTATGGCTGGGTTTGTAGCTAGATAATGTTTAAATTTGGATGTAGTAATATAGGTTGGCATCTCTGGGTCCTTTCTTTTTTTTTTTTTTTTTTTTTTTTTTTTTTTGGTAGGCTGCCAGATATCTGTCCAGGCTCTCCTAGCTTTTAGAGTCTCTGTTGAGATGTTGGGTATAATTCTGTTAGGTCTGTCTTTGTTTGTTCCTGGCAATTTTCAGTTGCTGCTTTTAATATTCTTTTTTTGTTCCACAGATTTCATCTTTTGATTACTATGTGGCAGAAGGATATTATTTCCTGGTCCAGTCTGAGTGGTGTTCTATGAGTTTCTTGTATGTTTATAGGCAGCTTTCTTTAAGTTGGGATAGTTCTTCTTCTATGATTTTGTGGAAATATTATATGGGCTTTGGAGTTAGGACTCTTCATCTTTTTCTATTCCTATTATTCTTAGGTTAGATCATTTCATGGTATCTCAGATATTCTGGTTGTATTGTGTCAGTAAATTTTCAGGTATCAATTTCTTCTGTTGTATTTTCTATACCTGAGAGACACTTCTTTAATCTTCTATATACTTTTTGTGATGCTTACATCGTTTGTTCCTGTGCTCTTCCCTAGGTTTTCTATCTCTAGAATTCCCTCAAATTTTCATCCCAGAAATTTACTGTTTCCATTTTCAGGTCTTAATTCCTTCACCTGCTTAATTGTATTTTTCTATATTTCTTTAAGTGATTTATTTGTTTCCTGTTTAAACACCTCTACCTTTGGTGGTAGATGGTATTTTCTTTATTTCCTCAAGGGATTTATTAATTTCCTCTTTAAAGTCTGCTTCATAGAACTGGGTTAAAAATTATTTCATATGTGTTGATTATATTATGCTATCTAGGACTTGGTGTAGTAGGGTAGCTGTGCTTTGAAAGTGTTATATTGCCTTGGCTTTTGTTGATTGTGTTGTTTTGAGGCTTTTTAGCCATCTGCATGGCTTTGGTCCCTGGATGTTTCTGTTGTATTATTTGGAGGAGGATTAACCGCAATTTTCATGGTGTGAGACACAGGATATCCTTAAATTGTATGCTTCCAGATCAGCAGGTCTGTATGGTTCAGAATATGCAGGTATGTTTTCTTCAGTATCTGCAGTTCTGTGTGGTCCAGGATCTGCAGGTCTGATGATGGTGGGTGGAGAAGTGAAAGGAGAATCAGATTAACATTTAAATTAATAGACTGGATAAAGCATAATAATCTGCATAGTGTGGCTTGCCACACCACCTCTAGTCAGATCTGTGTGACAAGTTCCACAGACTGAGGCATTTGACCTCAACAGGGGGAGGTCTCCAAGAACCAGTTGTGGACCTCTTCACCAGAGAAAAATTATTGAGCCATAGTTCTCTTAGTAACTTATCTGTTGTATGCTTGCTATTACTTTTCTCATTTACAAGATGTTCCTGATAGCCTAGGCTAGGATCTTGAGCAAGTATAATGGGTATGAAAGCATCTCTTGAGATGGATTCATTAACCATGACATCATCTCTGGGTTAACCAGTGCTTCACTTTATAAATCACTTATGAAATAGTATTGATAAATATAAATTTTCCAACAATAATACTTTGTATAGCTGCATGTGTGTCATCAGAAGTAGGTTTTGGTATATTGTTTAACAAAGCTTTTAATAGAAGTGAATTAAAATAGTTTAAATTTATATTTTGAAGAGTAATAGAAGAGCAGGAACTAGAAGTTAAAATAGTAACTGATCATAAAAATTTATTAGTTTATTTTTGGAAATTTACCACTAGCCTGGGTGATTTTTATGTTTTGAAGATCATAACAATATCTGTTTTACCTGGCCGTCTCTTTTTGAAGTTGTAATATTTGAGTGATTTTGTATTTTGCTGTGCCAAATGATTATTGTAATGTATGTCCTGTTGTTCTGCTTCACTGAACAGAACTTTTCAGTGTTGAAAAACCTGTTTCTTTATGTATAAAAACCCTTGCTTGAGAACTGCAAAATACTCTCAGATTCAAACTGCCTCTGTGTTTGTTTCTGTTTGTTACCACCGAATCCTTACCCACCTGGCTTTGAGAACCCACATTTCAGGGACCCCCATACCCAGCTGGGGTGGTCTGTGTCCGTGGCAGTGGCTATCATCCAATTGGTTGAAATCCTCCTAACAAAATACTGGGGTTTTTTAAAGAAGCAGGAATTTGAACTAGTGAATATACTTTGGAATTTTTAAATTTCCAACCTGCCTGGCTTATATCTAATCCCTCCTAAATTATAGCCTAGTCCTTTGTTTACAAATTTTAGCCTTCCTAGAGTTTATAGCCAAGTAAGCCAAATCCCCTTATCCCATTGCACATGTGTGTATAGATCTTCTTTTTCATTTAGATATGTTTTTGGACACCCAATATTTTGGACACCACTTAAAACCATGAGTAGCAATGAACACACACCCACACATATTACATAAAGCATGTGTAAGTGTGTGTGTGTGTGTATGTGTATGTATGTTTGTTTTGTGGGAAATATTAAAAAAGGCTGACCTGCCAACTCTCCTGCCCCTCCATGCCTCAACATCATGTCCTGGCAGGGTCCCATTCTGCATGACTCAGCTCCCTGGCAGTCCTGCTGACCTGGCCATATCATCAGCAGGGTCCAGTGAGTTCATCTTGCTTCCACACAACATCCCACACACCAGCAGTCTTCCAGCTGGCCATCCAATTACTCGGTTGAAACATGACCCTTAAAGTTGATTAGTTTGCCAATTAGATTTATGCATATTTAAAATCACAATCACAAGACACCAATACAGTAATTCTAGAGCCAATTAAAAGTGACAAAGCTCCCAATATTTCTAACTTTATAGAAACTTTGCTATTTGTGGCTAGTAAATACCACACTGGCCTACATCCGAAGCCATCTTGGTTCCTTTCCCTCTTCCTCCTGCGACCTCTGAGACTCCCCAACTTCTAGCTCTGTCTCCCGTTTCCTATCCAATTACAGGCCTTCTACTGCTCTAATATGATTTAATGTGGAAAATCCTGATATATATATATATGAGATTTTGTAATTATAATAATGTAGCACAATTATTAAAACCCACTGGAATTAAAGTTACATGAATATCACGTTTTTACATTGTGATAGCATCATATGTGGTGATATTAAGTCATGTGAATGATGATGCACTTGTCATATTCAATGAATGTAACATTTCATTTTTATTACATTAGAAGATAATTTTATGTACATGAATGTTCTGCTTGAATGTATATTCATGCATGTCTGGTACTATAATGTCCAAAAGAGAGCATAGAATCCAATGTAACTAGAGGGACAGATGGTTATGAATGCCCATGTGAATACTAAGAATCAAACCCAGGTCCTTTAGAAGAATTGCCAATGTTCTTAGCTGATAATACATATCTCCAGGTATAAACTTTACACATAAAGGAAGTGGTTTCTCGTTTCTCTCCCAAATATCTGAATTGACAGCATCACTATTAGTAATTTTTGGGACAACTATGAAATAAAATAAGGAGTATTTGGTTATGCTTTATGTAATGTATAAGCAGTATATGCATAGTGCAAATATGAGAGAGGAAAATTTGACTTCTGTATATGGTAAAGAAGATTTATTCATGATATTTAGATTATCCCTAAATTTAAATTGTCTGTAATATTTCATTTACAATGTTTAAATATAATGCTTATGGACTACAATTGTTTATACATACCTCTAAACACATAAAGAAAATGTTTTGGAAAAGGGAGGCCTTAATATATTATTAGTTATATTTTCCCCCTGACCTGGATTAATAAAAACACAAAAAAGTGCAAGTGATATAGCATGGTGTGTTCACTTTCAATCGCAATGCTTAAGTGTCCAAGGAAGGAGAATTTGAGTTTGGGCCAGATTAGACTATGTAACAATGTAGTTACTGGCCTACAAAGTAAGATCTTGTGTCCCCCACCCCTAAAAAATTAGAAACAACAAAAATGAACATTAAAATAATAATGTTATTTTAATGAAAGGAGATAATTGTATTATGATTACTCCCATCAACTTGTTTACCAATTCATTTTATGTTATTTTTTTTTTTACTTTCATAAGTGACTTTAACAAGGTAGAGACCACATTTAGAAAACTAAGGACTATTAGAATTTATATGTGGTTTAATGCTTAGCAACTCCTTCAAATCAATATGGTGATATAGCCTTTACAATAGCCTGGTGTGGTTCCCATTCTTGTTTTTGGTTCTATGGTGTGTATGTGAGTGTGTGTGTGTGTGTGTGTGTGTGTGCATTTACATGTACACATTTTTTGTTTTAATTTCCTGCTATATAAATGTGTATAAATGTATTTGTTCATTTTCTTTGTTACAGTTACAATTGCTATAATGCAATACCATGGCAAAAGCAACTTGAAGAGGAAAGGGTTAATTACACGTCTATTTCTTTATCACTGTCTATCACTGAAGGAGGTCAGGACAAGCACTCAGGCAGGAAAGAATCTAGAGGCAAGAGCTGATACAGAAGCCATAGAAAAATGCTGTTTACTGGTTTGCTCTGTATGACTTGCTTAGCCTGATTCCTTATTGAGACAAGACCATAGCTCCAGGGATAGTGCCATCCACAGGGGGCTTGGTCATCCCACAGTAATCATTCATTAAAAACAAAACCCTACGTGCTTGCTTGTAGCACATCTTATGGAGGCATTTTCTTAATTTAGGTTCCCTCCTTTCAGACTACTTTGGCTCTGTCATGTTTACATAAAACTAGCTAGCACATCCATGCTTGTACATATATTTTCAGGTAAAATTTAATTTGGTACTGATTCTCAGAAATAATATGAATAATAACTAGCCTCAGTGATAAGTACTTTCTAACTTCTCATTCTAATGGTGTATGGGTTGGTGTAGAATACACATACACACACACACACACACACACACATACTCTAATTTTAAAAAGAACAAATAAGCATACAAAATCTTGCATACATTTAAAGGAAATGATAATTTATTGTAACTTAAAAATTTTAGTAATTTGTGCTCATTATAGTCAAAGAAGTTTCCCTTGGATGCTTCAAATTATGCTATAGTATAATTTGACAAACAAATGAGCATCTATCTAGTCAACCAGTAACAATAGAAGATAATCATAACTTGCTGATTTGTGACTCTGTTTATATGTCAGGAGAAAGGGTCTACTACCCATTATTCATCCTCATACATTGCCAGGAACATGTTAGTGGAAATATCAGATTTCTTAGTGGATGCTCATTTCATAATGGTTCTTCTCAGGTTCTTAGAACCTTCTGTTCCCCTACTCTTAAGAGAACAGAGATTAATCTTTGATTTTAGATGTATGAGAATTTCCATGTGGCAGTCGTTCAGTTCATGAATGTCTACAAAAGTGGAGAATCACTGAAAGTATTTACAATAATGCTCAGTGGTCGTAACCTCTTCCTGTTAAAACATGCCATCTATTTTTCCCAATGTTTCTGGTTGGTGGGAGATGAGAAGATAAAATAGGATCTCTGATTTCCAACCATGAATAAAGAAAAGGAACACATGGTCCTTCTCTGATGCTTTCTTTTCACATTTCAATTTTATGTGTGTGCTTCTCTCAAGTCCATGTGAGAGTGTCTAGAGACAGCATTCAGTAACAATTTGGCTATGAAGGTAGTGCTTTTGTGATACTATAGTGCTACCACTATAAGAAAAATCAAGGCAGAGGTGAGTAATACAAGGTCTCCTCAGCCCCATTGTCTAGTTCTGGGTTTGTTGTTTGGCTGGGAGGAGACTTACAGGACCCTAAGTCCATCCTGCCAAACTAACTAGCTTGGAACCCTGCCTGAACAATTCCATCATGGTCAGATCCACTCACCATCCCAGTTGGTCCACCTGGGAAAGCTTGCCACTGCAGAAGTGAGTGGCAATCAGTTCCTTGAGCCCTACTGTCTAGCTTTGGGCTTGCTCTTTGGTTCAGAGAAGCACTGAGGGAGCCCAAGAGCATCCTGATTCCTCATGGAAACCTTCAGGGGTCCCAGAACTGAGCAGTTCGGAATCCTATTCTATCAATCCCATCCTAGTCTTATTGGTCCACTATCCCAGTTGGGAGTGACTGGGACACAGCCTGCAGACTAGGGGAGACCCAGGACACAGCCTACAGTATCCTATTCTATAGAAGAAATCAATATATCAGTCAAATCTATAAAATCTAAAAATTTCATGACACAAACCATAAAACACTATGAAAAGACCCAACACAGAAATAACAGGAATAGAAAAGGTAAAGATTCCCAGCTCAAAGACCCAGAAAACATTGTCAACAAAACATAGAAGAAAATTTCCCTAACCTAATGAAGGAGATATCTATAAGGTATAAGAAGCTTACAGAATACCAAACAGACTGGACAAAAAATTTCTCCCATCACACAATAATCAAAATACTAAATATACAGAACAAAAATACGCATTATAAAAACAGCAAGGGGAAAAGGTCACGTAATGTATATCAGAATTGCACTGGATTTCTCATCTGAGACTCTAAAATCTAGAAGGGCCTGGGCAGAGAACTTGCGAACGCTAAGAGACTACAGATATCAGTCTAGCCTACCCAAAAAATCTTTCAATCTATATAGATGGAGAAAGCAAAATATTCCATGACAAAAACAAATTTAAATAATTCTTTTCTACTAACCCAGCACTATGAAGGATATTAGAAGGAAAACTTCAAATCAATGAGGCTAACTAGTTCAGGAAAGCACAAGAAATAATTTCAAATATTAAAACCAATAGAAGAGAAATACACACATGCATACACTTAACCACAAACAACATCAAAATAACAGGAGTAACAATCAGTGGTCTTTAATAGCTCTCAAAAATAATAGATTCAATTCCCAGTAAAAAGACACAGGGTAACAGAATGGATGCATAAACAGAATCCATCATTCTGTTGTATACAAGAAACACATTTCAGCAAGATAGTCATTATCTCAATATACAGGGTGAAAAAAGGTTTTGAATTAAACAGTCCTGAGAAAAAAAGCTGGAATAGCCAAACTAATATCTAATAAAATAGACTTTCAAACAAAAGTAATCAAGAGATGGGGAAGGACATTAATCCTCATTAAAGGAAAAAAAGCACCAAAAGGACATTTCAATTCTGCATATCTATGCCCCAAATGCAACGGCATCCATATTCCTAAAAGAAACATTACTAAAGATTAAATCACAATTGAACCCCACACATTAATAGTGGGAGACCTCAACACTCCTTTCTCACTAATGAACAGGCCATTGAGACAGAAACTAAACAGAGAAATATCTGAACTAATAGAGGTTGTGACTCAAATGTATTAAACTGATACCTATAGACCATTTCATCCAAAAAACTTCTCCTCAGAACCTTATTAATCCTTCTTCAAAATTATCATATGATGAGACATAAAAAGCAAGCCTCAACAGTTAAAAGAAGATTGAAATATGTCATATATCTCATCAGATCTCATCATCTCATGGACTAATGCTGGACTTCAACAACAACAGGGACAGCAGAATGCCTACATATTTGTGGAAACTGACCAACTCTCTACTCAATGATCACTAGCTCAAGACAAAAAATAAAAAAAAAAATTAAGACTTTCTAAAATTCAATGAAAATGAGGGTACAACACATCCACACTTATAATACACCATAAAAACAGTTCTAAGAGGAAAGTTCATAGCACTAAGTGCCCTCATAACGAAATTGGGCAGGGGTTTTCCAGTTTCTGTCTGCAGCTAGAGCCAGTCCTCTGCCACCGGGCTCCATACCCAGGTGGCACAGGGAGATAGCTAACTTCCTAGGTGTGCAGGCCGGCCTGTGAGTGCAGGTAAAGAGGAACCTGCCCTAGAACCTAAGGAAACAGGAGCTGAGAGCTGCCTGCAATGGGAGCCTTCCAGTTTCTGTCTGCCCTTGGAGGCAATCCTCTGACACATGGGTCCATACTGAAACAACACTGGGAGAGAGCTAGCCTCTCAGGAGTGAGTGCAGGAAGGCTTGTGAGCACAGGTAGGACCACCATTGCTGATCAGAGGAACCTGCCCTGAGGAGCCTTCTGATTTCTGTATATACCCATAGCTGATCCTGGGCAACAGAGTTATATACACAAATACCGCCAGAAGAGAGCTGGTCTGCCAGGAGTGCCTACACACCTGCAAGCACAGGTAAGACCACCAATTCTCTTCAAATTCCTGGCCCAAGAGGAATCTGCTCAGAGCCATCAGGACACAGGAACCAAAGACCATCTGGGGATAGGATCCTTTTGATTTCTGTCTGCACCCCAGAGCTTGCCCTGTGCCAGAACTCTCCATACCTAAATTATTCCCAAAGAGAACTGGTCTCTCAGGAGTACTGACACACACACATATTCAGGATGAACAAGCCACAGTTAGAGACAGCAAGACCAGCTAATGGCAGTGATAACCAGATGGAGAAAGGCAATCTCAAGAAAATAAACATCACGTTCTCATACCAGAGTGAACCCTGGTTACACTAACACACCAGAAAAGCAAGACTGATTTAAAAGTCACATCTCATGATGATAATAGAGGAATTTAAATAACTCACTTAAAGAAAAACAAGAGAACACAGGTAAACAGTTAGAAGACCTTAAAGTCATAACACAAAAATCCCTTAAAGAATTACAAGAAAACACAAATAAACAGGTGAACTGTTGTAGATAACCCTGGGCTTGTATTTTGATGCTAATTCCACTCTTCAGGGGGGCTGCAGATGAAGAGTTGCTTTGTGAACCTTCTCCCTACCTTAACTTTTCAAATAAAGGCTTGAAACAGTGATTGGGCAGGAGTAAGTGGGAGAAGCTGAGAGTCTAGGGAGGACCCCCGGGGATCAACAGGAGGGAGAGGACCTACTGGGGATCAACAGAGAAGCTGCAGAGAGAGAAGCTTGTGGCCTGGAGAAACCACAAGTTATATGCGATAACAGATAGGAATATAGTAGTGTAGTGAGAGATCTTCCCAATCTAGCCTTATAGCTTGTTTTGTTAACTGATTGAGGAACTGAACAAAACTATCCAGGATCTGAAAATGGAAATAGAAAAAAAAGAAGAAATCACAAAGGAAGATAGCACTGGAGATAGAAAACCTAGGAAAGAGATCAGGAGTGATAGATGCAGCATCACAAACAGAATACAAGAGATAGAAGAGAGAATTTCAGGTGCAGAAGGTACCATAGAAAACATTGCAAAATGAAAAAAAGCTCTCAACCCAAAACATTCAGGAAATCCAGGACAAAATGAGAAGACCAAACCTAAGGAATATCAGTATACAACAGAGCAAAGATTTTGGGCTTAAAGAGCCAGTAAATGTCTTCAACAAAATTATAGAAAAAAAACTTCCCTAAAATAAAGAAAGAGGTGCCCATGCACATACAAGAAGGCTACAGAACTCCAAATAGACTGGACCAGAAAAGAAATTCCTCCTGTCACATAATAATCAAAACACCAGATGTAATAAACAAAAAAAAGAATATAAAAAGCCCTAAAGGGAAAAGGCCAAGAAACATATAATGGCAGACCTATCAGAATTGTATCAGACTTCTAACCAGAGACTATGAAAGCTAGAAGATCCTGGGCAGATCTCATATAGACCCTCAAAGAACACAAATGCCAGTCCAGACTACTATACCCAGCAAAACTCTCAATTACCATAGGTGGAGAAACCGAGATATTCCATGACAAAAGCAACTTTACAGAATAACTTTCAGCAAATACATCCCTACAAAGAATAATAGATGGAAAATGCCAACACAAGGAAGAAAACTATACCCTAGAACAAGCAACAAAGTAATCTTCTTTCAACAAACCAAAAAGAAGATAGCCAAACAAACATAAAAATAATAGAAAGCAACAATCAATATTCCTTAATATCGCTTAACATCAATGGGCTCAATTCCTCAATAAAAAGACAGATACTAACATATTGAATACGTGAACAGGACCCAGCATTTTGCTGCATACAGGAAACTCACATCAATGTTAAAGACAAACACTACCTCAGGGTAAAGGTCTGGAAAATAATTTTCTAAGCAAATGGTACCAGGAAACAAGCTGGAGGGTACCAAATGCAAGGGTACCCACATTCAGAAATGAAACTTAACTAAAGCTAAAAGCACACATTGCATCTCACACAATAATTGTGGGGACTGCAACATCCCTCTCCCATCAAAGGACAGGTCATGGAAACACAAAATAAATAGATACACTGACAGAAGTAATGGACCAAATGTATTTAACAGATACCCATAGAACACTTTATCATAAATCAAAAGACTATAACTTCTTCTCAGCACCTCATGGTAAATTCTCCAAAACTGACCATATAATCAGTCACAAAACAGGCTTCAACAGATATAACAACAAGAAACTAAGAAAAATCAAAAATCACTAGAGCCTACTCTAAAAGTCTATACTCAACAAAACTGAAATATCTGGATGAAATGGACAATTTCCTAGACAGATTCCAAATACGAAAGTTAGATCGGTATCAAATAAACCATCTAACCGTCCCATAATCCCTAAAGACATAGAAGTACTCATGAATAGTCTCCCTCTCCCCCCTCCCCCCAAAAAATCCCAGGACCAGATATATTTAGTTTAGAATTCTGTTAGACCAACAAAGAAGACCTAATAACAATACTCTTCAAACTATACCACAAAACAGAAACAGAAGGAACAATACCAGAAAGGTACCTCATGGTACCTTTTCCAAAATCAAACATATAATTGGTCACACGACAGGCCTCAACAGATATAAGAAGATTGACTAATCCCATGCCTCCTATCAGATCACTATGGAGTAGGAGTGGTCTTCAATAGCAACAAAAGCAACAGAAAGCCTACATATACATGGAAGCTGAACTCAATGATACCATGGTCAAGGAAGAAATGAAAGAAATCAAAGACTTTCTAGAATTTAATGAAAATGAAAGCACAGCATACCCAAATTTATGGGACACAATGAAAGCAGTGCTAAGAGGAAAACTCATAGTTTTGAGTGCCTCCAAAAAGAAACTGGAGAGAGTATACACTAGTAGCTTAGCAGCACACTTAAAAGCCCTGAAACAAAATGAAGCTAATTCACCCAAGAGGAGTAGAAGATAGGAAATCATCAAACTCAGGGCTGAAATCAATCAAGTAGAAACAAAGAGAACCATATAAAGAATCAACAAAACCAAGAGCTGGTTCTTTGAGAAGATCAACAAGATAAATAAACCCTTAGCCAGACTATCCAGAGGGCACAGCGACAGTATCCTAATTAACAAAATTAGAAATGAAAAGGGGGATATAACAACAGAAACTGAGGAAACTCAAAAAATCATCAGATCCTACTACAAAATCCTATACACTGGAAAATCTGGAGGAAATGGACAATTTCCTAGACAGATATCAAATACCAAAATTAAATCAGGATCAAATAGATCATCTAAACAGTCCCATAACTCTAAAGAAATAGAAGTGGTCATTGAAAGTCTTCCAACCAAAAAAAGCACAGGACCAGGTGGTTTTAGTGCAGAATTCTATCAGACCTTCAAAGAAGACCTAACACCAATAATCTTTAAACTACTTCACAAAATAGAAACAGAAGGAACACTACCCAACTCATTCTATGAAGCCACAATTAGTCTGATACCAAAATCACACAAAGATCCAACAAAGAAAGAGAACTTCAGAACAATTTCCCTTATGAATATCGATGAAAAAATACTCAATAAAATTCTTGCCAACTAAATCCAAGAGCACATCAAAACAATCATTCACCATGATCAAGAAGACTTTATCCCAGGTATATAGGGATGGTCCAATATACAGAAATCCATCAAGGCAATTCACTACATAAACAGACTCAAAGAAAAAAAATTACATGGTCATTTCATTAAATGCTGAAAAAGCATTTGACAAAATTCAGCATCTTTTCATGCTAAAAGTCTTGGAAAGAACATGAATTCAAGGCCCATACCTAAACATAATAAAAGCAATATGCAGCAAACTGGTAGCCAACGTCAAACTAAATGGAGAGAAACTTGAAACAATCCCACTAAAATCAGGGACTAGACAAGGCTACCCCCCTCTCCATATCTTTTCAATATAGTACTTGAAGTTCTAACTAGAGCAATTAGACAATATAAGGAGGTCAAAGGGATACAAATTGGAAAGGAAGAATTCAAACTATCACTATTTGCAGATGATATGATAGTATACTTAAGTGACTCAAACACTCCACCAGAGAACTCCTACAGCTGATAAACAACTTCAGTAAAGTGGCTGGTTATAAAATCAACCCAAGTAAATCAGTAGCCTTCCTATACTCAAAGGATAAGCAGGCTGAGAAAGAAATTAGGGAAACGACCCTCTTCACAATAGCCACAAACAATATAAAATATCTTGGTGTGACTCTAACCAAATAAGAGAAAGATCTGTATGACAAGAACTTCAGGTCTCTGAAAAAGGAAGTCAAAGAAGACCTCAGAAAATGGAAAAAATCTTCCATGCTCATGGATTGGCAGGGTTAATATACTAAAAATGGCCATCTCACCCCAAGCAATATACAAATTAAATGCAATCCTCATCAAAAGTCCAACTCAATTCTTCATAGAGGTAGAAAGAGCAATTCTCAAATTCATCTGGAATAATAAAAATCCCAGGATAGCTAAAACTATTCTTAACCGTAAAAGAACTTCTGGGGGAATCAGTATCCTGGACCTCAAGTAGTACTACAGAGCAATAGTGTTAAAAAACTGCATGGTATTGGAAAAGTGACAGGAAGGTAGATCAATGGAATAGAACTGAAGACCCAGAAATAAATCCACACATGCATGATCACTTGATCTTTGACCAAGGAGTGAATACCATCCAGTGGAGAAAAGATAGCCTTTTCAACAAATGGTACTGTTTCAACTGGAGTTCAGCATGCAGAAAAATGCAATCAATCTATTCTTATCTCCTTGTACTAAACACAAATCCAACTGGATCAAGGTCCTCCAAAAAAAAACCACACTGAAATTAATAGAAAAGAAACTGGGGAAGAGCGTTGAGCACATGGGCACAGGGGAAATTTTCCTTAACAGAACACCAATAGCTTATGCTCTAACATCAAGAATTGACAAATGGGACCTCATAAAATTACAAAGTTTCTGTACGGCAAAGGACACTGTTAATTGAACAAAACAGCAACCAACAAATTGGGAAATGGTGTACACCAACCCTGCATCTGACAGAGGGCTAATATCTAACATATAAAAAGAACTCAAGAAGTTAGACTCAGAGACCCAAATAACCCTATTAGAAAATGGGGTAAAGAGAAAAACAAAGAATTTTCATCTGAAGAATTTCGAATGGCTGAGAAGCATCTTAAGAAATGTTGAGCATCATTAGTCATTAGGGAAATGCAATTCAAAACAACCATGCGCTTTCACCTCACACCAGTCAGAATGGCTAAGATTAAAAATTCAGGAGACAGCAGGTGTTGGCAAGGATGTGGAGAAAGAGGAACACTCTTCCTTTGCTGGTGGAATTGCAAGCTGGTACAACCATTCTGGAAATCAGTCTGGTAGTTCCTCAGAAAACTGGGCATGACACTTCCAGAGGAACCTGCTATACCACTCATGTGCATATACCCAGAGGATTCCCAGGCATGCAATAAGGACACGTGTTCCACTATGTTCATAGCAGCCTTATTTGTAATGGCCAGAAGCTGGAAAGAGCCCAGATGTCTCTCAATGGAGGAATGGATATCGAAATTGTGGTACATTTACACAATGGAATACCATTCAGCAATTAAAAACAATGAATTCATGAAATTCTTACGTAAATGGTTGGAACTGGAAATTATCCTAAGTGAAGCAATCCAATCACAAAAGAACAAACATGGAATGCAGTCACTAATAAGTGGATATTAGCCCAGAAGCTCTGAATATCCAAGAAACAATTCATATATCAAATGATTCCCAAGAAGAAGGAAGGAAAGGGCCCTAGTCCTGGAAAGGCTTGATGCAGCAATGTAGGGGATTACCAGAACAGAGTGGTGGGAGGGGGTTGATTGTGGAATGGGCAGAGGGAAGGGAACTTATGGGACTTAATGGGAGGAGGAAACTGGGAAAGGGAAAATCATTTGGAATGTAAACAAAGAATATAGAAAATATAAATAAATAAATAAATAAATAAATAAATAAATAAATAAATCCCAGGACCAGACAGATTTAGTTCAGAATTCTGTTAGACCTTAAAAAAAGACCTAATAGCAATACTCTTCAAGCTATACCACAAAACAGAAAGAGGTGGAACAATTCCCAATTTGTTCTGTGAAGCCACAATTACTCTGATAACTAACCACACAAAGATGCAACAAAGAGAACTTCAGATCAATTTCTCTTATGAATTTTGATGTAAAAATAATAAACTTCTTTCAAACAGAATCCAAGAACAAATCAAAATGATCATTCAACATGGGCAAGTAGGCTTCATCCCAGGGATTCAGGGATGGTTCAACATACAGAAATCCATCAATGTTATCCACCACATAAACAAACTCAAAGAAAAAAATCACATAGTCATTTCATTAAATGCTGAAAAAGCATTTGACAAAATTCAACATCCCTAAAGTTAAAAGTCTCGGAACTGTTCCAGTCCTGAGGCCTCTGGCGGCAGCACTCAGATCTCTCCGCTTCCGGATCCAGATCAGCCTGGGCAGCAACACCACATCTCCAGGTCCTACAAGAGGCAAGAGGGGCTTCCGGGCGGCCAGGGGGGAGAAGTTGGTGTGTGCTCCGGTGAATCCAGCAGGCCCCAGCAGGAGCCTTCACGTGTCTGCTTTGGGATCTAAACAGCCTGGGCAACAGCACCCTGTCTCCAGGCAGTGCAGGAGGTAAGCTGTGCACCAGAGGCCACCTGGGAAGGGGCGGCTTGCACTGGTGAGTCCAGCACTGACAAGACAAACTAACACCAGTGAGAAGTAGATGGCGAAAGGCAAATGCAGGAACGTCACTAACAGAAATCAAGGCAATATGGCAACATCTGAACCCAATTCTACTTTACCAGCATGTCCTGGATACCCCATCACACCAGTAAAACAAGATGTGGATTTAAAATCACTGGTCATGATGCTGGTACAGGAACACATGAAGGACATACTTAAAGAAATTCAGGAGAAAATGGATCAAAAGTTAGAAGCCCTTGCAAGGGAAACACAAAAATCATTGAAAGAAATCCAGGAGAATACAAAAGCCAATAATGAGGAAACGCAAAAAACACTTAAAGAAATACAGGAAAACTTTGGTCAACAGGCTGAGGTCATGAAAGAGGAAACACAAAAATCTCTTAAAGAATTACAGGAAAGCACAAACAAGCAAGTGAAGGAGCTAAGCAAAACCATCCAGGATCTAAAATCAGAAGTAGAAACAACTAAGAAAACTGAAAGGAGATAGAAAGCCTTGGGAAGAAATCAGGGGACATAGATGCAAATATCAACAACAGAATACAAGAGATAGAAGAAAGAATCTCAGATGCTGAAGATACCATAGAAACCATGGACTCAACCCTTAAAGAAAATGCAAAATGCAAAAAGCTTGTAACCCAAAATATCCAGGAAATCCAGGACACAATGAGAAGACCAAACATAAGGATTATATTCATAGATGAGAGTGAAGATTTACAACTTAAAGGGCCAGCAAATATCTTCAATAAAATTATGGAAGAAAACTTCCCTAACCTAAAGAGAGAGATGCCCATGAATATACAAGAAGCCTACAGAACTCCAAACAGACTGGACCAGAACAGAAATACCTCATGTCACATAATAATCAAAACACCAAATATACTAAACAAAGAAAGAATATTAAAGGCAGTAAGAGAAAAAGGCCAAGTAACATATAAAGGAAGACCTATCAGAATCACAGCAGACTTTTCACCTGAGACTATGAAGGCTAGAAGATCCTGGGCAGATCTCATGCAGACTCTAAGAGAACACAAATGCCAGCCAAAACTACTATACCCAGCAAAACTCTCAATCACTGTAGATGGAGAAACTAAGATTTTCAATGACAAAACCAAGTTTACCCAATATATATCCACAAACCCGGCCCTAAAAAGGATAATAGGAGAAAAACACCAATACAGGAGGGAAAATTCACCCTGGAAAAAGCAAGATAGTAACCTTTCATCAAACCCAAAAGAAACTAACCAATCAAATATAAAAAATAACTTCAAAAATGACAGGAAGTAACAATCACTATTCCTTAATATCTCTTAACATCAATGGACTCAATGCCCCAATAAAAAGACATAGACTAACTGACTGGATACGTAAACAGGACCCTACATTTTGCTGCTTACAGGAAACACACCTCAGGGTCAAAGACAAACACTACCTTAGAATAAAGGCTGGAAGACAATTTTACAAGCAAATGGTCTCAGGAAACAAGCTGGAGTAGCCATGTTAATATCAGATAAAATTGACTTTCAACCCAAAGTCATCAAAAGAGACTCTGAGGGACACTTCTTGCTGGTCAAAGGAAAAATACAACAAGAAAAACTCTCAATCCTGAACATCTATGCTCCAAATGCAAGGGCACCCTCTTTTGTAAAAGAAACTTTATTAAAGCTCAAAGCACACATTGCACCAAAGACAATAATTGTGGGTGACTTCAACACTGCACTTTCCTCAATGGACCGATCAGGAAAACAGAAACTAAACAGGGACACAATGAAACTAATTGAAGCTTTGGACCAATTAGATTTAACAGATATATATAGAAGATTCTATCCTAAAGTAAAAGAATATACCTTTTTCTCAGCACCTCATGGTACCTTCTCCAAAATCGACCATATAATTGGTCACAAGACAGACCTCAACAAATATAAGAAGATCGAACTAATCCCATGCCTCCTATCAGATCACTATGGAGTAAAAGTGGTCTTCAATACCAAGAAAAACAACAGAAAGTCCACATACACGTGGAAACTGGACAATATTCTACTCAATGATACCTTGGTCAAGTAAGAAATAAAGAAAGAAATTAAAGACTTTTTAGAACACAATGAAAATGAAGACACAACATATCCAAATCTATGGGACACAATGAAAGCAGTGCTAAGAGGAGAACTCATAGCCCTGAGTGCATCCAAAAAGAGAATGGAGAGAGCATACACTACCAGCTTAATGACACACCTGAAAGCCCTGGAACAAAAAGAAGCTATTTCACTCAGGAGGAGTAGAAGGCAGGAAATCATCAAACTCAGGGCCGAAGTCAATCAAGTAGAAACAAAGAGAACCATACAAAAAATCAACAAAACCAGGAGCTGGTTCTTTGAGAAAATCAACAAGATAGATAAACCCTTAGCCAGACTGACCAAAGGGCACAGAGAAAGTATTTAAATTAACAAACTGAGAAATGAAAAGGGAGATATAACAACGGAAACTGAGGAAATCCAAAAAATCATCAGATCCTACTACAAGAGCCTGTACTCAACACAACTGGAGAATCTGGAGGAAATGGACAATTTCCTTGACACATACCAAATACCAAAATTAAATCAGGACCAAATAGATCATCTAAACAGTCCCATATCGCCTAAAGATATAGAAGGAGTCATAGAAAGTCTTACAACCAAAAAAGCACAGGACCAGATGGTTTCAGTGCAGAATTCTATCAGACCTTCAAAGAAGAGTTAACACCAATACTCTTCAAACTATTCCACAAAATAGAAACAGAAGGAACACTACCCAATTCCTTCTATGAACCCCAATTACGCTGATACCAAAACCACACAAAGATCCAACAAAGAAAGAGAACTGCAGACCAATTTCCCTTATGAACATTGATGCAAAAATACTCAATAAAATTCTTGCCAACCGAATCCAAGAACACATAAAAACGATCATCCACCATGATCAAGTAGGCTTTATGCTGGGAATGCAGGGTTGGTTCAATATACGGAAATCCATCAATGCAATCCACTACATAAACAACCCCCCCCCCAAAAATACCACATGGTCATTTCATTGGAGGCTGGAAAAGCATTTGACAAAATTCAGCATCCTTTCATGCTTAAAGTCTTGGAAAGAACAGGAATTCAAGGCCCATGCCTAAACCTAGTGAAAGCAATATACAGCAAACCGGTAGCCAGCATCAAACTAAATGGAGAGAAACTTGAAGCAATCCCACTAAAATCAGGGACTAGACAGGGCTGCCGCCTTTCTCCTTATCTTTTCAATATTGTACTTGAGGTACTAGCTCGGGCAATTCGACAACATAAGGAGGTCAAAGGGATACAAGTTGGAAAGGAAGAAGTCAAACTATCATTATTTGCAGATGACATGATAGTCTACCTAAGTGACCCAAAAAACTCCACTAGAGAACTTCTACAGCTGATAAACAACTTCAGCAAAGTGGCAGGTTATAAAATCAACTCAAGCAAATCAGTGGACTTCCTATACTCAAAGGATAAGCAGGCTGAGAAAGAAATTAGGGAAATGACCCCCTTCACAATAGTGACAAAGAATATAAAGTATCTTGGGGTGACTCTTACCAAACATGTGAAAGATCTGTATGACAAGAACTTCAAGACTCTGAAGAAGGAAATGGAAGAAGACCTCAAAAAATGGGAAAACCTCCCATGCTCATGGATTGGTAGAATCAATATCGTTAAAATGGCCATTTTGCCAAAAGCAATATACAGATTCAATGCAATACCCATCAAAATCCCAACTCAATTCTTCACAGAGTTAGAAAGAGCAATTATCAAATTCATCTGGAATAACAAAAAACCCAGGATAGCTAAAACTATTCTCAGCAACAAAAGAAAGTCTGGGGGAATCAGTATCCCTGACCTCAAGCAATACTACAGAGCAATAGTGTTAAAAACTGCATGGTATTGGTACAGTGACAGGCAGGAGGATCAATGGAACAGGATTGAAGATCCAGAAATGAACCCACACACCTATGGCCACTTGATCCTCAACAAAGAGGCTGAAAACATCCAATGGAAAAAAGATAGCCTTTTCAACAAATGGTGCCAGTTCAACTGGAGGTCAGCAAGCAGAAGAAAGCGAATTGATCCATCCTTGTCTCCTTGTACTAAGCTCAAATCCAAATGGATCAAGGACCTCCACATAAAGCCAGACACTCTGAAGGTAATAGAAAAGAAACTGGGGAAAACCCTTGAGGACATCGGTACAGGGAGAAAGTTCCTGAACAGAACACCAATAGCGTATGCTCTAATATCAAGAATTGACAAATGGGACCTCATAAAATTACAAAGTTTCTGTAAGGCAAAAGACACCATCAAGAGGACAAATCAGCAACCAACAAATTGGGAAAAGATCTTCACCAATTCTACATCAGATAGAGGGCTAATATCCAATATATATAAAGAACTCAAGAAGTTAGACTCCAGAAAACCAAACAACCCTATTAAAAAATGGGGTACAGAGTTAAACAAAGAATTCTCACCTGAAGAACTTCAGATGGCAGAGAAGCATCTTAAAAAATGCTCAACTTCATTAGTCATTAGGGTAATGCAAATCAAAACAACCCTGAAATTTCACCTTACACCGGTCAGAATGGCTAAGATTAAAAATTCAGGAGAGAGCGGGCATTGGAGAGGGTGTGGAGAAAGAGGAACACTCCTCCACTGCTGGTGGGGTTGCAAATTGGTACAACCACTCTGGAAATCAGTCTGGCAGTTCCTCCGAAAACTGGGTACCTCACTTCCAGAAGATCCTGCTATACCACTCCTGGGCATATACCCAGAGGATTCCCCACCATGTAATAAGGATACATGCTCTACTATGTTCATAGCAGCCCTATTTATAATTGCCAGATGCTGGAAAGAACCCAGGTATCCCTCAACAGAAGAGTGGATGCAAAAAATGTGGTATATCTACACAATGGAGTACTATTCAGCCATTAGAAGCAATGAATTCATGAAATTCTTAGGCAAATGGATGGAGCTAGAGAACATCATACTAAGTGAGGTAACCCAGACTCAAAAGGTGAATCATGGTATGCACTCACTAATAAGTGGATATTAACCTAGAAAACTGGAATACTCAAAACATAACCCACACATCAAATGAGGTACAAGAAGAAAGGAGGAGTGGCCCCTTGTTCTGGAAAGACTCAGTGAAGCAGTATTCGGCAAAACCAGAACGGGGAAGTGGGAAGGGGTGAGTGGGAGGACAGGGGGATAGAAGGGGGCTTACAGGACTTTTGGGGAGTGGGGGGCTAGAAAAGGGGAAATCATTTGAAATGTAAATAAAAAATATATCGAATAAAAAAAAAAGTCTCGGAACAATCAGGAATTCAAGGCCTATACCTAAACATAGTAAAAGCAATGTACAGCAAACTGGTAGCCAACATCAAACTAAATGGAGAGAAACTTGAAGCAATCCCAGCAATCCCACTAAAATCAGGAACTAGACAAGTCTGCCCTCTCTTTTCATATCTACTCAATATAGTACTTGAAGTTCTAGATAGAGCAATTAGACAACAAAGGCCCCCAAAAGGGACACAAAATGTCCCCCTTTGTCAAAGGGACACAAATTGGAAAGGAAGAAGTGAAACTATCGCTATTTGCATATGATATGATAGTATATTTTAGTGACCCCAAAAATTCCACCAGGGAACTCCTACAGCTGATAAAAAACTTCAGCAAAGTGACTAGCTAAGAAATTAACACAAACAAATCAGTAGCCTTCCTGTACTGAAAGGATAAAGAGACTGAGAAAGAAATTAGAGAAACAATCCGTTTCACAATAGTTACAAACTATATATTTTGTTGTGACTCTCACCAAACAAGTAAGATTTGTATGACAATAATGTCAAGTCTCTGAAGAAAGAAGTTGAAGAATACCTCAGAATATCTTATTATTTCCCATACTTGTAGATGCCAGGATCAATATAGTAAAAACAGGCATCTTGCTGAAAACAAAAACAGATTCAATGCAATCCCCATCAAAATTCCAACTCAATTCTTCATAGAGCTAGAAAGAGCAGTTCTGAAATTCATCTGGAATAACAAAAACCCCCAGATAGCAAAAACTATTCTCAACAATAAAAAACTTCAGTGGGAATCACCATCCCTGACTTCAAGTTGTACTACAATGCAATAGTCATAAAAACTTCATGGGCATTGGTACAGTGACAGGCAGGTAAATCAAGGGAATAGAATTAAAGACCCAGAAATGAACCCACACATCTATGGTCACTTGATCTTTGACAAAGAAGCTAAAACCATCCAGTGGAACAAAAAATAGTCTTTTCAACAAATGTTGCTGGTTCAAGTGGTGGTTTCTATGTAAAAGAATGCAAATCAATTCATTTTTATCTCCTTTTACAAGAAATGACAAATGGGACCTCATAAAATTACAAAGCTTATGTAAGGGAAAGGACACTGTCAATAGGACAAAATGACAATCAACAGATTGGGAAAAGATCTTTATCAATCCTACATCTGATAGAGGGCATATATCCAATATATACAAAGAACTCAAGAAGTTAGACTCCAGAAAATCAAATAGCCTTATAAAAATGGGGTACAGAGTTTAACAAAGAATTCTCAACTAAGAAATACCAAATGGCTGAGAAGATCCAAAAGAAATGTTCAACACCCTTAATCATCAGGAAAATGCAAATCTAAACAACCCTGAGATTCCACCTCACATCAGTCAGAATGGCTAAGATCAAAAACTCAGGTGACAGCAGACGCTGTCAAGAATGTTGAGAAAGAGGAACTCTCCTCCATTGCTGGTGTGATTGCAAGCTGGAAAAACCACTCTGGAAATCACTTTGGTGGTTCCTCAGAAAACTTGACAGAGTACTATCAGAAGACCTAGCTATACCAGTCCTGGGCATATACCAAGAATATGCTCCAACATGTAATAAGGACACATGCTCCACTATGTTCATAGCAGCCACATTTATAATAGGCAGAAGCTGGAAAGAACCCAGATATCCTTCAACAGAGGAATGGATGTAGAAAATGTGGTACATTTATACAATGGAGTAGTACTCAGCTATTAAAAACAATAACTTCATGAAATTGTTAGGGCAACTGGCTGGAACTGGAAAATATCATACTGAGTGAGGTAATCCATTCACAAAAGAACATACATGGTATATACTCCCTGATAAGTGGATATTAGCCCAGAATCTTTTAAGGAATACTCAAGATATGATTCATGGCCACATGAAACTCAAGAAGGAAGACCAAAGTTTGAATACATTGGTTTTTCTTAGATGGGGTACAAAATACCCATGCGAGGAAATTCAGAGACAAAGTGTGGAGCACAGACTGACAGAAAGACCATCACTGCTCCACCTGGAGATCTATCCTATATATAATTACCAAACACAAACACTATTATGGATGCCATCAAGTACTTGATGATATGAACCTGAAATAGCTGTTTCCTGAGAGTCTCTACCAGTCATGCCTGACAAATATGAAGGGGGATGTTCTCAGCCAACAAGTGAACTGAGCACAGAGTCCCCAACAGTGGAGCTAGAGAAAGGACTGGATGAGCTCAAGGGGCTTACAGCCCAATAGGAGGACCAACAATATGAACAAACCCATACCCACAGAGCTCCTAGGGACTTAACCACCAACCAAAGAGTACACCTGGAGGGACAAGTGGCTCCAGTCACATGGGTAGTAAAGAATGGACTGTTCAGACGTCAATAAGATGAGAGGCTCTTGGACCCATGAAGGCTCATTGTCCCAGGGTAGGAGAATGCCAGGTCAGTGAAATGGGAGTGGGTGGGTTAGAGACCAGTGGGAGGGGAGATGGGAAGGGGGTTTTTGGAGGAGAAATGAGGAGAAAAGTGGATATTTGAAATGTAAATAAAGGAAATATCTAATAAAAAAGAAAATACAAAACCTCATCTAATAAAAAAAAAATTGGATCATGGACCTACACTTAGCCTGGGCAATGGGGGCTGCTGCATTTAGCCTTTCCAGGACCAGGGGCCTCTCCTTCCTTCTTCATGGGCATCATTTGATATTCAGAGCTTATCAGTGATTTTTTTTGTGATTATCAGTGTTCTTTTGTGATTGGGTTACCTCACTTAGGATGATATTTTCCAGTTCCACCCATTTGCCTAAGAATTTCATGAATTCATTGTTTTTAATAGCTAAGTAGTATTCCATTGTGTAAATATACCATATTTTCTGTATCCATTCCTCTGTTAAGGGACACCTGGGATCTTTCCAGCTTCTGGCTATTATAAATAGGGCTTCTATGAACACATTGGAACATGTGTCCTTATTACATGCTGGGGAATCCTCTGGGTATATGCTCAGGAGTGGTATAACGGGGTCATCCCACAGTATCATGCCCGGTTTTCTGAGGAACTGCCAGACTGATTCCCAGAGTAGTTGTACCAGCTTGAAATCTCAGCAGCAGTGGAAGAGTGTTCCTCTTTCTCCACATCCTAGCCAGCAACTGCTGTCTCCTGAGTTTTTGATCTTAACCATTCTGACTGGTGTGAGGTGAATTCTCAGAGTTGTTTTGATTTGCATTTCCCTGATGACTAAGGATATTGAACATTTCTTTAGGTATTTCTCAGCCATTTGATATTCCTCAGGTGTTTCTCTGTCCTAGGTCAAAATTCTTTGTTTAGCTCTGTACCCCATTTTTAATGGGGTTATTTGGCTCTCTGGAGTCTAACTTCTTGAGTTCTTTGCATATATTGGAAATTAGCCCACTGTCAGATATAGGGTTGGTGAAGATCTTTTCCCAATTTGTTGATTGCCATTTTGTCTTTTTGACGGTGTCCTTTGCCTTACAGAAACTTTGTAATTTTATGAGATCCCATTTGTCAATCCTTGATATTAGAGCATAAGCAATTGGTGTTTTCTTTAGGAAATTTTCCCATGTGCCCATGTCCTCAAGGCTTTTCCCCAGTTTCTTTTCTATTAGTTTCAGTGTGTCTGGCTTTATCCACTTGATCCACTTGGACTTGAGCTCTATACAGGGAGATAAGAATGGATCAATTTGTATTCTTCTGCATGGTAGCTACCAGTTGAACCAGCACCATTTGTTGAAAAGCCTATCGGTTTTCCACTGGATGGTTTTAGCTCCTTTGTCAAAGATCAAGTAGACATAGGTGTGTGGGTTTATTTCTGGGTGTTCAATTCTATTCCATTGATCTATCTGCCTGTCACTGTACCATTACCATGCAGTTTTTAACACTATTTCTCTGTAGTACTGCTTGATGTCCAGGATAATGAATCCCCCAGAAGTTCTTTTACTGTTGAGAATAGTTTTAGCTATCCTGGGTTTTTTGTTATTCCAGATGAATTTGAGAATTGCTCTTCCTAACTCTATGAAGAATTGAGTTGGGATTTTGATGGGGATTGCATTAAATATGTATATTGCTTTTGGCAAAATGGCCATTTTACTATATTAATCCTGCCAATCCATGAGCATGGTAGATTTTTCCATTTTCTGAGGTCTTCTTCGATTTCTTTCTTCAGAGACTTAGAAATTCTTGTCATACATTTCTTTCACTTGCTTGGTTAGATTCATGCCAAAATACTTTATATTGTTTATGTCTATTGTGAAGGGTGTCATTTCCCTAATTTCTTTCTCAGCCTGTTTATACTTTGAGTATAGGAAGGCTACAGATTTGTTTGTGTTAATTTTATGTCCAGCTACTTTGCTGAAGTTGTTTATCAGCTGTAGAAGTTCTCTGGTGGAGTTATTTGGGTCGCTTAAGTATACTGTCCTATCATCTGCAAATAGTGACAATTTGACTTCTTCCTTTCCAATTTACATCCCTTTTACCTCCTTTTCTTGTCTAATTACTCTAGCTAGATGTTTAAGTACTATATTGAAAAGATGTGGAGAGAGGGGACAGTCTTGTCTAGTCCCTGATTTTAGTGGGATTGTTTCAAGTTTCCCTCCATTTAGTTTGATGTTCTCTATTGGTTTACTTTATATTGCTTTTACTATGCTTTGGTATGGGCCTTCAATTCCTGCTCTTTCCAAGACTTTTAACATGAAAGGATGCAGAATTTTGTCCAATGCTTTTTCAGCATCTAATGAAATAACCATTTTTTTTTTCTTTGAGTTTGTTTTTTGTAGTGGATTACATTGATGGATTTACCTATATTGAACCATCCCTGCATCCCTGGGATGAAGCCTATTTGATCATAGTGAATGATCATTTTAATGTGTTCCTGGATTCGGCTGGCAAGAATTTTGTTGAGTATTTTGCATCGATATTCATAATGGAAATTGGTCTGACGTTCTCTTTCTTTGTTGGATCTTTGTATGGTTTTGGTATAAGCAAAATTGTGGCTTCATAGAATGATTTGGGTAGTGTTCCTTCTGTTTCTATTTTGTTGAATAGTTTGAAGAGTATTGGTGTTAGGTCTTCTTTGAAGGTATGATATAATTCTGCACTAAAACCATCTGTTCCTGTGCTTTTTTTTTTGGTTGGGAGACTGTTAATGACTACTTATATTTCTTTAGGGATTGTGGAGAGAACTGGGTTCTGATGATGCCGTGTAGCTTTGGTTTCTTTTGGTAATTATCTCACATTTGTCTTTAGCCATCTGGTTATCTCTGGTGTTTGTTGGTCCTTCTGCTGTCTTTGGCTGGAGCATGTCTCTCATGTGGGCCTGCAAGCCTGTCTCTGCACCCCTAGTAGACTAGCTCTCCCCTGTTACAGAGTGCTTTGGCTCAGCCCAGCTCCTGGGTGAAGATGGTGCCTGGAAGGACCCTGTTCCCGCTGTTCTTTCACTCCTGTGCTCCCCGTGCTCCTAGCTGCTACCACCTTTGACTTTTTCAGGAGAGAAAATGGCAGTCTGACCTAAATTTGGGAGTCAAAGTACTCCCTGGAGACTAGTTCTCCCCTGGCAGGACCTGTGCATGGGTGACTATGGAGCAGCTAAAATACTCAATAAAATACTTTCAAATAAATTGTAAGAACAAATCAACGACCTAATCTACCATGATCAAGTAAGCTTAATACCAGGGATGCAGGGGTGGTTCAATATTTGAAAATCTACCCATTAAATCCACCATATAAACAAACTGAAAGGGAGAAATACATCATTAGCTCACTATAGGCATAAAAATATTTGAAAAAATCTAATAACCCTTCATGATAAAAGTTTTAGACATAAGTGGTATACAAGATGAATACCTGAACACAATAAAGGCAATATATATCAATCCAATAGCCAACACCAAGTTAAATGGAGATAAAGTTAGGGTATTTCCACTAAATCAGAGATAAGACAAGGTTTTCCACTCTCCCCATATCCCTTCAATATAGTAATTGAAGCTCTAGTCAGAGCAGTAAGACAACTAAAGAAAATCAAAGGGATACAAATTGGAAAGGAAGAGTCAAAGTAGAGTTATTCCAAGATAATATGATACTAAACATAAGAGACCAAAAAACTCTACCATAGAACTTCTATCAGTGATATAAACCTTACGGAAAGTGGCTAGATATAAAATTAACTCAATGAAATCAGTAGCCCTCCTGTACATACATGATAAGTTAGGGAAACATAAAAACAAAACCAAAAAAAAAAAAACAAAGAAAATCAAAAAACTTGATGTATCTTTAACAAAGCAGGTAAAAGACTTATATGACAAGAACCTCAAGTCTCTGAGGAAAGAAACAGAGGAAAATATCAGAAGTTGGAAAGATCTCCCTTACTCATGCATTGGTTGAATTAACATAGTGAAAATAGCCATCTTACCAAAAGCAATCTACAGATTCAATGCAATCTCCACCAGAATTCCAAAATAATACCTCACAGATCTTGAAAGAACAATTCTCAACTTCTTATGAAAAAAAAAAAAAACATAACCCAGGATAGCTAAATAGACCTGAACAATAATGTAACTAACTTCTGGAGGCATCTTGATCCCTGACTTGAATCTATACTACAGAGCAATAATAATAAAAACTGCATGGTACTGTTATAGAAACAGACAGGTAAATAAATGGAATCAAGTTGAAGACCCAGAAATAGCACATGTATGGACATTTGTTTTTTGACAAAGAAATCAAAATCATACAATGGAAAAGGGAGAGTATCTTTAACAGATGGTGGTGATGCAATTGGATGTCTCTATACAGAAAAATACAAAGATGAATTACATTTTTTTAATTTTAATTTTCTATTTATGTGAATATGGCAGTATAAGTATTTCTGTAGTAGGATATCAATAAATGTAGCTATTAACTGATTTTACAGATGCTTCTATATGCAGCAGGTGGATAACATTGCAGATTTCTACAACTAACTAATCATAAATACAAAGAGATCCATATTTATTACCCTGAATAAAACTCAACTCCGAATGGATCGAAGATGCCAACATACAATCAGATACACTAAATCTAATAGAACAAAAAGTGGGGAATAACTTTGAACTCATCCATACAAGAGACAACTTACTGAACAGAACTTGAAAGTTTCAGTTACTAAAGTCAGTAATTAATAAATGAGACTTCATGAAACTAAAAAGCTTCAGTGAATCAATGGACACATGACAAAATGACAGCCTAGAGATTGGAAAAAGATCTTCCCTAATCCTATTTCTGACAGACTGCTAATATCCCAAATATGTAAAGAACTCATAAGCTTAGACACTAACAATCTAAATAACCCAGATAAAAAAATGGAGTGTAAACCTAAACACAGAATTGTCAACAGGAGAATATCAAATGGACAAGAAGCACCTAAACAAATGTTCAAAGTCCTTAGTCATCAGACAAATGCAAATCAAAACAACTCTAATATTCCACCTTATACCCATCAGAATGGCTAAGATAAAAATCTCAAAGGAAGACACATACTAGTGAGGTTATGGAGCAAGGCAAACACTCCTCAACTTCTGTGTAGAGGGCAAACTTATACAACTACTCTGCAAATTATTTTAGGTGGTTTCTCAGAAAACCCAGCTCTATCATTACTGGGCATATTCCCAAAAATTGCTCCACCATTTCAAAAATACACTTCCTCAACTATGTTCATAGCAGCTTTATTTGTAATAGAAAGAACCTGGAACCAACCTAGATATATGTCTGTCATCTGAAGAATGGATACAGAAAATGTGGCATATCTACACAATGGAATACTACTCAGCCATTAAAAACAAGGACATTTTATATTTTGAGACAAATGGATGGAACTTAAGACTATCACCCTGAGTGAAGTAACCCAGACCCAAATGGACATACAAGTATGTACTCACTTACAAGTGGATATTAGACATAATGTATAGGATAACCATGATATAAACAGATCCAAAGAAGGCAAATGAGGTGGGCCCAAGGGAAGACAATTGATTTAAAGAAAATAGATATTGGAAGTTGATGGAATGAGGGAAAAGAAAGACTGTCAAGGACAGGAGTAGGAGGAGTTGGGGAGAGATCATATGCAGTGAAAGAAGGGGAGAAAGAAGGCAGATCAGAGGAGGGTGCTATGCTGGATGGATGGGCAATTTCTAGGGCATGCCAGAGACCTGGGGTAGGGTAGGCTCCAGTGGGTCAATGGAGTGACTCTAGTTGAGATTCCTAGCAGTGGGGGATATAGATCCTGAAGTGGATACTTTCTGTAGCCAGACAGGACTTCCAATGGAGGGATAAGGACATCAACCCATACAAAAAATGTTCAACTCAAAATATGTCCTGCCTACAAATGTGTAAGGACAAAGATAGACCAAAGATTGAGGGAATGATCAACCAATAACTGCCCCAATTTGAGACCCATTCCATGTGTAAGAACCAAAGCCTGACAGTGTTAATGATACCGTGTTATAGACAGGAGCCTACCATAATTGTCCTATGAGAGGCTTCCAGCATCCAATGGAAAGAGATGCAGAGATGCTTACTTAATCAATAGATGGAGCTCGGGAAGTCTTATGGAAGAGCTGGAAGATAGATTGAGGGACCTAAAGAGAACAGGGCCACCACAGGAAGACCAACAGAGTCAAGGAACCTGGACCCTTGTAGGCTCCCAGAGACTGAATCACCAACCAAAGAGCAAGCACAGGCTGAACCTATGCCCCCTGAAAATATACAAGAAAGGAGCAGTTTGGTATTCTTTCAGGTCTCCCATCAATCAGACCAGGAGCTAACCAACATGTCTGCCTGGAGATCCCATATCCCTAAATGAACTGTCTTGTGTGGTGTCAGTCAGAGAAGATGTGCCTAGTTCTACAGTGACTTTATGTGGGGGGGGGGTGTGGGTTATTGGAAGGTGTGACACCCAGATGGAGGATGCAAATGAGATGGGGAAAGTGGAATGGGGAGAGGACTTGCATGAGTGAGTACTGGGAGGAGAGGAAGGGTTCATATTGTGTGGTAAAGTAAATAAATAAATAAATTTTACAAAGGAGTAATAAAATAAATGATTTTGTTTTAGTTGCCTGAGGATTTGAAAATGAAATATCTACATACAAACTCTGAAGAGAGTATCTGGTACCTTGATCTCTGAGTTGATAGCCTTCAGAACTCTTAGAACTATTTACTGTCAATATTACAATAGCCTAGAACAAGTATACTTGTATCTACAGAACATAAAAGGTTTGTTCCACATTGTACAGTTAGTATGTGTACACTTTGGAGATGAGCATCCCATTGCCATTTGTTCTATGCATTTTAACTAGGTGTGGAAACCTGTAATTGTCTCCATCTGCTGCATAAAGAAGCATCTTTGAAAACAATATACATATACATTTACGTATATGTATACATATATATGTATTCATCTGCATACATAAGTATTTATTTTTTCGTTTTTTTTAAGCAGTCAAGGCTTTATTTTTTTCTTTTCTTTTTTTTTAATTCGGTATATTCTTTATTTACATTTCAAATGATTTCCCCTTTTCTGGCTCCCCACTCCCTGGAAGTCCCATAAGCCCTTTTCCCTCCCCCTGTTCCTCCATCTACTCCTTCCCACTTCCCTGTTCTGGTATTCCCCTATACTGCTGCACTGAGTCTTTCCAGAGCCAGGGGCCACTCCTCCGTTCTTCTTGGACATCATTTAATATGTGGATTATGACTTGGGTAATCCAAGTTTCTAGGCTAATATCCACTTATCAGTGAGTGCATACCATGATTGGTCTTTTGAGACTGGGTTACCTCACTTAGTATAATGTTCTCCAGTTCCACCCATTTGTCTAAGAATTGCATGAATTCATTGTTTCTAATGGATGAATAGTAATCTATTGTGTAAATATACCACATTTTTTGCATCCATTCTTCTGTTGAGGGACACCTGGGTTCTTTCCAGCTTCTGGCTACTACAAATAGGGCTGCTATGAACATAGTGGAGCATGTGTCCTTATTGCATGCCGGGAATACTATGGGTATATGCCCAGGAGTGGCATAGCAGTGTCCTCTGGAAGTGTCATGCCCAGTTTTCTGAGGAACTGCCAGACTGATTTCCAAAGTGGTTGCACCATCTTGCAATCCCACCATCAGTGGAGGAGTGATCCTCTTTCTCCACATCCTCGGAGACACCTGCTGTCTCCTGAGTTTTTGACCTTAGCAATTCTCACTGGTGTGAGGTGAAATCTCAGGGTTGTTTGATTTGCATTTCCATAATTATTAATGATGTTGAATATTTCTTAATGTGCTTCTCAGCCCTCCAAAGTTCTTCATGTGAAAATTCTTTGTTTAGCTCTGTACCCAATTTTTAATGGGGTTTTTTGGTTCTCTGTTCTTCTTGAGTTTTTGTATATATTAGATTTTAGCCCTCTGTCAGATTTAGGGTAGGTGAAGATCCTTTCCCAATCTGTTGGTTGATGGTTTATCCTTTGGACAGTGTACTTTGCCTTACAGAAACTTTGTAGTTTTATGAGATCCCATTTGTCTATTCTTGATCCTAGAGCGTAAGCTATTGGTGTTCTATTCAGGAACTTTCCCCCTGTGCCCATGTCCTCAAGGGTCTTCCCCAGTTATTTTTCTATTAGTTTCAGTGTGTCAGGTTTTATGTGGAGGTTCTTGATCTATTTAGAGTTGAACTTAGTACAAGGAGATAAGAATGGATCAATTCATTCTTCTGCATGCTGACCTCCAATTAAACCAGCACCATTTGTTGAAAAGGCTTTTTTCCACTGAATGCTTTCAGCTCCTTTGTCAAAGACCAAGTGACCATAGGTGTGTGGGTTCATTTCTGGGTCTTCAATCCTAATCCATTGATCTGCTTGCCTGACATTGTACCAATAACAGGCAGTTTTTATCACTATTGCTGTATAGTAAAGTTTGAGGTCTGGGATACCGAATCCCCCTGAAGTTCTTTTACTGTTGAGAATAGTTTTTAGTTTGGTTTTTTGTTATTCCAGATGAATTTGAGCATTGCTCTTTCTAGCTCTATGAAGAACTGAGTTGGGATTTTGATGGGGATTGCATTCAATTTGTAGATTGCCTTTGGCAAGATGGCCATTTTAACTATATTAATGCTGCCAATCCAAAAGCATAGAAGATTTTTCCATTTTTTGAAATCTTCTTCAATTTCTTTCTTCAGAGACCTGAAGTTTTTGTCATATAGGTCTTTCACTGGTTTGGTTAGAGTCATCCCAAGATACTTTATGCTGTTTGTGGCTATTGTAAAGGGTGACATTTCCCTAATTTCTTTCTCAGTCTGCTTATTCTTTGAGTATAGAAAGGCTACTGATTTGCTTGAGTTGATTTTGTAGCCAGCCACTTTGCTGAAGTTGTTTATCCGCCGTGGGAGTTCTCTAGTAGAGTTTTTTGGGTCACTTAAGTATACTATCATATCATCCGCAAATAGTGATAGTTTGACTTCTTCCTTTCCAATTTGTATCCCTTTGACCTCCTTCTGTTGTCTAATTTCTCTAGCTAGGACTTCAAGAACTATATTGAAAAGGTATGGAGAGAGGGGGAAGCCTTGTCTAGTCCCTGATTTTAGTGGGATTGCTTCAAGTTTCTCTCTATTTAGTTTGATGTTGGCTGCCGGTTTGCTGTAGATTGCTTTTACTATGTTTAGATATTCCTGACCTTTGCAAGACTTTTAGCATGAAAGGATGCTGAATTTTATCAAATGCTGTTTCAGCATTTAATGAAATGATCATGAGGTTTTATTCCTTTGAGTTTGTTTATGTGGTGGATCACATTGATGGGTTTCTGTATATTGATCTATCCCTGCATCCCTGGGATGAAGCCTACTTGATCATGGTGGATGATCATCTTGATGTGTTCTTGGATTTGGTGGACAAGAATTTTATTGAGTATTTTTGCATCGATATTCATAAGAGAAATTGGCCTGAAGTTCTCTTTCTTTGTTGGTTCTTTGTGTGGTTTTGGTATCAGCATAATTGTGGCTTTGTAGAAGGTGTTGGGTAGTGTTTCTTCTATTTCTATTTGGTGGAATAGTTTGAAGAGTACTGGTGTTAAGTCTTTGTAGGTCTGATAGAATTCTGCACTAAAACCATCTGGTCCTGTGCTTTTTTTTTTTTTTTTTTTTTTTTTTTTTTTTTTTTGTCGGGAGACTACTATGATCCCTTCTACTTCTTTGGGGTTCTGGGTCTGTTTAGATGATCTATTTGATCCTGATTTAATTTTGGTATTTGCTATCTGTCTAGGAAATTGTCCATTTCCTCCAGATTCTCCAGTTGTGTTGAGTACAGGCTTTTGTAGTTAGATCTGATGATTTTTTGAATTTCCTCAGTTTCTATTGTAATATCTCCCTTTTCATTTCTAATTTTGTTAATTTGGATACTGTCTCTGTGCCCTTTGGTTAGTCTGGCCAAGGGTTTATCTATCTTGTTGATTTTTTCAAAGAACCAGCTCCTGGTTTTGTTGATTCTTTGTATGGTTCTCTTAGTTTCTACTTGATTGATTTCAGCCCTGAGTTTGATGATTTCCTGTCTTCTTCTCCTCCTGAGTGAATTAGCTTCTTTTTGTTCCAGGGCTTTCAGTTGTTCCATTAATCTTCTAGTGTACGCTCTCTCCTATTTCTTTTTGGAGGCACTCAAAGCTTTCCTCTTAGCACTGCTTTCATTTTGTCCCATAGATTTGGGTATGATGTGCCTTCATTTTCTTTAAATTCTAAAAAAATAATCTTTGATTTCTTTCATTATTTCTTCCTTGACCAAGGTATCATTGAGTAAAATATTGCTCAGTTTCCATGTGAATGTGGGCTTTCTGTTGTTTTTATTGTTATTAAAGACCACTTTTACTCCATAGTGATCTGATAGGAGGCATGGGATTATTTCAGTCTTCTCATATTTATTGAGGTCTGTCTTGTGACCAACTATATGATCGATTTTGCAGAAGGTACCATGAGGTGCTGACAAAAAGCTATATTCTTTTGCTTTGGGATGAAAAGTTCTCTATATATAATTGTTAAATCCAGTTGGTCCAAAGCTTCAATTAGTTTCATTGTCTCCCTGTATAGTTTCTGTTTTCCTGATTGATCCATTGATGAGAGTGGAGTGTTGAGGTCACCCACAATTATTATGTTACATGCAATGTATGCTTTGAGCTTTAGAAAAGTTTCTTTTATGAATGAGGGCCCCCTTGTATTTGGAGCACAGATGTTCAGGATTGAGATTTCTTCTTGTTGGATTTTTCCTTTGACCAGCAAGAAGTGTCCTTCCATGTCTCTTTATATGACATTAGGTTGAAAGTCAATTTTATCTGATATTAGAATGGCTACTTTGGCTTGTTTCTTGAGACCATTTGCTTGTAGAATTTTCTTCCAGCCTTTTACTCTAAGGTAGTGTTTGTCTTTGACATTGAGGTGTGTTTCCTGTATGCTGCAAAATGTAGGGTCCTGTTTATGTAACTAGTCTGCTAGTCTATGTCTTTTTATTTGGGAATTGAGACCATTGATGTTAAGAGATATTAAGGAGTAGTGGTTATTGCTTCCTATCATTTTTGATGTTAATTTTATACTTGTGTGGTTATCTTCTTTTGGGTTTGATGAAAGAAGTTTAATATCCTGCTTTTTCCAGGGTATAGTTGCCCTTGTTGTAATGGTGTTTCCCCCCTATTATCCTTTGTAAGGCTGGGTTTGTGGAAAGATATTGTGTAAATTTGGTTTTGTCATGGAATATCTTGGTTTCTCCATCTATAGTGATTGAGAGTTTCGCTGGGTATAGTAGTCTTGACTGGCATTTGTGTTCTCTTAGAGTCTGCATGAGATCCACCCAGGATCTTCTAGCTTTCATGGTCTCTGGTGAGAAGTCTGGTGTAATTCTGATAGGTCTTTCTTTATATGTTACTTGCCCCTTTTTTCTTACTGCCCTAATTATTCTTACTTTGTTTGGTACATTTGGGGTTTTGATTATTATGTGACAGGAGGTATTTTTGTTCTGGTCCAGTCTATTTAAAGTTCTGTAGGCTTCTTGTATATTCATGGGCATCTCTCTCTTTAGGTTAGGGAAGTTTTCTTCCATAATTTTGTTGAAGATATTTGCTGGCCCTTTAAGTTGTAAATCTTTACTCTCATCAATGCCTATCATCCTTAGGTTTGGCTTTCTCATTGTGTCCTGGATTTCCTGGATGTTTTGGGTTACAAGCTTTTTGCATTTTGCATTGTCTTTGACTGTTGAGTCCATGGTTTCTATGGTATCTTCAGCATCTGAGATTCTTTCTTCTATCTCTTGTATTCTGTTGTTGATATTTGCATCTATGGTCCCTGATTTCCTCCCAAGGTTTTCTATCTCCAAAGTTGCCTCCCCTTGTGCTTTCTTAGTTGTTTCTACTTCTGTTTTTAGATCCTGGAAGTTTTTGCTCAGTTCCTTCACTTGCTTGTTTGTGTTTTCCTGCAATTCTTTGAAAGATTTTTGTGTCTCCTCTTTCATGACTTCTGCCTGTTGATCAAAGGTCTCCTGTATTTCTTTAAGTGGTTTTTCATTTCATCCTTATTCTGACTCATATTGTCCTAAATTTCTTTAAGTGATTTTTGTGTTTCCCTTGTAAGGGCTTCAAGCTTTTGATCATTTTTCTCCCTGAATTTCTTGAAGAGATTTATTTATGTCCTTCATGTGCTCCTCTAACAACATCCTTACCAGTGATTTTAAATGAAACTCTTGTTTTTCTGGTGTGTTGGGGTATCCAGAAATTGCTGTTGTTGGAGAATTAGGTTCAGATGCTGCCATAATGCCTTGGTTTCTGTTAGTCATGTTCCTATATTTGCTTTTAGCCATCTAGTTCTTATAGGTGTTAGCTGGTCTTATTGTCACTGGCTGGTGCTTCAACCTACTGTGGACCTTTAAGGCTGTTTCTGTGACACTGGATGACTGGGTTTTCTCTGGCATAGATTGCTGATATGCTGTCTTCCTCTTTTGTGTCTTTGGAGCCCTGCTCAGTTTTGCCTCAAGCAATGTTATACTTGGGTTGTCCAGGTGAACCAGGTGTTCCTGGACTGCTCTGTCATGGAGCAAAGATGGTGGTGGGGGTGGGGGTGGGGGCGAGGGTGTCACTCCCTCTGTTGATTCTCACATAGGACACAGGCCCAACAACCAGCTTGCAGATGAACAGCCAATGTTCTCAGGTCCTGGGCGCAGGCACACCACTGGCAGTTTGAACCCCAGAGATCTTAAGCTCAGGATAATACAGTACCTAGTGATGCTTTTCTGCCCAGGCAGGCCATGAAGGTGGCTGCTGGGAGTTTCTCCCTCTGCTGCTCTCTGCGCAGGACACCGGCCCCAAGACTGACCTGCTAGTGATGTTTTTCTGCCCTGGCAGGCAGCGAATATGGCTGCGGGGAGTCTCTCCCTCTGCTGCTCTCCATGCAGGACACAGGACCGGCGGGCTGGCAGATGAACTGCCTATGTGCTCAGGTCCTGTGTGCAGGCAGATCCCTGGCGATTTGCACCCCCAGAGATTTTAAACTAGTGATGCTTTTCTGCCCCGGCAGGCAACGAATAAGGCCGCGGGGAGTCTCTCCATCTACTGCTCTTCATTCAGGACACAGGCCCCACAACTGGCAGGCTGGCAGTTGAACCGCCTTTGTGCTTAGGACCTGGGCGCAGGCAAATCCCTGGTGGTTTGCACCCCCAGAGATCTTAAGCTGGGGATAATACAGTATCTAGTGAAGCTTTTCTGCCCCAGCGGGCCACAAAGATGGCCATGGGGAGTTGTTCCCTCAGCTGCTCTCTGTGCAGGTCACAAGCCCTAGGACTGACCTGCTCGTGAGGCTTTTCTGCTCAGGCAGGCAGCGAATATGACCACAGGGAGTCTCTCCCTCTGCTACTCTCCACGCAGGACACAGGCCCATGACCTTCGGCCTGGCAGATGAACCGCCTATGTCAAGTATTTATTTATATATGCTAGCAAGTCTATTGCATGTATGTGTATGTTTAAATGTGTAATTAGATAACCTATTAGGAAGCTTGCCCTTAGCCAATGCTGATTAACCCTCTCTCAAAAGGAATTAATTGCGTTTACCTTTTCATGTGAAGTAGGGCTTTGTGACTTTTTTTCCCATCTGTGGTGGCATATAAACTGGCATTGTCACTAAGGGTATATTGTTTAGGCAATGATATTGTTGAGATTTTATGTGTAGACTTTCTCTGTCATGTATAGAAGACATCATTTTGCATTTAAACATCCTGCATTCCATACTATCCTACATTCACTATGTTCCCTGAGCTTTAAGGTTAGGGGCTGTATTGTAGATATGTCAATTGTAGATGAGTCTCCCACTGTCATTTGTTCTATGCATTTTGATTAGTTGTGAAAATCTGCAATGTTATCTACCTACTGCATATAGAAGCATCTGTGAAATCAGTTAATAGCTACATTTATTGATAGCCTACCTCAGAAATGCTTGTACTGCCATGCTCAAATAGAAAGAAAATGGAAATTTTTAAAAAATGCATTTCAAATGTAGAATAAATAGTGAAAATGTGGTAAGTATGGACAGTATAACTTTATTCTGTTGTAAATTAAAATGAAACCATGAAATTTGCAGGCAAATGCATGGAAGTGGAAAACATATTGAGTGAGGTAACCCAGAGAGAAAAAAAAGTTCTCACTTTTCTCTTACATGTGTATCAAAGCTCTACATCTTTGGATGTTAGTATATAATCTAGACTATCAAAAACCAGGAAATTAAACAGGGATCATGAAGGTAGTGAGGAGTTTAGACAGGAACATTATAGTCACAGTTATCATGAAGAAAGAAATGGAGGAAATGCTGGTAGGGTAGATTTTAATAGGTATGGGGAAGGAATAAAAACAGAATATTTGAAAAGTACATAGAAAAAGATTATTTTGTTTTACTTACAAATACTGTGGTGTGTGTGTGCATGTATGTGCATGTGTGCATGTGTGTGTGTGTGTGTGTGTGTGTGTGTGTGTGTGTGTGAGATTATGTCACATGGGGTAATAATTGGGTTCTCTACCCAAAATATGTAGATTATCTAACAAAAACCCCAGTGCCAGGCATGAGAAACCTCACTTTGAGTTGTAAGGAAAGGAAGTCCAAGAGATTCCCCCAAACAATCTAAGATGCTGCTCTTTTCCTTGTTGTCTTCCAGAAATTATACAAAAGAACCTATTTTTGAAGACACTATACATTTGAGTTGAAGGACTGATTTAGAGGAATCAAAGTAGATATAACATAGAAGCCCCCTTCCTTAGTTCTAGCTGGTATAGTATGTTAAGTTGATATACAAGCTGTCATGGAAGAAAAGCAATCAATAGTTTTAACTAGGTATAAAGCCCATATGCCACAACCATGACACTCCTGGAAAGATATCCCCAGTGTTAGAGTTGTGGCATTTTTATCTTGGAAGCAACTGACAGTTGTTTAAAGCTCACTCAGTAGGAGGGATTTTATGGCTGGTACTATAAACCAAGTCAACTACCTGTGGCTGGAGAATTGATGCTCTAGAGAAGATACTCCTTCCACTTTTCCAAACCCAGTAATAATGATATTCTATCATCTCTCTATTGCTTTCTCTTCCTCTTGTCAGACTGTTCTAGCTATACCTCCCAGTACAATAAGAGTAAAACTGGCAAAAGCAAATATGTTTGCTCTCTGGAGATAGTTTTATATCTTTCACTCTAATGTTCTGTGTTATCTATAGGTATTTGTGTAAACATTTTTTATCAGTTTGATGAAGTTCTTGAAAATTCCTAATTTCCTGTAGGTGGGGGTACTGATAGTAAGGTCTGGTTCTCTAACTGGTCAGTTAAGGAGGTCGAATGCTAATTGCTGGGAGGAAGGGACAGATGGGACCTCTGGGTCCCGAGAGCAATGGAGATGGAGGAAAAAAACCAAAGGGACCTTTTCAGCCAGGTTTTGGAACAAGAAGCACATAGCTATCATGTTAGATGTCAAAGGAGCTAGAACCAGTGGCCTCTACCACCAGCAGATAGCCAAGGAGGTCAGTAGGGGCTAGCTGAAACAGGCTAGTTGATAAGTTTAAGGCAGGAGATTCTGTGCCCAGCAAATGTGCTAGTAGACAAATTCTAAATAAAACTATCTTGAGTGTTTTTATTTTCATGGAACAAAGCCAAGAAGGAGACAGAGCAATAGTTGTGTTCCCAGGCAAAGACAGGTTGCCTGGCAACATGGCAAAGCTAAGCCAGGAGGAACAAAAAAGAAGCTGAGAATGAACCAGTAGAGCCCTACAGCTCCTGGGCAAGCCCTGAGTGGGTCTGGTAGCAGCCAATCTCAGAGTCAAGCCAAGTCAGGAGGGGACAGAGCATGTGCTGAAGTCCCTGGCAGAGGCAGAATGTGGTTTTAAAAGTATACAAAAGTTTCATGATTTTAATATAAGAAAACCTTTTAGTTAAAATTTCAGTATAAAATTGTAAATTTTTCTATATTCTTTGTTTACATTCCAAATAATTTCCCCTTTCCTGATTCCCCCCTCCCTATAAGTCCCATAAGCCCTCTTCCCTCCACCCATTCCCCAATCAACCCCCTCCCACTTCTCTGTCCTGGTACTCCCCTACATTGCTGCATCAAGCCTTTCCAGGACCAGGGCCCTCTCCTTCCTTCTTCGTGGGAATCATTTGATATATGAATTGTGTCTTGGATATTCAGAGCTTCTGGGCTAATATCCACTTATTAGTGACTGCATTCCATTTGTGTTCTTTTGTGATTGGGTTGCCTCACTTAGGATGATATTTTCTAGTTCCAACCATTTGCCTAAGAATTTCATGAATCCATTGTTTTTAATTGCTGAGTAGTATTCCATTGTGTAAATGCACCACATTTTCTGTATCCATTCTTCTGCTGAGAGACACCTGGGCTCTTTCCAGCTCTTAGCTATTATAAATAAGGCTGCTCTGAACATGGTGGAGTATGTGTCCTTATTAGATGTTGGAGCATATTCCAGGTGTATACCCAGGTATAGCTGGGTCATCAGGTAGTACTATATCCAATTTCCTGAGGAACTACCAAACTGATTTCCAGACTGGAAATCAGCTTGCAATCCCACCAGCAAAAGAGAAGTGTTCCTCATTCTCTACATCCTCACCAGCATCTACTGTCCCCTGAGTTTTTGATGTTAGCCATTCTGAATGGTGTGAGGTGAAGTCTCAAGGTTGTTTCAATTTGCATTTCCCTGATGACTGTGGATGTTGAACATTTCTTTAGGTGCTTCTCAGATATTCTGTATTCCTCAGTTGAGAACTTTTGTTTAGCTCTGTGCCCCATTTTTTAATAGGGTTATTTGGTAAACTGGAGTCTTACTTCTTGAGTTCTTTGTATATAATGAATATTAGTCCTCTATATGATATAGGATTGGTAAAGATCTCCCAATCTGTTAGTTGTAGTTTTGTCTTCTTGACAGAACTCTTTGCTTTACAGAAGCTTTGCAATTTTATGAGGTCCTATTTGTCAAGCCTTAATCATAGAGCATAAGCTATTGGTGTTCTGGACAGGAATATTTTCCCTGTGCCAATGTGCTACAGGCTCTTCCCCACTTTCATTTCTTTTAGCTTCATAATACTTAGTTTTATTTGGATGACCATGATCCACTTAGACTTTAGCTTTGTACAAGGAGATAAGAATGGATCGGTTTGCACTCTTCTAACATGCTAACAGCCAATTGAACCAACACAATTTGTTTAAAATGCTGTATTTTTCCCACTGGATGGATTTAGCTCCTTTGTAAAAAGTCAAGTGACTATAAGCATGTGGGTTCACTTCTGGATCTTCTATTCTATTGATCAACCTGCCTGTCATTGTACCAATACCATGCAATTTTTGTCACAATGGTTCTTTAGTACCTCTTGAAGTCCAGTATGGTCATTTCACCAAAAGTTCCTTTATTATTGAGAATAGCTTTCACTATCCTGAGTTTTTTGTTATTCTAGATGAAATTGCTCTTTCTAGCTCAATGAAGAATTGAATTGGAATTTTGATGGGGATTGCAATGAATCTACAAATTGCTTTCGGCCAAATGGCCATTTTTACTATATTAACCCTATCAATCCATGAGCATGTGAGTTCTTTCCATCTTTTGAGATTTTTGATTTCTCTCTTTAGACACCTGAAGTTCTTTTTGTACAGATCTTTCACTTGCTTAGTTAGAGTTACACCAAAATATTTTATATTATTTGTGACTATTGTGAAGGGAGTTGTTTCACCAATTTCTTTCTAAGCCTGTTTATCCTTTGAGTATAGGAGGGCCACTGATTTGTTTGAGTTAATTTTATATCCAGCCATTTTGTTAAAGTTGTTCATCAGGTTTAACAGTTCTCTGGTGGAATTTTGGGGTCACTTAAGTGTACTTTCATATCATCTGCAAATAGTGATACTTTGACTTCTTCCTTTCCAATTTGTATACCTTTGCCCTCCTTTTGTTATCTAATTGATCGGGATAGGACTTTGAGTACTATATTGAACAGGGAAAGAGAAAGTGGACAGCCTTGTCTAGTCCCTGATTTCAGTCAGATTGCTTCAATTTTCTCTCCATTTAGTTTGATGTTGGCTACTGGTTTGCTGTATATTGGTTTTACTATGTTTAGGTATGGGCTCTGAATTTCTGACTTTTCCAAGGCTTTTATCATGAAGGCATGTTAAAATTTTGTCAAATGCTTTCTCAGCATCTGGTCATGTGTTTTTTTTTTCCTTTGAGTTTGTTTATATAGTGGATTATGTTGATGGATTTTCTTCTATTGCACCCCTGTGATGAATGATCATTTTGATGTGTTCTTGAATTTGGTTTGTGAGAATTTTATTGAAAATTTTTCATCAATATTCATAAGGGAAATTGGTAAGAAGGCTATTTCTTTGTTGGGTCTTTGTATGGTTTAGGTATCAGAGTAATTGTGGCTTCAAAGAATAAATTGGGTAGTGTGCTTTTTATTTCCATTTTGTCAAATAGTTAGAAGAGTATTGGTATTACATCTTCTTTGAAGGTCTGATAGAACTCTGCACTAAACCCATGTGGTCCTGGGCTTTTTTTGTTGCAAGACTATTAATGATTGTTTCTATTTCTCTAGGGTTCATGGGACTGTTTTTGCTGCTTTGTCTGATCCTGATTTAACTTTGCTACTTGGTATCTTTCTAGAAAATTGTCCATTTCATCCAGATTTTCCAGTTTTGTTGAGTATAGGCTTTTGAAGTAGGATCTCATGATTTATTAAATTTCCTCCATTTCTGTTGTTATATCTCTCTTTTCATTTCTGATTTTGTTGATTTGGATACTGACTCTGGGCCCTCTGATTATTGGCTAAGGTTTTATCTATCTTGTTGATTTTCTCAAAGAACCAGCTCCTAGTTTTTTTTATTCTTTTATAGTGTTTTTGTTTCTAGTTGGTTAATGTCAGCCCTGAGTTTGATTATTTCCTGCCTTCTTCTCCTCTTGGGTGTTTGCTTCTTTTTGTTCTAGAGGTTTCAGAGGCTAGTCAAGCTGCTAGTGTGTGTTCTTTCCCACTTCTTTTTGCAGGCACTCAGAACTATGTGTTGTCCTCTTTGAACTGCTTTTACTGTGTCACATAAATTTGGGTATGTTGTGGTTTCATTTTCATTAAGTTCTAAAAACTCTTCAATTTCTTTCCTTATTTCTTCTTAACCAGAATCTTATTGAGTAGAATGTTGTTTAGCTTCCACCTGCATGTGGGCTTTCTATTATTTTTGTTGTTGTTGAAGACCAGATTTAGTTGATTTGGATACTGAATCCTTGGTGATCTTATAGGGTGCTTGGGATTATTTCAGTTATCTTATATCTGTTGAGGCCTGTTTTGTGACTGATTATGTGGTCAGTTTTGGAGAAGGTACTATGAGGTGCTAAGAAGAAGATATATTCTTTGTTTTTGGATAAAATATTCCATAGCTGTTAAATCTATGTGGTTCATAACTTCTGTTAGTTTCCCTATGTCTCTGCTTAGTTTCTGTTTCCATGATCTCTCCATTTATAAAAGTGGGATGTTGACGTCTCCCACTGTTATTGTGTGAGGTCCAATGTGTGCTATGAGCTTTAGTAAAGTTTCCTTGCTGAATGTGGGTGCCCTTGCATTTGGTACATAGATGTTCAGAATTGAGAGGTCACCTTGGTGGATTTTTCTTTGATGAGTATACAGTGTCCTTCTTTACCTTTTTTGATAACTTTAGGTTGAAAGTCACTTTTATTCAGTGTTGGAATGGCTACTCCCGCTTGTTTCCAACCATTTGCTTGGAAAATTGTTTGCCAGCCTGTTACTTTGAGGTCTTGTCTCTCTTTTTCACTGAGGTGAGTTTCCTGTGTGCAGCAAAATGTTGGGTCCAGTTTGTATATTGAGTCTGTTAATCTATGTCTTTTTATTGGGGAATTGATTCCATTGATGTTAAGAGATATTAAAGAATAGTGATTATTGCTTCCTGCCATTTTTGATACTATTTTATATTTGTTTGATTATCTTCATTTGGGTTTGTTGAAAGAAGATTACTTTCTTGTTTTTTCTAGGGTGTAATTTCCCTTCTTGTGAGGGCGTTTTCCATCTATTATCATTTGTAGGGCTGGATATGTGGAAAGATATTTTGTAAATTGGTTTTGTCATGGAATATCTTGGTTTCCCCATCGATGGTAATTGAGAGTTTTGCTAGGTATAGTTGTCTGGACTGGCATTTGTGTTCTCTTAGGGTCTGTATGATATCTGCCCAGTATATTCTAGCTTTCATAGCCTCTGGTGTGAAGTCTGATATAATTCTGATAGGTCTGCCCTTTTCTTTACTTAACGTTTTCCCCTTACTGCTTTTAATATTCTTTCTTTGTTTAGTACATTTAGTGGTTTTTTCTTTTCTTTTATTAGATATATCTTTATTTACATTTTAAACGTTATCCACTTTCCCAATTTCCCACCTTCCCATGTATCCCCTATCCTGTCCTCCCTCCCCCTACTTCTATGAAGGTGTTCTTCCTCCCACCCCTACTACTTCCCTGCCCTCGATTCCCCAACAATAGGGCATCTGCCATCTACCAAGTCTCCATAGGACCAAGAACCTTTCCTCCCCTTGATGCCTCGTATGGCAAGCCTCTGCTGTATATACAGCTAGAGCCCTGTGTACCCCTTGATTGGTGGCTTAGTTCCTGGAAGCTCTGGGGGTTCTGGTTGGTTGATATTGTTCTTTCTATGAGGTTGCAAACCTGTTCAGCTCCTTTAGTCTTTTCTCTAACTCTTCCATTGGGGACCCTTCACTCAGTCCAATAGTTGACTTTGAGCATCTGCCTCTGTATTTGTAAGGATCTGGCAGGTCCTCTCAGGAGATAGCCATATCAGGCTCTTTCAGCAAGCATTTCATGGCATCCAGATAGGGTCAGGGTTTGGTGAGTGTATATGGGATGAATCCCCAGGTGGTACAGACTCTGGATGTCCTTTCCTTTAGTTTCTCCTCTACACTTTATCTACATATTTGCTCCTGTGAGTATTTGGTTTCCCCTTCTCAGAAGAAACAAATCACATTTTTCTTCAGCTTCTTATGGTCTGTGAATTGTATCTTAGGTATTTAGAGCTTTTGGGCTAATATACACCTATCATTGAGTGTATACCATGTGTGTTCTTTTGTGATTAGGTTAATTCACTCAGGATGATATTTTCTTGTTCCATCCATTTGCCTAAGTATTTCATGAATTCATTATTCTTAATAGCTGAATAGTATACCATTGTGCAAATATACCACATTTTTTGTATCCATTCCTCTATTGAAGAACATCTGGGTTCTTTCCAGCTTCTGAATATTATAAATAAGGCTTCTAAGAACATAGAGGAACATGCATCCTTATTACATGTTGGAGCTTCTATTGGGTATATATCCAGGAGTGGTATAGCTGGGTCCTCCCGTAGTACTATGTCTAATTTTCTGAGAAGCCACCAAACTGATTTCCAGAGTAATTATACTAGCTTGCAAAGTAGCAATAGAGGAGAGTTCTTCTTTCTCCACATCCTTGCCAGCATCTACTATCACCTGAATTTTTGATCTTAGCAATTCTGACTGGTGTGAGGTGGAATCTCAGGGTTGCTTCAATTTGCACTTCCCTGATGACTAAAGATGCCAAACATTTCTTTAGGTGCTTCTCATCCATTTGATATTCCTCTATTGAAAATTCTTTGTTTATCCCTGTAGTCCATTTTTAATAATTTGATTCTCTGGAGTGCAAGTTCTTGTCTTTTTTGTATATACTGGATATTAGCCTTCTATATGATGTAGGATTGCTAAAGGTCTTTTCCCAATCTGTTCATTGATGTTTTGTTCTATTGACAGTGTCCTTTGCAATTTTTTGAGGTCCCATTTGTTGGTTCTTTGTCTTAGAGCATAAGCTATGTTTGTTCTGTTGAGGAAATTTTCCCTTGTGCCCATGTGTTCAAGGCTCTTCCCCAGTTTCTCCTCTATCTGTTTCAGTGTATCTAGTTTTATGTGGAGATACTTAATCCCTTCGACTTGAGCTTCGTACAAGGAGATAATGAGTCGATTTGAATTTTCCTACCTGCTTATCTCCAGTTGAACCAATATGTTTGTTAAAAAGCTTTTTTCCACTTGATGTTTTTAGCTCCTTTGTCAAATATGAAGTGACCATAGGTTGTGTAAATTTATTTCTGGGTCTTCAGTTCTATTCCACTTATCTTCCTTTCTGTCTCTGTACCACAAACATATAATTTTTTATCACTACTGCTCTGTAATACAGCTTGAGGACAGGGATGGTGATTCCCGAAGTTCTTTTTTTGTGTGTTGAGAACAGTTTGTGCTATCCAGGATTTTCTGTTATTCCAAGTGAATTTGACAGTTGCTCTTTCTAACTGTATAAAGAACTGAGTTGGAATTTTGATGGGGATTGCATTGAATCTGTAGATTGCTTTTGGCAATATGGCCATTTTTACTATATCAATCCTGCCAATGCACAAGCATGGGGGATATTTCTGTCTTCTGAGGTTTTCATCAATTTCTTTCTTCAGAGACCTGAAGTTCTTGTCATACAGACCTTTCACTTTCTTAGTTAGTGTCACACCAAGATATTTTATATTGTTTGTGACTATTGTGAAAGGTATCATTTCTTTAATTTCTTTCTCATCCTGTTTATAATTTGAATAGAGAAAGGCTATTGATTTGTTTGAGTTAATTTCATATCCAGCCATTTTGCTGCAGTTGTTTATCAGTTTTATTCGTTCTCTGGTAAAAGTTTTCAGAGTCATTTAAGCATAAGATCATATCTCTGCAAATAGTGATAATTTGACTCTGCTTTTCCAATTTGTATCCCTTTGACCTCCTTTTGTTGTCTAGTTGCTCTAGCCAGAATTTCAAGTACTATATTGGATAGGAAGAGAGTCGGCAGCCTTGTCTAGTCCATGATTTTAGTGGGATTTCTTCAAGTTTCTCTCCATTTTGTTCTATGTTGGCTACTGGCTTGCTGTGTATTACTTTTACTGCATTTAGGTATGGGACTTGAACTCCTGATCATTCCAAGATCAGGAATGATATTGAAGGGATATTGAATATTGTGAAATGCTTCTTCAGCATCTAATGAGATGATCATGCGTTTTTTTTTTCCTTTGAGTTTGATTATGTAGTGGATTACATTGATGGATTTCCACATATTGGAAAATCTGAGCATCTCTTGGATAGAGCCTACTTGATTATGGTGAATGATTGTTTTGATGTGTTCTTAGATTCAGTTGGCATGAATTTTAATGAGCATTAATGTTCCTAAGGGATATTGCTCTGAAATTCTCTTTGGTTCTTGTTCAGTTAAGGTATAAGTGTAATTGTAACTTCATAGAGTGAATTGGGTAGTGTTCAGTCTTTTTCTGTTTTGTTGAAGAGTTGGAGAATATTCATTTTAGGTCTTCTTTGAAGGTGTGATAGAATTTTCCAATAAATCCTACTTGTCCTGTGCTTTTTTGGTTGGGAGACTATTAATAACTGCTTCCATTTCTTCAGGGGTTATGGGACTGTTTAAATGGTTTATCTGATCCTGTTTTAACTTTGGTACCTGGTATCAGTTTAGGAAATTATCCATTTCAACCAGATTTTCAAATTTTGTTGAGTATAAGCTTTTGTAGTAGGATCTGATGATTTTTTGAATTTCCACAGCTTCTTTTGTTATGTTTCCCTTTTCATTCTTGATTTTATTAATTTCGGTATTGTCTCTGTGCTCTCTCATTAGTCTGGCTAAGGGTTTATCTATCTTGTTGATTTTCCTCAAAGAACCATCTCCTGGATTTATTGACTCTTTGTATACTTGATTTTGATTCTATTTGGTTGATTTAACCTCTGAGTTTGATTATTTACTGCCATCTCTACTCCTCTTGGGTATATTTGTTTCTTTTTTTGTTCTAGAGATTTCAGGTTTTCTGTCAAGCTGCTAGTGTGTACTTTCTCCAGTTTCTGTTTGTAGGCACTTAGAGCTATGAGTTTTCCTCTTAGCACTGCTTTCATTGTGTCCCATAAATTTGGATATGTTGTGCCTTCATTTTCATTAAACTATAAAAAGTATGTGATTTCTTTCCTTATTTCTTCTTTGACTAAGCATTGTTCAGATTCCATGTGTTTGTGGGCTTTCTGTTGTTTTTGTTGTTATTGAAGACCAGCCTTAATCCATAGTGGTCTGATAGGAGGTATGGGATTAATTCAATCTTCTTAAGTCTGGTAATGTCTGTTTTATGACTGATTATATGGTCAATTTTGGAGAAAGAAGCATGAGTTGCTGAGAAGAAGATATATTCTTTTGATTTAGGATGAAATATTTTATATGTGTCTGTTAAATCCATTTTGCCAAACTTCTTTTAGTTTCCCTGTGTTTCTGTTTAGTTTGTGTTTCCCTGATCTGTTCATTGATGATAGTGGGGTGTTGAAGTCACCCACAATGTGTGAGGTACAATGTGTGATTTAAGCTTTAGTAAAGTTTCCTTTATGAGTTTGGCTGCCCTTGCATTTGGGGCCTAAGTGTTCAGATTTGAGAGTGCTTCTTAGTAGATTTTCCCTTTAATGAGTATGAAATATCTGTTCTTATCTTTTTTGATGAGCTTTGGTTGAAAGTCATCTTTATCTGACATTAGAATCTGAACTTCAGCTTGTTTCCTGGCACCATTTGCTTGGAAAATTGTTTTCCAGGCTTTCACTGTAAGGTAGTATTTGCCTTTGAAATGGAGATACATTTTTGTATGCAGAAAAGTGCTGCGACCTCTTTAAGTATCCAGTCTGATAGTCTGTGTCTTTTTATTGGGGGGGGGATAGTGATTGTTGCTTCCTGTTATTTTTGATATTATTTTTATATTTGTGTGGTTATCTTCTTTTGGGTTTGTTGAACCCAACAACAAACCCAAAAGGGGTATGCTTTTTCTTGGGTGTAGTTCCCCTCCTTGTGTTGGTGTTTTCCATCTATTTTCCTTTGTAAGGCTGGATTTGTGGAAAGATATTGCGTAAATTTGGTTTTGTCATGGAATATTTTGGTTTTCTCCATCTACGGTAATAGAGAGTTTTTTGGGGTATAGTAGTCTGGGCTGGAATTTATATTCTCTTACAGCCTATATGAGATCTTGCCCTGGTCTGTGGGGGTTTTTGACAGGGAACCCTAGGAGAGAAGGGCAGAGAAATAGAAACAGGAGGCGGGAAGAACAAGGCCAAGACCAACTTTGAACAGGAAGGGGGAAAAGTAAGGCAAGTGGGATTTTCCACATAGCCTGGGCATTCTGCCAAGGTGAATCTCTGGCAGCTGTAAGATGTTTTCTTCTTCTGGGAGGGCACAGTGACCACTGACCACCCGATCTCTCCAAGGTCTGTAGCTGAGGAGAAGTAAAAACCTAACTAAACCTTACTTTAAAGCCTATCTTTAAAAATGAACTCTAAACATAAAGTAAGGTCAGTTTGGCTCCTGGCAAGATCTGCCCAGGATCTTCTAGCTTTAATGGTCTCTAGTGAGAAGTCTGATGTAATTCTGATAGGTGTGCCTTGTTATGTTACTTGACCTTTATTCCTTACTGCTTTTAATAAATTTCTTTGTTTAGTGTATTTAGTATTTTGAGTATTATGGGACAGGAGGAATTTCTATTCTGGTCCAGTGTATTTGGAGTTCTGTAGACTTCTTGTATGTTAATGGGCATCTCTTTCTTTATGTTAAGGAAGCTTTCTTCTATAATTTAGTTGAAGATATTTAGTGGCTCATTAAGTCTGAAATCATTGCTCTCTTCTATGCCTATCATCCTGAAATTTGGTTTTCTCATTGTGTCCTGGATTTCCTGTATGTTTTGGGTTATTTTTGACTGGTGAGTCAATGTTTTCTTTGATATCTTCAGCACTTGAGGTTCTCTCTTCTATCTATTGTATTCTGTTGTTGATGCTTGCATCTATGACTCCTGATTTCTTTTTTAGGTTTTCTGTCTCCAGAGTTATCTCTCTTTGTGATTTCTTTATTGTTTCTCTTCCATTTTTATGTCTTGGATCATTTTGTTCAGTTCCTTCACTTGCTCATTTGTGTCTTCCTGTAATTCATTAAGAGATTTTTGTATTTCCTCTTTACGGGCTTCTACCTGTTTACCCATGTTCTCCTGTATTTTTTTAAGGGTGTTATTTATGTCCTTCTTGAAGTCCTCTATCAGCATCATGAAATGTGATTTTAAATTCAAATCTTGGTTTTTGGTGTGCTGGTGTAACCAGGGCTCACAGCTGTGGGAGAACTGGGTTTGGATGATATCATGTAGCCTTTGTTTCTGTTGGTAACATACTTGAGTTTGCCTTCCACCACCTGGTTATGCCTGGTGTTAGTTGGTCTTGCTGTCTCTGAGTAGAGCTTATCCATCCTGTAAGCCTGTGTATCAGTACTCCAGGGATAGCCATTCTCTCTGGGAGGAATTTAGGTATGGAAAGCTGTGGTCCAGGGTCAGCTCAGGTGTGCAGACAGAAACCAGAAGGATCCTGTCCCCAGCTGATCCTTGGTTCCTGTGTCCTGATGACTCTGGCCAGGTCTGTCTTGCGCCAGGAATTTGAAGAGAAGTGGTGGTCTTACCCTTGCTCCTGGGAGACCAGTTCTCTTGTGGTGATATTTGTGTATGCAGCTCTGTAGCCCAAGATTAGCTCTGGGCACAGATCGAAATCAGAAGACTCTTATCCTAGGCTGCCCCTGGGTTCTTGTGTCCTCAGGGTTTTGGGTTTCCCTTACCAGCATGGATGGTCCTACTTCTACTCTCAAGCCTCTCCCCACTCCTTGGAGGTTAACTATGCACCACCTGGAAATGGAGGCCTATGGCAGAGGAAATTCTCCAGTTTCAGACAGAAACTGGTAGGCTCCCACCTGAGGGTTCAGATAGGGTTCCTCTGAGCATCAGGTGTGGTCCTACCTGCACTCTTGGGCCTGTCCTCACTCCTGGGAGACTAGCAGTATCCCTGTGCACATGGATATGGAGCTCTGTGTTGGAGGATGGTCCCCAGTAGGAACGGGAAATTTTCTTCTTTAATTTTGCTGAAGATATTTATTGACGTTTTAAGTTGGAAGTCTTCACTTTCTTCTATGCCTATTATCCTTATGTTTGGTCTTGTCATTGTGTCCTAGGTTTCCTGGATATTTTGGGTTAGTAGATTTTTATGTTTTGCATTTTCTTTGGCTGTTGTGTCAGTGTTTTCTATGGTATCTTCTGAACTTGAGATTCTCTCTTCTATCTCTTGTATTCTGTTGTTGATGCTTGCATCTATTTCTTTCCTGATTTCTTTACAAGGTTTTCTATCTCCAGAGTTGTCTTGCTTTGTGATTTCTTTATTGTTTTCACTTTCATTTTTAGATCCTGGATGATTTTATTCAATTCCTTCACCCTTTTGGTTGTATTTTCCTGCAATTCTTTGAGGAATTTTTGTCTCCTCTTTAGCTTCTATCTGTTTACCATGTTCTCCTGTTTTTCTTTCTATTTATGTCTTTCTTAAAAGTTCTCTATCAGCCTTATGAGATGTGAATTTTAAGCCCAAATCTTGCTTTTCCAGTGGGTTGGTGTATCCAGGATTTGCTGTTGTGGGAGGACTGGGTTCTGATTTAGCCATGTAGCCTTAGTTTCTGTTGGTAATTTTCTTGTGCCTGCCTTTTGCCATCTGGTTATCTCTGGTGTTAGTTGGACAAGCTGTCTCTGGCTGGAGCTTGTCCCTCTTGTGGGCCTGTATGCCTGTTTCAGCACTCCTCCAAGCCTGGAAGTCAGACCCCTCCCTGAAGACTATCTCTCTCCTAGCTGGATGCATGGAAAGAGAGCTGTGGAACAGCTCCAGCTCCTGCATGCAGATGGCAACTGGAAGGACCCTATCCCAGATGTTCTGCTACTTTGCCCTGTGCACTACTGAAGTTCCAGCCTTGGATAGTCAGTAGGGAGAAAATCCCTCCATGTACTCTTTAGTAGGTGGTTTAGTCTCTCAGAGCTCTGGGTGGTCCGGTTAGTTATTATTGTTTTTTCTATGGGGTTGTAATACTGTTCACTCCCCTTCAGCTCTTTCAATCCTTCTCTTAACTTTTCCATTGGGATACTCAGGCTCAGCCCAATGAGAACTTCTTTGTAAATAGCCATATCATGCTCCTGGAAACAAGCATTTCTTGGCATGAACAGTTGTGTCTGAGTTTGGCATCTGTAGATGGGATAGATTCCCTAGGTGGATTGGTGTCTGGATGGCCTTCCCTTCAGTCTCTTTTCCTATTTTTGTCCCTGTCTTTCCTTTGAACAGAACCATTTCTTGGTTAACAATTTTGAGATGGATGAGTGGCCACATCCCTCACCTGGGGGACAGTCCTATCTACTGGAGATAATCTCTAAAAGTTCTGTGTTCCCTTTATTGCATGCTTCACCTAAAGTCATTCCTATTGTGTCCTGGAGGCCTCTCCCTTCCCTGGCATCTGGAACATTTTACTGGCTACTTCCACTTCCCCATCCCACACTGCTACATATTTCTGTTTGATTTCCTGACCATCTGTACTTCTCGCCTGCCCCATCTTTTTTTTCCTGACCCTGTCCCTTCTTTCCTCGCCTACTCTTCTCTCCCTCCCAGAACCTTCCTTCTACCCCCTGTGATTATTTTGTTCCACCTTCTATGTAGGATTGAAGCACTCACACTTTGGTCTTCCTTCTTTTTAAGCTTGATATGATTTGTGGGTTGTATCATAAGTATTCTGATATTTTGGGCTAATATCAATTTATCAGTGAGTACATACCATGTACGTTCTTTTGTGTCTGGGTTTTCTCACTTAGGATGATATTCTTTAGTTCCATTTATTTGCCTTTAATGATGTCATTGTTTTAATAAGCCTGAGTCATACTCCACTGTATAAATGTCCTATATCTCCTGCATCCATTCTTTTGTGGAGGGACATCTGGCTTTTTTATAGCTTCTGATTACTATAAATAAGACTGTTATAAAAATAGTGGATCATGTGTCCTTGTTATATGTTCGAGATGCCCAGTAGTGGCATAGCTGGGTCATCAGGTAGAACTATTTCCAATTTTCTGAGGAACCATCAAATTGATTTTCAAAGTGTTTTTTCCCAGCTTGCAGTCCCACTAGTAATGGTGGAGTGTTCCACTTTGTCTATATCCTCACCAGCATCTGCTGGCACCTGTGGTTATATCAGCCATTCCAATTGGTGGGAAGTAGAATCTCAGGGTTGTTTTGATTTGCATTTCCCTAATGACTAAAGAGGTTGAACATTTCTTTAAGTGTTTCTCAGGCATTCTGAATTCCTCACTTGAGAATCCTTTGTTTAGCTCCGTACCCCACTTTTAGTAGAGTTATTTGGTTCTCTGAAGTCTATCTTCTTGAGTTCTTTCTTTATATTTGATATTAGTCTTCTATCAAATGTAGGATTTGCAAGGACTATTTCCAATTTGTTGGTTGCTGTTTTGTCCTATTAACAGTGTCCTTTGCCTTGCAGAACCTTTGCAATTTTATGAGGTCCCTTATTTCAATTCTTGATCTTAGAGCATAAGCTATTGGTGTTCTGTTCAGGAAATTTTCTGTTGTGCCAATGGGCTGGGGACTCTTTCCCACTTTTTTTTCTATTAGTTTCAGTGTGTCAGGTTTTATGTGGAGGTACTTGATCCCTTTGGACTTGAGCTTTGTACAAGGAGGATAAGAATAGATCAATTTGCATTCTTCTACATGCTGACTGCCAGTTGAAACAGCACCATTTATTGAAAATGCTGCCTGTTTTCCAGTAGATGGTTTTGGCTTCTCTGTCAATGATCAAGTGACCATAGGTATGTTGGTTTATTTCTGGGTCTTCAATTCTATTTCATTGATCTACCCTTTTCACTCTGTACCAAAACCATGCGGCTTTCATAACTATTGCTGTGTATTATAGCTTAAAGACATGGATGGGATTCCCATGGAATTTCTTGTGTTGTTGAGAATAGAGTTTTTTCCTAACCTGAATTTTCATGTTAATGTTGTTTTGTTATTGTTATTCCAGATGAACTAAAAATTGCTCTTTCTTTCCCTGTGAAGAATCAAGTGGGTATTTTGATTGGGATTTCATTGAATCTGTAGATTGAATTTGGTTAGATGGCCATTTTTACTGTTTTGAGTCCAATGATGTTAAGAGATATTAAGGAATATTGATTATTACTTCCTGTCATTTTTGATCTTATGTTTATATTTGAATGGTTATCTTCTTTTGAGTTTCATGAAAGCAGGTTACTATCTTGCTTTTTCCAGGCTGTAGTTTCCCTCCTTGTATTGGAGTTTTCCTCCTATTATTCTTTGTAGGGCTGGGTTGGAAAGATATTGTGTAAATTTGGTTTTGTCATGGAATATCTTGGTTTCTCCATCTATCGTGATTGAGAGTTTTGCCGGGTATAGTAGTCTTGGCTGACATTTGTGTTCTCTTAGAGTCTGCATGAGATCCACCCAGGATCTTCTAGCTTTCATGGTCTTTGGTGAGAAGTCTTGTGTAATTCAGATAGGTCTTCCTTCATATGTTACTTGGCCTTTTTCTCTTACTGCCTTTAATATTCTTTCTGTGTTTAGTACATTTGGGGTTTTGATTATTATGTGACAGGAGGTATTTCTGTTCTGGTCCAGTCTGTTTGGAGTTCTGTAGGCTTCTTGTATATTCATGGGCATCTCTCTCTTTAGGTTAGAAAAGTTTTCTTCCATAATTTTGTTGAAGATATTTGCTGGCCCTTTAAGTTGTAAATCTTTACTCTCATCTATGCCTATAATCCTTAGGTTTGGTCTTCTCATTGTGTCCTGGATTTCCTGGATGTTTTAGGTTACAAGCTTTTTGTATTTTGCATTTTCTTTGACTGTTGAGTCCATGGTTTCTATGGTATCTTCAGCATCTGAGATTCTTCTATCTCTTGTATTCTGTTGTTGATATTTGCATCTATGGCCCCTGATTTCTTCCCAAGGTTTTCTGTCTCCAAAGTTGTTTCCCTTTGTGGTTTCTTAGTTGTTTCTACTTCTGTTTTTAGATCCTGGATGCTTTTGCTCAGTTTCTTCACTTGTTTGTTTGTGTTTTCCTATAATTCTTTAAGAGATTTTTGTGTTTCCTCTTTCATGACTTCTGCCTGTTGACTCAATTTCTCCTGCATTTCTTTAAGTGACTTTTGTGTTTCCTCTTTATTGGCTTCTATCTGTTAACCCATATTCTGCATTTCTTTAAGTGATTTTTGTGTTTCCATTGTAAGGGCTTCTATCTTATTCATGTTCCCCTGTATAAGTGATTTATTTATAAAAAAATTCAAAAAAAAAAGAGATTTATGTATGTCCTTTTTGTGTTCCTCTAGCAGCATCATGACCAGTGATTTTAAATTCAAATTTTGTTTTTCTTGTGTGTTGGAGTATCCAGGACTTGCTGTTGTTGGAGAATTGGGTTCAGATGCTCCTATATTGCCTTGATTTCTGTTAGTAATGTTCCTATGTTTGCCTTTTGCCATCTTGTTATCTCTAGTGTTAATTGGTCTTGTTGTCACTGGCTGGCGTTTGAACCTCTTGTGAGCCTGTAAAGCTATTTCTGCACCTCTGGATGACTGGGTTTCCCCCCTGGCCTAGGTTTCTGATGTGCTGCCCTCCTCTTGGGTGTCCTTGCAGTCCTAGTGTATCCTGCTCCAAGCAATGCTAAACTCGGGTTGTCTCTCTGAACCTGGTGCTGCCCATCTGCTCCTTCAGGGAACAAAGATGGCAGATGCTGTGGGGACCTTTTCCAAGTGCTGATCACTTTGCAGGGTAAATGATCCTCAAACCAGCTTGTTGCACAGATGCCCCTGCCAAGCTGCCCAGGGCTTGGGTGCAGGCAAAAGCCTGACAGGCTTAGACCCAAGCAATGTTAGCCTTGGATTATGTCTGTGTACCTAACACTGTCACCTCTCTCTGGCATTTGGGAGCCAAGATGGTGGAGCGCCTCTCATAACTGGCTCTCAGTAGGCAGAGGTCTTCTGGGGCTTCCGTGCAGTAAAAAGCACTGCAACTCTGCCGCACACAGCCCGGCTGACTGACGGTGACCAGTGGTAGCGGGTGCAGGACCTGCCTGGTCTTTGTCGCCTCGGTTCCACCAGTGGCAGCTCTCTCCTCTGGACGTGATGCCACCCCATTTTTACTATTTTAATCCTGCTGCTCCATGACTACTGGAAATCATTCTGTCTTCTGGGGTTTTCTTCAATTTCTTTCTTCATTTACTTGAAGTTCTTCAATTTCTGTTGTTATGTATTTCTTTTCATTTCTGATTTTACTAATTTGGATATTGTCTTTGTGCCCTCTGGTTAGTCTGGCTACTCATTTATTTATCTTGTTGATTTTCTAAAAGATCCAGCTCCTGGTGTTTTTTGATTTCTTGGATAGTTCTCTGTTTTATTCCTAGGTTGGTTTCAGCCCTGAATTTGATTATTTCCTGCCATCTCCTCCTCTTGGGTGCATTTACTTCCTTTTGCCCTAGAACTTTCAGATGTGATGTTATGTTGCTAGTGTATACTCTCTCCAGTTATTTTATGGAGGTATTCAAGCTATGAGTTTTCCTCTTATGACTGCTTTCATTATGTCCCATAAATTTGGTTATGGAGTTGTTGCAGGAAATATCAAAAAAGATAGACCTAGCATGTTCCTGTGCTTGTGCCTCCAACTCTCTGCACTGGTGCCCTCATTGATCATGCTCTAGTGAGCAATGGCTGAACTGTTTTTTATCTCATGGACACTCTGACTCAGAAATCCACCATCTCTCAACCTAGCTCCACTGATGGGTCACTACCATGCCGATCCATTCTTCAAATCCTTCACAATCTTTTTGATGCACAACTGGCAAACCTATACTTTGCCTCCATACCTTTCTCTCTTGAACCTAGAGGAGCTGCTGCATGAAGGAAAATGTAACACAAACTTAGTTCAGAAACAATGGTAACTCAATCACTAGGAGCAACAACTAAAACCTAATTTTGTAAGTCCTATTAAAATATGCTTTCTCCAGTGGCAAATCCTTGCAGATATCATAGTATCTGCCATGATGCCAGGAAACTCTATTAGATACATCTTACACATATCCTCTTCTAAAAGGAACTAACTCTCTTGCTTCCTATCTTTTTCTGTCCAACCTGTAAGTCCCACTTACTTGCCCCAATGATTGGCTCCTTTATTCATTAGGGGATTGGCTCACAAGAAGCCACCTGAATATGTCAATCATTCCTCATTCCAGACAACCTCTCCTGGGAGAATAGAATTAAGATAAAATACAAGCACAAATCTATCTACAACGTGTAGTGTCCTAGTTTTCGTTAAATTATAAATAGTCTGTAATTTCTTTCTTTATTCCTTCCCTGACCAAGTTATCATAGAGAACTGCTCAGTTTCCATGAGGATATGGGTTTTCTGTTGTTTTTGTTGTTAGTGAAGACCAACTTTAGTGCATGGTGATCTAATAGGATCGATGGGGTTATTTCAATCTTCCTGTATCAGTTGAGCCTTGCTTGTGTCCACTTATATGGTCATTTTTGGAGAAGGTATTATGAAGTGCTGAGATGAAGGTATATGCTTTTGTTTTAGGGTAAAATGTTCAACAGATATCTGTTAAATCAATTTGCTTCATAACTTCTTTTAGTTTCACTGTGTCTCTGTTTAATTTTGTTTCCATGATCTGTCCATTGGTGAGAGTAAGTTGTTGAATTCACCTACTATTATTGTATGAGGTTTAATGTGTGCGTTGAACTCAGTAACATTTTTATATATATATAAATGTGGGTACCCTTGCATTTGGTGCATATTTATTCAGAATTGAGAGTTCATCTTGGTGAATTTTCCTTTGATGAGTATGTTATGACTTCACTCATCTTTTTTGATTACTTTTAATTGAAAGTCTCTTTATTGGACATTAGAATGGCTACTCGAGCTTGCTTCTTGGGACTATTTGCTTGAAAAAACTTCCAGCCTTGTACTTTGAGGTAGTATCTGTCTTTGTCACTGGGGTGTGTTTCATGTATGCAGCAAAATGCTGAATCCTGCTTATAGTATGTTAGCTCATGTGTTTTTGGAGGCAGTGGGGGTGGTAATTGAGTCCATTGATGTTGAGACATATTAAGGACCAATAGTCGTTCCTTCCTGTTCTTTTTGCTGTTAGACGTGCAATTATGTTTGTGTGTATATCTTCTTTTGGATTTATGTGAGAAGATTCATTTCTTGGTTTATTTTGTTGCTTTTTTGTTTTTGTTGTTGCTGCTGTTGTTGCAGTATCCCTTCTATTATCCTGTGTAAGACTGCAATAATGGAAATATATTGTTTAAATTTGATTTTGTAATGAAATATCATGGTTTCTCCATTTATGGTAATTAAGAGTTTTGCTGGTTATAGTAACTTGTAGGAAGGCATTTTTGTTCTTTAGGGTCTGTATGACATCTGCCCAAGATTTTCTGGCTTTTAGAGTCTCTGTTGAGAAGTCTAGTGCAATTCCATAGGTCTGCATTTATTAGTTATGTAACCACTTTCCATTCCTGCATTTAATATTCATTCTTTGCTCTGTGCATTTGGTGTTTTGATTGTTATGTATCAGAAGGAATTTCTCTCTGGTCCAATCTTGTTTGGTATTTTGTAGGTTTCTTGTGTATTTATGAGCATCTCTTTCTTTAGGTTAAGGAATCTTTTATTATAATTTTGTTGAAGATGTTTAGTGCCACTTTGAGTTGGGAGTTTTTACTCTCTTCTATGTCTATTATTCTGAAGTTTGGTCTTTTCATTATGTCTTGTATTTCTTGAAAGTTGTGAATTAGGACTTTTTTGCTTTTTGTATTTTCTTTTACCATTGTGACAATGGATCCTATGGTATTTTCTATACCAGACTGTCTCTCTTCTATCTCTTGAATTTTGTTTGTAATTCTTGCATCTCTGAATTCTACTTTCATTCCTAGGTTTTTCATCTCCAGGATTATGTCCTTTTGTGTTTTCTTTAAAGTTTATATTTCCATTTTTAGATCCCGTTCCATTTGTTCAATTACTTCACCTGATTGACTGTCTTTTCCTGTATTTCTTTGAGAGATTTGTGTGTTTCCTCAGCTTTTACTTGCTTACCTGTATTCTCTTGTATTTCTTTTTTTTTCACAAGAGCTACCTCAGTAATGACAGACTTTGTTTTCCCCCTTTAAAGGTGTGTTGATCTTCTGCATTTTCAATAAGGCTGAGAAATGGGGAAAGCATGTCAAGGTCTTGGTTTGAACTTGCATGTGTTTCATTCTTTTTTTTTTCTATATTCTTCGTTTACATTCCAAATGCTTTCCCCTTTCCCAGTTCTCCCCTCCCCTTATGTTCCATAAGCCCTCTACTCTCCACCCATTTCCCAATCACCCTCCTCCCATTTCTCTGTCCTGGTACTCCCCTACAATGCTAGATCAAGCCTTTCTAGGAGCAGGGCCCTCTCCTTTCTTCTTCTTGGGAATCATTTGATATGCTAATGGTGTCTTGAGTATTCAGAGCTTCTGGGCTAATAAATATCCACTTCTCAGTGATTGCATTCCATGTGTATTCTTTTGTGATTGGGTCACCTTACTTAGGATATTTTCCAGGTCCAACCATTTGCCTAAGAATTTCATGAATTCATTGTTTTTAATTGCTGAATAGTATTCCATTGTATAAATACACATTTTCTGTATCCATTCCTCCATTGAGGGACATCTGGGTCTATTCCAGCTTCTGGCTATTATACATAAGGCTGCTATGAACATAGTGGAGAATGTGTCCTTATTGCATGCCAGGGAAACCTCTGGGTATATGCCCAGGAGTGGTATAGCAGGGTCCTCCACAAGTGTCATGTTCAGTTTTCTGAGAAACTGCCAGACTGACTTCCATAATGGTTGTAACATCTTGCAATCCTGCCAGCAGTGGAAGAGTTTTCCTTTCTCTGCATCCTCACCAATACCTGCTGTCTCCTGAGTTTTTAATCTAAGCCATTCTGACTAGTGTGAGGAGAAATCTCAGGGTTGTTTTGACTTGCATTTCCCTAATGACTAATGATGTTGAACATTTCTTAAGATGCTTCCCTGCCATCTGAATTTCTTCAGGTGAAAATTCTTTGTTTATATCTGTATCCCATTTTTTAATAAGGTTATTTGTCTCTCTGGGGTCTAACTTCTTGAGTTCTTTGTATATATTGAATATTAGCCCACTGTCAGATGTAGGGTTGGTGAAGGTCTTTTCCCAATTTGTTGGTTGGTCTTTTGTCCTATTGACAGTGCCCTTTGCCTTACAGAAACTTTGTAATTTTATTAGGTCCCATTTGTCAATTCTTGTTCTTAAAGCATAAGCTATTGGTGTTCTGTTCAGGAACTTTTCCCCTGTGCCCATGTCCTCAAAGATCTTCCCCAGTTACTCTTCTATTAGTTTCAGTTTGTCTGGTTTTATATGGAGGTCCTTGATCCACTTGGAGTTGAGCTTGGTACAAGGAGATAAGAATGGATCAATTTGCATTCTTCTGCATGCTGACCTCCAGTTGAACCAGCACCATTTGTTGAAAAGGCTATCTTTTTTCCATTGGATGCTTTCAGCACCTTTGTCGAAGATCAAGTGACCATAGATGTGTGGGTTCATTTCTGGGTCTTCAATTCTATTTCATTGGTCCACTTGCCTTTCACTGTGACAATACCATGCAGTTTTTAACACTATTGCTCTGTAGTATTGCTTGAGGTCTGGGATACTAATTTCCCCAGAAGTTCTTTTACTGTTGAAAATAGTTTTAGCTATCCTGGGTTTTTTGTTATTCCAGAAAATTTTGAGAATTGCTCTTTCTAGCTCTGTGAAGAATGGAGTTGGGATTTTGAAGGGGATTGCTTTGAACCTGTAGATTGCTTTTGGCAAGATGACCATTTTAACTATATCAATCCTGCCAACCCACTAGCATGGAAGTTTTTTCCATTTTCTGAGGTCTTCTTCGATTTCTTTCTTCAGAGACCTGAAGTTCTTCTCATACAGATCTTTCACTTGTTTGGTTATAGTCATACCACAATACTTTTTTTTTTTTTATTCGATATAATTTATTTACATTTCAAATGATTTCCCCTTTTCTAGCCCCCCCCTCCCCGAAAGTCCCGTAAGCCCCCTTCTCTTCCCCTGTCCTCCCCCCCCCCCTTCCCAGTTCCCCGTTCTGGTTTTGCCAAATACTGTTTCACTGAGTCTTTCCAGAACCAGGGACCACTCCTGTTTTCTTCTTGTATCTCATTTGATGTGTGGATTATGTTTTGGGTATTCCAGTTTTCTAGGTTAATAACCACTTATTAGTGAGTGCATACCATGATTCACCTTTTGAGTCTGGGTTACCTCACTTAGTATGATGTTCTCTAGCTCCATCCATTTGCCTAAGAATTTCATGAATTCATTGTTTCTAATGGCTGAATAGTACTCCATTGTGTAGATATACCACATTTTTTGTATCCACTCTTCTGTTGAGGGATACCTGGGTTCTTTCCAGCATCTGGCAATTATAAATAGGGCTGCTATGAACATAGTAGAGCATGTATCCTTATTACATGGTGGGGAATCCTCTGGGTATATGCCCAGGACATACCACAATACTTTATATCGTTTGTGCCTATCGTTTGTGAAGGATCTCATCTCCCTAACGTCTTTCTCATCCTGCTTATCCTTTGAGAAAAGGAAGGCTACTGATTTGCTTGAGTTAATTTTATAGACAGCCATTTTGCTTCTCTGGTGGAGTTTTTGGGTCACTTAAGTAAAACATATCATCTGCAAATGATGATAGTTTGATTTCTTCTTTTCAAATTTGTATTCCTTTGACCTCCTTATGCTGTCTAATTACTCTACCTAGAACTTCAAGTACTATATTGAAAAGATATGGAGAGAGGGGACAGCCTTGTCTAGTCCCTGATTTTAGTGGGATTGCTTCAAGTTTCTCTCCATTTAGTTTGATGTTGGCTACTAGTTTGCTGTATATTGCTTTTACTATGTTTAGGTATAGGCCTTGAATTCCTGTTCTTTCCAAGGCTTTTAGCATGAAAGGATGCTGAATTTTGTCAAAGCTTTTTCAACATCTAATGAAATGATGTTTTTTCTTTGAGTTTGTTTATGTAGTAGATAGTTTACATGGATTTCTGTATATTGAACTATCCCTGGATCCCTGGGATGAGGCCCACTTGATCATGGTGGATGAGAGTTTTGATGTGTTCTTGGATTCTGTTGGAAAGTATTTTATTTAGTATTTTTGAATCGATATTCATAAGGGAAATTGGCCTGTAGTTCTCTTTCTTTGTTGGATCTTTGTGGGGTTTTGGTACCAACATAATTGTGGCTTTGTAGAATGAGTTGAGTAGTGTTCCTTCTGTTTCTATTTTGAGGAATAGTATGAAGAGTATTGGTGTTAGGTCTTCTTTGAAGGTCTGAAAGAATTCTGCACTAAAACCATCTGGTCCCATGCTTTTTGTTTTGTTTTGTTTTATTTTTTTGTTTTGTGTTGTTTGTTTATTTGTTTGTTTGGTTTTGGTTTTTTGTTTTGTTTTTTGTTTGTTTTTTGTTTTTGTTTTTTTGGGGTTTTTTGTTTTGTTTTGTTTTGTTTTGCTTAAAAGACTTTCTATGACCCCTTTCATTACTTTAGGTGCTATAGGACTGTTTAGATGATCTATTTGATTCTGACTTAATTTTGGTGCTTGGTATCTGTCTAGGAAATTGTCCATTTACTCCAGATTCTTCAGTTGTGTTGAACATAGGCTTTTGTAGTAGGATCTGATGATTTTTTGAATTTCCTCAGTTTCTGTTGTTATGTCTCCCTTTTCTTTTCTTTTTTTCTTTCTTTTTTTCTTTTTGGAGACAGGGTTTCTCTGTATATTCCTGAGTGTCCTGGAACTCACTCTGTAGACCAGACTGGCCACAAACTCAGAAACCCACCTGCCTCAGCCTCCCCAGTGGTTATATCTCCCTTCTCATTTCTAATTTTGCTAATTTGGATACTGTCTCTGTGCCCTTTGGATAGTATGGCTAAAGGTTTATCTATCTTGTTGATTTTCTCAAAGATCCAGCGCCTGGCCTTCTTTATTCTTTGTATGGTTCTCTTTGTTTCTACTTGATTGATTTCAGCCCTGAGTTTGATGATTTCCTGTCTTCTTCTACTCCTGGGTGAATTAGCGTCTTTTTGTTCTAGGGCTTTCAGGTGTGCCATTAAGCTGCTAGTGTATGCTCTCTCCAATTTCTTTTTGGAGGCACTCAAAGCTATCAGTTTTCTTCTTAGCACTGCTTTCATTGTGTACCATAGATTTGGGCATGCTGTGCCTTCATGTTTATTAAATTCTAAAAAGTCTTTGATTTCTTTCTTTATTTCTTCCATGACCAAGGTATCATTGAGTATTGTTCAGTTTCCATATGTATGTGGGATTTCTGTTATTTTTGTTGCTATTGAAGACCACTTTTACTCCATAGTGATCTGATAGGAGGCATTGGATTAGTTCGATCTTCTTATATTTGTTGAGGTCTGTCTAATGACCAATGATATGATTGATTTTGGAGAAGGTACCATGAGGTGCTGAGGAAAAGGTATATTCTTTTGCTTTAGAATGAAATGTTTTATATATATATATATATATATATATTCAATCCAATTGGTCCAAAGCTTCAATTAATTTTGCTGTGTCCCTGTTTAGTTTCTGTTTTCCTGATCAGTCCATTGAAAAGAGTGAAGTGTTGAAATCACCCACAATTATTGTGTTAGGTAAAATGTGTGCTTTGAGTTTTAGTAAAGTTTCTTTTATGAATGAGAGTGCCCTTGCATTTGTAGCATAGATGTTCAGGATTGAGATTTCTTCTTGGTGTATGTTTCCTTTGACCAGCAAGAAGTGTCCCTCAGTGTCTCTTTTGATGACTTTAGGTTGAAAGTCATTTTTTTCTGATATTAGAGTGGCTACTTCGGCTTGTTTCCTGAAACCATTTGCTTGTAAAATTGTCTTTCAGCCTTTTACTCTACGGTAGTGCTTGTCTTTGAAACTGAGGTGTGTTTCCTGTATGCAGCAAAATGTAGGATCCTGTTTACGTATTCAGTCTGTTAGTCTGTCTTGTTATTGGGGAATTGAGTCCATTGATGTTAAGAGATATTTAGGAATAGTAATTATTACTTCCTGTCATTTTTGATGCTATTTTTTTATATTTGATTGGTTATCTTCTTTTGGGTTTGATGAAAGAAGGTTACTATCTTGTTTTTCCAGGGTGTAGTTTCCCTCCTTGTATTGGTATTTTCCTTCTATTATCCTTTGTCGGGCTGGGTTTTTGGAAAGATATTGTGTAAATTTTGTTTTGTCATGGAATATCTTGGTTTTTCCATCTATGGTGACTGGGAATTGCTGGGTATAGTCGTTTTGGCTGACATTTGTGTTCTCTTAGAGTCTGAATGAGGGGCTGGAGAGATGGCTAAGTGTTTAAGAGTCTGCATGAGATCTGCCCAGGATCTTCTAGCTTTCATGGTCTCTGGTGAAAAGTCTGGTGTAATTCTGATAGATCTTCCTTTATATGTTACTTGGCCTTTTTCTCTTACTGCCTTTAATATTCTTTCTTTGTTTAGTACATTTGGGGTTTTGATTATTATGTGATGGGAGGTATTTCTGTTCTGATCCAGTCTGTTTGAAGTTCTGTAGGCTTTTTGTATATTCATGGGCATCTCTCTCTTTAGGTTAGGGAAGTTTTCTTCCATAATTTTGTTGTAGATATTTGCTGGCCCTTTAAGTTGTAAATCTTCACTTTCATCTATACCTATAATCCTTAGGTTTGGTATTCTCATTGTGTCCTGGATTTCCTGGATGTTTTGGGTTACAAGCTTTTTGCATTTTCTTTGCCTGTTGAGTCCATGGTTTATATAGTATCTTTGGCATCTGAGATTTTTTCTTTTATCTCTTATATTCTGATGTTGATATTTGCATCCATAGCCACTGATTTCTTCCCAAGGTTTTCTATTTCCAAAGTTGTCTCCCTTTGTGCTTTCTTAGTTGTTTCTACATCTGTTTTTAGATCCTGGATGCTTTTGCTCAGTTCCTTCACTTGCTTGTTTGTGTTTTCCTATAATTCTTTAAGAGATTTTTGTGTTTCCTCTTTCATGACTTCTGCTGTTGTCTCAAGTTCTCCTGTATTTAAGTGATTTTTGCATTTCTTCCTTACTGGCTTCTATCTTTTGACCCATATTCTCATGAATTTCTTTAAATGGTTTTTGTGTTTCCCTTGTAAGGGCTCCTAACTTTTGATCCATTTTGTCCTGTATTTCTTTAAGAGATTTATTTATGTCCTTCATGTGTTCCTCTAATAGCATCATGACCAGTGATTTTAAATCCAAATCTTGTTTTTCTTGTGTGTTGGTGTATCCAGGACTTGCTGTTGATGGAGGATTGGGTTCAGATGCTGCAATATGGCTTTGATCTCTGTTAGTAGCATTCCTACGTTTGCCTTTTGCCATCTGGTTATCTCTTGTGTTAGTTGGACTTATGGTCAGTGGCTGGTACTTGAACCTCTTGTGAGCCTGTAAGGCTATTTCTGCATAGCTGGATGACTGGGTTTCCCCTGGCACAGATTGATGATTTGCTGCCCTCCTCTTGTGTGCTGTTGGAGCCCTGGTGTGTCTTGCCCCAAGCAATGTTATACTTGGGTTTTCTCTGTGAACCTGGTGCTGCCTGTCTGCTCTGTCAGGGAGCAAAGATGGTGGATGCTTTGGGGACCTTTATCAAGTGTGATCACTCTGCAAGACAAACAACCCCTGACAGGGCTGGCATACAGACAGCCTGCAGAGCTGCCCAGGCCCTGGGTGCAGGCAGAAGCCTGACAGGCTGAGACCTAAGTGATGTTAGATTCGGGTTATGTCTGCATATATGGCACTACCTCTCAGCTGTATCCTGTGTCTGGGAGCCAAGATGTTGGAGAGCCCCTCCAAGTGCTGGTCATTCTGCAGTGTAAACTTTCCCCAACTGGGCTGCACCCAAAGTGCCCACAGAACTGCCCAGGCCCTGGGTGCAGGCAAAAGCCTGAGAGGCTGAGACCCAAGCGATGTTAGACTCAGGCTATGTCTGTGTACCTGGCGCTGTCTGTTAGATCTGTCTGTTGTCTGGGAGCCAAGATGGCACAGAGCCCCTCCGAGTGCTGGTCAGTTTGCAGGGCAAAGGACCCCAAACAGGGTTGGCACACAGATGGCCTGCAGAGCTGCCCAGGCACTGGGGGCAGGCAAAAGCCTGACAGGCTAAGACCCAAGTAATGTTAGACTTGGGTTATGTCTGCATACCTGGCACTGTCTGTTAGATCTGTCTAGCATCCCGGGCTTATTTAGTTATTCTTAAGGAAATTAATACTGTCAAAACCTCCATATATCTTGCACTGGCTTTGCAATAGCTATTTTTGCTGATTATAGCATAAAATATAATACAAGCCTTAAAACTCAACTTTTTTAAGCCATTGTGAAATATCAAAATCACATTTGGATAGTTTCTACTAAAATATAAAAAGTTGGACTGTTGCTACAGCTTTCCATCACAATCAACTTATGAAAACTATATACTTTAAAGTTTAAAATCTTAGATGAGTATAACATATCTGCTGTTGAAAAGCATTGAAAAACAGGAGATTTATTTTTTTAAAAAAAATAAGAGAAAGTTCCTGTATGAAAGAAGTCCATATCTAAGAAAGAATGGCCTAGTAGGTTTGTAGAAACATGGGGGAAATGGCATTTTCTGTGTTGCTGCAAATTCAGATTAACAGGTATAGAAAATTCTGATATGTAACCACAAGAGTTTCAATAATCAGGACCTACTGGAAACATTCAGGCAATTCCATAAGCTCAATGAGCAGAAATCCATATGTGGGGACAGACCTTAGACCTTCAAACTTAGAGCAAGACCATCAGGCTATAATTATGAATTTGTTTCTTTTGATAATGAAATGTATTCATTTAATCTTTGCTTTTTGTGTATTGTCTACTTCCTCACTGGAAGCATCCAAAGTTGGGCTGACCTACAGTGTTAAAATGTTCATGTTTGTGTTAATGGAACTTGAGGAATTGGCATTGATGACTAGGGAAAACAGGATGAATAGTTTTTTGTTTTTGGTTTTGGTTTTTTAGCAAATTCAATTCAAGTATACTGAATGGAATAATTTATCAGATCAATCATAAAGGGAAAATACTGATCTTAGAATATTAAATTATGAGCTAAATTTGGAGACCAAGGCCTATGTAATCATCAAAAAATGTAACAATGCTGAGAAAGATACTCTTACAACACAAAGTAATATGTCTATCTTCAAATTGGCTGTGGGTTATTAGGATGCTAGCATAATAATCTATGGCTAAAACTGTCTACTGGGAGACTTAAAAAATTTTCTTTTTGCATTTATTTGATATTGGGGGAAATGGCATTTTCTGTGTTGCTGCAAATTCAGATTAACAGGTACGGAAAATTCTGGTATGTAACCACAAGAGTTTCAATAATCAGGACCTACTATACATATTTTATTAAAGAAACTATATTCTGGAATTAGAAATCTATTCTATTGAATATCCTAATATTGCTCGGGACAATTTCATAACCCATAACAGTATAATTTCTGTAAAATTTCCAGGACTTCTAATGTCATTTGTCTTCTTTTTTTTCGATGTATTTTTATTTTATTAGATATATTTTTTATTTACATTTCAAATGATTTCCACTTTTCTGGTCCCCCACTCCCCGAAAGTCATATAAGCCCTTTTCCCTCCCCCTGTTCTCCCACCTACCCCTTCCCAATTCCCTGTTCTGGTTTTGCCTTATACTGCTACACTTAGTCTTTCCAGAACCAGGTGCCACTCCTCTGTTCTTCTTGTACCTCGTTTGATGTGTGGATTATGTTTTGGGTATTCCAGTTTTCCAGGCTAATATCCACTTATTAGTGAGTGCATACCAGGATTGATCTTTTGAGACTGGGTTACCTCACTTAGTATGATGTTCTCCAGCTCCATCCATTTGCCTAAGAATTTCATGAATTCATTGTTTCTAATGGCTGAATAGTACTTCATTGTGTATATATATACCACATTTTTTGCATCCATTCTTCTGTTGAGGGATACCTGGGTTCTTTCCAGCTTCTGGCTATTATAAATAAGGCTGCTGTGAACATAGTGGAGCATATATCATGGCCATTTTGCCAAAAGCAATAAACAAATTCAATGCAATACCCATCAAACTCCCAACTCAATTCTTCATAGAGTTAGAAAGAGCAACTCTCAAATTCATCTGGAATAACAAGAAACCCAGGATAGCTAAAACTATTCTCAACAACAAAAGAAATTCTGGGGGAATCAGTATCCCTGACCTCAAGCAATATACAGATTCAATGCAATACCCATCAAAATCCCAACTCAATTCTTCACAGAGTTAGAAAGAGCAATTATCAAATTCATCTGGAACAACAAAAAACCCAGGATAGCTAAAACTATTCTCAGCAACAAAAGAAAATCTGGGGGAATCAGTATCCCTGACCTCAAGCAATACTACAGAGCAATAGTGTTAAAAACTGCATGGTATTGGTACAGTGACAAGCAGGCAGATCAATGGAACAGTATTGACGATCCAGAACTGAACCCACACACCTATGGCCACTTGATCCTCGACAAAGGGGCAGAAAACATCCAATGGAAAAAAGATAGCCTTTTCAACAAATGGTATTGGTTCAACTGGAGAGGTCAGCCTGCAGAAGAATGCGAATTGATCCATCTTTGTCTCCTTGTACTAAGCTCAACTCCAAATGGATCAAGGACCTCCACATAAAGGCTCTAAGATCAAGAATTGACAAATGGGACCTCATAAAATTGCAAAGTTTCTGTAAAGCAAAGGACACCATCCAAAGGACAAATCGGCAACCAACAAATTGGGAAAAGATCTCCACCAACCCTACATCAGATGGAGGGCTAATATCCAATATATACAAAGAACTCAAGAAGTTATACCCCAGAAAACCAAATAACCCTATTAAAAAATGGGGTACAGAGTTAAACAAAGAATTCTCACCTGAAGAACTTCTGATGGCTAAGAAATACCTTAAAAAGTGCTCAACTTCATTAGTCATCAGGGAAATGCAAATCAAAACAACTGTGAGATTTCACCTTACACCAGTCAGAATGGCTAAGATTAAAAATTCAGGAGTCAGCAAGTGTTGATGAGGATGTGGAGAAAGAGGAACACTCCTCCACTGCTGATGAGGTTGCAAATTGGTGCAACCACTATGGAAATCAGTCTGGCAGTTCCTCAGAAAACTGGGCATGTCACTTCCGAAAGATCCTGTCTTTTGTCTTCTTTAGCCAATGTTTAAGTTTTGACTACAATAAGGAAAACTTTCAGGATTGGGTTGTATACAAGAAATCCTTAACACATTGAATGGATTTATTTGTAGGCTTGATCTTTTTCTGTGGGAACTATACTTTTCGTGTTCTTACAGTAAAGTTTTCTAGTTGTCTGTGGCATTGGTCATGTCCTTCCTACATTGCTGACACCAATTTGTCATACATGAAATCAGAGAATACCACTGACTAATGGAAAATTAAATTTTATATATATTACTGCAACACCTATAGTTGCTGTTTTATTTTGTCTGTACCTGACCTTGTACTAGGCCTTCAGCAGGAGAATACAAGACTGGCTTATCCTGTTAACACAGCCACTAATCTTATAGTTCAAATACTAGGAGAAATAAATCAAGGACTAGGAAAAGTTAAAACCACTGTGTTAGTTGGCACTAAATTTTCTCTTATTGAATTCTCTGGTCTACACTGTTTTAATTTATCTGGCGACTTTCAACAACTTTCCTTGCAAATAGAACAATTATAATGAACTGTTTCCAATTTTTCACAATCCCAACTGTGGCCATCTTGGTTTAGATGGATCTCCAAATTTCTTGGATCTTTAAGGGTAAACACTATTGATTTTTGCCCCCTCCCTTTTCATATTTGTATTTAGCATTCCGTTTACAGTCTTGCTTTTTCTATATATACTTACATGTATTTTGAGTATACTAAAAAATAAAAATAAAAGGTGGAACATGTTGGACTTGAATTAAGGTTACATAAGGATATAATGTATTTGTGACATGGCATGAGAACATCTGATGTTGATGTATCTCAAGAAGAAATTTTGAAATGCCAAAAAAAAAAAATGTGAGAAGGAACACAGGAATGCCTACCACATTCCTCAATTTCTAAAATATAGTTATGGTGAAGAATGTTCCATACTTCAGATAATAATGGTGTTGTGCTTTATGGAACCCTGAAGATGCTGAGCTGTAAAGCAGGTTTCTCAGCAGAATTGTAAATTCCTAAATCTGTGATAAAAGGAACTATAATATTAATGGTGGCTTGTTGTGCAAATTGCTCATGAGTTCTCAGTTGTCTTGAGTCCCCTGGTTTCCTATTTCAATTATTCCTATACTAATCAGGAAAGTCAAGTTAGACAACATTTGATATTTTTCCCTTAATAGTTAATCCAGTTTCTATGAAAAGTCATGGAATGTTTTTTTGAAATTTGCTGATATTGAAATGTGACAAACTTATGTTGCACATTGAAAACAGTGCTGAGGGGAAAGTTCATACCATTAAATGTTTTCATAGAAAAAAAATAGTAACCTCAAATAGTGACTAGCAGCTTAATAGCACTCCTGAGTGTTCTACAAGAAAAAGAAACAAATACAGCCCAATAAGAGTAGATGGCATGAAATAATCAATCTCCAAGCTAAAATTATTAAAGGAGAAATAAACAGAACAATAAAAGAGTCATTATGTAAGGTTCCATGATATGCTGAAGAATGACATCCAGACTCAAACAGTATGTAAACACAAAGATTGCCTTATTCTGCAAAAGTCCAGCATTCTGAGGTGGATACCGTTACCAAGATTGACAGACAAACAAATAAGATTGCAGGTCAGATTTAAAGAACATTGGGAGATTTTGAGGTAGGTGTCCTTTATCTTACTCCATCCCTAAAGACGTTTCATTACTGGGGAATAAGCCTGGAAACTGTTGTGAGGATGTCTGGAAACTGCTGCTGACCCATTGTCCTTGCCTCAGGCCAGGTGGCAGGGCAGCTTCTGAGGCCTGAATTTGATTTGAATTGCCAAGTTCTTTGAAACAAAAATTTAGGCCTAGTCTTCTTAACTTCTAATTTGAAACCTGTAATGGAATCAGCCTATCTCATTCCTCTCAATTAAAACCAAGTGCTGGTCCTTTTAAAAAAATCACCAAGATAGAAAAACATTTAGCCAAACTAATTAAAAGTCAGAGGGAGAGAGAATACTTAAATCAACAAAACCAGAAATGAAAAGGAGGGTATAACAACAGACATGGAGTAAATCTAAAGAATCATTAGGTTTTACCTCACAAAATTGGGATATCTAAATGAAATGGATGATTTTCTTAATAGGTATTGTCTCGACCACCCTCACCAGCAAGGAAGATCTTCTTCAAGCAGTTTATTCCCAGGGGGTTTAAAAAATACAGACACGAGTCATTCTGCAAGGAGAATGCCCCCCCCCCTTACTGAGAAACCAGCAATATATATACTAGAGGCCAGGGAAGGGAATAGGAAAAATCAATTATAGTCATAGGTCAGACACCTGGGAAGTCCCTACCACACCAGGCAGGAAGGCAGGAATCAAGCTAAGCCATGGGATGTTTTGCTCTCAAGAAACCTTTGCAAATAGCTCAGCTGGGGGTGTTGAGCCAAGCTCTAGGTATCACTTACTAAAGTTAAATCATGATCAGATAGCTTATTTAAATAGTCCTATCACACTTAAAAAAACAGAAGCAGTAATTAAAAGTCTTCTAATCAAAACAAACAAAAAAAACCAAAAACCAATCCAAACCATATGGTTTTAGTGCATAATTCTATCAGATTTTCAGTCATCTTGATACCTAAACCGCATGAAGTTTCAATAAAAATGTAAAATTTCAGACCAATTTCCTTTATGAACATTGATGCAAAAATACTCAATAAAATGCCTACAAAAGAAATTCATCAAAAACAGCATCCACCATGAAAAAATAGGTTTCAACCCAACATGGGGATAGTTCAATATATGAAAATCCATCAATATAACTCATCATATAAGCAAACTGAAAGAAAAAAAAAACCTACATGATTATGTTGGCTTAATGTTTTTGCACACTGTGTAAATGATATCCTTGTGTTATTCAAATGTTGTATCCTTTGTCCTCAAATCTTGTTTTAATCTGGACATGGTATTGTAATGCCTGTGTCAAGAATTTCCTGTCTCCCAAAGAAGCAAAACAAGAAGGAATGCTCAAGAAATGATGCTTGAATCTTAGAATTGGGAATAAAAGAAAAGAAAGGGAATTGTATGGGAAAGAGGATGTGAAGGAGAATGTGGGGTCACGATCAAGTATGGGGAGAGACAGAAGAGAGGGTCAGAGAGTTAGAAGAATAAATGAAAATCTGAGCTGCTTAGAGTTGGGGGGGGGGAATCATCTCCAGGACTTGCTAGAAACCTGGAATAGGACAGTCTCCCAGGAGTCAATGCAGGTAATCTTAGCTGAGTCACATAGCAATGGGGATGTGAACCTTGAAGAGGCCACCTTCTGTAGCCAGGCAGGACACAAGTGGATGGATAAGGGCACAACCCCCACACAAATCTTTTGACCCAAAATTTGTCCAGTGTAAAAGGAATGCAGGAGCAAAGATGGAGCAGAGACTGAGGGAATGGACAATGAATAACAGGCCAAATTTAGATCCATCCCATGGGCAAGCACTAATCCCTGAAACTATTAATGATACTCTGTTATGTTTGCAGACAGTAGCCTAGCATAGCTGTCCTTTGAGAAGCTCCTCCCAGCAACTGGCACAAATCGATGTAGAAACCCTCAGCCAAACAACTGATAGAGCTCAGTGACTCTTATGGAAGTGTTGGGTGAAGGACTGAGAAACCTACAGGAGATAAGAACTCCATAGGAAGACCAACAGGGTCAACTAACCTGTACTCTTGGGGACTCTCAGACACTGAACCACCAGCGAAAGAGCATACACAAGAAGGACTGAGACACCCCAACACATATGTAGCAGATGTACATCTCAGTCTCCACGTGAGTGTCCCAGCAACTGCAGCAGTGGCTCTTCCAAAGCTATTGCCTGTCTGTGCAATTGATTACCCAACTGGGCTGCCTTGTCTTAACTCAGTGGGAGAGGATGCACCTAATCCTGCAGAGAGTTGATGAGCCAGGGTGGAAGGATACCTGGGATACCTCTCAAAAGAGGAAGGGGAAGGGAGATGGTGGGAGTGACTCTGCTGAAAAACTAGAAGGGGGATATTCATCAGAAAGTAAAATGAATAAGTTAATAAATTAATGGAAAGTAAAAGATGAGAAGCAACTGAGGGGATAGGAATCTGGAGGCAGAAGTTTATGAGATAGAAATGATACAAATGCAGTATTCATGCAAAAATATATAAGTTCAAAAATAAAATCAGCAAATGTTTTCTTAAAAATCTCCGGTCTCAAGTTTATACAAAGAATTCTTACCATTTTTTCTTTGCATTGTCAATAAATGCTGATCACCTAGTGGCTGGGAAAAAGAAAAAATAGGGCAGAACTATGACAGTCAGGAGAAATAGAGAGAGAGATAATTTAGGGAATGAGAGCCATGAGGAAAAGTTCTGAGAAGATACCATGGGAAGAAACATCTGAAACAGAAAGAGCTATAATAATATAACTGGGAGATTGCTAAATTTGCTTAGGGGATCAATACTGCCCAGCTATTGTGAAAAAAGTTTGTAAATAAATCTTGGGTTTTTTTCTGTGTCATTACTGGGGACTAATAAAGGAAAGGAAATACAGTTGCCAGGTTAATTTACTACATAAATTTAGATTTCAAATAATTCATTTTACAATTGGTACCTAACATGTAGCACCATCTGTTGTAAGACAGGCTGCTTTCCTCCCACTGGAAGCTCTCAGAGTAATGACTCGGATTCAAAATATATATTTACAAATACCTAGGCCATTTAGCTAGGGTCATTCTCTGACTAGATAGTAATTTAAAATAACCCAATTATATTAATCTACCGTCTGTCAAATGGTTGTTTACCTCTGCTCAGGTATTATGTGTCTTCACCTCTTCCCACACCTGGCAGTATTTCAGAATTCTTTTTGCCCCCTGAATAGCCTACCATTTATTCTATCTTTTGTATAGGCCAAACATTTTTAATTGACAGGAGATACACCTGTACAATACATAAGATAGTCTCTCTAAATGATCATCACATTTGATGCAGAAAAAGCCTCTGACAAAATCCAACACCCCTTCATGTTAAAAGTCTTAGAGAGATTAGCGACACAAGGTGCATATCTAAGCATAATAAAGGCAATCTATAGCAAGCAAATGGCCAACATCAAATTAAGTGTCGAGAAACTTAAGACAATTTCACTCAAATGAGAAACAAGGAAAAGCTATCCACCCTCTCGGTATCTATCCAATGTAGATTAATGGGATAGAAACTAGAAAGGAAGAAGTCAAAATATCACTATTGGCAGACAATGATTATACATAAGTAACCTCAAAAATCCAACCAGAGAACTTCTACAGCTGATAAGCACCTTCAGCAAAGCAGTTGGATACAAAATTATCTCAAAATATTAACAGTCCCTTCTTAATACAAACAGTAAGTGAGAAGTAATTAGGGAAACAGCACACTTCACAATAGCCACATATAAAATAAAATATATTAGTGTAACTCTAACTGATCAGGGAAAGACCTCTAAGACACAAATTTCAAGTCTCTGAAGAAAGACATTGAGGGAGATACCAAAAGATGGAAGGATCTCCTATGCCCATGAATCAGTAGGATTAGCATAGTAATACTTGCTATTTTACCAAAAAACAATCTGCAGATTCAATGCAATTCCCATCAGAATTCCAAAACAATTTTTTAAAGATATTGAAAGAGCAATCTTCAACTCTGTATGGAAAACCTGAAAAACCCATGATAGTTAAACTACTCATGTACAACAAAAGAGCTTTTGGAGGTATCAACATCCCTGATTTCATGCTATACTACAGAGCAATAATAATAAAAACTATATAGTATTAGTATATAAACAGACTGGTAGATCAATTGAATTGAAGACCCAGAAATAAATGCATACAATTACAAAGGCTTTATGTATACAAAACCATACAATGGAAAAAGTATCTTAAACAAAATGTGCTGGTCTAACTTGAGGGCTACAAATTGAAAAATTCAAGTATATCCATATTTATCACCCTGAGCAAAAAAGTATAAATGGATCAAAGATCTCAATGTAAAACCAGACACACTAAATCTAAGAAATGAAAAAGTGGGGAACTACCTTGAACACATTGACACAGGAAACAACTTCTTTATTTTTGATTAGATATATTCTTTACATTTCAAATGATTTCTCCTTTCCCAGTCCCCCCTGCCCCAAAAGCCCCATAAACCATCTCCCCTCCCCTGTTCCCCAATCAACCACCAGCTACTACCCTGTCCTGGTATTCCCCTACACTGCTGCATGGAGTCTTTCCTCCCTTTGATGTCCAACAAGGCCGTCCTCTGCTGCCTATGCATCTGGAGCCATGGGTAACACCATGTGTACAATCTGATTGATGTTTTTGTCCCTGGGAGCCCCAAGAATACTGGGTGGCTCATATCATTGTTCCTCCTATGGTGCTGCAAATCCCTTCAGCACTTTGGTTCATTTCTAACTTCCTCATTGGGGACCCTGTGCTCAGTTCAATTGCTGGCTGAGAGTGTCCCCCTCTGTATTTGTCATGCACTACAAAGCCTCCCAAGTGACAGCTATAACCAGCTCCAGTCAGCAAGTACTTGTGGGCATTGATAATAGTGTCTGGGTTTTATAACTGTATATGGGATGGATCACTAGTTGGGGTAGTCTTTGGATGGTCTTTCCCTCAGTCTTTGCTCTGCCCTTTGTCTCTGTATCTCCTTCTATGGGTATTGTGTTCCTCCTTATAAGAAGGAACAGAGTATCAATACTTTGTTCTTCCTTCTTCTTGGGCATCATTTGATATGTGAAATATATCTTGGGTATTTCAAGCTTCTGGGCTAATATCCACTTATCAGTGAGTACATACAAAAAACTCAAGAAGTTAAACTCCAGAGAGCCAAATAACCCTATTAAAAATGGGGTACAGGGCTAAACAAAGAATTTTCACCTGAGGAATAAAAAATGGGTAAGAAGCACCTAAAGAAATGTTCAACATCCTTAGTCATCAGGGAAATGCAAAGCAAAACAACCATGAGATTTCACCTCACACCAGTCAGGATGACTAAGATCAAAAACTCAGGAGACAGCAGGTGCTAGCTAGGATGTGGAGAAAGAGGAACACTCCTCTACTGCTGGTGGGATTGCAAGCTGGTATAACCACTCTGGAAATTAGTCTGGCAGTTCCTCAGAAAACTGGGCATGATACTACTGGATGACCCAGTTATACCACTCCAGTTATAGCACATACGCAGAAGATTCCCCAGCATATAATAAGGACACATGCTCCACTATGCAGCCCTATTTATAACAGCCAGAAGCTGGAAAGAACCTAGATGTCCCTCAAAGGAGGAATGGATACAGACAATGTGGTATATTTACACAACAGAATACTACTCAGCTATTAAAAACAATGAATTCATGAAATTCTTAGGCAAATGGGTAGAATTGGAAAATATCATCCTAAGTGAGGTAACCCAATCGCAAAAGAGACAACTTCCTAAACAGAACTAAAATGAATTAACAAGTAGGACCTCTTGAAACTAAACAGTTTTTGTAAGTCAAACGACACCATCATAGGACAAAACAGCAGTCTCTAGAATAGGAAACAATCTTCACCATATAGAGAAATCAAGAAATTAGACATAATCAATGCAAATGACCCAATTAAAAACTGGATAAAAGAGCTAAAGACAATTCCTAACAGATTAATCTCTAGTAGCCAAGAAGCACTTAAAGAAATGTTCAACCTCCTCCTCAGCTTCTTCCAGATTTTCCCCAATTCAACAACAGGGGTTACCAGTTTCTGTCTTTTGGTTGGGTGTAAATATCTGTATCTGACTCACCTGCTTGTTGTGTCTTTCAGAGGGCAGTCATGATATGCTCCTTTTTAGGAGGAAACCATAGCTTCAGTTATACTGTCAGGCCTTGGGGACACCCCTTGATCTGAATACCAATTTGGGCCTGTCACAGGACCTCCTTTTCTTTAGGCACTTCTCAATTTTTGTCTCTGAGTAGGCTCTACAAGCTCCCACTCCTCACTCTAGGGCATTTAAACTAAGGCCCCTCCCTTTGAGTCCTGAGAGTCTCTTACCTCCCAGGTCTCTGGTATATTCTAGTGGGTTCCCTTACCTCCTACCTTCAGTGTTGCCTGTTTCCATTCTTTCTGCTGGCCCTCAGGGCTTCAATTCTCTTCCCCACACACACACACCCAATATCTGATCATGTTCCGATCTTCCACTTCTTTTCTCCTTTTCTACCAAGGTCCCTCCCCGCCCCCCTCCAGTGATGGCTTTCTTCTCCATTCCAAGTGGAATTGAGGCATCTCCACTTGGGATCTTTGGCTTGTTAATGTCAAGTTCTGTGGACTGTATCTTGGGTATTCTGTACAGTTTTTGGCTAATATCCACTTATTAGTGAGTATATACCATGCATGTCCTTTTGGGTCTGAGTTACCTCACTCAGGATGATATTTTTTTAGTTCCATCAATTTGCTTGCAAAACTCATAATGTCCCTATAAGAAGACCTTCAGTCTCATCTAACCTGGGACCCCATGATCTCTCAGACACTGAGCCACTAACCAGGCAGCATACACCAGCTGATATAAGGTCCCCAGTACATATTTAGCAGCGGACCACTGGGTCTGTACTCAGTGAAAGATCCATCATCATCATCATCATCATCATCATCATCATCATTATCATGTCAAGGCAGATATGGTGCTGCAAGTCTGGAGAGTTCTATATATTGATCCAAAGGCATCAGCAGACTCCCTTTTCTGCGCTGGATAGAACTTGAGCACTGGACTTCAAAGCACACCCCTACCTTTACACATTTTCTCCAATAAGGCCACACCTATTCTAAGGAGAACACACCTTCTATAGAGTTACTTTCTGTGGTCCAAGCATTCAAACACATTAGTCAATGTATCTGGAGCCAAACTTAATCAAACCACTAGAGTGAGGTAACTCAGACCCAGAAAGACACACAGAGTATGTACTCATTATAAGTGAACATTAGCCATAAAGTACAAGATAACCATGCTACAGTCCACAGATTTGAAGAAGCTATGTAACAAGAAGAGTCCAAGAGATGATGCATGAATCTCACTCAGAGGGGTAAATAAAAATAGGAATAGTGAGGGGAATAGGGAGAATGCGAAAAGATGCTTGGAAGAAAGAATGGAAATCATTGGGGGGGGGGGTGTATATCTCCTGGCTGGAGACTTTGGATAGATAAGGCTCTAGAAACCTATGAGGATGACCCTATCTGAGACTCCTAGAAGCTGGATATATGGTGACTGAAGTAGTCACCTCCTATAGCCAGGTTGGACTTCCAGTGGAGAGTGGGATCATCAACCTCTCCACAAACTTTTTGACTCAAAATTTGTCCTGGCTATAAAATGCAATGGAATAAAGATGGAGCAGAGATTGAGGAAATGGCCAAGCAATACTGCTGCAATTTGAGTCCCATCCCAAGGGAAAAAGCCAACCTCTGACACTATTAAGGATACTGTCTATGCTTACATACAGGAGGCTACCATAACTTCCTCCTGAGAGGCTTCATCCAACAGCTGGTGAAAGCAGATGTAGAGATCCACAACCAAATATTAGTCAGGGGTCTTGGAGTCTTGTGGAAGACTGGAGAATAAAATTGAAGGAGCTGAAGAGGTCAAGGATATCACAAGAACTATAGATTCAAATAACCTGGGCCCATGATTGTTCACAGAGAACCAAAGAGCGTGCAGGGAACTAGGCTCCCTACATATTTGTAGCATATGTTCAGCTTGGTCTTCATGTAGGTCCTCTAACAATTGGGGCAGAGGCCATCTTTGATTCTATTTTCTGCCATCAACTAGTATTGATTTTTTAAATTATACATAAAGTTGGATTGGTTAGGGAATTTGGACAGATCTGAGAAGAGTTGGGGGAGGGAATCTGAATATGGTCAAAAGTCACAAAGATCTAGTAAGAATATAAAGAAGGGGGGAGGAGAAACAAGTGTTGTATCCTATCTAGAGGTATCTAAAACAAACAAATAAAACCCTAAAAGAGGGCTGGAGAGATGGCTCAGCGGGTGAGAGCACTGACTGTTCTTCCAAAGGTCATGAGTTCAAATCCCAGCACCCACATGGTGGCTCACAACCATCCATAAAGAGATCTGATGTCTAAAGACAGCTAAGGTGAACTTTCATATAATAAATAAATCCTGTAAAAAAAAAACTAAAAATATAAAATGAAAGTGGGGGGGGGGGAGAGTGATTGTAGGGGAGTACCAGGACAGAGAAAATAGAGAGAGGTGATTGAAGAATGGGGGAAGCAAAGAAGGCTTATGGGACATATGGCAAGGGGGAAACTGGGAAAGGGGAAATCATTTGGAATGTAAACAAAGAATGTAGAAAAGAAAAAAGAAAAGAAAAAACCAGTGCTATGTATGCTATGTAGAGGTATCTAAAACAAATGAACAAAAACCCTGAAACCTAAAAATGAAAGTCAGTCATTTTATTTGAGTTCTTTTTCTTGTTTCTTTCTTTATTTTTTTTTTTGTTTTGTTTTGTTTTGTTTTTTTTGAGACAGGCTTTCTCTGTGTGGTCCTGGCTGTCCTGGAACTCACTCTGTAGACAAGGCTGGCCTTGAACTCAGAAATCCGCCTGCATCTGCCTCCCAAGTGCTGGGATTACAGGTGTGTGCCACCATGCCTGGATGTTTTTTCTTGTTTCATAGTTGTTGGTTTGACTTTGTAGAGGAACAAAACTGGAAGATTGAATTAACTTGCTCTATCTAAAGGGCCCGGAGGCAATATTCAAATTAGCAAAACCAGAAATAAAAAGGAACAGAAATAGAGGAATTAACAACAGAAATGGAGGAAATTAAGAAACTCATCAGATCCAACTTCAAAGCACATACTCAACAAAACTGGAAAATCTAGATGAAATGAATCATTTTCTAGACTGATACCAAAGTTAAATCAAGAGCAGGTAAACTCTAAACAGGCCCACATCCCATAAAGACCTTATACCAATATTCCTGCAACTATTCCATAAAACGGAAACATAAGGAGCACAGCTATTTCATTCTATGAATCTACAATTACTCTGACACCTAAACCACACAAGGACCTAACCACAAAAGAGAACTTCAGACCAATGTCACTTATGAATATCAAAAAAAAAAAAAAAAGAATTCAATAAAATTCTCGCAAACTGAATCCAAGAACCCATCAAAACCATCACTCACCTCAATCAAGTAGGCTTCATCCCAGGAATGCAAGGTTGGTTCAATATATGAAATTCCAGTAACATAATCCACTATATAAACAAACTCAAAGAAAGAAATCACATGATCATCTCCTTAGATGCTGAGAAAGCATTTGATAAAATACAATACCCCTTCATGTTAAAAGTATTGGAGAGATGAGGAATTCAATGCCCATACCTAAACATAATAAAAACAATATACAGCAAACCGACAACCAATATCATAATAAATGGAGAGATACTTGAAGCAACCCCACTGAAATAGGGGACAAGACAAGGATAACCACTCTCGCCATATCTATTCAATATAGAACTTGAAGTGTTAACTAGAACAATACTACAACAAAAAGTGATCAAGGGGAAATAAAAGTGATCAAAGAAGAAATAAAGGTATCACTATTTGCAGACAATATGATAGTATACATAACCAACCCCCAAGACTCTACCAGAGAACTTCTACAGCTGATAAACAACTTTAGCAAAGTGGCTGGATACAAAATTAACTCAAATAAATCAGCAGCATTCCTTTATAGAAATGATAAGTGGGCTGAGAAGGAAACAATTCCCTTCACAATAGCCACAAATAATACAAAACATCTTGGGGCAACTATAACCAAACAAGCAAAAGATCTGTATCACAATAACTTCAAATCTTTCAAGAAAGAAATCAAAGAAGATCTCAGAAAATTGAGAGATTGACCATGCTCATGGATTGGCAGAATTAACATAGTAAAAATCGCCATCCTACCAAAGGTAATCTACAGATTCAAAGTAATCCTCATCAAAACCCTAACACAATTCTTCAAAGACAAGGAAAGAGCAATTCTCAAATTCACTGGAAAGACAATAAACCCAGAATAGCAAAAACAATACTTAACAATAAAAAATGGCTGGGGGAAATCACCATCCTTGACCTCAAGCTTCACTACAGACCAATATTGATAAGAGTTGCACAGTATTGATACAGAGTCAGACAGGTTGATCAGTGGAATAGAATTGAAGACTGAGAAATAAAACCATGCACTTACAGACACTTGCTCTTTGACAAAGAAGCCAAACATATACAATGAAGAAAAAAAAAAAAAAACACCTTCAACAGATGGTGTATGTATGTAGAAAAATGAAAAGAGACCCATATTTGTCAACCTTCATAAAGATCAAGTTCAAGTGGATCAAGGACATCAACATAAAACCAGATACACTGAATCTAACATAAGAGAAAGTAGAAAAAGCCTTGAATTCATTGGCACAGGGGGAAATTTTCTAAACAGAACTCCAATGGCACATGGTCTAATATCAAGAATTAATAAATGGGACCTCAGGAAACTGGAAAGGTTCTGTAAGGCAAAAGACATAACCAACAAGATAAATTAGCAACCTACAGATTGGGGAAAATCTTCACTAACACCACATCCAACAAATTGCTAATATCCAAAATATATAAATAACTCAAGAAGCTAACCACCAAAAATTCCAACCAACCCAATAAAAAAAATGGGGTATAGAACTAAACTGAGAATTCACAACAGAGGAATCTCAAATGGCTGAGAAACACCTAAAGGAATGTTCAAAGTCTTTAGTCATCAAAATGACCCTGAGATTATACCTTACACCACTCAGAATGGCTAAGACCAAAACCTTGGGCCATAGCACATGTTGCTCAGGACTCAGAGAAAGAGGAGCACTACTCCATTGCTGGCGGGATTGCAAAATGGTACAATCAGTATGGAAATAAATCTGGAGGTTCCTTAGAAAATTGAAAATAGAACTACCCAGCAATACTACTCTTGTGAATATACTCAAAAGATGTCTCATCATGCCACAGGGGAACTTGTTCCACCATGATCATAACAGTCATCTTTGTGATAGCCAAAAGCTGGAAACAAACCAGATGGCCAATGACAGAAAAATGGATACAGAAAATGTAGTTCATTTACACAACAGAACACTAATCAGTTATTAAGAACAAGTACATCCTGAATTTTGTAGGCAAATGATTGGAACTAGAAAAGATCATCAAGAGTGAGATGACTCAGACCCAAAAGGATATATGTGAGGAACGGTCCCGAACTATTCAGACTTATGCTTACTCACAGCCCTAAGGTGGTGGCTGCCGAGAAGGAAGAACAATTAACTAGAGCCTTCTCCTTGAGCTATCGGTGCAAGAAGATTCCGAGAATACCACAAGATGTTCCTGCCCTAACCTCGGAATGTTCCTGCCAGTGTTAACTCCAGGTGTCCCCACCAAATGAACTCCTCGCTTCCTGCTTCGATCACTAGGGGTGTCTCCACCCTTCCCTCCTTTGCTCTTGTGTGAAGGTCAATTCCTTCTCTGTAAGCCTTAAAACTCATTTACCTCCCCGACATTAAATGAGGCTTTGACACAACCCAGACTGACTCTGACTTTGTTAGTGTGCTTGGCATCCTTCTCTCTTCCCCCCATTTTTGACCCTCAGGTAGTGCCTCTTCGAGACCCTGGAATAAGTGGACCTGCTGGATGGGCCAGACACGCATGGTATCTACTCACTAATAAGTGGATGTTAGCCAAAAAAGTACAGAATACCCAAGATACAGTCCATAGAACTCAAAAAGGTCAACAAACTAAAGAGCCCAAATGAGGATGCCTCAATTCCACTTGGGAGGGTGAAGAAAACAACCACAAGGGGGGAAGGAAAGAGGGACTGAGAGGGAGAGGAGAAGATAATCTGGTATTGGGTGTGTGTGTGGGGGGGGGGGGAGACTGAAGCCTTGAGGAGTAGCAGAAACAAAGGACACAGGCAACCTCCAGAGGTAGGAGGTTGGGAAAACCCTCCAGGATGTACCAGAAACCTGGGAGGTGAGAGACTTCTCATATAGATGAAATGTCCTACACTGGGAAGAGGGAACTTTTAGAGTCTACCTCCAGCAGAAAGACAGGGCATCAAGTGAGGGATGGGGTTGCCATCCCAGAGTCAAAACTCTAACCCATAATTGTTCCTGCCTGAAAGAACTTCAGGGATAGAAATGGGAAGAAGCCTGAGGAAAAGAGGGTCCAGTGACAGGCCCAAAGTGGGATCCAGCTCAAGACGAGGCCCCAAGACTTGACACTATTATAGAGGATATGGAACACTCACAAAAAGGTACCCTCTGAAAGACCCAACTAGCAACTGAAAGAGTCAGATGCAGATATTTGCACCCAACCAATGATACCTATGGTTGAATTAGGGGAAAGTTGGAAGAAGCTGAGGAAGAGGGAAACCCTGTAGGAGAACCAGCAGTCTCAATTAACCTGGACCCCCAAGATCTCTCAGACATTGGACCACCAACTAGGCAGCATACACCACCTGATATGAGGCTCCCAAAACATATACAACAGAGGACTGCCAGGTCTGGGTGTAGTCAGAGAAGATGCATCTAATCCTCAAGAGACTTGAGGCCCCAGGGAGTTTAGAAGTGTGTGTGGGGGGGGGGGGGCATCCTCTTGGAGACAGAGTGGGGGGAAGGCATGGGATGTGGAACAGTTGGAGAGTGGAACAAAAGGGAAGTAAAATCTGGAATTTAAAATAAATATATTTTTTTAAAACTGTTATGGTAATGTTATTGGGGAAATTAGATTTCCTTTTTTCAGTGTTCTTTTTTTAAATATTTTTATTTTCTATATTCTTTGTTTACATTCCAAATGATTTCCCCTTTCCCGGATCCCCCCTCCCCATATGTCCCATAAACCTTCTTCTCTCCATCCATTCTCCAATCACCTCCCTCCTTTTTTTCTCTATCTTTATATTCCCCTCCAATGCTAGATCAATCCTTTCCAGGATCAGGACCTTCTCCATACTTCTTCATGGGAGTCATTTGTTATGTGATTTGTGCCTTGGGTATTCAGGGCTTCTGGGCTAATTAATATGCACTTATCAGAGATTGCATTCCATGTGTATTCTTTTGTGACTGGGTTACCTCACTTAGGATGATATTTTCCAGATCAAACCATTTGCCTAAAAATTTTGTGAATTCATTGTTTCTAATTGCTGAGTAGTATTCCATTGTGTAAATATATCACATTTTCTGTATCCATTCCTCCTTTGAGGGGCATCTGGATTCTTTCCAGCTTCTGGTTATTATAAATAAGGCTGCTATGAACATAATGGAGCATGTGTCTTTATTGCATGCCAGGGAATCCTTTGGATATATGACCAGGAGAGGTATAGCAGGGTCCTCTGGAAGTGTTATGTCCAGTTTTCTGAGGAACCGCCAGACTGATTTCCAAAGTGGTTGTACCATCTTACAGCCCCACCAGCAGTGGAGGAGTGTTCCTCTTTCTCCACATCCTCGCCAACACCTGCTGTCTCCTGAGTTTTTGACCTTAGCCATTCTGACTGGTGTAAGGTGAAGTCTCATTAACAAAGTATTTTAAAAGCTGGCCAAAGAGAAATATTCAGAACCACTTTATAAGCCTAACAAGTTCTAACTTTCAGTAGGTACCTGGTAGAGAAATAAGAAAAAAAGAGAAAGCTGTGCCTCTTGAGTTAAGTTCCAAAGATGTCATTTTCAAAAATAGAGGTTACTGAGCAGCTAGGTGGCAGAAAGGAGAGGGTAGGCTGTCAGAGAATGAGAAAATTCAGTGTAAAGGAAAGTATGTTTAAAAAAAGATGGTTAAAATGAAGTATCATTCTTTTGGAGTCAGAATTCAGAAAATCAATATGTATACCTACATTATATAAGATTTATGAGCATCTGAATTGGAGGTGGGGTTTCTAAGACATATAAGTACTCTGTGTTATTAACAGGATAAATATTCCTTCTAAAATCTTAGCAAGTATTCAGGTGGATCAGTCCTCCTGAGATCTGGTCTTTGGCTACCTAGGTAATTAAAAGGTAAGGTAAATTACTCCTAAGGGAGGATAAAATACTACATTATTTCAAATCTTTGGAACAGAGCCTTTTCCCAGGACAAGATGTGGATCTCCTGCATTCCCATTCTTTTGGCCAGAAGAATGTATGCTTCCCTTAATGATTCCCAACAGTGCTCTGATATCTTCACCATTTTATATGCTATTTTAAATCCTAAGGACTTACAATATGTACCCTTTTAGCATTACCAGAGGAATATGAGATGAAGTCTAAAGCTCATCCTTGAAAGAGTTCTACTTTCAGGACTCTCAGAAATATTACCCACTCAAAAATCAATACCCTAAAATCACTGGGAAAATGGACGAACATTGGGATAGAGAAGGATTTGAACTCTTCACTCATGCTGACTTTCATGCCTTGAAGGATAAACAAGGGTGCTTAGATATCAGTTAAATGGTGGCCCGCATCTGCCCAGGGATTGGGCCACTGAGGAAGCAGGATGACGGTGGTGTTTGTTTGTTTGTTTGTTTGTTTGTTTCTGGTTTTTTTAGACTCTGTATAGCCCTGGCTGTCCTAGAACTCACTCTGTAGACCAGGCTGGCCTTAAACTCAGAAATCTGCCTTCCTCTGCCTCCCTAGTGTTGGGATTAAACGCATGTGCCACCCCACGCCAAGGCAGAGCAGGTCTGGCTATGAGAAGCCAGAGGACCCAGCTTCAGAAGTGGGGAAGTGAAGTCTGAGGTCCTCAGGGACCTACCAGAGCCAGATCTGGGTTCCCTCTGCCTGTAGGGAGGCTGGGACTGTCTGGTTCTTAGACTCTTAGGCACCCGGATGCTGCTGGAAGCTGCAGGAGAGCTGAGAATGGAGTTGGAGCCCACGGCTGTATCTAGACTGGGCTGAGGGGGAAAGGCCAGGGAAGAGCATTCTGGCCTTGTCCAGCAAGCAGCTTGGCATGGTAGAAGCCATGGCTGGGAGTACTGAGAGGCTTTCTGCGGGAGACTAGATGCTGCTCTTTAGATGAAGGACTGTTCCATTGCTCCCAGTGGGAGATCCGGATGAAAAAAGAGATAGTCCATGGTTTTAAGGTATTTATTGTCATGGCAGGGAGTTATGATGAGTAAAACTGTACCCCACTTTCTCAGAGCAGGCCTGAGGTTAAATACCTTTTACAGGGAGGAGTGTGTCTGGGAAGGGTATTTTATTAGCTAAGCTTCCAGACCTTTTGTTACCTCATTGAAATGGAGATCTAGCTTGAGGTTATATTATCTGTGGAGTATCCTCCTCCTGTGGAGGAGCTTGGGGCATTGCCTTTATGTGACTAATGGCCAAGACCTATGGAGAGCTTGTGTCAGGGGCCTGGTGTCCAGGAATGCTGCAAAATGCCTACGATCCCTTGCAGGGTCACCAGGGTTTCAAAACTAGCTCAGCCAGAAACCAGGCTGCCTTTGACGGTCCCACACCTAGATAGACAGCAGCAGAATTTTCTGAGTGTGGATTAAATACAAATAAGAAGAAATTAAAATTAAGATAGTAGATTTATATATGAAGTCCAAACATATATAGTATTCCTACCAAAATAAACATAATCCATTTCACCTTCAAAATTTAGACATTCAATTCCAAAGCTGTTCATCAAAAAAAAAAAGTCTCCACTGAAGTTTTGGTCACATTTTTATATATAATATGGGTGTGTTTATCTAAAAGAAAAGAGATATAACCAAGAGACAAGCAGAAAGACATCCACACAAAAAGAGACAGAAAGAATGTCTAGAAGCTAGAGTTCCCCAAGTGCTTCTGGCATTTCTCACTTCTAGCCAGAGCTGAACATTTCTAATTTCTGCCCAAGGACAGGGATAAAGCTATTTGCTGTCTTCATTACAACTGACTCATTTTATTTCTGTTCTTATCAGTAGGAATAGATAGTGTGTCTCCTTAATCCCACCAGACCTGCCACCTTTTTTGAGATAGGCTGTCACATAATTCTAAGCTATCATTTAACAACTTGTATGGAGAAAAAAAATGAATTACTAATCCCCTTGCTCCCAGTCACTAAGTGCTGGGATTACAGGTGAGTGTTACAATGCTCAAGTTGATTGTTTTATTGAACACACTCTTAACTAGCTGAACTTAATCTAGAATACTATAGGATTTATAGGACTCTGCTTAGAGTTCTCAAAAATTATGTCTAATGTAGCTTTTTATTCGGTAAGTCCCTGAGTTATACAAATGTGAGTTCTTTAGACAAGTTACATTGATATATTTTTCCAGAAAATGTGACAGCTACAGCACCTATGAATCAGAAAAATTACCAGCATGACAAGATATTAATAAAGGTACAAGAAATGGGGCACATATATCAAGGACAACCAACAATGCTCTAATTGAACTTAAGGCACAATCAACAAGATGATAGCAAGCCTGTTGCTGGCAACCTAGCCACTTTCCCATGCCTTGTGAGGTCTTGAACCTTAGAAAGTCCTGTACTGCCACCAGTCTGCTATATCAACATAGTCCCTTACTATACTATACTCAGACATTTTCTTATAACACTCAAAAGCACTTGCCCAAGTATGGTACTGTATATAGTGAGCCAGGCCATCCTACACAAGTCAATTAAATGAACAACAAGTTTTCCAATAGTCCAACAGGTGGGGAACATTTTCTCTTCCCAAATGATTATAGGCTGTGTCAAGTTGACATTAAAATTATCCAGCCCAATTAATGCCTTATTAGTTTTAACACACAAACCATATTGTTAACCAATGACCTTTCCTTTCTTGCTTATTCCCAAGATCTCATATGAGTATTAATATTACAATATAAAACATTAGAACTTTTAAAAGTCCCACATTTCCTAAAAAGTAAAATACTTTATTTCAGTCTCTTGACAATGCCCAATGACACTTTCAAAGTTTAAATTTCCTCTAAAATATTTAAGTTTTTATAAAATTCTGACATCTTATAGCCGTGGGCTCTGTAAAACCCATGAAAAGGCCAGTCAAATATTTTACTCTTTCATTAACTGTTTTTAAACATTAATATAATTTGATTATATTTTTCCCTCTCTCAACTTTTCCGAGATCACCCACACCTCTCTACCTATCCAAATTTATACTGTCTCTCTCAAAAACAAATTACATAAAAAAGATTAAAAGACACTGAAGAAAACAAAACACACAAAGAGGGTTGTAATTTACTCCTGGGCATAGCACCTGCCCTAGAATTTTATTGATATACCCAGTGACATCCTACTGGTGAAAACTGATTTTTCCTTATTGTACCCTTACCCCCAGCCTTTAGTTGGCAAAACCCAGCCAGTTTTAGACCTTGCTGGAGCTAGCTTCTTGCCTCACCTCATTTCCCTGTCAGAGCCTTGAGGAGCTGACTACCTACTGAGCTTACTTTGCCAAAAGAAACCAGCAGAAACAAAGCAACAGAACTCAGCTGAAACACAGGATGGGTCTTTGTCTATATAAACCCAGAACTGAAAATTAAACTTTGAGCCTTGATCAGAAAACTGTCTTAACTTCATTATTCCTCTCACCCTACCATTCTCCTTTCAGCCCCAGCATTCCGTCCAGGTGAACCCATTTGACCAATCTGCTGAGTGCTACAGGTGGTGCCCAAACAAAGTGCCTAGACATGGAGAGACAAACTAAGAAAATGCTGTCTTTGGTGGAGCTCCACAGAAAATGGAAGAAGCTATGTATCCAGCTTGGTAAGCAATATACAGCAGTAATATTAGCACTATAAAGTCATATTTTGAAGACTGTTGTTGCAGGGGTGCAAAGAGGATATAGGATAGACTAAGTCAGCATCAGCCCAATGCTAATATCAGCTAGGATGTGACAGTGCATTGGGACAGCAAATTTGATTAGGCAATTGTCCACAGTCTAGAACTGCATCAGGTGAGAAGAATGGGGCTTAAAATAAAATAAAATAAAAAGAATAAAAAACAAAAAAAAAGAAAAACAAAAAATAAACAGATTTTAAAAATGTGTGTATGTGTGTATGTGTGTTTGTGTGTGTGTGTGTGTGTGTGTGTGAGAGAGAGAGAGAGAGAGAGAGAGAGAGAGAGAGAGAGAGAGAGAAGGAAAATGGATTTCAGAACTCTCCTAGGAACAGGAGGAAATCGGGATATGTCCTGCTTCCTCTATGGACTCTACTGGAGATATTCTGAGTACTGGTTACATCAAGTTCTCTTTTCTCTCTGTGTATTGTGTGTCTTTGGCAGACCAATATGTCCATGTTCGTCAAAACTGTTTTATGTTGTCTGTGTCTTTGGTTTTTTGTTTTGGTTTTTTTTTGTTGTTGTTGTTTTTTTGTTTTGTTTTGGTTTGATTGAAAGAAAAAGTCGTAAAAACTTTATCTGCTGGCTGTCCATTCTTTGATTTAGTTTAGAAAGCAGTCTCTGTTTGCACAGCAGAGGCTGATTTAAGCTGTGTCATACCCTTAGCTAGGAGTCAAGCACAGCTGGAGAAAAAGCTGCTTTTTGTTGTTCAAAATAAAGTTAAAACTTAAGATTTATGAAATGTTAATAAGGCTATAGAACATATAGAGGCATTAAAATCTGGCCTACCTACTCCACATAGAATTATTATGGATTTGGAAGCTTGATTTTTCCTTTTGCATCCTGATAATTGTAAAGGGTTTGCTTCTAGTGAGCTAATTATAAAGTTTTGCTTTTAGTGAGCTAATTTTAAAGTACCAAAGAAGCAATATCATTGGAAAGTTTTTCCTCAAGAGATGGTTTATAGCCTTACCTTATATGAGAAAAAAAATATTTTGTTTCTGCTTCAATACAAGAAGCTAGAACATTGAATCTTTCAGTGTATATTATTCACTACAAGCCTTTGTTCTTACAATGGGCTTTAAAATTTTTGTAGTAGTTGTTGCTCCAGAAAAGAATCAAAGGCAATATCTTTTTTAATGTTTGGGACATCATTTATATCCTAAACTAATTGGCACATAAAATTCAATTATGAAAAGATAATTTACTTCCTCTAAATGAATTTCCAAAGTTGTTAGGAGATATTAATTGGCTAAGACCTCACCTTAAGCTCACCACAGCAAGACATAAACTTCTGATGTCTCAAGGGGGATGCAAATTAACTGGTGAGAGACAAATAGCTTTGCAGACAGTAGAGGAAGCTACTGTATTCAATTGTTGGTTGTTTATGTTATATGTTCACAGCAATTTCTTGGCAAAGGGAGCATTAATGTGGGCAAGATATTTTGAAACTTTAAAACAATGTCTTCTTAAGAAACAAAAATGGAGGAATTATATCTCTGTGCACATTATTTAAATCATGCTTTTTATTTTTAAGTTTTTAAAATTTGGATGCCAAGGAACTCTTTGTTGAGTGTGTATAGCTTCCTACAACTAGGCCTACTCATGCCTAGGTGAGACAGAAGGATTCACATATTGGCATATGGCATGATCCTCATCAGGTATTTAATATGAAGAAGAGGGAATGTTTGTGTTTTTTTCCCACAGAATGCTGCAGGAACATGCTAGCTGCCAGAGTGATTGGTGTGGCATGCTCAAGATAATGCTGACCTGTGAGCTTGCTGAGTGCCCTGACCATGGTGACAGGAAAGCTGTATTGGGTGTACCTTCTTGACCCACCTTTGCTTGCTTATGTCTCAGATTAGACAAGCTGCTTTGCTTCAAGCTTTTAGATCTTGTGAGACTGAGAACATGGAGACTATAAAAACTGACTTAGAAAACTTAATCAAAAGGAGGAGTTATAGTGACTCTTCTCTTCCCTTTAATGTGACTAGTTATTCTGACTCAATCATGGACTGGTATTAGACATAAATCCAATATTGAAGTTTCCAATTATGAAGATGGCTATAAATCTTTATCAGTCAGCTGAGGTAATTTGGAACATAGTCTTCATTATTATCTGACAAGAAGCAGTTGTTCTGTTGATTCTCAAAGCTACCTCCTCTACTCCAGCAAGGCTTTGTGTCTGCTAGTTGGTAATTTGCAATTGAATTGTAACTTGGGTCACTGTCCCCACACAACCTTAATCCTGTTTGCTCTTAACTTTTGACTTTGTATTTTAACCAGGTTGGTTACCTCTCAGCAAAGCTCAGTGACTCATCATGGCAGTTTTTCTTCACTATGAAGAATGTATTGAGTGCATATTCATATGTCCTTTGTGGCTTTGTTCTGTATGGGAAAAAAGGTATACTCTAAGGGCTGGCAGTCAGAGACAGGCAATTGATGCTCTATGACTCTTAGCGACCTAAGACAGAGGCATGTGCCAAAAGGCCGTGTTTGTTTATAATAAACACTAAAAGGCCATGTTTGTGTAAATAAACAAAAGGAAGTTGCATGTATCCTCCAGAATGAGTAAGAGAGAATCTAGACTCAGACTTAAGACAGACATGGTGGCCAGTCACCATAATTTCCTGGTGGGACCATGGAGCATAAGCAAATCTTGTGCCCTAGTCCAGCTAATTTTTAATAAATAAAAGGGAAGAATTGTACCCTTCCCTCCAGCCTTGAGTTGGCAAAACCCCAGATGATTTTTACACCTTGCTGGAGCTAGGTCCTCAAAGCATTTGCATTTCCCTGCCAAGTGGACTGCCACTGAGCTTACTTTGCAAAAGAATCCAGCAGAAACAAAGCAACAGAACTCAGCTGAAACAAAGGATGTGACTGTCTATAAAAACTCAGAACTGAAAATTAAACTTTGAGCCTTGATCAAAAAACTTTGTCTTGGCTTCATTATTCCTCTCACCCTGCCATTTGCCTTTCAGCCCCAGCATTCTACATTCCATCCAAGTGAACCAAGCTGTGGGACAGCTACACTTTCTCAGCATATATCCACCCAACAAACCTTCTTGATAATGCTTGGTGTTGACTTCCAATTTTTTTCTTTTACTTTAATTAATTAATTAACTTTTATTCATTTTACACCCCACTCCTTTCCCCCATCCTGGTCACTCTGCCTGACAATTCTTTCCCCATTCCCCATTCCCCCTCCCCTTCTCTTTAGGGTGGGGCCCCCATTGATATCACCCAACCCCTTCAAGACTTTGCAGGGCTAGTAGCACCCTTTCCCACTGAAGATGGGATGCCATCTTCCCACTGAAGATAAAGATGCCAGACAAGGCATCCTAGATAGAACATATACCACAGACAGGCAATAGCTTTTTGGATAGTCCTCACTCGAATTTGTTTAAGACCCACAAGAAGACCAAGCAGCACATCTGCTACATATGTGTGGGGTACCTAGGTCCAGCCTGTGTGTTTGGTTGGTAGTTCAGTCTCTGAGCTACCAAAGGGTTAATGTTGCTTGATTCTCTTTGTCTTCTTGTGGAGTTCCTATCCCATTTGTGGCTCTCAATCCTTCTCCCACCTCTTCTATAAGACTGATCCTTCCTCCATCCCTGTATTTCTTATAGACAGGACAAATTTTGGTTCAAAAGTTTTGTGGATAGATTGGTGTCCCTATAGCTCCACTAGGGCCCCTGCCTGGTTACAGTTGATGGTCTTTCCAGAGTCCATATCCCCAATGCTGTGACTTAGGGCTAAGGTCACCCCCATTGATTCTTGGGTTCCTCCCCTATCCCAAGTCTTGGTCACATCCTGAAGATGCCCCCCCCCCACCTCTTGACCCTGTCAGTTGTAGATTTCTACTAATTTTCATGGTCCTCTGGCCATTTATCCTGTTCTTCCCCACACCTGATTCTGAACATCCCCATTCCCATCTTCAACCCAGTTTGATCCTGAAGGACCCCCGTTTTGGGGAGACCCCACTTGAGTCTCAGGTCGGCGCACACCCAAGGAAACACAAGAGACTGGCTTGATGCAAACACACGAGATAATTTAATATCGGAGCTCCGGGCCAACTCGTGTCTCACACAGGAGACAAAGGAGTCGACCATGAAGCTCAAGAGCCAGGGGTTTGTATAGGAAAAGTTGGGGGGGGAGGGGTGGCGCACTTACACACGATTGGTTGATTCAAACATTGGCGGGAGGAATTGGTGCACAATCGCATCAGCAGGTAGTACATGTGGATCAGCAATGTAGGAGGGCAAGAGGCTTATTTTTGTTAGCCGAGGATCTGGTTAACATTAAACTACATCAAAGAGGTGGGGGTGGGGGACACTAGTATGGCTCATGACTCACAGGGATTGTTTAGGCATTTCCCTTATCTTTATGGTCGGACAGTTCCTGGAATGTCTTAACAGCCTTGAAAAAACCAGCCTGTCCAGGCTTGCCCGGGCTTGTACTGTTCTGTTCTTTTCTCTAGGCGTGCTTTCTGCCTGGATCATGGATTCCGTGAAGTTCTAACTCCCTTTCATTTCCCCTCTTCTCTTTCATAATAATTCTAATCTTAGAATCCTAGAAATCAGTATCCCCTTGTGAGGGATGGTAATCATATTCTTCTTCTACCTTAACTATGGGTTGATACTAACGTTGCAGAACCATAAGCTGTACTGCATTTACTCTATTTCTAACAAAAGTGAGGTCTTTATTTATTAAACAAGGGCCAAAGATTAAAACCAGACATGTAATAAGAATAGGTCCCGCAAGGGCAGAAAATAAAGTGGTCACCAATGGGGACTTGGAATACCATTATTCGAGCCATCCTTGTTGTTCTCCTCGTTCTCGCTTTCTCTTTTCAAGTCTTTCCCTTAATTTCTGCATAGAATCTCTGACTACTCCTGTGTGGTCTGCATAAAAACAGCACTCTTCTTTTAAGTCTGCGCATAGTCCTCCTTCTTTCAAAAATAACAAATCTAAACCTCTTCTGTTTTGTAACACTACCTCAGATAAGGAGGTCAAAGATTTCTCTAAGGCATTAATGGATTTTTCTAGCATCTCTAAATCTTCATTTATGGCTTCTTTTAAAGACTGAAAAGAATGAGCTCCTTGTCTTTCTTCAACTAGGGCTGTCACGCCCATCCCTACTCCCACAGCAAGACCAGCTCCCAGCATCTTAACTAGAGTTAGGGAAACTGGCTCTCTCTTTATTCTCTCGCCACCATACTTATCTTCTAGGTAGGAAGCGGGGTGATAATACACTCGGGGTAGAAGCTGAACCATGACACAAAAATCATGAGAAGGGTCAAAGACACTAGTTGATATGCAAGGGGTAAGCCTTGTGTTAAGGCCCACCATCCAACAGGAGAGGGTACAAGGTAATAGCTGGTATCTGTACTATCCACAGAGTAAGTTCGGCCACATAGATGGTGGTGGGAAGGGGGAGGGAGGGTTTCCTATGCAAAGACCAGGGCTTCCTCCTGATGCTGTCATGTCAGTCAGGGTTAACTTATTCCCCGTCCCCCATGAGTAGGAAGCATGATTACTGGTTTTATTGAAATTTCCATTATAAGCAATTCCTTCATAGCAAGGAAGGCCGGAGGATAAGCATAACCAGCAGTCTATAGTGGCATTTGGATCAGTGTTGTTAAGGGCATAGAAAGCTCCTCTGACTAGGTTGAACAGTTCTATCCCGTCGAGGGATATTTGGGGATTATGTTCAAGGGTCCATGAGGAGTGACGATCCCAAAGGACTTTACAGGGACAGAGGGGACCGTTATAGGGGTCGGGGGCTTGGACCTGGCAGGAGGACCCTGTTTGGGGAAGATCTTGTTGGGTCCAAGGGCACAGTGGGAGGGTTCTCTACTGTCAGTTTGATTATGAAAATCAATCCAGGATCTGTTCTGGAGGCATATACTCACAAACACCAACTGTTTACCCTAAACCAGCTCTGAAGCTCTTGCCTCCCTTTGTTAGTGAATTTTATAAGTATTGGGTTACAATATTTACCTTTGCGAGCTCCATTGGAACTGTTGCTATGGGCACACCCATTCTCAGGGTATTTAGAACTATCTCCCTCACCCTGGTTTGACTTAGCATAGCTACCACTCCTCTTTACTGTCATCAGGTCCCAAGAAAAAGATGGATTCCAGTAAATATCTCCCGTAGTTTCAAAACCTCATGCAGCACAATAGAAATCAGATGCCCCTCCACACCTATGCTAGAGATTCCTGACTCGTCCTTGGACAGGGCATACGTAAAAAGTCACAGACCGGAGGTTGGCCATGTAGAACTGTCCTGAGCACCCATATGTTCTCCCAATCCCACTTGGGAATCACTGCTTTTCAGCTGGTGGTTTAAGGAGGTCAGTGTGGTCAGGGATATCCCAGGAAAGGGATCCCATTGCTAACTTACAAATATCAGTCATGACGTCCAGCCACCAAGTCCATAGGGGGTGCACTGCGGCAGTTGACCAAACGATGTTCCCCTCCTCATTGAGCACTTCCCAAGTTTGCTGAATTGGAGTGTGAGAGTTGATGTCTTTGCTCAGAGTTGTCCTTGCGATGCAGGTGCAGTTTAAGAGGATTATTAGTCCTTTCCAGAGTCCACTCATCTTGGTCAGTCCCTGGGGGAGCCTGCTTGACATGTGAGGTGTGAATCCAGGTAGAAATTTCTTCTACCTTCACAGCAGTAGGTATAGTCAACAGTACCAGGTAGGGTCCTTTCCACCGTGGTTCAAGGTTCCCTGCTCAGTGCCTTCTCACCAGGACTGTATCTCCCACTTCAAACTGGTGCAGCACTAGCAAGTCACCAGGGACGTAGGTTTCTTTCAATTGCTCCCAGATTTCTTTTCTCATGATCTGAGAGCCTTCAACAGAGCTAGGAAGTGAGATGGAGGAATGGGGCTGGAAAACACATCAGGACAGGCTCTATTTTCTACAGTCATATAGATGGGTGGGGATGCCCCAAACATTAGTTCAAAGGGTGTCAGACCTGAAGCTCCAGGAGTATTTCAAAGCTGGAATAAGGTGTAAGGGAGAAGGGCTGACCAATCATTCCTGCCGGTCTCCAAGGTCAATTTAGTCAAGGTCTCTTTTAGAGTTCTATTCATCCTTTCTACCTGTCCTGAGATCTGGGGTCTGTAGGCACAATGTAACTTCTAATTTAACCCCAGCTGTCTGGCCAATCCCTAACTTACCTGGGTGACGAAGGCAGGTCCATTGTCTGACCCAGTTACCTTAGGTATCCCAAAACGGGGAAATTTTCTTCAAGCATCTTCATGGCAACCACATTAGCTGTCTCTCTTTTGGTGGGGAATGCTTCAGTCCACGCTGAGAAGGTATCTATGAAAACTAGAAGGTATTTATTTCCATATCTGGCAAGTCTGACTTCGGTAAAGTCAATCTCCCAATAGGTCCCTGGTCTGTCTCCTCGTAAACGTCTTCTACTATTGGTCTTGTTGGGTACGGCATTGGTAAGTGCACATGCTTGACAGTTCTTTACCAGAGCCTCTACTGCCTTCTGAAGTTGAGGAATATAATAAGGGGATCTATTGACCAGATTTATCATCTTTTTTGCTCCCAAGTGGGTGAGGCAATGTATGTTAGTCAAGTATTCTAGCCCCTTTTCTCTTGTGAGAGTCTGTTTTTCTGGGATCTCTTTGGTTGACTGAAATGAGGTTTTAATTGCCAAAGTCAGTGGCACTTGTGCTGCCTCTTTAGCTACCTGGTCCACCATTTGATTTCTGTTTTCTACTAATCCAGCTCGCTTTTGATGTCCTGGACAATGAATGATCACCACCTTGTGGGGCAAATGAACAGCTTCTAACAAACTAAGGATTTCTTCTTTGTTTTTGGTATCTTTTCCAGTGGAAGTTAATAATCCATGCTGTCGGTATATCTCCCCATGAATGTGAGCTGTTGCAAAAGTGTATCAGCTGTCAGTGTAAACATTGACAGTTTTTCCCTCTGCTAGTCTCAAAGCCTGGGTTAAGGCAATAAGCTCTGCTTTCTGGGCTGATGTTCCTTCGGGTAGGCTACTGGCCCATATGACAGACTTCCCATCCACTACCGCTGCCCCAGCTCTGCACTTACCTTCCACCACAAAGCTGCTTCCATCGGTGAACCAAGTCATCATCCCGGGCCAAGAATGGTCAGTTAAGTCTGGCCGAGTCCCACTTTCCTCAGCCAGTATATCTCCACAGTGATGTACGGCAGCTTCATCAGCTTCAGGCAGTAAGGTGGCGGGGTTGAGAATAGCAGGTGGAGTGAAAGTCACCCGCTCAGTCAGCAACAAACTCTGGTAGTGGGTCATCCTGGCGTTAGTTATCCAATGGTCTGGGGGCTGTCAGATGATGCTTTCAAGGGCATATAGGGCCACTATGGTCACCTTCTGGCCCATAGTCAGTTTATCAGCTTCTTTCACTAGTACGGCAATAGCTAGTAGACAGGAAGGCCATCTGCTAGCCACTGGGTCCAGTTTCTTTGACAAGTAGGCTACAGGGCACCTCCAGGTTCCTAAAGTCTGGGTAAGGACCCCCCTAGCCACTCCATTTCTCTCATCAATGTATAGGGTAAAAGGTTTCTTTAGGTCAGGCAGTGCTAGGGCTGTAGCAGCACCTTTTTGAGAGTTTCAAAAGCCAATTGGTGTTCTTTAGTTCAAATAATTTCCCCTTTTTCTTTGGTCAGGGGGTATAAGGGGGCTGCCAGGGTGGCAAACCCCAGGATCGAGAGTCTGAAGAATCCTGCCATCCCCAGGAATTCTCTTACCTAGCGAGGGGTGGTTGGGGTTGGAATCTGTGTCACTGTCCGTTTTCTGGCTTCTGTGAGCCATCGCTGTCCATTCTTCAGGGTATATCCCAAATAGGTCACCTCAGTCCATCACAGCTGTGCCTTTTTAGCCGAAACCCGGTACCCCAACTCACCTAGCTCAGCCAGGAGATTCTGAGTCCCATGCTCCCGTTACTCACATGTCTCTGTGGCCCAGAGAAAGTTATCCACATATATCAGGAGGGTCGCCTGTGGATTATTGGCTTGAAAGGGGGCTAAGTCCTGATGCAGGGTCTCATCAAACAGAATTGGTGAATTTTTAATCCTCGAGGCAACCTAGTCCAAGTAAGCTGTCCAGTTCTGCCATTCTCAGGGTCTCGCCATTCAAAGGCGAACAAGGGCTGGCTGTTAGGGTGTAACCTCAGGCAAAAGAAAGCGTCTTTAAGGTCTAACACTGTGTACCAGACTCGTTCAGGTGGCATTGTGCTGAGTAGATTATAGGGTTTTGGTACGGTGGGGTGTATGTCCTGTATTCTCTTATTGACCTCTCTAAGGTCTTGCACAGGGCGATAGTCACCCATTCCCAGTTTCTTTACCTGGAAGAAGGGGGTACAAGCAGACTTACAGGGGACCAAGATCCCTTTGTGGATTAGTCTGGTGATATGAGGGCGTATGCCCTCCCGTGCTTCTTTTCCCTTGGGGTACTGTCAAACCCTAATGGGAGTGGCTCCAGACTTGAGCTCAACCACTACTGGGGGGGCCTGACTCACCATTCCCATTCCCCCGTCTCAGCCCAAGCCTGAGGGAACCGAGCAAGCCAGTGGGTGGTAGTTTCCTTTTGATAAATCAGATATTCTTCTCCTAATTGCAAAGATAGCCCTAAGGTCTGAGGTGGCATAGCTCCCCAGGACAATTCCGGTCTGTAGGGGGCAAAAGTTATTTGTGCCTTTAACTTGGTTAGCAAATCTCTTCCTAGTAGGAGGGTAGGGCATTCAGGGATAACCAGAAATGAGTGAGTTACTAAGTTTTTTCCTAAATCTACCGTCCGGGAAGTAGTCCATGGGTAGGATTTTTGCCCTGTAGCCCCAATTACCAGTGTCTTTTTATTTCTTATCTTACCCAGAGGGGTTTTGAGCACCAAATATTTTGCACCCGTATCGATCAAGAAACTTATGGGGGTCCCCTCCACTTGTAAGGTTATCCTAGGCTCGGGGAGGGGAGCCGAGCCCCGTCTCCCCTAGTCTTCATCATCCTCTAGGGACAGCACTTTTGCCCCTTGCTTTTTCTTGGGGCACTCACGGGCCCAGTGTCCTTTACCTTTACAGTGTGCACATTGATCTTTCTCCAGGCGCGGGTTGTCTCTTCTGGATCTCCTTGCCATCCTCTGCCTCCTAGGTCCCCTAGCTGTCTGTTCCTGTCTCTTCTGTCTCTATCTACTACTGTGGGCAGTATTCTAGTCAAAGTCTTCTCCTGCTTCCTCTCTCTCTCCTATTCTCATCTTCTCTCTTCTCCCTCTTCTCTCTTTCTTGTTTCTCTTCCTCTGTCTCCCTCTTGTGATATACTTTCTCAGCCTCTCTAACCACATCTCTTATAGTATAATCCTGCAGTCCCTCAATCCGTTGCAATTTCTTTCTAATGTCAGGGGCTGACTGCCCAATAAAAGCCATAATCACAGAAGCTCACTGCCCTTCAGACGTAGGGTCAAAAGGGGTATACCTTCTGTATGCCTCCATGCGCCTCTCCAGAAAGACTGAAAGGGGTTCCGTCGGCCCCTGCATGACCTCTCTTACCTTACCCAAATTTGTGGGCCTTTGTGCGGCACCTCTGAGGCCCGCCACTAGAGCCCGACAATAATTGGACAGCCGTTCCCTACCTTGTGCCATGTTATAGTCCCATTGAGGACGTGTCAAAGGGAATCCTTCATCTATCCCCTCGAGGGTCTGGACAGGGCATCCGGCATTGTCTCGGACATTCTTCTGAGCCTCAAGGAGAATCCTTTCTTTCTCCTCGGTGGTGAACAAGGTCTGTAAGAGTTGTTGGCAGTCGTCCCAGGTGGGCTGATGTGAGTACATCAGGGACTCTATCTGACCTGTAAGCCCTGCCGGATTATCTGAAAAAGGAGGATGATTAATTTTCCAGTTATAGAGATCAGAGGTAAAGAAAGGCCAATATTGCAAAAGCTGTAAGCCATCCTGGTCATTTGGACCTAGGGGTACCCTGACAGCCCTAAAGGGAAGTGCCACAGTGGAGTCAGCTGGCCCCTCGGGGGTAGCTTCTCGTTGACTTCTTGTCCCTGCAGAGGGGCCCTCCCTTTCCCCAGCCTCAGGGGCTGGAGGCGGAGGGGGGGCCGGTGGAGCCAAGGGTTGGGGTTCCGGTTGTGGAGCTTGCGGGTAAGGTGGGGGCAGGGGAGTAGGCCATTCAGGGGGTCCCTCTATTTCAGGGTAAATCTTGGGGGTGGGTACTGGTGAAATGCTGCATCCACCATCTTCTTTCGGCTGCAACTTCGGTTTCTCTTCCGCAGCACTTTCCGGGACAGCCAGGATCCTGGAGCCGGAATGGCGGGGTGGAAGGAATGGCCAGACTCACTCGGGTGGCCAGGTCCTCCCATACCGTGATATATGTACGGCTGTTGGTCTGGGTGCGATCCCGGTCCTTCCTGAAAGACAATGGTAGGCAAATCACAGCCCTGATGGTAGGCAAATCAAAAGTCCCTATGGGTGGCCAGCCTACTCCAAAGGTAGGCCATTCTGAGGTGCAGAAGGTCTGCCAGGGATTTTTCTTAATTTCTACTGACAAATTCTGTCCTCTCGCCCTAACGTAGGTCCAATAGTTCTTAGTCAAAGACAAAGGGGTCGTCACTGTCTGCCCCATGGCAAAAAACAAGAAGCACAAGAATAGAACACAAACAACAGACACTAATACATTCAAACACAATCGCCCACGTCTGGAGTTAAACAAACAACCAAACGCAACTTCTGATGGAGTGGGATTCTGCCCCCACTCTCTCTTCGGTAGAAAGAGCACTTTGTTCCCTTCATTCCGAAAAACCAAGGTCAGGATCTTCTAACTGTCCCTCACCCTCGGAGGGACCTCCAGGGTTGCAGTCCACGGCCCTCGGGCATCCCCTTCTGCAGCCACTGGGTCCTTATGTCCCACAGCGGCAGCTGCTAACTAACCATGGAGCAGGATTCCACGTCTACTCCTGTCTGTTACAAATCGAAACCAAAACACAATACAGCGGCTCTGCACTCAGACACTCAAAACTCATACAGACGTACCTCCAAGGGGTCTTCGGGGTTCCTGGGTGCTGCAGGGATCCTGGGCAAGCTCCCACAATGAAGGACCCCCATTTTGGGGAGACCCAACTTGAGTCTTATGTCGGCGCACACCCAAGGAAACACAAGATCAGCTTGATCCAAACACACGAGGTAGTTTAATATTGGAGCTCCAGCCAACACGTGTCTCACACAGGAGACAAAGGAGTCGACCCTGAAGCTCAAGAGCCAGGGGGTTATATAGGAAAAGTTGGGGGGGGGCGTTGGCGTGCTTACACATGATTGGTTGATTCGAACATTGGTGTGAGGAATTGGCGTGCCATTGCATCAGCAGGTAGTACATTCTTTTCTCTAGGCCTGCTTTCTGCCTGGATCATGGATTCTGTGAAGTTCTAACTCCCTTTCAATCCCTCTATCTTCCTACTATGACTATTTTATTCCATCTTCTAGGTGAGATTTAAGAATCCTTGCTTGGGCCATTCTTCTTGTTTAGCTTCTTTGTTCTCATGGAGTATATTTTGGGTACACCATATTTTGTGGATACTATTCACTTATAAAAGAGTACATATGAAGCATGTTCTTTTGGAACTGTGTTACCTCACTCAGGATGATATTCTCAAGTTCCATCCATTTGTCTGTAAAATTCATGATGTCCTTATTTTTAATAGCTGAAAACTATTCCTTTTTTTATGTACCACCTTCTTTTTATTCTTCAGTTGAGGAATATCCAGGTTGTTTCTAGTTTCCGACTATTATTAATAAATCTGCTATAAGCATTATTAAACGAGTGTCTCTAAGGGATGGTGGAACATCTTTTGTATATATGCCCAGGAGTGGTATAGCTGGGACTTGAGGTACAACTATTCCAAGATTTCTGAGAAACAGCCACGTTGATTTCCAAAGTTGTTCTACAAGTTTGCACTCCCACTAGCAGTGGACAAGTGGTCCCCTGGCTCTACATCCTCTCCAGCACGTGCTATCATTTGATTTTTTTTTCATTTCAGCCACTCGGAACAGTGTAAGATGGAATTTCAGAGAAGTTTTGACTTGAATTTCCCTGATGAGTAAGGACTTTGAACGTTTCTTTAAGTGCTTCTTGGCCATTCAATATCTCTCTGCTGAGAATTTTGTTTAGAGCTGTACCTCATTTTTAAATTGGGTCATTTGAGTTGTTTGTGCTTACCTTTCTGAGTTCTTTGTAAGTTTTGGATATTAGCTCTCTGTCAGATGTACAGCTGGTGAAGATCCCCTCTCAGTCTGTAGGCTGCCTTTTTTGCTCTTTTGATAGTGTCTTTTACCTTACAAAAGCTTTTCAGTTTCATGAGGTCCCATTTATCAATTGTTTATCCTAGGACTTGAACTTTCAGTGTTCTATTAAAGAAATTGTCTCCTGTACCAATGGATTCATGGCTATTTTCCACTTCTATGAGAGTTAATGCATCTGTTTTTGTGTTGAGGTCCATGATCTACTTGGACTTGAGTTTTGAGCAGGGTGATAAATACAGATCTATTTGCATTCTTCTACATGTAGACATCCAATTAGACCAGCACCCCTTGTTTAAGATTCTTCCTTTGATTTTCCACATTGTATGGTTCTGGCTTCTTTGTCAAAACCCAAGAGTCCACAGGTGGGTGTGTTTATTTCTCATTCTTCAATTCAATTTGATCGATCAATGTCATGCCTGTTTCTATACCACACAGTTATTATCATTATGTGAACAATATTGCTCTGCTGTACAGATTGAAATTATGAATAGTGATTCTTCTCAAAGTTGTTTTATTGTTTTGGCTATCTCCTCTATAAGAATTTGAGAATTGCTCTTTCAAGTTCTATAAAAATTTGTGTTGGAATTTTGATGGTGATTGCATTGAATCTGTGGATTCCTTTTGTTCAGATAGCCATAGTTTGAGCGCTTCTTCAATTTCTTTTGTCAGGGATTTGAAGTATTTTTCATACACATCTATCATTTCCTTGATTAGTTACAAGATAGTGGATATTATTCATGGCTATTGTAAAGGGTATTATTTCCATAATTTTTCTCTTGGCCCTTTTATCAATTGTATAAAGGAGGTCTACTAATTTCTTTGAGCTAATTTTGTATCCAGCCACTTTGCTAAAGTGATTTATCAACTGCAAGAGTTCTCTGATAAAACATTTTTGGGTCTCTTAAGTATACTATCATATCATATCATATCATATCATATCATATCATATCATATCATCTGCAAATACCTTGACTTCTTTGCCAATTTGTATCCCCTTGATCTTCTTTTGTTATCTTATTGCTCAAGTTAGAACTTCAAGTCCTAGATTGAATAGATACAGGGAGAGTTGGCATCTTTGTCCTGTCCCTACTTTTAGTGGAAATACTTTAATTTCTCTCTGCTTAGTTTGATATTGATTAATGGCTTGCTGTATATTGCTTTGATTACATATTATACTTTTAACATGAAGGGGTGTTAGATTTTGTCAAAGGCTTTTCAGTATCTAATGAGATGATCATGTGATTTTTTTCTTTCAGTTTGTTTATATGGTGGATTACATTGTTGGATTTTCTATATGAACCATCTCTGCATTCCTGGGATGAAACCTATTTGATCATAGTGGATGATGTTTTTGTTGTGCTCCTGACTAGAGTTTTCAAGTATTTTAGTTATTATTTTTTCATTAATCTTTATAAGAAAACTTGGTCTGGAAGTTTCTTTCTTTGTGAAATCTTTGTGTACTTTAGGAATCAAGGTGACTTGGCTTCATAGAATGAGTTTGGCAGTGTTTCTTCTGTTTTTATTTTGTGGAATAATTTGAGGAGTATTGATATTAGCTCTTTTTTGAAAGTCTGATAGAATTCTGCAATAAACCATCTGACTCTAGAATTTTTTTGGTTGGCAAATTTTTGACGAGTGTCTCAACTTCTAGTTCTTTATGATGGTATTTTGTCAGAACCTTGAAAACTTTTACACACCATCAAGTTTGGCTGCCAATGTAATTCTGAGCAATGGCCACCTCTGAACCACACATTCTCTACGTTGACCTTGAAGAAACACTTCCCAGATTTCATGTCAATAATGCAGTTACTTTGAAAAGCACAGCTTGTTCTTCAGCCCCACTGCACCACAACTGATTGTTCCAGCAAATCAGAAATTTCACTTTAATAGATCTTAATTCAAGATGATCACTTTATTCTAGGGTTTTTAACCCAACAGGGACTGTGAATCTTTAACAGTGGCTACACCTGATACTAAGTGTGTGGCCAAGTGAGTCACTTCTGGATGATGGCTGGTAAGGCCTTATAGTTTTGTGAGTTCGTGGATGAAATACCTGTAATATTCAGAAGACATTATTTTGTATCAGTTCTCTCTATCCTCTTGAGTGTTATAATCATTATGTTCACTCTTCCATAATATTTTCCTACCCTTAAGTATAAGAGTTGTGCCACATGTGTAGCAGAGGATGGTCTTGTAAGATATCAATGAGAGGAGAGGCCCTTGGACCTGTGAAGGCTCTTTGTTCTAGTGTAGGGGAATGCCAGGACAGGGAAGTGGGAGTAAGTGGATTAGTGAGCAGTGACAGGGGGATAGGATAGGGGAATTTCATAGGGGGGAAATGAGGAAAGGAGATAACATTTGAAATGTAAATAAAGAAAATATCTAATAAAAAAGAAAAAATCAGCTTAAAAAAGAAAATTTAAAAAAATTTTATTGATTAAAAAAAAGAATTGTGCCATAAACAGAAATATCATATTTGAAGGGGTGTTACATGGTCTCTCTCTATTTTCTTTATTTTGACCAGTTATTTGTCTGTAATAACTCCATCTCCTGCCAAAAGAAGCTTCCTTTATATGGACTGGGGGCTGTACTTATCTGCAGCATATATGTATTTAGAATGTAGTTGGATACTACCACTTTATTAAGATGGTAACAGTAGGTTTTCCTCTAGGCTCTATGATCTCTCCAGCCATGGATTCTTAGCTAGGTTTATAGTAGCAGGGAGAAGTGCCCTCTTACTGAGTAGAATGTAAGTCAAATCAGATAATGATGACTTTGTTCCAGACATTAATGCTACTATTATGGAGATACTACTATGGAGATAATGCTACTATAGATGGAGATATCTTACAAAGCTGATCATTACTATAGTTTACAGGCAGGTAGGATTATTGGTAACTTCTTGTATGATGCTTCTGACATTGAGAGACTTATCCATCAGGAAGAGGGACTTCAGGTCCATGCTGAAAGTATGTGCTATCTTCAACAATAATGTCTGACCTTGAAGTTCTGTCAAGAATCCAAAATTAATGGTTTGAATTGCTTGGGGCTCTCTTGGAAGTTCTTGACCAACAAATGTAAGGGAGGAATTATTTGCCTTGCACTTGGCTACTTGTTAGATAGTTGATGGCTCATAGGATGGAAGAGCATGATAGTCCTTCCATGCACAAGCTGGAAAACACTGAAAAATACTGATTATTTTTAAAGGAATTTCAGCCAGGTGGTAATGATACATGCCTTTAATTACAGCACTCAAAGATAGGGGCAGGCAGATCTCTGGAAGTTTGAGGACACCCTGTTCTATGGAACAAGTTCCAGGAAAGAGAAACTTTGTCTCACTTTTTTCTTAGTCATTTATATTTTTCCTTTGAGAGTTCTTTGTTCAGTTCTGTGTCCTGATATTTAACTGAGTTGTTTGTTTTCCTTGTACTTAGGATTTTTCTTCTTTCTTTTCTTTTTTGAAAATGGCTGATGAAAACCAGTGTCAAGTCATCAGACATGAATTTCCCCCCCCTCTTAGGATATATGTTTATTTTTATGAATATTGACCTTTCTTTTCTAAATATACATCAAAACACCAGAAGAGGGCACTGGATCCTATAGAGAGGATCTCTATAGAGTTATAGAGAATGGTATGTTGGAGAAATATCTAAAAGAAATATTACAGGATGTTATAACATACTCTAACATTATTGTTGTTGTTGTTTCTAGCTTTTTATTGGTTCTTAGTGAAACTCAGATCATGCACTCCAACCCCACTCATATTCCTTTCCCCTTGTACTCACCTTTTACCCTTGCAAACTTCCTCCCCAGTTAAAAAAAAAATTTCTGGAAGCTGTAGTATGTCACAGTGTGTCTCACAGTATACCCTTTTGGTTACACTTCTTGTCTTGTAGATATTCATTGCAATAACTCATTGGTCTAGTACTAGGCTTCTAGATTCTGCTATTCTAACAAGAATGGAACTTCACTGGAACTCCTTTTGGAAATCCTATTGATACCTTGTGTCATAGGGATCCTGGAGTTTTAGATCTGTAAGATTGTCCCCTTTATGCACTCCAGCAGTTCATTGATAGAATAGATGTTGGGGTGAGCCAATTCAAAGCCTTGGATCTGGGCCTGAGAGGCATCTGAGAGAGTCAGCCTACCACCTCTCCCACTCCCTTGCCCAGGGGCCATCAACAGTCTAATCATACCAGGCTGTTCCTCACTAACCTCAACTCTTAGAATCTAAAGATCTGCCTATTTTTATTATGCCCACTTTCTTCTGTTTATTTTTTCTTCCTTTTCTCCATTATTTACTTATTTCTGTTAGTGGTGCTGAGTATCTGAGAGTGTCCGGGGGTCATCTCAGGTGTTATCTCAAGCATAGCATGTCTCACTTGTGTTTTATGGCACTAGTCAGGCATCATCTCGAGCTTGATATGCTCCTGTACCCTGAGGCCTATGTAACAAAGAACTGGTGTTCATTTCAAGCTAGCTCCCTGACCAGGCCCGATAGCACAGGTCTGGTTGTTATATTGTTCTTGTTTTTTACCTGGACTGATCAAGGTGCCTTTGTGCATCTTTATCTTGTTCTCACTCTCACCTGAAGTCCTTAGTCCCAGATAGGGTTGTTTTGTCTCTAGTTTGCTTCCAGTTTGTACAGATCAAAGCTTTTTATGTTGATGAGTGTCTTAGGGATTTACTTCTGTGAACAGACACCATGACCAAGGCAAATCTTATAAAGGACAATATATATTTAGGGCTGGCTTGGAAGTAGAGGTTCAGTCCATTATCATCAAGGTGGAAGCATGGCAGCATCTAAGCAAGAACAATGCAGGCAGCTTACACTTCCACAATGCTTTCCATTGCTAAAAGAAGTTAGGACTGGAACTGAAGCAGCTCAGGATGATGCATAGGCCATGGAGCAGTGATGGAGAGCAGGCCCTGGACCTGTGGGTGTCGGAGAGATGGCTACTCCCTAGGCCCAGATACAGTGCTTTGAGTTTCCCTATACCAATATCTTCCCCATATGAACTTCTAAAGCATTTAAAGGGGCTGATCATGCAACTTCAGAACTGAAGGATTTGTATAACAGAGTACAAAAATAGTATATACAAAACGAGTCCCAGGAAAGATACAGTATTAATAATAGTAGAAGGCAGAAGCTTTGACCCTGACAAATGACTCATTGCAATGAACAGTTGAAAGTAAAGGTACTTGGACAAAAGGGTATACTGTGTGACAAGATTTTAATTTTAATTTTAATTTTAATTTTAATTTCTACTTCCTTTTGGGAGGAAGGGGGCAGGAGCAGAGGGTAGATGTAAGGAGACAGAGAAATGAATGAGATGGGGGTTTATGATGTGAAATTCAAAAATAATCAATATTTTTTAAAAAATAAAATAGGTTTTTGTTCCCTGGGAGTATTAGAAAACATAAACAAATAAAATGATTAATAAAAACAAATTTTAAAAAGTATTTAAATTTTTATTAGATATTAGTTTTATTTACATTTCAAATAGTATTCCCTTTCCTGATTAGTCCTCTGAAAACCACCTATCCATCCACCTCTCCCTGCTTACCAATACCCCACCCTACTTTCCTGACCCAACATTCCCCTACACAGTGGCATCAAGTCTTCACAAGACCAATGGTCTCTACTCTCATTGATGTCTGAAAAGACCATCCTCTGTGACATATGTAGCTGGAGTCATGGGTCCCTCCATGTGTAGTCATTGGTTGGTGGTTTAGTCCCTAGGAGCTCTGGAGTTACTGTTGGTACATATTATTGTCCCTCCTATATGGCTGCAAACCTCTTCAGTTCTTTCAGTCCTTTTTCTAGCTCCTCCACTGGGGATCCTATGCTGTGAGCCATGGCTATTTTGATCCCCCTTCTAAGAAGGACCAAAGTATCCATACTTGGGTCTTCCTTCATCCTGAGCTTCATGCAGTCTGTGAATAGTATATTGGGTATTCCAAATTTTGGGCTAATATCCACTCATCAGCAAGTACATTCCATGTGTGTTCATTTGTGATTTGCCTAAAAAAATTCATGAATTTATTATTTTTATTTTTTATTAGCTATTTGCTTTATTTGCATTTCAAAGATTAACCTCTTTCTGTGTTGTCCCACTGAAAACCCCCTATCTCATCCCCTCTCCCCATGCTCACCCTCCTACCCTGCAACTTCCTGACTTGCATTCCCCTATTCTGAGGAATCAAGCCTTCACAGGACCAAAGGCCATTTTCTGCTACATATGTAGCTGGAGCTGTGTACCCTCCATGTGTACCCTTTGGTTGGTGGTTTAGTCCCTGGGAGCTCTGGAGGTACTGGTTGGTACATATTATTATTCATCCTGTGGAGCTACAAACCTCTTCAGCTCCTTGTGTCCTCTCTCTAGCTGCTCCACTGGGGAACCTATTCTCATTCGATTGGTTGGCTGTGAGACATGGGTGGTTTAATCTACTTTCCAATAAGGGTCAAAGTATCTACACTTTGGTCTTCCTTCATCTTGAGCTTCATGTGGTGTATTAGTTGTATCCTCGGTATTCCCAGCTTTTAGACTAATATTCACTTATCAGGGATTGCATAACAAGTGTGTTCTTTTGTGATTGGGTTACCTCACACAGGATGATAGTTTCTAGTTTCATCCATTTGCCTAAGAATTTCATGAATTCATTGTTTATAATAGCTGAGAAGTACTCCATTGTGTAAATGTACCACTTTCTCTGTATCCATTCTCCTGTTGAGGGATATCTGTGCTCTTTCCAGCTTCTGGAGATTATTAATAGGGCTGCTATGAACATAGCGAAGCATGTGTCCTTGTAACATGTTGGAGCATTTTTTAGATATATGCCCAGGAGTGGTATAGCTGGGTCCTCAGGTAGTACACTATGTCTAATATTCTGAGTCTAATATACTGCCAAACTGATTTGTAGAGTGGTTGTACCAGCTTGCAATTCCACCAGCAATGGAGGAGTGTTCCTCTTTCTCAACACCCTATCCAGCATCTGATATCCACTGAGTTATTGATTTTAGCCATTCTGACTGGTGTGAGGTGAAATTTCAGGGTTGTTTGGATTTGTATTTCCTTAATGATTAAGGATGTTGAATATATCTTTAGGAGTTTCTTAGCCATCTGGTATTCCTCAGTTGAGAATTTTTTGCATAGCTAGTTTTTAACAGTGATATTTGGTTCCCTGGACTCTGACTTTTTGAGTTCTTTGTATATATTAGATATTAGCCCTCTATCGGATGTAGGGTTGGTAAATATCTTTCCCCAATCATTTGGTTGCCATTTTGTCCTATTAACAATTTCCTTTGCCTTATAGAAGCTTTGCTGTTTTATGAGGTCCCATTTGTCAATTCTTGATCTTAGAGCATATTGGTGTTCTGTTCATGAAATTTTGCACTGTGACCATGTGTTCCAGGCTCTTCCCCACTTTCTCTTCTATTATATTTAATGTATCTGGTTTTATATGGAGGTCCTTGATCCACTTGAATTTAAGCTTTTTACATGGAGATAAGTATGGATCAACTTTCATTTTTCTACATGTTGACTATCAGTAGAACCAGCATTATTTGTTGAAAATGCTGTCTTAATTCCACTGAATAGTTTTAGCACCTTTGTCAAAGATCAAGTGACCATTGGTATGTGGGTTCATTTCTGGGTCTTCACTTCTATTCCATTTATACACTTGCCTGTCATTGTACCAATACCATGCAGTTTTTATCACTATTGTTCTGTAATATAAATTAAGGTCAAGGATTGTGATTCTGCCAGAGGTTCTTTTATTGTTAAAAATAGTTTTTGCTGTCTTCAATTTTCTGTTATTCCACATAAATTTGGAAATTGTGCTTTCTAACTCTATGGAAAATTGAGTTGGTATTCTGATGGAGATTGCATTGAATCTGTAGATTGCTTTAGGTAAGATGGTCATTTTTACTGTATTAGTCCTACCAATCCATGAACATGGAAGATTTTTTTCATTTTCTGAGGTCTTCATCAGTTTCTTCAGAGACTTAAAGTTCTTGTCATACAAATTTTTTACTTGCTTGGTTAGAGTCACACCAATGTATGTAATATTATTTTTTTAGTATTGTGAAGGGTATCATTTCCCTAATTTCTTTCTCAGCCTGTTTATCCTTTGAGGATAGGAAGTCTTCTGATTTGGTTGAGTTAATTTTATATCCAGCTACTTTGTTGAAGTTGTTCGTCAGGTTTAGAAGTTCTCTGGAGGAATTTTGGGGGTCACATAAGTATACTATCATATCATCTGCAAATAGTGATAGTCTGATATCTTCCTTTCCAATTTGTGTCCCTTTGAGCTCTTTTGTTGTCTAATTACTCTGGCTAAGACTTTGAATAATATATTGAACAGGCAAGGGGAGAGTGGACAGCCTTGTCTAGTCCCTAATTTCAGTGGGATTGAAGTTTCAGTGGGAAGTTTCTCTCCATTTAGTTTGCTGTTGGCTACTGATTTGCTGCATATTGCTTTTGCTATGTTAAGGTATGGGCCTTGAATTCCTGATCTTTCTAAGACTCTTATCATGATGGAGTGTTAGATTTTGTCAAATGCTTTCTCAGCATCTAATGAAATGATCATATGGTTTTTTCTTTCAGTTTCTTTATGTAGTAGATTACTATGATGGATTTCCACATATTAAACCATCTCTCCATCCCTGGGGTGAAACCTACTTGATTATGATGGATGACCATATTAATGTGTTCCTTGATGTAGTTGGCAAACATTTAATTGTATATTTTCCTGTGATATTCATTAGGGAAATTGGTCTAAAGTTCTCTTTCTTTGTTGGGTCTTTGTATGGTTTAGGTATCAGAATAATTGTGGCTTCAGAAAATTAATTGGGTACTGTTCCATCTGTTTCTATTTGTAGAATAGTTTGAAGAGTATTGGTACTAGGTCTTCTTTGGAGGTCTGATAGAACTCTACATTGAACTTATCTCATCCTGGGGTTTTTTTGTTGTTGTTTTTTGTTGTTTTTTTGGTTGGGAGATTATTAATGACTGCTTCTATTTCTTTGGGGGTTAACGGAATGTTTAGATCATTTATCTGATCCTGAGTTAATTTTGATGCCTGGTCTCTGTCTAGAAAATTGACCATTTCATCTAGATTATCCAGTTTTGTGGAGTATAGACTTTTGTAGTAGAATCTAATCATTTTTTGGATTTCCTAGGTTTCTGTTGTTATATCTCTCTTTTCATTTCTGATTTTGTTGATTTTGGATATTGTCCCTGAGCCCTCTGGGTAAATTGTCTAAGGGTTTAATCTATCTTTTTGGTTTTTTTCAAAAACCAACTCCTGGTATGGTTTATTCGTTGTATAGTTTTTTCTGTTTCTACTTGGTTGACTTAAGCCCTGAGTTTGATTATTTCCTGCCATCTACTCCTATGTTTTTGCTTCTTTTTGTTCTAGGTTCTTCATCTGTGCTATTAAACTGTTTTTGTATGCTCTTTACAGTTTCTTTTTGGCAGCACTCAGATCTATGAGTTTTCCTCTTAGCACTGCTTTCATTGTGTCCCATAAGTTTGGGTATGTTGTGCCTGCATTTTCACTAAATTCTTAAAAGTCTTTAATTTCTTTATTTCTTCATTAACCAAGTTATTGTTGAGTAGAATATTGTTCAGTTTCCCTGTGTATGTGGGCTTTCTGTTATTTTTGTGATTATTGAAGACCAGCCTTAGTTCATGGTGATCTGATAGGGTACATGTCATTATTTCATTCATCTTATATATGTTTAGGTCTGTTTTGTGTCCGACTATATGGTTAGTTTGGAGAACGTATTGCGAGGTGTTGAGAAGAAGGTATATTCTTTTGTTTTAGGATAAAATATTCTATAGATATCTGTTAAATCAGTTTGGTTCATACATTCTGTTAGTTTCTCTGGGTCTCTGTTTGGTTTCTGTTTCCAGGATCTTCCCATTGATGAGAGTGATATGGTAAAGTCTCCCACTATTATTTTGTGTGGTGCAATGTGTGCTTTGAGCATTAGTAAAGATTCTTTTATGAAGGTGGGTGCCCTTGCATTTGGAGCACAGATGTTCAGAATTGAGAGTTCATCTTTGTAGATTTTTTCATTTGATGATTATAAAGTGACCTTCCTTGTCTTTTTTGATAACTTTAGGTTGAAAGTCAATTTTATCTGATATTAGCATGGGTACTCCAGCTTTTTTCTTTGGACCATTTCCTTAGAATATTGTTTTCCAACCTTTTACTCTGATTTAGTGTCTCTCTATGTGCCTAAGGTGAGTTTCTTTTATGCAGAAAAATGTTGAGTCCTGTTTACATGTCCAATCTTTTAGTCTATGTCTTTTCATTGGAGAATTTAGTCCATCGATATTTAAGAGATATTAAGGAAAGTGATTGTTTCTTCCTGTTATTTTTGTTATTAAATGAGGAGTTATGTGTATATGGCTCTCTTCTTTTAGGTTTGTTAAAAGAAGATTATTTTCTTGCTTTTTCTAGGGTATAGTTTCTCTCCTTTTGTTGATGTTTTCCAATCATTATCCTTTGAAGGTCTGGATTTGTGGAACAATATTGTGTAAATTTATTTTTGTCATGGAATATCTTGGTTTCTTCATCCATGGTAATTGAGAATTATGCTGGGTATTGTAGCCTAGATTGGCATTTGTGTTTTCTTATGGTGGATATGACATCTGCCCAGAATCTTCAGGCTTTCATAGTCTCTGGCAAGAAATCTGCTATAATTCTGATATGTCTGCCTTTATATGTTACTTGACTTATTTCCCTTACTGCTTTTAATATTCTTTCCTTGTTTAGTACATTTTGTGTGTCAATTATTATGTGATGGGAAGAATTTCATTACTGGTCTAAATTACCTGGAGTTCTGTAAGCTTCTTGTATGTTCATGGGCATCTCTTTCTTTAGGTTAGGGAAGTTTTCTTCTATAATTTTGTTGAAGGCATTTACTAGCCCTTTAAGTTGTAAATCTATGCTCTCTTCTATACCTCTCTTCTATAATCCTTAGGTTTGGTCTTCTCATGATATCCTTGATTTCCTGGATGTTTTGGGTTAGGGGCATTTGCCTTTTGCATTTCCTTGACTATTGTGTCAATGTTTTCTATGGTATCTTCTGCACCTGAGGTTCTCTGTTCTATCTCTTTTATTCTGTTATTGACTGATGATTTCTTTACTAGGTTTTCTATATCCAGTGTTCTTTCCCTTTGTGAATTCTTTATTGTTTCTACTTCCAGTTTTATATCCTTGATGATTTTGTTCATTTTCTTCACCTGTTTAGTTGTGTTTTCCTGTAATTCTTTAAGGAACTTTTGTGTTTCCTCTTTATAGACTTCTACCTGTGTACCTGTGTTCTCCTATATTTCTTTTTTTTTCTTTTTTTCTTTATTGATATATTTTTTATTTTCATTTCGAATGATTTCCCCTTTTCTGAGTCCCCACTCCCCACAAGTTCCATAAGACCTCTTCCCTCCCCCTGTTCCTCCATCTACCACTTCCCACTTCCCTGTTCTGGTATTCTCCTATACTGTTGCACTGAGTCTTTCCAGAACCAAGGAACACTCCTCCATTCTTTTTGGACCTCATTTAATACGTGGATTATGTCTTGGGTATTCAAAGTTTCTAGGCTAATATCCACTTATCAGTGAGTGCATAACATCATTGATCTTTTGAGACTGTGTTACCTCACTTAGTATGATGTTCTCCAGCTCCATCCATTTGTCTAAGAATTTCATGAATTCATTGTTTCTAATGGATGAATAGTACTCCATTGTGTAAATATACCACATTTTTTTATCCATTCCTCCGTTGAGGGACACCTGGGTTCTGTCCAGCTTCTGGCTACTACAAATAGGGCTGCGATGAACATAGTGGAGCATGTGTCCTTGTTGCATGCTGAAGAATCCCCTGGGTATATGCCCAGGAGTGGTATAGTAGGGTCCTCAGGAAGTGTCATGCCCAGTTTTCTGAGGAACCGCCAGACAGATTTCCAAAGTGGTTGCACCATCTTGCAATCCCACCATCAGTGGAGGAGTGTTCCTCTTTCTCCACATCCTCGCCAACACCTGCTGCCTCGTGATTGTTTGACCTTAGCCATTCTGACTGGTGTGAGGTAAAATCTCAGGATTGTTCTGATTTGCATTGTTCTAATGATTAATAATGTTGAACATTTCTTAAGGTGTTTCTCAGCCCTCTGAAGTTCTTCATGTGAAAATTCTTTGTTTACCTCCGACCCCACTTTTTAATGGGGTTATTTGGTTCTCTGTGTTCTACCTTCTTGAGTTCTTTGTATATATTAGATATTAGCCCTCTGTCAGATTTAAGGTTGGTGAAGATCCTTTCCCAATCTGTTGGTTGATGTTTTGTCCTTTTGACAGTGTCCTTTGCCTTACAGAAACTTTATAGTTTTATGAGGTCCGATTTGTCAATTCTTGATCTTAGAGCATAAGCTATTGGTGTTCTATTCAGAAACTTTTTCCCTGTGCCCATGTCCTCAAAGGTCTTCCCCAGTTTCTTTTCTATTAGTTTAAGTGTGTCAGGTTTTATGTGGAGGTCCTTGATCCATTTGGACTTGAGCTTAGTTCAAGGAGATAAGAATGGATCAATTCGCATTCTTCTGCATGCTGACCTCCAATTGAACCAGCACTATTTGTTGAAAAGACTATGTTTTTTCCACTGGATGCTTTCAGCTCCTTTGTCGAAGATCAAGTGACCATAGGTGTGTTGGTTCATTTCTGGGTCTTTAATCCTATTCCATTCATTCGCTTGCCTGACATTGTACCAATACCATGCAGTTTTTATTACTATTGCTTTGTAGTAAAGTTTGAGGTCTGGAATACTGAATCCCCTGAAGTTCTTTTACTGTTGAGAATAGTTTTAGCTATCCTGGGTTTTTTGTTAATCCAGATATATTTGAGAATTGCTCTTTCCAGCTCTATGAAGAACTGGGTTAGGATAGCATTGAATCTATAGATTGCCTTTGGCAAGATGGCCATTTTAACTATATTAATCCTGTCAATCAACGAGCATAGAAGATTTTTTCATTTTCTGAGATCTTCTTCAATTTCCTTCTTCAGAGATCTGAAGTTCTTGTCATATAGGTCTTTATTCTCTAGTAAAGCTTTTTGGGGGTCACTTAAGTATGCTATCATATCATCTGCAAATAGTGATATTTTGACTTCTTCCTTTCCAATTTGTATCCCATTGATCTCCTTATGTTGTTGAATTGCTCTAGGTAGGACTTCAAGAACTATATTGAAAAGATATGGAGAGAGGGGGCAGCCTTGTCTAGTCCCTGATTTTAGTGGGATTGCTTCAAGTTTCTCTCCATTTATTTTGATGTTGTCTACCGGTTTGCTGTATATTGCTTTTACTATGTTTAGATATGGGCCTTGAATTCCTTTTCTTTCCAAGACTTTTAGCATGAAAGGATGCTGAATTTTGTCAAATGCTTTTTCATCATCTAATGAAATGATCATGTGGGGTTTTTTTAGTTTGTTTATGTAGTGGATAGCATTTATGGATTTCCTTATATTGAACCATCCCTGCATCCCTGGGACTAAGCCTACTTGATCATGGTGGATGATCGTTTTGATGTGTTCTTGGATTCGGGTGGCAAGAATTTTATTGAGTATTTTTGCATCGATATTAATAAGGGAAATTGGCCTGAAATTCTCTTTCTTAGTTGGATCTTTGTGTGGTTTTGGTATCAGCGTAATAGTGGCTTCTTAGAAGGAGTTGGGTAGTGTCCCTTCTGTTTCTAATTGGTGGAATAGTTTGAAGAGTATTGGTGTTAAGTCTCCTTTGATGGTCTGATAGAATTCTGCACTGAAACCATCTGGTCATGTGCTTTTTTTGGTCGGAAGGCTATCTATGACCCCTTCTCTTTCTTTAGGGGTTATGGGTCTGTTTAGATGGTCTATTTGATCCTGGTTTAATTTTGGTAATTGGTATCTGTCTAGGAAAATGTCCACTTCCTCCAGATTCTCCAGTTGTGTTGAGTACAGGCTTTTGTAGTAGGATCTGATTTTTTTTTTTTAATTTCCTCAGTTTGTGTTGTAATATCTCCCTTTTCTTTTTTTTCTCTTTTTTTTTGTCTTTTTTTTCTATTCGATATATTTTTTATTTACATTTCAAATGATTTCCCCTTTTCTAGCCCCCCACTCCCCAAAAGTCCCATAAGCCCCCTTTTCTCCCCCTGTCCTCCCACCCACCCCTTCCCACTTCCCCGTTCTGGTTTTGCCCTATACTTCTTCACTGAGTCTTTTTGGAACAAGGGGCCACTCCTCCTTTCTTCTTGTACCTCATTTGATGTATGGATTATGTTTGGGGTATTCCAGTTTTCTAGGTTAATATCCACGTATTAGTGAGTGCATACCATGAGTCACCTTTTGAGTCTGGGTTACCTCACTTAGTATGATGTTTTCTAGCTCCATCCATTTGCCTAAGAATTTCATGAATTCATTGTTTCTAATGGCTGAATAGTACTCCATTGTGTAGATATACCACACCACATTTTTTGCATCCACTCTTCTGTTGAGGGATACCTGGGTTCTTTCCAGCATCTGGCAATTATAAATAGGGCTGCTATGAACATAGTAGAGCATGTATCCTTATTACATGGTGGGGAATCCTCTGGGTATATGCCCAGGAGTGGTATAGCAGGATCTACTGGAAGTGAGGTGCCCAGTTTTCGGAGGAACCGCCAGACTGATTTCCAGAGTGGTTGTACCAATTTGCAACCCCACCAGCAGTGGAGGAGTGTTCCTCTTTCTCCACATCCTCTTCAACACCTGCTGTCTCCTGAATTTTTAATCTTAGCCATTCTGACTGGTGTAAGGTGAAATCTCAGGGTTGTTATATCTCCCTTTTCATTTCTAATTTTGTTAATTTGGATACTTTCTCTGTGCCCTTTGTTTAGTCTGGTTAAGGGTTTATCTATCTTGTTGATTTTTTCAAAGAACCAGCTTTTGGTTTTGTTGATTCTTTCTATGGTTCTCTTGGTTTCCACTTGATTGATTTCAGTCCTAAGTTTGATGATTTCTTGTCTTCTTCTTCTCCTGGGTGAATTACCTTCTTTTTGCTTCAGTTCTTCTGTTAATCTTCTAGTGTATGCTCTCTCGAATTTCTTTTTGGAGGCACTCAAAGTTATAAGTATTCCTCTTAGCACTGCTTTCATTGTGTACCATAGATTAGTATATGTTGAACCTTCATTTTCGTTAAATTCTAAAAAAATCTTTGATTTCTTTTTTTATTTCTTCCTTGACCAAAGTATCATTGAGTAAAGTTTTGTTCAGTTTCCATGTGTATGTTGGCATTCTGCTGTTTTTATTGTTATTAAAGACCACTTTTACTCCATAGTGATCTGATAGGAGGCATGAGATTATATTGATCTTCTTATATTTGTTGAGGTCTCTCTTGTGACCAACTATATGATGGATTTTGTAGAAGGTACCATGAAGTGCTGACAAAAGGTATATTTTTTTGCTTTGGGATGAAAAGTTATATATATATATATATATATATATATATATATGTTAAATCCAATTGGTCCAAAGCTTTAATTAGTTTCACTGTCTCCCTGTTTAGTTTCTGTTTTCCTGATCGGTCGATTGGTGAGAGTAGAGTTTTGAAGTCAACCACAATTATTGTGTTAGATGCAATGTGTGCTTTGAGCTTTAGTAAAGTTTCTTTTATGAATGAGAGTGGCCTTGTATTTGGAGCATAGATGTTCAGGATTGAGAGTTCTTCTTGTTGGATTTTTCCTTTGACCAACAAGAAGTGACCTTCCATGTCTCTTTTGATGCCATTAGGTTGAAAGTCAATTTTATCTGATATTAGAATGGCAACTCCAGCTTGTTTCCTGGAACCATTTGCTTGTAGAATTATCTTCCAGCCTTTTATTCTAAGGTAGTTTTTTTTCTTTGACACTGAGGTATGTTTCCTGTATACAGCAAAATGTAGGGTCCTGTTTAAGTAACCAGTCTGTTAGTCTATGTCTTTTTATTGGGGAATGGAGTCCATTGATGTTCAGAGATATTAAGGAGTAGTGGTTATTGCTTCCTATCATTTTTTATTTTAATTTTATACTTGTGTGGTTATCTTCTTTTGGGTTTGATAAAAGAAGCTTAATAGCCTGCTTTTTCCAGGGTCTAGTTTCCCTCGTTGTAATGGTGTTTTCCCCCTATTATCTTTGTAGGGCTGGGTTTGTGGAAAGATATTGTGTAAATTTGTTTTTGTCGTGGAATATCTTGGTTTCTCCATCTATACTGATTGGGAGTTTTGCTGGGTATAGTAGTCTTGGCTGGCATTTGTGTTCTCTTAGAGTCTGCATGAGCTCCACCCAGGATCTTCTAGCTTTCATGGTCTCTGGTGAGAAGTCTGGTGTAATTCTGATAGGTCTTCCTTTATATGTTACTTGCCCTTTTTCTCTTACTGCCCTAAGTATTCTTTCTTTGTTTAGTACATTTGGGATTTTGATTATTATGTAACAGGAGGTATTTCTGTTCTGGTCCAGTCTGTTTGAAGTTCTGTAGGCTTCTTATATATTCATGGGCATCTCTCTCTTTAGGTTAGGGAAGCTTTCTTCCATAATTTTGTTGAAGATATTTGCTGGGCCTTTAAGTTGTAAATCTTCACTCTCATCAATGCCTATAATCCTTAGATTTAGCTTTCTCATTATGTCCTGGATTTCCTGGATGTTTTGGTTTATAAGCTTTTTGCACTTGGCATTTTCTTTGACTGTTGAGTCCATGGTTTCTATGGTATCTTTGCACCTGAGATTCTTTCTTGTATTCTGTTCTTGATATTTGCATCTATGGTCCCTGATTTCTTCCCAAGGTTTTCTATCTCCAAAGTTGTCTCCCTTTGTGCTTTCTTAGTTGTTTCTACTTCTGTTTTTAGATCCTGGAAGTTTTTGCTCAGTTCCATCATTTGCTTGTTTGTGTTTTCCTCTAATTCTTTGAGTGATTTTTGTGTCTCCTCTTTCAGGACTTCTGCCTGTTAACCAAACTTCTCCTGTATTTTTTTAAAGTGATTTTTCCATTTCCTCCTTATTGGCTACTAACTTCTGACCCATATTGTCCTGAATTTCTTTAAGTGATGTTTGTGTTTCCCTTGTAAGGGCTTCTAGCTTTTGATCATTTTTTCCCCTGAATTTCTTGAAGAGATTTATTTATATCCTTCATGTGTTCCTCTAACAGCATCCGTACCTGTGCTTTTAAATCCAACTCTTGTTTTTCTGGTGTGTTGGGGAATCCAGGACTTGCTATTGTTGGGGAATTGGGTTCATATGCTGCCATAATGCCTTGGTTTCTGTTAGCCATGTACCTACATTTGCCTTTAGCCATCTAGTTCTCATTGGTGTTAGATCATCTTATTGTCACTGGCAGGTGCTTCAACCTACTGTGGATCTTTAAGGTTATTTCTGCAACACTGGATGACTGGGTTTCCTCTGGCACAGATTACTGATATGTTGCCTTCCTCTTTTGTGCCTTTGGAACCCTGCTCCCTCTGTTGATTCTCCCGTAGGACACAGGTCCCGCGACCAATCAGCTTGCAGATGAACTGCCTATGTGTTCAGTTCCTGAGTGCAGGCAGACCCCTGGCAGTTTGCACACCCAGATATCTAAAGCTCAGGCTGATACAGTACCTAGTGATACTTTTCTGTTCCAGCAGGGAGTGATTATGGCTGCTGGGAATCTCTTCCTCTGCTGCTCTTGGGCAGGACACAGGCCCCATGTCTGGTGGACTGGCAGACAAATCTCCTATGTGCTCAGTTCCTGAGTGCAGGCAGACCCCTGGCGGTTTGCACCCCCAGAGATCTAAAGCTCAGGGTTATACAGTACCTCAAGACCCTTTTCTGTCCTGGCAGGCAGCGAATATGGCCGCGGGGAATCTCTTCCTCTGCTGCTCTCTGGGCAGGACACAGGCCCCACGCCCAGCAGACTGGCAGACAAATCACTTATGTCCTCAGTTCTTTGGAGCAGGTAGACCCCTGGCGGTTTGCACCACCAGAGATCTAAAGCTCAGGGTGATACAGAACCTAGTGACCCTTTTCTGTCCAGGCAGGCAGCAAATATGGCTGCGGGGAATCTCTTCTTCTGCTGCTCTCTGGGCTGGACACAGGCCCCATGCCCGGCGGACTCTCCTGTATTTCTTTAAGGGAGTTATTTATGTCCTTCTTGAAGTCTTCTATCATCATCATGAGCTGTTATTTTTAAATCTAAATCTTGCTTTACTTGTTTGTTGGGGTATCCAGGACTTGCTATTGTGGGAGAACTGGGTTTGCATGATGCCATGTCACCGTGTTTTCTGTTGGTAACATTCCTGTGTTTCCTTTTGCCATCTGGTTATCTCTGGTGTTACTTGGTCATGCTGTCTATGACTGGAGCTTGTCCCTCCTGTGGACCTGCTACCCTGTCTCAGCACCCCGGGAGACCATCTCTCCCCTGGCACAGAGGACTATGGATCATCCCAGCTCCTGAGTGCAGATGGAGCCCAGAAACACCCTGTTCCATCTGCTCTGTCACTCCTGTGCTCCCTGTGTTCCTGTTTGTGCCCACCTTGGACAGTCCATGGAGAGAGAAATCTAAGAAGAATTTTTTAAAGATGATTTTCTTATTGGTTTTACTTTGAGACTTGTGGTCTTCCTCTTGTAGTTTTCAGTCCTTTTCATTTTTTCTCAAGAGTTAATAATCACCGTAATTTGAATAAGAATGGTACCCATAAGCTCATATATTTGAATGTTTGGCCTTTAATTTGTGGAACTATTTAAGAATGATGTTTCTTTTTTGGAGGAGGTGTACCACTAGAGGTGGAATTTGTCCTTTCAAAAATCCACTCCATTATCTTGTTAGCTTTCTCTGTTCATGGTTGTGCTAAGATATGAGTTTTCAGCATCATGGTCTGGACTTTACTCTCTGAAGTATAAGCCTAAAATAAATACTTTCTTCTATAATTTGTTTTGGTCCTGACATATTTTCACAGCTATACAAGGTAAATAAGACAATGACTTAACTATAAGGTATCAATTGCAGTTTTGTATGCTATGTCCATTTATATGCCTATTGTATCAATATAAATATGTATTTTGTATTTTGTTAGTATCAGGAAGTTTTATTCATTGATTCTATTGAAGAATTGGTCTGTAATACTGCTCCAAGATTCTTTTACTCCTGCTATGCCTGTAAATCATACATTTGCTCTATTTGCTCTATGTAGAGTATCTTAAAATTCCTACATATTCTTTTATTTTTATTGGTTTTTTTTTTAATGTTTTCATCGAATGGCCTTATTCCTCTACTTTGTCTTCAAATCTTGACTATCATTTACAGGACCCCTTCTACCTATATGGTTCTCTACTGGGTTTTATAATTGAGTTATTGGATTTCTTTCTCTTTCTTTCTTTCTTCATTCTTTCTTTCTTTCTCTCTATCTTTCTTTCTTGTTCCTTCCTTCTTTTCTTTATTTTTTCTTCTTTCTAAAATTTTTTTTGAGAAAGGATTTCTCTGTGTATCTCTGACTATACTGAAACTCTCTACATGTACTAGGATACAGGTTAGCCTCAGATTCACACAGGTCCATCTGCCTCTGCTTTCTATGTGCTAGGATTAAAGAGGTATACCACTATACTTAGATAATTAATATTTTTCATTTTGGGTTTCAGCTTCAGTTTTTGTCAGTATTTCTATTGAATTTACTTCTAAAATCCTGAATTATTTTCATTATTTTACTAAGACATTTGTGGTTTCTAGAGCTTCAGTCAAGATTTTCTTCCTGCCCTCTTTAAGTGCATTCAGGTATGTATATACTCTTTAAATACCTTGAAAACTTTGATCCTGTTTATAATTTTTCTTTTAAATTCTGTTTCTTGGGGGTTCATCCAGATAATTCCCTTTGAAGAACACTCCAAATGGTGATCTTTAAAGACATATTGTCTTGGTCTTTTATTTTGTTCGTTTTTCTATTGAATCTGGTAATATGGAGTTGGTTCCTAGGTTTTGTGTCTAGTATGAGGTTCTGACCTGTATAAATTTAATGGAATTTTGGTTCTGAATTTTAATTATGTCCAAACTTGGTTTATTTCAGCTCAGACAGAAAAACTTTTTTGGTCAGTTCTTCAGATACTTATATTGATTTTTGTTTGGAGAGTATAAAGTAATTAAATCTCAGTGATTACTCATGTCTCATGAAAGGCTTAGTGATGGAGCATTTTTGTCTGGGTGAAGTACAAGAAAGGTCCCCAGTGTGTCTTCTTTCTGGGCATTAGTTAAAGAAAGGACAGCTTGGTTTATGTGGCTGAACATACCTACTAAGAAAGGAATCAATAGGTCTATGTTGGGAATCATGGTGCCAAATAGGAAACAGCAGAACCATTAAAAAGCATGTGGATGTAGTGTCCATTTAGTCATCATATTTCATTAGTTAATTTCAGCTTCTATAATATCTAAATTTATATTATTCTACAAAGTACAAAAGTTGTAGCTATAATATTTTTAATGTGTTTACAATGTTGAAAGCAAATACAATAGATTCACAACTTGGTTAGTTTAAAGCCAAAAATTACATCCATCCCATGAAAGGTTGAAAACATAATATCTGCAAGCAAAAGAACACAGTTTCTAAGTATGCCATGTTCAGCTCAAACAAAGAATGACTGAGAAATGTAATAAGAAAGGGTCCACATTCCTAAAACTAAAGAATCCCAAGTCCCTTCCCCAGGATTATTCAAGCAGTAACAACATTGGAGAGAAGAGACATTTGATAGGTGGGATACCTACGTACTGATGTAGCTTTGATGACCCTTCACCCATGCAGGGGTAGGCATTTTAGTGAGCTGCCTTTGAGTCATTCATGTTTCCATAAATAACACTTTACCCATGTTCCTGTAAATGTTACCTACAAGCTAATTGGTTCAGTAAGATAGACTTGGGTGACATTTTTTTCAGTCTACCACTATGACCACTTCTCTAGTATATGAATAGATATTTATTCCTATTTCATCAGGGAAAGTCACACAACACAGGGTTTCTGCTGTGGGTAGGGATACTATTTTGATACTAGAGAAAGGTAAGACTTAAATAGCACTTATGTGAAATGAACACTTTGAATCTTGCATTACTAGGTTAAATTTAGGTTATGTGACTTTCACCTTGGTTAACTTTTTTGAAAATCAAGAAACAATGGAAGAATTATAAACACAGTCCTTTCTGGTAATTGCTGCTGTCCCCTTCCCTCCAAAACAAGTTACATAGTTCTGTAGTCCTTTTCGTGGGGTATAAAAAAAAGAACTTCCAGATTCTGGATATTATAAATAAGGCTGCTGTGAACATAGTAGAGCATGTGTCCTTATTGCATGCCAGGGAATCCTGGGTATATGCCCAGGAGTGGGTTAACAAGATCCACCCAGTTTTCATGCCCAGTTTTCTAACGAACCACCAGACTGATTTCCAAAGTGGTTGTACCATCTTGCAATCCCACCAGCAGTGGAGAGTGTTACTCTTTCTCCACATCCTCCACAACACCTGCTGTCTCCTGAGTTTTTAAACTAAGCCATTCTGACTGTTGTGAGGTGAAATCTCAGGGTTGATTTGATTTGCATTTCCCTAATGACTAATGATGTTGAACATTTCTTAAGGTGCTTCTTAGCCATCTGAATTTCTTCATGTGAAAATTCTTTGTTTAGCTCTGTAACCCATTTTTAATAGGGTTCTTTGGTTCTCTGGAGTCTAATTTCTTGAGTTCTTTGTATATATTGGATATTAGTCCTCTGTCAGATGTAGGGTTGGTGAAGTTCTTTTCCCAATTTGTTGGTTGCTGTTTTGTCCTTTTGACAGTGTCATTTGCCTTACAGAAACTTAATAAGTTTATGAGGTCCCATTTGTCAATTCTTGATCTTAGAGTGTAAGCTATTGGCGTTCTGTTCAGGAACATTTCCCCTGTGCCCATATCCTCAAGGGTCTTCCTCAGTTTCTTTTCTATTAGTTTCAGTGTGTCTGGTTTTATGTAGAGATCTTTAATCCACTTGGAGTTGAGCTTAGTATGAGGAGATAAGAATGGATCAATTTACATTCTTCTGCATGCTGCCCTCCAATTGAACCAGTACCATTTGTTGAAAAGGCTACCTTTTTGCACTGGATGTTTTCCACTCCTTTGTCAAAGATCAAGTGACCATAGGTGTGTGGATTCATTTCTGGGTCTTTAATCCTATTCCATTGGTCTACTTGCCTGTCAGTGTACCAATACCATGCAGTTTTTAACTCTATTGCTCTGTAGTATTGCTTGAGGTCTGGGATACTGATTCCCCCAAAAGTTCGTTTACTGTTAAGAATACTTTTAGCTATCCTGATGTTTTGTTATTCCAGATGAATTTGAGAATTGCTTTTTCTAACTCTATGAAGAATTGAGTTGGGATTTTCATGGGGATTGCGTTGAATCTCTAGATTGCTTTTGGCAAGATGACCATTTTAACTATATTAATCCTGCCAATCCATGAGCATGGGAGATCTTTTCATCTTCTGGGGTCTTCTTTGATTTCCTTCTTCAGAGACCTGAAGTTCTTCTCATACAGATCTTTCATTTGTTTGGTTAGAGTCATACCACAATACTTTATATTGTTTGTGGCTATTGTGAAGGGTGTCATCTCACTAACTTCTTTCTCAGCCTGCTTATTCTTTGAATATAGGAAGGCTACTGATTTGCTTGAGTTGATTTTATAACCAGTCACTTTGCTGAAGTTGTTTATCAGCTGTAGGAGTTCTCTGGTAGAGTTTTTTGAGTCACTTAAGTAGACTATTATGGATACAGAAAATGTGGTACATTTACACAATGGAATACTACTCAGCAGTTAAAAACAAGGAATTCATGAAATTTTTAGGGAAATGGTTGGAACTGGAAAATATCATCCTAAGTGAGGTAACCCAAACATAAAAGAATACACATGGAATGCAATCACTGATAAGTGGATATTAATTAGCACAGAAACTCTGAATACGCAAGACACAGTTAGCATAGCAAATGATTCCCAAAAATAAGGAAGGAGAGGGCCCTGGTCCTGGAAAGGCTGGATCCAGCATTGTAGGGGAGTATGAGGATAGAGAAATGGGAGGGGAGTGATGTGGAATGGGAGGAGAGAAGCGGGCTTATGGAACATATGGGGAAGGAGGAACCAGGAAAGGGGAAAGCATTTGGAATGTAAATAAAGAATATAGAAAATAAATTAAAATAAATAAATAAATAAAAGGAACTTTGTGGGGCTGATAAATACCCAAGTGTTTGTGAGAATGACACAAGATTAACTCATATTTGCCAAAAAGAGAAAGAAGAGAATAGTCCTGATTTCAGAGTAACACTAAATTTCAGGAAGATCATAGTAAAACTGGTGTAGAATAGTAATCCATGAACGAACTGCCATGAGACTATAACCAGGTGGGAATTTTCTTCCTCTTTTCTGGGCTCTGAGCCAGATCTTACTGTGATATCTCAGTTTCGAGTGTGTTGCCATGTATGACCTCTGTGATGGCTTTGCTAGTACCTTAGGATGTAAGATTGGGAGGGGGTTGTGGGGAAGAGGGTAACCTGCCTTGTGTAGATTCATGACAAAAAACAAAAGCCTACACATGTCCTTATGGTTGTGACAATCTGGGCAGTACATTTTAACATATTTGATTTAAGATATATACTCCAAATCATAAGTTTGTGTCATAGTTTATGAAGGAAATAAGCATTCAGCGCTCCTTAGTTGAGAATTCTTTGTTTAGCTCTGTACCACCTTTGAAATAGGGTTATTTGATTCTCTTGTGTCTAACTTCTGGAGTTCTTTGTATATATTGGATATTAGCCTTCTATCAGATGTAGGATTTGTAAAGATCTTTTCCCAATCTGTTCATTGCTATTTTGTCCTATTGACAGTGTCCTTTGCTTGACAGAAGCTTTGGAATTTTAGGAGGTCTTATCTGTCAATTCTAGATCTTAGAGAACAAGCCATTAGTGTTCTGTTCAGGAAATTTTCTCCTCTGCTCATATGTTTGAGGCACTTCCCCTCTTCTATTAGTTTCAGTGTATCTGGTTTTATGTGGAGGTCCTTCATCCATTTGGACTTGAGTTTTGTGCAAGAAGATGAAAATGGATGGATTTGCATTCTTCTACACACCGACCTTCAGTTGAAACAGCACCATTTATTGAAAATGTCTTTTTTCCACAGGATGGCTTTTAGCTTCTTTGGCAAAGATCAATTGACCATAGGTGTATGGGTTCATTTCTGGGTCTGCAATTCTATCCCATTGATCTATCTGCCTGGATCTGTACCAATACCATGCAGTTTTAATCATGATTGCTCTGTAGTACAGCTTGAGGTCAGAGCCGGGCAAATATAGAGGGGGATGCTCACAGCCAACCATAGGAATGAGCACCAGGTTCTCAATGGAGGAGTTAGAGAAAGGACTAAAGGAGCTGAAGGGGTTTACAATCCATAGGAAGAACAACCTTTCAACCAACAAGATCCCTCACACCTTCCAGGAACAGAGCCACCAACGAAAGAGTACACTGGAAGGACCCATGGCTCCAGCCAAATATGTAGCAGAGGATGGCCTTGTCAGTTATCAATGGGAGGAGAGACCCTTGCTCCTATGAAGGCTGGATGCCCCAGTGAAGCAGAATGGGAGGGCAGGGAGGTAGAAGTAGGTAGCTGGGTGAGCACCCTCATAGAAGCAGGGGGAGGAAGGATGGGATAGGGGGATTGCAGAGGGGAAACCAGGAAAGGGGATAACATTTTAAATATAAATAAATAAAACAGCCAATGAGAGAGAGAGAGAGAGAGAGAGAGAGAGAGAGAGAGAGAGAGAGAGCAAGAATACTTATGTTGGAATAACATTATAAAAGTGGTAAGGAAATTCATTCTCTGGATAAACTCCAACTGAGCCTCATCCACAACACACATAGAAACTTGCTTCTGGCTTATGTCATTACTCATGCATAACTGCGGTGGCTAGAAGAGAGAATGTGGAGCTGAAGCTAGCCAGACTTTGTGAGAAGGAATTCGGAGGCTCCTACAGCAGAGTTCTCTTTTCCCTGTTCTCTGCTCCCAGCTTTGCAGTTTCTTAACAATCTTAGCTTGCTGGCATTGCACTTTTTGTCATCAGCCAGTCCTTAGACTCCCCCTATTTTTATGACTGCTAGAGAAGTGAGTGAAGTGTGAACTAGTTTTAAAACCTTCTGAAAAGAACTCTCTCATTCAGTTTAAGAATATTTTAAACTGCGTGACATTTCAGTAAATCCCACTATATTACTTAGTAAAGTTCTATAGACGTAAGTTCCCTGTTTTTAATGAAATGAATCAGCTTCTTAAAGAGATTGCTAAATAGGTGTTAAATTGTACCTTGGAGACTTAATTTTGTAAGATTCTATCTCCTTTTCATTGTTTTTCTTTATTACAGACAAGAGATATGAATTGGCTTCTACTAGAACACAGAATAATAATTGCTAAGTTTTGACTAACTTTAGTTTTTATCAAATATTTAGCCTCAGAATGTTTTTTTAATTGTCAATTCAATATTACTCATCTTATCTTTTTCATTTGCCGAAATTTAGTTTTAATCTCAATGATATTGTTATGACACATTATAATATATACAAATCTCTTCTGAACTCTCAAAAAGTTTTATGCAAGCTGACTGTAGGAAATCTCATTTTTATAGAATGAAAAAATATTTATACAATCTACCAAAGAACTATGTGAGTACTATCTTGTATTGCATATGTAGCATGGCAATATATTCTGCATTCAGTAATCCCATAATGTTATTGATGAATATTTCATAGTAATTAAAACTGAATAGCCACCTATTACTCATTTTTATGCAAATATCTTTACCACCTTCTATCTCCCTTTCCTAATGTTGATGCTGATGTGGATCCCCCAGGAACTAATATCTGTGTTGTTCCTGGTAGATTTGGAGATGGCTTCAAGAAATTTTTTTTCAATAAGACTCATTTTTAAGATCTTTGTGCTCACTAACCATCTACCATCATGCTTATGATAAATGTTATTCTATAGGTAATAATATAGAATTCTTGTAGGCTTGGGTACTAGTTGTCACAATAGATAGTCACCACTCATGTTCCTCAGAGGCAGAGAGAGAGAGAGAGAGAGAGAGAGAGAGAGAGAGAGAGAGAGAGAGATCTGGATTGAAAAAAGAAAGGTACTTAGTGCAGTCTACAAGGACAAGAAGAATGTCAGGTAACAGTGGTGCATGTTTTTAATCCCAGAATGTGGGAGGCAAAGCAGGTGGATCTCCAAATTTAAAGTTATATATTGAGTTTCAGAACAGCCAGGGATTCACAGAGGAACCCTGTCTTGATGCTAGGAGAAACACAAAAAGAATAGGGAAAAGAAAGTGTAAATATGCATTAAAACTAAAACTGCTAGGCATGTTATTCAGTTGTGATTCACAGAAACAATACAATAAATACTCAGCATCTCTCAGCCCTTAAGTGCAGTTCCCTTTCAGGAAGTCACACTGTCATCCACTTTCTTTTGTCTTCCAAATTCCTTTTGGCACTTCTTACTAATTAGGTAAAATCCTTTTTATTTTCTCCTTGTGTATTCCCCATTCACTAAGCTCTCCTTTAAATTTGAAGCTCAGCTCAGAATCAGAGTTTAATCACTAGAACATTCTATCAGAAACAAGCACAGGTAAAATTAATCTATGTTCCTTTTTTTCCTTCTACTTGTAGCTGACTGTGGAAAAGAAAAAAAAAGTCACCTTGAGTTAAGCAAATATATTGCTTTCCTGTACAATATTAAGAATGAACATTTTACTCATTTATATTTATATTTATTATTTTTATTATTTATACTTTATTATTGCTAAATTATTAATTATTTATTTCATAAATTATAATAAATATAGTAAAATTATGAGAGTGTTCATTCAAAAAAATCCAAGTTCTTTCAATATCCCAATTATTGTGTATATGGTTAAAAGGGAGTACTTGAGGTTATATTGGAAGTTACCAAATTCTGGCATTGCAACAACAAAATGAAACTTATTATAGGCATTTACATAATAATTCCATTGCACATCAGCTGTGTTCTGCACATGCAAAATGAATGAGGAATTTTTAATTAAAAAACTAGCATGTTAGGGCCACTCTGCATATGAAGAGTGAGTGACCCCATGTCTTGTGATGTGTGGCCTTCTATACTTTCTTTAAGGCTGTCATCATTAAGCACAATGTGATTAGCAGGGCAGTGTTACATATAACCTAATTGGTTGTTAGGCAATAGGGTTGCTGGCCAGTGATCAGTCTGGTCGGTTCTTTGGAATGCGTCCCCTCCTTCTTGTAGTCTGAAGAATGCAATTCAACCCATGACCCTTTTAAACTTCTTGAATTAACTCTTTCAATGGGAGACCTTTAGCATGGCCAAAATTTGGTTTGCATTAGTTACTGATCCTCCTTTTGTGGTAAGTAACCAGTGTTCCTTCCAGATAGCAGTATGGGACAGCAGGATATGGAAACCATATTTGGAATCTGTGTAGATGTAGAGGGATTGTCCCTGTGCCAGTAGAAAGGCATAAGTAAAGGCTATTATCTCAGCCTGTTGATTAGTGGTATGTGTAGGAAGGGCCTGTGCTTCCACCACCTCAGTGTCTGACACTATGGCATAACCAGCTTTTCCATTCCCTTCATATAAAAAGGAACTACCATCTGTGTACCAGGTATAAATGGCTTGAGGCAATGTGCCCTCCTGTATGTGTGAAGGATGAGGTAATAGTTGTTCTAAAGTCTCACTGCAAAAGTGAGACAGGGAGTAGTTAGAATTAGGTAGGGGAAGAAGATTGGAAATATTAAGAGGGGGACATGATTGGTAGGTGAGCATGGAATCTTCAATTAGCACTATTTGAAGAGAAAAAACTCTGGAGGGAGTCTGCAAGCCTTTGTAATTTAGGAGCTGTGACAGGTTATGAGAAGAATGCAAAGTTATGGGCGAGCCCAAGGGTAGTTTCTTTGACTCTCAAATAAAAGAGTTCAGCAGCTGCTAAGGTACAAATACAAGGTGCACATCCCTGGATGGTTAAATCTAGTCTTTTTGACAAATATGCAAAAGGTGCAAAAGAAGGTCCCAGTTGGTGACCTAAGACTCCAAGAGCAAATCCCTGCTTTTCAGTTACATAGAGGGAAAAAGGACCAGTCAGGTCAGGGAGATGTAAGGCTGGGGCCTTAAGGAGAGTCCATTGGTCTCTGAAAGGGCTTGGTAACAGGCTTAAGAAGTGGTTTATGGCAGGGCGGGGTGGCGCACGCCTGTAATCCCAGCACTCTGGGAGGCAGAGTCAGGCGGATTTCTGAGTTCAAGGCCAGCCTGGTCTACAGAGTGAGTTCCAGGACAGCCAGGGCTATACCGAGAAACCCTGTCCCCAAAAAACAAACAAACAAAAAGAAGTGGTTCATGGGTGGGGCCTAACACTGCTTCATATAAGGGTCAAGAAAGGAAGGAAAAGGAAGAAACCTAGGAACATAAAAAGCTACCCATTCCTAGGAATGATAAAAATCTCTTCCTTTGTAGAAGGAGGAGTTAAAGACTTAATCAGATTCTTTCTGTCTAAGGTAATAGCCTTATGGGTTGGGGTAATTATTAGTCCCAAATAGGTAACCTGAGGAGTGGACAGTTGGACTTTAGAAGGTGAGAACCTGTAGCCTCAACTGGAAAGGAAATTTAGAAGAGCACAGGTGTCAACTTAGCTAATCTCTAGAGATGGGTTATAGAGAAGGACATCATCTACATAAAAAATAATCTTAGATTTAGGGAAAGATGAAGAGAGTAAGTCGGAAGTCAGGGCCTGACCAAATAGGTGTGGGCTGTTCCAGAATCCCTGAGGCAGAACAGTCCAGGTAACTTGGGTAGAAACTTGGGTGTCAGGGTCTGTCCAGGTATCAAGAAGAATAGAGAAAAATGTGTCCTTGAGATCTAGGACTGAGAAATGAGAAGTTCCTGAGGGGATAATAGAAAGAAGTGTGTAGGGGTTAACTATAACAGGATGGACAGGGAACACTGCAAATTTAATATGCCTGAGGTCTTGAACCAGTTGATAGGTTTCTTAACTGCTAGTACAGGGGTGTTGAAAGGGGAAGAAGTGGGGCATAGGAGGTTTTTTGTTTTTTGTTTTTTCCTTAAGAAGACAGAAATGATAGGATTAAGCCCTCAGAGGCTATGGAGAGAGAGCAGGTACTGAGCTTCGGTGATGTACCTGGTAGTGTCCAGTAACTGGGTGACAACAGGAGAATGATATTTAGCAACAGAGGGGTTCTGGACATTCCAAACTCTGGGGTCCACCTGAGAAGCTGGTAAAGGAAACAACATGTTAGTTGGTGGGTTGACTGGCTAGAAGGAGAAGTGGAGGAACTGCTGAAGAGTTTGGGTCCAGGCAAGTGGGGGGACCAAAGGAAATAGAGGCTCCCAACTTAGCTAAAAGATCCCTTCCTAATAAGGGACCATGACATGTCAGCACTACCAAAAAGGAATAGGTGAGGGGTACACCCCTAAAAATGCAACTAAGTGGTGGGGTCTGAGGAGCATGATAAGATTGTCCTCCCAAACTGAAAATAGGAAAATGTGAAGATGAAGTGGGTCCCCAAAACTCCATCAGGTGGAGTAAGTGGCCCTGGTGTCCAAGAGGAAGGAGATGGGCTGCCCACATACCATGATAGTTACCCGGGGCTTACTACTGGTGATGAGCGTGGTCAGGTCAAGGGAACTTTGGCCCCTTCAGTCATCCATAGCCAAGTCTAGGAGGTCATCTGGAGGAGTACCTGGATGAGATGTCCCTCTGTTCTGTGTAAGATGAGAGCAATTGACAGTCCAGTGTCCCTCCCTACAACATTTAGAACAGAGTCCTCTTGGCTTATGGGGGTTAGGGCAACCCTTGTCCAATGACCTTGTTCACCACATCTATAGCAGGGAGCTGGTGGTTCCTGAGCCTTAGAAGGCCAGGGTCCTGGGGTAATGGCTGGAGTTGGTCAGACAGCCTTTGCCAACATGTGGTACTTTTGTTTTCAGACTTTTTCATCTCTCTCATGGTATACCTTGAAGGCCAGCACCAAGACTTCTGCCTATGTAGTTAGGGGCCCTCCTCACCAAGTGCCTACGGTTAGCCCTTATGTTGGGGTAGCTCAGAAGTTGCTTACTTTTCAGTAAGCATTTTCAGGGTCCAGATTAGTGGATTGCAATAAAGCCTTTGTGAAGCATTCTATAAACTGAGATAGATTCTCCTGCTTGTCCTGGGCAACCTCTTGGAGCTTTTCAAAATTTACTGGCTTTAAGGTTGCATTTTTAAGACCAGCCAGAAGGCATGTAATAAACCTGTCTCTGGTTAAAATACCATCTGTGGAATTGTAATTCCACTGAGGGTCCTGGTCAGGCACTATCTCAGATCCAATTGGATATGTCCTATCTGTCTGGTGAGTTTCATCTTCATGTGTTCTTGCCTTTTCTGAAACCCACCTGCATTCATCAGGAAGTAAGTTATTAGTAAGAATCATATGAACATCATGAAAAGTCAAGCTATAAGACTGAGTGATGTACTGGAACTCCTTAATAAAGCTGGAAGAGTTAGAAGTATAGGAACCCAGTCTACTTTCTATTTAAGAAAGTTCACTCAGTGAGAAAGGAACATGTACTCTGACCAGACCATCAACTCCAGCCCCTTCCCTTAAAAGAAGGACCGGTTTGGGGTCATGTGTTCTTGGAGGAGGAGAAGGACTTGGGGGTCTGGTCATAGCCTTAGAATGCATAATAGGAGAGGTAAAGAACGGCACCAGTTCAGGGCATTTGGAGTTACCTGTAGCTGGTACAGAGAGAGGGGAGGGATCTGGAGAGGTAGAGCTAGTAGGCTCCAGGCCCTGGTGATAAAGAGAAACTGAGGCAGCAGTTTGGGTTTTTGCAGGCCCAGCAAGAAGTCTGCAGTAGATGGGAGGTGGCTCATTGGAGGGATCAAGTATAGCGTCATCTAGTGGAAGGTGGGTAGGTTTCATAGCTAAGAGAAGCTGAGTTGGGGGACATGTAGAGCAGAGGGAGGGTTTAGAGTGGAGAGAGATGAAAGCTCGAACATATAAAACCTCATCCCATTTACCGGACTGCTGGTAACGATCGGGTCTAGCATGCTGTTAGGTGGCCATTTGGAATTATTATCTAAAGGGTATTGAATCTTATTGCAGAGATTTATCAGTTTTGACCACCTTAAATTTGGCATTATTTTCAGAGATTTGAGATTTTCCATGAGACATCACAGGGAGGTGCCTGGAGGTATGGTCAAAGACAAGTTAGTGCCCATAGAGTGAGAGGGAAGTAGGAAAGACGTTACTGAATAATTTGTAGCAGCATCTTGGAGGACTATTAACAACACAATTATGACCAAGCTAGAAACTCATGTTGTCACTAGATAATCTAGGGACCCTGCAGCAACATTTCCAGGAAATGTCAGGAAAGCAACCAAATCTGGCCCAGGATTTTCGGTAGCTCCAAGATCTAAAAGGACATTTAGGTTGCTTAGGGAGTCACCCAAGGGCCTATGTCCTAACATGAATGTCAGCCAGGAGTCTAGCCACATGGACTGGACATTGAAAGCCAACCCTTAGCCCAAAAGAGGCTGGCCAGGCCTTATCTGGGCTTAAGGGTCCCTCCAGTCAACAGGAGAAACTCCTTACCAACTAATACAGCCAGTGTATGTTTGTGGAAATTTGCAGTCTGGTACTAGGAAATGTGGAACTATTTGGTTGGTTGGCCAGGAGGCAATTCCATGTGGTAGTCTGCAGCACACAGCTCATGTGATAGGAGCCTGTGAGTCTCACAGCAGTGGCAGCAGCAATGGTCTGCGCAGTGGTGGGAATTCACGTGGTAGATGATGGCAGGTGGTAGCAGATAGAATCCACGTGGTATAGTAATGGCTGCATGCAGTGATGGTGATAGTGTCAGTTCTAGGCTGCAGTGGCATCTTCACAGCCACACTGGATGGAGACCACTGGTTGCCTGGGTCCACAGCTCCCCTGTATAGTGAGTCCCAGGTTTCAGCACCAATGCTGTGTTTAGTGGGTGGTGGCAGCAGCAGCAATGGCAGTTCCAGAAAGACCACACCAGTCCAAACAGTTCCACATGAGGTTTATTGAGAGGGGAAAGGGCAAAGGTAATGGTGGAAAGAGAAGACGAGAAGGGGGGTGCTTCTCTTATATATACACGTGGACAGTGACGTAGTCGCAGGTAAAGGTGAGTCCAATGGATTCTGGGAATATAGTAGCTGTTGCCTTGGCAACAGGTGTATAGGTAGCACTGTCACCTATGCAATATCACAGGTTTTGGAGGTTCTGGTACCAACATTAGTCTATGTGTCTTTCCCTCAGCCAATCAGGTAGATAATAGCCTAGGCAGCACTCACTTAATTTTCATATCAAGTATGCATAACAGGGCAAAAACAAAGTACATTTTCACTACACTCTTGCTTCTCGGCTTCTCAGAGTTACTAAGCTAGCAGAATAGATTTCAGTGTGTGTCAGTGACCAAGGCTGTTATGAGGCAAATTGGGTGAGGTATCACCTTCAGAAACTTGGGAGTTGAACAATAAAGAATTAATTTTGTCCTGAAAAAGAGTGAAAAACACAAAAATATTGCAGCAAACACACCTTAAGAATATACCACAGAATAGAAATACTGCTATGCACTCCATGTCCAGAAAGGGATACTATGGAACCTCTACCTATCCCTTCTGGAGAAAGGGACAAAGAAAGGAATGAGTCTTATATTCCGTAACAGGTAATCTCTTACATCATTAGATCTATTATTTTGATTGTATGCAGTTTATTCTTTCAATTCCTTAGTTAAGAAATAGAAATGTAATTTTTCCCATTGTGTAAAGGAGGAACAATTGATTGATTTGTCATTATAAGGGTTTCATAACCTAGAGAGGAAAAAAAATACAGATATTTTAAGCCACAATTACATGTCTGCAGGCTCTGAACAAGGTCTCTCCTCTACATGCCTATATATGCCAGGATCATTAGATTTTTACAGAATGGTATTCAGGTTTAAAAACTTAATATTAATAATAGAAAACAAGGTAATAAAATGGGGTCATTTTAAGTGAGTACTTAACTTCATTCTCTAAATCTAAAAGGACTAATTAAATACTTAAATTTCATATTCCAAAGCTAAATTTTTGAACAATTCACTTGCCAGCATATGAGAAAATTTAAACATATAAATATCAATTCTAGTTTTTAGTAATCAGTGCCCCAAAACTATACTAAAACGTATCTAAAAGCAAACATCACTGCTAGTTTAAAGCTAGCTCCCCATAACTCTATTGGTTTGAATTTCACATTTTCAATTTATACCTTAAAATGCCCTAATTAATGATTTAATGCATTCATTGAAATGTGAATGAATTAATATCATTCACTGATTTTTTTTGTCTCCTGTTTTTTTTAAAAAAAAGTTTTATTTTTATGACCTTTCTATACTTTAATCTGATCATATTGATGATCAGCTTTTAAAATTAGGTTTTGTTTTTATATAGTAAGTAAATGGAAGCATAGTTTTATGTATATAATTGATTATTGTTATCCAGTTTTATTGTTGCATGTTAATGGTATTATTTTGTAAGAAAAGTATCATGTAGGTAAGCATTTGGTTTTTCCTTCAAAGCATAGAATAGATGAGCAATTTTCATTAAGTAAGAAATATTATTAATAAAAAATAGTAGATTTTTTCTAGATCTGAGTCTATAATGTCATCAGTAACATTATAACTATAATAAAATTTATTCTGAACTATTGGACAGGATATGAGCTCATAACCAGTGACTGAAATTAATTATATTTTATAGGTTTATCCTGATTTCACATAGTTTGGTTTATAGCCACAGCCAATAAACAAATAAAAGATAATCTGTTTATTGTTGCTTGAGCACTGATTAATACTGTCTTAAGAAAGGAAAGTCGTTTCTAATAGACAGAATCCATGAGTTTGTTTAATAAATTTAATCTATGTGGAACAAGTAATTATGTAGCTCCTGCTCTTCCTTCTTATTTTCCATTTCAGTCTCCCTAAACATACTCATAGTTTTCCAGCAACCTGCCCATAGGCCCAATCATACCCAGAGCATTTCCATGCCTTAGGAACTAAATGTCTTGCTGTAGACCCAGGATTCCCCTAGTTCTTCACTAACATTCGACATTTTCTTGTACCATCTCCATTTTCTTCTGGCTTCACTTACAGCCCTCATCTTCAGTTAGGCATCAATAGGTAACTTTTATTCCCATTCCTGCCCTCCATTCCAATATCTTGAGATTCACCCTTAATGTCACAGACAATAGGACCCTCTAATCCAGGCCCTGGACATGTTCTATACCAGGAACCCAACTTAGATATCTAACTAAGACTCAGGATCCTCTAGTTATCACATATGGAAAGGATCCACAGTGGTAAACATTAACTATAGAACAGAACACATACAAAAAAGATGAGCCAAATAGCAATACTACGAAATACTTCAAACTTCAAGAATCCAGATGCCTACTTCCCAACACAAACATAAAGACATGAGTATCCAAAGCTATAATGCCTCCTTCAGAAGCCAATAACCCTATTAAAATATGGCTTAAGAAAAGCACTATAGTTAAAAAGAACAAAAGTACTGCAAATTAGTAAATATGAATATGTTTAAGGACCTAAAAGAGAATACAAAGAAGTACATTACTGAAGTCCATGAAAAAACAAATTTTTTAATGGAATAATGAAAACAATCCAAGATATAAAAATGGAATTTAATGAAGGAAAACCCAAACTAAAATAAAACTGAAAATAAAAACATAGGATGACAAACAAAATCTCAAAGGTAAAACTCACAAAAATGATAACAACATATAGAAGATGAGAGACTATCAGTTCTTTAACAAAAGAAAGAAGAAATGGGTAGTCTCTGAAAATCATGAAACTTTTCCCAAAATTGATCATATATTAAGAGAAATGAATTCTATCTCACCACCATGGATCAAGCTGGATATTAACAAGAAAAGAAACAGGAGAAAGTATACAAGCTCATGGAAACTGAACAACAAACTATTGAATACAAATTGAGTCAGAAGAGAAATCAAGAAAGAAATTTAATACTTTAAGGACTGAATGAAATAAAAGCACAACAAAGGAAAGCTTATGAGACACATGAAATTTCTAAGAAAAAAGTTTATAGTACCATAAACAAATAAATAAATGAAAAGAAATAATGGCAAAAAAGAGTAAAGGGGAGGAAATGACCAAATTTAAGGCCAATAAATAAAAAACAAACACAAAACAATAAATAAAATAAATCAATGAATCAATGAAGTGAATAATTAGTTCTTTGAAGAAAAATGTTGACAAGCCCTTAGCCTAATTAATCAAAATATGAAGAAAGAAAATAAAAGTAAATGAATTGGAGATTTAGAAAGAAACATAAAACAAATATAGGAAACTCATAAGAATCATAAAGACATTAAATTCTGTATGTCTGTAAGTTGGAAATCTTTAAAGAAATGGGTGAATTTCATGATATATATGACTTGTCAAAGTGAAATCAAGAAGTCAACATTTAAATGTATGCTATCCACTAGTGAAATAGAAGTAGTAATTCAAACTCTCTCAACCAGAAAAAGCTCAGAGCCATATAGTTTCAGCATAGTATTCTACCATAGCTTCAAATCAAGCATTAAGTATTTCTGCCAAAGATAAACTACAGTAATGTTTCCTAGTATTTTTAGGGAACCAGTATTACTTTGACAGCAAAACCAAGGACCAGCCAAGAAAAGAATAGTATAGGTCAATATCCCTTATAAAAATAGAGGCAATAATACTTACTAAAGTAATTATACAATAAATTCAAGAACAGATTTGAAATATTGCTCATTGTTGTTGTTGGTTTTAGCTCTGAGATTCAAGGATGGTTATAAATATACAAATTAATACATAGTCTATCACATATACAAATTGAAATACAAAACCCACCTTGGTTATCCCATTAGATGCAGAGAAGACATATGACATAATCCAAAATCAAATTATGATAACATTTCTGGAGATACAAGGAATACAAGGACATTCTTCAAAATAATAAAGTCAAATTACAGAAAGGTTAAAGCCATCATCATCCTGAAGAAGAGGCTTTGAAAGATTTAAGAGAGAGAAAGAGAGAGACAGAGACAGAGATACAGAAGACAGAAAGACAGATAAAGAAAGGAGAAAGAGACAGAGAGAGACAGAGACATAGACTGACAGAGAGAGAGAGAGAGAGAGAGAGAGAGAGAGAGAGAGAGAATGAGTTAAAGAGAGTTATTTCAGTTTTTTGCCTTTACACCTATTCAATATAATTCTTGGAACAAGAGAGATAATACATTCACAGGGGAATAAAAGGTATACAAACAGAAAAGAAATAAGTTAAGGTTTCTTTTTTTGCAGATGATATAATTTTACACAAAAAAATAAAAATTCTACCAGGAAATTTCTATATCTAGTAAACATTTACAACAAAGAAGCAGGATACAAAATTAGGACATACAAATATGTAAATTTTCTATATATTAATAGAAAACATTCTGATAAACAAATCAAGGGAAGGGTACCTTTTGTAATAACCTACAAATGTCTTGGAATAGCTTTAACCAAGAAACGAAGGACCTAAGACATTGAAGAAAACACCATGAGATAAAGGCATTTCCCCCAGGCATATGGTTCAGTATGATTAATATTACCAAAATGGAAACCCTACCAAAAGCAATCTATAGATTCAATGAATACCCATCAAATTTTTAACGCAATATTTCACAGAAACTAAAAAACAAACAAATAAACCACAAGACTCACCTTCATATGGGAACACAAAAACCACAGGACATCTAAAACAATCTTGAATAATAAAAGAAATGTTGGAAGTATCGAGTTGTTTATCATGCAATATTAATCAAAATTGCATGGAATTGTTATAAAACCAAGCACATTGATCAATAGAATTGAATTAAAGTGACTGACATAATTCAAGTTACCTATAGATACCAGATTTCTTGTCAAAGGAGTCAAAAGAACACACTTGAGAAAAAAGAGAATCTTCAACAAATAATCCTGTCAAACTAGATATCTATTAGAAGAATAAAAATAGATTCATATCTATTACCCACCTCAAATCTCTACTGGAAATGAATCAGTGCCTAAATCTGTGACCAGATAACCTGGTTCTGATAAAAGAGAAAGTTGGAAATAGGCTTCAACTCATTGGAAGGTTTTTCTGAAAGTGACACTGATACCACAGGAATTAAGAACAGCAATCAAGGATCCTCTGGCACAGAACTCCATACCTAGGAGCCACAGAGTGATAGCTAGACTCTCAGGATTGCAGACAGGCCTATAAGTACAGTTAGGACTACCACTACTACTCAGAGGAACCTGCCTGAGGAGCCTCATGATTTCTGTATGTGTATCATCAGAACCCTGTTCTCCCACCATAGCAAGCACTGGTTATCCCAACACACTAGAAAAGCAAGACTGATTTAAAACCCCTTCTCATGATGATGATAGAAGACTTTAAGAAGGACATCTATAACTCCCTTAAAAAATACAAGAGAACACAGGTAAACAAGTAGAAAACACTAAAGAGGAAACTGAAAAATCACTTAAAGAACTACAGGAAAACAGGAGAAGGAACTGAATGAAACCATTCAGGATCTAAAAAGAGAAATAGAAACAATAAAGAAATCACAAAGGGAAACAGCCTGGAGGTAGAAAACCCATGAAAGAGATCAGGAGTCATAGAGGCAAGCATCGGCAAGAGAATATAGGAGATTGAAGAGAAACTCAGGTGCAGAAGATACCATAGAAAACATTGACAACAGTCAAAGAAAATGCAAAAGACAAAAATCTCCTAACCGAAAACATCCAGGAAATCCAGCACACAGTAAGAAGACCAAACATATGGATAGTAGGAATAGAAGAAAATGAAGATTCCCAGCTTAAAGGACCAGTAAATATGTTTAACAAAATTATAGAAGCAAATTGACTTAAAGAAAGAGATGTCAATGAACATTCAAGAAGCATAAAGAACTCCAAATAGATTGGACCAGAAAACAAATTGCTCCAATCACATAATAATAAAAACAACAAATGTACTAAACAACAAAAGAATATTAAAAGCAGTAAGGGAAAAGGGGCAAGTAACATATAAAGGCAGACCTATCATAATTACACCAGATTTCTCACCAGAGACCACGAAAGCTAGAAGATTCTGGCCAGACCTCATACAGATCCTAAGAGAACACGAATACCAACCCAGACTACTATACCCAGAAGAGCTCTCTATTACCATAGATGAAGAGAGAAAGAAATTTCATTATGAATCCAAATTTATACAATATCTTTCCAAATATCTAGCCTTACAAAGGATAATAGGTGGAAAATGCCAACACAAGGAGTGAAACTACACACTAGAAAAAGCAAGAAAACAACCTTCTTCAAAAAAAAAAAAAAAAAAAGAAGATAACCAAACAAACACAAAAATAACATCAAATATAACAGGCAGCAGCAATCACTATTCCTTAATATCTCTTAACATTAATAGATTCAATTCCCCAATAAAAAGACATAAACTAACATACTGCATGTGTAAACAGTACCTAGTATTTTGCTGCATACAGGAAATGCACCTCAGTGTCAAAGACAAACACTACCTCAGAGTAAAGGGTTGGAAAATCCAAGATAATGGTCCCAGGAAACAAGCTGGAGTAGCCATTCAAAAAACTTTCAACCAATGGTCATTAAAAAAAGATAAGGAAGGACATTTCATAATCATCATAGGAAAAATCTACCAAGAAGAACTCTCAATTCTGAACATCTATGCTCCATATGCAAGGGCATGCACATTCACAAAACAAACTTTGCTAAAGTTCAAAGTGTCCCTTCCCCCACAGCATTGAGCTGGACTTCTCAGCCCATCCCATCAGCTGCGACACTCTTGGCTGCCAGCCCCCAGCCTTCCGCTTGTGTTATCTCTGGCTTTTGTTCCTCTGAGAACAATACAGCTGTTTTTCACCTTGACAACCAAGGCTGCCTCAGGGCAGTCTCACCTGGAGACAAGCAGAGACCTGTGAGACGTGAAGTCCTTTAATCCCAGCAGGCGACCCGCTGAGAAGAAGAGCCAACGAGTTCTCAGCCATCTCCTTGAAGTCAGGGGGCAGGGCTTTTCTTTAAAGGCTATATATTGACTAAATATTAGTAAAAATCAGTCTTGATTGGCAAATGTCGTCCTGACTCATTTCTCTTTCGTTGCCTCCCCCTTTATCCCCAGAATTCTCATCCAGGTCTCCAGTTCACATGTGGCCGTGGGCAGCCACATCAAAGCCCACATTGCACCTCACACAATAATTGTGGGGGACTTCAACACCCCACTCTCACCAATGGACAGATGAGGGAACCACAAAATAAACAGAGACACAGTGAAACAAACAGAAAGTATGGACCAAATGGATTTAACAGACATGTATAGAACATATCATCCTAAATCAAAAGAATGTACCTTCTTCTCAGCAGCTTATGGTACCTTCTCCAAAATTGACAGTCACAAATAATCAGTCACAAAATAGACCTCAACAGATTTAAGAAGATTAAAATGGATTTTCATCAGGCAGCCAGGCAGTTCTACAGCCTTCTGCGCATGGCCCACCAGGAGAGTGATCTCCCAGCAGTGCTTTCACTTCTGAGCATGGAGATGAGAACAGCTAGGAAAACCTCTAACATACAATCAGTAGAGCATCTGGGACAGAAGTCTTCCTGCTGCCATTTTCACTGGGGAGCTGGGCAGCTCCACATCCATCTGTGCACAGAACCTGCCAGAAGACAGTTGGTCTCCCAGGAGTACAGACACAGACTTACAGGCCAAAAGGAGGGACAAGCTCCAGTCAGAGACAGCAAGACCAACTAGCACCACAAATAACCAGATGGTGAAAGGCAAGCAGAAGAACCCTACCAACAGAAACCAAGGCTACTTGGCAACGTCAGAACCCAGTTCTCCCACCAAAGCAAGTCTCGGACACCCTAACACACCTGAAAAGCAAGAGTTGGATTTAAAATAGTATCTCATGATGGTGATAAAGGACTGAAAGAAGGACTTAAATAACTCCTTTAAAGAAATATAGGAGACAATGGGTCAAGAGATTAAAGCCCTTAAAAAGGAAATATAAAAATCCCTTAAAGAAATACAGGAGAACATGGATCAACAGGTAGAAGCCCTTAAAGAAGAAACACAAACATCACTTAAAGAATTACAGGAAAACACAAGCAATCAAGTGAAGGAACTGAACAAAACCATCCGGGATTTAAAATTGGAAGTTGAAACAATGAAGAAATCACAAAGTGAGACATCGCTGGAGATAGAAAACCTTGTAAAGAATTCAGGAGTCATAGATTCAAGCATCAACAACAGAATACAAGAGATAGAAGAAAGAACCTCAGGTGCTGAAGATAGCATAGAAAACATTGACTCAAGAGTCAAAGTAAATGCAAAATGCATAAAGTTTGAACCCCAAATATCCAGGAATTCTAGGACACAATGAGAAGACCAAGCCTAAGGATTATACATATAGAAGAGAGCAAAGTTTTCCAACATAAAGGGCCAGTAAATATCTTCAACAAAATTATAAAAGAAAACTTCCCTAAACTAAAGAAAGTGATGCCCATGAACATACAAGAAGCCTACAGAACTCCAAATGGACTGGACTAGACCAGAAAGTCCTCCCAGCACATAAAAATTAAAACACCAAATGCACTAAACAAAGAAAGAATAATAAAATCAGCAAGGGAAAAGGGCAAGTAACTTATAAATGCAGACCATTCAGAATTACACCAGACTTTCACCAAAGACTATGAAAGCTAGAAGATCCTGGGCAGATCTCATACAGACTCTAAGAGAACACAAGTGCCAGTCCAGACAACTATACCCAGCAAAACTCTCAATTACCATGTATGAAGAAACTAAGATATTCTATGATAAAAACCAAATTTACATAATATCTTCCCACAAATTCAGTCCTACAAAGGATAATTGATGGAAAATGCCAACACAAGAAGGGACTCTACACCCTAGCAAAAGCAAGAAAGTAATTTTTTTCTCATAAATGCAAAAGAAAATAATTACTAAACATAAAAATAACATCAAAATAACAGAAAACAACAAATACTATTCCTTAATATCTCTCAAAATCAATGGACTCAATTCCCCCAATAAAAAGACATAGAGTAACAGAAATATTTTTCATGTAAATCTTCAATTTTATCAGAAAATGTTTGTAGTTCCTCTTTCAGTTAATTTAGTAATTTTTTATGTGTACCATTTTATCTGCATTATTTTTCATGATAATCTTAAATTTTAACACAGTTTTCTATATATTTCTTCTATTTTATCAGAAATATTTTCCATGTAAATCTCTGTTTTTATCACAAGATGTTTTTAATTCCACCTTCAATTAATTTAGAAAGGTTTTTTATGTATACATTTTATCTGTATAATTTTCCAATGAAATAGTCAATTTTAACGTGTTTTTCTCTATATTTCTTCAATTTTATCAGAAGTATTTTCCATGTAAATCTTCAACTTTATCAGAAAGTGTTTATAATTCCACTTTCAAGCAACTTAGGAATACTCTTATGCCTACCGATATTATATCTATATAAAATTTTCCATTATAATGTTCAATTTTAATATGTTTTTCTACATTTTTCTACAATTTTATCAGTAATATTTTCCACATAACTCTTCCATTCAATCATAAAATATTTCTACTTCCTTTTGAAATTAATTTACTAATGTTTTTCATGTCTATGACTTTACTTTTTAATTTTCCATGAAAATTTTCAATTTTAATGTGTTTTTCTATATATCTCTTCTATTTTATCAGAAATAGTTCCATGTAAATCTTCAATTTTATTATGTTTTTACTTCCTTTTTCAATAAAAGAACATGCTTTTCAGAAGGAGGAGGAGGAAGAGAAGAAGGAGGAGGAGGAGGAGAAGGGGAAGGAGAGGAAGAGGAAGAGGAAGAAGAGGAGGAGGAGGAGGAGGAGGAGGAGGAGGAGGAGGAGGAAGAAGAAGAAGAAGAAGAAGAAGAAGAAGAAGAAGAAGAAGAAGAAGAAGAAGAAGAAGAAGAAGAAGAAGAAGAAGAAGAAGAAGAAGAAGAAGAAGAACAAGAACAAGAAGAAGAACAAGAAGAACAAGAACAAGAAGAACAAGAACAAGAAGAACAAGAACAAGAAGAACAAGAACAAGAAGAACAAGAACAAGAACAAGAACAAGAAGAACAAGAAGAACAAGAAGAACAAGAAGAACAAGAACAAGAACAAGAAGAACAAGAAGAAGAACAAGAACAAGAAGAACAAGAACAAGAAGAACAAGAACAAGAAGAACAAGAAGAAGAACAAGAAGAACAAGAAGAACAAGAAGAAGAACAAGAACAAGAAGAACAACAAGAACAACAAGAAGAAGAAGATTGAAATAGTACCATGCCTCCTACCAGATCACTGCAGATTAAGGTTGGTCTTCAATAGCAATCCCACATACACATGGAAGCTGAACAACACACTACTCAATATAACTTGGTAAAGGAAGAATTGATGAACAAAATTAAAGACTTTTAGAATTTAATGACAATGAAGCACAATATAGCCATTCCTATGGGACACAATGAAAGCTCTCCTAAGAGGAAAATTCATAGATCTGAGTGCCTCCAAACCAAAACTAGAGTGGCGATACACTAGTAGCTTAACAGGACATCTGAAAACTCTGGGCCAAAAGAAGCAAATACACCAATGAGGAATAGAGGGCAGAAAATACTCAAACTCATGACTAAAATCAATCAAGTAGAAACAAATAAAAACTATACAAAGAATAAACCAATCTAGGAACTAGTTATTTGAGAAAATCAACAAGCTAGATAAACCCTTAGCCAGAATAACCTTAGGATACAGAGACAGTATCCAAATTAACAAAATCAGAAATGAAATGGGAGACATAAAAACAGAAATGGAGGAAATCCAAAAAATCATGAGATCCTACTACAAAAGTCTTTACTCAACAAAACTGGAAAATCTGGAGGAAATGGACAATTTCCTAGACAGATACTAGGTACCAAACTTAAATCAGAGTCAGATAAATGTTCTAAGCAGTCCCATTACCCCTAATGAAATAGAAGCTGTCATCAATAGTCTCTCGATTAAGGAAATTCCAGGACTAGAAGGATTTAGTGCTGAGTTCTATCAGACCTTCCAAAAATACCTAATACCAATACTCTCCAAACTATTCCACAAAAGAAAAACAAAAGGAACACTACTCAATTTGTTCTATGAAGCTACAATTAATCTGATACCTAAAACACACAGAGACCCTACAAAGAAGGAGATCTTCAGACCAATTTTCATTATGAATATCTATGCAAAAATACTCAATAAAATTCTCACAAACAGAATATAAGAACACATCAAAAAGATCATCCATCATGATGAAGTAGGTTTCATTCTGGGGATGCAGGGATGGTTCAATGTATGGAAATCCATCAATGTAGTCCACTATTTAAACAAACTCAATGAAAAAAAACCCACATGATCATTTCATTAGATGATCAAAAAGCATTTAACAAAATCCAACACCCCTTCCTGATAAAACTATTAGAAAGATCAGGACTTCAAGGCCCATACCTAAACATAGTAAAAACAGTAAACAGAAAACCAGTATCCAACATCAATATAATGGAGATAAACTTGAAGTGATCCCACTAAAATCAGAGACTAGACAAGGCTGCCCACTCTCTCACTACTTATTCAATGTAATAGTCAAAATCAAGTCCTAACCACACCAAATAGACAACAAAGGAGATCAAAGGAATACAAATTGGAAAAGATGAAGTAAAAATATCACTATTTGCAGATGATACGATAGTATATTTAAATGACTTCAAAAATTCCTAAACTCATAAACCTGATAAACCACTTCAGCAAAGTGACCTTATATAAAATTAACTCAAACAAACCAGTGGCCTTTCTGTACTCAAAGGATAAAAAGACTTAGAAAGAAATCATAGAAACAACTCCCTTCACAATAATCACAAATACAAAATACCTTGGTGTGACTATAACTAAACAAGTGAACAATCTGCATGACAAGAACTTCAAGTTACTGAAGAAATACATTGAAGAATATCTCAGAAGAAGGAAAACTCTCCCATGCTCATGGATTGGCAGGATTAACAGAGTAAAATTGGCCATCTTGGCAAAAGCTATTTATAGATGCAATGCAACCCCCATCAAAATTCCAACTCAATTCCTCATAGGGTTAGAAAGAGCAATTCTCAAATTAATCTGGAATAATAAAAAACCCAGGATAGTAAAAACTGTTCCGAACAATAAAAGAACTTCTGGGTAAAATAGGATCCCAGTCCTCAAACTGTACTACAGAGCAATAGTGATAAAAACTACATAGTATTGGTACAGTGACAGAGTGACAGGTGGGTAAATCAATGGAATAGAAATGAAGACCCAAAAATGAACCCACACACCTACATTCACTTGATCTTTGACAAGGAAGATAAAACCATCCAGTGGAAAAAAAGATAGCCTTTTAAAAAAAATGGAGCTGGTTCAACTGGCTGTAAGCATACAGAAGAATGCAAATCAATCCATTCTTATCTCCTTGAACAAAGCTCAAGTCGATGTGGATCAAGCACCTCCACATAAAAGCAGAAACACTAACTAATAGAAAATAAAGTGGGGAAGAGCCTCTATCACATGGTCACTGGAGAAAATTTTCTGAACAGAACACTAATGGCTTATGCTCTAAGATCAAGAATTGACAAATGGGACCTCATAAAATTACAAAGCTTCTGTAAGGCAAAGGAGGGTGCCAATAGGACAAAATGGCAACCAACTAATTGGGAAAATATCTTCACCAACCTTGCATCTGACAGAGGACTAATATCCAAGATATACAAAGAACTCAAGAAGTTAGAATCCAGAGAACCAAATAACCATATTCAAAATGTGGTACAGAGGTAAACAAAGAATTCTCAGCTGAGGAATACTGAATGGCTGAGAAGCACCTAAAAAAGTATTCAAACCCTTAGTCATCAAGGAAATGCAAATCAAAACAACTCTGAGATTCTACCTTACACCAGTCAGAATAGCTAAGATAAAAACCTCAGGTGAAGATGTGGAGAAAGAGGAAAACTCTTCCACTGCTGGTAGGATTGCAAGCTGGTACAACCACTCTGGATATCATATTTGCAGTTCCTCAGAAAACTGGATATAGTACTTCTGGAGGACCCTGCTATACTACTCTTGGGCATATACCCCGAAGATTCTCCAACATTCAATAAGGACACATGCTCCACTATGTTTATATCACCTTTATTTATATTACCCAGAAGCTGGAAAGAACCCAGATGTCCCTCAATAGAGGAATGGATACAGAAAATATTGCACATTTATAAAATAGAATACTACTCAGCTATTAAATCAATGAATTCATGAAATTCTTAGGCAAATGGAGGAAACTATAAAATATCATCCTCTCTGAGGTGACCCAATCACAAAAGAACACACATGGTATGTACTCACTGATAAGTGGTTGTTAGCTCAGAAGCTTGAAATACTGAAGATATAATTCACAGATAAATTGAATCTCAAGAAGAAGGAAGACCTAAGTGTGGATTCTCTCATCCTTCTTCAAATGGGAAACAATATACCCACAGGAGGGGATACAGAGACAAAGTGTGGATCAGAGACTGAAAGAAAAACCATCCAGAGATTGCCCCACCTGAGGATCCATCCTATATACAGTTGCCAAATCCAGACACTATCGTGGATGCCAATAAGTGCTTGCTGACAAGAGCCTGATATAGCTGTCTCCTGATAGACTCTGCCAGTGTCTGACAAATACTCAGGGGGATGCTTTCAGCCAACCATTGAACTGAGCACAGGGTCTCCAAATGGAGGAGCTAGAGAAAAGACCCAAGGAGCTGAAGGAGTTTTCAGCCACATAGGAGGAACAATAATATGAAACAACCAGTAACCCCAGAGCTCCCAGAGACTAAATCACCAACAAACAAGTCCACATGGAGGGATCCCATGTCTCCAGCTGCACATGTAGCAGAGGATGGCCTTGTTGGACATCAAAGGGAGGCAAGGCCTTGGTCCTGAGAATGCTAGATGCCCCAGTATAGAGGAATGCCATGACATGGAAAAGGGAGTGGGTGGGTTCATGAACAGGGGTAGGAGGGATTTTTTAGGGAGTTTTAGGAGGGGAAACCGTCCGGAGGAGCCCTGACAGAGCCTTACAAATACAGAGGCAGATGTTAACCAACTATTGGACTGAGCATGGGGTCCCCATTGGAGGAGCTGGAGGATGGTCCAGAGGAGCTGAAGGGGTTTACAGCTCCATGGGAAGAACAATGATTTCAGCCACCCAGATGCCCCAGGACTCCCAGGGACTGAACCATCAACCAAGGGGCACACATGGTTCCAGCCAAAAAAAAAAAAATGTGGCAGAAGAAGGCCTTGTTGGGCATCAGTGGGAGGAATGGTCTTTGGGCAGGTAAAGACTTAACAGAGGGAAACCGAGGGGCAGGGAGGAGGTAGTATGTTGTGTGGAGAGGCATATATGTGGAGGCAGGGAAAAGGAGGGAGGGGAGGGGTTGGGGGTCTTAGGGAAGAGGGGATATCTGGAAAGGTTTTACCATTGGCAATGTAAATGAAGACAATATTTGTTGTATTCCTTAGCTGCCTGCAGCTATTATGAACTGGGTTGCTGGAACAGAAGCTAAGGGATGAATGGGAGAGGGGCGAAGGAAGGAGGGCCAAGACAATATTTCACTGATCAAGGCTGAGATTTTAATGGCAGTCAGAACTTTTAACAATTTGGGCAGACCCTTCCCCCCAGACTCTGGGTTGAGTTCTTGTGGAAGTTGTCTAGCTTCTCCTGGAGGTTCTTGTCTTGACTGCTTTGGCAGCTGGGTGGGTCACCTGCTTAATTCAGAAATTCAGAGACCTGGAGGAACAATGAGCTTAACCTTCACTCTGAGCACTCCACCCTAGGTGGAGCAGGATACTGGCTATCTGGAAGAAGTTAACCTTGACCATAGTCAAGTACACTCTTAGCACTCCACCCAAGGATAAATATTCCTGCTTTAACCTACTTCTCTATTATGTCCTAAAGGCAGATTTCTGTCTGAAGCCAGGGATTGTCCTTGACCAATGTCAAACTCAAACCATGTGCATGATTGCCCCAATATGACTCTGTACAAATATTCAATAAAAAATTTTTTTTAAATTTTCTTAGAAAGCCGTTACCAAAAAAACTCCTTTTTATTAATTTATTTAAAAAGAAAATATCAAGGGGAAATTATTTGAAATGTAAATAAAAATATATCAAATAAAAAATGTAAAAAAAGAAAATATCTAATAAAATTCATATTTAAAAAACAAACAAAGCATAAAAAGAGAGAATGTTTGGAAGGATAAATGGGAAGGGAGAGATGTAATTATATTATAATCTTAAAAAATAAAATATTGTAGCATCTAAGCTGAAAAAAAATATATCAGTCAATAAGTAAAACCTCAAGGAAACCATTATTTAGGCAAATTACCAGCCTGCTGTATATGATATTTTTAGCAATTATATATCTAGAACATATGAAGAACTTTAAAAACTTGCATATCAAGGAAAACCCCAACTGAAAAGATGAAAATGGCTGGGAAATACTTAAAGAGGAATTCTTCACAGATCTTGAAATGGCAATTTACAGCTTCATATACAAACATACAGACACGCACAGACAAAAGCAACAACATCAATAAAAGGATAATTTTTAAAAATCCTGAATAATAATAGATATACTAGGGTATCACCATCCCTAGTTTCAAGTTCTGTTGCAAAGCTATAATAACCAGAATTATATTGTCATACCCACAAAAAAAGACATGCTAATTAACAGATTTGGACTGATCATTCAGACACAACACCTGATTTTCTGATTGTTTTTTAATTTTTATTTTATAAGGAGGCTAAAAATACATGCTGGAGAGAGAGAGAGAGAGAGACAGAGACAGAGACAGAGACAGAGACAGAGAGACAGGAAGACAGAGAGGCAGAGAGACAGAGAGACAGAGAAACAGGGAGAGACAGAGAGGGAAAGAGAGAGACAGAGACAGAGAGAGAACTTTTAACAAGTGGTTCTGGTCAAGCCGGATGTCTGTATGTAGATGAATGCCAATAGTTCAGTTTATCACCCTGCACATAGCAGACCATGTAGATTTTTGTTTGTGGTTTTTGTTTTGCTTGGGTATTTTTTGTTTTATTGAGTTTTCTATTTTTATTTTCAATTTTGTGGTTTTTCTAAAGATAGAGAAAGAAAATGAACTTGGGTGAGTATGGAAGTAAGAAGGTTCTCAGAATGATTAGGTAGGGGAAAGAATATGATCAAAATATATTGTATGAAAATGTTTAGCTAATAAATTAAATTTAAAAATTAATATGTGCTAGAGCCAGCAAGATGTCTCACCAAATAAAAATTCTCAACCAAAGAGAAAACTCATTTCTAATAGTTGTCCTATGACTTCTAAAAGTGTGTTGTACACACACACACACACACACACATGCACACATACATATATAGACATGAATGCTAAATGATGTAATAAATATTTAAATGAAGCCTCTGCTCAGTTACAAAAATCTCATTGGAGCTTCATAGAATGAATTGGGTAGTGTTCCTTGAGTTTCTATTTTGTGTAATAGTTTGAAGAGTATCGGTATTAGCTACTCTTTCAAGATCTGATCGAATTTCCCACTAAACCTATCTAGTCCTGGGCTTTTGTCGTCTTCGTTGTTGTTGTTGCTGTTGTTGTTGTGAGACTATAAACAACTGCATCTATTTCCTCAAGGCTTATGGGACTATTTAGTTTACCTAATCCTGTTTTCATGTTGGTACCTGGTATGTATCTAGAAAATTGTCTATTTCATCCAGATTTTCAAATTTTGTTGAGTATAGGTTCTTGTAATAGGATCTGATGATTTTTTGAATTTCCACAAATTCTGTTGTTTTATCTCCCTTTTCATTTCTGATTTTATTAATTTGGGTAGTGCCTCTGTGCCCTCTGGTTAGTCTGGGTAAGGGTTTATCTATCTTGTTGATTTTCTCAAAGAACCACTTCCTGGTTTTGTTGATTCTTTGTTTTGTTGGCTCTTTTTGTTTCTATTTGGTTGATTTTTTTTTGGCCCTGAGTTTGATTATTTCCAGCTGTCTACTACTCTTGGGTGTATTTTGCTTCTTTTTGTTCTAGCACTGTCAAGCTGCTAGTGTAAGTCTCTCCATTTTCTGAGTTAGAGGGCAGACCGGAGGAGGTGAAGTGGTTTTTAGTCCCATGGGAAGAAAGATGATGTCGGTCAAGCAGATGCCCCAGGTCTCCCAGGGACTAAGCCATCAACCAAGAGTACACATGGTTCCAGCCAAAGGTGTAGCAGGAGAATGCCTTGTAGGGAGGGCATCAGTGGGAGGAGAGTTCCTTGGTCCTATAAAGGCTCAATAGATGCTCCAGCATGGGGAAATCAAGGGGTGATAGGTGTCAGTGGGTTGGGTAGAGGGGCATATTCTTGGAGGCAGGAGTTAGGCAGATGGGTTGGGGGTTTTCAAGGAAGGGGAAAACTGGGAAAGGGTATAACATTTGAAATGCAAATGAAGAATATATTCAATTTAAAAAGTCTCATTGGTTTGGTTTCATATCTTTTGTTTTAGTGTTTTGGAAATAGAGATGTTTTGCAGATACCAATTAGTCTTTATTTACAGCACCAGGTGGCAGTTATGCATTCCTTATTACCTGCCTCAATGTTCTGGTTCCTGAATGAAAGACAGAAATCCGATGCCTTGTATTTTAATATGCCTCAAACAGCTCAATGGTTGAGCCACTCCCAAACCTCCACATGGCTATCACTTCCCCTCAGATATTCCTGAGTTATTACTAAAATCTATATCCCATTGTTGTTGCCCTAGACACAGTGGGGGTGGTGAGGTCCCTTTCTCCAATCTCTTACAAATGACTATCTCTCTGTCCTGCACTTCTCAAACATGGTCCTTACTCCTTTCTGACATGGTGGTTACTATGCTTCTATTTCATGGTCTCCTGCCCAGGAATCCTAATGTCTCTCCTCTGTCTCCCTGCTAAACCATTGGCTGAAGGAAATTTTATTTACCAATCAAAATTAACTGGGGATCTCCATGTTATTTTGGGGACCAAATTAACATTGAGTGTCATTAGACCAAATCCACAACAGAAATGTAATTGAGATTTTGTTTTTTATTTTGATCTATGTATTCCAGAATCAAATGAGACTATACTCCTAGCTCATGTGAGCAGAGTATGTATGCTATGTTGTATTCCTACAACCCAATTAATGAACAAAGAGAATATTTTCAGAATTAGTATTCTGTTTTTTGTCTTGAAGGAGCAGAATGGCACTAAGAAATCATGAACCTAAAGAATAGGTCACTTTACTTTATAATAAAAGAAACTAAAACCTGAATGCAATGCATTATCCTGGAAATAGCAATAAAATTCTAGCAGTATGACTCCTGAAAATATCTTAGTCCTCTTACAAGGACTTTAATCATATCCTGGGGCATAAAGTTTTTATCTGAAGATTATCATTTTCCTCTTTATTACCCAATTAAAAGTTGATGAGCACAAAATTAGCTTAAAGTGCTTAGAAGACTATAAAATGCTATATATGTTGTAAAAAATTAAAAATCTGGGCTCATTGAGAAAACAAGGTAGGTTCTAATGACTAAAATAATTGACATACATTCAGTGATTTAATCATTATAGTTTCTTCTACAATCACACAACTAGGATCTAAATATAGACACTTCCCTGCAAAAATCATATACATTTATATTATATGATATAAATATTTATATGATATATATAAATATATATGTTAGATTTATAGCATATATATGTCAGCACATGGAAATTAAATTGTATACTTCATTTTTTTCAATGCAAAAGCAAGAAGTTTATTTTCTGATGCTTTGGGGTTAACCCTCAATCAGTCCCTTGAGGAAAGTGATGAGAAGTTGACCCCAAATGGTTAGTACAAGCAGTTTTTATACTTTTTAGGAGCACAGGTTAAGTTTAAAGTTGCTAGCCAAGGATATTGACCTTTAAATCTATTGGCTAGCAAGCATGACACATATTTGAACTCTACACGGGACTTTCTAGAGGGTCAGGTGACTATTAGTCAGTACTTTCTGAGAATTTTTCACTCAAAAATGTTCCTGTGAATGGAGAATGGAACGTGGCCTAGCCTTGACCCCAGGTGGGAGGGGGAAGCTGTATGGAGGGTGTGTGACTGGAAAACTCCTTAGGATCCTTCATTCTCCTCTTTTCCTTGGACAAGCTCCAAACCTGGAGCTATGCTCAGGGGTCTTGGATAACTAACTCATATTCTTCAGGTCCTGTCCTCAGGATCTCATATTTTTGGCACAGGACCATCAGCTGCACCACTCCTATGCTCTCTTTTATGAAGGCTATAAACTCTTTCATTATGCAGTGTCCAAAGGTTCACAATAGTAGAAGAATTAAGGGTCCTAACAAGGGGGATATGAGGTAGTTAACTAAGGGGAGGAGTTAAACCAATAATTGAACAAGCCCTGACTCTGTTCTCATTCTCTCTTCTGCTTGGCTAGACTTTCTCTCACCTTGGCTATTTAATCCCTGGAATGGTCTTCAGTGTGTGCTTCCTGATATTTCACACCCCCAAGTAGCACAGAAAAAGTGGTTGACCCCCCAAAACTGATGGGCTTGCTGCTCACTTCTCCCATTGTGGAGGCACACATATATATGGGGGTTTCTTACAGGACATTTCTCAACTTCGGGCATCTTCACCCTAAGCCCCACCCTCCAAGGCCCCTTCTGGGACATGGTTTAGATTCACAAGTACCTCATCTCCCACATTCGGGTAATCCCTCCCCCTGTGTCTCTAGTGTGTGTATATCTCAGGAGTAAAGGACCACCACTAACATACAGAGATCAAAGGCAAGGTCAGGCCACCAAATATAAGGTGGATGCCCCCCTGTAGTGGACCAAGCTATATCCCCAGTGGCTGAGAGTATTTGCCAAGTCGCTTTGGTAGGGTTGTGACGGTTGCTGAGGTTAAATGCCGTAAGATACACCATAGCTATCTAATTGTTTCTCTGGCCTTGCAGAAGGAGGTTGGTTGATCAGATGTCTGGCTGCTATCCAGTTGACATCAGGCACAGGTACTAGTGTAACATGAGTTACATGAAGCCAGGCAGTTACCCTATCTACTTTAACTGAGGTCGGGATAGTCAACAACACCAGGAATGGTCCTTTCTATTTTATTTCCAACTTTTCAGCATGATGACTCTTAAAATATACCCAGTCTCCAACTTGGTACTCTTGTGGAACTTCTGGGGTACCTGCATTATACAGGGCACTAAGATTAGGCCACAATTATAGAGAGCCATATTGGGGTGTCATGCCACCTGGTAGGAAAGACATTGACCAAGGTGAACTTCCTCTCCCAGCCTTTGTTGATCAGGGATGCTTGTGCTAACCAGGATCCTGCTCCACCTAGGGTGGAGCGCTCAGAGTGAAGGTGAAGTTCACTGTTTCTCCAGGTCTATGAATTACTGAGTTAAGCAGTTGACCTGTCCAGTTGCTGAAGTGGTGGAGCCAACGCCCAACAAACAACCAGACCAGTTCCCCAGTACAGATCCTGGAATTTGGGGAAGGGTCTTGCCTTACCTATATATATATATTGAGATCTCCATTAAATTTTGAGCTTTGAGCAGGAAATCTTGTCTTGGTTCATGTTTCTCCCATCACCCTGTTCCCTATCCCCAGCTTTTATTCCAGGGAATCCGGTAAACCATTCAAATGTAGCTGTGAGCATCTACAATTCCTGGTGATTGATCTGGAAAGCTTGCAATCGAGGCATGAGATCCTGGACAGCCTGACATGTCTCTCCGGAGAGAACAAGAGCCATGGTCAATGGAGTGGAGCGTCCCATATGGGATCTCAAAAGGGGTCAGGTTAAAATGGTAGGGGTGTTCCGGGCTCAGACCAGGGAAGAAGTACCACCCACTCAGTGCCAATCTCCAAGGACAATTTTAAGGTCGATTTTAGGGTTCTATTCATTCTCTCTACCTGCCCTGAACTCTGGGGACAGTACACACAATGGAGCTTCCAATTAGTCCCCAATATCTCTGCCAATCCCTGACTTGCCTTAGAGACAAAAGCAGGACCATTGTCTGATCCATTTACCTTGGGCACTCCAAACCTGGGGAAATTTTTCTCTAATATCTTCTTGGCTACCACAGTAGCTATTTCCTGCTTGGTGGGAAAAGCCTCAACCCATTCAGAGAACATATCCACAAGCACTAGAAGGTATTTATAACCATACTTTCCTGGCTTAACTTCAGTAAAATCAACCTCCCAATATACTTCAGGTAGTTCTCCCCTAGGTATTTTGCCCTGTTTGCTCTTGGCTGCAAAAGCATTTACTTGCTGATGTACCTCACACTGTTCTACAATATGTATATTATATATAGAGAGATAGAGATAGAGATAGAGATGATTAGATAGAGATAGAGATAGATAGATAGATAGATAGATAGATAGATAGATAGATAGATAGATAGATAGATAGATATAGATATAGATGATTAGATAGAGATAGAGATAGAGATAGAGATAGAGATAGAGATAGAGATAGAGATAGAGATAGAGATAGAGATAGAGATATACCTTAGATCCCTTTACTGCTTAGACAAGCTTCTTATGCCCTAAATGAGTCCATCTATGTATTTGGTCAGGTAAGTCCTCAACTTGCTTTCTGGGGAGTATAGTTTTTCCTTCTTGTATGTCACTGCCCTTGCTTCTTTGGTTAGTAGTTGGTAGGGTGGCTAGTGATGAGTCCTTTCTTCTTCAGTATATTCTAAGTAAGGCCATCCCTTAGTCCAGTTCAGTTTCCTAGCAGGTGTCTCTTGCAAATCCATAACTGCAATAGGCTCTTGCATAGAATAGGCTCCTCCACTTCTTGAGCCACTTGATCTACCTGATTATTGCCCCTGGCCACTGAGTCTCTTCTCTTCTGGTGTCCTGGGCAATGAACAGTATCCACAAGTTGCTGCCTTCATCAGGGCATCCAAGATATCCAAAATTTCCTGCTTGTTTTTTTTTTCCTTTGCCCTCTGATATGAGCAGTACTCTCTCTTGGTATATAGCCCCATGAACATGGGCTATGGCAAAGGCATACCTGCTATCCTGTACTGGCTGGTTTTGTGTGTCAACTTGACACAGACTGGAGTTATTATAGAGAAAGGAGCTTCAGTTGGGGAAGTGCCTCCATGAGATCTAGCTGTAAGGCATTTTCTCAATTAATGATCAAGGGGGGAGGGCCTCTTGTGGGTGGTACCATCCTTGGGCTGGTAGTCTTGGGTTCTATAAGAGAGCAGGCTGAGCAAGTCAGTGGAAGCAATCCAGTAAGGAATATCCCTCCATGGCTTCTGCATCAGTTCCTGGTTCCTGACCTGCTTACGTTCCAGTCCTCACTTCCTTTAGTGATGAACTGCAACATGGAAGTGTAAGCTCAATAAACCCTTTCCTCCCCAACTTGCTTCTTGGTCATGATGTTTGTGCAGGAATAGAAACCCTGACTAAGAAATATCCATATAGATGTTAATTTTCTTGCCAGACCTAAGTTCCAAGGCCTCAGTGAAGGCAATTAGCTCTGATTCTTTCGACAACATTCTAGGGGGGGGGGAAGAGGCTCCACCCAGATGACATTTGTGCCATCCACCAAAGCAGCACCCACTCATCTCTGACTTTCATGGAGAAAATTGCTCCTGTCTATAAACCAGATACCCTTGGTTTCCAGCAGGGGTCAGTTGGAGGTCTTTCCTCCAACCATGGATTCTCCATTTGAGCCAAGAAGTGTATCTTGGAGAGTAAGTCTCACCCCAGTAGAGGGTAGGGACAGTCTGGGATGACCATTAATGAATGGGATACACAGCCCATCCCTAAGTCTGCTGTTTTTTAGGTAGTTCATGAATATATTTTGGTGCCAGTGGCTCCTTGTACCCCAGATTTTTTTCTTGGTAATGGGGACATTGGCTTGGAGGAGTACTGAGTGTTAAGCCCCTATATCCACCAAGAATTAAGTGGGTTTCCCCTCCACTCTCAGAGTTACCCTAGTTTCAGGGAGGGAGTCTGAACCAAATCTCCCTTAATCACTGTCTTCACCAAGGGCTAATATCTTCACCATTTTGGGACACTTTTCCCAAGGCCTGGGATGTCCCCACCCCACCCCCCACCCCCGTTTCCATTTGTTGGGAAACTCTTGGGCCACATAGCCCCTTTCCTTGCAATATGTTCACAGGTCCTTTTCAAGGGTTTTTCTGTTTCTCTTTGGTTGTAGTCTCTCTTTCTGCTTTCCCTAACTACTGTAGCCAAGATTCTCTGTAAATTCCTTTCCTGTTACTGTTCTTTTTTATCTGCCATCTCCCTTTCATCCTCACCCTTTCTCTTTCTTTGTTCCTTTTCCTCCTATGTCTTACTGTTACAGTAGATTTTCTCAGCAACCTACACTAAATCATTCAACAACTTATCCTATAGTCCCTCTAGCTTCTGAAACTTTTTTCCTGATATCTCTATGAGCCTGGTCTTTAAAAGCCATAGTTACAGTAGCTTTGTGCTCCTCACTGCTGGGGTCATAGGGTGTATAGTGACATAATGCCTCCATGAGACACTGTAGAAAGGCTGCTTGTGACTCATCTAGTCCACTCAGGCTCACCTGGATAGAAAGATCCTGTGTCTGTTAAGACACTTGCAGACCAAGGGAATCGTTAGCCAAACAACATTCCTAACTTATCTAGGTGTGATTTGCCTCAATGGAAGCTTGTGAGGAACTGCTTTTGTTCTGAAGACCCCACCTAGAGAGTCTTTGACCAAAACAACCTTCCTAACTTATCCAGGTGTGATTCCGGATACAGTTCATACTTAATACTCACAAAGACTCATTTTTTAGACTCAGAGAGTTTGACACAGGGTCTCACCGGTTAGTTTACCAGGTTGGGACTAGGGGCTGCAGCTGGAGCTAATTGCCTGGTGCCTAGGGTGGCCCCGGGCATGGCACAGAGAAGAATGCAATGGGCGGACTAGGCAGAAGTGCTCTTGGAGGACAGCACAGGCCAGGCATCTCTCCAAGCTCTTCACAGGGACAGCAGACATGGGAACCTTCCTTCCTCCCAGGATAGCACGACAGTGGGGCCACGATGAAGAAAATGTTTAACCACAAGCGCCCTGGACGATGGGTAAACACCCTGTACTGCCTGAGAAAACTGAAGCTTTGACAGATAAATGTGATGCTTAATTTAAGATGTTAACTTGACTGGACTAGGGGATATCCAGAAAAATACATTCAGATTCAAACCGCCTCTGTGTGTGGTTGTGTCTGTTTGTCACCCGCCTGAACCTGTTCCTCTCCAGATATCCAGAATTTCCCCTCCGATTTAGTTCCCAGCTGGGACCATCCATGACAGATGACAGCCTGGTCAATCGATGGTGCCCCCACCCTGTCTCTGAAGGGACATTCTTTCTAACTTCCTGCATTATCCTCTCTTGCTCTTCATTCAGGAAGAGTACTCTCATGAGTTGTTGGATATCCCAGGTGGGCTAATGAGTAAATAAAACAGTCTCCAAGAAATTAATCAGCCTCCTTGGGGTTATCTGGAAATGGGGCAAGGGGGGTTGGTATCTTCTAGCTGTACAAATCAGCTGAAGAGAAGGGCCAATATTGCATTGCCTGATTCCCATCCTAATCTATGGGCCCATAGGCTCAGAGGGAAAAGGCCACTGTTGTATCAGGTGAAGTGACACTTCTGCTCAGGGTGCCCATGGCTGGTCTTGTTTCCAAGGGTTCCTCTCCTCCCTCCCTCCTTGCTTGAGCCAGAGGAAGGTGTGGGAAAGGGATGTTGGGTGAGGGCTCAAGGGAGATATCTGAGGAGCAGTTGATCCTTGAAGAAGAACCAGGACCATGAATGAGGAATAAGGGGGTAAAGGATCCATCAGCAGCAGATCTGCTGTGGAAGGGTCCTGGAAGATGTTCTTTACAGACTCATTAGTCTCTACAGGGTTCCTCTCATTCATGGCCAGGACCTGAAAGAGTCTTAGAAACAAAAAAGCTTTTATCCTCTATATTTTTCAGGCTCTGGCACCATGGCCCCGAACACATATGTGGCAAAGGATGGCCTTGTTGGCATCAGTGGGAGGACAGGTCATTGGGTCTGAGTGTGTTTGATGCCCCAATGTAGGGGAATGCCAGGGTGGGAAGATGGGAGTGGGGAGGGGAAGCACACTCATAGAGGCAGGGGAGGGGGTATGGGATGGGGGCTTCTGTAGGGGAGACCTTGAAAGGTTAAAACATTTGAAATGTAAATTAAGAAAATATCTTATAAAAAAACAAGAAAAAAAAATAAAAGCTTTAATCCAAGGAGGGGTGTCCTCCACTAGATCCTTCTAGGTAATTATATAGGGCACCAGGTCTTAGTACCAAGGGATCCTGGACTAACAATTATTTCTTCTACTGCTCTGAACATCTTCAAGTCAAATGGTCACCCTACTCTGAAGGTGGACCATTCAGAAGAGCAGAGAGTAACTTGATCTTTACTACTTACAAGTTTTCTCTTTTCCAGTGGTTAACCAGGATGTTTAATGGGGGTAGATTCCGTCTGCCCCATATCCAAAAATGTTGTCAGTCCAAGTCCAAGAACACAGAATGAGTAAACCAACACAAACAAACACAGAGTATGACAATCAACACACAGACAATCCACCGCTGTACAGGCACAGAAACAGCAAGACTCAATCCCCCACTGATCTTGCCATTTCCAAAAGAAACAGAGCCCTCCTGACTCCCTGCAGGGGGGTCTGAAGCATCCTTCAGACTCCACACAGTCATGGCTTTAAGGCACATCTGCCTGCCACAATTGATTGCATCAGACCAGTGATCTCAAGCCAAATGTGAAAGTGAATGACAGAGACAAACATACACACTTACAAGTAGGTGCCTGTTGCTGAGATTGCTGAGATTTTTTTTTCCTCTGATCTATCTAGTTAGTGGTCACTCTGAGGTCTCCTTGATTCCCAGATGAAGCCCTCAAATCAGTCTTCAGTCAGTAATACTTGATCAGTAGTACTTACTTTGAGATGGCCCTGCTGAGACACAGATCAATGCAAAAGCAAGAGTTTTATTTTCTGGTGCATTGGGGTAGCAATTAATCAGTCTCTTGAGGTGAGTGATGAGAAGGCAACCAAATCTTTGACTTTAAAAGAGGAAAATTGCATTACCTTAGAGGATATTACCAGGTGAACATTAAGTAGAAGAATTGACGGATTGAGTTCAGAAAGAACAAAATTTTAAGTAGTGGTAAGGTCTACATCAGGAAGGGAAACTGGATTTTTGCTATGATGAAAATTAGAACTAGACTAATAACAAGATAGTGAAAGTAGGATCAGAGACAATTTTAAAATGAACATTTTATGTATGTATTTTGGTTAGTGTTGGGGCCATAATAGTTCTTGTGCCCACATCTCACTAGGGAAAACATGAATTTTAATCACATAGGAGACTCTTCAATATGGAGATCACAAAATATCTGTTTGTTTTGTTTTTTGTTTTTTGGGGGGTTTTTGGGTTTTTTTTTTTTTAAACCAAGAAGGCAGGGAATGTATTTTGTTAATAACCTGGTGTACTGGCTGGTTTTGTGTGTCAACTTGACACAGATTGGAGTTATCACAGAGAAAGGAGCTTCAGTTTGGGAAGTGCCTCCATGAGATCCAGCTGTGGGGCATTTTCTCAATTAGTGATCAAGGGGGGAGGGCCCCTTCTGGGTGGTACCATCCCTGGACTGGTATTCTTGGGTTCTATAAGAGCCAAGCAGTAAGGAACATCTCTCCATGGCCTCTTCATCAGCTTCTGCTTCCAACCCTGCATGAGTTCCAGTCCTGGCTTCCTTTCCTGATGAACAGCACTGCAGAAGTGTAAGCTGAATAAACCCTTTCCATTCCAACTTGCTTCTTGGTCATGATGTTTGTGCAGGAAAAGAAACCCTGACTAAGACACCTGGTAAGCATTTTGCTATATGTGGAGGTAGATCTTGCCCATCTTTTTCTATAAAAGCAGACCTCACCTAAATTCCCAAGAATAATTGTACTAGATTCTTCCCTCACTAGACTACTACCCATCCTTAGGGGAAATGTCACATGCACTTTATGGCCTGCTAACCTCTGTGATATCTCAGTCACATTGATTCTAGATTCTAGAATCTTTTAGCTATAAAACCAACCCTAATAGTCAGAGTGCTTTGAAAAGGAGTTTCTATGTATATACAACTTAAGCTTTATTGTGCACTTGGAATTAGAATGGTTGTTCCCTGGAAACATTTTTCCAAGTTGTATTGTGTTTTATGTATAATGAACCAACTGGCATTAGACTCCATGAAATTGGACCAGGTTGACAAATTCAATCTGAGCTGGATTTTCATTCTCATCTCTTCATGGATCACTACCTCCACTGGCATCTTCATGTTATGACAAATCAAACAATTTTCCCAGAGGAAGTATTTCATGAATATAAAAATGAACTTGTTCTTGTTCAAACCTGACCAGCACTGTCCTTTCCATGTGTTTTCAAATTCTTCGGAAAGAACAAAGTATACAATATTTAAGCCCCAATTAAATTCTTTCATTCCTGCATCACCAAAGTAATATTCTCCTTCAGTACCTATTCAGTCATTATTTTGGAGACTTTTCACCTGCCCACTTGTCTGGGAAACACACATCTTCTCTAGAGGCCAGTTGAATAAGGGTTCTCTGCTCAAATAGTAAAGAGCCACACAATTCACTAATCTTTCAATTAATATTCCAGTAACTAAAAGTACAAAATTAACAAACTGAACATTTAAAAATCATAGCCTCAACTAGCTTCCTATTGTAATGACTTGAAGTAAGTTCTTCAAAAATCTGTCTCCTATTTTAAACATTTTTAAGGTTTACAGTAAGATAAATTTTATAGAAAATATACACATCTATATTTCTAATGTATTTATTATTTCACTTACTTGTTCCATTCTTCATTTAATCTCAAGCACCTTAAACATGAATTAGTCGTGGACTTGTTTCTCTAAAAGGCTTAAATGGAATTCTGATAGTGGAAGCACACACACACACACACACACACACAAACATGTAGGAAGATTTTACAGAAAAATACATCAGAAAAGGTATCAAAATCATGAGGTCTTGCTTATTTGGTCAAAATAGAAAACAGAATCACAGAAGGCACATGATGACAAGATCTGTTGCAACCTCAAGTAGGAACTTTTATTCCTAGAGAGGAAAACATACCCTATATACACTTCTCAGTGTTAAGATCCTCCATCCTACCTGAAAAACAAACACATGATGAGTAATTGGGGTTATAATAGGAATATGTGTTAAATACTAAATTTTCAAATACAAATCAAAACTCCAAATGAAATAAACAGGTAAGTGCTAAAAGGAAACACTGAAGGTACTATGGTTTTGCTTTAAAAGGATAAGAAAGAATCATAATCTCTTTACTTTTCAAATAAGAGAACCCTGAGAGATATAGAGATGCTAGAGATGCTCAGGATCTCAGAAGTTATAAGAGCAGATATAATCTAAAGTATACCACATATAGTGCTTCTCTCTCTCTCTCTCTCTCTCTCTCTCTCTCCCTCTCTCTCCTCTCTCTCTCCTCTGTGTGTGTGTGTGTGTGTGTTTGTGTGTGTGTGTGTTAAGTGGAAGAATAATCTCTAATTGGATAAACTTCTATTTTATAGCTTCCAATTTCTCAGTTACAGTGAAATGGAAACACCTTGACTTATTCTAGTAGAATAATGTGGTAAAACATTTTATGTAGATACTTTGATAATTATGTCTATGAAAAAATATAACACTGTCAAATGATTCAGGAATATTTTTTAATTCAGTTCACCATAGAATATAATTCCTTCTAATACCAGATATTAAGTTATTATGAGACACAAATTTTGATGCCTCTCTGGTAGTCAAGTTCATTTTAAATCCTGAAAAGTCCTTGTTCATCACTTACAGTACTAGCAAGTGCCACTAACTGCATGTCTATTGAGGACAATTTGCATAATTATGCAAATATGGTCACTTTTCAGTTCTCCTTGATTTTTATGTAACAGATGTATTATAGTTTGAAATGAAGTACTGATGTACTTCTTTGTCTAGCTAACAGAGTATCTGAACAAAAAGATTTGCAACCCCATTAAGAAAAAGTTAATTCATGAAGCTGGAAAAGTGGGAGAAAATGAATGTCTTACTAGCAGCACAACCAAGACTTTCTTCAGTTTCTCTCAGTCTGTGGTATTGTTGTAACTGAAGCAGACTCATGGAAATTCATCATTTTTAATCAATATCTGTAAAAAGAAGAATAAAATTGGCATTTAGCATACAATAATTTTAGTAATAGTGCTCTTTCTAAAGAAAAAAGATACAAAACTTTTGATAAATCATTTAATTGTTAATTGCTGAAGTATATTTCTTCTATTTGGCTACCTGAAATGTTTGTTTTCAACATCAAAATTAATCTACCAATGTCTATATGAAAATTTTAATTGTTCCAAAGGCATGTAAGAAAAAACCCAGGCACTCATAAATGATACAATATAGCTGAATTTTACAGTTGGCCTTGAGATGAAGAAAGTTTTTTTTTGTGTTTGTTGCAAGTGCAGTGAGCATTGCCAGTGAGTGATGGTTGTGCCTAGGCAGACTGCTGATGCTAGAATACAAAAGTGGAGAAATATCAGTCCTCTGATTTAGGGCTCTTAGACAATGGCGAGCAGTAAATTGATAGCCTGGAAACAAATCTTCTGGTAGAGGCCCATAACCTGATTCAGAGCTTTTGGGATTGATAGTATACTGTGTTATCAATCTCAGAACTGTAAATGGGACTACTATTCTTTATGAAAAATGGACCATATTAACTACTCTGACATTGACTAGATTGGAAACTGCAGAGACACTGAGGAAGAATACATGATTTTAGAAATAATGCTGTGCTATTTTATTTTGTAACTTGTTGGAGAGAGAACGAAAGCAATGCTAGTCTGCATATATCTTAAGGATGCAGTCTTGTAGACTGTACTGTTTTTATAAAATTGAATTCGATGGCAACATAATTAAGACTTTGTAACTCTAGGAAAGATGCTAATGGTAGGATTATAATTAGTCAACAATAATTCCACAAAACAGAAATGAACTAACATGTGCTGACTATATTGCTATACAATAAAAATTAAGCCTTGCTATGTAAAATAAGTTTTAAACAATGGTATAAATAAAAATCTACTACTATTATGTTTTAAATAATTTAGGGACTGATTTAGTTGTTGACTGCTGTGCTGATACTGGGTACTTTCTGATATTCCAAAAGACAGGCAGTACAAGCCACTGATCTTTAGAAGTGAATCAAGTCATGACCTGGAGAAATAGCATTTTTATTCAAAATGCAGCTTCTCCCCTTCATTGTCTTTAAAAAACACATTGAAGTTAACATTTTTGTTAACTTTTTTGTTAATGAAACAAATTCGCAAAAGACATTAAATCTGAAACAGTATTACATGTCATGAATACTGTTATTATTAATTTATCAGATCAATTTCATATATATGGCATTATATAGAATCTGTGAAGAACAAAAAAGGATAATTTTAACTCTATGCTTGTCGAATAGAAAATATTGTGACTGAAATGTTTCTTAAAATGTAGAATTTTGTTCTAGTAAGATCTTCAATAAAATGTTTTAAAATGTAAAACTGATTTGAGTCAAAATTTGCACTGGACAATCACTTAGTGTGCATTTCTCTGAGGGAGGATCACCTTTCCTGTTCCCAGATGTAGTCAGTTGCCAATAGTTCTTTTTCTTTAATTTTTTATTGGATATTTTATTTACTTACATTTTAAATGTTATCCCCTTTCCAGGTTTCCCATCCAAAAACCCCCTATACTATCTCTACTCCCCCTACTGTTATGAGGGAGCTCACACACACTGTATTAGTTTGGGTTCTCTAGAGTCACAGAACGTATGAATAGTCTTTATATAGTTAGGGAATTAGTCGATGACTTACAGTCTATATTCCAACTCCCCAACAATGGTCAGCAACAGCTGTGGATGGAAATCCAAGGATCTAGCAGTTTCTCAGTCCCATGAGGCAAGCAGGCAAGGAAGAGTGAGTAAATCTTCCTTCTTCCAATGTCCTTATATATCTCCAGCAGAGGGTGTAGCCCAGATTAAAGGCTGTAGGTCTCCAACAGTGGGTGTGGCCCAGATTACAGGAGTGTGGGTCTCCAGCAGAGGGTGTGGTCCAGATTAAAGGCATGTGCCTCCATGCCTTTAATCCCAGATGATCTTGAACTCAGAGATCTCCTTGTCTTAATCTTCTGAAATTCATAGCCACTATGCTTCAAGATCACCATGCCAAGATCCAGGTCAGAAACTTATATCTCTGAGCCTCCAGATTAGGATCATAGGTGAGCCTTACAATTCTAGATTGTAGTTCATTCCAGATATAGTCAGGTTGACAATGAGGAATAGCCACTGCACACACACACACACACACACACACACACTCCTATTTCACCTCCCTGGCAATCCCCTACACTGGGACACTGGGCATTCAGAGGACCAAAGACTTCTACTCCTATTGATGTCAGATAAGGCAAGCATCTGCTACATTTGCAGCCGGAGGCATGGGTCCTTCCATGTGTACTCTTTGGTTGGTAGTTTAGTTCCTGGGAGCTCTGGGGAATCTGGTTGTTTGATATTTTTGTTCTTCCTATGGGTTTGAAAACCCCTTCAGATCCTTCATCTCTTTTCCTAACTCCCCTACTGGGGTCCCAGTTCTCAGTCCAATGGTTGGCTGCAAGCATCCACATCTGTATTTGTCAGACTCTGGCAGAGCCTCCCAGAAGACAGCTATGATAGGCTCCTGTTAGCAAGCACTAGGAATCAGCAATAGTGTCTGGACTTGGTGTCTGTATACAGGATCAATTCAATAGTTCTTTGTGTAGGGTTGAGGCCTTCGACTTTGGCTTATCTACCAGTGCTGTCTTGGTTTAGTTTACAGTTGGAATATGACTCTAATGAGACTTTTTGAGTATAGATTCTAATATTACTAAGAAACACAATCTCACAGCAAATTCCCTGCTTCTTTGACTCCTAAAATCTTTCAGCTTTCTCTTTGTTTAATGTTTCCTAAGCCATAGGTTCAAGAGCACTTTATAGAATTACCCATTGGGCCTGGGTTCCACAATTCTCCATTTTGATTGGTGATCATTTTCTATGGTGGTCTGTTTGTTGCAAAAAATGTTCTCTGGATGAAGAGTGAGATCTACACTTACTTATGTTTATAAGGACAGATACCTAGAATGTAGTTAGAGGTTGTGCTTGTTTCTTAGAGTGGCAATTGGAGGTCCTGCACTGAGATACATGACTTCACTAGCCCTATGTCCAATACCTGGCATTAAGTCTCTGCTGTCGGGCTGATGTTAAGACCGATTGGAGCACTAGTTCTCAACCTGTGAGTAGTGACCCCTTCGGGAATTAAATGACTCATTCATAGGGGTTGCCTCCTAACATTGGAAAATACAAATACTTACAATTCTTAACAATAGCAAAATTAGAGTTATGAAGCAGCAACAAAAACAATTTTATAGATGGAGGTCACCACAACATGAGCAACTGTATTAAAGGGTTACAGGATAAGGAAGATTAAGAATCTTTGAATTAGAGAGATGTTAGTTACTGACAAAGCATGTGTGCCATTACAGCACCCATAAGATGGTTGTGCCATGCTCATCATTGCAGCATCTCATGGGCATTGCAGCTAGGTAGGACTGTTGTTTGCTCCCCCTGCTTTGAAAGTTTTCATAATAAAGTCTCTAAAATTAAAATAATTTAAAATCTGTACCACTATAAATCTTGATAGGTCTTTTTGATTAAAAACTCTAGTTCTTTATTTTGACTTTTGCTTTTGTTTGATATTGGAGAATGAACTCTGGGCTTTGTGCATGCTTAGCAAATGATAACATTGAATTATGCCCTCGACCAGTGTTAAGAAAGTGAAATGAAAAATTATATCAGCTGAAATATATATGTTGCTGATCAAAATAACAAAAACAATTATGTTTATAATTATTTTGAATAAAATGAAAATTTTAATTTAAGAGCATCTGAGTGACAATATAGGATTATAGTAAGTTAATATGCATACTAACAATAGTTACTTATTTTTGGATATAAATAAAATTACATATCAATTTCATTTTTATTTTTCATCTTAATGAGTAAAAGTACATGATACTCTAACTTGGCTAGTTAAGTAAGCACAAAAAAAAACCCCCTAGTTTTAAAAATAGCAATATCTGTGAATTAAGTGAAGAAAGTCCCCACTGTATACCTGAAACATATACAAAAATCAGTATTTTTACCATATATCAGATCTAGACTGTAATATTACTATATTCAAATGGCTAAAATATACTTACGTCATGTCTTATAGAGGAATTTATTTATTTATCTGTTTTTACCATGTTCTTCAAATCCTGGGGATAGTAAAGATGCAACAATTCTACAATAATAAATAGATAAATGTTAATTAAGTTTTTTGTTATAATATAGACCTTGTAAATACTTAGGAATTTTAAATAAAAAAAAATTAAGACAAGTTAATTTTAGAGTTTTTCATTGCTCAATGAAACCATATATTTGGTGGTGAATTTCCATGTGGTATATAGGCCTTAAGATAGATCTCTCCCTTATTCATGCTCTGAAATGGAGTCAAATGGAGCCGGCTCTCCCAGGCTTGCATCTTCTGTGTAGCTCACCTAAAACTTCCACAATGAGCAGAGACTGCCCTCCTGACTATTGCAACTGGCAGGGATAGAATCAGTTCTACTGCTCTCATTTCTCTACCGCCAGTTCTCAGTATCCTGCTTTCCCTTTACCCCTCATCAACTGTGGTAGGCAATAGAAGACCTGGCCCTGGAATCATGATGGCAGGAGAACTGGCCTTGTCCATTACCACTTGCAGGACTTAGGAGAATGGGCTCTACACCTCACCTGGGCAGCACAGTTAGAGTTGTCCCAGGATGTGCATGTTGCAGGTGAGCCAGCCCCCAGAACATGAGCACAGGAGAGTCAGCCCTGCTTCTTGTCTGCTGAGCAATGACATCATCAAGGAAGATGATCCCCCTCCTTTTGCTCTCAGTCCAAGTGGCAGGCAGACTTGTCCCTGATGGGGTTATGAGAACAGAAAAGTTGTCCCTTCCCGTCACCTGCTATAGCACTTAGGAGTGTAGGCCCTGCCTCTTGTCTGTTGTATGACAGTGTGGACAAGGAAAAGATGACTTCCCCTACCCTTGCCCATGGCCATCTTTGGTAGGGCAGGTGAGCTGCCCCTTGGTTCATGAAAGCAAAAGACCTATTTCTTCCTCTCACCTGCTGCAAAACTCAGAAAAGCAAACCCTGCAACATGCAGCATAATAGAGCTCCTCCTGGATTTGGGGGTTGCAAGTGTGCTAGCCTTGAGGGCATGAGTGCAGGAAATATGGTCCTGCATCTTGTCTGCTGGGCAATGGTCTCAGTATGGGAAAGATACTCTCATCTCTTCCCTGACCCCTCACCACCTATGACAGATGGGAGAGCTGGTCATTGAAGTAATGAGAGTAGGACAACTGACCATAGCCCTCACCTGCTGTAACACTTGGGGTCTCACCTGGGCAACAGGTTAGAGCTGGTTCTAGTTTTGCAGGTTGTGGAAAAACCCACTCCGATGTCATGAGAGCTGGTAGCTGACAATATCAGGCCTAGATCTAGACTTGTGAATGGCCCACCTCAACATCTGCCCAATTGATGCATTGCTGGAGTGCATGAAGTGGCTGGTTCTATAGATCCATACCAAGAGGATCTCCATGACACAGGGCAACAACAGGATATCAGAAAGATTCCCAGTACAGTCCAAATACTGATAGAGTAGTAGAAGTCAGAGGCCTCACAGCAAACTAATAAGTCATTGCAATTAACATTTGCAAGCAAAGAAATGTAGACACACTGTGACACACTACAACTTTCATAATGAAATATTTTATATTTTCCTTGGTTGTGGAGGGGAGGTTATAAGGGTATGGGGTAGGTACTGAGGTTGGGGAAAGATGAGTTGGATTGGTGTATATGGTGTGAAATTCACAAGGAACTAATAAAAAATTAAATGGAAAAATAGAATATAATATATTTTCTTTCAAAACTATAAACCAAAACAAAAACTTAGTCTTCTAAAATTTTAATAAATTTATGAGTGATGTAAAAATGATTGTTGAATATATTATGATTGAACCTATAATATAATCCTCATTAATTTAAGATAAAACAAATATATGACTTGTGAAAAGATAAACACATGATTAAAAAACCGACATGAGTATAAGATAAAAGGATGACACATTAATATTTAAACATAGATTAGTAAATGGCTAGTTATTTTAGACAAAAAGCAATATATTTCTTCTCTGATTATGTATTCATAAAATAACAATCATTTGTTTCATTTTTTTCCTTAAAGATATACTATTCATTTAGAATAGGTGAATAAACATTTTACTTATTATCTGTGAAATAATGTTATATTAAGTTACAAACTGATACCCCAGAGGAGGTATTGAACAAACTGTTTCTTATTATTAAGGATTCTTCGTACAGAGAGAAGACTTTTTATTTTTTAATAGAATGTTTTATTCTGTTATGCCTAATCATGTCTATTATAATTAATGGATGTTTTAGGATATTTTATCACACTGTAAAGCCCGAGATTGTGCTATTTATTGGAAAATTCTGTTTCTTGTTGTGGTGTAGTTTAGTCCTAGCCCATACCTTTAATGCAAGAGCTTTCAGTTTATTGTAAATGTGATTGAATAAAGTCAACTGTAGCTTAAGATATGGAGCAATATACCAGGTGACAGGGAGTGAACATAGGCAAAAAGAATCACGAAATAAAAGGAAGACAGGAAGATAGATAGAGAGATGCACAGGAAATAGAAGCAAGGGACTTCCAGTTTGAAGGGTTCTTTTAGATCGTGTGAAGGATAACTTCCTTTGGGGAGGTCAGATGTGGAAGAAGGTCAATGTGTGCTTTCTCTGCCTCTCTGAGCTTTTACCCCAGCATCTGGCTCCTGAATCTCTACTGCCAAAATTGAGCATTTGAAATTTTGTTATGAATAACAGATAGATATATAGATAAATAGATAAGATAGATAGATGATAAATAGATAATAGAAAGACAGACAGAAAGATGAAAGATAAAGGATAATAGATAAATTGATGATAGATGAATAGATTATTAGATACATAGATTATATAGATGATAAGTGTGATGGCTATTCCTGCTTTTCAATTTGACTATATCTGGAATGAACTATAATCCAAATATGGGGGCACATCTGCAATCCAGATCTTGAGGCAAAGTGGTCATAGAAATCTTAGGCTTAGGCAAGGTAGTACATGCCTTTAATACCAGGAGACAGAGGCAAACAAACCTCTGAGTTGAAGACCAACCTGGGACAAAGCAAGTTCCAAATTCAAATATGGTGGTACACACCTTTAATCTGGGACATACCTTCTGCTAGAGGCCTACATAAGGACAATGGGAAAAGGAAATATTTGTTCTTCATTTCACTTGCACTTACTTGCCAGCACATTCATTGGAACATACGTCCTCAGGATTTCAGTTTATAGAGAAGACCAGGTGAAACATCCAGCTTCTTGAGACTGAGCAACTACTAGATTCTTAGACTTCCCATTCACAGCTGACTGTTGTTGGGTTAGCTGGACTGCAGGCTGTAAGTCATTCCAATAATTTCGCTTAATATATAGAGACATTTCATAAATTCTGTGATTGTATATAGATAGAGACAGAGATAGAGATAGAGACAAATAATAGATGGATAAAATAGATAGATTATTGATAGATGATAGATAGATATAGATAGAAAGATGATAATAGATTATAGATAGATAGATTGATGATAGATAGATAGATAATAAATAGATGTTAGAAGGATAAAAAAAGTGATAGATAATAGATACAGATAGATGATAGATTAGACAGTAGATAAATAGATAATATATAGATAGACGATAGATCCTATTAAGTCTTCCTTCAATAATGAGAGTATATATACTCAGTGTCTTTTCTTTGTGCTTAGGTTCTTTCTTTTCCTGATATTGACAATTAAATGAGATGAGTTATAAACTAATTTTTGGGTTAGAGAAGAGGAAAGATTGTTAAAAGATAAGCAATACTTAATTTCCTTCTTATTCTAAATTTACACATAGCTGAATTCAAAATATATTAATATAAACTAATGTCTCTACTGCCATGTTTACCTGTGTATATGATATTTAAAGCAAGAAACAACAGGAAAGTGGTATCTGTTTCATTTTGGCTTTTTGTTCTGTAGAGAGTTGCAGTTTTCCTGACCTTAGAATTTCATACTAAATCCTAGATGCCTTAAGAGATTCTTTCAGTCCTCAGATTTATGACTAGGTTTAGTTATGACCTTCAAAAGTGGGAATAAAACAACTGTGAGATGGAAGATGGAAAGAGAATTTGTATATTTGAAGAAGAGTTCCTAGACTCTGCTATGGTTTATTGGAGTGTATCTTATTGCCTCTGGCAGAAACAGAGGAGGTAGTTTAGCTGAAAAAAGACCCACACTTAAAGAACTTACTGAAATCATAGTTGTATTGTATGACTATGTGGGGAACAACCTGTTGGTAGAGGCATATGACCTGAAGCCAAAAGGCTTTCAGAAGAATGGTTTCTGTATCATCTGTACCAAATGAAAATAACATGCATTAGAACAAATATTAGGCTTTTGTTACTGTTCAATTCAATAATCAAACCACAGTAATATATTTTGAAGAAATTTTTATCAAAAGGGATTAATATTTTACAATAGTAAGCAGGCAAAATTATGTTTTAGACTGTCATTATATTATCTGATGTTTACATGTATGTATGTTCTTACATCTGTATGTGCATACATTTGTGTGCCTGTGACACAATGGCCATAAAACTGTCATTAAATAGGTAGGTTAAAGTGACTTTTAGAATAAAGTATAATGCTTTAACAGTAGACTGTTATGGAACATTATAAACAAGTGCATTTGGAATTTAAAGATCAGACATTAATAATTTAAAGATTTTCAAACACAAAAAGTTTTAGGAAAGCTTTCATAGCAACACAAAGACCTATATTAATAAGGAAAGATTCAAGATAGAAAAGATAAAAGACTTGTCCAAGTTCTAGTTATTATTTGTAGAGTAAGAACTCTAGTCAATACAAAAGTATTTTAGTTAATATTTACATACTACACAGCATTCTTTGTAATTTCTTCCCACCTGTGAAAGACTCTAAAAATTTATGAGCGTTATGGAATCATTTTGAAAACTTTCACAGATGGAGATTATTGTGATCAACCTTATCACATATTTTTCATTATAAAAGTACAAAAGGGGACTAGGGATAGAGTATATTAGGGAAAGAGCACTTGTTTTAGAATAATAAGGACATGAGTGATAAATTATTCAGATATAAAAAGTGTAACATAAATGTAACAGGAGTTGTTTTCAGAAATGTAATAAGAAATGTAACAGGAGTTGTTTTCAGAAAATATTTTCAGATGTGATCCAGAAGATGGAACACACAGGAATATCTCAAAATTTGCTGATTGTATCAACTCTTCCAAATTGTGAAATGCCAGAGTCATGTAAATCAATTGCAAGACTCTTCAGAGATTGTGAAAATATCTAAAAACAGTGACTCAGCCTGAATTTCAAAAACTGAATGGCAGTATAGTAGATAAGGTAAAATAATAATGCAAACATTACTTGTTGAATGAGTTAAAAATCTGTACACAAATATTTTTTGAGAACCAATTGAGCATATTGCACCAGGTTGGGTGCTGGATAGTTATAAGATAGTGATCATGCCAGTATTTTGGGAACAGTAGGACAACTTAACCTGAATTATCAGGTAACAAGTGCTATTTTCAAGAACAAAACCACCTAGTAGAACAGAGATTGGAATCTGAGGAAGCCAAAGATAGCATGAATGACATAGTTCACCTGTGTCTTAGAGGCTGGAAAGAGCAAGCAGGCTAGGGAGCAACAGACAAGAAAACCACTAAAAGCATGGTTTGATCTGCTCTGATTTGTTTTTCAAAGTTTTTTTCTCTAACTATAATGCTATCCATAAATGAAACTTAAAAGTCATATTAAGTACAGTCTTATCCTCAGCTTTGTTACAGACCAAATGTTGTAGCCTTCTCGTCTTCTCTACCCCCATATCTAACAGATCACCCAGATCTCATTTACAGGACCATTCCTTTGTCTCAACTGCTGACTCCCATAGCATTCCATGGGAACCCACCAACCATGCCAGCCAGGGGACCAGGTAGGTGTTCTTCAGACCTTCAGTCTTTTCAGACAGCCTCACTTACCTCCTCCAATCCTATTCCTTAGTCTCAGCTAACAACTTCCACAGGTACTAGCTGGAAACCAGTAAGTCATGCTGGCCAGAAAAGCAAATATATTAATGAAGCAGATAGGCAATCTTCAGACCTTCACTCTCCCATATTCCTTCCAACCCCAATGTTTTTGACAAAATCATAGTCTTATTCCTAGATTTGCAGTAAACTAACACCTGTTGCCTCTTCTGTTTCCCTGTTCTCATTTTCAGTGTATTAAGCATATCCTGATAGAACATACTGCTTTCCTACCTCCTATGGACCTCTCACCATACCTTCCTTCTAGTCTATCTCCATCTCTAAGTGTCAACTCCCAACACCAAGAAATACATTTAACTTGAATCCCCAGTGCCTACACATGACATGATCCAAGAAGCATTTCCTACAGGCCAACCCATAGCCACACAACTCATCTAAGAACCAGAAAGGGCTTCAGAGACTAGGGAATGGATCACCCAAACAAAGTCAAGACCAGATATCAGCACTTAGGATTACAATTATTTCAAACACAGAAGCATAAGAGCATAATCAAAAAGAGCCAGAACAATACATCTCCATGAAAGACAAGCAACCCTACTACAATAAGCTCTGAAAGATGCAAGTATAATTTAAATGCAAGTAAACTGCTTCAAAATAATCTTTATAAACATATAGGGGTCCTTAAAGAAGAAATGAATATATCTTTTAAAGAAATCTATGAAAAATACAAACAGTAGAATGAAATGAAAAAAAAATATCAAGACTTGAAAGTGGAAATATAATCAAGAAAGGAAATCCAAAGTGAAGGACAACTGGAAATGAATAATTGGGGAACTCAAGCAGGAAACTTAGAGGCAAGCTCCACCAAGACATTATCAGAGATAGAAGAAAGAATTGAAGAGGCATTGAATACAAGATAGAATAAATGAATACTATAGTCAAAGAAAATGTTAAATATAAATAAACCTAGGCCTGACACATGCAGGAAATCTCTGACACTATGAAAAGAACAAATCTATGAATAATAGATATAGAGAATGGAAAAGAACCCAGGTCAAACTCACAAAAAAAATATTTTCGTCAAAATCATGGTAGAAAATTTGTTCCTAAAGAAGGAGGCGCCTATTAAGTTACAAAAAGCATACAAAACTTCAAGTAGACTAGACCAAAAAAATATTTTCTCAGTGCATAATAATCAATATTCAACATACAGAATAGAGAAAGAATATTAAATTACACAAAGAAAAAGGTCAAATACCATATGAAACCAGGTTTGTTAGGTTAACACCTGACATTATAGTTGAGACTATAAAAACTAGAAGAGTCCAGATAGATGTTCAAGAACCTCTAAAAGACAGTTCAGACTGCCATACCCAGAAAAACTTTCAATCTCAATAAATGGAAAAAGAAAAACATTTCATGATAAAATAATTTAATTAGTATTTTTCTACAAATCCAATGGAATAGAATTGAAGACCCAGAAATAAAAGCACACGTGGACATGAATCTTTGACAAAGAAGTCAAAAATATAAAATGGAAAAAAAACTGTCTTTGATAAATGGTGCTGGCCTGTCAATTGGTATATAGAAAAGTGAAAATTGATCCATATTTGTCATTCTACACAAAGCTCAACTCCAAGTGGATCAAAGACCTCATCATAAAACTAGATATACTGAGTATAATAGGAGAGAAAGTGGGAAAGAGACTCAAACTCATTGGTACAGGGGGAAATTTCCTGAACAGAACTCCAATGGCTCACATTCTAAGATGAAGAATTGATAAATGGGACCTCATGAAACTGGAAAACTATTGTAAGGCAAAAGACATAGTCAATAGGACAAATTGGGAAACTATAGATTGGGGAAAAAAACTTCACTAACCCCACATCCAATAGAGGGCTAATATCAAAAAATATATAAAGAACTCAAAAGCTAACCACCCAGAAAACAAACAACCCAATCAAAAAGTAGGGCATGGAACACAACAGAGAATTCATAACCGAGGAATCTCAAATGGCTGAGAAGCACTTAAACAAATCTACAAAGTCTTTAATGATCAGGGAAATATAAGTCCAACTGACTCTGAGATTCAACCTTATACCAATCAGAATGGCTAAGATCCAAAACTCTGGTAACACCACATGCTGCCAAGGATGTGAAGTAAGAGGTACACTCATCCATTGCTGGTGTGATTGCAACCACTCTGGAAATCAATCTGGAGGTTCCTCAGAATATTGAAAATGAATCTTCCTGACGATCCAGTTATACCACTCTTGGGCATATACCCCAAAGATGCCCACCATGCCACAGAGGCACATATTCCACTATGTTCATAAAGGCCTTATTTGTGATAATAGAATCTGGAGACAACCAACTGTCCCACAACAGAAGAATGGATTCAGAAAATGTGGGTCATTTACACAGTGGAATACTACTCAGCTATTAAGAATGAAGACATCCTGAGCTTTGCAGTTAAATGGATGGAACTAGAAAATATCCTGAGTGAGGTAACTCAGATGCAAAATGTCATGCATGGTATGTACTCACTAATAAGTGGATATAGACAGAAAAGTACAGAATATCCAGGATATAATCCACAGAACTCCAGAAGGTTATAAAGCTGAAGGACCCAAATGATGATGCCTCCGTCCCACTTGGGAGGGAGATAAAGACAATCCATAGTTGGGGGGCAGGGAGGGATAGACCTGTATGGGAAAGGAGACAGGAAGCGGAAGAGGGAAATATGATCAGACATTTGGGTGGGGAACAGGCCTGAAGCCCTGAGGGCCAGCAGATAGAATGGAAACAAGCAACCATGGGAAGTAGAAGGTGGGGGGACCCTCTAATATGCCAGAGACCTGGGAGCTGAGAGTGGGGAGAGAGAACTTACACAGTCCACCTTCAGTCGACAGACAGGACATCAAGCAGAGGGATGGGGTTGCCATTCCACAGTCAAAACCTCTGACCCAGAATTGTTCCTGTCTGAAAGAAGAGCAGAGAGAAAAATATAGAAGAGCCTGAGGAGCTTTTAACTCTCTTATATCTCTTACATCTCTTACATCTCTTATTCTCTCACTCTCAGCTTCTCTCTTGCCCCCTCTTGGGCTCTCCTCTCCTCCCTGTCCCTCCATGTGGTCATGGCTGACCTCTGCTTCTCTACTCTATCCCTCTCTCTGCCTTTCTCTGCCTCTACTACCTCCTTAACTCCCTTCTCCATGCCCTGAATAAACTCTATTCTATGCTAATAAAAACAAAAGAGCCTGAGGAAATGGATGTCCAGTGACAGGCCAAAATTGGGATCCAGCTCAACGGGAGGCCCTAAAGCCCAATACTATAACTGATACTAGGGTGGGCTTACAAACAGGACCCTAGCATTACTGCTCAGAAAGGCTCAACAATGAGCTGAAAGACTCAGATGCAGATATTTATACCTATCCAATGGAAAGAAGCCAGTGACCCCTATGATTGAATTAGGGAAGAGCTAGATGAGGCTGAGGAGGAAGGTGACCCTATAAGAAGACCAGCAATCTTAACTAACCTATACCTCTGAGATCTCTCAGGCACTTATCTACCAAAAAGGCACCATCAGGTGATATAAGACCCCCAACACATATATAGCAGAGGACTTCCAGGTGTGGACTCAGGTCAAAGAAATTGCACCTAACTTTCAAGAGACCTGAGGCCCTAGGTATCAGGGAGATCTACTTGGGGTGGGGACAGGGAGTGGGGACATCCTCTTAAAGGTGGGGTGTGGGAGGTGGTATGGGATGATGAACAGTCAAAGGGTGAACTGGGAGGGGGATAAAGAATGGACTGTAAAAAATGATTAAAGGATAACAAAAAAATCAGCCACCATAATCAAGTATGAAAATCTCCCAGTGCAATCCATCATATACACAAACTAAAAGGAAAATAATCACATGATTATCTCTTATGACAATGACTTTTAAAAAATATCCAAAAGCCCTTCATTTTAAAAGTTCTGGAGAGATCAGGACACAAAGTACATTCCTCAATATAACAAAAGCAATATACTGGAAGCCAGTTGCCAACATCCATTTAAGTAGAAAGAAACTTAGAATAATTCCACTAAAATCAAGGACGGGACAAGGCTGCTCACTCTATCTGTATTTATTCAACACAGTACTTCAAGTTTTAGTTAGAGCAATAAGACAACTAAAAGAAATGAAGGTGATGCTAATTTGAAAGGAAAAAATCAAAATACTACTATTCACAGATGATATAGTATATATGTGACTCGCAAAACTTTACTAGAGAATTCCTACCAATGAAAACCACCTTCAGCCTAGTGACTGGTTACAACATTAACTCAAAAATGTCTGTAGTCCTCCTTTATACAAACAAAAAATAGGCTGATAAAGTGGAAATTTCTGGATATGTCAAGTGATGCAGTCTCACATGGTATTTTGGTAATAGAAACACACATGGTGTTTTGCTAAGACAAGACCCATGAAAAGACTTGTGATGTTTAGAGAGAGAATAAATAGGATTCAATGAATAGTGGTTGTTCATGTGCTTCCATAGCTAGGTTTCTTTGCTTCATTGAAAGAGGCATGGCAGAGAACTTCTGGTATCCCAGATGATTCAAGTCACTCCCACCAACTCAAGATGATTTGGTAGAGGCCTAGCTATTTCTGCTGGGTCATGCCACCACTGCTGATTCATGTTTGCTATCCTGATACTACTGAACTGGACCACTGGTATCCTGACAAACTGAAATTGGAACTGCCTAAAAAAACTACTTCTAAAAAGTTCCATATCCCTACCATTTACCATCATTTCTCCCCTACCTTCTTCTGGGGACAGCATACCATGACAGGGACTGCCCACAGTAGGCAAGTATAGAGATATTTCAGAAGCCTGTGGTAGTTCCTTGTTTAAAAAGGATGACATCTGGGACCCTGAGAAACAGAAAACATATCCCTCCAGGGGACCTGCCATCAGAAATAAGGGACTACCTGCAGCAGTTTGGGATGGAGACATCTCAATAGCTCATGGCAATTCTTTGAAAAAAAAAAGTTGTTTCCATTTTTCCTAACCTCCCTAGCCCTGGACAACAGCTGTATAGATTTCATTTATGCATGGCTGCCTTTCAGTTGGCATTGATACACATAATTATTCTATTATATCTGAATTTCCTATTCCCTTCTCCTTCTGCTCTGGTGAATCCTATGAAAGTAGATGTTGCTGGATGATTCTTAATCAAAAATTGAGGCATGGGGCACAGCACAGCACAGTCTTAATGGCCCAGGTGCATGGTGTGTGGAAACAATGCAATAACTTCACAATGGTAGTTTCAGATTAATGTTTGACTTGTAAGGAAAGTTTGAAGACATTATTAGAAAATGAAACAGAGCCATCATTGGGGCCCCCAAAAGGAAAAAGCTATTGAAGTTATGAAAGCAGTTTTGCACAACATTTGAGAGAGGTTTCTAGTCTCCTTTGGATATGTATGGATAATAAAGTATAGAATGAATAAAATTGCATATTAGTAAAATTAAGTTAAAACATTAGGACTCTTAGGAAAGTCATTGTGTGCAATGTGCAGAAGCAGAAAGCTAGCAGAACTGATGAACTAAGGGTTAACTTGACTTTCTGGCTACTGCCTGGCAGCTTTGCCCATGTCATTAATCAGAGCTTCACAGGAAAATGCATGTAGCTGACTTCAGAGCTCTGAGCTCTGAAGTATAATAAGTCAAAAGTTAACGTTTAAATAATGATGTTTGCAATTATTATTGTTTTAGCCATGGGCCTTGGAATAGGGAAGCTGAAACTTTGGGGAAGAATTGTAATTCTTGATTCTTTGTGGTATGTGGTCATTCTTTTGAATTTGTTTTGGTAATGATTATACAATGTCTTTTTTCTACCTGTTCTTGGAGTAACAGTAAAAGACTAGGACAAGACAAAGGCAAGAGGGGTGTGTAGTACAGAAAGAGAGTGTGTGAGGAAAGAGGTGTAGTGTGTGTGTGTGTGTGTGTGTGAGTAAAAGGAGAGTGCATGTAGAATATGTAAGTAAAAGGAGAATGCATGAGAGGAGTGTATATGAGTTATGTGCAAAGTGTGTGTGTGTGTGTGTGTGTGTGTTTGTGTGTGTGAAAGGAAAGTGCACAGAGGTGTTTAGGAGTGTGGGAATTCAAGAAAAGAAAAGTACACAGGAGGATGAAGAGTATGTGCAGCCTCAAGCATTCACCAAGCAAAGTGTGTGTGTGTGTGTGTGTGTGTGTGTGTGTGTGTGTGTGTGAAGAGAGAGAGAGAGAGAGAGAGAGAGAGAGAGAGAGAGAGAGAGAGAGAGAGAGAGAGAGAGAGAGAGAACGAACCTCAAGGCTTGAAATTTGCCTGTCAGCTTGTACCCTAAAAGGTTATCTCTGTGTGTTTATTATGTGCCTTCCAGATATTCCTGCTTCCAGTTGAGAACTTTGATCCTGTGAGGAAGCCAGACCCCAGCACCTTTCAATGATAGTCTAGAAAGGGAATTGAAGCATTTGAAAACCCTTATTAAAAGTAGGTTTTAAAAAATGTAAGCGTATAAGCTGAGAAAGACATTAGTGAAACAATACCTTTTACAATAATCAAAACTAATATTAGTACCTTGGTGTAACTCAAACCAAAAAAGTGAAAGAACTGTGTGACAAGAATTTCAAGTCTCTGAAGAAAGAAAGTGAGGAAGATATCAGAAGATGGAAAGATCACCCCTGATCACAGATCTGTTGAATTAACATAGTAAAAATGGTCATTGTGCAATCTACAGATTCAATGCCACAACCACCACCAGTCTGCCACCATTAGTGGAACCTGGATGTCCAACAGGCTGAGAACCCCATGGCCGCAGCCTCATAGTGGGCCCATGGACCCCTGTACCCGCTCCGGCTTTCCCATGGGTCAGACTGTACTTTCTTGGAGTTGTGCCTAGGTGCTTTGCTACAGCCCAGTACTCACCCTGGAAGTGGTGTGGGATAATCACAGTCAAACTGCCTGCATTCCTCCTTCCTTAGTGACCACGGCCTGTGGCTGAGCAGTTGTGCATCCACAATCCACTAACATGTCATCCTCTAACAAGTGGAGCAGGAGCTATTTCTGACTGTTGCCTGACAATGAATCCCTTCTCCTACCTAGACTGTTTGTTTGGGCCTCAGTGGGAAAGAAAGAGTCCTGCTGCAGCTAGATGTCCCAGGGTACGGCTGTACCCAAGGGGGAGGGGGCTTCCCCTTCTCTGAGGAGAAGAGGAGAAGGCAATAGTGGGAGAGATTTGTAGGAGGAAGAGAGGTGTTGGGGAGGCAGGCTGCAATTGGAATGTTAAGTGAATAAAAATAAATTATTAAGAAAAAAAATAAAAAATAACATCATGAAAGTTATAAGTAAATAGAATTATAGAAAAACAATCATCCTGAGAAAGAAAATTGAAATCCAGAAAGACAAGTACTGCATATATTCAGTTATATGTAGACGCGAGCTTTTAAAGTCATTGATAAGTGTGGAGATTTGAAAAAGGTCCCCATGGCCACATAGAAAATGGCAGTATTAGGAGATGTGGTTTTATTGGAAGAAGTCTGTAACTGAGGATAGGATTTGAGGTCTCAAAAATTCAAGTCAGTCTAGTGACTCACTTTTCTTGCTACTGTCTGGATTTTCAGATGTAGGACTCTCAGCTGCCTCTTCAGCACCATTGCTATCTGTATTCCACTATACTACCACCATGATAATAATGGACTAAACCTCTAAACTATATCCAGTCCCAATTAAATGTTTTCCTTTATAAAAGTTGCAGTAGTCCTGGTGTCTCTTCACAGACTTAACACCCTAACTAAGATAGAAGCTGGTACCATAAATTGGGGTATTTCTGTGACAAGGCTTGACCATGCTTTTTTTTTTTTTTTTTTTTTTTGAGGAATGTGGACTTTGGGTCTTTGGATTAGAAACACAGTTCAATACTTACTTTTAAGTTTAAAGTGGGGCTTAATGGGTCATCCTAGTAGGATCGTGGAAGACAGTGGTGCTGACAGTGGAGGCCTGACTCAAGAAGTTTCAGGTAAGAATGATAGTATGCAATCTATAGACTATTCTTGTGATTTTGGTGAATAATGTAAGTACATTCTGATTTCATCCAAAAATCTTCCAGAGCATAAATTGAAAAGTTATAGATTAACAGCATTGGCAGAAGAATTTCCAGACAGCCTAGAATTAACTGTGTTGCTTGGTAATTAGTGGCCATGCTTATGCAGATTTATAATAAAAGGGAGCAAGTTAAGCATGAAAAAATACCAAATGTGCAATTTGAGGAGAAAGGGGACACCAGGAAATAGAAAGGAGCTAAGTCCTGTGTTCAAAGAACTAAATATTAAAAGAAATCTTAATGTTCAATAGAATAAAAGAGTTATGACTTCAGGGAAAGATCCCACCCAATTAAGCTTGCAACTTTGAAATTAAAGAAAAGTTTAGAAACAGGCGTGTTGGTGCATGCCTTCAATTTCAGTACTCCATAATCTGAGGCAGATAGATCTTGTGCCTAAAATCAACCTGGTCTGAAAATTGAGTTTCAGGACAGCCAAGATTAGGTAGTGAAGGAAACCATTGAAATTAGAAAGCTGGTAAAGATGTAGTTAAATGAGGGGACCATGTCCTAGCCCCAGCAAGCAGCAGAACTTGGCAACTTTAGCCACATTGTCCTGGCTTTAGAAAAAAGGATAGAAGAAAAGAACTATAGAATCTTTCTCTGCAACATGAAAAAACACTGAGTCCAGGCGTGTTGTAGGGGTATCCCAGAATGAAGGCCTAGAGAGGCCATTGGGTGAAGCTGTGAAAGGGAAGCCTGGATTTCCTTGGACACCCCAAAGTGTTGGAGATGCCACAGCTATGGAATATCTGAAAAGGAGAGCTGCTAACAGGAAGTTGAACCAGCCTACGAAAAAGAATTGTATTGCAATCAACAAAGCTAAAAGGAGTTGGAGATCTGAAAAAATGCATTGACATCAGATGTGGAGATACAGTTTGGAATTTGCCCAGCTGTTTTTGTTCACGATGCTCCTTTTCCTTTCTTCTGGATTAGTAGTGTATATCCTGTACCATTGTGTGCTGGAAGTATCTGATCTGCTTTCTCATTTGGATTTTACAAGGAATTATAGTTAAGCAATTTCAGGAGTTTCAGAAATAAATTTGAGCTTTTGACTTTTAAAGGTTTAGAGTTTTTTCTTACATGGGTCTAGCTAAAATAAACATCTTGAAAAAGCTATTGTTTCTTTCATTTTTTAACAGGCAGTGATGGTCAGAAATACCTTTAAAATATATAGATTCATGTATACACTCACATATAAACAAAACATAAAATCACAAACATCAACTATTCCATTAATTCTTTTTATTCTCTTCAGAAAAAGACTTCAGTATTTTAAATGAGGACAGTTGTTTGTTAGGTAAAATCATATTTTGGTATTGAAATATCCACCTATTAATGCTAACTAATATCATCAAGAATTGGAATAAAGATTTAAGTGGTAACATCTTACCAGGATCATGTATGTGTTTTCCTTAAAAACATATTTAATTCTTTTAATTAAAAATTCATGTTAATTGTTTTAAGGAAAAACTTAGGACCACTAACCTTTTCTCTGTTTTACCTATGTGATCACATTCATTATATTTTTTTGTAATTTTTTATTTGCTTTGTATCCTGATCCCAATTTCCCCTTCCTCATCTTCCCCAAGTCCTTTTCTCTGTTCTCCTCTCCTCCCATTTCCCTTTCCCTTTCTCCTCAAAGAAGAGGCTTCCAAAGGATATCAACCTGTCTTGGTTTATTAAACAGCAGTAGGACTAGGGGCATCTTCTCTTATTGAGACTAGACAAGGAGGTCCAGGTAGGCGAAAGGGTTCTAAAAGCAGGCAACAGAGTCAGAGACAGCTTCTGTTCCAGTTTTTAGGGGGTCTCACATGAATGCAAAGTTGTACATTTGTTACATATGTATAGGGGCCTAGGTCCATTTCACATATGTACTTTGGTGAATCAGACTCAGTAAACCTTTATATGTAGATTAGTTGATTCTGTAGGTTTTCTTGTGGTGTCCTTGACCATCTCTGGCCCTAGCTCTTTAAATACTTTCTCCTCTCTCTTCTAGAAGATTTCCCAAGCTTTGCATAATGTTTGGCTGTGGGTCTCTTCATCTATGTCCATCAGCGGCTACATGAAGCCTATCAGAGGACAGCTACATTCCTGTCTGCAAGTATAGGAAAATATCATTAATAGTGTCAGGGGTGGGCTCTCCTCATTGCATGAATCTCAAGTCAAGCTATTCATCATTCTGTCATTCTTTCAATTTCTGTTTCATCTTTCTCCCTGCACGTGTGGTAGGCAGGACAAATTGTTGGTCAAAGGTTTTGTTGGGGGATTTGTGTCCTCCATTGGAAGCCTTGCCTGATTTAAGGAGGTGGCTGCTTAAGGTTTCATATCCTCATTTGGGTCACTCACAGAGTTTCGTGAAAGTTTCCTTTCTCCAGAGAACCCTTCACACCAATTCCAGTTCTCTGTCCTAGTTCTTTCTCTCTGTGTGTATATCCTTCCCATACTTGATCCATCCTGTTCATCTGTTTCCATTCCTTTTCTCACCCAGTTTCATCCATATCAATGTGTATTTTATGTCCCCTTCAAAATGAGATTCAAGCATCCTCACTTAGATCCTGCTTGTTACTTAGCTTCTTTGGGCCTATGGATTATAGCATGGCTATCCTGTACTATATGGCTAAATCTACTTATAAGTAAGTACAAACATTGTATGTCTTTCTTAATCTGGGTTACCTCAATCAGGATGAAACTATCTAATTCCCTACACTTGCCTGCAAATGTCATGACATCCTTGTTTTTAATAGCTGAGGGAATTTCAATGTGTACCACATTGTACCAAATGTACCACATTTACTTTATCTATTCCTTGGTGAAGGACATCAAGGTTATTTCTAGTTTCTAGCTATTGTGAATAAAACTTCTATTAACATAGTTAAGCAAGTTTCCTCATGGTATTCTGAAGCATCTTTTGTATATCTGCCCAGAGGGGTATAGCTGTGTCTTCAGGTAGAATGTTTACCAATTTTGTGAGAAACTGTCAAGTTGATTTCCAAAGGGGTTATACAGTTTTTACTCCCACAAACAATGGAGGAATGTTCCCCTTGCTTCAAAAGAATGCACCGTCACTTGAGGTTTTGATCTTAGTGATTCTAATGAGTTTAAGATGGAATCTCAAAGAACATTTTATTTTCCTTTCACAGATGACTAAGGTTGTTGAATATTTCCTTAGGTACTTTTCAGCCATTAGAGATTCCTCTACCGAGAATGCTCTGTATAGCTCTGCACAACATTGTTTTAATTGGGTTATTTGGTTTATTGGTGTCTAATTGCTGAGGTCTTAATATATTTTGGGTATCAGCCATCTGATGGATATATGCACTTCATGAAGATTTCCTCCCATTCTGTAGGCTCTCATTTTGTCATATTGATAGTCTTCTTTGCATTACAGCTTTTCAGTTTTATGAGGTCCCATTTATTAATTGTTGGTCTTAGTACTTGAGCAGTTGGTGTTCTGTTTGGGAAGTTGTTCCCTGTACCTATGTGTTCAAGGATATTCTCCATTTTTCTCTTCTGTCAGATTTAGTGTATCTGTTTTTATGATGAAGTCTTTGATCCACTTGGAGATTTGTGCAGAGTGATAAATATAGATCAATTTGCATTTTTTACATGTGGACATCTAATTAGACCAGTACCATTTGTTGAAGATGCTTTCTTTTTTCCATTATATACTTTTTGGATTCTTTATCAAAAATCAAGTGTCGATAGTTTTGTGGGTTTATTTCTGGATCTTCAATTAGATTCCATTGAGCAGCCCTTCTGTTTTTATGACAATGTCATTAAGTTTTTCTTACTATTACTCTGTCATACAGTTTGAAATCAGGGATGGTGATTTCCTCCAGAACTTCTTTTATTGTACAGGATTGTTTAAGCTAGCCTTGTTTCTTTGTTGTTGTTGTTGTTTGTTTTCAATATAAAATTGATGATTGTTTTTTCAAGTTCTATAAAAAATTGTGTTGAAATTTTGAGGGGAATTGCATTAAGTCTGAGGACTGCTTTTGATAAGATGGCAATTTTTACTATGTTAAATTGTATTTTATGTAAATTATTATGCTAAATTACAACACATACATGAGCTTGGGAGATGTTTCCATCTTCTGATATTTTCTGCAATTTCTTTCTGTACTGACTTGAAGTTCTTGTCATACAGGTTTTTCACATGCTTGGTTAGAATTACACCAAAATACTTTATATTATTTGTGGCTATTTAAGTGGTGTTATTTCCATAATTTCTTCCTCATCCTGTTGATCATTTGTATAAAGAAGGGCAACTGATTTTTTTAGTTATTTTTTTAGCCATTCACTCTTCTGAATGTGCTTATCAGCTGTAGGCATTCTCAGAATTTTTGGAATCATCACATGTGAATAGTGACACTTTGACTTCTTACTGTCCAGTATGAATCCCCTTGAGCCCCTTGAGTTATTTTGTTGCTCTAGCTTAAACTTTAAATACTGTATTAAAAAGATATGAAGAGAAGTATTCAGTCTTGTCCCTGATTTTATTGGAATTTCTTTAAGTTTCTCCCCACTTAATTTAATATTGGTTATTGGCTTGCTGTATATTGCTTTAATTATGCTTATTTATGCATCTTATATCCCAGATCTCTCCAAGATTATTATCATGAAAGGGTGTTGAACTTTGTCAAAAGCTTTTCCAAAATCTAGTAAAAAGCATGTGTTATCCTTTCAACTTGTTTAAATGGTGGATTACAAAAATGGATTTTCTTTTTTTTAATTTTTTATTTATTTAAAAAGGAAGTAAAGGGAAGTAAAAACACTTTATGATAAAATTAAAGATTTACATGGAAAATATTTCAGATAAACATGTTAAAATTGAAAATTTTCATGGAAAATTAAAAAGTAAAGTGGGAGACATCCAAAACATTGCTAAATTAATTGAAATATGGGATAGAAACATTTAATGATAGAATTGAAGATTTATGTAGAAAGTATTTCTGAAAAAATTATAGAAAATCTAGGAAAACATGTTAGAATTGAAGATTATCATAGAAAATTTTATATAGATATAATAATGTTAGGTATAAAAGTATTCCTAAGTTGATTAAAAGTGGAATTATAAACATTTTCTGATAAACTTTAAGATTTACATGGAAAATATTTCTGATAAAATTGAAGAAATATATACAAAAACATGTTCAAATTAAAAGCTATCATAGAAATTATATAGATAAAATGATAGGCATAAAGATAATTTTAAGTTGATTGAAGGTGGAATTATAAACATTTTCAGATAACATTGAAGATTTACATGGAAAATATTTCTGGTAAAATTCAAGAAACAAATAGACAAACACATTAAAATATACTATTTCATGGAAAATTTTACTTATAAAATGGTAGATAAAAAATTTTCTAAATTAATTGAAGGTAGAATTAGAAACATTTGTGATATAATCAAAGGTTTACATTGAAAACTTTTCTGATAAAATAGAAGTATATAAAAAGACATTAAAATTGAAGATTATCTTGAAAAATAATGCAGATAAAATGGTAGACATAAAAACATTCCTAAATTAATTAAAAGGAGAATTACAAACATTTTCTGATAAAATTGAAGATTTACATAAGAAACTTTTCATTAGACTATGTCTTTTTATTGGGGAGTTTAGTCCATTGTTGTTAAGAGATATTAGAGAATAATGATTGTAGCTTCCTGTTATTTTTGAGGTTATTTTTATCTTTGTGTGGGTATCTTCTTTTGGATTTGTTGAAAGAAGATCGTTTTTTTTGCTTTTTCTAGGGTGTAGTTTCCCTCCTTGTATTGTCATTTTCCATCAATTATCCTTTGCAGGGCTGGATTTGTGGACAGATATTGTGAAAATTTGGTTTTATCATGGGATATCTTGGTTTCTCCATCTATGATGATTGAGAGGTTTGCTGGATATAATAGTCTGGGCTGGCATTTGTGTTCTCTTAGGGTATGTATGAGGTCTGCCCAGGATCTTCTAGCTTTCATAATCTCTGGTGAGAATTCTGGTGTGATTCTAATAGGTCTGCTTTTATAAGTTAACTGCCCCTTTCCCCTTATTGCTTTTAATATTCTTTCTTTGTTTAGTGAATTTGGTGTTTTGATTATTATGTGCAGGGATGAGTTTCTGTTCTGGTCCAGTCTGTTTGGAGTTCTGACAGCTTCTTATATATTCATGGGCATCTCTTTCTCTAGGTTATAGAAGTTTTCTTTTACAATTTTGTTGAAGATATTTACTGGGCCATTAAGATACAAACCCTCGCTCTCTTTTATACCTACAATCCTTAGGTTTGGTCTTCCCATTGTGTCCTGGAATTCTTGAATGTTTTCGGTTTTCAGCTTTATGCATTTTACATTTACTTTGAATGTTGAGTCAATGTTTTCTATGGTATCTTCAGCATCTGAGGTTCTTTCTTCTGTCTCTTGTATTCTGTTGTTGATGCTTGAATCTATGACTCCTGAATCCTTTCCAAGATTTTCTATCTCCATATAGGTCTCACTTTGTGATTTCTTTATTGTTTCTACATCCACTTTTAGATCCTGGATGGTTTTGTTCAGTTCCTTGACTTGATTGATTGTGCTTTCCTGTAATTCTTTAAGGGATTTTTGTATTTCTTCTTTAAGGGCTTCTGCCTCTTGACCCATGATCTCCTGTATTTCTTTAAGAAATTTTGTGTTTCCTCTTTAAGGACTTTTACCTGTTGACTGATGTTCTCCTGTATTTCTTTAAGGGAATTATTTGAGTCTTTCTTGAAACCCTCTATCAGCATCATGAGATATGATTTTAAATCCAACTCTTGCTTTTCAGGTATGTTGGGTTATCTGGGACTTGCTGTGGTGGGAGAACTGGGTTCTGATGTTGCCTTGTGGCCTTGGTTTCTGTTGGTAGGATTCTTGTACTTGCCTTTCACCATCTGGTGATAGTTGGTATTCTTGTCTCTGGCTGGAGTTTATTCCTCCTGTGGGCCTGTAAGCCTATGTCCTTACTCCTCTGAGCTCAAAAGTGAAATCACTGCTGGGAGATCTCTCCTGGTGGGCTATGCACAAAAGGCTGTGGTGTTTCCCATCTCCATGGTGCAAATGGCGGCAGGAAGACTTCTGTTCCAGCTCCTCCATTAATCTTAGGCCTTGTGTGCTCCAACTAGTCCCCTCCAGAGAAAAGGTGTAGATCTCACCTCTATGCTCAGAAGTGAAATCACTGCTAGGAGATCACTCTCTCCTGGTGGGCTATGCACAGAAGGCTGTGGAGTCTCCAGGCTCCCTGGTACAAATGGCCACAATGATGGATTTTCATATGGTGAACCCTGTATCACTGTGTTAAATCATTGCACCCCTTGGATGAAACCGATATGATCATGGTGGATGATGTCTTTGATGTATTCTTGGATTTTGTTTGAGAGCATTTTATTGAGTATTGTTGCACTAGTGTTCATAAGAGAAATTAGTCTAAAATTCTCTTTCTTTGTTGAGTCTTGTGCTATTTAGGTATCAGGGTAACTATGCCCTCTTTGAATGAGTTTGACAATGTTTCTAGAGTTTTACTTTATGGAATAGCTTGAGAAGTATTGGTATTAGCTCTTCTTTGAAGTCTGGTATAATTCTGAGCTAAAACCATCTGGCTCTGTTCTTTCTTTTTTGGCAGAATTTACTGATTGCTTCTACTTCCTTAGGGCTTATATGTCTATGTAAATTGTTTATATGATCATGATCTAACTTTGTAAGTGGTGTCTATCAAGAAAATTGTCCATTTTATTTTGGCTTCCCAGTTTGCAAAGTATAAGGTTTTTTGGGTTTTTTTAATCTTTTTTTTTTATTGAGTATCTTCTTCATTTACATTGCCAATGGTAAAACCTTTCCCAATATCTCCCCTCCTCAAAGCCCCCCTCCCCAACTATTCCCTATCCCTCCTCTCACCCCCGCCTCCATGTATATATACCTCTACACCACACACTCCCACCCCCCTAACTCTCCCCTCCCATCTCGTTGTTGGGGCCTCTATTGAACCTTTACCTGACCAAACACCACCCCTCCCACAGATGCCCAACAAGGCATTCTTCTGCCACATTTTTGGCTGGAAGCATATGTACCCCTTGGTTGATGTCCAAAGTCATTGTTCTTCCCATGGGGCTTTATACCCCCTCAGCTCCTCCAGACCACCCTCCAGATTCTCCAATAGGGACCCCAAGATCAGTCTAATAGTCGTTTGTTAGTTTCTGTCTCTGTATTTGTAAGGCTGTAGCAGGGCCCCTCTGGAGACAGCCATGGCATGCTCCTTTTAGTATATGCTTCTCGTTGTAGTGTCGGGGTTTGGAGACTGTTTATAGGATGAATCCCCAGGTAGGGCACTCACTGGGTGGCCTTTACTTCAGACTCTGCTCCACACATTGCCACCTTTGTTGCTCCTGTGAGTATTTTGTTCCCTTTCTCAGATGAACCGTAGTTCCCTCACTTAAGTCGCCCTTCTTCTTGAGCTTCCTGTGCTGGGTGAATTGTAAATTGTTTATTTTGAGCGTTTGGACTAGCATCTGCTTATTAGTGAGTGCATACCATGTGCGTTCTTTTGTGACTGGGTTACCTCGCTCAGGATGACACTTTCTAGTTCCATCCATTTGTCTAAGAATTTCATGAATTCATTGTTTTTAATAGCTGAATAGTACTCCATTGTGTATATATACCACAGTTTCTGTATCCATTGCTCTGTTGAGGGACATCTGGATTCTTTCAGCTTCTGGTTATTATAAATAAGGCAGCTATGAACATAGTGGAGCATGTGTCCTTATTACATGTAGGAGCACTTTCTGGGTATATACCCAGGAGTGGTATAGCTAGGCCCACAGGTAGTACTATGTTTAATTTTCTGAGGAATCACCAAACTGATTTCCAGAGTGGTTTTACCAGCTTGCAATCCCACCAACAATAGAGAAGGGTTCCTCTTTCCCCACATCCTCTCCAGCATCTGTTGTCCCCTGAGTTTTTCATCTTAGCCATTCAAAGTACAAGGTTTTTGATATAAGAACTAATGATTCCAGCAGGCCCAACAAATACCAGAGATAACCAGATGGCAAAAGACAAACATGGAAACATTGCTAACAGAAATCAAGGCTATATGGCACCACCTGAACCCAATTCTCCCACAACAGCAAGTCCTGGATACCCCAACACATCAGGAAAGCAAGATTTGGATTTAAAATCACAGGTCATGATGCTGATGGAGAGTATCATGGAGTGCTTCAAGAAGGACATAAATGACTCCCTTAAAGAAATACAAGAGAACACAAGTAAACAGTGAGAAGCCCTTGAAGGACTAAGGGAAAACAAAACAAAACAGGTGAAGTAATTAAACAAAGAAGGAGGTAGAAGCAATAACAAAATCACAAAGGGAGACAACTCGTGACATAGAAAACCTAGGAAAGAAGTCAGGAGTCATGGATCCAAGCATCAAAAACAGAATACAAGAGATAGAAGACAGAGTCTCAGATGCAGAAGATAGCATAGAAAGCATTGATAAAATAGTCAAAGAAAATGAAAAGTACAAAAAGCTCCTGACACAAAATATCCAGGACATCCAGGACAAAATGAGAAGATCAAACCTAAGGATTATAGGCATAGAAGAGAGTGAAAATTTCCTATGTAAATGGCCAGTAAATGTCTTCAATAAAATTATAGAAGAAAACTTCCCTAACCGAAAGAAAGAAATGCCCATGAACATACAAGAAGCCGACAGAACTCCAAATAGATTTGACCAAAAATGAAATTCATAACATCATATAATAGTTAAAACACCAAATGTACTAAACAAAGAAAGAATATTAAAAGCAGTAAGGGAACAAGATCAAGTAACATATAAATGTAGACTTATCAGAATTAAACTGATTTCTCACCAGAGACTATGAAAACCAGAAGAGCCTGGGCAGATGTCATGCAGACCCTAAGGGAACACAAATGCCAACCCAAACTGCTATATCCAGCAAATCTCTCAATTACCATAAATGGAGAAACCAAGGTTTTTCATGACAAAAACAAATTTACACAGTATCTTTCCACAAATCCAGCCCTTCAAAGGATAATGAATGGGAAACACCAACAAAGGGAGGGAAACTACACACAAGAAAAAGCAAGAAAGTAATCTTCTTTCAACAAACCCAAAAGAAAATAACCACACAGGCATAAAAATTACATCAAAAACAGCAGGAAGCAACAATCACTATTCTTTAATATCTCTTAACATCAATGGACTCAATTCCCCACTAAAAGGACAGACCAACAGACTGAATTTGTAAATGAGACCCAACATTTTGCTGCCTACAGGAAACACATCTCAGTGTCAAAGACAAACACTACCTAAGGGTAAAAGGCTGGAAAACAGTTCTACAAGCAAATGGTCCCAGGAAACACGCTGGAGTAGCCATTCTAATATCAGATAAAATAAACTTTCAACCAAAAGTCATCAAAAAAGATACAGAAGGCCACTTTATACTCATCAAAGGAAAAATCTACCAGGAAGAACTCTCAATTTTGAACATCTATGCCCCAAATACAAGGGCACCTGCATTCGTAAAGGAAACCTTACTAAAGCTTAAAGCACACATCATACCCCACATAATAATTGTGGTGAACTTAAACACCCCACTCTCTTCAATGTACAGATCAGGAAAACACATACTAAATGGAGTCACAGTGAAACTAACAGAAGTTTTGGAATAAATGGATTTATGAGATATCTATAGAACATTTCATCCTAAATCAAAAGAATATACCTTCTTCTCAGCACCTCATGGTACCTTCTCCAAAATTGACCATATAATTGGTCACAAAACAGAGCTCAAGAGATATAAGATGATTGAACTAATCCTATGCCTCCTATCAGATCACAGTGGAGTAAGGATGGTCTTCAATAGCAACAAAAACAACAAAAAGCCCACATACACATGGAAGCTGAACAATTCTCTACTCAATGATACCTTGGTCAAAGAAGAAATTAGGAAACAAATCAAAGTGTTTTTAGAATTTAATGAAAATGAAGGCACAACATACCCAAATTTATGGGACACAATGAAAGCAGTGCTAAGAGAAAAACTCATAGCTCTGCGTGTCTACAAAAAGAAGCTGGAGAGAGCATACACTAGCAGTTTAACAGAACACCTGAAAGCTTTAGAATGAAAAGAAGCTAATATACCCAAGAGGAGTAGAAGGCAGGAAATCATGAAACTCAGGGCTGAAATCAACCAAGTTGAAACAAAATGAACTACACAAAGAATCAGCAAAAGTAGAACCTGGTTGTTTGAGAAAATCAACAAGATAGATAAACTTTTAGCCAGACTAACCAGAAGGCACAGAGACAGTACCCAAATTAACAAAATCAGAAATAAAAAGAGTGAAATAACAACAGAAACTGAGGAAATCCAAAAAATTATCATATCCTACTACAAAAGCCTATACTCAACAAAACTGGAAAATCAGGATGAAATGGACAATTTCCTAGAAAGATGCCAACTACCAAATTTGATCAGGACCAGATAGACCATCTAAATGGTGCCATAACTCCGAAAGAAATAGAAGTGATCATTGACAGTCTCCCAACCAAAAAAAAGAAAAAAACAAACAAACAAAAAAACCAAAAAAAAAAAAAAACAAAAAACAAAACAAAACAAAAAAAAACAAAAAAACAAAACAAAACAAAAAAAAAACCAAACCAGAACCAGATAGCTTTAGTGCAGAATTCTATCAGACATTCAAAGTAAACCTAATGCCAATACTCTTCAAACTATTTCACAAAATAGAAGCAAAAGAAATATTACCCAACTCGTTCTATGAAGCCACAATTTCACTGATACCAAAACCACACAAAGATCCAACAAAAAAGACAACCTTAGACCAATTTTCCTTATGAATATCGATGCAAAAACATTCAATAAAATTCTTGCCAACTGAATCCAAGAACACAGCAAAACAATCATTCACCATGATCAAGTAGGCTTCATTCCAGGGATGCAGGGATGGTTCAATATACGGAAATCCATCAATGTATTCCACTACATAAACAAACTCAAAGAAAAAAGCCGCATGGTAATTTCATTAGATGCTGAAAAAGCATTTGTTACATTTGAGAATCCTTTCATGTAAAAGGTCTTGGAAAGAACAGGAATTCAAGGCCCATTCCTAAACATAATAAAAGCAATATACAGTAAAATCAGTAGCCAACATCAAACTAAATGGAGAGAAACTTGAAGCAATCCCACTAAAATCAGGGGCTAAACAAGGCTGCCTCTCTCTCCATATTTATTCAATATAGTACTTGAAGTTCTAGCTAGAGCTATTAGACAACATAGGAGGTCAAATGGATACAAATTGGAAAGGAAGAAGTCAAACTCTCACTATTTTCAGATGATATGATAGTATCATATCATCTTAAACATCCCCCAAAACACCAGAGAACTCCTACAGCTGATAAACAACTTCAGCAAAGTGGTTGGATATAAAATTAACTCAAGCAAATCAGTAGCCTTCCTATACTCAAAGGATAAACAGGCTGAGAAAGAAATTAGGGAAATGACACCCTTTACAATAGCTACAAACAGTATAAAGTATCTTGGTGTGAATCTAACCAATCAAGTGAAAGATCTATATGACAGGAACTTCAAGTCTTTGAAGAAAGAAATTGAAGAAGACCTCAGAAGATGGAAAATCATCCATGCTCTTCAATTGGCAGGATTAATATAGTAAAAACAGCCATCTTGGCAAAAGCAATCTACAGATTCAATGCAATCCTCATCAAAATCCCAACTCTATTCTTCATATACTTAAAAAGAGCAATTCTCAAATTCATCTGGAATAACAAAAAACCCAGGATAGGTTAAAAACTATTCTCAACAGTAAAATAACTCCTGGGGGAATCAGTATCCCCGACCTCAAGCAGCACTACAAAGAAATTGTGATAAAAACTGCTTAGTATTGGTACAGTGACAGGCAAGTAGATCAATGGAATAGAATTGAATACCCAGAATGAATTATGTCACTTGATCTTTGATAAAGGATCCAGTGGGGAAAAGATAGCTTTTTCAACAAATGGTACTGGTTCAAACTGGAGGTCAGCATGCAAAAGAATGCAAATTGATCCATTTTTATCTCCTTGTACTAAGCTCAAGTCCAAGTGGATCAAGAACCTCTACATAAAACCAGACACACTGAAACCAATAGAAAAGAAACTGGGAAGACCCTTGAGGACATGGGCACAGGGGAATATTTCCTCAACAGAACACCAATAGCTTATACTCTAAGATCAAGAATTGACAAATGAGACCTCATCAAACTACAAAGTTTCTGTAAGGCAAAGGACATTGTCAAAAGAACAAACCAGCAACCAACAATTTGGGAAAATATCTGTACTAACCCTACATCCAACAGAGGGCTTATATCCAAGATATACAAAGAACTCAAGAAGGTAGACTCCAGAGAGCCAAATATCCCTCTTAAAAAACAGGATACAGAACTAAACAAAGAATTTTCACCTGAGGAATATGAATGGTTGAGAAGCACCTAAAGAAATGTTCAACATCCTTAGTCATTAGGGAAATGCAAATCAAAACAACTCTGAGATTTCACCTCACACCAGTCAGAATGGCTAAGATCAAAAACTCAGGAGAAAACAGGTGCTGCAAGGATGTAGAGAAAGAGGAACACTTCTTCACTGCTGGTAGGGTTGCAACCTGGTACTACCACTCTGTAAATCAGTCTGGTGGTTCCTCAAAAAACTTGAAATGATACTTCCAGAGGACCCTGCTATACTACTCCTAGTCATATACCCAGAGGATTCCCCAGCATGTAATAAGGGTACATGTTCCACTATGCTCATAGCAGCCCTATTTATAATAGTCAGAAGCTGGAAAGAACCCAGATGTTCCTCAGCAGTGGAATGGATAGAGAAAGTGTGGTATATATACACAATGGAGTACTATTCAGCCATTAGAAACAACGAATTCATGAAATTATTACACAAATGGATGGAACTGGAGAACATCATCCTAAGTGAGGCAACCCAGTCTCAAAAGAACACTCATTGTATGCACTCACTGATAAACAGATATTAGCCTAGAAGTTTGGAATAACCAAGACACAATTCACATATCAAATGATGTCCAAGAAGAAAGATGGAATGGCCCCTGGTCCTGGAAAGGCTCTCAGTGCAGCACTGTAGGGGAATACCAGGACAGGAAAGTGGGAAGGGGTGGATTGGGGAACAGGGTGAGGGAAGAAGGCTTATGGGACTTTCGAGGGAGGGGGGATACAGGAAAGGGAAAATTACTTGAAATGTAAATAAAAAATATATCAAATAAAAAAAGATCTAATGATTCTTCAGATTTCCTCAGTATCTCTTGTAGAACCCCCTTTTCTGGTTTGGTTAATTTGGATATTATTTCTATTTCTTTCTTTGGTTCGGCTAAGGGTTGGTTTGTTTTGTTGGCTTTCTCAAAGAACCACTTTTTGGTTTGTTGATTCTTTGAATTGCTTTCTTTGTTTCTAATTTATTGATTTCAGCCCTGAGTTTATTGCCTGCTATCTACTCCTCTTGGGTTTGTTTCTGACTATTTGTTCTAGATTTTCAGGTCTGCTGTTAAGTTGCTAGTGTGAGAGATTTTCCAGTACTCTAAACTTTCCTCTTAATGATGTTTTCACCTATCCCCAAAATTAGATATTTTATGCCTTCATTTTCATTTAATTCTATTAAGTCTTTAATTTCTTTATTTCTTCACTTACCCAGTGATTATTGAGTAGAGAGCTGTTCAATTTCCATTAGTTTATAAGTTTTCAGTTGTTTCATTGTTGTTGAAGTCTAGCTTTTACTCATGCTGTCTCATAAAATATAAAGCATTATTTCAAGTTTTTTATATCTGTTGTATCTTGCTTTGTGTCTGTGTACATATTGAATTTTGGAGAAGGTTCCCTGTGATACTGAGAAGAAGGTGTATTCTTTTGTATTTGGGTGAAATATTCTGTAGATATCTGTCAGGTTCATTAGATTTATGATCTCTGTTAGTTTCATCATTTCTTTGTTTAGTTTCTGTCTTGATGACCTGTCCATCAAGAATGGGGTGTTGAAGTCACCCAGTATTAATGTATGGGGTTAGATATGTAATGTAACCTTTAGTAATGTTCCTTGTACAAATGTGGTTACCTTTGCTTTTGGGACATAAATGTTCAGAATTGAGATGCTTTTGGAGGATTATTCCTTTGATGACTATAACGTGTCCATGTCTCTTCTGATTACTTTTCATTGAATGGCCATTTTATTAAATATTTGAATGCCTACTGCAGCTTGTTTCTTGTGTTTGTTTTCTTGGAAATCCTTTTTCCAGCTTTTAACTCTGAGATAATATCTATCTTTCTTGCTAAGATATATTTCTAGTATACAGAAGAATGATGGATTGTATTTATATATATACTCTGCTAGCCTGTGTCAATTTATTTGTGAATTGAGTTCATTCATGTTGAGAGGTATTAATGACCAGTGATTGTTAATTCCTATTTCTTTGGTGTTGGTGGTGGTAGTGTGTGTGTGTGTGTGTGTGTGTGTGTGTGTGCATTTCTCTTGTTTTGTTTTTAATGGTGTTAAAGCATTCGTTTCTTGCATTTTTCTGGGTGTAGTTAGCTGCATGGGTTTAGAGGTTTCCTTCTAGTATGCTCTGTTTGGCTAGGTTAGTGAAAAAATAGTGTTCAAATTGACTTTTGTCAATCTTGGTTTCTCTATCTATGGTGATCAAAGGTTTTACTGCATATAGTACTCTGGGTTGACATCTGTGGTCTCTTATGGTCTGCAAGACATCTATCCATGCTTTTCTGGCTTTTGGGGTCTCTGTTGAGAAGTCAGGTATAATTTTGATAGGCCTGCCTTTGTATTTTACTTGACCTTTTACCCTTATATCTCATAATATTCTTTTTTGTTATTGTTCTGTACATTTAGTGATTCTATTATTGTGTGATTTATTTTCTGGTCCAATCTATCTGGTGTTTTGTAAGCTTCTTGTGCATTTATACCCATCCTTTTCTTTGGTTACAGAAGTTTCTCTCTTGATTTTGTTGAAGATATTTTCTGGGCCTTTGAACTAGGAATCTTCTCTCTCTTCTATACAAATTATATATAAACTCTCTGAGACACTATACCTGAGCCATCCCAGAAGATCCACTACACTCACAGCATTTGGTAAGAACCCTCCCAAAGTCTCATAGCTGTTGCTGGGAGCACAGAAGACTGGGGGCCCATCACCCCCCAAGAACCCTGCCTGCAAATACCACTCCCCTTCCACCCAGTGCTTTCTACTTGGGCAGACTTCTAGCTAGTCTGCTCTTCTGAAGACACCATATTCTGAGAGATCCCAGAAGAACCAGTACACTCTGAGCAGTTCAGTGCTATCTAGTCTGCTCCCATGAAGACACCATATCTTGAGTCATCTCAGAAGATCGACTGTACTCAGAGAATTGGGTTACAACCCTCCCAAAGTCCCACAGCTGCTGCTGGGAGCCAAGGACTCAGGACTCATCACTCCCTAAAAACCCTGCCCAGTGAACACCATTCCCCTTATGTTTGGTCCTATCTGCTGAGACAGCATGATAGCTAGTCTGCTCACCTGAAGACACCATATCCTGAGCCATCCCAGAAGATCCACTGCACTCAGGGTAACTGACACTACAGCCTGAAGGCAACCCAGGAGATCTCCTACACACAGGAATACTGAGCAACAGACACCACAGACTGAAGACCTCCCAGAGACTCTATAGCATCCAGGACAACTGACCCAACAGACTGAAAGGCTCCCTGGAGTTCTGCTGCACAGAGAGAAACAGAAACCATACCACAAAAGCCCCCCTTGCAGAACATCTTCACATAGGACAACAGCTTGAGTGCTCCTCTAAAGAACCAACAGTCTAAAGGTCTCTCAGAAGATCTGCTTCAGCCAGGGTAACAGATCAGCAGCTTCTCTACCCCACTAAAGACTCCAAAGTCTAAAGGCCTCCTAGAAGAACCACTGCAGTCAGAGAAACAAGTCACCAGCATACGTGCCCCTCTGACGACCCTACAGTCAGACCACAAAAGGTCTGCTACAGCCAAGGCCACAGGCCTCCCAGGGGACCTGAAGCAACTCAGGGACAAAAGAGGCAGGCTCCAGACAGTAACACCCAGACCAGCAAACACCAGAGATAACCAGATAAGACCAAAAGCAACAGAACCCAATATATGTGGGCATCATCAGACCCTAGGTCCCCCACCACAGCAAGCCCTGAATACACCAACACACTTGGAAATCAGGAAGTTGACCTAAAATCCTATTTTATAAAGAATATAGTCCTTTAATGAGGATATAAATAATTCACTGAAAGAAATTCAGGAAAATGCAGGTAAACAGACAGAAGCCCTTAAAGAGGAAACAAATCCCCTAAAGAAATACAGGAAAATACGATCAAAGAGGTGAAGGAATTGAATATAGTGTTCCAAGACCTAAAAGTGGAAGTAAAAACAATAAAGAAAACACAAACACAAATGGAGGCAAACTTGGAAATGAAAAACCTAGGAATATGGTCAGAAATTGTATGTATCACCAACAGAATACAAGAGATAGAAAATAGAATCTCAGGTATAGAAGATACCTTAGAAGAGATTGACACAACTGTCAAAGAAAATTCAAAACACAAAAATCTCCTATCCCAAAGCATCCAGGAAATCTAGAACACAATGAAAAGACCACATCTAAGAATAATCAGAATAGAGGAGAATGAAGATTACCAGCTCCAAGGACCTGAAAACATCTTCACAAAATCATAGAAGAAAACTACCCAAATCTAAAGAAAGAGATGGCCATAACAGTACAAGAAGCCTATAGAACACCAAATAAATGGGACCAGAAAAGAAATTTCTTTCATCACATAGTAATCAAAACACTAAATGCACAGATGAAATAAAGAATATTAAAAGCTACAGGGGGAAAAGGTCAAGTAAAATACAAAGTAGATCAAACAGAATTATATCAGACTTCTCAACAGAGACACCAAAAGACAAACGAGCCTGAACAGAGGACATGCAGACCCTCAGAGAACATGAATGCACGTGAACCCAGGCTACTATACCCAGGAGAACTTTCAATCAACATAGATGGAGAATCCAAAATATTCCAAATTCAAACCAGGACAAAACCAAATTCAAACAGTATCTTTCTACCAATCCAGCCCTATACAGGATTCTAGAAGGACAACTCCAAAACAAGGAAAGTAACTACACCAAGAAAAGATATTAGGTGTCTCACAACAAAGTCAAATGGAGATGACCACAACCACGTAAAGCCACCTACAAAAGCAAACATCAGGAACCAACAGTCTTTAATATCTCTCAATGTCGATGGACTCCACTCATCTGTAAAAAGACACAATCTAACTGACTGGATATACAAATAAGATCCATCATTTTGCTTCATATAAGAAACACACCTCAAAAACAAAGAGAGACAATATCTCAGCATAAAAGGATGGAAACGGGTCTTCCATGCAAATGGTCCCAGGAAACAAGCTGGAGTTGTCATCCTAATAAATCCAAATCTTGCTTTTCCAGTGTGTTAGGGTATCCAGGACTTGCTTTTGTGAGAGAACTGGTTTCAGATGCTGCCATGTTGCCTTGGTTTCTTTTGGTTATGTTTTCCTTTTGCCATTCTAGTATTAGTGGGTCTTGCTGAATCTGACTGTTGCTTGTCCATCCTGCAAGCCTGTGTATCGTACTCCTGGGAGACCAATTCTCTCTGTGTAAGAAGGCGTGTGTGCACTCCTGAGAGATTTGCTCCCTTGTGGTGATATTTGTGTATGTAGCTCTGTGACCCAGGATCATCTCTGAGCACTCATAGAAATCAGAATACTCCTGCCCCCAGCTACCCTGGGGTTCTTGTGTCCTGAGGGTTTCGATCTGGTTTCTCTGAGCAGCAGGGATGGTCCTACCTGCACTCTCAGGCCTGTCTGCACTCCTGGAAGGCTAGCTGTCTCCCCTTGCCACCTAAGTATGGGGCCTTGTAGTCGAGGTTGGTCTCCAGTAGCAGACAGAAACCAGAAGGCTCCCACCTTGTCCTTGTTCTTAATAGCTGAGTACTATTACATTGTGTAAATTTTCTGTATCAATTGTTCTGCTGTAGGAAATCTGGGTTGTATCCAGCTTCACTTATAATAAGGCTTCAAGTTATTGTCATACAGATCTTTCACTGGTTTGGCTAGAGGTACCCCCAAAATATTTTATATTATCTGTGGCTACTGTGAAGGGAATTTTTTCCTAATTTCTTTCTCAGCCTCTTTATCATTTGTATAAAGGAATTCTACTGGTTTATTTGAGTTAATTTTTTATCCAGCAACTTTGCTAAAGTTGTTTACTAGCTGTAAAAGTTCTCTGGTAGAATTTTGGGGGTTATTAATGTATACTATCATATCTTCTGCAAATAGTGGTACCTTTACTTCTTTTTTGTGGATTTATATCCTGGTAGTCTCTTTTTGTTGTCTTATTGCTCTAGCTAGAACTTCAATTACTACATTGCATAGATATGGGAAGAGTTGTCATCCTTGTCTTATCCCTGATATTAGTGGGATTTATTATTGGCTGTTTGCTTGCAGTAAATTGCTTTTATAATGTTTAGGAATGGGCCTTGAATTCTGGATCTCTTCAATACTTAAAACATGAAGGGGTGTTGTGTATTTTCAAAAGCTTTTATAGCATCTAAAGAGATGATCACGTGATTTCTTTCTTTGAGTTGGTTTATACAGGGGATTATGTTGCTGGATTTTCATATATTAAACCAATTTTGCATCCCTGGGATAAAGCCTACATAATGCTGGTTTTGATGTGTTCATGGATTCAGTATGCAAGAATTTTATTAAGTAATTTTGCATCCATATTCATAAGGGAAATTGGTCTAATGTTTTCTCTTTTTCAGTTGGGTCCTTGTGTGTTCTATGTATCAGAGTAATTGTGTCTTCGTGGAATCAATTAGGTTGTGTTTCTTGTTTCTCTTTTATGAAATGGTTTGAGGAATATTGGTATTAGGTCTTTGTTGGAGGTCTGGTAGAATTCTGCACTAAAGGCATCTTACCCTTAGCTTTTTTTGGTTGGGAGGTTTTTAATGATTTCTTTCAGTTCCGTAGGGGAAATGGGCCTGTTTAGACAGCTTACCTGATCTTAATTTAACTTTGGTTTGTGGTATCAGTGTAGAAAATGATCCATTTCATCTTGATTTTCCAGTTGTTGTTATTGTTGTTGTTGTTTTGAGTATTGGTATTTTTTTTTTTGAGTTTTGAGTATTGAGTAGAATTGATTGATGATTCTTTTTGAATTTCCTCTAATTTTGTTGTTATGTTTCTCTTTTCATTTCTGATTTTGTTAATTTGGATACTGCCCCTGGGCCCTTTACTTAGTTTGGTTAGGGGTTTATCTATCTTGTTGATTCTCTGAAAGCTTTTGACTTTGTTGATTCTTTACATTGTTCTCTTTGTTTCCAATTGGTTGATATTGTCCCTAAGTTTTACAGTTTTCTACCAACTACTCTTCTTCGATGTGTTTGCTTCTTTTAGTTCTAGAGCTCTCAGGTATGCTGTAAAGTTGCTAGTGTAAGATATCTCCAGTTTCTTTTCCAGGGCTCTTAGTGCTATGATTTTCCCTCTTAGCACTGCTTTCATTGTGTCCCATAAGTTTGGGTATGATGTCTTAACATTTTCATTAAATTCCAGGATTATTTAATTTCTTTCTTTTTTTTTTGTCTTTTTTTTATTCGATATATTTTTTATTTACATTTCAAATGATTTCCCCTTTTCTAGCCCCCCACTCCCTGAAAGTCCCATAAGCCCCCTTTTCTCCCCCTGTACCCATTTCCAGGGAAGCCTTTTTTCCCTGGTTTTATGTTTTTATTGGAGTTTATAATTTGTAGGAGCTACTATCACAAGTTATACCCCTCTTACCAAGCAGGTCCACTCTAATCCTCCTGTGCTTTCCGGGACTTTTTGTCTTTCTTTGTGATTCTCTTTGTGCAGCTAGCAGCAACCTCAGAGTCCTTAGAAAATTTCCTTTTCTTCTTATGGGTGGTGGGGCTTGCTGCCTCTTCTGGCTCACTGGCCACTTCCTTGTTTGGTGAAGATTTCTTTCTCTTAGGAGCCCTTACACTGCTAGTGGCCATATTTTCAAGATGAATGGCCACAGGGTTGCCTTTATTTGTGATTTCTTTATTGTTTCTACTGCCATATTTAGGTCTTTACCTTCTTTGTTAAATTCCTTCCATTGTTTGTGTTTCCATGTATATCTTTGAGGGATTTATTTGTTTACTCTTTAAGTGTTTCTATCCGTTCAATTATGTTTCCCTATATTTCTTGAAGTGAGTTATTTATACTCTCCAAAGAGGTCTCTTCTTTTCACAAGATAGTCTTTTAGTCAGCATCAGGTTTTTCAGGTGTGTTGGGGTATCCAGTGCTTTCTGTGGTAGGAGAGCTGGATTCTGATGCTGTCAAATTTTATTGGTTCCTGTTGTTTATGGTCTTGTGCTTGCCTCTCACCATCTGGTTACCTCTCATGTTAGCCCTCCTGGGTGTCTCTGTATGGAGTCTACTTCCTGTGCCCCTGGGTTACATCAGATCTCCTGGGAGATCTGTGTCTCTAGCTGTAGCAGATCTATTCGGTGTTGAGTGGGGCAGACATGCAAATCTGCTCCCATGCAGGTACAGACCTGAATGGAGATGCAATTAGCGTGAAGGGGAGGTCTTCAAGGAAACTTTAGGGTCTCAGCTGTTTTGGTTAGTTGGACAGGTACCCTATCATACCCTGGCTACATTAGATATCCTGGGAGACCTACAGACTTAAAGTGTTGAGAGAGGGCCAGACAAGTGGATCTGCTACCTTGAAGGCACAGACCTGAAGGGAGATGTGGTTAATATATAGGGGATGGATTCTGCTTCTTCTGGTCAATTTGAGGGTCCCAACTGCTGTGGTTAGTTGGGTGGGTATCCTATCTGTTGCATTAACTGCAGGAGATCTTCTGGGAGACCTACAGACTGTATGGTGTTTAGAGAGAAAAGGAGACATGCTTATTGGGAGTACAAAATTTTGAGGTATACCCATTGTGATTTTCTAACCTTATGTTTTCTAATGCTTTCCTTTTTGTATCTAACTTTGGATAATCTCACTCTGTCATTTGTTTAATTTAGTTAAGGGTTTGTAAAATGTGTATTCCTCAAAGAACCAACATTGCTGATTCTTTGATTTGTCTCTTCCCTTCTTTAAATTTAGGCTTGCATTTGATCTTATTTTTTGTATGTATTCTTTTTGTATGTGATTTAATTTTGTTTTTCTAGAACTTGCAGGTATATAATTAAGTTATGAGATGTACCCAGGATTTTTTTTCAGTTTTAAGGTACTAACAACTTTTTTCCCCTACTCCCAGCCCTTTCATATACATCTACCTACTCTTCTTTAAAATATGCACCCCCACTAATTGTGTATAAGTATGTGACTTGTTCAATCTGTAAACATTTTACATGTATATTATAGAAATGGGGTCCAAGAATAGAGCCATGTGAGGATACTATTCTGAGTACTCTAAGAAAACTTCAAAGAAAGAAAAACAAACATTTTATAACTTCAATTTCTACAAAACATGTAATTATTCTTGGAAAATATTTTCATTCTCTTCCCAAGTGTCACAGGTACAAATGAATTTACTTCAGATTAATCATCACAACTATTGTTATTTGTTTATATATCTCTGTGGAAAAACAGGTTCTTGTCATGTGCAGCTTGTCTGCCATGTGAGAATTGTCTGCCAAGTGCAGCTTGTCCTTGTGTTTGGACATTTTACTCAGGTGACACCTCTCAACACTACTGACTATAAATTGTCTGGTATTCTGGTATGAACTTAATGATTGCAAAAAAGTTCAGTTGGCTTCATTTATTGGCTTAATTCTCTCAGGCCCTGCTGCCTGTAGAACAGTATCAGTATGTATGTTTTCAGGGCTGACCATTTGGTACTGGATAAGCAAGTAACATGCCTTCCATAGGAAATTCCAGCTCTCCTTCTCCTAGTTTTTCTCAGATGTTAAAGCTCTTTGGTTGGGTTGAGGTCTCACAGGTATTTCCCCATCCAGGTTGCCATGTGCATTGATATTATTATTGTTCAGTTCTCATTTGGGCAGTAATGTGGGTGAGAAGGTGTTGATATAGGTTTGGATTTTTCTAGGAGACACAATTTCTCAACAAGCTCCTTGATCCTCAGAATCTTATACTCTTTCTGACACCTGATCTACAGTGCTTCCTGAGCCATAGTTCTGTAGTGGCCTTTGTCTTTTGCAAAGAGAAGTTTCCCAGATTAGGGTTAATACTATATTTATTTGTAGGTGCTAGAACAAATGTTATAGATTGTAGTTAGGGATTTTGAGGTTCCCAAAACACACTATCTATTGATGTTATCTTTGGTTAGCCTCTAGGAATGAAAGGCAAGGCCATAGTGCTGATGATATTGTAAATTTCAGGAAAATTGTTCAAAGAGCCATAAGTTTCAGCTGAAATTGTCTGGCCCTTAAATTACTTCTACAGGTTATCCTGAGTCTTAGATTGGAAAGCTTGATATAGATGATGCATGATTATTTTGCATTGAGTTGGGTATTTTCATTTACTTATACTCAGCACTTTAGCCAGCTATGGATCTGAATTGACCACTATGTATTGCAAAAGGATTTTTTTCCCTAAAACTCAGAGCATCACACATCTATGGTTAATGAGTACAAAAGCTGAGATGAAAATTTGACAAGATCACTTACAAAATTCCACCAGTATCATGAAAAGCCCACCAGAGATGACTACTCAGACACAGTTTATAGACAACTGAAAGTCTTTATTCCAAGTGGCTAGGACTACTCAGGTATGCTGTACCCAAGTGTAATCCCATGTATTTTGAGTATGAATCCTCTAAAGGCAAAAAACACATACTGATGTCTCTTCTGAAGCTTCAGGAAAAAGTATGGCATAAGCAATTTAAGAGAAGTTAAGACAAGAGGCTAACTAGGTAGGAAGTTTTGTATAACCAGGCAGTTTATGAGAAACCAAGATAGATAAACTGAGCCATCTTGACCTCAGCTTCCTAGAATAGAATTGGGTAATTTTCTGTAGAATTCTGTATCATGGAGATCAAATTCTAGTTAAACCTAAAATGGCCTCAGCAAAACCACAGGCTGGAGAGACCTCCACACTCTCTTGCCCTGTTATCACTAAATTCCTCTTTGCAGCATATTTTTGCCCCAGTTGACTTTTGGCAATGGTTATAGTACCATCCATAAAATTTACAATTATATCCAATGAGAAATCAATTGTTTACTACAATAACCATCATGGGCCTATAACACCAGTGGGTGCATCTGGGCAGACATATAAGTATTATAGCTTTCACAGTCTACTAGTAGGGCATTAATGTCTTTTCTACCTAAGAAGCCTGCATCCCATTTTCTGACACTGGTCAGCTGAGTTTGCTTTCTCTATGCCTTTCATCCAAACTAAATAATGTATCATCAACAAGATCTTAACATATAGTTACAGTGGACAAACCAAAGATATAGCAATGTCCTATTCATTTTTGGTGAATCTTGGACCATCCTAAATGATAAAGCAATAATCTAGGTTTCCTAAGATAAACACTAAGAATTTATTTAATAACTAATGTATTTTAGAAACTGAAATGTCCACTAATGCATAGTAATTTTGTTCAAACTTTATTTGTTAAATATTATTCATATTTATCAGGATTCTCTGGAGAAACAGAACCAATGATGTGTGTGTGTGTGTGCGTGTGCGTGTGCGTGTGCGTGTGCATGTGCGTGTGCGTGTGTGTGTGTGTGTGTTACTAAGTCGGCCTTACAGTAATAACTATGACTAAATCAAACATAAGAAATAAAGAACCTGGCCCTTGGGGCTTTGTGCTTCAACAGTCTTATAGCTATAATAGCTGCTTCTCACTGGGGTGGTAGTGAGCAGCAACAAGTTGTTACTCAACCAATAATAAGGTAGGATGTTTCAGGAATACCAATATGCAATGAAATGTCAGAAAGCTCCTAGTCCATTCTAAAGTTTGGAAAGGCTCATCTGTTAACAACCAAAGAAACCTCAGCAGCAACAATAGGACAAACAAATTTAGCAGAAAAATAGAAGGCTAAGTGATGAAAAGCCAAGATAATATTTATTCAGACACATGCATTCTATCTGAACTGCTACCTAAAGGTGCTGTGCACACTGGGGTGAGTCAAGGCATTCAGGACACAGTTCTTCAGGTAAGACTTTCTACACAGTTGATTTTCACTTTCTGCAAGTTGACATTAATTAAAATTTCCAAAATAATATTATGTTTTTAAATTAGCATATAAACTACTGGATTTCAATAAATAAAGCTTTATTAGTATCTTCTTAGTTTGGAGTAACCTACCCTCTGCCCTCCCTTTTTCCACTATTTCTATCCTCACTTAAACCTTTAATCTTGAAAATCTTTGCATACCCCTCTTTCATGTCAGCTATCATCTCTCAATTTTCTTTGGTTCAATTGGGTTTGGTTCTTTTCTGAACATTTTCTGAAGGAATGGATTTTATATCTAAGAAGATATAAAAATAATTGCTAATAACTTCTATATGATGAATTCATACCTTAAATAATTAAAAATATGTATAGGAATATAAAGATACCATTTTCAACAAATAGTGCTGGTTCAGCTGGCAGTTAACATAGAGAAGAATGAAAATCAATCCATTCTTATCCCATTGTACAAAGCTCAAGTCCAAGTGCATCAAGAACCTCCACATAAATCCAGATACACTGAAACTAATAGAACAGAAAGTGGGGAAGACCCTTGAGCACATGGGCACAGGGGAAATTTTCCTAAACAGAACACCAATAACTTATGCTTTAATATCAAGAATTGACAAATGGAATGTCATAAAATTCCAAAGGTTCTATAAGGTAAAGGACACTGTCAATAGGACAAAATAGCAAGCAACAGATTTGAAAAAGATCTTAACCAATACTACATCCAATAGAGGACCAATATATGATATATACAAAGAACCCAAGAAGTTAGACTCCAGAGAACCAAATAACACTATTGAAAATGGGGTACAGAGCTAAACAAAGAATTCTCAACTGAGGAATACTGAATGACTGAGAAGCACCTAAAGAAATGTTCAACATCCTTAACTTAGTCATCAGGGAAATGCAAATCAAAACAACATTGAGATTCTACCTCACATCAGTGAGAATGGCTAAGATCCCTGACTTCAGTGGAATTGCTAGTTAGGCTATCCACTCTCTCCCTATCTGTTCAAATTAGTACTTGAAGTCCTGGTCAGAGCAATGAGACAAGAAAGGTCAAAGGGATACAAATTGGAAAGGAAGAAGTCAATGTATCACTATTTGCAGATGATCTGGTAGTATATTTAAGTGACCTCAAAATTCCACCACAGAATTCCCGAACCTGATAAACAACTTTGGCAAAGTGACTGAATATAAAATTAATACAAACAAATTAGTAGCTTTCCTATACTTAAAGGATAAAGAGACTGAGAAAGAAATTAGGTAAACTACACCCTTCATAATAGTCACAAATAATATAAAATACATTGGTGTGGGCCAGCCCCATTCCTTCTAATGTGATAGACCTGTGCCACTTCTGCCATGGGAAAGACTCCATATCCTGATACTTTCTAGAGAACCACCAGCAGGAGGACATTCAGCAAGAACCACCCCCTACCTATGGAGACCCAGAGCCACTGTCTGGGGCTCACTACCCAGAAACCACAAAACCAGGCCATTCCTCCAGATTACTACTCCCCTTCCATCCCTTCCACCCCTCCCTCCTCCTCTGCCACCACCTGCCCCGATCCATCTGATGTGGTAGACCCATGCCAGTTCTGTCATGGGAATACCCAATTTCCTGATACTTTCCAGAGAACCAGCATCAGTAGGACATTCTAGAACCAGAAGCCTACAGGGCATTTGACACTTGCCAAGGCTGCCATAGGGAAGACCCCATCTCCTGATACTTCCTGGAGAACCAGCTGTATGCAGGGCATTTGAGAGAAAGGGAATCCCAGGAATATAAATACAAAGGTCTGCAGAACAGAGAAGTCGCAGTCAAAGACAACAAGACCAGCTAACATCAGAGATAACTAGATGACCAAAGGCAGATGCAAGATCATTACCAACAGAAACCAAGGCAACGTGGCACCATCAGAACCCAGTTCTCCCACAACAGTAAATCATGGATATTCCAACACATCAGAAAAGCAAGAGCTGGATTTAAAATAACATCTAATGATGCTGTTGGATGACTTTAAGAAGGACATAAGTAAATTCCTAAAAGAAATACAGGAGAACATGAGTCAATAGATAGAAGCCCTTAAAGAGGAAACACAAAAATCCCTTAAAGAAATACAGGAGAATATGGATCAACAGGAAGCTTTTAAAAAGGAAACACAAAACTCCATTAAAGAAATATGGGAGAACATGGGTCAACAGGTAAAACCCCTTAAAGAGGCAATACAAAAATCCCATAAAGAACTGTGGGAGAACATGGGTCAACATGCAGAAGCCCTTAAAAAGGAATCACAAAAATCTCTAAAAGAAGCACAGGAGAACATGGGTCAACAGGTAGAAGCCCTTAAAGTGAAAACACAAAAATCCCTTAAAGAATTTCAGGAAAACACAAACACTTGAAGGAACTGAACAAAACTATCCAGGACTTAAAAATGGAAGTAGAAACAAAGAAATCACAAAGTGAGACATCTCTGGAGATAGAAAACCTTGGAAAGAATTTAGGAGTCATAGATGTAAAAAACAGAATACAAAAGATAGAAGAAAGAATCTCAGATGCTGAAGATTCCAGAGAAAATATTCAATCAACAGTCAAAGAAAATGCAAAATACATAAAGCTGGTAACCCAAAACATCCAGGAAATCCAGGACACAATGAGAAGACCAAACCTAAGGATTATAAGAATAGAAGAGAGTGAGGATTTACATCTTAAAGGCCCAGTAAATATCTTCAACAAAATTATAGAAGAAAACTTCTCTAACCTAAAGAAAGAGATGCCCATGAACATACAAGAAGCCTACAGAACTCCAAACAGTCTGGACAAGAGCAGAAATTCCTCCAGTCACATAATACTCAAATCACCAAATGCACTAAACAAAGAAAGAATATTAAAATCAGTAAGGGGGAAAAGATCAAGTAACATATAAAGGCAGACCTATCAGAATTACACCAGACTTCTCACCAGTAACAATGAAAGTTAGAAGATCTCAGACAGATGTCATACAGACCCAAAGAAAGCATAAATGTCACCCAAGGCTACTAAACCCAACAAAACTTTCAATAACCATAGATGGAGAAAACAAGACATTCTATGACAAAAGCAAATTTACACAATATATTTCCTCAAATCCAGCTCTACAAAGGATAATATGTGGAAAACACCAACACAAGGTGGAAAAACACACTGTAGAAAAAGCAATAAAGTAATCTTTCAACAAACCCAATAGAAGCTAGCTACACAAACAGAATTTCACCTTTAACAAACAAGATAATTTTACTTAATTATCTCTTAACATCAATGGTCTTAATTCCCCTATAAAAAGACATAGACTAACAGACTGGATATGTAAACAGGACCCAACATTTTGCTGCATACAAGAAACCCAACTCAGTGACAAAGGCAGTCACCACTTCAGAGTCAAAGGTTGGAAAGCCAATTGTCCAAGCAAATGGTCCCAAGAATAAATCTGGAATGGCCATTCTCATATCAAATAAAATTGATTTTCAACCAAATTAGTCAAAAAGCATAAGGAGGAACACTTCATACTGGTCAAAGGAAAAGTCAACCAAGATGAATTCTCAATTCTAAATATCTATGCACTGAATGCAAAGGCACACACATTCATAAATGAAAGTTTACTAGAGCTCAAAGCACACATTGCACCCCACACAATAATAGTGGGAGACTTCAACACCCCAATCTCAACAATGGGCAAATCATGGAAACAAAATAAACAGAGACACAGTGAAACTAACTGAAATTAGGAACCAAATGGATCTAAGAGATATTTATAGAACATTCCACCCTAAAGCAAAAGATTATACCTTCTTTTCAGCACCTCATGGTACTTTCTCCAAAACTGAACATATAATTGGTCACAAAACAGGCCTCAACAGATACAGAAATACTGAAATTATTCCAAGCACCTTGTCAGATCACCATGGCTTAAGGCTGGTCTTAACCTCAAAGAAAAACAATGTAAAACACACACACATGGACTTTGAACAATGATCTTCTCAATGATAGCTTGCTCAAGGAAGAAATAAAGAAAGAAATTAAAGACTTTTTAGAATTCAATGAAAATGAAGACATACCAAAACTAATGGGACACAATGAAAGCAGTGCTAAAAGGAAAACTCATAGCTCTGAGTGACTCCAAAAAGAGAATGGAGAGAGCCTACACTAACAGCTTGACAGTATACTAGAAAGCTCTAGAACAAAAAGAAGCAAATATATCCAAGAGGAGAAGACGGCAGGAAATAATCAAACTCAGGGCTAAAATCAATCAAATAGAAACAAAAAGAACTATACACAGAATCAGCAAAACCAGAAACGGGTTCCATGAGAACATGAACAAGATAGATAAACCCTTAGCCAGACTAACCAGAGGGCACAGAGGCACTACACAAATTAATAAAACCAGAAATGAAAAGAGAGATTTTTGCTCCCTGCTGGGACAGAAAAGGGTCACTAGGTACTGTATCACCCTGAGCTTTAGATCTCTGGGAGTGCAAACCGCCAGGGGTCTGCCTGCACTCAGGAACTGAGAACATAGGAGGTTTGTCTACCAGTCCACCAGACATGAGTCCTGTGTCCTGCCAAGAGAGCAGCAGAGGAAGAGATTCCCAGCAGTCATATTCACTCCCTGCCTGCACAGAAAAGTGTCACTAGGTACTGTATCACACTGAGCTTTAGATATCTGGGGGTGCAAACCGCCAGGGGTCTGCCTGCACTCAGGAACTGAGCACATAGGTGGTTCATCTGCAAGCTATTCGGTTGCGGGACCTGTGTCCTATGTGAGAATCAACACAGGGAGTGACCCCCACCACACCATCTTTGCCCCATAACAGAGCAGTCAGAGAACACCTGGTTCACCTTGACAACCCAAGTATAACATTGCTTGAGGCAGGACTGAGCAGGGCTCCAAAGGCACAAAAGAGGAAGGCAACATATCAGTAATCTGTGCCAGAGGAAACCCAGTCATCCAGTGTTGCAGAAATAACTTAAAGATATACAGTAGGTTGAAGCACCAGCCAGTGACAATAAGACCATCTACCACCAGGGAGAACTAGATGGCTAAAGGCAAATGTAGGAAAGCTACTGACAGAAATCAAGGCATTATGGCAGCATCTGAACCCAATTCCCCAACAATAGCAAGTCCTGGATACCCCAACACACCAGAAAAAAAAAGAGTTGGATTTAAAAGCACTGGTAAGGATGCTGTTAGAGGAACACATGAAGGACATAAATAAATCTCTTCAAGAAATTCAGGAGAAAAATGATCAAAAGCTAGAAGCCCTTACAAGGAAAACAAAAAAATCACTTAAAGAAATTCAAGAGAATATGGGTCAGAAGTTAGTAGCCAATAAGGAGGAAATGCAAAAATCACTTAAAAAATACAGAACAAGTTTGATCAACAGGCAGAAGTCATGGAAGAGGAAACACAATAATTGTTCAAAGAATTAAAGAAAAACAAAGACAAGCAAATAACAGAACTGAGCAAAAACTTCCAGGATCTAAAAACAGAAGTAGAAACAACTAAGAAAGACAAAGGGAGACAACTTTGAAGATAGAAAACCTTGGGAAGAAATCAGGGATCATATATGCAAATGTCAACAACAGAATACAAGAGATAGAAGAAAGAATCTCAGATGATAAAGATACCATAGAAACCATGGGACTCAACAGTCAAAGAAAATGCAAAGTGCAAAAAGCTTGTAACCCAAAACATCCAGGAAATCCAGGACACAATGAGAAAGCCAAATCTAAGGATTATAGGCATTGATGAGAGTGAAGATTTACAACTTAATGGCCCAGCAAATATATTCAACAAAATTATGGAAGAAAACTTTCCTAAGCTAAAGAGAGACACGCCCATGAATATACAAGAAGCCTATAGAACTCCAAACAGACTGGACCAGAACAGAAATACCTCCTATCACATAATAATCAAAATCCCAAATGTACTAAACAAAGAATACTTAGGGCAGTAACAGAAAAGGGGCAAGTAGTATATAAAGGAAGACCGATCAGAATTATACCAGACTTCTCATCAGAGATCAGGAAAGCCTGGGTGGAGCTCTTGCAGACTCTAAGAGAACACAAATGCCAGCCGAGACTATTATACCCAGCGAGACTCTCAATCACTATAGATGGAGAAACCAAGATATTCCATGACAAAAGCAAATTTACACAATATTTTTCCACAAACTCAGCCCTACAAAGGATAATAGGGGGAAAACACCATTACAACGAGGGAAACTATACCCTGAAAAAAGCAGAATATTAAGCTTCTTTCATCAAACCCAAAAGAAGATAACCACACAAGGATAAAATTAAAATCAAAAATGATAGGAAGCAATAACAACTATTCCTTAATATCTCTTAACATCAATGGACTCCATTCCCCAATACAAAGACATAGACTAGCATACTGGTTACATAAACAGGACACTATATTTTGCTGCATACAGGAAACATACCTCAATGTCAAAGACAAAAATTACCTTAGAGTAAAAGGCTAGAAGACAATTCTACAAGCAAATGGTCCCAGGAAACAAGCCAGAGTTGCCATTCAAATATCAGATAAAATTGACTTTCAACCTCATGTCATCAAAGGAGGCATTTAAGGTCACTTCTTACTGGTCAAAGGAAAAATCCAACAAGAAGAATTCTCAATCCTGAACATCTATGCTCCAAATACAAGGGCGCCCTCATTCATAAAAGAAACTTTACTATAGCTCAAAGCACACACTGCACCTAACACAATAATTGTGGGTGACTTCAACACTCTACTCTCGCCAATGGACCGATCAGAAAAACAGAAACTAAACAGGGAGACAGTGAAACTAATTGAAGCTTTGGACTAATTGGATTTAACAGATATATATATAGAGAGAGAACTTTTCATCCCAAAGCAAAAGAATATACCTTTTTCTCAGCACCTCATGGTACCTTCTCCAAAATCAATCATATAGTTGGTCACAAGACAGACCTCAACAAATATAAGAAGATTGAAATAATCCCATGCCTCCTATCAGATCACTATGGAGTAAAGTGATCTTTAATAACAATAAAAACAACAGAAAGCCCATATACACACGGAAACTGAACAATACTCTACTCAATGATACCTTAGTCAAGGAAGAAATAAAGAAAGAAATCAAAGATTTTTTAGAATTTAACGAAAATGAAGGAATAACATACACGAATCTATGGGACACAATGAAAGCAGTGCTAAGAGGTAAACTCATAGCTTTGAGTGCCTCCAAAAAGAAATTAGAGAGAGAACACACTAGAAGATTAACGGAACAACTGATAGCCCTAGAACAAGAAGAACCTAATTCACCAAGGAGGAGAAGAAGACAGGAAATCATCAAACTCAGGGCTGAAATCAATCAAGTAGAAACCAAGAGAACCATACAAAGAATCAACAAATCCAGGAGCTGGTTCTTTGAAAAAATCAACAAGATAGATGAACCCTTAGCCAGACTAACCAAAGGGCACAGAGAAAGTATCCACATTAACAAAATTAGAAATGAAAAGGGAGATATTACAACAGAAACCGAGGAAATTCAAAAAATCATCAGATCCTACTACAAAACCTTGTACTCAACACAATTGGAGAATCTGGAGGAAATGGACATTTTCTTAGACAGATACGAAATACCAAAATTAAACCAGGATCAAATAGACCATTTAAACAGATGCATAACCCCCTAAAGAAATAGAAGGGGTCATAGATAGCCTTCCGACCAAAAAAAACCAAACCAAACCAAACCAAACCAAACCAAACCAAACCAAAAAAAAACAAAAAAACAAAAAAACAAAAAAAAAAACAAAAAAAAAACAAAACAAAAAACAAACAAACAAACAAAAAAAAAAACCACAGGACCAGATGGTTTCAGTGCAGAATTCTATCAGAACTTCAAAGAAGACTTAACACCAATACTCTTCAAACTATCCCACCAAATAGAAACAGAAAGAACACTACCGAACTCCTTCTACGAAGCCACTATTACGCTGATACCAAAACCACACAAATATCCAACTAAGAAAGAGAACTTCAGGCCAATTTCCCTTATGAATATCGATGCAAAAATACTCAATAAAATTCTTGCCCACCGAATCCAAGAACACATCAAAACAATCATCCACCATGATCAAGTAGGCTTCATCCCAGGGATGCAGGGATGGTTCAATATAAGGAAATCCATCAATGCGAACCACTACATAAACAAACTCAAAGAAAAAAAACCACATGATCATTTCATTAGATGCTGAAAAGGCATTTGACAAAATTCAGCATCCTTTCATGCTAAAAGTCTTGGAAAGAACAGGAATTCAAGGCCCATATCTAAACACAGTAAAAGCAATATACAGCAAACCAGTAGCCAACATCAAACTAAATGGAGAGAAACTTGAAGCAACCCCACTAAAATCAGGGACTAGACAAGGCTGCCCCCTCTCTCCATATCTTTTCAATATAGTTCTTGAAGTCCTAGCTAGAGCAATTAGACAACATAAGGAGGTAAAAGTGATACAAATTGGAAAGGAAGAAGTCAAACTATCACTATTTACAGATAATATGATAGAATACTTAAGTGACCCAAAAAACTCTACTAGAGAACTCCTATAGCTGATAAACAACTTCAGCAAATTGGCTGGCTACAAAATCAATGCAAGCAAATCAGTAGCCTTTATATACTCAAAGGATAAGCAAACTGAGAAAGAAATTAAGGAAATGACACCCTTCCCAATAGCCACAAACAGCATAAAGTATCTTGGGGTGACTCTAACCAAACAAGAAAGAAAGAGCAATTCTCAAATTCATCTGGAATAACAAAAGACTCAGGATAGCTAAAACTATTCTCAACAGTAAAAGAATTTCAGGGGGATTCGGTATCCCAGACCTCAAACTTTACTACATAGCAATAGTGATAAAAACTGCATGGTATTGGTATAATGTCAGGCAAGCAGATCAATGGAATAGGATTGAAGACCCAAAAGTGAACCAACGCACCTATGGTCATGATCTTCAACAAAGGAGCTGAAAGCATCCAGTGGAAAAAACATAGTCTTTTCAACAAATGGTGCTAGTTCAATTGGAGGTCAACATGCAGAAGAATGCAAATCGATCCATTCTTATCTCCTTGCACTAAGCTCAACTCCAAATGGATCAAGGACCTCCACATAAAACCTGACACACTGAAACTAATAGAAAAGAAACTGGGGAAGACCCTTGAGGACATGGGCACAGGGGGAAAGTTCCTGAATAGAACACCAATAACTTACACTCTAAGATCAAGAATTGACAAATGGGACCTCATAAAACTACAAAGTTTCTGTAAGGCAAAGAACACTGTCAAAAGGACAAAACGTCAGCCAACAGATTGGCAAAGGATCTTCACCAACCCTAAATCTGACAGAGGGCTAATATCTAATATATACAAAGAACTCAAGAAGGTAGAACCCAGAGAACCAAATAACCCCATTAAAAAGTGGGGTACCGAACTAAACAAAGAAATTTCACATGAAGAACTTTGGAGGGCTGAGAAACACCTTAAGAAATGTTCAGCATAATGATCATTAGGGAAATGTAAATCAAAACAACCCTGAGATTTCAACCTCATACCAGTCAGAATGGCTAAGGTCGAAAACTCAGGAGGCAGCAGGTGTTGGCGAGGATGTGGAGAAAGAAGAACACTCCTCCACTGCTGGTGGGATTCCAAGATGGTACAACCACTTTGGAAATCAGTCTGGCGGCTCCTCAGAAAACTGGGCATGACACTGACTGAGGACCCTACTGTACCACTCCTGGGCATATACCCAGGGGATTCTTCAGCATGCAGTAAGGACACATGCTCCACTATGTTCATAGCAGCCCTATTTGTAGTATCCAGAAGCTGGACAGAACCCAGGTGTCCCTCAACAGAGGAATGGATACAAAAAATGTGGTATATTTACACAATGGAGTACTATTCAGCCATTAGAAACAATGAATTCATGAAATTCTTAGACAAATGGATGGAGCTGGAGAACATCATACTAAGTGAGGTAACACAGTCTCAAAAGATCAATCATGGTATGCCCTCACTGATAAGTGGATATTAGCCTAGAAACTTTGAAAACCCAAGACATAATCCAAATATTAAATGATGTCCAAAAAGAATAGAGGAGTGGCCCCTGGTTCTGGAAAGACTCAGTGCAACAGTACAGGGGACTACCACAACAGGGACGTGGGAAGGGGTAGATGGAGGAACAGGGGGAGGGAAGAGGGCTTATGGGACTTGCAGGGAGTGGGGACCCAGAAAAGTGGAAATGATTTGAAATGTAAATAAAAATATATCAATAAAGAAAAAAATTTAAAAAAAGAAAGGAAAAGAGAGACATAACAACAGAAACTGTGGAAATTTAAAAATAAACATCATTGGATCTTCATTTGAGAGCTTATACTCAACAAAGTTTGAAAAATCTGGATGATCTGCCTGCCTGTCACTGTACCAATACCATGCAGTTTTTAACACTATTGCTCTGTAGTATTGCTTGAAGTCAGGGATACTGATTCCCCCAGAATTTCTTTTGTTGTTGAGAATAGTTTTAGCTATCCTGGGTTTTTTGTTATTCCAGATGAATTTGAAAATTGCTTTTTCTAACTCTGTGAAGAACTGAGTTGGGATTTTGATGGAGATTGTGGAGGTCAGCATGCAGAAGAATGCGAATTGATTAATTCTTATCTCCATGTACTAAACTTCACTCTAAGTGGATCAAGGACCTCCATGTAAAACCGAAACTAATAGAAAAGAAACTTGGGAAGATCTTTGAGGACATGGGCACAGGGGAAAAGTTCCTGAACAGATCACCAATAGCTTATGCTTTAAGATCAAGAACTGACAAATGGGACCTCATAAAACTACAAAGTTTCTGTAAGGCAAAGGACACTGTTAAAAGGAGAAAATGGCAACCATCAAATTGAGAAAGGATATTCACCAACCCTACATCTGATAGAGGGCTAAAATCCAATATATACAAAGAACTCAAGAAGTTAGGCCCCAGGGAACCAAATAACCATATTAAAAATGGGGTACAGATCTAAACAAAGAATTTTCACCTGAAGAAATTCGGATGTCTGAGAGGCACTTTAAGAAGTGCTCAACATCATTAGTCATTAGGGAAATGCAAATTAAAACAAATTTCACCTTACACCAGTCAGAATGGCTAAGGTCAAAAACTCAGGAGACAGCAGGTGTTGGTGAGGATGTAGAGAAAGAGGAACACTCCTCCACTGCTGGTGGGGCTATAAGATGGTACAACCACTTTGGAAATCAGTCTGGTGGTTCCTCAGAAAGCTGGACATGACACTTCCGGAGGACCCTGCTAAACCTCTCCAGGGCATATACCCAAAGGATTCCCTGGCATGCAATAAAGACACTTGCTCCATTATGTTCATAGCAGCCTTATTTATAATAGCCAGAAGCTGGAAAGAACCCAGATGCCCCTCAAAGGAAGAATGGATACAGAAAATGTGGTATATTATCTCAGCAATTAGAAACAATAAATTCACAAAATTTTTAGGCAAATGGTTTGATCTGGAAAATATCATCCAAAGTGAGGTAACACAATCATAAAAGAATACACATGGAATGCAATCTCTGATAAGTGGATATTAATTAGCCCAGAAGCCCTGAAGACCCAAGGCACAAATCGCATAACAAATGACTCCCATGAAGAAGTATGGAGAGGGTCCTGATCTTGGAAAGGATTGATCTAGTATTGGAGGGGAATATAAGGACAGAGAAAAAGGAGGGAGGTGATTGGAGAATGGATGGAGAGAAGAAGGTTTATGGGACATATGGTGAGGGGGGATCCGGAAAAGGGGAAATCATTTGGAATGTAAACAAAGAATATAGAAAATAAAAATATTTTAAAAAAGAAATAAATAAAAATCTGGATGAAATGGACATCTTGCTAGATATGCACCAGCTGCCAACTTTAAGAAAGGATCAGATAAACCATCTGAATAGTACCATAAGTCTTAAGGAAATAGAAGTAGTCATTAATATTCTCCATCAAAAAACAAAACAAAACAAAAACCATTCTTCAAACCATTCCATGAAATAGAAACTCAAGGAACACTACCTAACTCTTTCTATGAAGTCAAAATAATGCTTATACCTAACAATAATGCTTAAACCAAACAAAGGCCAAACAAGGAAGGAGAACTTCAGACCAATCTCGCTCAAGAATATCGATGCAAAAATACTCAACAAAATTCTGTGTACAGAGCCATATTGGGGCAGTCTTGCACTTGGTCAGAGTTTGACTTTGGTCAAGGTTAACTTCTCCCAGTTAGCCAGGATCCTGCTCCACCCAGGGTGGAGTGCTCGAAGTAAAGGTTAAGTTCATTGTTCCTCCAGGTCTAGGAATTCCTGAATTAAGCAGGTGACCCACCCAGCTGCCGGAGCAGTCAAGATGAGGACCTCCAAGAGAAGCTAGACAACTTCCACCGGAACTCAGCCTGGAGTCTTGGGGGAAGGGTTTGCCCAAACTGTTAAAAGGTCTGGCGCCATTAAAGTTTCCAGCTTTGATCAGTGAACATTGTCTTAGCCGCACTTCTTTTCGGCCCTCTTCCCTATTTATTCCTCAGCTTCTGTTCCAGAAACCCACTTCGTAATAGCTGCAGGCAGCTATGGAACCCTACAATTCTGGTCAACCAAATCCAAGAATGCATCAAAAATTATAAATCACCACAATCAGGCAGGCTTCATTCTAGGGATGCAGGGATGTTCAATATATGGAAATCCATCAATGCAATCCACTATATAAACAAACTCAAGGAAAAAAACCCCACATGGTCATTTCATTAGATGCTGAAAAGGCTTTTGACAAAATCCAGTATTCCTTCATGAAAAAAGTCTTGGAGAGATCGTGAATCCAAGGCCCATACCTATACATAGTGGAAACAATATACAGCAAAGCAGTAGCCAACATCAAATTAAACAGAGATAAACTTGAAGCAACTCCAGTAAAATAGGGGACCAGACAAGGATGCCCACTCTCACCCTATCTATTCAACACAGTATTTGAAGTCCTAGCGAGACCAATCAGACAACAAAAGGAGGTCAAGGGTATACAAATTGGAAATGAAGAAATCAAAAAAAAAAGAAAACACTATTTGCAGATAATATGATCTTGTACTTAAGTGACCCCCAAACTTCCAACAGAGAACATGTAAAGCTGATAAACAACTTCACCAAAGTAGCTGGATATAAAATTAAATTGAACAAGTAGGTAGCCTTCCTCTACTCAAAGGATAAACAAGCTGAGAAAGAGAGTAGGGAAATGACACCCTTCATAATACTCAAAAATAATATTACATACCTTGGTGTGACTCTAACCAAGCAAGTGAAAGATCTGTATGACAAGAACTTCAAGTCTCTGAAGAAATAAATTGAAGATCTCAGAAGATGGAAAGGTCTCCCATGCTCATGGACTGGCAGGATTGATATAGTAAAAATGGCCATCTTGCCAAAAGCAGTCTACAGATTCAATGCAATCCCCATCAAAATTCCAAATCAATTCTTCCTAGATCTAGAAAGAGTAATTCTCAAATTCATCTGTAATAACAAAAAACCAAGGATAGCAAAAACTATTCTCCACAACAAAAGATCTTCTGGGAGAATTAGTATCCTAGATCTCAAGCAATACTACAGAGCAATAGTGAACTGAACCTCCACACAGACTTTCCACTTTTTCCAGTGGAAAAAAGACAGCATTTTTAACAAGTGGTGCTGGATCAACTGGATGTCAGCATGCAGAAAAATGCAAATTGACCCATTCTTATCTCCTTGTACAAAGCTCAAGTCCAAGTTGATCAAGGACCTATACATAAAACCAGACACACTGAACTTTATAGAGGAGAAAGTGGTGAAGAATCTTGAATACATGGGCACAGGGAAAAAGGTCCTGAATAGAACACCAAAGGCCTATCCTCTAAGAACAAGAATCAACAAATGGGACATAATAAAGCTTCAAAGCTTCTGTAAGGCAAAGGATATAGTCAATAAGACAAAACAGCAACCAACAAATTGGGAAAAGATCTTTACCAGTCCTATATCCAATAGAGGGCTAATATCAAATGTATACAAAAAAACGTAAGAAGTTAGTCTCCAGAGAGTGAAATAACCCTATTAAAAATGGGGTACAGAGCTAAACAGGAACTTCTCAACTGAGGAAATTCAAATGGCTCTAAAGCACCTAAAGAAATGTTCAGCATCCTTAGTTAGCAGGGAAATGCAAATCAAAAGAACACTGAGATTCCACTTCATACCAGTCAGAATAGCTAAGATGAAAAACCCAGGGGACATCAGGTGCTGGAGAGAATGTGGGGAAAGAGGAACACTTCTCCTTTGTTGGTGGGATTGCAAGCTGGTAAAACCACTCTGGAAATCAGTTTGGTGATTCCTTGTAGAGTCTAGCTCATACATTCTAACAGCGGGTTCTCTAGAAGGAGAGATGGGTATAGGAACGGGGGCAAGAGAAAACACATGGAGAGACACAAAAACACATGGCTTCTGGTTCAAGTCTCCATCTTTAATCCCTCTCTCACAAGGTACAAAGGCAGGCCAAGCCCCTCCCCTGAAGGCTGGAAACAGGTTCTTCTTGTTCTTCAATGAGGCGGGTGGATCAGGTTGCTGGCTGCTATTCTTTTAGAACAGTGGGCAGGAAGAGGTCACAATTCCTCAGAAAATTAGACATAGTACTACCTGAGGACCCAGCTATACAACTCCTGGGCATATACCCAGAAGGTGCTCCTACATGTAATAAGGACACATGCACCACTATGTTCATAGCAGCCTTATTTATAAGAGCCAGAAGCTGGAAAGAACCCAGATGTCCCTCAAAAGAGGAATGGATACAGAAACTGTGGTATATATACACAATGGAGTACTATTCAGCTATTAAAAACAATGAATTCATGAAATTCTTAGGCAAATGGATGGAACTAGAAAGTGTCATCCTGAGCGAGGTAACCCAGTCACAAAAGAACACACATGGCATGCACTCACTAATAAGCAGATGCTAATCCAAAAGCTCAAAATAAACAATTTACAATTCACCCAGCACAGGAAGCTCAAGAAGAAGGACTTAAGTGAGGGTACTATGGTTCCTCTGAGAAAGGGAACATAATACTCACAGGAGCAATAAGGGAGGCAATGTGTGGAGCAGAGTCTGAAGTAAAGGCCACCCAGAGACTGCCATACATGAGGATTCATCCTATAAACAGTCACCAAACCCTGACACTACAACAAGAAGCATGTACCAAAAGGAGCATGCCATGGCTGTCTCCAGAGGGGCCCTGCCAGAGTCCTACAAATACAGAGGCAGAAACTAGCAACCAACTATTGGACTGGGCTTGGGGTCCCCAACAGAGGATCTGGAGGGTGGTCAGGAGGAGTTGAAGGGGTATACAGCCCCATGGGAAGAACAATGACTTCGGACACCCAGACACCCCAAGACTCCCAGGGACTGAACTATCAACCAAAGGGTACACATGGTTCCAGCCAAAAATGTGTCAGAGGAATGCCCTGTTCAGCATCAGGGGGAGGAGTGGTCTTTGGTCAGGTAAAGGCTCAATAGAGTCCCCAACAAGTGGAAACGGATGGGGGAGGGGGAAGTTGGGAGTGTGTTAGGTAAAGGGGCATATGCATGGAGGCAGGGGGTGGGAGGAGGGGTAGGGAATCTTTGGGGAGGGGTGGCTTTTGGGAGGGGGAAATTGGGAAAGTTTTTACCATTGGCAATGTAAATGAAGAGATACTCAATATAAATAAATAAATAAATAAATAAATAAACAAACAAACAAACAATGAATTCATGAAATTCTTAGGCAAATGGATGGAACTAGAAAATATCCTGAGTGAGGTAACCCAATCACAAAAGAACACACATGTATGCGATTGCTGATTAGTGGATATTATCCCAAAAGCTCAGAATATACAAAATACAACTAACAGACCACATGAGGCTCAAGAAGAAGGAAGAACAAAGTGTGCATACTTTGATCCTTCTTAGATAGTGGATCAAAATATCCATGGCTAACCAATAGACTGAGCACAGGGTCTCCAATGGAGGAGCTAGAGAAAATACCCAAGAAGCTGAAGAGGTTTCCAGACACATAGGAGGAAACAAAAATATGTACCAGCCAGTACCCCCAGAGTTCCCAGAGACTAAACCACCAACAGAAGAGTACACATGGAGGAACCCATGGCTCCTGCTACATATGAAGCAGAGGATGTTCTTTTTGGACATAATTGAGAGGAGAGTCCTTTGGTCCTTCTAAGGCTGGATGCCCTGCTGTAGGGGAATGGCAGGTCTGGAATGTGGGAGGGTGGGTTGGTAAGCAGGGAGAGGGGGATGGGATAGGGGATTTTTAGAGGGCTAATGAGGAAAGGGGATACCATTTGAAATGTAAATAAAGCAAATATCTAATACAATAATAAAATAAGAATAGTTAAGATCAAAAACTCAAGTGATAGCAGATGCTGGAGAGGATGAAAAGAAAGAGGAAAACTCCATTGCTGGTTGGATTGCAAGCTGTTAAAACTACTCTGGAAATCAGTTTGACAGTTTCTCAGGAAATTGGACATACTATCTGAGGACCCAGTTATACCTCTCCTGGGCATATACCCAAAAAGTTATCCAACACGTAGTAAGGATACATGCTCCACTATGTTCATAGCAGCCTTATTTATAATAGCCAGAAGCTGGAAAGAACCCAGATATCGCTCAACAGAAGAATGAATATAGAAACTGTGGTGTATATATACACGATGGAGTATATACTTAGCTATTAAGAGCAATGAGTTCGTGAAATTCTTAGGCAAATGGATGGAACTAGAAAATATCATCCTGAGTGAGGTAACCCAATCACAATAGAATGCAAACAAATGAATTTCTAAATATATAGGACTTACCAAAGTTAAGTCATGGCAAAATATGCAATTTAAATAAATCCATAACACCTGGTAAAAATAGAAACAGCAATTAAAAATCTCTTAAAAATAAAACAATCAAATAAAATCCTTCCTGGGGCCAGATTATTCAATGTTGAATTCTGCCATATCTCCAAAGAACACTATGTTCATAGGAGCCTTATTTATAATAGCCAGAAACTGGAAAGAACCCAGCTATCGCTCAACAGAGGAATGGATATTCCAATATTCCTCCAATTAGTCTGCAAAATAAAAATTTTGAAATCATTTCCTCTTCTGTTTATGAAGCCACTGTTATCCCAATAACAAGACCAAACAAGGACTCAAGAAAATAAGAAAATTTATATGAACATTCTTTATGAGCATAGATGCAAAATTTCTTAATAAAGTATTTGCATAGATAATTCAAGAATACATTTAAAAGATTATCCACCGTGATGAAATTGGCTTCATTTCAGAGATGCAGGTATACTTCAATATATATAAGTCAATAAAATCAATTTATAACATAAACAGATTAATAAATAAATGATGTATACTTATTTCATCAGCTGCAATGAGAGGTTTCACTATAATCCAACATGCTTACATGGGGCCAAGATGGAATTAAACCATTTAGTTTAAATATTTAACATTTTTATTTTTTAAAATGTTAATGTGATAGATTTTAACAATATCACACCCATAACTCTTAAATGATACCATATAAAGTATACTGAATGATTTCCAATTACTAGCACATGCATTTGGAGTTGTGTTCAAAGTTATCTCCAGTACACAGAACAAGCACTCCTGAGATGGATGCTCCTATGTGACTCCGGTAATGTTGTATAAAAATATTCAGCTCCTTTGTCATTCCTAAAAGACAATTCTGAGGTTTGTTTTGTACTTTTTCTCCATAGTTTTGCATTCCTTTATTCTATTTCTAATAGTAATCTTTAAAATAAAACTTTTTTGTCTGCCTTCCATTTCCATTATCACTTTTCTCTGCACAGGTAGTGTTTTCTGAACATCTACTTGCACTATTTTCTTTGTAGTACCAGACAAATAGAAACAACTTTTTATAATAAATGTTAAGCCACTTTTCTTAAGAATGTCCTTAGGAAGTGATTTTTACAAGTGATTACTTGCTGGTTAGGTGAATCAAAGAACAATATTTCTGGTACAAAGGACATAATTACATGCCTAAGAATGCTGCAGCATTACAGTTTCTATGAATCACTTTTAGAGTAATAAGATGAGATAGTGGTACATTTGCCATAAATTTGCTTATACAGCATTTTATATGCTAGAGAAACATTGTCACAACTATGATAACAAAGACTTTGAATTTTCCTGGTGCCCAAATATAGTGAGGATAAAAATGACTCACTCAAGTAAGCCAACTACTATTCCATAAGCTTGGTGGGAGAGTTGGAATGTGTCTTTGGTGACTTCAAGAAGCTACTATCTATTGAAATTGCAATATATAATCCTACACATTTAAAAATAGCAAGCATTAAGAAATAAACATATTGGTAGTGACTGAAAAATGGCAGACATTGGGAAACTATTGTGATAATAATATTTTACCCAAAATATTTAATTAGCTTTGAGTTTTTCTTCATATTTAGTTCACCAGGAAAATATGACATCTGTAAGAAGCCTGAGAGTTTCTGTAACTAAATTTCACTTTATTCATTTTAACATAATACTAAATTATCCCATGAAGAAAGAGTAGAGCATATGAGAAAAACATGATATTATGCCATTAAAAGTAATGATTTTTCTAATTCTGGAGACAAGCAAACAAATAGGAATGATACTACAAAGAAATAGCTGTCTGCAAATATAACACAGATTTAATTTTTTAAAGATACAAAATAAATATGAAATTAAATTCTCATTTACAATCTAAAACAAATACGACTATAGAGTCATAACCACAAATTCTTTGAAAAATCTGAAGAATTGGCAAAGAGAATCTGATTTTTTCTGGGAAAAAAAATCATAGCAGAAAGGAAATTAAAGACAATTTTGGCTGATATTACTTAAGGTAATAGGGCCTTTAAGTAGAATTACAATATGTAATTATCCATATGAAATATTACCGAACTATAAACTTATAATAAAAACAAATAAGGTGGAAAGATCAATTTTTCATATACACACTGGCTTTATTGATGATTCATATACTATTGTGTCTGTATGCTATTGACAGTCCTGTTTGTTAACTTAGAAAATGAGTAACTTCAAAATCTTATGTGTAGTTGGATGGAAATGGATTGTAAGACCAAAGAGTTTGAATTTGAGTATATTTGATCCTTGGATTTCTCTGTAGGTGTTGTTATCATTGATGTTTGTTTGTTTTTGTTGTATTTATTTATTCGAGTTACATCCAGATTACTCTCCCCACCTCCCAGTCTCCACCCGCAAGTCCTTAACCCCACCTTCCCCTCCCTTTTTCTCTGAACCAGTTGAGGCCCTCCCTATCTATTCCCTGAGTTTGGCACATCAAGTTTCTGCAAGTTTTTCCATCTTCTTCCACTGAAGTCAGACAAAGCTGGCCAGTTAGAGGATTGGATTCCACAGACAGGCAACTGCTTCAGGGATAGTACCAACTTCAGTTGTTGAGGAACCTACATGAAGACCAAGCTGCATGTCTGCCACATATGTGTCAGGGGCCTAGGTCCAGTCTATGTATGCTCTTTGGTTGATAGTTTAATCTGTGAGTACCCCAAGGGTTGAGGTTAATTGACTCTCTGGTCTTCTTAAAGAGTTTCTATCCATTTTGTGTCCACCAACTCTTCCACAAGACTCCCCAAGCTCCAACCAAAGTTTGGCTATTGGTTTCTGCACCAGAAGCTGATGGAGCTGGTGGAATGCAGTTCTGCTACTCTTGTCTGCAAGCATAGTAAAGTATCATTAATGGTGTAAGGAATTGGTGCTTGCCCATGATATAGGTCTCAAGTTGGGCTTGTTATTGGTTGGTTATTACCTCAGACTCTGCTACATCTTTGTCCCTGTACATTTTGTAGGCAAGACACACTTTGGGTCAAAGATTTTGTGGGTGGGTTGATGTCCTTATCCTAGGACACTGGGAGTACTGTCTAGATAAAGAAGGTGGCCACTTCAGATTCTAGATCTGTACTGCTACAAGTCATCCCCATAGAATCCTAGAAGCATTCCTGATCCCAGTTCTCTGGCACATCCTAGATATGACTCTATGTTCTCACCCCCTACTAACAAATGATTTCCAGGCATTCTTCTAGCCCTCTGAACCTGTCTCTTGTCTCTTCATGTGCTTGATCCTGAAAACCGTCATCCCCTTTCCCACCAAATTTCCTCTCTCCACCTTCCTCCTTTTTATTTCATTCCCCCTTTTAAGTGAGATTCAAACATCCTTGCTTGAGCCTTCTTTCTTGTTTACCTTCTTTGTGACTATAGAGTATAACAGGGATTCCCTGTATTTTGGGCTAATATCTACTTAGAATTAAAGACATACAATGCATTTTCTTTTGGGTCTGGGTTACCATACTCAAGATGATATTTTCTAGTTTCATTCATTTGCCTGAAAAATTCATGTCTTTGTTTTTAATAGCTGAATAGTATTCCGTTGTGTAAATGTGTCTTCCTCTATAGTATTGGAAAGAGCCAAAGTGTCACAGCTCCAATAAAGGAAGCAAATACAGAGCAGGTAGCCTGGGTCCTAAGTCTCACCTGCTACCATGGTAGCACCAATGACAGCAGCAGGGGCACTGGAGATTGTAGGCAGCAGCAGATGATGGTAGGTAGAAATGAGCAGCAGGCAGCGGCCACAGGGGTAACAGGGCCAAGCAGGTCTAGCACTTTCCCAAAGTGTTTCAGTTCAATAAAATAGACACTCTCACTCTATGTGAACAGGGACTTCATAAGCATTGAGGAGTAGGGTGAGATCTAAAGGTATATGCTTCCTATTGGCTTAATTTGAGGTGGTAGTGATGCTCTATTAGCATGGAGACTGACTTCAGATGTTCCTTAGGTGACTGATTGCCATGGTATCATGGTTACATGTTCCAGAGCAGGTAATTTGGCAGAGACCTGGCCCCATGCCTACCATACTCAGTTCTGAAGTTCACAAGATTTGGGCTCTCTCAACCATACGAATTCTTCTGTCTGGTGACTGGACCACTTGCCCCACATATATAATTCACATTTTCTGTATTCATTCTTTGTTCAGGGGATAGTAGGGTTGTTTCCAGTTTCTATCTACTACAAATAAATGTACTATAAACAGTGAAGCATATGTCCTTGTTGTATGTTGGGGAATCTTTTGGGTATATGCCTAGGAACAATAGGGCTGGGACTTCAGTGAATTTCACTGAGAAACACAGATTGAGTTCCAGAGTGGTGATACATGTTTGCAATGCCACCAGCAATGGTGGAATATTCCCCTTGTTCCACCTTCTCATGGCATGTGCTATTGCTTGAGTTTTTTTATTTTAGCCATTCTGAGAGGTGTAAGAATCTCCGGGTTATTTTGATTTACACTTGCCTAATGACTAATGACTTTAAACATTTCTTTAAGTGCTTCTCAACCACTCAAGATTTTTTTGATGAGTCCTGCTTGGTCATGTAGAGGATAATGCAAAGTGGTTTCCATCCCTAGAACAGAATCAGCAGGGCATGAGGCTCAATGAGTGTCCAATGTTTGCTCTGGATTTAAGGTTTATTTATTTAGATAGATAGATAGATAGATAGATAGATAGATAGATAGATAGATAGATAGATAGATAGACAGAGAAAGAGAGAGAGAGAGAGAGAGAGAGAGGCAGGCAGATAGACAGATGGGTAGATGGATAGGTGGATAGATGGATAGATGAATAGACAGATAGATGGATAGACAAAAACACAGATTGGTGGATCAATGGATAGATGGACAGATAGAAAGACAGACATACCGACAGACAGTCAGTCAGACAGACAGACAGACAATTACTTCATGTTCATCCTTTGGGAAATGTTCTCACTACCAAGGTTAATGGTTCCATGATAATCAGACATAGCAAGAATCCGGGAGTCAAGGTTGTATGTATATCTCAGCAAAATGATATATGCTGAGACCTTAAGGCCAACCATTAAGGCTGTGGGAAAGAACTCTGAAAAAATGATTTCAAAATTATATATGTTTCTCAACTATGCAAAATATAAGGATGTAATATGAATAGTATAAGGAGCTTCACAGATCTAAAGGAAAATAGGCAGCTGTACTATGTTGTCAGCTTGTCAGAAAGATACTGAAGAAGGATATAAGATATTTAGAGAGTGGTGGTAGCAAGGCAAGATCTCATCCAACTAACTTTTTTGGTTGTGCTCAGAAAGGCAGTCAGATTCCTGAGTTCAAGGTCAGCATGGCACTTAGGAAGTTTTGGTCCAGATCCAAGTCCAGGCATAGTAGAAATGGTAATTTTGGGGTGTAGTTACACCCAGCCAGTTTATTTTGTATGCTTAACAAAGGCAGACAGATCTCTGAATTCTTTTGCAATATTAAAAAAAATGTCTTTGCTGTCTCTTCCTAAAAATCAAGGTTCTGAGATGTTGATTCATGAGATAATCAAAAGGGAACTGAGGTAATGACAGAATTGATATGTAAATAAAAGACTGAGCTTTTGATCTGCCAGAGATGATGAGCTCTTCACAGAGTTTTTATAAGTGTGAGAAAAAGCTGTCTCAAGAGATTACACTTTGAAAGTTGACTGTCTGACATGGAACATCAGCTTGCAACCCATCATTTGACTTTGGATTCTTTGTTTTGCCTCTTCCAGATACCCCTTCATCAAGACCCCTCTCCAAGCTCCAAGGTCCTTGATATTCCTCTGTTGAGAATTCTGTTTAGCTCTGTACCCCATTTTTTTTCCATTGGGTTATTTGATTTATTAGTGTCTAACTTCTTGAATTCTTGGATATTAGGCCTCTGTCAGATGTTGCATTAGTGAAGATCTTTTCCCAATCTCTAAGCTTTCATTTTGTCCTATTGCCTTACAGATGCTTTTCAGTTTCATTAAGTCTCATTTATCAATTGTTGATCTTAGAGTCTGAGACATTGGTGTTCTGTTCAGGAGGTTGTCTCCTACACCAATGTCTTCAAGGTTATTTTCCACTTTCTCTTCTATTAGATTAAATGTATCTGGTATTATGTTAAGGTCTTTGACTTAGACTTGAGTTTTGTGCAGGGTGATATTGGTCTATTCCATTCTTCTACATGCAGTCACCCGGTTAGACCAGAACCATTTGTTGAAGATGCTTTCCTTTTCCCAAAGTTTTTAGATTCTTTGTCAAAAACCAAGTGTCTGTAGGTGTGTGAGTTTAGTACTGGTTCTTTGTTTTGATTCCATTGCCAAGTTCCAGCCTCAACTTGAGAAAGGTTCCTGAGTAAAGGGTGAATGGAAGCAGTAGAAGAGTGACTCAGAATAGGTAATGGTTTCAAGCTCAGAATAGTTCTTTCTTGCAGAACAAAGTCTTTTATTTGTATGAGCATATTTGTTTACTCATTCACTGCAGGCTCCCTTTGGATCATTCCACAAATCAGCATTTCATGACCTTAGCCCCTTGATGGGGATTGCACTGAATCTGTAGATTTGGTGAGATGGACATTTTTACTATGTTAATCCTACTGATCCATGAGCACGAGAGATCATTCTATCTTCAAATGTCTTCTTCAATTTCTTTTTTCAGAGATACAAAGTTGTCTTACAGGTCTTTTACTTACTTTTACTTGGTTAGAGTTATACCATGGTATATTATATTAGTTATGGCTACTGTGAAGGGTGTTGATTATCTAATTTCTTTCTCAGCCATTTTATCATTTGCATAAGGAAGATATTGATTTTTTTTTGGTTAATTTTGTGACCAGTCACTTGGCTGAAAGCATTTAACACCTGTAGTAGTTCTCTAGTACAAATTTGAGAGTTACTTATTTACACCATCATATCATCCATTGACTTCTTCCTTTCTAATTTGATTCCACTTGGTGTTATTTTGTTGTCTTATTGTTCTAGCTAGAACTTCAAGTACTATACAATAGTACTTGAAGCTATAGGGAGAGAGTGGGCAGTCTTTCCTTGTCCCTGATTTTAGTGGAATTGCTTTAAGTTTCTCTCCATTTAATTTGATGTTGGCTATTATATTGCCATATATTGCTTTGATTATATTTAGGTACATACATTGTATCCCTGATCTTTCCAAGTCTTTTAATATGAATTTTGTCAAAAATTTTCTCGGCATCTTATGAGATGATCATGTGCTTTTTTTTTTCTTACAGTTTGTTATATAGTGGACTACATAGATGGATTTTTCATGTAAATTGGTCTGGAATTCTCTTTCTATGTTGAGTCTTCATGTGGCTTACTTATTAGGGTGACTGTTACCTCATAGAAGGAATTTTGCAGTGTTTTTTCTGTTTCTGTTTGTGGAATAGTTTAAGGAATATTGGTATTAACTCTTCTTCAACTGTCTGGTAGAATTCTGCACTAGAACGATGTGGCCCAGGGCTTTTTTGGGGGAAAGGGTGTTTGGAAACATTTAATAACTTCTTCTATTTCTTTAGGTGTTATAGGACTCTTTAAACAGTTTATCTGATCTTTATTTAATTTTGGTAATTTTGATCCGTGATATCTGTCTAGAAAATGATGCATTTTACTTAGATTTTCCAAGTTCAGGGACTACAGGTTTTTGAAGTAAGATCTAATTTATTAACATTTCCTTAGTTATGGCTCCATTTTCATCTCTGATTTTGTTCATTTGGATACTACATGCTTTTTGGTTAGTTTGACTAAGGGTTTGTTTATCCTGTTGATTTTCTCAAAGAACAAGTTTTTTTAAAAACAAGTTTTGTTATTTTGGTTTTGTTATGCTTATTTCTAATTGATTGATTTCAGCTCTGAGTTTGATTATCTTATGCCATCTGTTCATCTTGCGTGTGTTTTTTTTCTTTTTGTCCTAAAGCTTTTAGGGTGCTATTCAGTTGCTAATATAAATTTTTTGAAATTTTTTAATGAAGGCACTTAGTATTCTGAACTTTCCTCCTAGCACTGCCTTTATCTGTTGCATAAGTTTAAATATGTTTTGTCTTGAGTTTTATTGAATTCTAGAAAATCTTTAATTTCTTGCTTTATTTTTCACTGACCCAGTGGTCATAGAATATAGAGTTGTTCAGTTTCCACATAATTATAGGGTTTTGTTGTTTCTGTTGTTGTTGAAGTTCAGCTTTAATTCATGGCAATCTGATAAGATGCAAGGTATTATTTAAGTCTTCATGTTTCTGTTGAGGCTTGCTTTGTGACAAATTATATTATCTATTTGGAGAAGGTTCCATGATGTGCCAAAAAGAAGGTATATTCTTTTGTGTTTGGTTGAAAGATTCTGTAGATACTGTTAGGTCTATTTGGTTCATAACATCTGTTACATTAATTATTTCATTGTTTAATTTCTGTTTTAATGACCTGTCCTTTGGTGAGACTTCAATATTAAACTTCCCAAATATTAATGTATGGGGTGTAATGTGTGATTTAAGCTTTGGTAATGTTTCTTTTATGAATGTAGGTACCCTGGCATTTGGGGTATAGATGTTCAGAATTGAGAAGTCATCTTTGTAGGTGTTTCATTGGTAAGTATGAAGTGTCTCACCTGTGCCTTTTGATTAATTTTGATTGAAAGTCTATTTTATTAGATATTGAAATGGCTATTCTACCTTGTTTCTTGGAAAACCTTTTACCAGCCCTTTATTTTGAGGTAGTGTCTGTCTTTGTTACTCAGGTATGTTTCTTATTCCAATCAGAATGATCAATCCTTTTTATGCACCCACTCTGTTAGCCTGTGTCTTTTTACTGGTGAATTGAATCCATTGATGTTTAAAGATAATAATGACCAATGATTGTTAGTTTCTGTTATTTTAATGTTAGTGGTGTTAGGATACGTGTTTCTATTATTTAGGTTTTTCTGTGAGATGATTGATTTTGTTTGGGTTGGGGGGGGGCTGTAGTTAACTATCCTTTTGTTAGAATTTTTTCTTCTAGTATCTTTTGTAGGGCTGAATTAGTAGAAAAATATTATTTATATTTGTCATGAAATATCCTGGTTTCTCCATCTAGAGTGATTAAAAATTTTGCTGGATATCGTACTTTGGGCTGACATCTATGGTCTCTTATCTATCCAGTCATCTATCCAGGCTCTTCTCCATCTAGAGTGATTGAAAGTTTTGCTGGATATCATACTTTGGGCTGACATCTATGGTCTCTTATCTATCAAGTCATCTATCCAGGCTCTTCTGCTTTTAGGATCTCCATTGAAAAGTCAGGTGCAATTTTGTAAGGTCTGCCTTTATATGTTACTTGGCCTTTTCATCTTTTAATATTCTGTCTTTCCTCTTTACATTTTGTATTTTGATTATCATGTGGTGGGAAGATTTTCTTTTCTGATCTAATCTTTCTGGTGTGCTTTAAGCTTCTTATACATTTATAGCCATCTCTTTCTTTAGGTTACAAAAGTTTCTCCTTGATTTTATTGAAGATATTTTTTGTGCCATTTTTGTGCCTTTGAGCTAAGAATCCCCTCTCCTTTTCTTATTATTCTCATGTTTGGACTTTTTATGATGACACAAGTTTCCTGGTGTTTAGTGTTAGAAACATTTTTGATTTGGCATTATGTTAGACTGATGTACCAATTTCGTCTATTGTATCTTCGATGTTGACATTCTTTCTGCCTTCTCTTTTATTCTGTTGGTGGTGCTTGTATCTGTAGTATATGTTCTTCTTCTTAGATTTTCCCTCTCCATGAGGGTATTTTCTTTATTTCATTTTTTAATTCAATATATTTTTATTTAAATTTCAAATGATTTCCCCTTTCCTGGATTCCCCCCCCTTTCCAAAAGTCTCATAAACCCTCTTCCCTCCTCCTATTCTAAATCCATCCCTTCCCACTTCCCTGACCTGGTATTCCCCTACACTGCTGCAGTGAGCCTTTCCAGGACCAGTGGACTCTCCTTACTTCTTCTTGGGCTCTATTTAATATATGAATTGTGTCTTGGGTATTCTAATCTTCTAGGCTTATATCCACTTATCAGTGAGTACATACCATGAGTGTTCTTTTGTGATTGCGTTACCTCACTTAGGATGATATTCTCCAGTTCCATCCATTTGTCTAAGAATTCTTTTTTTCTATATTCTTTGTTTTCATTCCAAATGATTTTCCCTTTCTCAGTTCTCCCCTCCCCATAAGTCCCATAAGCCCTATTCCCTCCTCCCGTTCCCCAATCAACCCCTACCCACTTCTGTCCTAGTAATCCCCTATATTACTGCATCAAGCATTTCCAGGACCAGGGCTCTCTCCTTCCTTTTCTTGAGAATGACTTGATATGTGAATTGTATCTTGGGTACTCAAAGCTTCTGGGCTAATACCCACTTATCAGTGACTGCATTCCATGTGTGTTCTTTTGTGAACTGATTACCTGACTTAGGATGATATTCTCCAGTTCCATCCATTTATCTAAGAATTTCATTAATTCATTCCTTTAATGGCTGAATAGTACTCCACTGTGTATATATACCACATTTTCTGTATCCATTCATCCGTTGAGGGACATTTGGGTTCTTTCTAGCTTCTGGCTATTGTAAATAGTGCTGCTATGAACATAGTGGAACATATATCCTTATTACATGCTAGGGAATCCTCTGGGCATATGCCCAGAAATGGTATAGCGGGATCCTCCAGTAGTATCATGCCCAGTTTTCTGAAGAACTACCAGACTGATTTCCAGAGTGGTTTTACCAGCTTGCAACCCCAACCAGCAATAGATTTTTCCAGATCTTCACCAGCACCTGTTTTCTCCTGAGTTTTTAATCTTAGCCATTCTGACTGGTATGAGGTGAAATATCAGGGTTGTTTTGATTTGCATTTCCCTGATGACTAAGGATGTTGAACTTTTCTTTAGGTGCTTCTCCACCATTCGATATTCCTCAGGTGAAAATTCTGTGTTTAGCTCTGTACCCCATTTTTAATGGGGTTATTTGGCTCTCTGGAGTCTACCTTCTTGAGTTCTTTGTATTTCTTGGATATAAGCCCTCTGTCGGATGTAGGGTTGGTAAAGATCTTTTCCCAATTTGTTGGTTGCAGTTTTATCATTTTGACAATGTCCTTTGCCTTACAGAAACTCAGTAATTGTATGAGGTCCTATTTGTCATTTCTTGATCTTAGAGCATAAGCTATTGGTGTTCTGTTCAGAAAATTTTCCCCAGTGCCAATGTCCTCAAGGGTCTCCCCCAATTTCTTTTCTGTTAATTTCAGTGTGTCTGGTTTTATGTGGATGTCCTTGATACACTTGGACTTGAGCTCAGTACAAGAAGATAAGAATGGATGAATTTGCATTCTTTTACATGTTGATCTCCAGTTGAACCAGCACCATTTGTTGAAAAGGCTATCTTTTTTCCACTGGATGGTTGTAGTTCCTTTGTCAAAGATCAAGTGACTAAAGGTGTGCGGGTTCATTTCCAGGTCTTCAATTCTAGTCCAATGATCTACTTGCCTGTCACTGTACCACCATGCAGTTGTTAACACAATACTGCTTGAGGTCAGGAATACTGATTCCTCCAGAAGTTCTTTTACTGTTGATGAAAGTTTTAGCTTTCCCGAGTTTTTTGTTATTCCAGATGAATTTTGAGAATTGCTCTTTCTAACTCTATGAAGAACTGAGTTGGGCTTTTCATGGGGATTGCATTGAATCTGTATATTGCTTTTGGCAGGATGGCCATTTTTACTATATTAATCCTGCCAATCCAAGAATGGACAATATTTCCATCTTCTGAGTTCTTCTTGGATTTCTTTCTTTAAAGACTTGAAGTTCTTTATTTCTTCTATTTTCATTTTCAGAGCTTGAACAGATTTATTTATTTTGTTCACCTATTTGATTGCATTTTCCTTTATTTCTTTATATTTATTTCATTCCTCTTTAAAGGAATATTTGGTCAAATATTCCTATATTTCTTTAAAGGATTTATTTTTTAATGCCTCTGTCATCTTCATAAAATGAGATTTAAGGTCATAGTCTTACTCTTTAGGTGCTTCAGGATATCTAGAACTTGCTGTAGTGGGAGAGCTTGGTTCTGAAAGTGCTATTTTGGACTGGATTTTGTTGATTTTATTCTTGTTCTTGACTTTAGCTATCTGGTTATTATAGTGAGTAACTTTTGTAGGCAAGATTTCAAAATTCATAGTTACTCAAGCTTTCTGGCATTTCCAAAAATATAATTTTAGGATTATAGTGACGGTAGCAATTGTCACTTCCAATCTCTTTTGACTAGGTTACAATCCTAGAATTCTGCCACTATGTGAGACCCATAAACGTTTCCTTAGAGGTTGTGATTCTTAGATATGCTCTCAGATAACTGACCATAGTATAATAGGGTAAGCTAGGAAAAACCATGTAAGTGTGCTGTGATAATTAATGGTAACTTGAAAAATCTGGTGCTCTTATTGAAATTCATTCAGTCTGTTCTTTTTCCCCTCTTCTCTCCAATTCCTTTAATGACAAACTCAAGTTTTCGCTGCAGCTTGTGTCATCTCCACCCCCTTACACTTATTTAAAAATTTTCTTGTGCATATTATCATATTGTAATATCTCCTTCTTGACAGGCCTAAATTCACACTAGAATAAAATATAGCTCAGTTACAAAAATATCAATATCTTTCAAATATTTATATTGTGGTGTTCTATTATGACTTTAAAATGCCATTTGTTTGTGGGTTGTTTTTTTTAATTTTTAGCTGAATACTATTTGTCAAAAATAAATAATCTTCATCCCTGCTACTAATTTTAAATAGGCAGAAAAAAGTGTTATCCCAAAGATATTTCATTTTCTTCTGTTAAACTTCACAACAAACAGATTCAACATTATTTGGCCAATGTAAAATCAAGTTAGTCTTATCTTCTGGAAATAGATTTAATCTTGTTTTATTTAAGTTGATTATGCTCTGCTATTTAACATCTAATTTAGGTATTCCCTAGAACGTTTTCTAAAAATTCCAGAAAATATTTCTTTACATTTTAAAATCTGCTTTAATACATTAAAATTATCATAGCTTACCTGTGTTGATTTGATTTAACATAGCTTTATGAAAAACATAACCTGATAGAATGATTTTAGGCTCCATTTTCTAGGACTAGCTATCAACAATGCTATGAAATTGTAGCTCCTTTCAGTGTGGCTTTCTCATAGCAAATATTTAGTGGTCATGTTTTTCTGATAAAACTCCACAGAGCACCTGAACCACCCATCAGAAAATAACCATTCTTCAGTCTTCTATAATTCCTATTATACAATTTTTCTCCAGATTCCAGTTCTTAAAATGAGATAGCATGTGCTAATCCACTCTAATTGTTTGTTAAGTGCCTCATTATTTTTAGCCAGAACAAAAGGCTTATTGTAATAACATTGAAGATGTGGAATTCATGCTTTCTAACATCTGACATGTTGATTTTTATTACAGGATTCTATTTGATACATCCCACATTTTTAATTTCTGTTTGCCCTCTATTCCTACTTGAAGTACATAATATAACTGAAGTACATAAACTTTCTGTACATTTCTTTGTCCTTGAATGTTTCAGCCTCAAACATTCATTTTGTTTACATAGTTGAGTGAAGAAAGGCTGAATAGAAAAGAGATCTCTTTCCTGAGGACCCTGTGATCTTTACATTTTCAGTACAGCTGGCATTGCAGTTAAATGCAGATTTTTCTGCCCTGAAGAACCCATGACCTTTTAATCTCATCTCAAAGTTTCCTTTTCCATTTGGGCACAGGCTACATATACCAGAAACATGGGAATACTGCCACTAGAAGACAAGAGTAAATTCCTAGTCAATGTTGCATAGTTTATGATTAAGGTTATTGGTTATATCTAATATTTAATTAATACCAGCTGCATAATAATAGCTAGTGTATTTTCTTGCAGACAAAACATGCAGTCAGTGCAGTCAGGCCATAAGAATCTATTTAATGAAAATTTTTAAATGGGAAATGGTTGAGATCTAACAACGAAAGATTAAAAGTAACAATGCTAATTTACTTCAGAGGTATCTCCACGAAGAAGAGACAGAAAAATCATTTAAGTATAAATGACGTTGGACTGAATTGCTACATGACAAAAATATTACCTTCCTGCTATGTTTGGCAGGGGGAGTTAACAGTTTCATATTTTAAGAGAAGAATCTTTGTGATATAATTTACTATACTTTGAACAAAATGAGGTTCATAAAGTGAGTTAGAGAAAAGAATTGCAGTAGATATTTCACTGACACTAAAATAAGTTTTTAATGATTACTGATCAAAGGATGTATCTGCTCAAAGAGAGAGTGGGCTTAATTCTTAATTTAGAAGATTTTAGTGTTTTTAGTGTTGGAAGGCTACAAGCTAATGTCTTTGGTTTAATGTAGTCTATTCCCTTTAAACTCATGTTGGAATTTGGTTGTTTTAGTGGGATCATTGTTAGAAAGGCCTTTAAGAGATGATTAAGTCATTAAAAGGGATTAGTTCCTATAGCTCTGTCCATCTATCTATCTATCTATTTATCTATCTATCATTTATCTGTTGGTCTACCTATCTATCATCTATTTTTCATGAATTAATTCATTACTACTAGATTAGATTGTTATTCAGCAATTTTCTCTGTGGCAACAGAAAAAAATTGAAACAACTCATGGAATTGAATATTCAGTGTTATTTCTACTTTAGACAGATTACTTATTTTTATTAGATATATTCTTTATTTACATTTCAATTTATTTCCCCTTTCCTGGTTCCTCACTCCCTATGTCCCAAGCACTCTTATACTCAGGTGATCCCTGCTTACCTGTCTGCACTTGTCTACACAGTCACAGGAGCAAAGATGGCAGCACCACCACCTCTATATGCCGGACTCCCTGGAGGGCAGATGACCCCTGGCAGGGTAGGTGCACAGATGGCTATAACATTGCCCAGATCCTGGGTGCGGTGGAGCCCTGGCAGGCGATGTCCCAAGCAATCTTATACTTGGGTGATCTCTGTGTAACAGGCTGGACCTGTCTGCTCAGTCACAGGAGCAAAGATGGCCAACAGATTACTTGTTATAAGAATCTTGTGTAGCTCTAATATATATGATAAGCTTGTACTGCTTTCATATCTATTAATTCTGTTATGCTACCAACCTGTTAATAATTTATACCATTTCCTCTACTTTGTCCCACATATTCTTCAAATTTCAATTTAAATAGATTCCTATTCAGACAGAGATTCTTCCAGAATATTCAGATAATGTGAGCATGCATATTATTGAAGTCATAGATCAAGAGGTAAAAAAATCTGGATAAAAATGATATCAGCCATTTCCTAGATCAGCAGCTTTTTCAATCTTCTTATCTGTTTTTCAGATATTAAGTGAAAATGCTATTGATCGTGATTATGTTGAAGACTTTTATGATATAAACATAATGGACTTCTTTTATTGTTAATATTTAAACCTTTGTTTCATAGCCCTATTAATATTAGTGCTTTCAATACTAATCCTCAACTGTTAGTGTTCATAAACATTATTATGTATATCATTGTGATTTTAAAAATAAATATTTCTCTCTCCTCTTACATTTCCAACAATTATATTACCAGGGTACAAACAGTGCTAGCTCATATTAGAAGTTGATTTATGTTTTGATTGATTAAGAAAAAAACACCTGTGGTTTCCTTTTTGGAGGCAGCTTTCAATTCCTTACACATTTGACATTTCTTCTTGGTTTTAAAGTACCTCTGGGTGGTTTTTCTGTCATCTACTTCTGATAATGTAGTATTGCTATTCACCTGCCTAAAATTTTCTGTAGGAGTAATTCTGGGCTTCGTTTCCTGTCACCTGATTAAGTAATAATTTTCATTCCTGATATGTCTGTGAGGTTATTTCCAGAAAAAAATTAACCTAGAATGGAAGATTCATCCTGAATATGAGCTGTACCTGCCCATGGACAAGAGGTTCAGAGTGAATAAAAGGAAAAAGAAGAAAACACCTGAGAACATGCATTTATCTTTGTGTTTCATGACAGTAACTTTAATGTGATAAGCCATTTGATGAACCCATAGTCATATTTTTCTGCCAGAATAGATTTTATTTTCTGAATCACGAGCCAAAATATGCCTTTCTTATTTTAAGTTGATTCTTGGTAAATATTTGGTAACAAAAATTAGAAAAATAACTAGTATATAAATGCTGCCTAGTTCTTTGAGGACTGTTTCATAGTAGTACAAATGACAAAGAGATTATATGAGTGTTCAACACCATTCTCAAATCTTTATATAGTTTCGATGGCTAAAGCTTAAGAAATCTCAGATCTAAAACATTTTGTACATTAATTACAGTTGATCCCTAGAAGATCCTCCAAAGAAGTGGATAAATACTCTTCATGAAAACCTACATAAACTTCCAGAAAATTGATCACATCATAGATCATAATGAAACTCTTCCAAAATATAAAGAATAATTTATTTTTATTTATTGGACTAAAGAAGCATAAACTATAACTTAAAAGCAAGATAAACCATATATCATAAAACAATACTCAAAACCTGAACAATATGCTCTTTAGTGAGCAGTATATAATTGAGTAAATTGTTAAGGAAATTTAATAAGTTTTCAAATAAATGAAAATGACAACAAACTGACCAGAGTCACTAGACTATATATGACTAAGGCAGCTTTAAAAGGAACGTTTATGACTTTCCTTTTATAAACTTTGTATTAAAAGTAAAGTTTAAAGGTATAAAATTTATATATTTTTATTGGAAATTTCATTTATTTACATTGCAAATGTTATCCCCTTTCCAAATTTCTCCTTCAGAAACCTACTATGCCATTTTTCCTCCCCTACTTCTATGAGGGTGATACCCCACCCACCCACTCACTCCTACCTCCCCACCATAACATTCCCCTTACCTGGGGCATCGGGATTTCACAGGACATGGAGCCTATCCGCCCATTGGAGCTCAATAAGACCATCCTCTGCTACATATGCAGCTGGAGCCACAGGTAAGCTTTGGTTGGTGGTTTAGTCCCTGAGAGCTCTAGGGAGGTCTGTTTGATTGTTATTTTTGTTCCTCCTATGGGATTGCAAAATCCTTCAGCTCCTTCAGTCCTTTCCCTGATTCTTCCATTAGAGACTCAATGCACAGTCTTCCTCTCAATTTGTCAAGCTCTAAAAGAGCCTCTCACAAGACAGCTATATTAGGTTCCTGTCAGTTACTTCTTGGCTTCAGTAACCAGTGTCTGCATTTGGTATCTGTATATAGGATGGATCCCCAGGTGGGGTAGTCTCTGGATGGCCTTTCCTTCAGTCTCTGCTCCACACTTTGTCTCTGTATCTCCTACTGTGGGTATTTTGTTCCCCTTTCTAAGAAAGATCAGAGGACCCACACTTTAGTCTTCCTTTTTCTTGAGCTTTGTTTGGTCTGTGAATTGTATGTTTGGTATTCCAAGTTTCTGGGCTAATATCCACTCATCAGTGAGTGGATACCATGTGTATTCTTTTGTGATTGAGTTACCTCACTCAGGATGATATTTCGTAGTTCCATCCATTTGAATAAGAATTTCATGAAGTCATTTTTTTTAATAGCTTAGTAGTACTCCATCCTGTAAATGTACCATACTTTCTGTATCCATTCTTCTGTTGAAGGACATCTGGGTTCTTTGCAATTTAAGGCTATTATACATAATGCTACTATGAACATAGTGGAGCAAGTGTCATTGTTATATGTTGTAGAATCTTATGGGTATATGGACAGGAGTGATATAGCTGGGTCCTCAGGTGGTACTGAGTCCAATTTTTTGAGGAACTGCCAGACTGAGTTCCAGGGGGGTTGTACCAGCTTGCTATTCCATCAACAATACAGGAGCGTTCCTCTTTCTCTACATCTGCTCCAGCAACTGTTATCCCCTGAGTTTTGATCTTAGGCATTCTGGCTCATGTGAGGTGGAATCTCAGGGTTGTTTTCATTTGCAATTTCCTGATTCTATAGATGCTGAACACTTCTTTAGGAGTTTCTTGACCATTCAGTATTCCTCACTTGAGAATTCTTTAACTGTGTATCCCATATTATAGGTCTATACAGTTCTCTGGAATCTAACTTCTTGAGCTCTTTGTATATAATGGATATTAGCTCTCTATGGGATGTAGGATTGGTAATAATCTTTTTCCAATCTCTTGATTATCTTTTTTCCTTTAAACAGTGCCCTTTCCCTTATACAAGTTTTGAAAATTTTTGATTGTTGATCCTAGAGCAAAAGTCATTGGTGTTCTGTTCAGGAAATTTTCCCTTGTGTCCATGTGTTTGAAGATCTTCCCCACTATCCCTTCTATTAGTTTCAGTGTATCTCGTTTTATGTGGAGGTCCTTGATCCACTTAGACTTGAGCTTTGTACAATGATATAAGTATGGCTGGATTTGCATGGTTCTAAATGCAGGCTGCCAGTTGAACCAGCACCAGTTGTTAAAAATGTTGTCTTTTTTTCCACTGGATGGTTTTAGCTCCTTTGCTAAATATCAAATGACCATAGGTGTGTGGGTTCATTTCTGTGTCTTCAATTCTATTCCATTGACCTACCTGCTTGTCATTGTACCAATACCCTGCACTTTTTATGATTATTACTCTGTAATACAGCTTGAGGTCAGAGATGGTGATTCTCCCCAGCTCTTTTATTGTTGAGAATAGTTTTTGCTATCCTGTGTTGTTCATTATTCCAAATGAATTGGAAATTTGCTACTTCTTAGTCTGTGAAGAACTGAGTCGGAATTTTGATGGGGATTGCATTGAATCAGTAGACTACTTTGGGCAATATGGCCATTTTTACTATATTAATCCTGCCAATCTATGAGCATGGGGCATCTTTCCTTGTTCTGAGATCTTCAATTTCTTCCTTTAGCAACTTGAAGTTCTTGTCATACAGATCTTTCACTTGCTTGTTTAGAGTCACACCAAGGTATTTAATATTATTGGTGACTATTGTGAATGGTGTCATTTCCTTAATTTTTTTCTCAGTCTGATTATCCTTTGAATAGAGGGAGGCTACTGATTTATTTCAGTTAATTTTGTATCCAGCCACTTTGTTGAAGTTCTTTACAAGCAGGAGAAATTCTCTGGTGGAAGGTTTTAGGATCACTGAAGTATATTATAATATTATCTGAATATAGTGATATTTTGACATCTGCCTTGCCAGTTTTTTATCATTTTGACCTCCTTTGATTTTCTAATTGCTCTCGCTAGGACTTCAAGTACTATATTTAAAAGGTAGGGAGAGAGTAGGGAGCCTTGTCTGGTCCCTGATTTTAGTAGTATTGCTTCAAGTTTCTCTCCATTTAGTTTGATGTTGGCTACTGGTTTGCTGTATATTGATTTTACTATGTTTAGGTATGGGCCTTGAATTCCTGATCTTTCTAAGACTTTTACCATGAAGGGGTGTTGAATTTTGTCAAATGTTTATCACCATTTAATGAGATGATCATGTGGCTTTTTTCTTTGAGTGTCTTTATATAGTGGATTATGTTGATGGATTTCTGTACATTGAACCATCCCTGCATCCCTGGGATAAAGCCTACTTGATCATGATGAATGATCATTTGATGTCTTCTTGAATTCTGTTTGCAAGAATTTTACTGAGTATTTTTGCATCAGTTTTCATAAGGGGAACTGATCTGAAATACTCTTTCCTTTTGTAATCTTTGTGTTTTTAGTACAAATATAATTGTGGCTTCATAGAGTGAATTGGGTAGTGTTCCTTCTGTTTCTATTTTGTGGAATAGCTTGCAGATTATTGGTATTATGTCTTGCTTGAAGGTCTGATAGAACTCTATACTAAACCTATCTGGTCCTGGTCTTTTCTTGGTTGGGAGACTATTGATGATTGTTTCTACTTCTTTAGGGGTTCTGGAATTATTTAGATGTTTTTCCTGATCTTGATTTAACTTTGGTAACTTGTATGGGTCTAGAAGATTATCCATTTCATCTAGATTTTCAAGTTTGGTTGAACACAGACTTTTGTAGTAGAATTTGATGATTTTTTGAATTTCCTCAGTTTTTGTTGTTATGTCTCTTTCCATTTCTGATTTGGTTAATTTGGATACTGTCTCTGTGCCCTCTGGTTAGTCTGGCTAAGGGTTTATCTGTCTTGTAGATTTTCTCAAAGAACCAGCTGCTGGTTTTGCTGATTTTTTGTATAGTTATTTTTGTTTCTCCTTGGTTGATTTCAGCCCTGAGTTTATTTCCTGCCATCTACTCCTCTTGAGTGTATTTGCTTCTTTTGGTTCTAGAGTTTTCAGGTGTGTTGTCAAGTTGCTTGTGTAAGCTCTCTCCAGTTTCTTTTTGGAGTTACTTATAGCTATGAGTTTTCCTCTTAGCACTGTTTTTATTGTGTCCCATAAGTTTTGGTATGATGTCTTCATTTTCACTAAATTCTAAAAAGTCTTTAAATTCTTTCCTTATTTCTTCTTTGATCAAGTTATCATTGAGTAGAGCATTTTTCAGCATTTTTAACTTCCATGTGTATGTGTGTTTTCCATTGTTTTTGTTAGAACTTAAGACCAGTCTTAGACCGTGGTGATCTCATATGGTGCATGGAATTATTTCAATATTCCTGTATCTGTTGAGGCCTGTTTTGTGACCAATTGTGTGGGCAGTTTTGGAGAAGGTACCATGAGGTGCTGAGAAGAAGATATATTCTTTTGATTTAGGATGAAATGTTCTATATATATCTTTAGATCAATTTGGATCATAACATCAGTTAGTTTAATTTTGTCTCTGTTTATTTTGTTTCCATTTGTCCATTGTTGAAAGTGGGGTACTGAAGTCTCCTACTATTATTGTATGGGGCACAATGTGTGCTTTGTGCTTTAGTAATGTTTCTTTTATGAATGTGGGTGCCCTTGGATTTGGAGCATAGATGTTCACAATTGAGAGTTCATCTTGGTAGATTGTTTTCTTTGACCATTATGAAGTGTCCTTACTTATCTTTTTTGACAACTTTTTGTTGAAAGTTGATTTTATCTGACATAAGAATGGCTACTCCAGCTTTTTTCTTGGGATCATTTGCTTGGAAAATTGTTTTCCAACCTTTGACTTTCTTTATCACTGAGGTATGTTTCTTATATGCAGCAAAATGTTGGGTCCTGTTTACATATTCAGTCTATTAGACTATGTCTTTTTATTGGGGAATTGAGTCCATTGATATTAATAGATATTAAGAAAAAGTGATTGTTATTTCCTGTTATTTTTGTTTTTAAAGTTGAAATTAAGTTTTGGTGGCTATCTTCTTTTATCTTCTTTTGGTTTTTGAAACATTATCTTCATGCTTTTTCTATGATGTAGTTTCCCTCATTGTGTTGGTATTTTCCACGTATTACTCTTTGTAAAACTGGGTTTGTGGAAAGACATTGTGTAAATTTGGATTTTTTTCACAGAATATCTTGTTTTCACTATCTATGGTAAGTGAGAGTTTTGCTGGGTATAGTAACCTGGGCTGACATTTATGTTCGCTTAGGGTCTGTATGACATCTGCACAGGATCTCCAAGCTTTCATAGTTTCTGGTGAGAAGTCTGGTATAATTCTGATAGGTCTGCCTTTATATGTTACTTGACCTTTTTCCCTTACTGCTTTTAATATTCTTTCTTTGTTTAGAGCATTTGGTGTTTTGATTATTATGTGACAGGAGGAATTTCTGTCTGGTCCAGTCTATTTGGAGATCAGTAGGCCTCTTGTATGTTCATGAGTATAGCTTTCTTTAAGTTAGTGAAGTTTTCTTTTGTAATTTTGTTGAAGATATTTGCTGGTGCTTTAAGTTGGGAATCTTTGCTCTCTTCTGTGAGTTTAATCATTAGGTTTGGTCTTCACATTGTGTCCTGGGTTTCCTGTATTTTGGGTTCAAGCTTTATGCATTTTGCATTTTCTTTGTTGTGTCCATTTTTCTACAGTATCTTCTACACCTGAAATTCTCTCTTTTATCTCTTATATTCTGTTGGTGATACTTAACATCTGTAATTCCTGACCTCCTTCCTAGGTTTTCCACTTCCAGGTTTGCCTCCTTTTGTGTTTTCTTTACTGTTTCTATTTCCACTTTTAGGTCTTGGATCACTTTATTCAATTCCTTCACCTGTTTACCTGTGTTTTCCTGTAGTTCTTTCATTCAGTTACTGATATTCTCCTTAAGGAACTTCATTATCTTCATGAGATAGGATTTTAGGTCAGCTTCCTGATTTTCAGGTATGTTGATGTATTCATGGCTTGCTGTGTTGGGAGAACTGGGTTCTGGCGAAGTCTGCATATATTGACTTGTTTTGTTTATGGTCTTGTACTTGCCTTTCACCACCTGGGTATCCCTGTTGTTTGCTGGTCTGGGTGACTGTCTGGAGTCTGCCTCTTTTAACCCTGGGTTGCTTCAGGACTCCTGGTAGGTCTGCTGTCCTGGCTGTAGCAGACCACTTGTGGGGCCTTCCAACAAGGTGGGGGCTCTTCACAGGGGCAGAGGGGATGGTGATATGTTGCCATGGCCTTCAGACCGTTGAATTGTGACTGCTCTGAATGCAACTGCTTCTCAACTGCTCTGAGTGTAGCAGGTTCTTTAGGATGGATCTGGATATAATTTCTTCACTGGAGCAGAACAGCCAAGAGTCTGCCCCAGCAGAAAAGACCAGGTAGCAGAAGAAATGGGAGGGGATTGGGGTTCGGGAGGGTGTGGGTTTTGGTGGCAGATAGGTCTGTGTCTGCTGGGCCCCCAGCAACATCTCTGGGACTACAGAGATGAGGGTATTTCTTACCAACTTCTCTGAATGCAGTGGGTTCTCTCAGATGGATTAGGAGAAGGTGTCTCCACTAGAGCAGAACAGCCAAGAGTCTGCCCCTGCAAGAAAGGACTAGGCAGCAGAAGGGGAGGAAGGAGAATGCTCTCCTGTATTTCTTTAAGGAAGTTATTTATGTCTTTCTAAAAGTCCTTTATCAATATCAGGGATATGATTTTAATTCCAAATCTTGCTTTTCTGGCGTGTCAGGGTATTTAGGACTTGCTATAGTGGGAGAACTTTGTTCTGATGATGCCAAGTAGACTTGGTTTCTGTTGATTATGTTCTCGCACTTGCCTCTTCCCATCTGGTTATCTCTAGTGCTATCTGCTCTTGCTTTCTCTGACTGGAGCCTATCCCTCCTGTGATCCTGGTTATGTCAGAATTCCTTGGAGTTCAGCTGTCTCTGTAATCCCATGATTCTTGGGATCCTGTGATCCTGAAATTCTTGGTATGTCTGAACTCCTGGTAGTCAAGCTGCCCTGGGATCTAGAAATCCTGGTGTCACTAAGCTCTTGAGATCCTATTTTATTATAGCTCCTGAGAATCAAGCTTTCTCTGGTGTTGCATGAGTGGGTGGGGTGCTGTTCTGAGCACAGATGCAAGCTGGAAGAAACTCGTGCCTCTGGCTGGGCAGATGTTTACGTTTCCCTGGTTCCTGTTGGAGTCCCAGTTAAGCCTGGTTTTGGGGAAAATGTCGTACCTTAACTGTGATCTGATAGTGTCAGAGCTCCAATGATCCTGGGTGTATCTGATCTCCTGGGAGTTGAGCTTCCTCTGTGCTCCTGTACTCCTGTGCTTCTGAACATGTCAGAGCACCTGTGATCCTGGTAGCCTATGATCCTGTGATCCTGTGATCCTGGGCTTGTCAGTGCACTTGACAGTCAGGCTTCTTCTGAATGTTGTAGGAATGTGGACAGATCCAGCACTCCAGGTCTGCTCCAGGTGCAGGTTCCTAAAAGATGTATATTTAAAAGTAAGTTTAAAATATATGTAATAAATAACCTATGAAGAAGTGCAGATTCCTAGAATAACAGCCAACCAAACCCAAATGCATTAAACAGCAAGAAATAATAAGTATTAAGAAAAAATTTAATGTAATAGAAAATAAAAGAATAAAACATAAAATCAAGCTTAAAGTGTGTTATTTGAAAAGATGTAGTATTGATTAATAACTATCCACACTAGTCAAAATAAAGAGGCTATCCAAATTAATGAAAACACAGATGAATATAAATAGGTTAAAATAGACTTCAATGAATTGGGAAAATAATTAAGAAAAACTTTGAAAACTTATATTCCAAAGTGCTGAAAATTACAGAGTAAATGAGTAAATTTACATACATGTAATCTACCATAATTACATTATGAAAATAGAAAGATAAGCAATGAGGTGAGGATAGTAATGAAGTCTCCCCACAAAGACAAGAATCAAATAGGTTGACTGCTGAATTCTGTTTCATAAAACCATTATCACACTGGTGTAAAACTGGATACAGATATGGTAATTATAAGAAAATGTAGACCAATTACCATGATGAAAGCTTTCAATAAAATACATTATGAAGATGATACATCACTACCAGGTTGTTTTATGGCAACAATGAAAAGTAGATACAACATATGCCACTCAATATAAATATAAATGTAATATCAATATAAATAAACATAAGGACTGAAATAATGGGATCCCAGATGACACACAGTAGGCATTTAATAAAAACCAAAAATCTTCATATTGAAATTATAAATAATAAGATCATATATCAATAAAATAAATGGTATTTGAAAACATATAGAAATGTTGCACTAAATGAAGAAAACTGTGGGAAATTTCCTTTAAAGTCTGTTAAAAATTAATCAAAGCTGTTCACTTTCGTCATTCATATTCTAAAGAGTAATGGAAGTCTTAGTGATAACAATAAGAGACAGAAATAAAAGACATAAATATGTTGATGGAAGTTGTCAAAGTATCTCTATTAGCATGCTGTATAAAATTTGAGTTAAAAGAAAATTTCTAGATCTAATAAAGAATTTCAAGAAAGTAGCATCTTTGTACTTTTGTTGAGTCAACACCCATAAATCAGTAGCTTTTGAATATAATTTCCTGATAGTATGCCCACTGAAATAATAGTGACATGACTGTCATTAGGTAAAGAATAAGTTCCTGAGTGAATTGGAATTATTTTCTCAAGGAGGGAATGTCATGTCTGATACCATAAAAAAATATTAAAAATCGCATGGTTATGATGTTACAAGCTTTAGCAGGGAACCTGTTGATGGTATTTTCCTAAAACTCATGTTATCATATTGCCTTCTAAATATTTGTTTATGCCATCAGGTCCAAGATGCTTTCAACTTTGATCAGTGATAGCCCCTATTTATGTATTTATGTATTTATGTATTTATGTATTTATTTATGGACAATTATCAATCCAGAGATGAACAACTGGAGAGAATTCTGAGAATAAGTGATTGTGAAAGATCAGTCATAAATTGAACATCTTAATTATCTCCTTATTTAACAAGGCTCAGTGAAGATCATGAAAAAGAAGAATTATGGAATGGAAGACCAGGGATGAATAGGAGCAGTGTTAGATGTTGTACATGGCATGTACAATAGCAAGCCAGCTAAAATTCTGGCATAAATGAAGGAGATTCCTTTGAGAGCATTCCCCTTACTAAATAACTCTTCTCAGTTGGTATCTGTTGGGTTATGGAGAATCGCTTATATTTGATGGTATGACCACTGGTAGGTTCTCATGCTCCAGTGGATTGTTCCAAAACCATATACATATGGGCAAAAGTGATTTGACGTAGTAAGGTGAAGGTGGGAGTAGGGCATGTTTGAGGAGTCTGAGAAAAGTTGAAGGACTAAAATAGTAGGGGTAGATATAATCATATTTCAATGCATATAAAAATAAAATTTCAAATTAATAAAATATGTTGCTAATAAAAAAGTTAGAAAAATATCACATTCAGAATTGTTTTTAAAAATTACCATAAATAAACCTACTTAAGGAGTTGAAAGGCCACTGCTATAAAATTTTAAGGAAATCAAGAAGCAAATTGAAGGGGCTGGAGAACTGGCTCAGGGGTTAAGAGCAATAGATACTTTTCCAGAGGACCCAGGATCAATTCCCAGCACCCCACATGGCAGCTCACATCTCTCTGTACATGCAGATAAAACACCAATGAACATAAAATAAAGAAGCAAATTGAAGAAAACATGAGATTTGCAGAATTAATATTTATAAAATGGTAACAAGAGTGACCTAAAGATTAAACAAAATCTCAGTCAGAATTCCAATGACTTTCTTTAACAGAACTGGAAAAAAGGAGTCTAACATTTATATGGAAATGTATTTTTAAAATGGGTTTTTAAAATACCCTTAGCAGAATGAACAGTGCTAGAGGCTTATAATACCCAATCTCAATTTAACAATGATCCAAGATGACAAAAATAATATCAGACATGTAGACGGTTGAATATCATAGAGGATCCAAAAGTAAGCCCATACTGATATGATCACAAGAATTGTAACAAAGGTATCTAAAACACACAATGGTGAAAATGCAGTTTCTTTTACAAATGATGGTGTGAAAAAATGGATATTTACACATAGAAGCAAAAAAATATATTTATATTTCTTGTCCTATACAAAAATCAACTCAAATTTGATCAAAGGCTAAGCTATAGAATTTTTTCATGCCCTTTCCTTTTGTGACCTTTTGTGACCTTTCAATTTCTTGATCATTGTAGTACAGAGAGTTTTTGCTTTAAAATGAGTCATTAGAGATTTTCTTTAAATGATAGTAGTGTGAAAACTTGGAGTGACTGGGTAATCTAAATCTGTGGAATATGAAAAAAATCTAGAATAGATTTAAGGAAAAGGGCAGAGAACCTGCAGCATAGTTTTATATAGTTCCCAATTTTGTTGCACTTACATTGACATCTCTGCCATCCATCCTGCCAATTAAATCGAAGAAGCTAATCAATTTTAGGCAATTCTAGTTTTAATTTCCTGTCATGGATAATATCAATCAAATTATAGACCAAGTACATCAAAAGCTTTAAAGATGTTTTCTATGATCCATTTTGAAAATGTACTTTTGCCCAACTATATTTTAATAACTTTAAAAATATCAATAGTGATTTTCCTTATTTATAACTTTACTTACTTGGGTTATCTATTATTGCAACCAGATTTTTAAAAATCTCTTCAGCTTTTAAAAATGTAACATTAACTTACTGTTTTGACATGCAAAGAAGAGTACTTTTGTGAACTCTAAACTTTTACCATGGCAAGAAACAGTCAAATAATAACAACATTTGTCTTTTGTTGACAAGGTCCCTTTAGATCCCAGTCCCAATGTCAGGAAGTATTGACATGATATTACTACAGCAAAACTGGGTTTTCCTCACTGCATTCCACGTTGCCTACCGGGGCAGAAAGGCAGCACCAGGTACTGACATATCCCGAGTTTAAGATCTCTGGAGGCCCAAACCGCCAGGAGTCTGCCTGTGCCCGGGGCCAGCGCACATAGGTGGTTCATCTGCCAGCCAGCCTGTTGTGGGGCCTGTTTCCTATGTGGTGATCAGCAGAGGCAGCAACTCCCCGCCTCCATCTTTACTCCATGACAGAGCAATCTGGGAGCACCTGGTTCACTGAGACAACCCAAGTATGACATTGCTTGGGGCAAGATTCAGCAGGGCTCCAACAGCACAAAAGAGGAAGGCAGCATATCAGCAATCTGTTCCAGGGGAAACCCAGTCATCCAGTGTCCCCGAAATAGCCTTACAGGCCCACAGGAGGTTGAAGCACCAGTCAGTGACAATAAGACCAGTGAGAACTAGATGGCTAAAGGCAAACATAGGAACTTTACTTACAGAAACCAAGGCACTATGGCAGCATCCGAACCCATTTCTCCAACATCAGCAAGTCCTGGATACCCCAATACACCAGAAAAACAAGAGCTGGATTTAAAACCACTGGTCATGATGCTGTTAGAGGAACACATGAAGGACATAAATAAATATCCTAAAGAAATTCAGGAGAAAAATGATCAAAAGTTAGAAGCCCTTATAAGGGAAACACAAAAATCACTTAAAAAAAATTCAGGAGAATATGAGTCAAAAGATATAAACCAATAATGAGGAAATGCAAAAATCACTTAAAGAAATACAGGAGAACTTGAGTAAACAGGCAGAAGTCATGAAAGAGGAAACACAAAACTCTCTTAAAGAATTACAGAAAAACACAAACAAGGAAGTGAAGGAACTGAATAAAAAGATCCAGGATCTAAAAACAAAAGTAGAAACAACTAAGAAATCACAAAGAGAGACAACTTTGGAGATAGAAAACCTTGGGAAGAAATCAGGGGCCATAGATGTGAATATCAACAACAGAATACAATAGATAGAAGAAAGAATCTCAGATGCCGAAGATACCATAGAAACCATGAACTCAACAGTCAAAGAAAATGCAAAATGCAAAAAGTTTGTAACCCAAAACATCCAGGAAATCCAGGACAAAATGAGAAGACCAAATGTAAGGATTAAAGGCATAGATGAGAAGGAAGATTTAAAACTTAAAGGGCCAGCAAATATCTTCAACAAAATTATGGAAGAAAACTTCCCTAACCTAAAGACAGAGATGCCCATGAATATACAAGAAGCCTACAGAACTCCAAACAGACTGGTCCAGAACAGAAATACCTCCCATCACATAATAATCAAAACCCCAAATGTACTAAACAAAGAAAAAATACTAAAGGCAGTAAGAGAAAAAGGGCAAGTAACATATAAAGGAAGACCTATCAGAATTACACTATACTTCTCACCAGAGACCATGAAAGCTAGAAGATCCTGGGCAGATCTCATGAAGATTCTAAGAAAACACAAATGCCAGCCAAGACTACTATACCCAGTGAAACTCTCAATCACGATAGATGGAGAAACCAAGATATTCCATGACAAAACCAAATTTACACAATATCTTTCCACAAACCCAGCCCTACAGGATAATAGGGGAAAACACCAATACAAGGAGGGAAACTATACCCTGGAGAAAGCAGGATAATAACCTTCTTTCATCAAACCCAAAAGAAGATAACTACACAAGTACAAAATTAACATCAAAAATGATAGGAAGCAATAATCACTATTCCTTAATATCTCTTAACATCAATGGACTCAATACCCAATAAAAAGACATAGACTAACAGAATGGACACATAAACAGGACCCTACATTTTGCTGCATACAAGAAACTCACCTCAGTGTCAAAGACAAAAACTGCCTTAGAGTAAAAGGCTGAAAGACAATTCTACAAGCAAATGGTCTCAGGAAACAAGCTGGAGTTGCCATTCTAATATCATATAAAATTGATTTTCAACCTAAAGTCATCAAAAGAGACATGGAAGGACACTATTTGCTGGTCAAAGAAAAAATCCACCAAGAAGAACTCTCAATCCTGAACATCTATGCTCCAAGCACCAGGGCACCCTCATTCATAAAAAAAACTTTACTAAAGCACAAAGCACACAGTGCACTTAACACAATAATTGTGGGTGACTTCAACAACCCACTCTCCTCGATGGACCGATCAGGAAAACAGAAACTAAACAGGGACACAGTGAAACTAATTGAAGCTTTGGAACAATTGGATTTTATATACATATATGTTAAACATATATATATAACATTTTATCCTAAAGCAAAAGAATATACCTTTTTCTCAGCACCTCATGGTACCTTCTCCAAAATCGATCATATAGTTGATCACAAAACAGATCTCAAAAAATATAAGAAAATTGAAATAATCCCATGCCTCCTATCAGATCACTATGGAGTAAAAGTGGTCTTTAATTGCAACTAAAACAACAGAAAGCCCACATACACATGGAAACTGAACAATACTCTACTCAATGATACCTTGGTCAAGGAAGAAATGAAGAAAGAAATCAAAGACTTTTTAAAATTTAACGAAAATGAAGGGACAACATAACTAAATCTATGGGATACAAGGAAAGCAGTGCTAAGTGGAAAACTCTTAGCTTTGAGTGCCTCCAAAAAGAAACTGGAGAGAGCATACACTAGAAGCTTAACAGCACAACTGAAAGCCTTGGAACAAAAAGGCCTCAGAAAATGCAAAAATCTTCCATGCTCATGGATTGGTAGGATTAATATAGGTAAAATGGCCATCTTGCCAAAAGCAATCTACAGATTCAACTCAATCCCCATCAAAATACCAACTCAGTTCTTCATAGAAAGAGCAATTCTCAAATTCATCTGGAATAACAAAAAAACCAGGATAGCTAAAACTATTCTCAACAGTAAAAGAACTTCTGGGGGAATCAGTATCCCAGACCTCAAACATTACTACAGAACAATGGTGATAAAAACTGCATGGTATTGGTACAATGGCAAGCAAGCAGATCAATGGAATAGAATTGAAGACCCAAAAATGAACCCACACACCTATGGTCACTTGATCTTCGACAAAGGAGCAGAAAACATCCAGTGGAAAAAAGATAGCCTTTTCAACAAATGGTGCTGGTTCAATTGGAGGTCAGCATGCAGAAGATTGTGAATTGATCCATTCTTATCTCCCTGTACTAAGCTCAACTCCAAGTGGATCAAGGACCTTCACATAAAACCTGACACACTGAAACTAATAGAAAAGAAAGTGGGGAAGACCCTTGAGGATATGGACACAGGGAAAAAGTTCCTGAATAGAACACCTATAGCTTATGCTCTAAGATAAAGAATTGACAAATGGGACCTCATAAAATTACAAAGTTTCTGTAAGGTAAAGGACACTGTCAAAAGGACAAAACAACCAACAGATTGGGAAAGGATCTTCACCTACCCTAAATCTGACAGAGGGCTAATATCCAATATATACAAAGAACTCAAAAAGGTAGACCCCAGAGAACCAAATAACCCTATGAAAAAGTGGGGTGCAGAGCTAAACAAAGAATTTTCACATGAAGAACTTTGGATTCTTCATGTGAAGCTCCTTAAGAAATGTTCAACATCATTAATCATTAGAAAAATGCAAATCAAAACAACCCTGAGATTTCACCTCACACCAGTCAGAATGGCTAAGGTTTAAAACTCAGGAGACAGCAGGTGTTGGCGAGGATGTGTAGAAAGAGGAACACTCCTCCACTGTTGGTGGGATTCCAAGATGGTACAACCACTTTGGAAATCAGTCTGGCGGTTCCTCAGAAAACTGGACATGACACTTCCGGAGGACCCTGCTATACCTCTCCTGGGCATATACCCAGAGGATTCCCCAGCATGCAATAAGGATATATGCTCCACTATGTTCACAGCAGCTTTATTTATAATAGACAGAAGCTGCAAAGAACCCAGATGCCCCTCAATGGAGGAATGAATACAGAAAATGTGGTATATTTACACAATGGAATACCACTCAGCAATTAAAAACAATGAATTCATGAAATTCTTAGGTAAATGGTTGGAACTGGAAAATATCATCCTAAGTGAGGTAACCCAGTCACAAAAGAGTACACATGGAATGCGATCACTGATAAGTGGATATTGATTAGCCCAGAAGCTCTGAATTCTCAAGACATAGTTAGCATATCAAATGATACCCAAGAAGAGGGAAAGAGAGGGCCCTGGCTCTGAAAAGAGTTGTTTCACCATTGTAAGGGAGTACCAGGACAGGGAAATGGGCGAGGTGGGGGGAAGTGATTAAGAAATAGGTGAAGGGAAGAGGGTTTATGAGACCTATGGGGAGGCAGAAACCAGGAAAGGGGAAAGCATTAAGAAGGCAAACAAAGAATATAGAAAGTAAATAATAAATAGCTAAACAATTATCAAATAAAAAAAGAGATTTAAAAAAAAGATCCAATTGAATGATTTAAAAAAAAACTGGGCTTTGTTATACAATATGTTTTACAGACAAGTTAGATTTTTGTATTTAAAAGCATTATCTTAGGTTTTCTGATGTTGTGAAGAGACACCATGGCCACAGTAACCTTTAATAAGAAAGACATTTAATTTGGGTTGGCTTGCAGTTTCAGAGGCTTAGCCCATCATTATTATGGGATGAAGCGTGGTGGCACACTAGCAGATATAATGCTGCAAAGGAGTTGAGAGTTCTACATCTGGACCAGCAGGTATTGGGCCAACTTCTGGGACCTAGAAGCCCACCCCACACACACTTCCTCCAAAAAAGCTACATCTATTCAACAAGGGCACACCTCCAATAATGCAACTTTCTATAAGTCTATTGAGGCAATTTTTATTCAAACTGCTGCCGTTGTTTCCATTCTGTTGCTGTAACAAAGAACAACTTAGGAAGAAAAGAGTTTACTTCATATTACATGTTGTATCCCTTCATCAAGTGTCTTCAGAGCAGGAAACTGGAGGCCAGGCCTGACACAGAAACACACAGCAACACTGTTTACTGTCTTGTTGCCTGGGACTTACTTTTTGTTGCTGTTGTTGTTCACTTTACAACACAAATTATATACCTATATTTAAAATATAGATCTCTCCCTTATAGCTTTCACCATGAGAAAAAATATACTAAATTAAAATACATTTGACTAGTATACACATTTATAACTTTTTTCTATTCCTACCAAATATAGAAGTTGAGAAGAAAATTGTCATAAAACTACAAAGGCAATATTGCTAAAAGTCTAAAAAAACAATATCATACTGATAAATGTCATTAACAAGTAGATGATATTAAGAAGGAAGAGCACAATGCTTAAACACCTGCAGAGACAGCTTCTCAAAAAAGTGATGTCCAATCTCCAAAAATGATAACCAGAATACAAAGCAAAAAAAAAAAAAAAATAATAGGGAAATACTATATAAAATTTAGTCAGCTTAGTCGTGAACATTATTGAGAATGAGCACATAGAATTGGTTCAAAATTATTTTCTCATTAGTACTAACAAGTCATTACAAAATAATCACATAAAAATGACATAAAGAAAGATGTTTCTAGACAGCCCATACTCTCTGTATTTCTTCTACCAAAATATGGTAGAATTATGGTGTAACCACATGGGAACAGGACACCAAAGGCTTATATCTTTTATGTCACTATAAAAGAAATGGTGGCCCAATATAATTCAGATGGCTACAAAGGACTCAGAAGAATTTCTTTCCATACAACAGTTGTATCTTTTTAGTTCCAAAAATATTTGCAATAGAGCTTCTCATGGCCCATGTTTGAGAAAAAGATTCCATAGATGACAACTGAACCTTTAGATTCCAGTCCCATACTAGATTGCTTTTTGGCAATCTCCTACATCTTCACAGAAAATATAAGCTAATTTTTTAAACTAGTTAAACAAACAGGCTCCATATTTTGTAACTGACACAGTAGAAAACTTATGACAATGTTATAGATGAGGAAGAAAGCGTACACTGTGGTAGGATCCTAAATGTCTCATAGGGTCAGCAGTTAGGAGTATACACTGAAGGCAGAGAGAAAAAGATTCCTCTCTTCGTGTTGTCAGAAAAGATGGCAACTAAATCTAATATTTAGGCTTCACCAGTGATGCAGCTGAATCTATCACCTACAAGTACAGTGTAGAGTTAGTTAGTAAGTCCTTCATTCTTCAAGGATCATGGAGAATGTAGGACAGCTTGTAGCATCAGCAGTAGAGCTCAATGTCTTAAGTGCTAAGAGAAAATAATGGAAAGGCAAAAAGGCAGAAAAAATATGAGCACAGTTTTATTTACATACACAGATAAATGTGTAGAAAGTAGTTAAATTAGATAGAGCATAGGAAAATGCCCTTTTGTAGAACAAATGGCAGTTATTTTATCAAGTCTATGAGCTAAATACTACAAAGTTTCAGGAAATAAAAGCATTGTTTTGTATGAGAGGAATAATTAAAGAAACAGTATCTGCTAATTTTATAGATGTGCAAGTTACACACCCATTGCCTAAACAAATGATCAGAAAAATCTAGCAGCATATTCATTTTATTTAAACATTTTAGAGCATAAAAATTCAGAAAACTATGCCAAAACATTTTATATGTGAAAGAATTGATCATGAAGATGCAGAAAATACACTGTTGTGCTGACATTTGTTTTCTTACAAGACAATAGGAAAATGTCTTCCATAAGATTAAAAATAATTGACAGTGAGCCTTTCATTCCAAGGAAAGTTGACTGAAATAAAGCGTTTTTCTGATGAACATTGGAAACATATTTGGTTTGTCTTCTTTCAGTAAAAGCAAAAGAAAAAAATCATGGAACATAGTGTCTTGATCCAAATGGGAAGCAAGGGAATATATAAAGTATATAAAGTTGTTCAGCTGCCTACACAGCAAACATCAGATTCAATTAAGATAAATCTCTTAAAGGGTTTCCCCATTTTGCAATGAAAGATCACTTCATCTGTTTTATTTTTTATAAAATGGTACTGAGTAGCTTCTGGATACTTAGACATAAGTATAGGACTACAAAAGACCAAACAAAGAGAGGCATGGGAGGCAGCTCAGTCTGTAAAGTGACTCATACACAAACATTAGGAGGTTAGTTCAGATCCCAGCTTCCATGTAAAAACAAGGGTTCAAGAACCCCAACATCAGGCTCCTGGATGCCAGAGAGATCTAACAGACAGCGCCAGCTACTCAGACATAGCCTGATGCTAACATCTCTTGGGTCTCAGCCTATCAGGCTTTTGCCTGAATCCAGGGCCTGGGCAGCTCTGCAGGCTGCCTGTGCGCCAACCCATTGGGGATCATATGCCCTGCAGACTGCCTGGAACTTGAAGGGATGCCCCACCATCTTGGCTCCCAGATGTCAGAGAGATCTAACAGAAAGCACCAGGTAGGCAGACATAGCCTGAGGCTAACATCGATAGGGTCTCAGCCTGTCAGGCTTTTGCCTGCACCCAGGGCTTGGGAAGCTCTGTAGGCCATCTGTGTGCCAAACCTGTCAGGGGGTCATTTGCCCTGCAGAGTGATCAGCACTTGGAAAAGGTCCCCACAGCATCTGCCATCTTCACTCCCTGATGGAGCATACATTCAGCACCAGGTTCAAAAAGGCAACCCGAGTATAGCATTGTTGGGACAAGACACACTAGGGCTCCAAGGGCACCCAAGAGGAGAGCAGCACATCAGCAATCTGCCAATCTGTGCCAGGGGAATACCAGTCATCAAGCAGAGTGGAAATAGCCTTTCAGGCTCACAGGATGTTCAGACACCAGGCAGTGACAAGACCAACTAACACAAGAGATAACCAGATGGCAAAAGGCAAAGGTAGGAACGTTACTAAGAGAAATTAAGACACTATGGCAGTATCTGAACCCAATTGTCCAACAAAAGCAAGTACTAGATACCTTAACGCACCAGAAAAACAAGATTTGGATTTAAGGCCACTGGTCATGATGCTGTTAGAGGAACACAAAAAGGGCATAAATAAGTCTCTTAAAGAAATACAGGGGAACATGTATAAGTTAGAAGCCTTTACAATGGAAACACAAAAATCACTTAAAGAAATGCAGGAGAAATTGAGTCAACTGGCAGAAGTTATGAAAGAGGAAACACAAAAATCTCTTAAAGAATTACAGGAAAACCCAAAAAAACAAGTGAAGGAAATGAGCAAAACCATCCAGGGTCTAAAAACAAAAGTAGAAACAACTAAGAAATCACAAAGGGAGACAACTTTGGAAACAGAAAACTTTAGGAAGAAATTAGGGTCCATGGATGCAAATATCAACAACAGACTACAAGAGATAGAAAAAAGAATCTCAGTTGCTGAAGATACCATAGAAACCATTGACTGAACAGTCAAAGAAAATGAAAAATGTAAAAAGCTTGTAACCTAAAGCATCCAGGAAATCCAGGACACAATGAGAAGACAAAAACTAAGGATTATTGGTGTAGATGACAGTAAAGATTTACAACTTAAAGGGGCAGCAAATATCTTCAACAAAATTTTTGTAGAAAACTTCCAGAACCTACAGAGAGAGAGAGATGCCCATGAATACACAAGAAGCCTACAGAACTCAAAACAGATTGGACCAGAACAGAAAAACCTCCCGTCACATAATAATCAAAACCTCAAATGTGCTAAACAAAGAAAGAATAGTAAAGGCAGTAAGAGAAAAAGGACAAGTAACATATAAAGGAAGACCTATCAGAATTACACCAGACTTCTCACCAGAGACCATGAAAGCTAGAAGATCCTTGGCAAATCTCATGCAGACTCTAAAAGAACGCAAATGTCAGCCAAGGCTACTATACACAACAAAACTCTCACTTATCATAGATGGAGAAAGCAAGATATGCCATGACAAAACAAAATTTACACAATATCTTTCCACAAACCCAGCCCTACAAAGGATAATAGGTGGAAAACACCAATACAAGGAAGGAAAATACACCCTTGAAAGTAACCTTCTTTCATCAAACCCAAAAGAAGATAAGCACTCAAATATAAAAATAACATCAAAAAATGACAAGAAGTAATAATCGCTATTCCTTAATACCTCTTAACATCAATGTACTCAGTTCCCCAATAAAAAGACATAGACTGACAGACTGGATATGTAAACAGGACCCTGCATTTTGCTGCATACAGGAAATACACCTCAATGTCAAAGACAAACACTACCTTATGGGGGGAAAAAGGCTGGAAGACAATTTTACAAGCAAATGGTCTCAGGAAACAAGCTGGAGTAGGCATTCTAATACCAGATAAAATTAAATTTCAACCTAAAGTCATCAAAAGAGACAGGGAAGGCCACTTCTTGCTGGTCAAAGGAAAAATCCACCAAGAAGAATTCTCAATTCTGAACATCTATGCTCCAAATACAAAAGGACTCTCATTCGTAAAAGAAATTTTACTAAAGCTCAAAGCACACATTGCACCTAACACAATAATTGTGGGTGACTTCAATACTCCACTATCCTCAGTGGACTGATCAGCAAAACAGAAACTAAATGGGGACACAGTGAAATTAATTGAAGCATTGGATCAATTGGATTTAACAGATATATATTGAGCATTTCATCCTAAAGCAAAAAAATATACCTTTTTCTCAGCACCTCGTGGTACCTTCTCCAAAATCAACCAAATAATTGGTCACAAGACAGAACTCAACAAATATAAGAAAATTGAACTAGTTCCATGCCTCCAATTAGATCACTATGGAGTAAGAGTGATCTTCAATATCAAAAACAACAACAACAACAACAAAAAAAAAAAACCAGAAATTCCACATACACATGGAGGTTGAACAATACTCTACTCAATGATACCTTGGCCAAAGAAGATATAAAGAAAGAAATCAAAGACTTTTAGAATTTAATGAAAATGAAGGCACAACATACCCAAATCTATGGGACACAATGAAAGCAGTACTAAGAGGAAAACTCATAGCCCTTAGTGCCTCCAAAAAGAAACTGGAGAGAGCATACACTAGCAGCTTAATGGCACACTTGAAAGCTCTGGAACAAAAAGAAGCTAATTTACCCAGGAGGAGGAGAAGACAGGAAATCATCAAACTCAGGGCTGAAATCAATTAAGTGGAAGCAAAGAGAACCATACAAAGAATCATCAAAACCAGGAGCTGTTTCTTTGAGAAAATCAACAAGATAGATAAGTCCTTAGCCAGACTGACCAAAGGGCACAGAGACAATATCCAAATTAAGAAAATTAGAAATGAAAAGAGAGATATAACAACAGAAACTGAGGATAAAAATCATCAGATCCTACTACAGAAGCCTATACTCAACACAACTGGAGAATCTGGAGGAAATGGAAAATTTTCTAGACAGATACCAAATACCAAAATTAAATCAAGATCAAGCAGATCATCTAAACAGTCCCATAACCCCTAAAGAAATAGAAGGGGTTATAGAAAGCCTTCCAACCGAAAACAGCACAGGACCAAATAGTTTCAGTGTAGAATTATATCAGACCTTCAAAGAAGATCTAACACCAATACTCTTCAAACTATTCCACAAAATAGAAACAGAAAGACCACTATACAACTCATTCTACAAAGCCACAAATACACTGATGCCAAAACTACACAAAGATCCAACAAAGAAAGAGACCTTTAGACCAATTTCCCTTATGAACATCGAAGCAAAAATACTCAAAAAAATTCTTGCCCACCTAATTCCAAGAACACATCAAAATGATCATTCACCATGATTGAGTAGGCTTCATCTCATGGATGCAGGGATGGTTCAATAAATGAAAATCCATCAATGCAATCCACTACATAAAGAAACTCAAGGAAAAAAAAACCCACATAGTCATTTCATTAGATGCTGAAAAAGCATTTGACAAAATTCAGCATCCTTTCATGCTAAAAGTCTTGGAATGAACAGGAATTCAAGGCCCATACCTAAACATACTAAAAGCAATATACAGCAAACCAGTAGCCAGCATCAAACTAAATGGAAACAAACTTGAAACAATCCCACTAAAATCAGGGACTAGACAAGGCTGCCCCCTCTCTCCATATCTTTTCAATATCGTTCTTGAAGTCATAGCTAGAACAATTAGACAACATAAGGAGGTCAAGGGGATACAAATTGGAAAGGAAGAAGTCAAATTATCACTATTTGCAGATGACATGATAGTCTACTTAAGTGACCTGAAAACCTCCACCAGAGAACTCCTACAGCTGATAAACAACTTCAGCAAAGTGGCTGGTTACAAAATCAACTCAAGCAAATCAGTAACCTTCCTATACTCAAAGGATAAACAGACTGAGAAAGAAATTAGGGAAATGACACCCTTCACAATAGCCACAAACAATATAAAGTATCTTGGTGTGACTCTAACCAAACAAGTGAAAGGTCTATATGACAAGAACTTCAGGTCTCCGAAGAAGGAAATTGAAGAAGACTTCAGAAAATGGAAAATTTTTCCATGCTTCTGGATTGGCAGGATTAATATAGATAAAATACCCATCTTGCCAAAAGCAATATACAGATTCAATGCAATCCCCATCAAAATCCCAACTCAGCTCTTCATAGAGTTAGAAAGAACAATTTTCACATTCATCTAGAATAACAAAAAATCCAGGATAGCTAAAACTATCCTCAACAGTTAAAGAACTTTTGGGGGAATCAGTAACCTGGACCTCAAGCAATACTATAGAGCAATAGTATTAAGAACTGCGTGGTATTGGTACAGTGACAGGCAGGTGGATCAATGGAATAGGATTGAAGACCCAGAAATGAACCCACACACCTATGGTCACTTGGTCTTCGACCAAGAAGCTGAAAACATCCATTGGGGAAAAAAAGATAACCTTTTCAACAAATGGTGCTGGTTCAATTGGAGGTCAGCATGCAGAAAAATGCAAATTGATCCATTCTTATCTCCTTGTGCTAAGCTCAACTCCAAGTGGATCAAGGACCTCCACATAAAGCCAGACACAGTGAAACTGATAGAAAAGGAACTGGGAAAGACCCATGAGGACATGAGCACAGGGGGAAAGTTCCTGAACAGAACACCAATAGCTTATGCTCTAAGATCAAGAATTGACAAATGCGACCTCATAAAATTACAAAGTTTTTGTAAGGCAAAGAATACCTTAAAAAGGTCAAATTGGCAACCAACACATTCGGAAAAGATCTTCACCATCCCTACATCTGACAGAGGGCTAATAACCAATATATACAAAGAACTCAAGAAGTTAGACCCTAGAAAACTAAATAACCCTATTAATAATGGGGTACCAAGCCAAACAAAGAATTTTCACCTGAAGAACTTCAGATGGCTGAGAAGCACCTTAAGAAATGTTCAACATCATTAGTCATTAGGGAAATGCAAATCAAAACAACCCTGAGATTTCACCTCACACCAGTCTGAATGGCTAATATTAAAATCTCAGGAGACAGCAAATGTTGGTGAGGATGTGGAGAAAGAGGAACACTCCTCCACTGCTGATGGGATGGCAAGCTGGTACAACCACTCTGGAAATCAGTCTGCTGGTTCCTCAGGAAACTGGGCAGGATACTTCCAGAGGACCTATTATACAACTCCTGGGCATATACCCAGAGGATACCCCAGCATGTGATAAGGATACATGCTCCACTATGTTCATAGCAGCCCTATTTATAATAGCCAGAAGCTGGAAAGAACCCAGATGTCTCTCAAAGGAGGAATCAATTTTTAAAAAATGTGGTATATATACACAATGGAGTACTACTCAGCCATTAGAAACAATTAATTCATGAAATTCTTAGACAGATGGATGGAGCTGGAGAGCATCATCCTAACTGAGATTCCCGTCTCAAAAGAACACTTATGGTATGCACTCACTGATAAGCAGATATTAGTGTGGAGGCTTGAACTACCTAAGACACAATCCACATATCAAATGATGTACAAGAAGAAGGAAGGAGTGGCTCCTGGTTCTGGAAAGGCTCAGTACAGCAGTGTAGGGGAATATCAGAACAGGAAAGTGGGAAGGAGTGGATGGGGGAACAAGGGGAGGGAAGAATGCTTATGGGACTTTCGGGGAGGGTGGATCAAGAAAAGGGGAAATCATTTGAAATGTAAATAAAGAATATATCGAATTAAAAAAAAGAAAATGAAAAAAAAAAGAACCCCAACATCGGTCAAGGGAGTGAGGGCAGGTCAGTCAGATCCCTGGAGTTTTCTATGTGAATTAGTGATCTTCAGGTTTGGCAAAACACTATCTCACAAATACACACACACACACACATACACACACACATTAAAGTGACTGAGTAAAATACCTAATATTTACTTCTGGCCTTCATACATATGCACACATACTATATTCCTATGTGTACATGTACAGACACACATGAACACATATTCTATACATACAAAGATTACATGAAAAAATACATGTAACCAATAGTAAATTATATGAGAAAGCAACTTAATTATGCCCACCATTCAGATCTGTAACAAATTGTTCTGCCTTCAAAGAAATACAATTGCTGAATGCCGTTATAACTACAGAATGTTACATTTATCTTGTTGGTGAGAGAATAGATAAGTAAGAGAGTTGAGTCATTAGTTAAGAATTAAAATGTATAATGAGAGTATTTGATAAATAATAATACTTGCCTGATAAATAAAATTAATTGCCTATAAATAAATGTTTGAATAGAAAAAGTGAGATATACTTACAGTAGAATTATCCTTAGTCATTAAAACAAATCCATGTTTAACATAAATTAATCACAATTATTATGCTGAATGAACAAAATGCTATATTTTAAAAAGTATATATTGGGGTGGAAAGTTTTATCAGTGGTTAAGAGCATTGCTGTTCTAGCAAAGGACCATGGATTGATTCCCAGTATCCACACGGTCTCTCATAAGTGTCTGTAAGTCATGTTCTAGGGGATCCAATGCCTTCTCCTGACTTCTGCAGGCACTAGGCACACTCATGCCCATGACACACTCAGATACACAAAATAATAAAATGAATCTTTAAGATGTTTTACAAGTATATATTTTCTAATTCCACACAAATAAAATGTTATATTAAATGAATCTAATGATTTGAATAAGTCAGTGATTGCTTGGTGCAGGGAGAGAGCAGACAACTTTAAAATGTGATAGCAATCTTGTTGTCATATTTTTTTGTTTGTTATTTTAGTTGGTAGTAGAGCAAGTGTTCCACTGAGATATGACTCCATTCCTTTTACATTCTGTTAAAAATCAATTAAGACAAAGTCTTTTAAGTGGGCCAGGCTAACTTTGAACTTGCTCAGCAAATGAGGCAGGTGTTGAGCTGCCTCAGCTTCCTGAGTAGATAAAATTACATGTCTGTACCAACAAGCCAGATCAGATTTTAGAAGCTTTTGTATTTGAGTTCCCCAATGGTACATCACTGTAGATTTGAGGTCTCCCTTACAGAAAGAAGATTCACTTCAATATCTGTGAATTTATATAATGATATGGCACATATTAGCCCAAAAACAGAAAGTTCAGAAAGAATTCTTGTTTTACTATTAAGAATCATATTTACAATATTCCCATAAAAGAAAAGTACATGCTCAACTTTTGGAACTAGTGTCTGAGCTTTTACAATTTGAGTTTTGTCCAATGCATATAAGTAAGGAAAACACAGCACTGCTAGAGTTGAGCTGGGTGTGGTCTCCCTTACTTTGTTCCTTTGCTCTACATCGCAAGGATTCTGGACTCTCACACACATGAATATAAAAATTATAAGAAAATATATCTATACATATCATGCAAGGAGAATTATAATTATTTATATGTGGACTTGGTAAGTGTATCAATACTTTTTTGAATATTTCTCTCTGGAATGAAATGTGTAAAAAGATTTATTTAAAATAAAAAAAAATCTGCCATGGTAATGGGATGTGACTTTTCCCTGATGAGTTCATCAAATGTAGGTAGAAAAATATTGCCTATCTTACAAATATGTCATACTGATTTTATAGGTTATATTGCTTCCAGACTAGTATAAGCCTATATATGCAAGTTATTAACAACCATTTTTAAAAATACAAGTTTGCCAATCTACAAATGTGCTCTGATCTAGGTTAATGACGTGTTTTAAAATGTCTTTTCTTCTCTTGATTACCCACTGAGATATAGTAAGAACAAATAGATGAAAATCTGTATTTTAAAAGATAAATTTTCATGACACTCAATACTTAACTCTTTTTTATACCAATGTATTACATAGATACAGAAATAACAGTTTCTACAGCATAAAATATATATATTTATTTTAGTGATGATAAATTGTAGAGTCCAGCTCATACATCCTAACAACGGGTTTCCTGGAAGGAAAGATGGGTATAGGAACGGGGGCAAGAGAAAACACATGGAGAGACACAAATGGCTTCTGGTTCAAGTCTCCATCTTTAATGCTTTCTTTCCCAACCAACAAAGGCAGACCAAGCCCCTCCCCTGAAGGCTGGAAACCGGTTCTTCTTGTTCTTCAGGAGGTGGGTGGCTGCTATTCTTGAGAGCAGTGGGCAGGGGGAAGTCACAATTCCTCCCTTCTATTCTTGAGAGCAGTGGGCAGCGGGAGGTCACAATAAAAATCAATATAAAATAAAGTAGGGTAAAAAATATATTCCAATGCTCTTGAATTGACTGTTTTTTCTTGTTGGAGGTTGTGGGGAGAAAATCAAATTCCAGAAAAGGAAGTCAGGCTTGAAATACAAATAAAAAGAGTATAACCTCTGCACTGACTGGTTAAAAGTATTCATTTTAATGCCAGTCTCTATTAGGATTGCAAGAAAACAGACATTCCAAGTCCTTGCCAGACAGAAGATGGACAATCATATATTGTGTCTACATTTACAAAGTCCAGAGCAATTAGAAAACAAGCAGTACTCATTAGCTTCAAGTTAAAATAGTTTTCCAATTAGAATTATAGGTAGTCAACAATTTTTCAGCTATACTAAATATTTAATTGGCTTCTGGTTTTGTGTATGTTTGAAACAGTAAAAGCTTTTAGTTTCACAGTGTCAAAGAGCATGAATAAAATATTTAAAGCCACTGTGCCACTGGGCATTTTGGCATTAATGTCAATGAAGTCAGAGAAACCACAGGTGACTTAAATTGTTTATTTTTAACCTAAAATTTTTACAAAACTGTTGTTATGTGTTATTATAGCTACCATTTCAGAAATATTCTGCTTAGAAAACATTTTGATAATGTCTCTAGAATTGAAGCAGAATCCCTGGTGCATGGTAAGAAACATTTCAGCCTTGGTAAAGCTGTAGCTAAAACATGCCACTGTCTGTCCTGTCTTCTATAGCTATAATATACAAACTGAATAAGATGACAAAAAACTGTGTCACAGTTATAATGAATTGGTATGACAAAAATACCTAACATGACACATGTAATTCATGGAAGGAAATTTGACACAAGAAATTAATGGAAGGAAATCAGAGATATTCTATTATGGTAAGAAAGACAGGACAGCAATAACTGAGACATCTAGCCACAAAGAATCTGCAATTAGAAAGAGGAGAATAGGATATGCCAGTACCCAGCTTGGTTTCTCTCCTAATCAAGCTGTAATCCAAGTCCATAGATTTATATGATACATATCCAGCATGACTCTACTGTGGTGTAGTCCATTTTTTCTGAAATAACTTTTCTGTAAACTCAAAAGTACATTACTATGCTGATTTCAAATTTTCTCAAATTGACAATAAAATTGAGCATCACAGCTTGCAACTGATGCATTACTTTGTATCTTGGGTAAATATCTTTTTTAAATGTTCAATTACTGAATTACGGGAAAAGATTTTAAACTATGCATGTACATACATGGAAATGAATACTGTTACTGTGAAATAAATTTTTGTTTACTGATAAGGAATGTTTTATAACAATGTTCTGAATAAAAATGACCTAACTACATTTCATGAGTGATTATGAAGAGATTTAAGAATATTTGGGTGAAATGATCTTATGATTTGTATATATATTTTTTGCAATTGGGAGATGATAGATTTTAATGCTATTGAGACTATTTTTTACTGAAAAAGAGCAAACATTGAATACAAAGTCAAAGAGAAGACATAGTGAATGCACATAGTAATTTCTTATTTAAATCACAGTCTGAGTTCTAATACACCTTTTAAAAACTTACATCATACATGCCAATGAATGAATTGCTTTCCTTTTACATACAAAGTATCATAAGGCTCAGGAATGTTAATAATAAAACAATGTTAATTTAGATACATATATAGGAAATATATATTTCCTATGCTAGATATTCTTCTCTAAGTTTTTTGAAGTTACTGTAACATTAGAAAAATCATTCTTTCTTGTCCATGAATTGCAAAACAAAACAAAACAAAGCAAAACAAAACCCTTGTAGTAAAATAGTTGTGTATTAGGAGAAGCCTTGGTGTGAAAGGTCTCCATGCTTTACAAGACACACGTATTTTTTCAGTTACCCTTTGCTGATGCTCTTTCCGTCCAGAAAGGTTTTCATATGGCTGCAAATGACTTTTTTAAAGCTTCATTTTATGAAAAAGAAAAACCAGCCTTGATGTAGTTTTTCTGGCTTTGAATTATAACGTATGTCATATTGTTTTAAATTAATTCTATGTGCTTCCTTGATTTCCAAATGCCCTTCAGGTTTCAGCAAAACAATGCAATCAAAACTAAAGACCAGCTTCTAGGCTAATATGCCCAAGAAGAAGGAAGGAGTGGCCCCTAGTTCAGGAATGGCTCAGTGCAGCAGTGTAGGGGAATACCAGAACAGGGAAGTTGGAAGGGGTAGATGGGGGAACAGGGGGAGGGAAGAGAGCTTATGAGACTTTCAGGGAGGGGGAATCCAGGAAAGGGGAAATCATTTGAAATGTAAATAAAGAACATATCGAATAAAAAAAAAACTAAAGACAAAAGGCAGTGTTAAACAACAGACGCCTACAAATATTTCCTAAGTGTGCTTGTAATATATTAGTTCTTTAGGAAGATAATGTTATATTTTTTCTTTTTTCTTTTCTATATTATTTGTTTACATTCCAAATGATTTGCCCTTCCCCAGTTCCCTCCTCTCCATAAGTCTCATATGCCCTCTTCCCTCCACCAATAATGTTATATTTTGAGAGCAGTATATAATAGTTTAGCAAACTGGCCATTGAAAATGTCATCAAGAATATTCTCAGACATTTGGAGTTTTTTGGGAATGGGAAACTACTAAGTGAAGCTTTCAAAGATTATGCCCTGAATAAAACAAGCATACTTCTGTTTTTCTTTTCCTCGAACTTGGTGTGAAATCCATGTTGCAAGTAGAAATCAAAAGCCCCAAGTCATTTTCTCCATTGAGATATAACCATAAGTTGGAACTGGATCATTCTTTAGGAAATATCTAACTAGGGAGACTCTAGAAGAATGATTTTATTATTGATGATTATATTGACAGATTAAATGTCTGTAGGACATAATTACCTCATAGTAAAAGAGGCTTGTCAGGTGCTTATTGTGACAATTATCCAATTGACAGTGAGCAAAATTGTGATAAAATTATTTCTGTTATCCTTCTTCTAGGACCTAAGGAGACTTTAGTATTGGCACATAGAAAATTAAAAACTAAAAATTAAATATCACAATCAATATTTTCTATGCAGAGAGAGGAATGTTTGTTTATAATCATATATGCATTTTTCATAATATTATAAAATGATATATGTTTGGATTCCTTTATAAAGTAACATTCTCCCAAGTTTTTTATTAGTCTATGTATTATATAGAATTAAATGTGTAGCAGAAGCTATAAATAACTTAATAAAATGTGTTAGTTCCTAGACTCATAAAGTTGACAATCTGCTTGTGATATGGGACAATATAATGGAAACTGACCTGCATCAATCTATCTGCTTCCATCTGAAAACCACAAGACAATTCCAGACACACAACTCATGAGTCATTTTGTTCATGAGCATCCTTCTGGGTTAGACTCTTTTACTTTCCCCTTACATCTTTAAGCCATTCTCTCACTGCCTGGGTCAATCTCCACACACAAAGGCCTAGGTCCAGATCAGGAAAATTTGAAGAACCACCATTCTTTTTTAATAATTTCCATTACTTTGGGGGTTTATATTGTAATTAAATTATTTTCTACTTCCCTTTCCTCCATACAAACTCTCCCATATCTCTCCTTGTTCTTTTTTATTTTAATCTTCTCTTTCTTTGTTGTTACATACATATGAATATAGGAATAGAAATAGATGATAGATAGATAGATAGATAGATAGATAGATAGATAGATAGATAGATAGAATGATCCCTATAACACTAGCTGTATATATACTTTCAGGCTGGCTGTTCAGTGATGAATTGATATGATCTCCTAATGAGAATGACCTAGATAAAACCCAAGACACAGAATTTAAAAGAGTTATTATAAACTTTATGAGAGAACTCAAGAAATTTAAAGAAGACAGGAACAAACATTATCATCTCACTAGATGCGGAAAAGATCACTGACAAAATCTAATGCCAATTCATGCTAAAAGTCTAGAGATACTATGGATAAAACATATTAAAGGCAGTTTATGGCAAGACCATAGCCAACATCAACATAAATGAAGTGAAACTAAAAACAGTTACATTAAAATTGGGAATAAGGAACAAAGTTTTCCACTCTCTGTGTACCTATTCAATATACTAATATAGTACATGAAGTATTAGCTAGAGCAATCAGGCAACTGAAGAACAGAAAGGGTATACAAATTGGAAAGGTGTAAATCACAGTGTTTATTTGTTGATTATTAAGTCTCAAAAAAAAAAAAAGCCTGGAACACCATCTGCTACAGATGACTGCTCCAGATCTCCAAATACCCCAATCACACATAGAAACAGCTTGAGACCCAGGAGTTCTAAAACACCCAGCCTCACAGGTGAGTGCACTACCACCCTAATACCTGGCCTAACTGGAACAAACCCAGGACCACAGAACATAGGAACTCCCACCCAGACAGGAACACAGGAACCCTCCAGTTCAAATCTGTGCCCAGGAGTAGATCCTGTGATCTAGACTTCCCTATACCAATCACACCCAGGGACAGTGAACCCCCAAGAAGATCTTAGATACGCAGGCTCACAGGATCATGGGATGGATAGGCTCTATTCAGAAATAGCAAGGCTAATTAACACTGAAGTTAACCAGATTACAAGAGGCAAGCACAAGAACATAACCAACAGAAACCAAAGCTACATGGCATCATTAGAACCCATTTCTCCCACAAAAGAAAACCCTGGATACCTTAACATGTCTAAAAAGCAAGATTCTGATCTAAAATCCCACCTCATGATGATGAAAGACGACTTTAAGAAGGGCATAAAAACTCCCTTTAAAAAAAATACAGGTGAACACAGGTAAACATGTAGAAGACCTTAAAAAGAAACACATAAAGAAATACAACAAAACACAACTAAAAAGGTGAAGAAATTGTACTAAACCATCCAGGACTTAAAAATACAAATAGAAACAAAAAAGAATTCACAAAGAGAAATAACCGTGGAGACAGAAAACCTAGGAAAGAAATCAGGAGTCACAGATGCAAGCATTACCAATAAAATACAAGAGATAGAACAGAGAATCTCAGGCATAGAAGATACAATAGAAGACATTGACACACAGTTAAAGAAAGGGCCAGTAAACATCTTCAACAAAATTATTTTTAAAAAAGACTTCCATAACCTAAAGAAAGAGGTGCCAATAAACAAATAAGGAGACTACAGAACACCAAACAGATTGGACCAGAAAAGAAATTCCTCCTGTCACATAATAATCAAAACACCAAATGTACAAAATAAGAAAACAGTATTAAAAGCAGGAAGGGACAATGATACAGTAACATATAAAGGCATACCTATCAGAATTACATGAGACTTCTCACCAGAGACTGTAAATGCCAGAATATCCTGGGCAGATGTCATACAGACCCTAAGAGAACAAAATTTCCAGCCCAGGCTACTATACCCAAGAAAAATCTTAATTATCATAGATGGAGAAACCAAGATATTCCACAACAAGAACAAATTTAAACAATATCTTCCACAAATCCAGTCCTATACAGGATAATAGAAGGAAAACTCACACACAAGGAAGGATACTACAGAACAAAAAGAAATTCTGAACCAAAGGATTTAACAGATACTTGCAGAACATTTTACCCTAACACAAAAGAATATACCTTCTTCTTCTTAGCATCTAATGTTACCTTCTCCAAAATAGACCATATAATCAAATACAAATATAACCTCAACAGATACAGGGAGATTGAAATAATACTGTGCATCCTATCAGATCATCATGCAGTAAAGCTGGTCTTTAATAACAAAAACAACATAAAGCACACATGCTCATGGAAACTGAACAGCACTCTACCCAATGATAACTTTGTCAGGGAATAGACAAAGAAAGAAAGAAACTAAATACTTTTTAGAATTTAACAAAAATGATCATGGGCACATGCATTATTGGATTTTCATGTCCATCGTCTCACCTAAGATTATTTTCAGTTCTCATAGAATAGTTCAGTTGCTTATGTTTTCATAAGTCAAAATGTTGAAATAAGTTGTGTCAGTCTTTCTGTCACATTTTTTGAAGCAGTGGACTTTTCTACCTTATTACTTTATCATCCTGGAAAGCCAAATTATTTCTCTTTTCCTTGATTTATCTGACTATTTGATAAGACATTATGTGACTTTTACTTATTTCCCTCATATTCTCTGTTTTCCTCTTCCTCCTTACATCTGTTTATTTCTCTGTAAAGTCAACTAATTATTTTATATTTTAATCACATTAAGAATACAATATTTTATGTTAATAAAACTTTATGAAAGAAAATTCAAATAGCTAAAAATTCAAACTGCCTTACAACAAATCTTTTTGTTTGAATTACCTAAGGATGACCAATATATTACCTGATCCTATTAAAAAAAAAAAAAAAAGGAACACTGAATTACAGATGTAATGTTTCAGGACACAAATTTGGTTAGAATTTTATTGATAGTCCACCTACCACCAATCAAATGTGGAAAGCAAATATCTTATGATTTTTCTTCATGTTAAAATTTTTTTCTTTTTATTATTACTTTTTTATTATTTTCCATATTCTTTATTTAAATTCCCCTTTCCCGGTTCCCCCCTCCCCATAAGTCCCATAAACCCTCTTCCCTCCACCCATTCCCCAATCACCCCCATCCCATTTCTGTCCTGGTAATCCCCTACAATGCTGCATCAAGCCTTTCCAGGACCAGGGCCCTCTTCTTCCTTATTCTTGGGAATCATTTGATATGTTAATTGTGTCTAGGGTATTCAGAGCTTCTGGGTTAGTATCCACTTATCAGTGATTGCCTTCCATGAGTGTTCTTTTGTGACTGGGTAACCTCACTTAGGATGATATTTTCCAGTTCCAACCATTTGCCCAAGAATTTCATGAATTCATTGTTTTTAATTGCTGAGTAGACTTCCATTGTGTAAATATACCACATTTGCTGTATCCTTTCCTCCATTGAGGGACATCTATGTTCTTTCCAGCTTCTGGCTATTATAAATCAGGCTGCTATGAACATAGTGGAATATATGTCTTTATTGCATGCTGGGGAATCCTCTGGGTATATGCCCAGGAGTGGCATAACAAACCCAAACTTACAGGACACAATGAAAGAAGTGCTAAGAGGAAAACTCATAGATATGAGTGACTCCATAAAGAAATTGATACACTAGCAGCTTAATAGCACATTTGAAAGTTCTAGAATAAAAAAAGAAAATACACCCAAGACTACTAGATGGCAGAAAATAACAAAACTCAGGGTGAAATCAATCAATTAGTATCAAAGAGAACTACACAAAGAATCAACAAAAGCAGGAACTGGTTTTTGAGAAAAAATCAACAAGATAGACAAAACCTTAACCAAACTAACTAGACAGCACATAGATAGTAACAAAATTAAAAATGAAAAGAGAAAACAACAGAAACAGAGGAAATTCAAAAATTTATTAGATCCTCCAACAAAACCTTATATTCAACAAAACTGGAAATTTGAGATGAAATGGATGATTTTCTAGACAGATACTAAGTGCGAAAGCTAAATCACAATAAGATAAATAATCTAAACAGTCCCATAACCCTTATTTAATGAAATAGATTCATTAAAAGGCTCCCAACCAAGCCCACCAAGGACCAGATGGTTTTAGTGCAGAATTCTATCAGAAAGTCAAATATGACCTAATACCAATGATTTTCAAACTATTCCACAAAATAGAAACAGAAGGAACATGACCTAATTCATCCTATGTTGCCAAAATTGAACTGATACCTAAACCACACAAAGACTGAACAAAGAAATAAAATTTAGACCAATTTCCTTCATAAATATTGATGCAAAATACACAATAAAGTTTTCATGTACTGAATCCAAGAACACATCAAAACGATCATCCATCATGATCAAGTAGGTTTCATCCCAGAGATCCAGGCTTGGTTTGATATACAGAAATCTATCAACATAATCCACTATATAAACCAACTCAAAGAAAAAAAATATTATCTTCTCATTACATGTTGAAAACCCTTTCACAAATAGAATACCCCTTCAGATTAAAAGTTTTGAAAAGATTATGAATACAAGGCCCATAATCAAACATAATAAAAGCAATATATAGCAAACCAATAATCAAGCTAAATGGAGAGTAACTTTACACAATCTCACTAAAATACGGGACCGGGCTGCCCACTTGCTTCCTATCTATTCAATATAGTACTTTGAGATCTAGCCAGAGCAATTAGACCAAAAGCAAAGGAGGACAAGAGGATACAAATTGGAAAGGAGAGAATCAAGATATCACTACTTTCAGATAGCATGATAGTATACTTAAGTGATCCCAAAAATTCCACCAGAGATCTCCTTCAGCTGATAAACAACTTTGGCAAAGTGACTGGATATAAAATTAACGCAAACAAATCATTAGCCTGTCTCTACTCAAGGGAAAAACAGGTTAAGGAAGAAATTAAGGAAACAACACCCTTCACAATAGTTATAAGTAATATAAAATAACTTGGTGTGACTCTAACCAAGCAAGTGAAATATATGTTTGACAAGAACTTCAAATCTCTGAAGAAAAAAATTGAAGAAGACCTCAGATAATGGAAAGATCTCCCATACTCATGCATCTGCAGGATTAATTTAGTAAACATGGACATCTTTCCAAAAGCAATCTATAGACTCAATGCAATCCCAATCAAAATCCCAATTCAATTCTTCACAGAGACAGAAAGATCAATTCTCAAATTCACCTGGTCACCTGATATAAAAAAAAAAAAACTGAGGAGGAAAAAAAGTATTTTTCAACAATAAGAGAACTTCTGGGTCATTCACTACCCCTGACCTAGAGCTGTACTACAGAGTAACATTGATAAAAACAGCATGAAATCATTATAGAGACAGACAGATCAATGGAATAGAATTGAAGACACAGAAATAAACCCATACAACTATGGTTGCATATCTTTGACAAAGAAGCCAAAACCATCTGGTGGAATAAGACAACATATTCAACAAATGGTGCTGGTTCAAGCAGTGGTCTGCATGTAGAAAATGCAAATTGATATATCCTTATCTCCTTATACAAAGCTCAAGTCCAAGTGGATCAGGGACTTCCACATAAAACCAGGTACACTGAATCTTATAGAAGAGAATGTGAGAAAGAGCCTTGAAAACAAAGGAAAATTTCCTGAAAACAACATCAACAGCTCAGGCTCTAAGATCAACTATAGACAAATGGGATCTCATAAAATTGAAAAGCCTCTGCAAGGCAAAAGACATTGTCAACAGGACAAAATGGAAACCTACAGATTGGGAAAAGATCTTTACCAACACTATATATATAGAGAGGGCATATATCCAAAATATATAAAGAACTCAAGAAGTTAGACTGCAGAGAACCAAGTAACCCTATTTTAAAATGGGATACAGAACTAAACAAAGGTTGCTCATCTGATAAATCTCAAATGGCAGAGAGGCACCTAAAGAAATGTTCAACATCCTTAGCCACCAGGGGAATGAAAATCAAAACAATTCCAAGATTCCACCTCACACTAATCAGAATGGCTAAAATCAAAAACTCAGGTGACATCAGATGCTAGTGAGGATGTGGAGAAAGAGAAACACTCCTCCATTGCTGTTGGGATTTCAAACTGGTTTAACCACTCTAGAAATCACTCTGGAGGTTCCTCAGAAAACTGGACGTAGTTCTACCTGAGGACCCAGGAGTGGTATACTCCTGGGCATATATCAAAAGATGCTCCAACTTGTAACAAGAACACATGCTTCACCATGTTCATAGCAGTTTTACTTATAATAGAGACTGTAAAGAACATAGATGTCCCTCAACAGAGTCATGGATATAGAAAATGTAGTACATTTACACAATGGGGCATTACTCAGCTATTAAAAACAATGACTTCATACATTTTATAGGCAAATGGATGGAACTAGAAAATGTTATCCTGGGTGAGGTAACCTAGTCACAAAGGAACACACATGATAGGTACTCACTGACAAATATATATTAGGCAAAAATCTGGAATACCCACAATACAATTCACAAACCATATGAAGCTCAAGAAGAAGGAAGTCCAAAGTGTGGATGTTTAAGTCCTACTTAGAAGGGGTAGCAAAATAATCTCAGGAGGTAGAGGGAAGGAGGAACCTGAGAGGAAATGGGAGAGGAAGGGGAAAAGGAGGCAGGATCAGGTGTGGGAAGAAGTGTCAGGGAATTGAAAGGAGGTAAATAGTGGTGGATGGGGACTGGGGTTATTCACTAGAAAGTCCCAGATGCCAGGAAAGCAATAGGCTCCAAGGACCCAAGGAGGATGACATTAGCTGTAATACCCAACAAAGTGGAGAGAGAACTTATAGAGACCATATCCAGATGTTAGGCAAGGCCACATGTTGAGTGATGGTGCAACCCATCTCAAATATACTAGCACAAAATTGTTCTTATCGAAAAGAAATGCAGAGACAAAGAGTGGAGCAGAGACTAAAGTAAAGCTCAAGATGAATATGGGTTTCTGGTCTGTAGTCACACGAATACCTTCCCTGTATTTGTCTTTCTCAGGTCCTAGATCCAGGCCTCAAGGCAGTAGGGCTTGGAATATAATACTATGTTTATACCAAACATAAGACTCAGATGAAGGTAGTAGATCATGAAGTGGATGGTCCCAGGTATCAATGAAGCCTTCATTTTAAAGTGTCCATAGTCCATGGCTTATTCTTTCTTGTCTTGGATTTGGTAAGTGCATGGTATAATGCCAACTACCTTCAAAGCCATTGGAATGGAAAGAATCGCCATGTAGAGCCATTTCCAAGTTGGTTTCAGAACCTGAGGAACAGTGGGCAGTCTTCCAAACAACCCTATATGGCGAAAAATCCCTCCCCGTGTGCAATGCAGTCAGCCCAAAGCAAAGCAAAAGAAAGACGTCTCCACCCTTTTCTAAATTCCAATGAGAGTTTTTATTAGTTTTGTTTGTATTATTATTATCATCATCATCATCATCATCATCATCATCTTTGCTCTTTCCTCACAGTCCAGTCCCAATCTCTACCTGCCTCCTGTTCTGCACTCCAACAGTTCCCCAGCCTATTCCTCCTCTCTCATCCCCACACCCCCACACCTCCAGACCCCCTTAATCTATCAGGCCTCCCCATTCCCTGGGGCCCCAAATCTCTCAAAGGCTAGGTGTATCTTCTCTCACTGAGACCAGACCAGGCAGTCCTCTGGCCTATATGCGTTGGGATCCTTAGATCAGTTGGTGTATGCTGCCTAGTTGGTAGCTCAGCGTCTGAGAGATCTCTGGGGTCCAGGTTTGCTGAGACTGCTGTTTGTTTGTTTGTTTTTTCAACTGTCAGAACTCTGAGGTCTATATAAACCATGGAGTTTTCAATCTATGTTTAAAACTTTAGCTACTAAATTAGAGGGTTTGGCTATAGAAGCCAGGCCATTGTTGGACCCCATTGCTAGGGGTAAGCCAAGTCAGGGGACTAGTTCCTGGAAGAGCTTTTAAGCTCCTATTTGAGCAGTTTTAATAACACTTGGGGAATGATTCTACCCACCCAGAAAAGTTATCTATAAAATCTGTTAAGTGCTTTTATCCTATCCTGGCAAGGCAGATTTCAGTGAATTCTGCTTTCTCAGAGTTTGCAAAGGTATTGACCTTCTTTTGAAACCTTCCTGGAAAAGGCTCTCTGATTTGGATTTACTTGTCTACAAGCCTGACTTCTAACTGAGGCATCTTGTACCAGACTATCAAGTTTAGCTATAATATATCTTGGTCCAAGCAACTCTGAAAACTTTGTGAACCTAAAATAAGTAGCGTGATGAAGGTCAGTTACCAGAGTCCTTCCAGTTGTTTCTAAGAGTGCTGTCTTTCCTTACAGTGAACACTGTAAGGAAACTTATATATTTATAAGGAACTTATATATTTATATATAAGGAAACTTATATATATCCATCAACTTATATATTTGAACTGTCCATTTCTTTTTTCACACACACATACATACAAACACACATACACACACATACACGTTCTGTTTTTTTCTGGTTTGCTTTTTACTAAATATATTCTTTATTTACATTTCAAATGTTGTCCCCTTTCCTACCTCCCCAAAAATCCCCTAACCCATCCTCCCTCCCCCTGCTCACTAATCCACCCACTCCTGCTTCCCTGCCCTGACATTTCCCTATACTGGGGCATCTAGCATTCTCAGAACCAAGGACCTCTCCTCCCTTTAACGTCCAACAAAGCCATCCTCTGCTGCATATGCATCTGGAGCCATGGGTTCCTGCTCTTTGGTTTATGGTTTAGTCCCTCGGAGCTGGGGGTACTAGGCGTTTCAAATTTTTATTCCTCTATGGCGCTGCAAACCCCTTCACGCTGTCCATTTCTTACTATAGAGTTTCAGGTACCAACCATTCAGGATATGTCATCAGAATATCAATAGGTTTCATTGGTTTTATAATCATTTGTTGAGCAACCAGGTCAGCAGTCTGCAGGAACATTTCTTGGAGGAAGCCAATTAATTGCCTCTAAGAAGGCCAAGACTTTATTTTTTATATCCTTTATCCCAGTGGTTAGAAACTCTCTTTCTCTATAGATCTTAACTTAGATATGTTTGGTAGTAAAAGCATAGTGACTATACATCTCATGGTGGATTTTCCATTTCTCCATCTGAGAGTATAGGTCAGGTCAAGCAGTTCTGTTCTCTTGGCTGTGGGTCCTGGCTTGTGACCAAATTGTTTTATTAATGTACTACTGCATCACCCCATATTTGGTTTTAACTTTCATCTTATAAGAGTCATGGATTAGTATCTTCAGGTTGTCACTAGGCAAGAAGGTAGTAGGACTGATGGTGGTGGGTTTTCCAATCAATATTTAAGTGTAGGCCAGGAGTAGGGCTATGCACTAGGTCACACTGTTATTATATTACCTCCCACATGAGACCTGCTGCATGATGTGATTTTGTTGAGACTCACAGCAGAGTTCTAACTGTGGGTCTCAGACTCAGACCATAAACCTAGGTTCATGGCCCTGCTACCATGTGGGGCACAGATTCACCACTATCTGGGGTGGCCATAGCCACATGGGGTAAGCCTACAGGCTGGAACCTCATTCCAACAAGTTTGCCTGCTACCCAGGCTCACTTTCTGCCAATTACATCACAAGACTTCTCCATCCAAACACCAGCAAATTGATAAGCTTCCTGCGCTAGTCAGTATAAATGGTTGTGGTCCCAAGGGAGGGTTGGCCACCTTCTAGTGTCCTCAGGGACACAACTATCTACAGTCTTTATATCTGGCCCTTTTGATAACTGTTACAGACTGAAGTCTGCTGGCAGGATAACCAGGATTCTTGGATCCAGGAAGATACAGGTCCAGCAGGAAATGACAAACTGACATGACCACAGAGGCGGTTTGAAATCTGAATGTATTTTTTGGGTATCTCCCAAAGTCCAGTCAAGCTAACATCTCAAATTAAGCATCATATACATCTGTAAAAGGCTAGTTAGGCTTTCTTGGGCAATACAGGGTGTTTACCCAAAGTCCAGGGTGTTGGGGTTTTGTCTAAGCTCCACCCCACACCTACCTGGCAATGGCCAGGTATGCCCCGCCCCAGAGATCTGGCCCACTATAAGAGGGGCTACTTGCTCCTCCTCTCTCTCTTTGTTCTCCGCTCTCCCATACTCTCTCACCTCTCTGCCCCTGGGGCTCTCCCCCCCCCCATGTGGTCATGGCCGGCCTCCACTCCTTCCCTCTCTCTTTCTCTCTCTCTCTCTCTCTCTCTCTCTCTCTCTCTCTCTCTCTCTCTCTCTACCTCTCTCTCTCTACCACTAACTCCCATCCCCTATTCTGAATAAACTCTATTCTATACCATGTCTGTGTGTGTGTGGTCCCTCAGGGGCAGAGGTGCCCAGGCAAGGGCCCACCTGGACACCTTCCCCCACACCGCCTAGCCACACTCACCTAACCCCATATACCCCCCACCTTTAAGCCTCATCATCCTGCTGAATCCTTCACAGGGCACATGTGGCTAAACTGCTTCTTCATCTTGGTCTTGAGATTGTGCCGGCTTGGGAGCTGAAGAAGGATGATTCCCGTGCCAAGCCTCCTGGCAAAAATGGTGGCATTGTAGAGCTTGGGAAGGTGCTGGCTCATGCTGTCTTCAAGAGCAAGTCTTCATCTGTACCTCCAAGCTTCCCACTGGGATGTCTCCAGGAAGATACCAAACCTCTAAAACCAGTGTCTGATTTATAGACTTCCAAGTTTATTGACTTTTGCAATCAGGTCTGGCCCCAATACCCACTAGTTAACAACTGCAAATGACTGCTTAACAGCACATTTGATACAAGTATTTTAAAGGATCCTTTAATTATTACCAGTGATCCAGAAAATGAAAGGAGGCTCTCCATATCCAGGTATTTTCTTATCTTTGCCACAAATCTTTTTGCTCCTCCTCTTCACCAAATCAACTTTTAGCTATGAAATCTCAACCAGACAAAATTTCTACTATCCTTGATCTAGCTAATGAACCTGCTCCTTACCAGCCCTGACTTGCTTCTACAACCTCTCCTTCTTCCCCAGCCTCCTCATCTTCCTCTCCTCACCAAACTTTCCCAGAGCCTCCTCAAGACTCCTCCCTTCTTTGCCAGGCATGAGCTACTCTAGTCATCCTACACTGGTACCTACTTCCAGATTTCCAACCACTTGCTCTCCATCTACACCCATCCCTCCTACTTTTCTCTCCACACAACCTAACCCAGCTTTGGTCCATTCTTTAAGGAAGTCACTCAAGTAGATGGCCTAATTAAGATACATGTTCCCTTCTTGCTAAAAGAACTTTCTCAAGTAGAAAAAAGCCTGGGATCTTATATCTCTAACTCCTCTACCTTTATTAAAGAATTTCAGTATATCACTCAATCTTGTAGCTTGACTTTCTGTGGGGGGATGGGGCTGTTTGTGTATGCATGTCTGATTCTCAGTAACAATTTACTCCCCAAGAAGTGCCAGCAAGTTTGAGAGCAGGCTAGAACACATGCAGATAAAATACACCAAACTGACTCATCATACCCAATCAGGCTTGAGCTAGTGCCCAACCAGGATCCTCAATGAAATTATAAAACCCCAGGTGGCATGTTATCTAGACATCTATTCAGAATCTGCTTCCTGGCCAGTCTCCTTAAGGTTGCCCTAAAATCAGTAAAGTTTGAAAAGCTCCAAGATAAGAAAACCCGTCTCAATTTTTAGACTGCCTGACAAAGGGCCTATTGCACTATACTAATTTAGACTCTGAAAACCCAGGTGAACAACTCCTGATGACCTACTTCTTTTCCTAAAGCTACTCCATTATTAAGGCCAAAGTTAGATGTTTGAGAGAGGTCCCCTAACTACGTAGGCAGAAGTCTTGGTTCTGGCCTTTAAAGTGAATCATGAGAGAGATGAAAAGGCCTGTAAACAAAAATACCATATGCTGACAAAGGCTATACAACCATCTCCATCCACTCTCTGGGCTTCCTGGCCTCCTAATACTGGAAAACCACCAGGTCCCTGTTTCAAAAGTGGTCAACAGGGTCACTGAGCATAGACTTCCCTAACCCCTGCAAGCTGCCAGAGCTGTGTCAAAAGTGCCATTGTCCCGACCCACAGGACAGCCAACAGGGTCTCCGGACCACCTAGGGAAAGGCGAGAGAGAAGAAATACTAGAGATGGACAGCAAGACAATATTCTGATCAAGCTGTCAAATTTTAATTTTTACAAAAGGCATTTTAAAGGGAAGGGTAAAAGTGTAAGGAGGGGTCAAGGGGGAACAATCTCAGGGGGCTGGCATCATTTCTTAGAAACAGTTTATCAGAGTTTCTGTGAAAGGTTAGTTATTGCTGCTGGAATTTTGGCATAATAAAAGGGGTCATGAGAAGGTGGAAAGGAGTTGCTATAGTAACTTATACACAGATGAGCTTCGGGAGGAGGGGGCTTTGTGTAAGAATGGCTCCTGGCATCAAGATCTAAGTGAGAATCACCCCTGGTATCAAGATTTCCTGGTATCGAGATCTAGGTGGGGATGGCTCCTGGTATCAAGAGCTCTTGGCATTGAGATCTAAGTGACGATGGCAAGGCAAGGGGCAGCGGCAGTGGCAACAGCAGCAGCGGCTAGTCCAGAGGAAGAGCCATCAACAGTAGAACCAAGGGTCCAGGCAGGCCCTGCGCCCACTACCACTGACCATTGCTGGCCAGCTGGGCTGCAAGCGGCGGCAGATTTACAGTGCCTTTCACCGCACAGAAGCCACATCAGAAATCTGCCTCCTGCCAGTCAGTTACGAGAGACTTGCCTCCATCTTAGTTCTCGGATGCCAGAGAGATCAGACAGCCTGAGGTACACAAATATAACCCGAGGCCAACATCGCAGGGGTTTAAGCCCAACAGGTGTTGGCCTGCACCCAGGCCCTGGGCTGTTCGGGGGGCCATCGGTGTGCAAACCCGGCCAGGAGGTTGTTTGCCTGGCCTGGCGCGTGCTCGCCACCATTTTGGGTACGGGACGCCAGAGAGTTCTAGCAGGCAAAGCTGGCTAACAGTCATAGCCCAAGGCTAACATAGAGGGGGGTCTAGGCCCAACAGGCCCTGGACTGCCCCCAAGACCTGGGCTGCTTGGTGGGCCATCTGTGTGCCAACCGGGACACAGGAGGTTGTTAGCCCAGCAGACTCTCCCGACACTTTCAGGGAACACGTGCACGCAGCCATCCTGGCCACCTGACAGAACCAGTTAACACTCGTAGCCCGAGGGGAACTTTGCTCGGGCCTTAGCCAGCCAGGCTTTTGCCTAGACTCGGGGCCTGAGAAGCTAGAGTAGCCTTGTGTGCACCAACCCAGTTGGGAGATCAGCTGCCCAGCAGAGTGATCATCACTCAGAAAAGGTCCCGCAGTATACACCATCAGCATTCCCTGAAGGAGCAAATGGGCACCATCTGGTTCACAGACACAATCTGGGGCAAGACACACTAGGGCTGCAAGGGCACCCAAGAGGAGGACAGCACATCAGCAATCTGTGATAGGGGAAACCCAGCCATCCAGTGTTGTGGAAATAGCCCTAGAGCCTCACAGGAGGCTCAAACACCAGCCAGAGACAAGACCAACTAACGCCAGAGAACAAGATGGCAAACGGCAAACGCAGGAACACTACTAACAAAAATCTAGGCAATATGGCAGCATCTGAACCAAACTCTCCAACATCAGCAAGTCCTGTTTATGCCAACACACCAGAAAAACAAGATTTGGATTTAAAATCACCGGTCATGATGCTGCTAGAAGAACTCAAAAAGGACATAAATGAATCTCTTAAAGAAATACAGGAGAACATGAATAAGCTAGAAACCCATATAATGGAAACACAAAAATCACTTAAAGAAATTCAGGAGAATAAAGCTCAAGAGATAGAAGCAAATAAAGAAGAAACACACACACACACACACACACACACACACACACACACAAAAAAAAACCTTAAAGAAATGCAGGAGAACTTGAATCAACAGGCAGAAGTCATGAAAGAGGAAACACTAAGTGAGGATGGCTCCTGGCATGCCATCAAGAGAGACATTGGGCTGCTAATTTCCCTCATGCTACTCATGACAGAGGGGCATAACTCCCAGATCACCTTCCAGCTGATGTCCTAGGCTTGGCCATGGATGACCGAAGGGGCCCAAGCTTCCTCAACCAAAACACTTCTATCACTAACAGGGGACCTTTGGTGGTCATTATGGTATCTGGGAGGCTCCTTTCCTTTCTCTTGAACACCAGGGCCACTTACTCATTCCACACAAGAGTTTTGGAGATCCACCTCTCCTTCTCATGTTCCTTTTGTCAGAATAGGGGGACAGTTTTACCTCATCAGAACCTATCACTTAGTTGTATTCTTATGGCTGTTCCTCTCATCCATTCCTTTTTGGTAGAGCCAATATATCCTGTCCCATTTTTGAGACAGGATCACCTAGCTAAAATGGGAGCCTCTGTTTCTTTGGCTCCTCCCAACCGCCTAAACCCAAACTCAACAGCAGGCCCTCTCTTCCTCCTTCTAGCCACCCAATCTGATAATTCTAAGATACCATTTACTTTACCACCCTCTGAGGTAGACTCCCAAGTCTGGGATTTCTGGAACCCCTCTGTTGCTAAACACCACTTTCCTGTTGTCATCCAATTACAGGGCCCTACCAGGTACATCTCCCAAGTTCAACATCCTCTCTCTCCAGATCCTCAGGGGACTTAGGCCTACCATCTCAGACCTCCTAAGGAAAATAAAGCTTCTCTGTCCAACTCCTTAATTCTGCAGTGGTTCCTATCTACTCTGGTATGGCTAACCCTTTCACACTACTTTCCACTATTCCCTAAGGGACTTCTCATTTCTTGGTCCTAAATTTCAAGGACGTATGCTTTTCTATTACCCTAGATGCCCAGTTACAAAACATCTTTGTCTTTACCTGGACTGACCCTGACATTCAGTTTTCTATGCAACTCACCTGCACTGTTCTACCCTAGGGATTTCAAGAAAGCCCACAACTATTTAGCCAGGCCCTGGTTTCTGACCTACTGTTCTGTCTCTAAATCTATTTTATTCAATACACTGATGATATTCTTCTCTGCAGTGTCTCCCTAGAAATTAGCCAAACTTAGACCTCTGCTCCTCTAACTTTCCTGTCCAGTCAAGGCTACAGAGTTTCACTTTCTAAAGTCTCACTGTCCACCCTTAAGGTCACCTATTTGAGGCTAACAATTACCAAAACCCACAAAGCTGTTACTTTAGATAGAAAAAAAAAACTAATCTAGTCTCTAATGGTCCTCTCTACAAAGGAAACAATTTTATCATTCCTAGGTATACCTAGTAGTTTATGTTCCTGGCTTCCTTACTTTTCCCTTTTTTCCTGACCCTTATATGATGCATCATTAGGTCCCACCTAGGAACCTCTTCTTTAACCTGTTGCCAAACTTTGTCGAAGGCTCCAACAGGCCCTCCTTCAGGCTCCAGCCTTACACCTCCCTGAACTAACCCATCCCTTCTCCCTCTATGTACCAGAAAAGATCCTCTTTTTCACTCATAGCCTACTTGTCAAAATTCTAGACTTAGCCATCCAGAGATGGGCACCTTGTATATGTACTTTAGCAGCCACTTAACTCTTTATTTGAGAGTCCATAAAACTAACAGTTGGGTCTTCTATCTTCTCATAACCTGTCCTAATCTTCTGTTCTCATAACCTGTCCTAGCTCCTAAATTACAAAGGCTTACAAACTATACCTCCCTCCAGGGTTCATTCCCTTCAAGTAGCACTAATATAAGACTCCACAGTTATTTTAAGGCCCACTTATTAATATTTTCAATCTTCTTCCCCAACCAGATACTTATCACTTCCTATCCCACTCCTGCACTGAAACCTTAAAGGAAATATTACCCCATCCTTCACACATAAAGAAGGGCATATTGCCTCAGGCCATCATTACCTGGTATACAGATTGAAGCTGCTTTTTACATGAAGAAGACAGAAGAGCTGACTATGCTATAGTGTCAAACACAGAGGTGACTGAAGCACAGGCCCTCCCTGCCCATACCACTAATCAATAGGCTGACCTAACAGTTCTTACCCATGTCTTTCAACTAGCACAGGGACAATTTGTAAATATCTACACAGACTCCAAATATGCTTTCCATACCCTCCTGTCCTACATTGCTATCTGGAAGGATTATGGGTTGCTTATGACAAAAAAGCATCAGTTAAATAATACAAACCAAATTAGGGCCATGCTAAAAGCCTCCCATCTCACCACAGCTATTGGAATTGTTCATTAAAGGTTCCACAAGAGAGACAACTCTATTGTCTTCAAGGGAAACAACTGGCTGATGAGACAGCTAGAACTGCGGCCCTTAAAGGCCTAGACTCATTTCACTCACCACAAAATATTCTCACACTAAAACCCATAAACCCTTTCTTAGCCCCTGACACTCATCAAACTCTGTCTTATCTCTACCAGCTCTTTCATCCTAATAGCCAAACATTGTATTTTTTTTAAACCTACCAATAGTCTATCCCAAAGGACTTATGTTTCTTAAAATCTATCAATGCCTCTTGCAAAATCTGGCAGATGTCAGACTACAACTCCAGGCATCTTAGCACCCCCCTTTCCCACCCACCATGATAGAGATTTCCTCCCTGGAACCAGGTAGGAGCTTGAATTTATCCATATGTCCACCATCAAATGTGCCAAGCATCTCTTAGTCATGATGAACACCGTCTCAGGGTGGGTAGAGACATTCTCCACCACCATGAAAAGGGCTCAGTCTCTGATCTCCTCTGCTGAAAGATCATTCACCAATTTGGAAGCCCATCCTCCCTCCAGTCAGACAATGATCCCAAACTTACCTCCTAAGTTTCTCAAACTCTATCTAACAGCCTCAATACTCCCAGTCTTCACGAAAGATATGATGAACTAACCACTCCCTAAAAACTACTCTTGCCAAACTGCCACAGGAACACATTGATTGGGTAAAACCCCTGTCACTAGCTCTTTTCAGGCTACAGGCTCTCTCCAATCAACCACCTTTCATCTCACCATTTGAGCTCATATATGGATGACCAGTTCGAATTCCTGGTCTTTCACCTAAACACTCTCCCCTCCATGATCATCTACTTACACCATTTCTTTGTTATCTCTGATCCCTCCTATGACCACCATCTACCATGGCCATACACTCCCTGTCACCATTGTAAATCAAGCTCTTTTCTCCCCTTCATTGGCCCTCATCCCTCTCCCCTAAATGGCATATCCCCTTCAACATAATTCTTGTGACTCCTATAGCTGTTAATCTTGAGAAAGTCTTTCATTGGGTCTACCTATCTCACTTCAAACTTTTCACCTCTCCATATCAAAATGACTCTTCTTCCTATACATCGACCCCAAAAGGATCCTACTCAGGTAAGCTCCTGAGGACCTCTAACCACACAACTTGTCTCCATCCCAGAAAAATGAGACTCTGCTCTGGCAACTGCACTCAACTCTACTGGATTAGATATGGGCTTCTCTCCCTCTTACTGCTATTCAGTTCTATCCAGGGTAGCCCTTAAATCTGGAGATTCAAGGTTCAAGAAACACACAGAAAACAAACCCTCTTTCCAAATAGGGTCAAAAAACTGCTCCATAGCTGGATTCCAATCAAAATTATGATCATCCCTCTGTCCATCACTCCATCTAAATATTATGTATGACCTCTTTATTTGCTTCCTCTTTGACCAGATGAAAGATGTTTGTAAACATAAATGACCAGATGACTACGGGGGCTGCCCACATTGGTTTTGCCAGATACATATGTTAGGATAACAAACTAATTGCTTCTTCTTTCTATGACACAAGACCCTCTTCTTTTATATTCAGGACCCATAGAATCCCAGGTGAGAAACGGATGTTGTTGGTAAGCTCTACCATGCAAACACATCTGGGTCCCCAATAAGTACCATTCACTTCCACAGAAAATATGTCCCAATCATCCAACTTCTGGAAATTAGAGACATAGGAGAGGTAATTAAAAACTTGCAAAGTCATTACTTTCTCGACATCCCCCTCATAAATAGCACTGAACTATCATTTCACCTTCTGCTTCAGACACTGATCTCAGCCTACTAATGCCTTAATGTTACTCAACCTGGCCATGTAAAAACTCGGGAGACAGCAGGTATTGGTGAGGATGCAGAGAAAGAGGAACACTCCTCCACTTCTGATGGCTGAGAAGCACCTTAGGAAATATTCAACATCATTAATCATTAGGAAAATGCAAATCAAAACAACCCTGAGATTTCATCTCACACCAGTCAGAATGGCTAAGGTTAAAAACTCATGAGACAGCAGGTGTTGGCGAGGATATGGAGAAAGAGGAACACTCCTCCACTGCTGGTAGGATTGCAAGATTGTACAACCACTTTGGAAATCAGTTCCTCAGAAAACTGGACATGACATTTCCAGAGGACCCTGCTATGCCACTCCTGGGCATATACCCAGAGGATTCCCCAGCATGCAATAAGGACACAAGCTCCACTATGTTCATAGCAGCCATATTTATAATAGCCAGAAGTTGGAAAGAACCCAGATGTCCCTCAGTGGAGGAATGGATACAGAAAATGTGGTATAATTACTCAATGGAATACTACTCAGCAATTAAAAACAATGAATTCATGAAATTTTTAGGCAAAAGGTTGGAACTAGAAAATATCATCCTAAGTGAAGTTACCCAGTCACAAAAGAATACACATGGAATGCAATCACTGATAAGTGAATATTAATTAGCCCAGAAGCTCTGAATACTCAGGACACAATTAGCATATCAAATGATTCCCAAGAAGAAGGAATGAAAGGGTCCTGGTCCTAGAAAGGCTTGATCCAGCATTGTAGGGGAGTACTAGGACAGAGAAATGGGAGGGGGATGATTGGGGACTGGGTGGAGAGAAGAGGCTTATGGAACATAGGGGGATGGGGGAACAGTGAAAGCAGAAAGCATTTGGAATGTAAACAAAGAATATAGAAATATAATAAATAAATAAATAAATAAATAAATAAATAAATAAATAAATAAATAAGAAAAAGAAAGAAAGAAAGAAAATGGCTGGCTATGAGTATCCCCTGCAATTAGTTCACTATTTCTACTTATAGTTTCTCCATTGACCTTGTTAAATAAACTTATTTCAACTTTCAACAGCTGCCCTGACTCTGGTGTTGTCATGACCTCACCTCTTCTCTATTACTCTGTTTGGTGTGGCAGACTGTTTTAAGGCAGCCAGGACACATTCCCTAGACTGCCATAAATGCTAAGCTCCCTAGACTGCAATAAATTCATAACCTTTGATACCTCATCTCTTCCCTACTGTCAAATACATGCCAGGTTTCTGTCGTACTCAGGTATATTGTCTACCTGCCAGCTGGTCAGGAGTTTGCACACTGGTGTCTCTTTTCCCTTAATTAGGAGTAATCCATGGAGAAGGGCCTTTACCAATTATAGTTGTAGGTTCAGAAGCTGCCCAACATAACAAAAGGGCAGTTCAAATTCGTCTACTCCTGACTGCTATAGGAATAACTGCAGATGTTGCTACCAGAACAGCAGGATTGACTACCTTTGTACAATCAGTTCTCTTCGGAGTTTGTCTGCAATCTTCAACAGGTGGCTCAAAACATGTTCACTCTCCAAGAACTGGCAACAGTGGTGCTTCAAAGTCAATTAGACTAGATGTTCTTACAGCTAAAGATGGTGGCCTTAGTCTTTTTCTATGGGAAGAATGCTGCTTCTACATCAATCAGTTGGGTATAGTAAAAAAATCAAAATCCAACAGCTACAAACAGACCTCCAAAACATAAGGAACAACTTGATGCCTCTGATCCCTGGGTTTCCAAAAACCCCATATGGAAATGGATACTGCTCATCTTAATCCCCTCTTCTCATTTTTCTGTTTTTACTATTTGTTCCTTGCTTCAGTAACTTTCTCTCCACATTTCTCCAACTACAAATTCAAATTATTTCCAATTAATCAGTTCCTCTTAGAGGATTATCAACAGCTATCCACAGAAAAGCCTGATACCCATGACTATTGGATGAGTCTCAATAGTGAGGATAGGCTACACTCCAAAACTGACAACATTCCTAGACAACTAGGAGCAGTATAAGAGATCTGATGCCCCTATTCCTGACTCACCATCAGCCCCCTTCCCCATTTTTGTTTCCCCTCTTCACGGTAGTAAAAAGAGAGGAATGTTGGTAATCAAGTACATCCATGGACAGCCAGAAGTGACTTCACAACAATCAGGCATCTTTACAGCTAGCTCTCAAAGAACCCATTGATGTGACACAACATCGCTAGCAGCCCAAGATGTAAAAGCATTGCTCCTGTGTCTGTCACATGCCTCTATGTGTATGTGCCAGGGGCCCAATAAAAGTATTGTTCTCCCTGTTCCCCTCTCTCTTCTTTCCTCTCTCTCCCAGAGACTGCCCCAATTTCCCAATAAAACTCACACGTGAGACCTGCTGCATGGTGATATTTTGTTGGGACCTGCTGCATAGTTCTAACATAAGGTATTCAACCATATTGTGTGATGCAGTGAATCTTGGCCCACAGTTAGATTTTTTGGTTTTTTGTTTGTTTATTTCCTTAGACTACCAATAGCTGCCACCACAGCTCTTAAACAGATGGGTCATCCTTTTGTCACAGGTAAAATTTTTTAGACAAATGTCACAGTATATTTTCATGGTCCCAAATTTTGGGTTAAAACTCATTTTGTAATATCTTTTGTTTTGTCAACAAACAGATAAAAATTTCTTCAAACATCTAGAAATAATAAGACTGGAGTCAAATTCAGAGTTGTTTTTAAAGCCTGAAATACCTTTTGTTTAGTTTCAGTCTAGATTAGGGGTAGTATTAGGGGTGCTTTTTCCAAAAATTTTATTGTCCAGAATCAGCAAAGGATAGCTGCCCCTAGGAACTCTCAAACTTGTCTCTTAGTCTTTGGAGTAGAAATCTGAAGAATGGCAGAAAGATTATTCTGAAATAGATTTTATTTACCTCCCCTCAGCCAGTAGCACAGATAGGTAGCCTCTGCTATCCAAAGCTGGGTTTTCATATTTGGCATTATATAGCCTAAGGTCTGCAACTGTTGCAGCAGGCCCCGAGTAGTTCTCTTTCTATCTATTTTAGTTTCAGAAGCTAGGAGAAGGTCGTTTACATATTGTAAGAATATAATCCTGGGCCCTTCCATTCTGTCTGCCCCTTATGTGGTGTGTCCTTTCTGCAGGGGCAGACACTTGCCAGCTATGCCACAATGAAGACACCATCTCTGGATACATCCAAGACAACCAGCTGCACTCAGGACATTTGACTCTTGCCAGCTCAGCCACAGTGAAGCCAACCTGTCCAGATATATCCTAGAGATCCTGCTGCACTCAGAGTATTTGAGCTGATCCTGGGCCACAGAGTTATATACACAAACACCATCACAGGAGAGTTGGTCTCCCAGGAATGCCTACATACCTGTGTATACAAAGAGAACAGGAATCCCAGGAGTACAGATACACAGGCTTGCAGGGCAGATAAGCCACAGTGAGAGACAGCAAGACCAGCTAACACCAGAGATAAGCAGATATCAAAAGGCAAACATAAGAACATTACCAACAGAAACCAGGGCAATATGGCACCACCCAAACCCAGTTCTCCCACAACAGCATTACTGGATACCTCAACACACTGGAAAAGCAAGAACTGGATTTAAAAATCACATCTCATGATGCTGATAGAGGACATCAAGAAGGATATAAATAACTTCCTTAAAGAAATACAGGAGCACATGGGTCAACAGGTAGAAGACCTTAAAAAGGAAACACAAAATCCCTTAAAGAAATACAGGAGAACATGGGTCAATAGGTAGAAGCCCTTAAAGAAGAATCACAAAAATCCCTTAAAGAATTTTAGGAAAACAAAAACAAACAAGTGAAGGAACTGAACAAAATCATACAGGATCTAAAAATGGAAGTAGAAAAAATAAAGAAATCACAAAGGGAGACAACTCTGGAGATACAAGACTTGGAAAGAAATCAGGAGTCATAGATACAAGATCAACAACAGAATACAAAAGATAAGAAAAAAAAAACTCAATTGCTGAAGATACCATAGAAAACATTGACTCAACAGTCAAAGAAAATGCAAAATGCGAAAAGCTTGTAACACAAAAAAATCCAGGAAATCCAGGACACAATGAGAAGACCAAATCTAAGGATTATAGGTATAGAAGAGAGCAAAGATTTACAACTTAAAGGGCCAGTAAATACCTTCAACAAATTTTTAGGAGAAAATTTCCCAAACATAAAGAAAGGGATGCCCATGAACATACATGAAGCTGACAGAAGTCCTGAATGGACTAGAACAGAAATTACTCCTGTCACATAATAATCAAAACACCAAGTGCACTAAACAAAGAAATAATATTAAAAGCAGTAAGGGAAAAGGATTAAGTAACATAAAGTCAGACCTATCAGAATTACACCAGACTTCTCACCAGAAATAGGAAAGCTAGGAGATCCTGTGCAGATGTCATACACTCCCTAAGAGAACATAAATGTCAGCCCAGACTACTATACCCAGCAAAAGTTTCAATTACCATAGATAGAGAAAACAAGACATTCTATGACAAAACAGATTTTACACAATATCTTTCCACAAACCCAGCTCTAACAAAGATAATAGGTGGAAAATACCAATACAAGGAGGGAAACTAAACCCTACACAAAGCAAAAAAGTAATCTTCTTTTAACAAACCCAAAAGAAGATAGCTACATAAACAGAATTAAACCATTAATAAAGAAAACAATAGGATGTAACAATTACTTTTTCTTAACATTTCTTAACATCAATAAACACAGTTCCACAATAAAAAGACATAGTCTAATGGACTGAATATGTGAACAGGATCCAATATTTTGATGCATATAAGAAACATACCTCAGTGACAAAGACAGTCACTACCTTAGAGTCAAAGGTTAGAAAACAATTTTCCAAGCATATGGTCCCAAGAAACAAGCTGGAGTGGCTCTATTATTATTATTATTATTATTATTATTATTATTATATATCTTTATTAACATTTCAAATGATTTCCCCTTTCCTGGTTCTCTCCTCCACAAAAGTCCCATGGGTCCACTTTCCTCCCCCTGTTCCACAATATAAGCCCCTCCCTCTTCCCTGTCCTGATATTTCCCTACACTACTTCATTGAGTATTGCCAGGACCAGGGGCCTCTCCTTCCTTCTTCCTGGACATCATTTGATATGAGAATTGTGTCTTAGGTATTCCAAGCTTCTGGGCTAATATCCACTTATCATCGAGTGCACAACATGCATGTTCTTTTGTGCTTGGGTCACTTCACTAAGGATGAAATTTTCTAGTTGCACCCATTTGCCTAAGAATTTTAAGAATTTATTGTTTTTAATAGTTGAGTAGTATTCCATAGTGTAAATATAACACATTTTCTGTATCCATTCCTCTGTTGAGTAACATAGGGCTTCTTTCCAGCTTCTGGCTACTATAAATAGGGCTGCTATGAACATAGTGGAGCATGTGTCCTTATTACATGCTGGGGAATTCTCTGGGTACATGCCTAGGAGTGATATAGAGGGGTCCTCTGGTAGTATCATGCCCAGTTTCCTGAGGAACTGCCAGACTGATATCCAGAATTGTTGCACCAGCTTGCAACCCCACCAGCAGTGGAGGAGTGTTCCTCTTTGTCCACATCCTCTTCAGTACCTGCTATCTCCTGAGTATTTGATCTTAGCCATTCTGACTAGTGTGAGGTGAAATCTCAGGGTTGTTTTGATTGACATTTCCCTGATGACTAAGAATGTTGAACATTTCTTTAGGTGCTTCTCAGCCATTCGATATGCCTCAGGTGAAAATTCTTTGTTTAGCTCAGTACTCCATTTTGTAATGGGGTTATTTGTCTCTTTGGAGTCTAACTTCTTGTTTTCTTTGTATACATTGGATATTAGCCCTTTGTAGGGTTGGTAAAGATCTTTTACCAATTTGTTGGTTGCCATTTTGTCCTATTGACAATGTCCTTTGCCTTACAGAAATTTTGTAATTTTTGTGAGGTATCATTTGTCAATTCTTGATCTTAGTGCATAAGCTGTTGGTGTTCTCTTCAGGAAATTTTCCCCTATCCCCATATGCCTATGACTCTTTCTCAGTTTCTGTTCTATTAGTTTCAGTTGTCTGGTTTTATGTAGATGTCCTTGATCCACTTGGATTTGAGCTTAGTACAAGGAGATAAGAATGGATGATTTGCATTCTTCTGCATGCTAGCCAACAGGTCAACCAGCACCATTTGTTGAAAAGGCTACCTTTTTTTCCACTGGATGGTTTTAGCTTCTTTATCAAAGATCAAGTGAACATAGGTGTGTGGTTTCATTTCTGTGTCTTCATTTCTATTCCATTGATCTACCTGCCTATCACTGTCCCAATATCATGCAGTTTTTAACACTATTGCTCTATAGTACTGCTTGAGGTTTGGGATATGGATTCCCCCAGAATATCTTATACTGTTGAGAATAGTTTTAGCTGTCCTGGGTTTTTTGTTATTCCAAATGAATTTGAGAATTGCTCTTTCAAACTCTATGAAGAATTGAGTTGGGATTTGGTGGAGATTGCATAGAATCTGTATATTGCTTTTAGAAAGATGGCCATTTTCACTATATTAATCCTGACAATCCACAAGCATGGAAGATTTTGATATCTTCTTAGGTCTTCTTTAATTTCTTTCTTCGGAGACTTGAAGTTCTTGCCATACAGATCTTTCACTTGTTTGGTTTCAGTCACACCACGATTTGTTACATTGTTTGTGGCTATTGTGAAGGGTGTCATTTTCTTAATTTTATCTCAGCCTGTTTACCCTTTGAGTATAGGAAAGCTACTGATTTGTTTCAGTTAATTTTATATCAGACCACTTTGCCGAAGTTGTTTATCAGTTATAGGAGTTCTCTGGTGAAGTTTTTGGGTCGCTTAAGTATACTATCATAGCATCAGCAAATAATGATAATTTGACTTATTCATATTCTTTTGATGTCCTTTTGTTGTCTAATTGTTCTAGCTAGAACGTCAAGTACCATATTGAATAAATATGGAAAGAGAGGGCAGCCTTGTCTAGTCCCTGATTTTAGTGGGATAAAGTTTCTCTCCCTTTAGTTTGATGTTGGCTACTTGTTTGCTGTATATTGTTCTTACTATGTTTACCTATGGATCTTGAATTCCTTTTCTTTCCAAGACTTTTAACATGAAAGGATGCTGAATTTTGTCAAATGTTTTTTCAGCATCAAAATGACCATATGTTTTTTTCTTTGAGTTTTTTTATGTAGTGGATTACATTGTTGGATTTCTGCATAGTGAATCATCCCAACATCACTGGAATGAAGCCTACTTGATCATGGTGATCATTTTGATGTGTTCTTGGATTCAGTTGGCAAGAGTTTTATTGAGTATTTTTTGCATCAATATTCATAAGGGAAATTAGTCTGAAGGTCTCTTTCTTTGTTGCATCTTTGTGTGGTTTTGGTAACAGCAAAACCATGGATTCATAGAACAAGTAGGGTAGTGTTCCTTCTATTTCTATTTTTTGGAATAGTTTGAAGGGTATTGGTATTAGGTCTTCTTTGAAGGTCTGATGGAATTCTACACAAAAAGCATGTGGCCCTGTGCTTTTTTTGGTTGGGAGACTGTCGGTGACCACTTCTATTACTTTAGGGATTATGGAACCATTTAGAGGGTCTATCTGATCTTGATTTAACTTTGGTATCTGTCCAGGAAATTGTCCATTTCATCCAGATTTTCTACTTTTGTTGAGTCAAAGCTTTTGTAATAGGATCTGATGTTTTATTTTAATTTCCTCAGTTTCTGTTTTTATATCTCCCTTTCTTTTCTGATTTGCTTATTTGGATGCTATCTCTGTGCCCTCTGCTTAGTCTGGCTAGATGTTTATATATCTTATTGATTTTCTCAAAGAACAAACTCCTGGTTTTGTTGATTCTTTGTATAGTTCTTTTAGTTTCTACATGGTTGGTTTCAGTTCTGAGTTTGATCATTTCCTGCCTCCTACTTCTCTTGGGTGTGTTAGATTATTTCTGTTCTAAAGCTTTCAGGTATGCTGTTAAGCTGCTAGTCTATACTCTCTCTAGCTTCTTTTTGGAGGAACTCAGAGCTCTGAGTTTTCTTCTTAGCACTACTTTTACTGTATCCCACAAATTTGGGTATTCTATGCCTTCATTTTCATCAAATTCTAAAAGCCTTTCATTTCTTCCTTGACCAAGGTATCATTGAGTAGAGCATTGTTCAGCTTCCATGTGTATGTGGGCTTTCTGTTGTTTATGTGGCTGTTGAAGACCACCCTTACTTCATAGTGATCTGATAGGAGGCACAGCATAAGTTCGATCTTCTTATATCTGTTGAGGTTTATTTTGTGACAATTATATGGTCGATTTTGGAGAAGGTACCATGAGGAGCTGAGAAGAAGGTATATTCTTTTGATTTAGGATAAAATGTTCTATAGATATCTATTAAATCCATTTGGTCCAAACTTCTGTTGGTTTCACTGTACCTCTGTTTAGTTTGTGCTCCCCTGATCTGTCCATTGAGGAGAGTGGGGTTTGAAGTCACCCATAATTATTGTGTGAGGTGCAATGTATGCTTTAAGATTTAGAAAATTTTGTTTTATGAATAAGGGTGCCCTTGTATTTGAAGCATAGATGTTCAGAATTGAGAGTTCTTCTTTGTAGATTTTTATTTTGATGAGTATAAAGTGTCATTACGTGTTGTTTTAAATGACTTTTGGTTGAAAGTGCTATTTCATTAGATATTAGAGTTATATGTTATATATTATAGATAATAGAATTAGATATTAGAATTATGTATTAGGAATTAGGGTATTAAAATGGTTACTCCACCTTGTTTCCTGGGACCATTTGCTTTGAAAACTGTTTTCCAGCCTTTTATTCTGAGGTAGTGTCTTTGACTCTGAGATGTTTCCTGTATGCAGCAAAATGTTCACTCTCTTTTCTAACTATTATGCTTAGGTTTTGTCTTCTGGATTTCCAGGATTCTTTGAGTTAGAAGCTTTTTACATTTTGCATTTTCTTTGACTGCTGTTTCAATGTTTTCTGTTATCTTCTGTACCTGAGATTCTCTCTTCTATCTCTTGTATTCTGTTGCTGATGCTTGCATCTATGACTTCTGATCTGTTTCCTAGGTTTTCTATCTCCAGGGTTGTCTTCCTTTGTGATTTCTTTATTTTTCTATTTCTATTTTTAGATCGTGGATGGTTTTGTTTAATTACTTCACCTATTTGGTTGTGTTTTCCTGTAATTCTTTAAGGGATGTTTGTGTTTCCTCTTTAAAGGCTTCTACCCGGATTGAGCAGACAGGTACACCCAAGTATGCAGGTAACATCTGAGTGTAAGATAGCTTGGGACACGGTCTACCAGGGCCCTACCTGCACACTGGACCTGTGCAGCACAACAGCTATCTGTGCACTTATCCTGCCAGGGAATATCGGCTCTGCAGGGAGTACCTCATTTAGAGGTGAGGCCATCATCTTCATTCCTGTGACTGAGCAGGATGTTACTGCTAGGAACACAGAGAACACCTGAGTGTAAGGTCATGTGGGACTTGGTCCACCAGGGCCCCACCTGCACACTGGAGCTGCGCAGTCCCACAGCACTCTGTGCCAGGGGAAAGCTGCTGAGATAGGTGTGCAGGCATACAGGAGGAACAAGCACTAGCCAGTGAAAGGAGGACCAACTAATGCCAGATATAACTGGACGACAAAAGGCAAACATAGGAATGTTACTAACAGAAATCAAGGCAATATGGCATCATCCAAACCCAATGCTCCCACAACAGCAAGTCCTGGGTACCCCAACACACCAGAAAAGCAAGATTTGGATTTAAAATCACAGCTCATGATACTGATAGAGGGAAACATCCACAATAGTGTGTGGGGTTTGTAACTGTGTATGGGATGGATCCCAAGGTGTGTCAGTCTCTGAATGGCCTTTCCTTAAGTCTGTGCTCCACATTTTCTTTTATATCTCCTCCCATGGGTATTTCATTACTCCATCTAAGAAAGACTGAAGAATCCACAATCTGGTCTTCTTTCTTCCTAAGCTTTATTTGGTCTGTGAATTGTATCTTGGGTGTTCCTAGCTTCTGTGCTAATAACCACTTATCAGTGAGTCCATACCCTGTGTGTTCTTTTGTGACTAGGTTATATCACTCAGGATGATAGTTTCTAATGCCATCTAGTTGCCTAAGAATTTCATGAATTCACTGTTTTTTAATAGCTGAGTAGTCCTCCATGTTGTAAATTCACCACATTTTCTAAATCCATTTCCCCGTCGAGGGACATCTGGGTTCTTTCCAGCTTCTGGGTATTATAAATAAGCCTGTTATGAACATGTGTGTCATTATTGCATGATGAAGCATTTTTGGGTATATGCCAGGAGTGGTAAGGCTGGGTCCTCAGGTAGTACTTTGTTCAGTTTTCTAAGCAACCACCAAACTAATTTCCAGAGTGGTTGTAGCAGCCTGCAATCCCATCAGCAATGGAGGAGTGTTACTCTTTCTCCACATCCTCACCAGCATCTGTTGTCATCTGAGTTTTTCATATTAGCCACTCTGACTGGTGTGAGGTGGAATCTCAGGGTTGTTTTGATTTGTATTTCCCTGATGACTAAGGATGTTGAACATTTTCTTTAGGTGCTTCTTCATCATTTGATATTCCTCAGTTGAGAATTCTTTTTTTAGCTCTGCACCTTATTTTTTAAATAGGGTTATTAGGTGCTCTGGTATCTAACTTCAATGCTTCTTTCTATATATTGGATATTAGCCCTCTATCTGTAGGATTGGTAAAGATCTTTACCTAATCTGTTGGTTGCCCTTTTGTCTTATTGACAGTGTCCTTTGCCTTACAAAAGCTTTACAATTTTATAAGGTTGCATTCATCAATTCTTGATCTGAGAGCATAAGCCATTGGTGTTCTGTTCAAGAAAATTTCCCCTGTGCTCATGTTTTCAAAGCTCTTCCCCCACTTACTCCTCTATAAGTTACAGTGTATCTGGTTTTATGTGGAGGTCCTTGATCCACTTGGACTTGAGCTTGAAAAGGAGATAAGAATGGATTGATTTGCATTCTTCTACAAGTTAACAGCCAATTGAGCCATGACTATTTGTTGAAAATGCTGTCATTTTTGCCTTGGATGGTTTTAGCTGCTTTGTCAAAGATTAAGTGAACATAGGACTGTGAATTAATTTCTGGGTCTTCAATTATATTCCATTGGTCTATTTGCCTGTCTCTGTATCAATACCATACAGTTTTTATCACCTCAGAGTAAAAGATTTCAAATCAACTTCCTGAGCAAATTGTCCAAAGAAGAGTAGCCACTCTAATAACAAATAAAATCAACTTTTAACCAAAACATATCAATAAGGATAAGGAAGCACACTTCATCAAAGGAAAAATCTGACAAGAATTACTCTCAAATTTGAAATCTATGCTCCAAATGCAAGGGTACCCATGTTCATAAAAGAAACTCAAACCACACATTGTACCTTGCACAATGACAGTGGCTGAGTTCAACATTCCACTCTCATCAATGGACAAACATGGTGAAACTAACAGAAGTTATGAACCGCAGACTCCAGAGAGATCTAACAGACAGTGCCAGGTACACAGACATAGACCGAGGCTACCACCGCTTGGGTCTCAGCCTGTCAAGCTTTTGCCTGAATCCAGGGTCTGGGCAGCTCTGTGGGTCATCTCTGTGCCAACCCTGTCAGGGGTTGTTTGCCCTGCAGACTAACTGGCAATTGGAGGAGTGCTCTGCCATCTTGGCTCCCTTAAGCCAGAGAGATCTAACAGAAAGCTACAGGTACTCAGACATAGGCTAAGGCTAACATCGCTTGGATCTTAGCCTGTCAGGCTTTTGCCTACACCCAGGGTCTGGGCAGCTCTGTGGGTCATCTGTGTGCCAACCCTGTCAGGGGTCATTTGCTCTGCAGAGTGATCAGCACTTGAAAAAGTTCCTCCAAGCATCAGCCATCTTTGCTCACTGAAGGAGCAGGCTGGAAGCACCAGGTTCACAGAGACAACCCGTGTATAGCATTGCTTGGGGCAAGACACACCAGGGGTTCAAGGGGACCCAAGAGGAGGGCAGCACATCAGCAATCTGTGTCAGGAGAAACCCAGTCATCCAAAGGTGTGGAAATAGCCCTACAGGCTCACAGGAGCTACAAGCACCAGCCAGTGACAACAGGACCAACTAACTACAAAGATAAACAGATGGCAAAAGGAAAAAGTAAGACCATTACTAACAGATATCAAGGCAATATGGCAGCATCCGAATCCAATTATCCAACAACAGCAAGTCCTGGATACCCCGACACACCAGAAAAACAAGATCTGGATTTAAAATTGCATATCATGATGGTATTAGAGGATTAAAAGGATGAGATAAATAAATCTCTTAGAGAAATACAGGAGAAAATGGATCAAAAGTTAGAAGCCTTTACAAAGGAAACACAAAAATCATTTAAAGAAATTTAGGAGACTATGGATCAAAAGATAGAAACCAAAACCCAGGAAATGGAAAAACCACATAAAGAAATACATGAGAACGTGGGTAAACACACAGAAGCCATGAAAGAGGAAACACAAAAATCTCTTAAAGAATTACAGGAAAACACAAACAAACAAGTGAAGGAAATGAGCAAGACCATCCAGGATCTAAAAACAGAAGTAGAAACAACTAAAAATCACAAAGGGAGACAACTTTGGAGACAAGAAAACCTTGGGAAGAAATCAGGGACCATAGATGTGAATATAAAGAACAGAATACAATACATAGAAGAAAGAATCTCAGACGGTGAAGATACCATAGAAACCATGGACTCAACAGGCAAAGAAAATGCAAAATGCAAAAAGCTTGTAACCCAAAACATCCAGGAAATCCAAGAAACAATGAGAAGACAAAAATCTAAGGATTATAGGTATAGATGAGAGTTAAGATGTACAACTTAAAAGGCCAGCAAATACCTTCAACAAAATTATGGAAGAAAACTTCCAGAACCTAAAGAGAAAGATGCCCATAAATATACAAGAAGCCTACAGAACTCCAAACAGACTGGACCAGAACAGAAATACCTCCTGTCACATAATAATCAAAACCCCAAATGTACTAAACAAAGAAAGAATATTAAAGGCAGTAAGAGGAAAAGGCCAAGTAACATATAAAGGAAGACCTATCAGAATTACACCAGACTTCTCACCAGAGACCATGAAAGCTAGAAGATCCTTGGCAGATCTAATGCAGATTCTAAGAGAACACAAATGCCAGCCAAGACTACTATCCCCAGCAAAACTCTCAATCACCACAGAAGGTGAAACCAAGATATTCCATGACAAAACAAAATTTACACATCATTCCACAAACCCAGCCCTACAAAGGATAATAAGTGGAAAACTCCAATACAAGGAGGGAAACTACACCCTGGAAAAAGTAAAATAGTAACCTTCTTAAATAAAACCCAAAAGAAGATAACCACTCAAGTATAAAAATAACATCAAAAATGACAGGAAGTAATACTCACTATTCCTTAATATCCCTTAACCTCAATGGACTCAATTCCCCAATAAAAAGGCATTAACAGACTGGATACATAAACAGGACCCTACATTTGCTGTATACAAGAAACACACCTAAATGACAAAGACAAACATTACCTTAGAGTAAAAGGCTGGAAGACAATTTTACAAGCAAATGGTCTCAAGAAACAAGCCAGAGTAGCCATTCTAATAGATAATTCTAACAGATAAAATTGACTTTCAACATACAGTCACGAAAAGAGACACAGGAGGACACTTCTTGCTGGTCAAAGAAAAATCCACCAAGAAGAACTCTCAATTCTGAACATCTATGCTCCAAATGCAAGTGCACCATCATTCATAAAAGAAACTTTACTAAAGCTCAAAGCACACATTGCACCTAACACAATAATTGTGGGTGATTTCAATACTCCACTATCCTCAATGGACCGATCAGGAAAGCAGAAACTAAACAGGGAAACAGGGAAACTAATTCAAGCTTTGGACCAATTGGATAATATATATATGTATATGTATATGTATATGTATATGTATATGTATATGTATATGTATATGTATATGTATATGTATATGTATATGTATATGTATATAAAACATTTTATCCTAAAGCAAAAGAATATACCCTTTTCTCAGCATCTCATCATACCTTCTCCAAAATCGACCATATAATTGGTTACAAGACAGACCTCAACAAATATAAGAAGATTGAACAGATCCCATGCCTCCTTACACTATGGAGTAAGAGTGGCCTTCAATACCAACAAGACCAACAGAAATCCCACATACACATGGAGACTGAACAATACTCTATTCAATGATACCTTGGCCAAAGAAGAAATCTAAATTCTAAAAAGTCTTTGATTTCATTCTTTATTTCTTCCTTGACCAAGGTATCATTGAGTAGAGTATTGTTCAGTTTCCATGTATATGTGGGATTTCTGTAGTTCTTGTTGCTCTTTTCCTGATCGGTCCATTGAGGAAAGTGCAGTGTTGAAGTCACCCAGAATTATTGTGTTAGGTGCAATGTGTGCTTTGAGTTTTAGTAAAGTTTCTTTTATGAATGAGGGTGCCTTTGCATTTGGAGCAGGAGCATAGATGTTCAGGATTGAGAGTTCTTCTTGGTGTGTTTTTCCTTTGACCAGCAAGAAGTGTCCCTCAGTGCCTCTTTGATGACTTGAGGTTGAAAGTCAATTTTATCTGATATTAGAATGGCTACTCTGGCTTGTTTCCTGAGACCATTTGCTTGTAAAAGTATCTTCCAGCCTTTTACTCTAAGGTAGTGATTGTCTTTGACACTGAGGTGTGTTTCCTGTATGCAGCAAAATGTAGGACCTCTTTATGTATCCAGTCCGTTAGTCTCTGTCTTTTTATTGGGGTATTGAGTCACAATTACACTGATACCAAAGCCACAATTACACTGATACCAAAACCACACAAAGATCCAACAAATAAAGAGAACTCCAGGCCAATTTCCCTTATGAATATAGATGCAAAAATATTCAATAAAATTCTGGCCAACTGAATCCAAGAACACATCAAAACAATCATCCACCATGATCAAGTGGGCTTCATCCCAGGGATGCAGGGATGGTTCAATATACGGAAATCCATCAATGGAATTCACTACATAAACAAACTCAAAGGAAAAAAAAATATAATCATTTCATTAGATGCTGAAAAATCATTTGACAAAATTCAGCATCATTTTATGTTAAAAGTCTTGGAAAGAATGGGAATTCAAGGCCCATACCTAAGCATAATTAAAGCAATGTACAGCAAACTGGTAGCCAACATCAAACTAAATGGAGAGAAACTTGAAGCAATCCCACTAAAATCAGCGACTAGACAAGACTGCCCTCTCTCTCCATATCTTTTCAATATAGTACTTGAAGTTCTAGCTAGAGGAATTAGACAACATAAGGAGGTAAAAGGGATACAAATTGGAAAAGAAGAGGTAAAATTATCACTATTTGCAAATGACATGATAGTATAACTTATGTGACCCAAAAACCTCCACCAGAGAACTCCTACAGCTGATAAACAACTTCAGCAAAGTGGCAGGTTATAAAATCAACTCAAGCAAATCAGTTGTCTTCCTATACTCAAAGGATAAGCAGGCTGAGAAAGAAGTTAGGGAAATGAAACCCTTCACAATAGACACAAACAATATAAAGTATCTTGGTGTGATTCTAACCAAACAAGTAAAAGATCTTTACGACAAGAACTTCAGGTCTCTATAGAAGGAAATCGAAGAAAACCTCAGAAAATGGAAAAATCTGCCATGCTCATGGATTGGCAGGATTAATATAGTTAAAATGGCCATTTTGTCAAAAGCAATATGCAGATTCAATGCAATCCCCATCAAAATCCCAACTCAGTTCTTCACAGAGTTAGAAAAAGCAATTCTCAAATTTATCTGGAATAGCAAAAAACCCAGGATAGCTAAAACTATTCTCAACAGTAAAAGAACTTCTGGGGGTATTAGTATCCCAGACCTCAAGCAATACTACAGAGCAATAGTGTTAAAAACTGCATTGTATTGGCACAGGGACAGGCAGATGGACCAATGGAATAGAATTGAAGACCCAGAAATGAATCCACACACCTATGGTCACTTGATCTTTGACAGAGGAGCTGAAAACATCCAGTGGAAAAAAAGATAGCCTTTTCAACAAATGGTACTGGTTCAACTGGAGGTCAGCATGCAGGAGAATGGGAATTGATCCATTCTTATCTCCTTGTACTAAGCTCAACTCCAAGTGGATCAAGGACTTCCACATAAAACAAGTCACACTGAAACTAATAGAAAAGAAACTGGGGAAAACCTTTGAGGACATAGGCACAGGGGAAAATTTCCTGAACAGACCACCAATAGCTTATGCTCTAAGATCAAGAATTGACAAATGGGATCTCATAAAATTACAAGGTTTCTGTAAGGCAAAGGACACCATCAAAAGGACAAAAAGGCAACCAACAAATTGGGAAAAGATCTTCACCAATCCTACATCCAATAGAGGGCTAATATCCAATATATACAAAGAACTTAAGAAGTTAGACCCCATAGAACCAAATAACTCTATTAAAAAAATGGGGTACAGACCTAAAAAAAGAATTTTCACCTGAAGAAATTCAGATGGCCAAGAAGCACCTTAAGAAATGCTCAACATCATTAGCCATTAGGGAAATGCAGATCAAAACAACCCTGAGATTTCACCTCACACCAGTCAGAATGGCTAAGGTTAAAAACTCAGGAGACCGCAGGTGCTGGTGAGGATGTGGAGAAAGGGGAACACTCCTTCACTGCTGGTGGGATTGTAAGATGGTGCAAACCACTCTGGAAATCAGTCTGGCAGTTTCTAAGAAAACTGGACATGACACATCCAGAGGACCCTGCTATACCTCTCCTGGGCACATACCCAGAGGATTCCCCAGCATGCAATAAGGACACATGCTCCACTATGTTCATAGAAGCCTTATTTATAATAGCCAGAAGCTGGAAAGAACCCAGATATTCCTCAGTGAAGGAATGGATACAGAAAATGTGGTATATATACATAATGGAGTAATATTCAGGAATTAAAAACAATGAATTCATGAATTTTTTAGGCAAATGGATGGAACTGGAAAATATCGTCCTAAGCAAGATAACGCAATCACAAAAGAATACACATGGAATGCAATCATTGATAAGTGGATATTAATTAGCTCTGAAGCTCTGAACACTGAAGAAACAATTAGCATATCAAATTATTCCCATGAAGAAGGAAGAAGAGGGCCCTAATCCTGGAAAGGCTTGATCCAGCATTGTAGGAAGTACCAGGACAGAGAAAAGGGAGGGGGAAAGATAGGAGAATGGATGGAGAGAAGAGGACTTATGGGACATATTGGAGGGGGAATGGGAAAGGGGAAATCTTTTAGAATGTAAACAAAGAATATAGAAAATAAATTTTAAAAATACAAAAAAAAAGAACAACAGGAACTGAGGAAATTAAAATAAAAAACCATCAGATCCTACTATGAAAGCCTATACTCAACACACCTGGAGAATCTGAAGGAAATGCACAATTTCGTAGACAGATAACAAATACAAAAACTAAATCAGGATCAAATAGATGACCTAAAAATTCCCATAACCTCTCAAGAAATAGAAGGGGTCAGAGAAGGTCTTCCAACCAAAAAAAGAACAGGACCAGATGTTTTTAGTGCTGAATTCTATCAGTCCTTCAAAGAAGACCTAACACCAATAATCTCCAAACTATTCCACAAAATAGAAAGAGAGGAATACTACCCAACTTGTTCTACGAAGCCACAACTATGCTGATACCAAAACCACACAAAGATCCAACAAAGAAAGACAACTTCAGGCCAAATTCCCTTATGAACATCAATGTAACAATACTCAATAAAATTCTTGCCAACCGAATCCAAGAACACATCAAAATGATCATTCACCATGATCAAGTAGGCTTCATCCCCGGGATGCAGGAATGGTTCAATATATGAAAATCCATCAATGCAATCCACTACATAAACAAACTCTAAGAAAAAAATCACATGGTCATTTCATTAGATGCTGAAAAAGCATTTGACAAAATTCAGCATCATTTCATGTTAAAAGTCTTGGAAAGAACAGGAATTCAAGGCCATACCTAAACATAGTAAAAACAATATACCCCAAACCAGTAGCCAACATCAAATTAAATAGAATTTTTAAGCAATCCCACTAAAATCAGAGACTAGACAAGGCTGCCCACTCTCTCCATATCTTTTCAAAATAGTACTTGAGGTACTAGCTAGAACAATTAGACAGCATGAGATGAAAGGGATACAAATTGGAAAGGAAGAAGTCAAACTATCACTATTTGCAGATGATATGATAGTATACTTAAGTGACCCAAAAAACTCCACCTGAGAACTCCTACAGCTGATAAACAACTTCAGCAAAGCGGTTGGTTATAAAATCAACTCAAGGAAACTCAATAGCCTTCCTATACTCAAAGGATAAGTAGGCTGAGAAAGAAATTAGGGAAATGACACCCTTCATAATAGCCACAAACAATATAAAGTATCTTGGTGTGACTCTAACCAAACAAGTGAAAGATCTGTATGACAAGAACTTCAGGTCTCTGAAGAAGGAAATTGAAGAAGACCTCAGAAAATGGAAAAATCTTCTATGCTCCTGGGTTGGCAGGATGAATATAGTTAAAATAACCATCTTGCCAAAAGCAATATACAGATTCAATGCAATCCCCATCAAAATACAAACTCAGTTCTTCACAGAGTTAGAAAGAGCAATTCTCACATTCATCTGGAATAACAAAATACCCAGGATAGCTAAAACTATTCTCAACAACAAAAGAAACTCTGGGGAATCAGTATCCCAGACATCAAGCAATAGTACAGAATAATTGTGTTAAAAACTGCATGGTATTGGTGCAGTGAAAAGGCAGGCAGATCAATGGAATAGGATTGAAGACCCAGAAATGAACCCACACACCTATGGTCACTTGATCTTCGACAAAGGAGCTGATAACATGCAGTGGAAAAAGATAGCCTTTTCAACAAATGGTGCTGGTTCAACTGGAGGTCAGCATGCAGAAGAATGTGAATTGATCCATTCTTATCTCCTTGTACAAAGCTCAACTCCAAGTGGATCAAGGACCTCCACATAAAGCCAGACACAGTGAAACTGATAGAAAAGGAACTGGGAAAGACCCGTGAGGACATGGGCACAGGGGCAAAGTTCCTGAACAGAACACTAATAGCTTATGCTCTAAGATCAAGAATTGACAAATGGGACCTCATAAAATTACAAAGTTTCTGTAAGGCAAAGACCACTGTCAAAAGAACAAAACAGCAACCAACAAATTGGGAAAAGATCTTCACCAACCCTACATCCAACAGAGGGCTAATATCCAATATATACAAAGAACTCAGAAAGTTAGACCCCAGAAAAGCAAATAACGCTATTAAAAATGGGGTACAGAGCTAAATAAAGAATTTTCGCCTGAAGAACTTCTGATGGCTGAGAAGCACCTTAGGAAATATTCAACATCATTAGTCATTAGGGAAATGTAAATCAAAACAACCCTGAGATTTCACCTCACACCAGTCAGAATGGCTAAGATTAAAAACTCAGGAGACAACAGGTATTGGCAAGGTTGTGGAGAAAGAAGAACATTCCTCCACTGCTGGTGGGATTGCAAGCTGGTACAACCACTCTGGAAATCAGTCTGGTGGTTCTTAAGAAAACTGGGCAGGATACTTCTGGAGGACACTGTTATACCACTCCTGAGCATATACCCAGAGGATTCCTCAGCATGTACTAAGGATACGTGCTCCAGTATGTTCATAGCAGCCCTAATTATAATAGCTAGAAGCTGGAAAGAAGCCAGATGTCCCTCAACGGAATACAAAGAAATTGTGGTATATATACACAATGCAGTACTATTCAGCCATTAGAAACAATGAATTCATGAAATTCTTAGACAAATGGATGGAACTGGAAAACACCATCCTAAGCAAGATAACCCAGTCTCAAAAGAACACTCATGGTATACACTCACTGATAAGTTGATATTAGCCTAGAAGCTTGGAATACTGAAGACACAATCAACCTATCAAATGATGTCCAAGAAGAAGGAAGTAGTGGCCCCTGGTTCTAGAAAGCCTCAGTGCAGCAGTATAGGGAAATACCAGAACAGGGAAGTGGGAAAGGGTGGTTGGGGGGAACCCAGGGAGGGAAAAGGGCTTATGTGGCTTTCGGGGAGGGGGGATCCAGGAAAGGGAAAATCATTTGAAATATATATAAAAATATATCGAATAAAAAAAAGAAGTTATGTACCAAATGAATTTAACAGATATCTACAGAACATTTTACCTAAAACAAAAGAATATACCTTCTTCTCCTCACCTCATGGTATCTTCTCCAAAATTGACTATATATTGTTTCACAAAACAGGCCTCAACAGATACAATAAGATTGAAATAATCTCATGCATCCTATCAGATCACCATGGACTAAGCCTGGACTTCAATAGCAAAATAATGATGATAATAATAATAAAAAATCAGAAAGCCAAAGATAAACATGGAAGCCCTACTCGATGATAACATGGTCATGGAAAAAATAAAGAAATTAAAGACTGTTTACTATTTAATTAAAATGAAGATACAATATACTCAAACTTATGGGACACATGAAAGCAGTGCTAAAAAAAACTCATAACTCTGAGTGCCTCCAAAAAGAAACTGGAGAGAGCATACACTAGCAGCTTAATGGCACACCTGAAAGCTCTAGAACAAAAAGAAGCAATTACACCCAAGAGAAGTAGACAGTGGGATCATACTACAGAAGCCTATATATTCAACCAAAATGTAAAATTTGGGTAAAATGGACAATTTTCTAAACAGATACAAAATGCCAACATTAAATCAGGATCATAGAAACAATTTAAACAGTCCCAAAATCCCTAAAGAAATAAAAGCTGTCATTAAAATCTCCCATTTAAAAAAAGCCCAGGACCAGATGGGTCTAGTGCAGAATTCTGTCAGACCTTGAAAGTAGACCTAAAAGCAATAGTCTTCAAACTATTCTACAAAATAGAAAGAGAAGGAACACTACCCAATTCATTCTAGGAAGTCAGAGTTATGCTTATAAAAAAGAACACACACACACACACACACACACACACACAGAGAGAGAGAGAGAGAGAGAGAGAGAGAGAGAGAGAGAGAGAGAGAGACCCTAAAAAGAAAGAGAACTTCAGACCAATTTCTGTTATGAATATCAATGCAAAAATACTCAATAAAATTCTCGCAAACAATCCAAGAACAGGTCAAAATGATCATTCACCTATATCAAGTAGGCTTCATCCCAGGGATGCAGGAATGGTTGATATATGGATATCCATCAGTGTACTCTACTACATAAACAACCTCAAAGAAAAAAAAAAACACATGACATCTTTAGATGCTTAATTTGACAAAATTCAGCATCCCTTCATGTTAAAAGTCTTGGAAAGATCATAATTGAAGGCTCAAAGCTAAACACTGTAAAAGCAATATACAGCAAACCAGTAGCTAACATCAAACTAAATGGCGAGAAACTTGAAGCAATCCCACTAAAATCAGGGACTAGACAAGGCTATCTACTCTCTCCCTATTTATTCAATATAGTACTTGAAGTGCTACCTAGAGCAATTAGACAATAAAAGGAGATCAAAGGGATACAAATAGGAAAGGAAGAAGTCAAAATATCACTATTTCCAAATGATATAATAGTATACTTAGGTGACCCCAGAAATTCCACCAGAGAACTCCTACAGCTGACATCCTCAGCAAATGGCCAAATAACAATTTGACCATAACATGAAATCTGTATCCAAATAATTGTGCCTGCAATTAATTCCTTGGTGCAGCAGAACTGTCAACTCTTAGCTTAGCTACTATGGAGGTAAAATCCTTTGGTCATGTGAAGGACATTGAAGTACAGTCTTATTACAATGAACTCCAATGTCTAAAATTGTTCTTATATTGGGTTTGTACCACAGTAAGAGCCAAGATTTTAAGCCCTACTAAAAACAAAACAAACAAACAAACAAACAAAAAGACTTCTTCTTATGTTCATTTAATAACATGTCCATCATTTTTATGATAGGTATAAATAAATATATTGTATTGAATATAACAAAAAATGAAAATTAAATACAGAATAAAAAAGAAATCTTACCTCAGTCAGCATTCCAGACATCAATGTATTACACACTGACAAATTTTGTATATTCAAACATCACATCCTACATTCCAGGAATAAATTCCACTTTTTCATGCTAAAAAAAAAAAAAAACATTACCTCAAAAAAAAAATCAGTAGCTTTCCTATACTCAAAGAAAATCAGGCTGAGAAAGAAATTAGGGAAATAACATCCTTCACAATAGACACAATCAATATAAAATATCTTGGCATGACTCTAACCACACAAGTGAGTGATTTGTACTACAAGAACTTCAAGTCTATGAAGAATGAAATAAAAGAATACCTCAGAAAATGGAAAAATCTCCCATGCTCATAGATGGCAGGATTAATATTAAAAATGGCCATTTTGCAGAAAGCAATTTATAGATTCAATACAATCCCCATCAAAATTCCAACTCACTTCTTCATAGAGTTAGAAAGAGCAATTCTCTAATTCAATATGAATAACAAAAAACCCAAGATACCAAAAACTATTCTCAACAATGAAAGAACTTCTGGGGGAATCAGCATCCCTGACCTCACGTTGTACTACAGAACAAGAGTGATAAATAGTGCATGATATTTGTACAGTGACAGACAGGTATATCAATGGAATAGAATTAAAGACCCAGAAATGAACGCACACACCTCTGATCACTTGATCTTTGACAAATGAGCTAAATCTGTGCAGTGGAAAAAAAGGCAGCATTTTCATAAAATGGTACTGCTTCAACAGATGGTCAACTTGTAGAAGAATGCAAATTAATCCATTTTATCACCCTGTAAAAAGTCCAAGTCCAAGTAAAGCAAGGACCTCCACATAAAACCAGATGCAGAATCTAATAGAAGAGAAACTGAGTAAAAGCACACACATGGGCACAGGGTAAAATTTCCTGAACAGAATACCCATGGCTTATGCTCTAAGATCAAGAATGGACAAATGGGATCTCACAAAATTGCGAAGCTTCTGTAAGGCAAATAACACTGTCAATAGGACAAAAAGGCAACCAACATATTGGGAAAAGAGCTTCACCAGTCCTACATCCAATAGACGGCTCATATCCAATACATACAAAGAACTCAAGAAGTTAGTCTCCAGAGAACCAAATAACCCTATTAAAAATTGGGTACAGAGTTAAACAAAAAAATTCTCAATTGAGAAATATTAAGTGGTTGAGAAGCACCTAAAGAAATGTTCACCATCCTTAGTCATCAGGGAAATGCAAATCAAAACAACCCTGAGATTCTACCTCACACCAGTCAGAATGGCTAAGATCAAAGTGACAACAGATACTAGTATGGATGTGAAGAAAGAGGAACACTCCTCCTTTGCTGGTGGGATTGCAAGCATGTTCAACCACTTTGGAAATCACTATAGCAGTTCCTCAGAAAATTGGACATAGGAGCATAGGAGAAAATTGGACCTGAGGACCCTGGTATATGACTTCTGAGCATATACCCAGCATATAATACATACATATGCTCCACTATGTTCATAGCAGTCATATTTATAATAGTCAGAAACTGGAAAGAACCCAGATGTCCCTCAACAGAAGAATGGTTACAGAAAATATGCTAAATTTACACAAGGGAATATTACTCAGCTATTAAAAACAATGAATTCATGAAATTCTTAGGCAAATGGATGGAGCTTGAAAATATCATTCTAAGTGAGGTAACTCGGTCACACACACACACACACACACACATGGTATGCACTCACTGATAAGTGGATATTAGCCATCCCATATACAGTCACTAAACCTGGATACTTTTGGATTTGAGGAAGTGCTTGCTGACAGGTGTCAGATATGGCTGTCTCCTGAGAGGCTTTGCCAGAGCCTGACAAATAGAGGCAGATGCTTGCAGCCAACCATTGGACTGAGCACTGGGGAGGTGTTGGAGAAGGGACTGAATAATCTGAGAGGGTTTACAGCCCCGTGGAGTGAGCAACAGTGTCAACCAGCCAGCCAGATCCCCCAGGGCTTCTGTGGACTGGACCACCAATCAAAGAGTACATATAGAGGGACCTATGGCTCTGGCTGCATATGTGCCAGAGGATGGGGGTGTTGGACATCAGGTGGAGGAGAGGCCCTTGGTCCTGAGGGTGTTCTATGCCCCAGTGTAGGGGAATACCAGGGGTGCAAGATGGGAGTGGGTGGATGGGTGGGTGTGTGGGGAGCATCCTCATAGAAGCAGAGGGAGGTAGGATAGGATAGAGAGTTTGCAAAGGAGAGACCAATAACAGGGAAAAACATTTGAAATATAAATAAAAAATATGCAATAAAAAAGAACACATTTTTCTGAAGCAAATAGGGACATTTACAGAAAACCAAAATTGGTAAAAAAAAAAAAAATACAGTGAACATCTGAACATGGGGTGTTCATCCCCAGTGGATATATCCACTAAGACTAAAGTGAAGACATTATTAGCTTTATAATAAAATACAAGAATTAGAAGATATAGAGCAAATATTGTTTATACTAATGACTATTGATAATAGGCACAAGTATTTCATAAATTTAGTATAGCTACCTTCCAAATATGCACATACTCTGTGATTCAGTAATTGAAAATCTTGCTTATTTGAACAGTATGTCATTAATACTAAAAACCAAGTATATTTATAGTACAACAATTCATACTACTCCTGAGCTTTGTTTTAAATCAGCCCAGAGGACTAGATTAAAATGAAATGACATTAAACAATGAAAGGAGTCAACATGCAATCATATTCATATATTTCACAAATAATTGTGGAAAAAATAAAACACCTAAGAATTTATCCTGATTTATATGATTTTACAAACATAGTAGTTGAAAATATATCAAATTCACCTGCAGAAAAATAGTGATCAAGCATAACAGTACTTCTGAGATTTTTATTTGAATTACTTCTTGACCTAAGTATAATTAATGAAGTACATTCACCTTGTACAAGCACAAGATTGTATCTCAAAACTTAAGAATTTTGTTGTATAATGTACTAAAACCCAAGCAGTGGGGCACACCTGTAAGGGATTGTTTTGACTGTGTAAATCAGACAAGGTAGAAGACACACCGTAAACCTAGGCCACACCTTTCTGGTAACAGTACACACTAAAGAACAGAAATGCCATGTTGGAAAGACAGACATTACTATTTTCTGAGTATAAAAGATAAATCTGAGGATCAGAACTGTCTTAACAATACCAAGTATTAAAAAGTATTTTTTGATACTATAAAATCTTCCATTCACTTTTTCTCTTATCATCTTTTTGGAGAATGGGTAAGACAACCCTGTAACACTAAATGACTAAATTATACATAGAACACTCTCAGTTAAAATCATAAACAGTAGATTAGAAGTTCAGTGAAAAAATTTTAAATTAAGAAATTTAAGGAAAAATGAGAAAGCTTGAAGTCTCCAAAACTTACCTCCTTTGTAAATATTCATACATGTATCGACATCATGTGACAAGAAGCATGTTTTATAGATACATGTAAATCTGAGGCAGTCATCTAAGAGACATATGATACTAACCATAGGTGTAATTTAATTTTTTTCTAGTAGCTAAACTAAAAATATAAACAACCCCCATACCCTGTGCTCTATTTCCTACCCCATAACTCTGCCTACTTTCCTGGAGTTGTGCTCACAGCAAGAACACCAGGAAACAGTCCAATTGCTGGCCCATCAACTGCTCTGAAAGCACCCCTAACTATAGCACCCTATCCCAACTTTCTACCCTATGGCTGTCTACTTTCTAGATGGCTTGCATGGATCCTTTCTGGCACCAGGAACACTAGGCAAGACCCTACCCCAATACACTGCCCATAATCTTTCCCCTAAAACATAGCCATTAGCCTTAAACTGCACCCCATTCCTTAGACTTCATTTTCTAGCCCACAACCTTGACTGCTCTTCTGCAGGCTGACAGGAACCAGGAACCATAGGACATGTTGGTATGTATGATCTCAGAGGCAAGGTTAGCACCCAAAACGTTAAAGATCTCACAACACCTCCAAGGGAGACATCATATTTGACCTAAAGCTAGCTAATCATCATAACCACAGGCCACACCGGCCAGTGGAGAAAGAGTAAACTAAAACCAAGGGGAAAAAAAATCCTCCAACCACCCATCAAACAAATAAACAAACAAACAACAACAACAACAACAAAAAACCTCAGAAATCTGTTTCTAAACCTAAAATAGCTAAAAAAAACTAAATGCTTAAAGCTAGCTTAAGAACACAATCAACAGCAGCCAGGGAGATAAGATACCACCAGAGCCCAGCTATACTACTACAGTAAGCCATGGATATCCTAACATAGCTGACATGTAAGAAAATAACCTTAAATTCAATTTTACAATAGATGACAAAAGCCTGTGGAGGGGAAAAAAGAGGAAACAAACAATAAACAAATTGATTGCAGGAAAATGTAATTAAATGGGTGAAAAAAATGAATGAGGTCTAAAAATGAAAATAGAAACAATAAAGGAAACACAAACTATGGGGAATCCTGGAGATGAAAAATGTAGGCAAGAAAACATAACAGAAAGTACATATGCAAGCATGGCCAACATAATACAATACATGGATGAGATAATCTCTAAGATTTAGAAGAGCCAATATGAGAAATCAATACATTGGTCAAAGAAAATGTTAAATATGAAAAGATCTTGAACAAAACATCCAGGAGATCTGGGTCACTGTGAAAAGACCAAACATAATAATAACAAGAGCAGAAGGGCAAGATTTCCAGTTTAAAGGTCTAAAAAATATTTTCAATGAAGTTATAGAAGAAAATTTCCCTAATCAAAAGAAAGAGATACCTATAAACATAGAAAAAGATTGCAGAACACCAAATAGATTAGACCTGCTAATGGCCAGGACTCTCCTGGCCCAGAGATGGTAATGGTGGAGTCACGGAGTAGGACTCTGTTGATGGCTTTGAAGTCTGAGAGTCTCAGGGCTTTCTATGATGATAACTTCTAAAGCATCCTAGAAACTTTCTTGCTCTTTCTGAGGGTGAAAGACTGCTGGTTTAGGTGATTAACACCTGTAGCCTAACAGCAGAAGATTAAGCAATGTGGTCTTTGTTCTATCTCAGTAGGAACTACTGGGCTCTAACTTTCAGCCTGCTAGTCAGAAGTCTCAGGGAGAAAAATGGGCCACTTAAAGAAGTGGCTAATGAGTTTATTACTAAGTTGTAAAGAGTTTCCTATGAAAGAGGAAAAAGTGGAAAGAACCTAAGTGGAGAAAGGGAAAAATTCTTCTAAGTGGGGAAAGGTAAAAAGTGAGAGAGTAGGAGAGTGGAGGAGGAAAAGAGTGTGCACCAGAGATAAGAGAAAGTAGTGAAAAGGAGAGAAGAGAGAGTAGTGCCCTTTCTCTTTTGTCTTCAGTACTTATACATCTTTCAGAATACATGATCACGTGTTACAAAGTTCATCACAAGTTCACACAAAAATCAAATCATATATTGAAATAGAAGTTTACAACAGAGAATGTTTACATGCATATCCATTAGGAATAATTATCTAGATAGTAAGATCTATCACTTGTCTTCTCTACAGGGTTGTAGAAAGTTTAAAACCATAACTAAGTTATAAGTGAAGCTTTGTATGGATAAACCCAGTTAATATTTTATCTTCTGTCCTAGCACCTATAATAAATTGTTGGTTCCCTTTTTATGACCTTTGGTTAATTGTTTTACAACCTCTTGGAATGTGCTCTGAGTAGGAGAAAGTCTGGTTGCCATCTAAGAGCAATTAACCTGTGACACTTGGGAGACTGGCAGAGTTCTCATTGCAGTTCTGACTATCAGAAAAGGACCTAGTAGCAGTCCCATTACAAAAGAACTTAATAATCACAAATATAATTTTGGGAATTCTTATAGGATCATCATTAAAACATAAGTCATCTATTTGTCTACATAGCATCACTATAAGACAGTAGATCTTTGTGGATCTGCAGAGATCTGCTCCAAAGGGGTGTGCTATTACTTACTGATTGTTATAAATGTATAAAAACAGGAAAGCATATAAATAGCAGGAATCTTTCCTAAAATTAGTCCCCCACAGCCTTGCTGAATGGGGGCTCACCTGTCACAGATTATAAAATAATCCAAAGCAGCCATTTCAGGATGATCACTTGCTAGTATATTGTCCCATTATGGCTCCTGACATAGACCAGAAATAAAAATTCTTCCATTTCATATTAATCAAAACATTAAATGTCAAGAACACTTGACTTCTCAATAGAGACTCTAAAAACCAAGTGGGCCTGTGCAAAATGTCTTGCAGTCTCTAAGAAACCACAGATCCCAATCCAGACTATTACACCCACCCACATTTTCAATTATCCTAAAGAGAGAAAGCACAATATTTCATGACAAAATGAAATTTAAACAGTATCTATCTATAAAGCCACCCCTAACAAAAATGCTAGAAAAGAAAAAAAGAAAAAAATTCCAACCTGTGAAGGTTAATTACACCTAAGAAAACTCACAGTAGCAAAATGAAAACACACACATATACACACTGACACGACCAATGTCAAAATAGCCGGACCAATTTCCCTTAGGAACATTGATGCATAAATACCCAATAAAACACTCAAAAAATGAATCCAAGAATACATTAAACACAACACGATCAAGATAGCTTTATCCTAGAGATGCTGGGATGGTTCAACATATGAAAATCCACATATTTAATCCACTGTATAAGCAAACTGAAATAAAAAACACATGATCATCTCAGATACCGAAAAAGCCTTTGACAAAATCCAGTATCTCTTCTTGTCAAATGTCTTGGGGAGATCATGAATTCATGGCACATACCTAAACACAGTAAAGGAAAATATACAGCAAATCCATAGCTAACATCAAATTAAATAGAGAAAGTTAAAGCAATTCTACTAAAATCATGGACAAGAAAAGGCTGTCTATTCTCTCCATATCTATTGAATAAATTACTTAAAGTTTTAGCTGGGGCAATAAGACAACTATAGGAAAACACGGGGATACAAATTGGAAAGGAAGAAGTCAAAGTATCATACTTCGAGATGATATGATAGCATATATAAGTGACCCCCCAAAACTCTACCGGGGAACTCCTACAGCTCATAAACACCTTCAACAAAGTTGCTGGATATAAAAGTAACTAAAATAAACACTAGTTGTCCTATACACAAACAGTAAATGGGCTGAGAAAGAAATAAGGGAACCAACACCCTCCATAATAGCTATAAATTATCTTGCTGTATCTCCAACCAAGCAAGTAAAAGAAATTAATAACAAGAAGCTCAAGTCTCTCAAGAAAGAAATTAAAGAAGATATAAGATGGAAAGATCTCCCATGCTCATAGATCAGTTGGATTAACATAGTAAAATGACCACTTAACCAAAAGCAATCTACAGATTCAATGAAATTTCCATCAAAATTTCAATACATTTTTTCACTGATCTTGAAAGAATAATTCTCAACTTCATACAGAAAAAGAAAAACCTAAGATAGCTAAAACAACCCTGAACATTAAAAGAACTTCCACAGGTTTAATACCCCTGATTTAAGTTGTAATACAAAGCAATAATAATGAAAACCACATGGTTGGTGTTAAAACAGATAGGTTTCTCAATGGAATCAAAATGAAAACCCAGAAGTAGACCCACATACATTTGCATGCTTGATTTTTGACAAAGTGGCCAAAAACATACAATGGAAAATCAAAAGTATCTTCAATACTTTTGAATATTTGCATACAATATTATACAAACAACTCAAAATAGTTTTGATTTAGGTTTCCGATAGTTAAACATTTTTTAAATGTTGATGTTGAGCATTTCTTAAATGCTTCTCAGACATTTGAGTATCCTTTGTTGAGAATTCTCTGTTTAGATCTGTATTCTATTTTTATTTGGATACTTTGGTTTTCTGATACCTAATTTTGTGAGTTTTTATATACTTTGGGTATTGGATCTCCATCAGATGAGGAGGCTAAGGACATGCTGGAGTGACTGGATGCCTGTATATAGAAGAATGCAAATAGATCCATATCTATCACCCTGCAAAAAAATGCCAGTCCAAGTAGATCAAAGACCTCAACATAATGCCAGGCACACTAAATTTGATGGAAAAATGCATAAAGAAAATATGGTAAATTTACACAATGGAATGCTATTTGGCTATTAAACATAACTACATCATGAAATTTGTATGCAAGTCGATGGAACTAGAAAAGATCATCCTGAGTGAGGTAAACCAAACCTGAAAAGATAGAAGTATCCACTTATAAGTAGATATTAGCCATAAAGTACAAGATATCTGTTCTACAATACACAGACCCAAAGAGTCTGCAGAGTGCCTTCTCATGTCAAAGAGATAAGTTCCATGCAGGCACCAGCTCAGACCCTCTACTTTCAGTGGGCTGTGTGAATATTGCCCTGGGCTATGAGGATACTCTAAAGTTTTGAGAGAAACCTAGCATCAGAACTCACTTTTTGGGTATCTCCATGAGATCCCTGGCCCAGCAACTCAAATGAATTTACACAGTGCCAACACTAGAAGCCTGCCAGACTATAAAAGATGGACAGTTCAGACTCTATATCCTCCATATTGAGTTCTCAATAGAGTCATCCTTACAAATTCTAGCAAGTTTTCTACACTACCCTACCATGTTCCAGTTGTCTCTCCCCAAGCTCTCTCCCTCTATCCCTCCCTCCCCATACACACACCTGAACCTTCCCACTTTCACCTCAAACTTCCCCCAGTCCGCCTGTAAAATTTATTCAATTTCTTTTTCCCAGGGAGATCCGTGTATTCCCCACTAGAATACTTCTCTTTACCTAACCTCTCTGACTATGTGGGTTGTAAACTGATTATCATTTATTTAACAACAAATATCACTTATATGTAAGTAAATACATTCCATATTTGTATAGTCTGGGCTACCTCACTCAGGATAATTTGTTCTAGTTGCATCCATTTACACGCAAATTTCATGATGTCTTTTTTTAAAACAACTGACTTAAACACTACATTGTGCTTATGTTCCACACTTTCTTTATCCATTATTCAGTTGAGGGACAATTAGGTTGTTTTTAGTTCTGAAAATTATTAGAAAGCCACAATAAATATGATTAGCGTTGGGGTTAGGATTAGTGCCCTTGGATGGACCATCCTTTGGGTTTATGCCCAAGAAAGGTGTAGTTGTGTCTTTAAGTGGACTGAGTCCTAGTTTCTGAGAAAACTCCATATTGATTTACATAGCAGCTGTACAAGTTTGCATTACCACCAACCTTGACAACATGAGCTATCACTTGTGGTTTTGATCTAAGGCATTCTGACAGGTATGAAATGGAATCTCAAAATAGTTTTGATTTAGGTTTCCTGATAGCTAAACATTTTTTAAATGTTGATGTTGAACATTTCTTAAATGCTTCTCAGACATTTCAGTATCTTTGTTGAGAATTCTCTGTTTAGATCTGTAATCTATTTTTATTTGGATACTTTGGTTTTCTGATATCTAATTTTGTGAGTTTTTATATACTTTGGGTATTAGATCTCGGTCAGATGAGGAGGCTAAGGACAGAGCAATGCCAACTTATTTATAGACATTGTTTTGAGAAAGGAGCTCTTGAGTATCCTGCTTGCACTGAATTATCCTAGGGAAATGGTTTCCCATCTTCATCATCCAGACACTCAGCACCTACTACAACCACAGTCCTTGGGAGCTGCTGCATGAGCTTATAAAAGACTCTGCTGTGTACAAATGATGCTGACTTTATGGTCACAAAGAACTCAAGTTATAAAACAATGTAGACCTCCACCCATATTTCAACAGAAGCACTGGAAAGCTAGAAAATATGTGCCATGATAAGCATCCTTTCAGGCACCCAATAACAATTACTGAAGTATGTGAAACAGAAAGCCATGAAAGAAAACCATGACACCAAAATAGAGGAATGTAGAATAGGCATTCAAAATGTCTACAAGGAAAGATACTTGTGATGATCTAAGACAGCCTTAAAGAGAGATTAATGTTGCAAATAGCAAGGTTTAGGGATGAAATTCACAACCCTTTGGGCACCCACATCATGTTATATGTATCTTGGATTCTAAACCTGGAGCTATAAGATTACATGTTAACCTGGTGAATTTTGACTTTGTCTTGGTCCTATTCTACTTTCTAGGCTCTATTCATTCAATTTTTAATAGTAGTGTTTACTCCATGCCATTGTGTCATGTAAGCATGTCTTATGCTTTTCGATTTTGTAGGAATTCACAGATGCAAGTTTAGTTGAATTCTCAGAGTATATATATATTGGGCTTGGACTTTGGGCAATATTGGATTTTAAGATTTCAGGGACTCTTGGAGATAGACTGAATACATGTTCTATTGTAAGATGGATATGACCCTGTGAGGACCAAGAAAAGGAAAAAGAGCAGGGAGATGGACCAAAGGGAGGAAAAGCAAGGGCTGAAATGATACAATTATATTATAATACCCCAAAATATAAAATTATAAAAGCTGTTCCACATAGATTTATATATTAATATTGAAGGTTTGTTTTCCTTCTGTTATTGGTGAGACAGGGGAAAGTTTAGGAGATGATGCCTATCTAGAGAAAATGACTATGAATGTCATACCTGGTCATCAATCCTTCTCAGTCTACTTCCTGTCTTTGCCATATGTTCTTGCCACCATAATAGTCTCACCTTTCCAAAGACTATGGACTGATATCTCTGAAATCATAGGTAAATATAAGGTAATTGCTCCTGTAAAACTGTCTTTATTATATTTTGGTCATAGCTTAAGAAAGTTAACTGACACATTTTACAAACAAATCCTTTTTGTTAGCTTTCCCTATAACTGAAATATTGTGCCTACTGAAATCTAAGCCTTAATCTAGAGATAGCCATTGAAATTGCACCATATTTAAGCTATGCTTGGAAGAAGTATTCATGCACCATATTTCTACTGTCAAAAGTCTTCCTTAGTCTGGACTTGGAGCAGTGGAACAGAATGACAGAATGGGCAATAAGGTTAGGAAGCTTGAAACACTCTTAAAATGTGTTTTGAATAATTTTGTCCAATATTACCACACATAGTCAAGCAGGATAATGATTGTTTGAATACCAAAGACCATCTCTATACTTTCTGTGAATCAGAATGGCCCTCAGAGGGTATGTTCAACTCTAGGTAGCATGGGTTGCATAGGCAAAGACAACTTCAAATATGTATTTTCAAAATGGACAAACCAGACAAGCCATGGCTGTCAAGAGAAGAATCCCTTAGGAGTTGTCAGATGAGACTCACATATTCCACATTTAATAGGAGCAGCCAGAACACTCCCTGCATCTCCCATATACTCACTTCTATCCATGGCTTCCCATTTGCCTCCTTCTCAGCCCCAACTGCAACCCCAACCCTCACTTTAGCTACTCCACTCCTCTGCTTCCTCTGCCCACACTCCACCTTCCTGTTCATCCTATCCATCCCTGTCCTCTCCCATCCTAGTATCACCAAGGACTCTCTTACGGTATCTTCCAAACTTTATTGGAGGCAATACCAGCCCAAGTCCTTTCCTTATGCCAAATTTCCCCAAATAATCAATATGTCTATGTCCCATTTTTTTTTTACAACTTATACAACTAGAAGAACCAGAATCCCCATTTCAGTCCAGACCTGAGTTCCTTAATTTCTCTAATTGACTGATTTCTTCAACAATCTCCCTACTTGGGATAATTGCCAGCTGATTCTCTGAACCCTCTTTACTACAGAAGAGAATGAATTAATCCTATCTGAAGCAGAAAAAGAGCTTTCTTAATGGATTTGATGACTACAGAAAGACCTGAATGAGACTAAAGAACAAAAGAAGATAGAAGATAATATGGTGAGTACCACAGGGATTTATTGGTACTCACAGCCTTTGTTGTTCAGTTAGCCCCAGTTATATGTAAAAAACAATTTCAGGAAATGGATAGTTTTGCAGGAAGTAATAGGTCAGTGTTGGGAGAAATAGCCCCAAAGTTGTTTGACAATAGTGACAACAAAGAGAATAGTGGCAAGGAAAATTAGCCAAGCCACTGTGGTGACATTACAAGTCCCAACACCTTAAAGTCTATACACTGGACTTATAAAAAGAGAAGGAAACCCCTGCAAAGAGGTCAATGTGCCTACTGCAAAGAACTGGGAAACTGGAAGAATGAATGGCCCCAACAGAAGCAGGTACGACCCACCAATGCCACCAAGACCAATCCTGGCCCTAAGAGAATAATAGGATCAAGACTCCTTCAAACTAGACTACAAGGAGACTGTAGTGATCTTCTCAATCAGTGGCTAATCTGTAAATTTCCCCCTCTTCAGCAAGTGTCTTGGGTTATACTTTATTAAAGAAGCATGAAAACTTGACTTGCTGCTGTTTTTCTGAACCATGTGTTGGGTGAGAAAGTTGACAGCCAAGACCTGGGCAGAAATCCACCTACCCTCTAAGCTATTAGAATTGGCTTTCCTATCAATCACCCTGAGTTCTTACTATGTTTCATCTGGTCTACTAACTAACTCCAATTGGCCAGCCCTCGGGCCATGTTTTTATGGCTCACCTGTCATGGCAGTTTCTCCTTCCTCCTTCACCTTCTTCTCTCTCATGGTTCTCCTCCAATCCCAAAGCCTAGGAAACCTAGACCCCACCAATGTCTCTGCTGCCCAATCATTGGCTGTTGGCATCTTTATTTACCAGTCAGAAATTACTTGGGGGCAGGATCACTTGGGTCTAGGCACAGACTCCTGGTCATAGGGACCATCATTTAGCATTAAAATCGACACTACCAGCAAACCTCAACAATCCCCCCTTTTAGTCCAATAAAAGAGTCCTTTTATCTTATATATAAATTGAATATGATTATAATAATTATGAAAATTATAAGGTAATACATAAATTTATAACAGCCAGTCTTCTAATTTAATAATTTTATAATATACCTCAATTATCTTTGATTTTAACCTGTATTACCATCTGAAAAATGTCTTCTTGAAATCTCAACCACTAATGCTAAACAACTTAAATTTAATTGTGATACTATATCTAGTCTTCAAATCCAACAGTGATTTGAGGAGGAATAAATGTTTGAGTATTCAGAAGTGCAGGAATGCAGCTTGTTTCCAAAATTTAAACAGTTCGCAGAGATAGCTGATTGCCTACACACTCCCTAACAATCCTTATAATGTTCAAGCATCTATCTCAACTATTTTGTCTGAGAACATCTGACAGATCTTAAGTGATACAGGAATTATGAAAGACTAGCTTACTCTGTCTTGGCAGAGCTTACAGTCAACTATCCTGCATCCATTTGTCCTATTTACAACAGATATATTTATCAATGTATATATTCAATCTTCTTCTCTGGGATAAATCTTATTTAGTGATGGTAGATAAATTTTTTGCTATGCTCTTGAATTTGTTTTGCAAGTGTTTTATTGGCAGTGTTTGCACTACATTCATCAGAATTAATAGCAGATAATTTTGTTTTTGTTTTTGTTTTTATTTCTGGTTTTTTGTTTTTTGGGTTTTTTGTTTTTTTGGGTTTTTTTTTTTTTTTTTTGGTCTGGTTTTGGTATCAGTGTACTTTGTAAGAGGAGACTTTAAGTATCCTTCTCTTTCTGCTTTACAAACTAGTTGGAAGAATATTCATTTACTTCTGCTTTGAAAATATGATACAATTCAACACTTAGTCTATCTGGTCCTTGCCCTTTTTTTAGCTTTGAGAGTTTGTTTGTTTGTTTGTTTGTTTGTTTGTTTGTTTGTTTTTTGAGACAGGGTTTCTTTGTGTAGCCCTGACTGTCCTGGAACTCACTCTGTAGACCAGGCTGGCCTCGAACTCCGAAATCTGTCTGCTTCTGCCTCACAAGTGCTGGGATTAAAGGCGTGCACCACTACTGCCCTGCCTAGCTTTGAGATTTTTAATTATTGTGTCTATATCATTGGATAATATTGGCCTTTAAAAACTATTTACTTCATCTTGGTCCAACTTTATTGGATCATATATACCTAGAAATGAATAGAAAAAGTCACTTTTGAGGGAGAAAACAATTATGAATGTACTAAATTTTGGCAGAGACAGTATCTTGCTATTTATATTTGTGGTTTTGCAAGGAAACCTAGGATCTGGAGTTATATCACTGATAATGTTTCTTGGAATAGGAATCTTGTCTTCTCTTTCTGAAGTAGGATTTAGATCTCTTTCTTGTTACCTTGATTTTTCAGGTTATGATCCAATTAAAATAAGCTTAGGGTTTAATTTTTATGATTTAAATTTAAATTCTTCTTGATGACTGTAATAAACCTATAAACTTCACCAAAAATTAAAAAAAAAAAATCAAGGGGATTGAATATGTTTTAGTTTAAAGGAGCCCACCTCAACTATTCCACATGGAAGGATGCTGTGGCCCAAGGCAAAAGGCCATTTTGATAAATATGAGAGAGAGAGAGAGAGAGAGAGAGAGAGAGAGTAGATAGAAGAAATTTTTATTTTTACTTGATGACTCAACACTGTTCCTGTGTAATTAGTATCAAAGTTAGACTCACAAGCCTAAGATTTTAGCTTGATCTATTACCATCAGTATGCATTTAGCTAAGCACAACTTTGCACATCAATACTTTCTTTAGAAAGTAAAATCAATCTTGTTCATCCTTCAGTTGCAAAGGAAGAACTAAATATCAGGTCAGGGAGATGCTTCAGTAAATAAAGGCATGTATGCACAGGCTTGATAATTTAGTTCAGTATGAAAATCCTCCAATTTGGCAGGAGAGAAGTGATTGCCAAAAGTTATACTCCAACCTCTTATATGTACCATTGCAGGTCTGCACCTGCTTTCATGCACAAATGCTTGATAAATAAATAAAAATAAATAAATCAGCAAGCCAAAATACCTGTTGAAGTGAAAAAGAAAGCTCATGAGCCCTCAAACATACACAAAATCTGCAGGCAGGCAAGTAAAAATTCTGAGAGTGGGAGAAATGATCTTCTCCAGGGAAGAGCATATTACTTATTTATCTAATACCAATTGTCAGCCCTGAGAGCATATATGTAAGTAACAGTTTACAGGCCAAAGAGGTTATATCTAGGAATATAATGTATATTCCTATACTCATGTAATGACAATTAATGAAAAAGATAGGCTATGAGTTTGAAAGATAGCTGGGAGGGATATATGTGAGGGCCTCAGGGGAGGAAAGGGAAGGAAGAGATATATTCATATTAGAGTCTCAAAATTATTAAAAATGTAAAAATATTTAGAAAAAATTTTAAAGCTTTTGGCATAAATGAATGATAAATGCTGGGAGAGATAAATACTAAAGCTCAATTACATGAAACACAACTTATATTTCATAAAAATAATGAACTGCTATGAAATAGTTTCTATATTTTTAATGTATTGATTAAAATAAAATTTAAATAAATCTAATATATAAAAGTGGGATTTTTTTTTTGAAAAAATGAATATTTTACTTCTAAAGTACCAGAAGACTGCTGTGAGGTTAGGTCTTTTAAAAATGCTAAGGAAACTACACCTATGATATCTCAATAGCAATGCTGCTTAACCAAGGTTTAAACAATGACAATATCAGTGGACACATCTACTTCAAAGGGAATTCTCAAAGGTTCCAATTCCTTGACAAATAACTACTGGCAACTAATGACTTTTGGGAAAGAATTAACCTTTCCCAAAGATGAGCCTCCTAATTATTTGTATACCTGAAATAATATGCATATAAACAACAAAAACTGATTCAGGAGGGTGTGTGTGTGTGTGTGTGTGTGTGTGTGTGTGTGTGTTTCTAATCAAACTAAAAGACACTATTAATTTGATAGTTGAGGATTGTATGGGAAGATTTGAAGGGAAGAAGAAAATGAAGTAATTTTGTTTGTTTGTTTGTTTGTTTTGTTCTTTTTATTTTTTTCAAGACAAGATCTCCCTAAATATCCCTGGCTAGCTTGAAATTCACTCTGTAGATCAGACTAGCCTCAAACTTAGAAATCTACTTGCCTCTGTCTCCTGCCTGGTGGAATTAAAGGCATGTTCTACCTCTATTTAGTGAAATAACTTTATTTTAGTATATACACACACACACATATATATATAGTGTGTGTATAGTTATACTATATAGTATAACTTATATAGTAGAAGCACATGACTTAATCTCATAACATTGGAAGCAAAAGTGAGTAACTCTATAGAGTTTGAAGTGGGACTACAGAGTAAGACCTTGTCTCTCTTTTACACACACACACACACACACACACACACACACATAGTTACATTGTTTTGATGAAAATCCGGATCAGTTTGTAACATGTACAAACTTATATATACATAATATAAATCTGGCTATATTGGAGAGGACTCTTTGAAGGAACTGAATTAAAAGGTAGTTTGTTGCTGGGTGGTGATGGTACACATCCCTAATCCCAGCACTCAAGAAGCAGAGACAAGTAGACCTCTGTGGATTTGAGGCCAGCCTTGTCTGTAGAGCTAGTTCCAGGACAGTCAAGACTACACAAAGAATACCTTGTGATACAAGTATCACAAAAAAGAAAAAAGAAAAAGAAAAAAATATGGGTAGGATGGTGTTATTAGAGTGACTTACAGACTGTGATCCATCTAGTTCAACAACTGTCTCCTAACACAAAGACCTAGAATATCATAGCTGCTTAGTTCAGGAGAACAGCAGCCCTACTTCACTTCTAAAGTCTCAGATAATTCCTGGAAAGCCTGGTCTTCAGGCGACATTGGTATTCTGAATAGGTAGCCTCTCAATCTAGGGAAGGAATTCCTGAGCAACAGGATAGATGAATCGGTCACTGAGAATGAGACAAGCAGGCAATAAGCAAGTTTCCTTTCTCCATATCTTATAATATGAGCTGCCAATAGAAAAGTGTGTCACAGATTAATGGTGAGACTTTTAGTAACAAATTACACAGTTAAGGTATGCCTAGTCATTTAGCTTTCAGTTGTTCCGAGATGTAGTCGGCAATCAAGGTTAGTCATCACACTGGCAAAATAATAATAATAATAATAATAATAATAATAATAAATTTAACAAAGGCAATATACTAGATGAAGTGTATAGTTTATTTCATAAGAGTGATTCAACATATTTCTAGTGTCCTTGAAGTTTACTATGGGGAATGGAGAGAATTTAAATAAGTACAAAAGGATAGAGAAGAGAATTATAGTCAAAAGACATAAGAAATCTGGAGAAAGAAATCACCAGTATGCGGGTGAGTTTGTATCACTTGCTGAGGACCATACAGTAGAAGATGAATGAGATATGTAAATACTCTCCAATACTTTGCCTTGCTTGATAGACCCCCAACATCATGAGATAAGATAAAGTCCACTGAAATATTTGCTACAGGGTTAGCAACAAGAAATTTTGGAATTATGTCCCTAATAATTCCATTGGCCTTCTGCTATAATCTTGTCTGTGCTACAATAATCTTACAGACACTATTGCCACTCACAGGCTTAGAGAAAATTAAAGAAAAATATTCTATGCTCCAAAAAAGAAGAATCTTGAGTTAATTTGACTCATATTGAAACTATCATTAGCCACAGCCAATCACTTCAGGCGATCTTCTGTTGGCTAACAGCATTTTTCACATTGGACGTCTCCCAGTATACGGTAGACATAGAAGGTTTCATAGTACTATAGAAAATGTTCATCCTATGCACTAAGCATAAAATTTGTCAATATTCTACAATCAAGCTTAAGAAACTATTAAATGAAAATAGTCACCTTTGAGTATGACATGTTAGGTGGTGTTTGACTTACAAAGAGTAAAATATCAAAATTAATTCTGAGAAAAAGATTGAGATTCTCCTCATAATCTCAAAGCTATAGATGCTGCAAGTGGAAAGAGAATCTTCATACTGTTTCCAAGTTTTTCCCACTGTCAGTCACTTGACAAAGTGCAGGCCAGTATAAGATAATGATTATTCACACAAGACACTGAGTTTTCACATGACTGTTCAGGCTGTTTAATAGATTCTGTTGTCTGGAAATGCCACAAACTGGCACATGGTGGTTCTACTCTTGAAAAAAAAGCCAGGAATTGACATTTTAAAGACATGGTGCTTGACCACATCTTCATATTGCAGCTGTTTCAATTGCTCTTTAGCATATTTACACTTCCCATTCCACTCTTGTCATACTCTGTGGAAATGAGTTAAGACTTCAGAGCATGCTGAGGCACTGAAATATTAATTAAGAATTTAAGAAATTGTTTTTAATCTATGAAAATAAGTCTTTTTATTCTTTCGCCTTGAAATTTTCACATTATTTGTTATTGTTTTTAACCAATCAGACCTTACCAATGTACTGTTAGATGGTAGATTAATGTATGCACTTTCAGCATCTACATTAGCTTTTTGGTAGGCAGAAAGCTTTTAAGTAAGCACTGCATTTAAACTATTTTCTTTGTAAAAAAAAAAAAGTACTGTAGCTTTCTCATTATTATTCACAAAATCATCTTTATAGGCTATTTCTTCTCTTGTACAATATTCACAATAGTTTGATAACTTAGCAGTTTCAAGGTTATCATGTGATTGAAAAGTCTACTGCTTATTTCAAAGTAAAACATATACAAATTTGGGCTGTTTATGCATTGAAGCAGTATGGTAGGTTTCGGTAATGCCTTTCACAAAGTGCTGACTTTGAAGTCTAACTTTGAACCTGTTTCAGTCTCTGGTGAAGGAAGTGATGAATAAATGAAAAACATCATCCAAGGAACAATGTTGTGCACTATTTACAAAAAAAAAGCTAAACTAACTCTTATTTCTCTGTTAACAGGGCAATAGCTATACTCTGTACAGTCCCCAAAATAACAAACAAATGAAAAGTCACGTTTATCTAGTGTTTTAATAGACTAATGGCTGAATGTTAGAAGAAAGCAGTAGACTTGTAGATTATGGCAATTAAATTTGAAGAAAATAAGTACTCAGAGATAAAGGAAGAGGTTTTACTAAAGTAAAAAATGCTCAAAAGTTAAATAATCACAATTGTGCAGGATGGAAAATCCAATCATTTCTTATTCTCCACCCTCCACCACATTCCTCTATTCACACATCACATTTTGGTTTGAGAGGGTGGCTGCCTGAGTGGGTATAGAGGACAGCATCTGTTTAAGTAACAGATGTCTGTGTCACCAAGGTACTATATTTTCACTTTTTATATATGGGAAAATTGCTTCTGAAAGAGTTTAATTGTCTTCAAGCAAATGAAAACATCATATTCTTCTCTTTAAAGGGTTTCTTGCCATGATGAGAATCCAAAACAACCATAAAGGAACTGAACCTTATCAGTTTGTTTTTGTATCTGATAGAGCTTCATGTGCATTGCTAATTATGCATGAAATGATGTTTAGAATTGTGAACATACTTGCTTTAATTTAACAAGTCCCAGTGGGTTAAAGTTGGTTTACAGGGGTAAGAAATGATACTGACCTCTTACTAGATCACCTCAGACTTTGGAACAAGAAAAAAAAAAAAACATAACTGGGCCACAGTCACAGTCCCTCTGATGGGAACGGGCAATTTATAGGAAAATTTTAACTTTCATTCTATTCTTTTTATTAAGAAATGAAGGAAAGTGCACTTTTAAAAAATGAGAAACCCATCCTCCTAGTTGACAAAGGAAACAAACCATTTCAAATGTACGCCACAGGCAGCAAGACAGAAAACGTGTGAAAAAAGTCCTCTATGCTGAGTATCAATGCATGATGGCTGTCTTGGAGAAATGCATTTATGCAGTTGACTCTAAGCAGAAGAACTCAGTTTTGTAATGGAATGTTTGGCTTACTTATAAGTAGAAAGTAGAAAGTAGAATCTGGGTGGTTGACACATATCTCTAATCCTAGCATTTCGGCCACTGAAATAGGAAAAGTATCAGGAATTGAGGACAGCCTGGGCTATCCAGAAATTTTAAGACCCTCCTGGGATACAGAGAAGTGCCTTTTCTTAAAAATCTGAAACTAAAAGCACTAAACAGACACAGTCTAAATATTGTGATCACAAAAAGAGAAAGGCATAAGAATATGTTCCATGGGCATGTGGGGTAAGGGGTACCACAGCGGGCCCATGCCAAGGCACCCCCCCCCAGGGACCACACACACGATGGGTATAGTCGTGACACTATTGCACCAGTTGAAACATCTTGCTAGCAAATCTGTGTAGGGTTGCTGGAGTCCCATGTCTGCTCTGCCACAGGGCAGGACCACTGGGGAGGCAGAACCCTGGGAGTTTACCACACTTACCCCACCCTGTTGCTGGGCAGGTGATGGGCCATAGGGAAACCCCAGGACACCATTCCACAGTCTGAGGTGTGGGTTTGGGGATCCCCAGGCCTGCAAGAAGGCTGGGGTCATCTGGTTCTCAGGCTCTAGGAACCCAGAGGCTGCAGGGAGCCTCCCTGGGAGGTGTGGAAGAGATGAGAATGCAGTGGGGGCCCACAGGCTGCATCTAGCCCAGGGCCAAGGGAAAAGGGGGAGCTCCAGCTGGTCCCTCGGGGATAGTCCTTGGAACAGTGTGGGCTTGAGCTTGGTCTTGGTGGCAACTGTGGTTGGGAGCAGAAAGAGGCCTTCTACAGGAGATTAGATGACAGGTGTAGGCAAAGGAATTCTCCATGGCTGGATCCCAATGAAAAGAGGCAGTCCATGGTTTTAAGGCATTTTTTGTCATTGCAGAAAGTGGATGAGTAAAACCATGCCCCACTTCTCAGGGAGGGCCTAAGGTTAAATACCTTTTTCAGAGAGGAGTGTCCAGGAAAGAAAGCTTATTGGCTAAGCCCTCCAGGCTTTAGGTACCTCATTAAAATGAAGATCTGTCTTGAGCCTACCTGACCACAGGTCACATCCTTTACATGTGGAGGAGATAAGGGCACTACCCTTTTATGACTGATGGCCACAAATCTGTGGAGGGCTGCAACTAGTGACAGGGACCTGGGGCCTGGGAACAGGTAAAACACCTACAGTTCCTTCAGGGTTTCTGGGGTTTCAAGCCTTAGCTCAACCAGGAACCAGGCTACTTTTCATGGTCCCACAGATCTGTATTGTAGTATACAGAGTTCAGAGTTCAGATGTTAAGACAGTTGATGTCTTTTCCTGTATAGCAACTTACCAAACTCTAGATGTTTGAACCAACACAGGGTACTGAGTGGTCCTGAGACAGACTTCTTTCTTGTCTCAATTGGATTATTAATCTGCCAGTTGTGGCATTTGCCAAGACCCCACACACAGGAGAATGAGAAGGCATGCTGAAGAAAGCTGTCTTCTAGATATGACATGACTGTTGCATACATTAATTAATAGCAGTAAGAGTTACCTACTCAAGGCATGTATAAGATTAAGTAAGTAAAAAAATCCAAATATGGAGGAATTCCTTAGTTTACACCCTTAGCTAAGAAGCTATTGGCAGTTGGTAACTGTTGGGAAGGTGGAGAGAGTCACTTATCATTAGGAGTGTGACTCCTGGTTGGTGTCCCAAGCCTTAGTAGATGATCTATGCCCATCTGCATATGGATAGTGCTCATTATAATCACTCAGTTCAAGTAAATAGAAAAGGATGACATGAAATTGGAATGAGATGTGATAGAAAGTTCTGGGGCTGCACTGCATGGGGTAGTGAAAATACATATTATTAAACTACATTGCATTACATGCATGCATATGTGAATGTATATGAACATTTCAAAGAATAAGTAAAAAAAAAAAGAAAAACTCAATTGTTAACTAAAGGAAAAATATAAGAACTTATGAAGTGCCTCATCAACAGATATGAGATTAAAAATTATTGACACTAGGATATATGACCTTCTTATGGGTATACATGCATATTTATGAATGTATGTATGTATGCATATGTGGTATGAAAGCACATCATATGCTTATGTAAATGAAACTGTATATATAGAAATGTACATGGTATAAATCTATGCTATATGTATATAGTGTTCTATGGTACAAATGTTTGTTTCTGTGTATGTATGCCTGTGCATATGTGAATGTATATGTGCTTGTGGCTGTGTGTAAGAGGGTTTGTGTGTGTGAAAACTCTGTTTCCTTTTTTTTTTTCTTAGCATTTTCTTAGAAGTCCTCAGTCCTTGGCATCTCACAGGCAGAAAAAATGGAAGTACAGACTCCTATTTCTTCTGCTGCTTCTACAGTACCTGAAATATCTCTTATTTCCTGCAGTCCACCCACATGGGAGTTTCTCAGTCAGAGGAACAGTGTTTGTATTCTCCTTGGAGAGCATAAAGGACAGAAAAAGACTTTGATGGATAGCTTTCCAGATGAGAGAGACTGAAACTCCAGTGCCTCTGCCTCCATCTGAGTATCGTTCTGATGAGATAATTTTTCCCATTAGCCTCCACGACTCTTTGCTGATATACAGATCTGTTTGTGCTTGCACAGAACTCTAACAATATACCCTTTCTTTTGTTCTTTGCATTCAAAGAAGAGAACTAAGATCCAGGCAACAGTTCGACATTTGAGTAGCCAGGATACCATATTCTGTAGACCCCTAGCAGGCCTAGCAGGCCTACAGAATATGAGTAAGGAAGAGTAAGCAGGTTAGATCTTTAAGGACTTACTGGGAACAGGTTTGAGAGTTCCCAGTTCTATTTCATGACTTTAGCTTGCCAGCAAAAACTTAGCTACATGCCATGAATCTTTAAAACTGATTTCTTTGTCTGACCCTCTGTCCTCTTCTAAAGCTATTTCTCTGGTGAAAATTTATACCTATTATTTTAAAATGTCATTCCCAACAAAATTTCTATCCCTTTACTTAAAATGAATCTACATACTGCTTTTATAATATTTATTTCAATTAATTGTATATGCTATTTAGTGAATACTATAAGGTTATAGTTTGTCATTGTATTCATTGTTTTCTCAACATTAGTACTATATTTGGCACATAATACAAATTTGATAAATGCTTGCTGGCTTGTTGAACCTGATAACATCCAGGACTGAAAAGTACATTATGTGCTTTGTGGAGTCCCATTTAAAATGAAATTATTCCCACAGGAGAAACCTAATGTGTCAAGGCTTTTAGGCTTTTAGTATATAATTATAAATAATTGTAAAACTATAGAAAAGCCATTGTTGAACTTTATTGATGATATTGTGTAATCCAACATAATAAATCCTCATAATGAATAGTCATTTTCTTGGTACTGTCCCTTTATAGATCCCTGATTTACATAATAGCCCTTGCTTGTAAACTGACTCTGTGTTTTGGAAAGAAATCATATACTTTATTGAAAGTGAAATTAAACTCAGAAATCTTTAATGAGGCCAGTAAAGACATGTTCTTGGGATACAGACGTAAGGGAAAGGTAAATGATAAAGTTCCCATAGTACTTCCTCTTTGTTAAATATAAGAAGCAGTCTGGAATTTCTACAGGGCTAGGAACCAAAGGTTAAATATCTCAAAGGCAAAATAATAATAATAACAATAATAATACTAAGAAGAAGAAGAAGGAGGAGGAGGAGGAGGAGGAGAAGAAGAAGTCAAATGAAATGATTTCTAATGGTACTCTGCTATACTTTTATAGACTAGAGCCTAGCATAATTGTCATTGCAGTGGTTTCATACAGCAAATGATGGGAACCAATGCAGAGACCCACAGCCAAATATTAGGTGAAGTTTGGGAGACCCTGAAGAAGATGAAGAGGGACTGTAGAAGTCAGAGGGGTTAAGTATAGCACAAGAAAACCCACAGATTCAACTGTCAACTAACCAGTGCTCATAGGGCCTCACAGAGACTGCCAACAATCAGGGAGCTTGTATGGGTCTCACCTAGGACTGTCTGCTATATATATGTTATGGATGTATAGCTTGGTGGTCTTGTAGAAGGCCTACCTGTGAGAGCAAGGACTATCTTTGACTCTCTTGCTTGATTTGGGGATATTTTTATCCTAGTGGATTGCCTCATCCAGTCTTAATATGAGGGGATGTGGCTAGTCTTACCACAAATTGATATGCATGTTTGTTGGATATATCTGGGAAGCCTGATCTTTTCTGGAGAGAAATGGAAGATGAATGGATCTAAAGAAGAGAAGAGATGAAGAGGAGGGAATGGGAAAAAAAACTAAGGAGGGAAAAGTGGTTGGGATGTAGTATATGAGAGAAGAATATATTTTTAAAACAAAAATTCTTGCTCTCTGGAACTTTTATGAACATTTCAGAAGAGTGGCAGGATCTGAGGTAACTGTCAATAAATGAGTCATCCATGTTTTCCCTTAATCTATTCTACATGCAGAGAGATCTCTAAAGTCAATAGCTGTTGTCAATGCCGCTGTCGGCTCATGCTTTCACAAAGCCTCATAAATACCATCCAGACCTAATGCCCTACTTTTTCTGCTTTCATCATAGGCTCAACCTCTCTTCAGTTTCTTGTCTAATAAACCAGGTAAAACTTTAACAAAATGGGGTAATTTCAGAAATAGTGTCCTTATATAAGGCTTAAAATTGAAAAAATTAAAACAATAAATTTATAGTTTGATTTCTTTTACTGCAGTTTGAGAATAGTTAGCTGCCTTCAAATAACTTACACTGTATACAAGTATATTTTGCCTCTTTGGTATTAGATGAATAATATGATAATTGTCTTCACTTTGCATTTTTTAAAAAGGTATAAAAGAAAAAAAACTTGCAGAAAGTGAAAGAACTATGTTGAAAAATCACATAGTAAAAATAGACCATGTACCTAAATCCAAGGCTTAAACAAAATTTTCTTTACTATTATTTTTTAAGTGACTTGATAGTTTGTATGGTTACAAGGGACTGTTTGGTCTGAATAATTAGCTGACCCATAATACTTTGTCTTTCAATGTATTCATAGCCCAGCTATCTTAACATCAGTTTTATAAGTTAATTGTTTAAAATGTAGTAATAAATTGCTACAGTTGTCAGTATTATCTTTTTCTTTCTTTCTTTTTTGTTTTTTTTTTTTTATTTTTTATATTCTTTGTTTACATGCCAAATGGTTTCCCCTATCCCGGTTCCCCCCTCCCCATAAACCCCATAAGCCCTCTTCCCTCTGCCCATTTCCTAATCAATCCCCTCCCACTTCTCTGTCCTGGCAATCTGTTGCATTCTATAGCTGCCTGCAGCTACTGTGAACTGGGTTCCTGGAACAGAAACTGAGGGATGGATCAGGAAACAGCGAAATGAAGGAGGCCAGGATGATAGTTTACCGATTGAGGCCCCCAACTTTAATGGCCATCAGACCATTTAACAGTTTGGGCAAGCCCCTTCCCCCGGACTCTGGGTTGAGTTCCGGAGAATTCCTCTGGGGGTCCTTGGCTTCACTGCTCAGGCAGTTGGGCAGGTCACCTGCTTAATTCAGCAATTCTTAGACCTGGAGGAACAATGAACTTCACCTTCACTCTGAGCAGTCCACCCTAGATGGAGCAGGATCCTGAATAGTACAGGAATTCCTGCTCAACAAAGTCTGGGAGAGGGAGTTCACCTTGATCAATGTGGAGTTCCTACCAAGTGGCATGACACCCCAATATGGCTCTGTACAATAATCCCCTACCTAAACTTAGTTTTTATCTTATTTTAATTTGCTTTTATTCATTTTAATCACATAACTTTTCACTTTGATGTTTTTAATTAAAAGCACTTGAATATTCTTTTTAAATTTCTTCTTGCTAAAAATCTATGATGTATCCACACACAGATATGTACATATGAGTTTATAGAAAATTTATGCAAATAGTAAAAGAAGACAAAAAATTTAAATCTTGGAAAATTACATCGAGTTATTCTCTTTTAAAAAGTGTAATATACTCTTAAGATGGAATTTAGTACCACTGTAAGTAAAATGAAGAGCATAAATGAATCTTAAGAGAATCAAAGATAATTGAAAACAATCAGAAACAAAAGAATATACAGTGTATAAATGTTGACTACTGGGAGCTATATGGCTCAGTGTTTAAGAGCACTGGCCTCTTTTCCAGGGGACCCAGATTTAGTACCAACATTGTGGCTTCCAAGCATGTAAATGGCAAAGGGAATCTGGTATTGACTCCTAGCACAAACATACATGTAGGCAAACACTCTTACAGACAAAAGATTAATTAAAATAAGTCTAAAACTGAAATGTTGTATGACTTCTAGAACTGTTGTCTGTAGTCCAAATAATCTGTGAAAACTGAAAACAATTCAGTGGCTTCTCAAGACCAAGGGATGTTTGAAGAATAATGAAAATATTCATGTAAGGCATTTTGATAAAGGTGATTCTACATATATCCATTTGTGAAAATTCATTGAATAAAATAATTCAAATAGACATACTTATAATCATACATAAACAAAATTATTTTTTAAATTGTCTAGAGAGTCAAAATACTCCTAAGCCAAAAGAATCATGCTAGAAAGATAATCATGCCCAATGTCAAGATGTATTTCAGAGACAGAGTAACAAAAGCACCATGGTAATGGCACAAAAAAAAAAAAAAAAAAGATACAGCCCATATGTGTACCAAGTAGTTGATTAGGTTTTGCCTAATGATGTCACAAATTTAAGCTTACTTGCTATAATTTTAGTCCTCAAAATTATTCAGACTAAGTGTGACTCAATCAGAACACAAAAAACAAATGGGATGTTGCCTATAAAAGAGATTATTTCTGATTCTCCCACCACCTCTCCTCCAGCTTAATCAGAATCCTGAATCCTACAGTCCAGAGCAGACTCAGACAGATGCAGACACCCACAGACAAACAGTGGATGGAGCTTGGAGACTCTGATCGAAGAATAGGAGGAAGGATTGCTAGGCCCCAAAGGGATAAGAACTCCACAGAAAGAGCAAGGAACTCCACAGAGATAACCAACAGAGTCAACCAATCTGGACCCTTGGGGTCTCTCAGAGATTGACTCATCAACCAAAGAACATAAACAGGCTGGAACTAGGCCTCCCTACACAAATGTCGCAGATGTTCAGTTTGGTCTTCATGTCCAAACAACTAGAGCAGGGGCTATCCCAAAAGCTGTTGCGTGTATGTGTGATATTTCCCTCTAATTGGGATGCCTCTATGAGAAAAAAAGCACATAACCCTACATGCTTGAAGTGCCAGGATGGAGGGGATGCCAAGGGGGGCACCTACTCAGAGGAGATGGGGAGAGGGAAGGGGAAAAGATTGTTGGGGGCTGACTAGAAATGAGCAGGATGTAAGGTGAATAAATAATAAAATTTAAAACTGTAAAAAAAATTATTTTTAGCTTTCCTGGGTTTTTTGTTATTCCAGATGAATTTGAGAATTGCTCTTTCTAACTCTGAAGAATTGAGTTGGGATTCTGATGGGGATTGCGTTGAATCTGTAGATTGCTTTTGGCAAGATGGCCATTTCAACTGTATTAATCCTGCCAATCCAAGAGCATGGAAGATCTTTCCATCTTCTGAGATGTTTTTCGAATTCTTTCTTCAGAGACTTGAAGTTCCTGTCACACAGATCTTTCACTTGTTTGGTTAGAGTCACACTAAGATACTTTATATTGTTTGTGGTTATTGTGAAGGGTGTCATTTCCCTAATTTCTTTCTCAGCCTATTTATCCTTTGAGTAAAGGAAGGCTACTGATTTGCTTGAATTGATTTTATATCCAGCCACTTTGCTGAAGTTGTTTATCAGCTGTAGGAGTTCTCTAGTGGAGTTTTTTGGGTCACTTGAGGCTTCTGTTTCCTATGCAGAAGACAGATGCTTTCTAAGCAGAATCTCAAATAATATAATTTGTAGCCAGCTTAGATCACAAGCTCTAGACCAGATAGATGCAGACCAGAGCTTCTTCCAGCAAATTAGTGTTGCTTCCATCCTGATGGCATCTAGCCATCACTAGTCTGGACCTGTCCCTTCGTAGTAGCACTTTACTGACTGAAGCAGGAAGTGTCTAGCACTTACCAATATTTTGAAATTACCTGAGGCTGGTTTGTCTGCCAGCCCACAGGGCTCTAGGCCTGTGTCCTGCCCAGGGAGCTGCAGAAGGAGAGAAGCCCCGCGGCCATATTTGCTGCCTGCCAGGACAGAAAAGGGTCACTAGGTTCTTTATCACCCTGAGCATTAGATTTCTGGTGGTGCAAACCGCCAGGGGTCTGCCTGCACTCAGGAACTGAGCACATAGGCTGGTTTGTCTGCCAGGATCGGGGCCTGTGTCCTGCCCAAGGAGCTGCAGAAGGAGAGAAGCCCCGCGGCCATACTCGCTGCCTGCCTGGACAGAAAACGATCACTAGGTACTGTATCACCCTGAGCTTTAGATTTCTGGTGGTGCAAACCACCAGGGGTCTGCCTGCACTCAGGAACTGAGCACATAGGCGGTTCATCTGCAAGCCAGTCCATTGCAGGACCTGTGTCCTATATGAGAATCAACAGAGGGAGTGACCCCCACCACAACATCTTTGCTCCATAATAGAGCAGACAGAGAACGCCTGGTTGACCTTGACATCCTAAGTATAACATTGCTTGAGGCAAGACTGAGCAGGGCTCCAAAGGCACAAAAGAGGAAGGCAGCATATCAGTAATCTGTGCCAGAGGAAACCCAGTCATCCAGTGTTGCAGAGATAACCTTAAAGATCCACAGTAGGTTGAAGCACCAGCCAGTGACAATAAGACCATCTAACACCTGGGAGAACTAGATGGCTAAAGACAAATGTAGGAACATTACTAACAGAAACCAAGGCATTATGACAGCATCTGAACCCAATTCTCCAACGTTAGCAAGTCCTGGATACCCCAACACACCAGAAAAACAAAATTTGGATTTAAAATCACTGGTCATGATGCTGGTACAGGAACACATGAAGGACATACTTAAAGAAATTCAGGAGAAAATGGATCAAAAATTAGAAGCCCTTACAAGGGAAATACAAAAATCATTGAAAAAAATTCAGGAGAATACAAAAGCCAATAAGGAGGAAACGCAAAAATCACTTAAAGAAATACAGGAGAACTTTGATCAACAGGCAGAAGTCATGAAAGAGAAACACAAAAATCTCATAAAGAATTAGAGGAAAACACAAACAAGCAAATGACAGAACTGAGCAAAAACCTCCAGGATCTAAAATCAGAAGTAGAAACAACTAAGAAAACTCAAAGGGAGACAACTTTGGAGATAGAAAACCTTGAGAAGAAATCAGGGACCATAGATGCAAATATCAACAACAGAATACAAGAGATAGAAGAAAGAATCTCAGATGCCGAAGATACCATAGAAACTATGGACAGTTAAAGAAAATGCAAAATGCAAAAAACTTGTAACCCAAAATATCCAGGAAATCCAGGACACAATGAGAAAGCCAAATCTAAGGATTATAGGCATTGATGAGAGTGAAGATTTACAACTTAAAGGGCCAGCAAATATCTTCAACAAAATTATGGAAGAAAACTTCCCTAACCTAAAGAGAGAGATGCCCATGAATATACAAGAAGCCTACAGAACTCCAAACAGACTGGACCAGAACAGAAATACTTCCCGTCACATAATAATCAAAACCCCAAATGTACGAAACAAAGAAAGAATACTTAGGGCAGTAAGAGAAAAAGGCCAAGTAACATATAAAGGAAGACCTATCAGAATTACAACAGATTTCTCACCAGAGACCATGAAAGCTAGAAGATCCTGGGCGGAGCTCATGCAGACTCTAAGAGAACACAAATGCCAGCCGAGACAACTATACCCAGTGAAACTCTCAATTACTATAGATGAAGAAACCAAGATATTCCATGACAAAACCAAATTTACACAATATCTTTCTACAAACCCAGCCCTACAAAGGATAATAGGGGGAAAACACCATTACAACGAGGGAAACTATACCCTGGAAAGAGCAGGATATTAAGCTTCTTTCATCAAACCCAAAGAAGATTACCACACGAGTAAAAAATTAAAATAAAAAATGATAGGAAGCAATAACTACTACTCCTTCATATCTCTTAACATCAATGGACTCAATTCCCCAATAAAAAGACATAGACTAACAGACTGGTTATGTAAACAGGACCCTACATTTTGCTGCATACAGGAAACACACCTTAGTGTCAAAGACAAAAACTACCTTAGAGTAAAAGGCGGGAAGACAATTCTACAAGCAAAGGTCCCAGGAAACAAGCCGGAGTTGCCATTCAAATTTCAGATAAAATTGACTTTCAACCTAATGTCATCAAAAGAGACATGGAAGGTCACTACTTGCTGGTCAAAGGAAAAATCCAACAAGAAGAACTCTCAATCCTGAACATCTATGCCCCAAATACAAGGGTGCCCTCATTCACAAAAGAAACTTTACTAAATCTGAAAGTACACATTGCACCTAACACAATAATTGTGGGTGACTTCAACACTCCACTCTCACCAATGGACCGATCAGGAAAACAGAAACTAAACAGGGAGATAGTGAAACTAATTGAAGCTTTGAACCAATTGGAGTTAACAGATATATATAGAACTTTTCATCCCAAAGCAAAAAGAATATACCTTTTTCTCAGCACCTCATGGTACCTTCTCCAAAATAGATCATATAGTTGGTCACAAGACAGACCTCAACAAATATAAGAAGATTGAAATAATCCCATGCCTCCTATCAGATCACTATGGAATAAAAGTGGTCTTTAATAACAATAAAAACAACAGAAAGCCCACATACACATGGAAAGTGAACAATACTCTACTAATTGATACCTTGGTCAAGGAAGAAATAAAGAAAGAAATCAAAGATTTCTTAGAATTTAATGAAAATGAAGGCACAACATACACAAATCTATGGGACACAATGAAAGCAAAACTCATAGCTTTGAGTGCCTCCAAAAAGAAATTCGAGAGAGCATACACTAGAAGATTAACGCAACAACTGAAAGCCCTAGAACAAGAAGAAGCTAATTCACCCAGGAGGAGAAGACAGGAAATCATCAAACTCAGGACTGAAATCAATCAAGTAGAAACCAAGAGAACCATACAAAGAATCAACAAAACCAAAAGCTGGTTGGTTCTTTGAAAAAAATCAACACGATAGATAAACCCTTAGCCAGACTAACCAAAGGGCACAGAGAAAGTATCCAAATTAACAAAATTAGAAATGAAAACGGAGATATTACAACAGAAACCGAGGAAATTAAAAAAATCATCAGATCCTACTACAAAAACCTATACTCAACACAATTGGAGAATCTGGAGGAAATGGACATTTTCTTAGACAGATACCAATTACCAAAATTAAACCAGGATCAAATAGACCATCTAAACAGACCCATAACCCCTAAAGAAATAGAAGGGGTCATAGATAGGCTTCCGACCAAAAAAAGCACAGGAACAGATGGTTTCAGTGCAGAATTCTATGAGACCTTCAAAGAAGACTTAACACCAATACTTTTCAAACTTTTCCACCAAATAGAAACAGAAGGAACACTACCCAACTCCTTCTTCGAAGCCACTATTATGCTGATAGCAGAACCACACAAAGATCCAACTAAGAAAGAGAATTTCAGGCCAATTTCCCTTATGAATATCAATGCAAAAATACTAAATAAAATTCTTACCCAATGAATCCAAGAACACATAAAAATGATCATCCACTATGATCAAGTAGGTTTCATCCCAGGGATGCAGGGATGGTTCAATATAAGGAAATCCATAAATGCTATTCACTACATAAACAAACTCAAAGAAAAAAAGCCACATGATCATTTCATTAGATGCAGAAAAAGCCTTTGACAAAATTCAGCATCATTTCATGCTAAAAGTCTTGGAAAGGACAGGAATTCAAGGCCCATATCTAAACATAGTAAAAGCAATATACAGAAAACCGGTAGCCAACATCAAACTAAATGGAGAGAAACTTGAAGCAATCCCACTCAAATCAGGGAATAGACTGGGCTTCCCCCTTTCTCCTTATCTTTTCAATATTGTACTAAAGGTACTAGCTCGGGCAATTAGACAACATAAGGAGGTCAAAGGGATACAAATTGGAAAGGAAGAAGTCAAACTATCATTATTCGCAGATGACATGATAGTCTACCTAAGTGACCCAAAAAACTCCACTAGAGAACTCCTACAGCTGATAAACAACTTCAGCAAAGTGGCAGGTTATAAAATCAACTCAAGCAAGTCAGTGGCCTTCCTATACTCAAAGGATAAGCAGGCTGAGAAAGAAATTAGGGAAATGACCCCCTTCACAATAGCCACAAACAGTATAAAGTATCTTGGGGTGACTCTTACCAAACATGTGAAAGATCTGTATGACAAGAACTTCAAGACTCTGAAGAAGGAAATGGAAGAAGACCTCAAAAAATGGGAAAACCTCCCATGCTCATGGATCGGTAGAATCAATATAGTTAAAATGGCCATTTTGCCAAAAGTAAGCTACAGATTCAATGCAATACCCATCAAAATCCCAACTCAATTCTTCACAGAGTTAGACAGAGCAATTATTAAATTCATCTGGAATAACAAAAAACCCAGGATAGCTAAAACTATTCTCAGCAACAAAAGAAAGTCTGGGGGAATCAGTATCCCTGACTTCAAGCAATACTACAGAGCAATAGTGTTAAAAACTGCATGGTACTGGTACAGTGACAGGCAGGAGGATCAATGGAACAGGATTGAAGATCCAGAAATGAACCCACACACCTATGGCCACTTGATCCTCGACAAAGAGGCTGAAAACATCCAATGGAAAAAAAGATAGCCTTTTCAACAAATGGTGCTGGTTCAACTGGAGGTCAGCATGTAGAAGAATGCGAATTGATCCATCCTTGTCCCCTTGTACTAAGCTCAAATCCAGATGGATCAAGGACCTCCACATAAAGCCAGACACTCTGAAGCTAATAGAAAAGAAACTGGGGAAGACCCTTGAGGACATCGGTACAGGAAGAAAGTTTCTGAACAGAACACCAATAGCGTATGCTCTAAGAGCAAGAATTGACAAATGGGACCTCATAAAATTACAGAGTTTCTGTAAGGCAAAGGACACCATCAACAAGACAAATCGGCAACCAACAAATTGGGAAAAGATCTTTACCAATCCTACATCAGATAGAGGGCTAATATCCAATATATATAAAGAACTCAAGAAGTTAGACTCCAGAAAACCAAACAACCCTATTAAAAAATGGGGTACAGAGTTAAACAAAGAATTCTCACCTGAAGAACTTCGGATGGCGGAGAAGCATCTTAAAAAATGCTCAACTTCATTAGTCATTAGGGAAATGCAAATCAAAACAACCCTGAGATTTCACCTTACACCAGTCAGAATGGCTAAGATAAAAAATTCAGGAGACAGCAGGTGTTGGAGAGGGTGTGGAGAAAGAGGAACACTCCTCCACTGCTGGTGGGGTTGCAAATTGGTACAACCACTCTGGAAATCAGTCTGGTGGTTCCTCCGAAAACTGGGTACCTCACTTCCAGAAGATCCTGCTATACCACTCCTGGGCATATACCCAGAGGATTCCCCACCATGTAATAAGGATACATGCTCTACTATGTTCATAGCAGCCCTATTTATAATTGCTAAATGCTGGAAAGAACACAGGTATCCCTCAACAGAAGAGTGGATGCAAAAAATGAGGTATATCTACACAATGGAGTACTATTCAGCCATTAGAAACAATGAATTCATGAAATTCTTAGGCAAATGGATGGACCTCTCTTAGGACATCATACTAAGTGAGGTAACCCAGACTCAAAAGGTGAATCATGGTATGCACTCACTAATAAGTGGATAGTAACCTAGAAACCTGGACTACCCAAAACATAATCTACACATCAAATGAGGTACAAGAAGAAAGGAAGAGTGGCCCCTTGTTCTGGAAAGACTCAGTGAAGCAGTATTCAGCAAAACCAGAACGGGGAAGTGGGAAGGGGTGGGTGGGAGGACAGGGGGAGAGAAGGGGGCTTACGGGACTTTCGGGGAGGGGGGCTAGGAAAGGGGAAATCATTTGAAATGTAAATAAATAATATATCGAATAAAAAAATATATAAAAAAATATCCTGAGGTATCCAGATCTATAACAACAAATATGACTAGTACCTTGCTCACACCATCATCATAAAAATGATTTATTTTTAAATAATTCACACAAACCTTTTGGTATAGTATCTGGAACACAATGGAAGCTAATAAATCTTTACTAGAAGAATAGGAGTGGGGAGCAAGAGAGAGGAAATAAGTGAAGAAATGTCCATATTTTAAGGTTAGTTAAATTTATATACCTGAAGACAAAAACGGTTGGTAAAAATAATTCAATGAGAAAAAAAGTGAATTTTTTTTCACATCCTCAACCACCTCTTCAAATAAACCAGTGAATTAAACAGATACTGGACTTGGATTTTTAAACCTTGCAATTATAATCATAATACATTAAAACACCTATATGAAGCATAACCCTATCTGTTGTTTCCTCTACAAAGTCTGAAGGAAGAGGAAGCAGGATGATTAGGCTGCTTTTCATTTGGCTTGCCCTCCTCTGCACACTTGACTTTGGGAATTGAAACAGATTGTGGTTACTAAGTACATGTGGCAGTTCCACTAAAGGATGATCAATGGATGTCACCTCAGAAGCAAAGCCTGAATAAAAAAAGATAATTCTCGCCCAAGAAAATGGCAAGCTTGAACTGGACTGATAATATTAGAATGTGGAAAAGAGTACATCTTCTTAAATGAGAAAAAAATATATCAGTCTGATAAGTACATTCTTTTAGCCTGGGTCTGAGAGCTGACAACATAGAAATTTGCATTTTCAAATGATCTTTTCTGGCTTAGATTCTTATCAGTGTTCTTTGTATCTTTTTCTTAGAGAGAAGCTAGAAATTGACTTATTTTCTCTAAGACAGAATACCTGAGCATCACAAAGGGTTTGGGGCCTCAGACAAGAAATCTCATCCTTTACTTGTGATAAATAAGGTATTAAAATCAAGGAGACAGTTGAAATGCCTGAAATGTACAGATTTTATGGATATCTCACCCGGGAGACTACCTTCCCCACTGATTAACCACAATATTGAATCTTCTCTGTTTATATTTTTATTTAGAGATGTTTCTTTTTCATGGGATAAAGTGCTTCCTATGGCAGATTGAAAAGTTGCCAAGGATCATCCATCTGGCAGGGAATAGACTGTGCTTGTTAGAGTGATGCAGTTGTATACTAATAGAAACCTTAACGGAGGGGCAGTCCAAACATTTGGCTCCTGGCTCCTTTCTCAATTTAATGGGGACTTTGGTTTCTTTTACCAGAAACTTCTCTGATTGATATGGGTACCCTCCCCCCACCCACCCGTATTCTAGACTATAGAAGGCAAAAGTTTTCTATAAGCTTGAGCTCAGAGTCTGGAGATTACTCCACCTGAGTGAAACCTATCCTGTATACCAAACCCAAAGCAGTGAAATGAGTTGATGCAAAGATTTATGGCAAGTCAAAAATCTCAGTGTTATATTTGATTTCATTTGTCTGACCTTGAACAATCTGAGGAGCTAGAAGAGTCATTTCTGTTAAGTAATTCATATAAATTTGCTTAAGAAAGAAAATTTTATTGAATCCACTAGATTAGTTTGCACTTATACATAAAAGCATCAACATTTATAATCAATTTAAAGAGGAAATGAGCCCGGATTGTTTTAGCATTCATAATGAAACCTAATTGGATTCATTTAGACTGAAACTGAAAATATAGAGAAATCTAATATATTTTTAATTTCCTACATCTTAAAGGCAACACTAGTCATTTTATCTTTGTAAAGTAATAAGGTTTAGACTTAAAATAGTCAAAACTGGAGTTGCTAATGAAATGAACATTTTCTACATTTTGCTTTTCATGGAAGGATTCAGTAGAGCTGGCTTACAACAGAAACTACAAGTGAGTTCTGCCTACTTGTTAGGGATGATGATGAGAGGAAGAGGAGCTTGACTAAGATACACAGAGTCTGCTTTTCTCAGACTCTGTATATATATTCTACTCAAGTTCTCCCCTCCTCTCTCTCTTTTTTCATGAAGGGGTACTGTAAGTGATGCTGTCAGTAATTGATTATTTTAGGAGTCTCTGAGATATATGGAGTGATTTAAAGAGGAGCAATCTAGAGGCAGAGGAAACATTTTTACCTTATTTGTTCATCCCACTGTTTAATTAGTCTGATTTCTGCTCCCAAAAGAAAGTCATTTCCTTAACTCTCATGTTTTGAAATGAGGAATTCTGCCATCTGGAGAGGTCTTCTCACAGTCTCATTACACAGCAGAGGTTATCTAATGATCAGACAAAACAAGCATATCAGCTCAAGATGTTCAGGGACAAAGACACAGCAGAGACTGAAGGAATGACCAACCAATGACTGTCCCAAATCGAGAGCCAGGCTCTCAAGCTGCCATGCTCCTACCTTGAAGATAATTCACTGAACCTCTGAACCTGTAAGCCAGCCCCAATTAAATGTTGTCCTGAAAAGAGTTGTCTTGGTCATGGTGTCTGTTCACAGCAGTAAAACCCTGACTAAGACAGAAGTTGGTTACCAGGACCTGGGGTATTACTGTGATGGGCCTGATTATGTTTCTGTTTGGAAGAATATAAATTTGGGGGCTTGGGATTTGGAAAGCAGTGAAATGCTTTAAGTGGGGCTTAATCAGCCATCCTAGTAGGAATGTGGAGAACTTTGTTGCAGAGAATGATTTGAACTGTGAAGACTTTGCCAAAGATGTTTCCATGGAGAAGAATTGCAGTATGTCGCCTAGACACTGTTCTGTGGTATTTTGGTGAAGAATGTGGCTCAGTTTTGCCGATGTACAAAGAGTCTGCCTGAGGCTAAGGTGAAGAAATTAAGAGTAATTACTTTGACAAAGTAAGTACCAAAACATCCTGGTATAAATTCGGTTGTGTGGTTACTAAAGTTCATTCTTATGAAGAACATTTTGAACAAGTGGAACAAGCTTAGAAAGAAAAAAAATATAAAATATATGGTTTGACCGCCAGGGGTCTGCCTGTACCCAAGACCTGGGCAGATAGGTGTTTTGTCTGTGTGCCAGCTGGTCCTGGGTTCTGTGCCCTACAGGGTGCTCAGCATTTGGAGGGACTCCCTGCCATCAACTTTGCTCCATGATAGAGCAGTTGGGGAGCACCAGGTTCACTGAGACAACCCAAATATAGCACTGCTTGGGACAAGACACAGCAGGGCTCCAACGGCACAGTAGAAGAAGGCAGCATATCAGCAATCTGTGCCAGGGGAAACCCAGTCATCCAGTGTCACAGAAATAGCCTTATAGGCTCACAGGAGGTTGAAGCACCAGACAGTAACAAAGCCAACTAACACCAGTGAGAACTAGATGGCTAAAGGCAAATGTAGGAATGTTATTAACAGAAACCAAGGCAATATGGCAGCATCTGAACTCAATTCTTTAATAACAGCAAGTCCTGGATACCCCCAACACACCAGAAAAACAAGATTTGGATTTAAAATCACTGGTCATGATGCTGTTAGAAGAATACATGAAGGACATAAATAAATCTCTTAAAGAAATTCAGGAGGAAAATGATCAAAAGTTAGAAGCCCTTACAAGGGAAACACAAAAATCATTGAAAGAAAATCAGGAGAATATGGGTCAAAAAAACAGAAGGCAATAAGGAGGAAATGCAAAAATCACTTAAAGAAATACAGGAAAACTTTAGTCAACAGGCAGAAGTCATGAAAAAGGAAACACAAAAATTTCTTAAATATTTACAGGAATCAGCAAACAAGCAAGTGAAGGAACTGAGCAAAACCATCCAGGATCTAAAAACAGAAGTAGAAACAACTAAGAAATGACAAAGGGAGACAACTTTGGAGATAGAAAACCTTGGGAAGAAGTCAGGGGCCATAGATACAAATATCAACAATAGAATACGAGAGATAGAAGAAAGAATCTCTGATGCCGAAGATACCATAGAAACCATGGAATCAGCAGTCAAAGAAAATGCAAAATGCAAAAAGCTGGTAACCCAAAACATCCAAGAAATCCAGGACACAATGAGAAGACCAAACCTAAGGATTGTAGGCATAGATGAGAGTGAAGATTTAAAACATAAAGGGCCAGCAAATATCTTCAACAAAATTATGGAAGAAAACTTCCGTAACCTAAAGAGAGAGATGCCCATGAATATACAAGAAGAATACAGAACTCCAAACAGACTGGACCAGAATAGAAATACCTCCCATCACATAATAATCAAAACCCCAAATGTACTAAACAAAGAAAGAATATTAAAGGCAGTAAGAGAAAAAGGCCAAGTAACATATAAAGGAGGACCTATCAGAATCATACCAGACTTCTCACCAGAGACCATGAAAGCTAGAAGATCCTGGGCAGATTTCATACAGACTCTAAGAGAACACAAATGCCAGCCAAGACTACTATACCCAGCAAAACTCCCTATCACTATAGATGGAGAAACCAAGATATTCCATGACAAAAGCAAATTTACACAATATCTTTCCACAAACCCAGCCCTGCAAAGGACAATAGGGGGAAAACACCAATACAAAGAGGGAAACTATACCCTGGAAAAAGCAAGATAATAATCTTCTTTCAGCAAATCCAAAAGAAGATAAACACTTAAATATAAAATTAACATCAAAAATGATAGGAAGCAATAATCATGATTCCTTAATATCTCTTAATATCAATGGACTCAATTCCCCAATAAAAAGGCATAGACTAACAGACTGGATATGTAAACAGGACTCTACATTTTGCTGCATAAAGGAAACAAACATCAGTCTCAAAGACAAAAACTACCTTAGAGTAAAAGGCTGGAAGACAATGCTACAAGCAAATGGTCTCAAGAAACAAGCCAGAGTTGCCATTCTAATATCAGAAAAAATTGACTTTCAACCTAAAGTCATCAAAAGAGACACGGAGGGACACTTCTTCCTGATCAAAGGAAAAATCCACCAAGAAGAACACTCAGTCCTGAACATCTATGCTCCAAATGCAAGGGCACCCTCATTCATAAAAGAAACTACTAAAGCTCAAAGCACACATTGCACCTAACACAATAAGTGTGGGTGACTTCAACACCCCACTCTCCTCAATGGACCAATCAGGAAAACAGAAACTAAGCAGGGATACAGTGAAACTAATTCAAGCTTTGGACCAATTGGATTTAACAGGTATATATAGAACATTTCATCCCAAAGCAAAAGAATATACCATTTTCTCAGCACTTCATGGTACCTTCAACAAAATCGATTATATAATTGCTCACAAGACAGACCTCAGCAAATATAAGAAAATGGAAATAATCCCATGCCTCCTATCAGATCACTACGGAGTAAAAGTGGTCTTCAATAGCAACAAAAACAACAGAAAATCCATTACACATGGAAACTGAACAATACTCTACTCTATGATACCTTGGTCATGGAAGAAATAAAGAAAGAAATCAGACTTTTTAGAATTTAGCGAAAATGAAGGCACAACATACACAAATCTATGGGACACAATGAAAGAGGTGCTAAGAGGAAAACTCATAGCCCTGAGTGCCTCCAAAAAGAAAATGGAGAGAGGATACACTAGAAGCTTAACAGCACAACTGAAAGCCCTGGAACAAAAAGAAGCTAATTCACCCAAGAGAAGACAGAAAATTCTCAAACTCAGGGCTGAAATCAATCAAGTAGAAACAAAGAGAACCATACAAAGAATCAACAAAACCAGGAGCTGGTTCTTTGAAAAATCAACAAGATAGATAAACCCTTAGCCAGACTAACCAAAGGGCACAGAGACAGTATCCAAATTAACAAAATTAGAAATGAAAAGGGAGATATAACAACAGAAACTGAGGAAGTTCAAAAAATTAACATATCATACTACAAAAACCTGTACTCAACACAACTGGAGAATCTGGAGGAAATGGACAATTTCTTAGACAGATACCAAATACCAAAATTAAATCAGGATCAAATATATCATCTAAACAGTCCCATAACCCCTAAAGAAATAGAAGGAGTCATAGAAATCCTTCCAAGGGAAAAAAAGTCACAGGACCAGCTGGTTTTAGTGCAAAATTCTATCAGACCTTCAAAGAAGACTTGACACCAATACTCTTCAAACTATTCCACAAAATAGAAGGAACACTACCCAACTAGTTCTAGGAAGCCACAATTATGCTGATGCCAAAACCACACAAAGATCCAACAAAGGGAACTTCAGGCCAGCTTCCCTTACGAATATCGATGCAAAAATATTCAATAAAATTTTTGCCAGCTGAATCCAAGATCACATCTAAACGATCATCCACCCTGATCAAGTAGGCTTCATCCCAGGGATGCAAGGATGGTTCAATATACGGAAATCCATCTATGCAGTCCACTATATAAACAAACTCAAGGAAAAAAAACCACATGATCATTTCATAAGATGCTGAAAAAGCATTTGACAAAATTCAGCATCCTTTCATGCTAAAAGCCTTGGAAAGAAGAGGAATTTAAGGCCCATATCTAAACATAGTAAAAGCAATATACAGCAAACTGGTAGCCAACATCAAACTAAATGGAAAGAAACTTGAAACAATTCCACTAAAATCAGAGACTAGACAAGGCTGCCCCCCCTCTCCAAATCTTTTCAATATAGTTCTTAAAGTCCTAGCTAGAGCAATTAGACAACATAAGGAGGTCAAAGGGATACAAATTAGAAAGGAAGAAGTCAAATTATCACTATTTGCGGATGATATGATAGTATACTTAAGTGACCCACAAAACTCTACCAGAGAACTCCTACAGCTGATAAACAACTTCAGCAAAGTGGCTGTTTACAAAATCAACTCAAGCAAATCAGTAGCCTTTCTATACTCAAAGGATAAGCAGACTGAGAAATAAATTAGGGAAATGACACCCTTCACAATAGCCACAAACAGCATAAAGTATCTTGGGGTGACTCTAACCAAACACATGAAAGACCTATATGACAAGAACTTCAGATCTCTGAAGAAGGAAATCGAAGAAGACCTCAGAAAATGGAAACATCTTCCATGCTCATGGATTGGCAGAATTAATATAGTTAAAATGACCATCTTGCCAAAAGCAATCTACAGATTCAACATAATACCCATCAAGATCCCAACTCAGTTCTTCATAGAGTTAGAAAGAGCAATTCTCAAATTCATCTGGAATAACAAAAAACCCAGGATAGCTAAAAACTATTCTCAACAGTAAAAGAACTTCTGGGGGGAATCAGTATCCCTGACCTCAAACATTACTACAGAGCAATAGTATTAAAAACTGCATGGTATTGGTACAATGACAGGCAAGTTGATCAATGGAATAGGATTGAAGACCCAGAAATGAACCCACACACCTATGTTACTTGATCTTAGACAAAGGAGCTGAAAACATCCAGTGGAAAAAAAGATAGCCTTTTCAACAAATGGTGCTGGTTCAATTGGAGGTCAGCATGCAGAAGAATGGGAATTGATCCTTCCTTGTATCCTTGTACTAAGCTCAACTCCAAGTGGATCAAGGACCTCCACATAAAGCCAGACACAGTGAAACTAATAAAAAAGGAACTGGGGAAGACCCTTGAGGACATGGGCACAGGGGGAAAGTTCCTGAACAGAACACCAATAGCTTATGCTCTAAGATCAAGAATTGACAAATGGGACCTCATAAAATTACAAAGTTTCTGTAAGGCAAAGGACACTGTCAAAAGGACAAAATGGCAACCAACAGATTGGGAAAGGATCTTTACCAACCCTAAATCCAACAGAGGGCTGATATCCAATATATACAAAGAACTCAAGAAGTTAGACCCCAGAGACCCCAAATATTTAAAAATGGGGTACAGAGCTAAACAAAGAATTTTCACCTGAAGAACTTCAGATGGCTGAGAAGCACCTTGAAAAATGTTCAACAACATTAATCATTAGGGAAATGCAAATCAAAACAACCCTGAGATTTCACCTCATACCAGTCAGAATGGCTAAGGTTAAAAACTCAGGATTTGGCAAGGATGTGAAGAAAGAGGAACACTCTTCCACTGCTGGTGGGATTGCAAGATGGTACAACCACTTTGGAAATCAGTCTGGAGGTTCCTCAGAAAACTAGACATGACACTTCTGGAGGACCCTGCTATACCCCTCCTGGGCATATACCCAGAGGATTCCCCAGCATGCAGTAAGGATACATGTTCCACTATGTTCATAGCAGCCTTATTTATAATAGCCAGAAGCTGGAAAGAACCCAGATGCCCCTCAATGGAGGAATGGATACAAGATAGCTTTATCCCAGAGATGCTGGGATGGTTCAACATATGAAAATCTACATATTTAATCCACTGTATAAACAAACTGAAATAAAAAACACATGATCATCTCATTAGATACCAAAAAAGCCTTTGACAAAATCCAGTACCTCTTCTTGTCAAATGTCTTGGGGAGATCATGAATTCATGGCACATACCTAAACACAGTAAAGGAAAATATACAGCAAATCCATAGCTAACATCAAATTAAGTAGAGAAAGTTAAAGCAATTCTACTAAAATCATGGACAAGAAAAGGCTGTCTATTCTCTTCATATCTATTGAATATATTACTTGAAGTTTTAGCTGGGGCAATAAGACAAGTATAGGAAAACACAGGGATACAAATTGGAAAGGAAGAAGTCAAAGTATCATACTTCGAGATGATATGATAGCATATATAAGTGACCCCCAAAACTCTACCTCAATGGAGGAATGGATACAGAAAATGTGGTATATTTACACAATGAACTACTGCTCAGCAATTAAAAACAATGAATTCATGAAATTCTTAGGCAATGGTTGGAACTGGAAAATATCATCCTAAGTGAAGTAACCCAATCACAAAAGAATACACATGGAATACAATCACTGATAAGTGGATATTAATTAGCCCAGAGGCTCTGAATTCTCCAGACACAGTTAGCATATCAAATGATACCCAAGAAGAGGGAAGGAGAGTGCCCTGGTTCTGAAAAGAGTTGATCTAGCATTATAGGGTAATACCAAGACAGGAAAATGGGAGGGGGAAGATTGGGAAAAAGACAGAGGAAAGAGGGCCTATGAGACAGATGGGGTTGGAGGAACCAGAAAAGGGGAAAGCATTCAGAATGTAAACAAAGAATATAGAAAATTATATATATATATATATATATATATATATATATATACTTTGAGTATTAAGGGGCATTAGAAAGTAAAATGGAGCATAATCTTGTGTTCAATGATATTAAGTTATATAAAGGCAGTAGTGTTCTTGGGGCAAGATTTCACCCAGCTAAATTCAGTTCTATTCATGGTAATACAAGCCTTTAATCCCAAGAGGCAAAGACAAGCAGATCTCTTAAGTTCAAGGCCAACCAGGGACAAAGTAGGTTTAGGCGAAGAAAAGCTTAAGCAGACCCCCTTCACAATAGCCACAAATAGTATAAAGTATCTTTGGGTGACTCTTACCAAACATGTGAAAGATCTGTATGACAAGAACTTCAAGACTCTGAAGAAGGAAATGGAAGAAGACCTCAAAAAATGGGAAAACCTCCCATGCTCATGGATCGATAGAATCAATATAGTTAAAATGGCCATTTTGCCAAAAGTAATCTACAGATTCAATGCAATACCCATCAAAATCCCAACTCAATTCTTCACAGAGTTAGAAAGAGCAATTATCAAATTCATCTGGGATAACAAAAAAACCCAGGATAGCTAAAACTATTCTCAGCAACAAAAGAAAGTCTGGGGGAATCAGTATCCCTGACCTCAAGCAATACTACAGAGCAATAGTGTTAAAAACTGCATGGTATTGGTACAGTGACAGGCAGGAGGATCAATGGAACAGGATTGAAGATCCAGAAATGAACCCACACACCTATGGCCACTTGATCCTTGACAAAGGGGCTGAAAACATCCAATGGAAAAAAGATAGCCTTTTCAACAAATGGTGCTGGTTCAACTGGAGGTCAGCATGCAGAAAAATGCGAATTGATCCATCCTTGTCTCCTTGTACTAAGCTCAAATCCAAATGGATCAAGGACCTCCACATAAAGCCAGACACTCTGAAGTTAATAGAAAAGAAACTGGGGAAGACCCTTGAGGACATCAGTACAGGGAGAAAGTTTCTGAATAGAACACCAATAGCGTATGCTCTAAGAGCAAGAATTGACAAATGAGACCTCATAAAATTACAAAGTTTCTGTAAGGCAAAGGACACCATCAAGAGAACAAATCGGCAACCAACAAATTGGGAAAAGATCTTCACCAATCCTACATCAGACAGAGGGCTAATATCCAATATATATAAAGAACTCAAGAAGTTAGACTCCAGAAAACCAAACAACCCTATTAAAAAATGGGGTACAGAGTTAAACAAAGAATTCTCACCTGAAGAACATCGGATGGCGGACATGTCTGATATTATCTCTAATCCAGTGTTCTGGAGGCTATCCACAGAGCTTTCTGGCCAGGCCAGGTAGGAGGATTCAAGTGAGGATAAAAGGGTACAAGCAGTGGAGGAGCAGTTCTCTTCTATGGCAATGTTACAGCACTTAGGACAGACACTCTCAGACGATGGAGTAATTCTTACACACCTTTATTCCTCTGGATAGGATCTTATATATAGTTTGGGGGTGGGTTGGGGTATCAGTAGGTGCTTCCTATTGACTTGGTTTGAGATGTAAGAAATGCCTAACATCTGACTTGGGGTTTTGCCCCTATGTAAGTGATGGCCACAGATCTTTCAATGGGAGCTGCAGATAAGTGGCAGGTGCCTGGTGCCAGAAGCAGGCAAAGCTTCTACCATCTCTTCAGGATCTCTGGGGCTTCTAGCCTCAGCTCGATCTTACCAGTCTTTCACTGTCCACCACCACACACTCTTTCACCTCACGTTATTCTGTTGGCAATGCTTATGCTTATGGCACCTGTTCCTGTACCTACATTTTTCATTTCCAGAATTCCCTCAGGTTAGGGATTCTTTATTGATTCTATTTCCATTTTCAGGTCTTGGATGGTTTTGTTCATTTCCTTCAAATATGTATTTTGTTTTCTTTGCTTTTCCTTGTGTTTATTTAAAGATTTATCCATTTCATGACTTTCATTAAGGGATTATTCATTTTCTCCTTAAGGACATCAATCATCTTTACAAAGTTGGTTTTAAGGTCTTATTCTTGTCTTTCTGTTATGTTGGAATATTCAGGCCTTGCAGTATAGTAGGATAGCTGGGTTCTGGTGGTGAAATTATGCACTTATTGTTGTTTCTTATATTCTTATTTTGGCCTCTAGACATCTGGGTTTAGGGTAATTAGAGGACTGTGTACAGATTTCTGAGTATATTTTTGTTGGACAGATGTTTTGTCCTTAGTTTCTGTTTCCTCCCTGGTCCTCTGATATGTGTGTCCTAGGATTGTCCCAGGTAGATTTGGTGTCTCTCTGGTAGATTGAGTCTATACCCCAGTTTGAGGCAAGGAAAAGGCAAATAGGAGTGTACACAACCAGTGATAGGGTGGAGAGAGTGCAAGATAGTAAGAGAGTGAGGGAATATGGCTGGCAAGCAGTCTACCGGGACTCTTCCTAATCTGTTTGGTCTCTGGTAGAGAGTCTCAACTCCAGTCAGTGGCTGGGACACAGCAACTAAAAGGGTTCAGGACTGAAGGATCTGGTGTGGGAAGCTGAAATAATGAGATAGCTTTGTAGTGGGGAAATGGCCAGCCAGGAGCGAACCCAGACTTTTCCCAGTCTGTGAGGCCTCTAGTAAAGCAGAATCTAAGCCCCTGTTGGAGGCTGGACAGCAAATAGGAGCACCTGGTATTTACTCTTTATATCCATTGTCACAAGTTAATTACTGATGTTCCTTTCTTGGCCACCATCGTCATCACTGTAATGATCTTTCTGCTCTTACCCCATCCTTTTTACTCTGTTCTCTACCCTGTTTCTAGTATGATCACCCTGAACATGTTATTTCCTAACATAAAATATTTTGTAAACCATATGAGGTTTGCACTTGGTCTTAAGTAAAATATCTAGAAGAGATTATAAAGTTAGATTAAAGTCCATCATGATATAATACATGATATTTAATATTTCTCCCTATGCTTGATTTTACTCATAATACTTTCATTGTAGCAATTACTGTATGAATTTTGTTAGTTATTCAATCAGATTTATCACATTATTTTCACAGTTTTCATCAATGTACTTAAAGTTTAAGTAAGAAGGTAGGTATTATTGAACACACTTGAAATATTAACTCCTAGACGAGGATCATAAATTCAAGATTTGGTGGGTTATATATACAGTCCAAGACTAGCCTGAAAATTTGGTGAGATCATAGATCAAGATAAAAAATAAAAGTAGAAAGGAGTTTGAGACGTAACTCTGGGATACTATATCTGTATAGATTCTAATTTTCATCCTTTATACAAAAAACAAATACAAAACTAATTAAAAAGAAAATCAATCTTAGCATTAAAATCCTTAATCAAATGAATAAATTCACTCAAGACTACATAGTTAATGTAAATTTTGACTACATAAAGCTGGTGAAATTATATATATGCAAAAGTATTTTTAAATAGACTAAAATGTAATTTTTCATATTTTAATTAAAATAAAATTATAACACTCCCACCTTTTCTTTATTCCCTCTATCCAATTCTGTACCCTTTCATTTCAATATTTCCCCCTTTGACCCCTCACTTTCAAATTAAAATGATAATTTTCTTTTATTATTGACAACACACATACTAACACACATACACATTAATGTATACATACACATTACAGCCTGCAAAGGCCATTGTTATTGTTTCTGTGTATATGTGTGGTGGTTTTAATGATAATGGCTCCCAAAGGCTCATAGATTTGAACACTTGTTCACCAGGGTGTGACTGTATTAGGAAGTTTGACCTTATTATAGTAAGTGTGTCACTGGCAGGGTATGGATGTTTTTAAAGTTTTAAAAAATCCCTTTTCAAGCCCATAGTGTCTCTCTCTCTCTCTCTCTCTCTCTCTCTCTCTCTCTCTCTTTCTCTCTCTCTCTCTCTCTCCACTTCATACTGCCTACAGATCTATAATAAAATTCTTACCTATTCCTTCACCAGCACCATGTCTGCCAGCATTCTGCCACATGTTTCCCAACATGATGATAATGGAATATGTCTCTGAAACTATAAGCAAGCCCCCCTAAATGTTTTCTTTCATAAGAGTTGCCTAAGAGTTTCTGGAGCCATCTTTCACTTAATAAATCCTTATCTCTCTATTCTTGGTTCAATCAGGAGGAGGGCTCAAAGGGAATTCTCAAAAGTAGGCAGACTTATCATACTATATGGATAGGGGGTATTTTTGTTGTTGTTGTTTTATTACTTTTATTTTCTTTATAGTCCAGCCGTTGGCTCCCTGTTGGTCTCCCCTCTCCTGTAGTTCCTCATCACATTCCTTTTCCCCTGCCTCCAAGAGGATGTTCTCCCTACCAACACCAGGCCTCCCCTCAAGTCTCTTGAGGGTTAGGCACACCTTCTCCCACTGAGGCCAGACCAGGCAGTCCTCTGCTGTATGTGTGTCAGGGTCCTCAGACCAGCTTGTGTATGGTGCCAGGTTGGTCACTTAGTATCTTAAAGATCTCAGGGGTTCAAGTTAGGTTAGACTACTGGTCTTCCTATGGGGTTGCCCTCCTCCTCAGTTCCTTCCATCATTTCCCTAATTTAACCACAGGGTCCCTGACTTCAGTCCGAAGGTTGGGTGTAATTATCTGTGTCTGTCTCAATCAGCTGCTTGTTGGGCCTCTCAGAGGACATCCATGCTAGGCTCCTATCTGTAAGCACACAATAGCATAAGTAATAGTGTCAGGCCTTGGTTCCTCCCCTTGAACTGAATCCAAAGTTGGGCCAGTCACTGGACTGCTTTCCTTCAATCTCTTCTCCATTTCATTTCTTTCATCCTGCAGTTCGTTTCATCAGGAAAAGTTCTGGGTCAAAATTTTTGACTATGGGTAAGTAACCCTAACTCTCCAATTGAGGCCCTGTCTATCTACTAGAAGTAGACGCTTCAAATTACCTCTCTCAATTGTTGGACATTTTTGGCTAAAGTCACCCCCATTGAGTCCTGAGATTCTCTCACCTCCCAGATCTTTCTACTTTCTAGAAATTCCTTCCATCTCCCACCCCACAAGGTTGCATATTTCTATTCATTCTTCTGGCCCCCAGGATTTCTCTCCTGTATCAGCCCCACCCCCCAATGCCTGATCATGTTCCCCTTTTCTTCTCCCTCTCCCCCTCGCAACCAGATTCTTCCATCCCTCTGCCTCCTATGATTATTTTCTTCTCCCTCCCAAGTGAGATTGAAGAATCTTCACTTGGGCCTTTCTGCTTGTTCACCTTCTTGAGTTCTGTGGATTATCCTAGGTATTCTCAACTTTTTTGGTTAATATCCACTTATTAGTGAGTATATACCATTCATTTCCTTTAGGGTATGAGTTAGATCATTCAGGATGATACTTTGTAGTTCCATCCATTTGCCTGCCAAACTCATGATGTCCTCTTTCTTAATAGCTGAATAGTATTCCGCTGTGTAATTGTACCAAATTTCCTGTATCCATTCTTTGTTTGTGGGATATCTGGGTTGTTTTCAGCTTCTGGGTGGTCTGTATATCTGTTTAGTGCTAAGATCATATTGTTTTTGTACTATTGTAGAGCTAAAATGTTTCTTTTAAGTCAAATGACAATACCTCTAGAATATTTATTCAGAATTATATTAGCTACTTTGTGTGTCATTGCTGCTTGTGTAAAAATTTTACAATGTTTTTTCCTATTCCACAGTGAAGAATGCTGTGGATATTTTCATTGAGATTGTATTGGATATGTACATTCATTTTTGCTGGAGTCCAGCTCCTGTGGGGTTTAAAGAGGAGATGTGGAATTGGTAAGAGAAGGATACTGATAGAATCTGAGAGTAAATCAGGATATCTGGGTGTTTATTTTTAAAAGGCTAGCCCTTTGATTCTCTGCATTTGCATGATAGCTTAGCCACAAGTAATATTGAAAGCAGGCTTAATATTCCAAGAAATATATAATCTTTTCACAGATTGATTTTAACCTATTTTAACTCTATTTTTCAAAATCCAAAATGAAAGAGATAATCAACTTTATTACAGTATTTTCCTTTGGACAAAAGCATTAAGTTCAGCAAATATCTGAGTTCCTATTGTTTTCTAAGGGTCAGCAACCCAAGAGGTACCCCTTTACATAATTTCCTGCATGTTTTCAGCCTTTCTGGTCAGCCTTTCTGGCCAGGAGGTGCCAGGTATTGAGTCCAGAGAAATAAACCTATAAGAGCAATTTTAATTCTTCAAGGGGCATGATGCAGTGTTTGTACCATGTAGCATAACAAACACTGAACTGTTTCTTAATGGTGTTCCTTTGTGCCTTAGTCTTACGATATGGGCCTGTTCTCCTTGTGTGATCCCTAAAGGGAAGTTCCTGATATATTACTTTTCTTTGATTATGTCAATCTATCCTAATACCTTCAATGTATGGTTCTGTATACAGCAAAGGGGGTTCAAGCCATTCTAACTTAACAGGATTGGCTCCTCATGGGGCATACCAGATCTTGTCAATCATACTCTAAGTCATATACCTAGGAAATTAATAGTGGACATAATTATATATGTCTTAACTCAGCTGCCAAAGCCTCAGACTCTGGTTCTGGACACATTACTTTTCTCAATTGTATGCTTTCATCCTTGGGATTGGGTGTACTCAAAAAGTTTCTGTCACCATCTTTCAGTTAGTAAATCTTTAGCTTCTCTATTCTTGGTGCAAACAGGGGACACTTAAGGCATTCTTGTGTAGGAGTAAGTTATCACACTGTATGGTTCCATGTTGGTGGAAACATTTACAAAGAATTACTTTGTTTAGAGAGACTGTCATTGTATACATTAACGTTAACTACCAAAGCCCATGCAAAATTTCCAAAAGGGAAAAAGCACAAGGAAACTTCCATAACACATCATGACAATCATCACAGATAAAAGTGAAAGGAAGGTAGAGGATTATGATCTGTGATGTCAGTGTGCTAGAATTTGGCAAGCAGCATTAGTTGCCATGCAGTCCACTCCATCTCCCCACTTTGTATTTTTTAATTTAGATGTCTGGAAGTCATGCTGAGGAGATTTAAGAGAGCTTGTCAGTACTCACAGGATGACTGGAAGAAGGGTGAGAATGGTCACAACAGCTAGAATAATGCCCAAGTTAATAAAAAATGACCCAAAGGATTTTCCTGTTTCGAAAGAATTTAAGGAGCTCATAAATCTTCCTGCCACTTCTGAAGCTGAGAGAGATTGCAGTTTAGCATGATTAATTGCAGTAATATGACCATGGAAGATCTGTAAATCTATAGAGAAGTCAGAATGATTGCATATGCCTTGAAGATGAGCCTGGACTTGAGAGCATGTACCCTTTGAGAAGTGACGGGGAAAAGAAATGAAGCAAATCTACTTAAAAGTTTGGATGGCAAGATGTGGTAAATCTAACTTTACATTTTGAATTTGATTTCCTATGAATAGGACTGCTTCCTCCAGAGCATTAACCCTATCTTGTAGTTATCTATGTCTGTTCCTATGTATCGAAGGTCAAAGAAATGTTCTTAAATAATTAAGAATAATGTTAATCAAACATGTTCAGCAATATGTATCTGTTGTACTAATGCAGTTGTAGATGCAGCAACAAATCCTCTAATATTAATAAGTCAAGTGATGCTCAAAATGAAAACAGCAATAAATCATTCAGGTCTTGTTACAGACCATGTGGGTCTGCTGTGGGAGTAACCAGGGTTCCTTGGTCCAGGAAGACACAGGTCTGGCAGAAACATGACAAACTGACATGTCCACAGAGGTGGTTTGAAATCTTAGTGTATTTCTCGGGTATCTCTCAAAGTCCAGTCAAGTTAACATCTCGAATTAAGTATCATATACATCTGTAAAAGGCTATCTAGGCTTTCTCGGGCAATATAGCGTGTTTACCCAAAGTCCAGGGCCCATGCGGCTAAACTGCTTCTTTATCTTGTTTTCGATGTCGTGCAGGCCTGGGAGCTGAAGGATGGCTCCCGTGTCTAGCCTCCTGGCAAAAATGGCGGCACTGTAGAACTTGAGCAGCTGTGTGGCTCGCGCTGTCTTTTAAGAGTCCTTTTGCCTAGTCTGTCAGTTGCATTCTTCTCTGTGTCATGCTTGAGGCCATCGTAGGCCCCAAGCCCAGGGCCATCGTAGGCCCTGGGCAATCATCTCTAATGATTAGCTCTGGTAGCAGTCCCTAGCCTCCAATCTGGTAAAGCTAACTGGCTACAGCTTGATGAATTAACTAACTCATTCCTCCTCCGAGTGACTCTCTCTCAGATAGGGAGAATCTACTGCCTCTCGGTAAATCAAAAGTATCTACTGTCTCTTTGTCTGCCTCTCCATTGAGTCTTCCTGAGTATAAGTATAAACTATATCCTGAATCACACCCAGATAAGCCAAGAAAGGCTGCTTTTGTCAAGATCTCCCTGTGTGAGGCCTGCAACAAAAGGCAGCTCTTTACATGCATTCCTTGTTATTCAGGTGGGCCTGAGACAGCCTGTCTGCAAGCAAAATCAAGAGTTAAAGGTGGAACTAGATTAACTTGTGGGGGAAGGTGGCTATCTATGGGACCAACTCAAATGTAAATTCTTTCTACCTTGCCCAATAATCATCTATCTGTCAGGGGCCTCCTAAGATTTTTCAGATGTAAATATCCTTAGTCTGGGCTATTGTTTGGAAACCATCTGTCCTGAAAGGCAGTGACTAGAACCTGTGACTGGAATTTCTGGAATGCCTTTTTTACCATAATAACATAAATGGTTGAAGCAAAGCAGAATTTTTTGTTATAAGATGGATTCTAACATATCTATATTTGCTTGGTTAGGCCATGTCTCAGCTATAAGGAAATAGGAGAGTTTAAGAAATTGCCAAGTAAGATTTATCTGCTTCTAAATATACGGAGAGATCCATTATTCCCAGGAGACATTTTTTCTTTCACCTCTGCCTGTAAAATATCATTTTTCAGACTTTCACTAGGCCACCGTGGCAAGGTCTGGTAAGAGTAATAGTAATTTCTCCTTCAGTATGAACACCCATTTCATCACACCAGGGTTGGCTAAGATTAACTGGCAAAAGTAGAGATGGAAGTTGTCTGACTATGATATTAGGATAATGAGAAGAATTAATATAATAAGTAATAATATATTTTTATAAGAAACAGTTGAGCTCCCCTTGGAGCAAAACTGATATTAGTCCCACCAAAGAGCCCCTCTCTCAGAAGAGAAAAAAAGGAGTATGAACATAGGCATGTACACCACAAATTTCTGGACTTTTATAAGTGGGATGTATTAAGCAATCAGGGTCAGTTGCTGCTAATAAGCAGTGGAGATCAGTTAAGAACTACAGGAGCAGGCCAGTCAGTCAAATACACATATCAATGACTGTAGATTACCAACATAGTCTAACTTTCAGGTGTAACTGATCTCTTCTTAATCAGTGCTAATTTCTTAGGTCCAGATAGTCAGCATCAATTGTCCAAGTAATCCCTTCTATTGTTGACTCTCTGACACTGTGTCCAGTACACCTTAAATTTCTTACTTTGTTAATCTTTTTGCCTGGCTTAACATGTTTATTTGCTAATCCTCTGCATGTTTTTGTTTATTTAGGTCTCCCTAACCAGAATATGAGCCTTAAGAGAATATGGACTTTGTTTATTTTGTTGGCTATACCATCCCTGGTTGTAACAGAGATTAGATTCAAACACACACACACACACACACACACACACACACACACACACACTAATGTACAGGATTCTTGGTATATTAGTTAGGGTTTTACTGCTGTGAACAGACACCATGACCAATGCAAGTTATAAAAGACAACATTTAATTGGGTTCAGAAGTTCAGTCCATTGTCATCAAGGCAGAAGCAAGGCAGCATCCAGGCAGGCATGGTGCAGGAAGAGCCGAGGGTTCTACATCTTAGATCCAAAGGAAGCCAAGAACAGACTGGGCATCCTCAGGCACCTAGAAGGAAGATTTCTAAACCCAGCCTCACAGTGACACACTTCCTCCAACACCTTCTAATAGTACCATTCCCTGGGACGAGCATATACAAACCATCACACTTGGCTAATGAACTACTTTGCAGTTGACCTTCGGGAATGTTTTCTCACTTCCTGTCCTCTACCAAATTGCTTTTTAGGGAAAACGAGCCACAGTCTCTACTTTGTTCAAGTTAATATAAAAAGAGGGATAACGGTGATGGGCAACTGAAGATGGCCCAATGGGCCCCACTTTCAGCATTACTGGCTCAAAATGTGCTTTTTGTCAAAACAGATCCAGAAGTCACAAGTACCAACCCTGGCTCCATTCTGCTGTGATAATGTGCCTAAATGCTAATGCAGGTTTTACAAAGATGTAGACTGAAAGTCAGATTTCATTTGCATTATAAGACTCATATAATACATTGCTTCTTTATTTGGTTTTGAACCTGGAAGGATTTCAGAAAAATGAAATGGAGACTTGCTAGGTAGAAATGAGTGCCTTCAACTATATATAAGCATATTCAATTAAACTGGATTCATTGCCTGCTTGGGACAAGTTAAAAGAAAACTAAATAGATAATGATTACACATTATTAAGGAAAGAGACAGTTCTGGAGATCAAATTCTTTTAACACATCATTAAATGGAGCTCATTTCATATGCACAGTTTAACACTAGCCTATAAAGAGCACATGTTTTGAGAAAGTTGGCTAAATGTATATGAGCTCTAAAAAGCTTTTAATAAAATACAATGGTTTAGGGAAGAAGCAACTTCTAAGCTTCACTTGAATATGCTAATTAAAAAGAGACACTACTACTAACTCTGAGTTCTGTTTGTTCTTCTATGCTTGTAATATAGTAATTTTTAATTGGATATTTTATTTATTTACATTTCAAATGTTATCCCCTTTCCTGGTTTCCCCTCTGCAAACCTCCTATCCCATCCCCTTTTATCCTGCTTCTATGAGGGTACTCCCCAACCCACCCACCTACACCCACCTCATCACCCTAGCACTCCACTATACTGGGGCATCAAGCCTTGACAGGACCAAGGGCCTCTCTTCCCACTGATGCCAGATAAGGCCCCTTTAACTCCTTCAGTTCTTCCCCTAACTCTGCCATTGTGGTCCCTGTGCTCAGTCCGATGTTAGCTGTAAGCATCCACATGAATATTGGTCAAGATCTAGCAGAGCCTCTCATGAGACAGCTATATCAGGCTCCTGTCAGCAAGAACTTCTTGGCATCTTCAATAGTGTTTGGGTTTGGTATCTGCCTGTGGGATGAATCCCCAAGCGGGACAGTTTCTGGATGACCTTTCCTTCAGTCTCTGCTCTACTCTTCGTCCCTGTATTTCCTTAGAAAGGAGCAATTCTGGGTTAAAATTTTGGAGATGGGTGGGTGCTCCCATCCCTCAACTAGAGGGCCATGCCTGACCTCTGGATATAGACTTAACAGTGTAGACTTAACTCCCCTTCATGGGGTATTTCAGCTAATGTCAATGCTGGTGGGTTTCTGGGAGGGCCTTGCTTTCCCGGCATCTGGGACTTTCTAGTTGCTACCCCAGTTCCCCATCCCCCATTGCACCTCTGTTCACTTTCCTGACCCTCTGTACATCTCAACCATCTCCATCCAAACCTGACTCTTCCTTCTCTTCCTCCCAAGTCCCTCCCTCCCTCTATTTTCCTTGATGAGTTGGTTCCCCCTTATAAGTAGGACTGAAGCATACTCTATGGTCTTCCCTCCTCTTGAGCTTCATGTGGTATGTGAGTTGTATCATGGGTATTCCACACTCTTTGCCTAATATCCACTTATAGTGAGTATATAACATGTGTGTAATTTTGTGATTGATTTACCTCACTCAGGATGAAACCGATCCATTTGCCTATGAATTTCATGAAGTAATTGGATTTTTTAATAAAAATTTTTATTGAATATATTCTTCATTTACATTTCAAATGCTAAAACCTTTCCTGGTTTCCCCCAATTCCGAAGGCCCCCAACCCCTCCTCCCACCCCTTGCCTCTAAGTATATGCCCCTCCACTAGACCCACTCCCACCTAACTCCTCTCGATTTCCCTATGCTGGGGCATCTATTGAGCCTTCACAGGACCATTCCTCCCACTAATGCCTGACAAGGCACTCCTCTGCTACACTTTTGGCTGGAACCATGTGTACCCTTTGGTTGATGGTTTAGTCTGTGCGAGTCCTGGGGTGTCTGGGTAGCTGACGATGTTCTTCCCATGAAGCTGTAAACCCCTTCTGCTCCTCCAGTCAGCCCTTCAACTTCTCAATTGGGGAACCCACACTCAGTCCAATAGTTGACTGCTAGCATCTGCCTCTGTATCTGTAAAGCTCTGTCAGGGCCCCTCTGGAGACAACCATAACAGGCTCTATTCAGTATGCACTTGTCGTCCTTAATAGTGTCAGAGTTTGGGGACAGTTTATAGGATGAATCCCCAGGTAGGGCATTCTCTGGATGGCCTTTCCTTCAGTCTCTGCTCCACACTTAATCTCCATAATGGATTCTGTGAGTATTTTGTTCCTTTTCTCAGAAGAATCAAAGCGCCCCCTCTTCAGTCTTCCTTCTTGAGCTTCCTGTGGTCTGTAAATTGTAAGTTGTTTATTTTGAGCTTTTGGGCTAATATCCACTTATCAGTGAGTGCATACCATGTGTGTTCTTTTGTGATTGGGTTACCTCACTTAGAATGACATTTTCTAGTTCCATTCATTTACCTGAGAATTTCAGGAATTCATTGTTTTTTAATAGCTGAATAGTATTCCATTGTGCATATATACCACAATTTCTGTATCCATTCCTCTGTTGAAGGACATCTGGGTTCTTTCCAGCTTCTGGCTATTATAAATAAGGCTGCTATGAACATAGTGGAGCATGTGTGCTTATTACCTGTTGGAGCATCTTCTGGGTATATGCCCAGGGGTGGTATAGCTGTATCCTCAGGTAGTACTGAAACTTGAGTCAATCCCACTAAAATCGGGGACCAGACAAGGTTGCCCACTCTCTCCCTGTCTATTCAATATAGTGCTTGAAGTCCTAGCCAGAGAAATCAGACAACAAAAGGAGGTCAAAGGTATACAAACAGGAAAGGAAGAAGTCAAAATATCACTATTTGCAGATGATATGATTGTATACTTAAGTAACCACAAAAGTTCCACCAGAGAAGTCCTAAAGCTGATAAACAACTTCAGCAAAGTGACTGGATATAAATTAACTCAAAAAAATCAGTAGCCTTCCTTTAATCAAAGGATAAACAAACTGATAAAGAAATTAGGGAAATGACACCCTTCGTAATAGTCACAAATAATATTACATATCTTGGTGTGACTCTAACCAAGCAAGTGAAAGATCTGTATGACAAGAATTTCAAGCCTCTGAAAAAAGAAATCAAAGAGGATCTCAGAAGATGGAAGGATCTCCCATGCTCATGGATTGGCAGGATTAATATAGTAAAAATGGTCATCTTGCCGAAAGGAATCTACAGATTCAATGCAATTCCCATCAAAATTCCAAATAAATTCTTCATAGAGCTAGAAAGAGCAGTCTGCAAATTGGGGGAAGAACCTTAAAGTCATTGTTTTTAATGGTTGAGTAGTATTCCATTGTGTAAATGTACCACATTTTCTGTACCCATTCCTCTGTAGAAGAACATCTGGGTTATTTACATCTTCTTGCTATTATAAATATGGCTGCTATGAACATAGTAGAGCATGTGTCCTTATTACATGCTGGGGAATCCTCTGGGTATATGTCCAGGAGAGGTATAGCTGGGTCCTCAGGAAGCGTTATGTCCAATTCTTGGAGGAACTGCCAAACTGATGAGGATGGCACTGAATCTGCAGATTGCTTTCAGCAAGATGGCCACTTTTATTATATTAATCCTGCCAATCCATGAGAATGGGAGATCTTTCCATCTTCTGAGGTTCAGAGACTTGATATTCTTGTAGTACAGATCTTTCACTTCTCTGGTTAGAGTGTCACCAAGGTATTTTTATATTATTTGTGACTATTGTGAAGAGTATTGTTTCTTTAATCTCTTTTCTAAGCCCTTTTCTTATCCTTTGAGTATAGAAAGGCTACTGATTTGTTTGAGTTAATTTTATGTCCAGCCACTTTGCTGAAGTTGTTTTTCAGTTTTAGGAATTCTCTAGTGAAATTTTTGGGGTGACTTAGGTATACTATCATATCATCTGCAAATAGTGATATTTTGGCTTCTTTCCAATTTGTATTCCTTTGTCTAATTGTTCTAGCTAGCACTTCAAGTACTATATTGAATAAATAGGGAGAGAGTTGTCAGTCTTATCTATTCCCTGACTTTTTTGTAATTACTTTAAGTTTCTCTCCATTTTGTTTAATGTTGTATATTGCCTTTACTATGTTTATTCTGAGCTATAATTTCTCATTGCTATAACTTAATAATATTAGCTCTCTTTCTTTTGATAAGTTTGACCCAAGCTATTCAAAGAAAAATGAAGAAAACAATACAAAAAATATCAATTGAGCTGATAAACAAGATGGACAGACACTTGACAAAACTAACTATAAGAAAGAGTAAGAGAGAACAAGACAGAAATGAACATGAAAGCATTACAATAGTTATTAAAACATTCAGGATATTGTAAGGGAATGTTTCAAAACTCTGTGCTCCATTCATCTGGATATCCTAAAAAAAATGAATGAATCCCTAAATTTAGCCAAAACTCCAAAATTAAGCTCAAGAAAAGAAAATATCTTTAACAAATGGTACTGAGAACACTGAATGTCTATCTTAGGAAGTGTGAAAGTAGAATCATATCTATCTTCTTTCACAACAAGTAATTCAAAGTGGATCAATGACCTAAATTTGAAAACTGATGGACTGAAACTTCCAGAAAAAAAAAGCAGTACCCTATATGACAGGTTTAGGGAAGACTTCCTAATAGGACTCCATTTGTCCAAGAATGATTATAAACAATTGATAAGTGGGACTTCATAAAACTAAAAAGGGTCTGTAGAGCTAAAGAAAAGATTAAACTTGAGAGGATGAAGCCCACAGAATGGGAGAGAATCTTTGGAAGATGTACATCTGATAAAGAATGAACATCCAGAATGTATGAAGAACTCAAACAAAAACAATAAAAATAACAAATAACCCATTTTTACCAGAACCTAAAATATCTCAAAAAATATTCAATGTCTCTACCAATTAGGGAAAATGCATATCAAACAATGTTGAGACATCATCATCTTGCCATTGTCTGAACTGCAAAGACCAACATGATAATAGACAAAAGTACTGCAGGTCATCCAGGGGAAAAGCAAACCTCATTCACTGTTGATGGAATTGCAAATTTGTCCAGTCACTATGGAAATTAATGTTAATAATTTACCAAAGAAAAACTAGAAGCAAATTTACCACTTGATCCAACTATAACAAATTCTTTGGTCTGTAACAAAAGAACTCCATATCCTACTATACAATTATTTTCTCAGTCATATTCATTGCTACTCTATTCATAATAGCTAAGAAATGAAAAACATCTAAATAGCCACAACCATAAAATGAATAATGAAATATATATATATTTCATTATATATATAATATTATATATATTATAATATATGTGTATATTATATACACTATGGAATACTATTTAGCTATAAAGAACAATTAACTCATGAATTTTGCAGGTAAATTGGTGAAATTAGAAAATATTACATTGAGTGAGGTGACCCATACTAAGTAAGACTATATGTTTTCTATCATTGGAGACTCCTAGATGCAAATCTTCAGATGTAAAGACAAGCCTGGAGTAACTACAAAAGTAATATGGGATCATTGCTAGGACAGAAGTTTTAGGAAATAATAGAAAGGAGAAATATCAGTGACTCGTTTGAAACCATAACTGTGTGACTATTTTCTTTTGAAAGTTTTTCCTACCACAATGAAGTGATCTGCATACCATGATAGTGAAGTTTAGAATGTGAGTCTTAGAATGAGAAAGTTAAATTAGCATAGTAGTCTAAAGTTTACTCTCCCTGCCATTTCAAACAAGGTTGTTGGATATTTTGATAATTGTTATCCATGAATAAATTGAAATTCAAAATTCCACTGAAACTCCCCAAAATGGAAGTGAAATCATAATTGAGCATTTTAAACTTTATCCCTATAATGATCTACCTCTTTATAGATTTGCCTATGGTATCTTCCCTTTAATGAATCTTTGTTATATGGTCTTTTAACTTTTTGGCTTATTTTCTTCTCTACCTTGGGATTCTCAGTTCTTCCATTAACTTTATTCACTTATAAATTATTTGATGGTTATGAAGATTTAAGTGAAAATAATGTCATTTTCTGAGATCTGTTCTTAAATAAATATGTATAATCCAAATCATTCATTTCCCTTTAGAAATAAACCAATATATGTAGAACTGTCTAGCATCTAGCATTTAAGCTAGCTTGAGATCATTAAACTCATTTTCATGGATGACCTCTGCTTGAACTCATTTCTCTGGAAATAAAAGTTCAGTGAATTACTAATTCAACTTAGAAGTAATTGGAATACTTCAGCAAATGAGGAAAATTCTCATTTTATAGAAACTTGGGACTAATTAAAATGATAAAAAAATGCTTCATTGATGGCATGAACTAATTGTGTAGTTAACATGAACTAACCTTACCTAGAATTGCAAAAATTCTTTTACAGATACTGATGATTAAAAGACTCTAACAGAAAATCTCATTTCTTATAATTTCTGCAAGTTGTGTATTATAGAGACAGTCAGGTCTAATACTTTATATAACCAAATTTAATAGAATCAAATTATAACCTTCAACATGAGACATAAACATGGGATTTCTTCAGGCTTCAACCTGTCTTTGTATGATGTTTTTTTCAATAGTTATACTATTTTTTTCCCACTAAATTGTTACTTTAAACCTTGAAAGGTCAGAGATCCAAGGGTTTCTACTAACCTTCCTTATCCAGTTGCATATCTACTTGGCGATGCCACCTATTCCTCTGACACTTAGCATTCTTGTGCTCCAGGTACCCCAATTGTTCCTTATTGGCCTGCTTGCTTGTTGTCATCACTTGGACATTTGGTTTCTTATAAGAAAGAAAATAAGCACCAGAGAGATCTGGAGAAAGATCTGTGTGTCTACATTTAACACAGTTATATTGGAAATTAAGAAATCCAAGTTGCAAGCCAAGTTCTCCCCCACCCTGAGGATAGGTGTTTAGCTTCTTGTTTCTACATCAGGCTTTTTTTCTCCAGGAATGTGAAGTTCAAAGACACATATCTTGGGATCTCCAAACTACTGATTTACAGGTAAAATTCTTCACAGAAGATGGCCTCTAGCAAGCAATTATCAATTATATTCATAGCTTTGAAGACGTGAAAAACTAGATAAGTCAACAGAGACTGTGTGAACAGGGCAGAAATAGCATTTAATCATAGAATATTTAAAAGCAAAACAAAATTTTTACATATACTTATTTTACGGTGGGGCATGGAGGAAACATGAAAACAAGACCAGAAAATTGAGAGGACCACTTACAGAAATGAGTTCTCTTTTGATCCGTGAGTTCCAATGGTCAAACCCAGGTCACTAGACTTAGAAGCAAGCACTCTTGCACTCTGGATCTTCTTGCCAGCTGTAGATTTTCAAATAACCCTAAACTGGAAATTTCTGGTTACTTTGGAGACTAAGTTGTGTCATGTGATGTTTTTATAGAAACTGTCTTGTGAGTGGATGTTTTGCTGAGGACAGACACATGGGGTTTTTCTGTTTGTTTTGTTTTGTTTCTGGATGCTTTCTGGAAAAGGGACATTTGATGTTTGACTAGAATGGACACGAGAGAACACATGATGTTTGGACAGGGTATAAATCTAACCCAACAGTCAGTGGAAGTGTCTGTATGGTGTTGGTTTGCCAGTCTTTGCTGGTCTTCATTGGGCTTTGCTTATGTTGATCTTCACTGTGGCCTTCTTCACTGATCATCATTTGTCATGACTTCATATAGAGAGAAATGCACCAATGAACTTCTCATGATATTTGGGCAGGCAGTTTCTTGCTGCTTTTGTAGACTCAGGCTAATAGGCTGAGCCTTGCAGTTTCTTCTGGATCAAACTACCTTTGCTGACTTATGCATAGTGTTTGCAAGTAGATCAAACTACTACTGCTGATTTGTGTGAACTGAACTGCTGATGTCCTAACAACAAAGATTAGAATCATCCAACAGAACTATTTCTAAACAGGTCCAAATCCCCCTTTCCCCTATTTACCTGTCCTTTCCACTACCTCCGGTGGGTGGTGGGCTAGAAGCAAGGTTAAAACATTTAGGAGCCCTTATTAAATTGGGATTTGAAAAATGTAAGTCTATATAACCCCACAATACCTACTAATTTTATGACAAATTCACTCTTATTCCTCTATCTTCATTCTCAGTAATTAAAACAAGCTACTGCATTAGGTTTTTTCCTATTTATACATTTTATTAAAATATTACATCACTGTGCCCTTTTTTCGCATTAGTCCTTCACAAGACCTCTACCCTTAAATTCCTTTCATCCCCCACCCTCAACCTCTTCTTCCTTCTACAAATACATGAATAAAACCTGCTTTTTTTATTATATGCTTTCAGATCTGACCACTTCGTATTAGACAACCAATGAAGAATCTCATACCTGAAAGAGCCCAGTTTACCTTGTCTCAACAGTTATCAGCTGCTTATAACTCTTGGTCTAAGAGTGTGACTCTGACAATTTGTCAATTCCATGCAAGCACATTTATTGACATTCTTATTGATCAGATCATGTTTATGAAGCCATATCTATGAAAGATTATTTAATGGCCAACTTCCTAGTATTCGAGCTTTTACAACCTCCCCCTCTTGTTACAATGTTCCCTGAGAAATAAATGCTGGAACTGTGCTGCACATATACCCAAAGAGACTTGACTCTTCATTATCAATTGATCTCTGCATTGTATCCAGTTATTGTTGTTTGTGATGGTCACCATAAGGTGAAGCTTCTTTAATGACCAGTGGTATCACACTTATTAGTGTGTATAAGATTTAAAATGTACTTAAAGGATTATTTAGGTCTACTAATGTAACAGTAGTTAATTCTATTCTCATATCCATGAGTTCACTAGCCTTGACTAGATTTCAACTACTAAGGTATGATTTTCTTCCTGTTGAGTGATCCTTGAGTACAATTAGACAACTATTGGTTACCAATAACATGGAATGCTATTTTCTAGTTCCATCCATTTGCCTAAGAATTTCATGAATTCGGTGTTTTTAATTGCTGAGTAGTATTCCATTGTGTAAATATACCACATTTTCTGTATCCATTCCTCCATTGAGGGACATCTAGGTTCTTTCCAGCTTCTGACTATTATAAATAAGGCTACTATGAATATAATGAAATACATGTCCTTATTACATGCTGGAGAATCCTCTGGGTATATGCCCAAGACTGACATAGCAGTATTCTCCAGTAGTATTATGCCCAATTTTCTGAGGAACCGCCAAACTGATTTCAAGAGTGGTTGTAACAGCTTGACATACTACCAGCAGTAGAGGAGTGTTTCTCTTTCACCACATCCTCACCAATACCTGCTGTCTCCTGAGTTTTTGATCTTAGTCATTCTGACTGGTATGAGGTGAAATCTCAGGGTTGTTTTGATTTGCATTTCCCTGATGACTAAGAATGTTGAACATTTCTTTAGGTGCTTCTCAGCTATTCCCCGATATTCCTCAGTTGAAAATTCTTTGTTTAGCCCTGTACCCCATTTCTTAATAGGGTTATTTGGCTCTCTAGAGTCTAACTTCTTGAGATCTTTGTATATTTTGAATATTAGCCTTCTGTTGGATGTAGGGTTGGGAAGATCTTTTCTCAATTTGTTGAATGCCATTTTGTCCTCTTGACAGTGTCCTTTGCCTTCAGAAACTGTAATTTTATGAGATTTCATTTGTCAATTCTTGATCTTAGAGCATAAGCTATTGGTGTTCTGTTCAGGAAATTTTCCCCTGTGCCCATGTGCTCGAAGATCTTCCCCACTTCCTTTTCTATTAGTTTCAATATGTCTTGTTTTATGTGGAGGTCCTTGATCCATTTGGACTTGAGCATTGTACAAGGAGATCAGAATGGAATGATTTGCATTTTTCTGCATGTTGACCAACAGTTGTACCAGCACCATTTCTATTATTGCTTTGTGATTTAATTTTGTCTGCTAAAAAATAGGTTTTGACCTACATGTGGTGTTGCACACATGAAATTCAAGGACTTGAGAAGCTGAGGATGGAGAATAATGGTTCAAAACCAACCTGGGCTACACAGAAAGTTTTAAGATTGCCAGTGGTGGTGGTTTGAATATGATTGACCCATAGCTATTGGCACCATTAGGAGGCCGTTGCTGGAGAAAGTGGGGGTGAGCTTTGAAAATCTCCTCCTAATCTTGCTCCCATTGTGGAAGAGAGCTTCCTGCCCGAGAATGCCAGCCGCCTTCTGACTTCATTTAGATCAAGATATAGGATGCCTGGTTCCTTCTCCAGCACCATGTCTGTTTGCATGTTGCCATGATTCCTGCTATGATGATAGTGAACCAGAACTATAGATCTGTAATCCAGCCCCAATTGCATGTTTGCCTTTATAACAGTTGCCTTGGTGATGGTGTCTCTTCATAACAATGGAAATCTCAACTAAGACACCGACGAGCTACACAGCAACTCTATGCATAAAAAACCTTTTGCAGTATGACAGCAGAGTAGACTCGCCTCTGTTTGTACCAGGAAATAAGTCAGATTATCAAAGACTGTATTCTGAAGACAGAAGAGTAGGATGACATCAGAAGTAACGGAGAAAGTGATAGGGAAGCTAGGATGCATGGAGAGACAGAAGCACCAGTTAATTCAAGAAGTGTTGCTGGAGAGATATTGGCAGTCTTATCCACAGGCAAGGCAGAATTCTTTCAAGCCTTAAATCTAGTCTGATTTTTAGTAAATAAAAGTAGTATATGCTATATATATGTTTTGATTAGGCATATCAGCAGTGGAAACAAGGTACATTTTTATCGCTCCTCATATCTCAGAGGAAATTTTCTGTACATCATCTCAAAAGAAACCTTTCCTTGCCCTATTTCTTTATTATGTTCAATTACTTTTGTGAGTAAAATAACAAAGGATTAAAAGGTTCATTTTACTTCTCACAGTGATCAGTGATTGCCAAGAGGATACAAATAAGCAAATGAACCAAGTAAGAAAATTGATTCAAGAGTTGAAGAATAATGTCAGCAATGTAACCCTGAAAGTCAGCAACATGACTGAGCTTAGCAAGAAAACTGAGCAAACAAAGAGTAATGGAACACGTGCTGGATTAAAGAAGAGACTATTAGGAAGATGAAGGATGAGAAGTGGTGCTAGGAGGTAAGGGGAGCATAGTAGAGGTAAGGAATGACTAATAACTGTAAAATGGCATAAATTTATAAAATGTTATGATGAAATGCATTTATCTATATAATAAATATCTGTATGTTAAACAGTTTTCAATGTAAACATTATCAAAAACACACTAATATTGTACTATCACTAATTTTCACATGCAATACATTGCTAGTAACAGTACTCATCAAGTTGTCTAAGACTTCATTAACTTAAGCTTCCTAAATGAGTCTTTTACTGTCACTCATATCACTTGAATGCTACCCTCTGCCTCTGTGCTTTCCTTTCTACTTCCTTGAATCCAATCCTTTAAAAAATATAACTAAAAAACATGTTCAGTATTTGTTTTTTCTGCTTCTGATTCAATATGCTTAGTATAGTTCCTCCAGAATTGTCTATATAGTCATGAGAAGGAAATTTTTCTTGTTGTTTAAGGAAAAATAATATACTCTGTGTGCATATATTGTCTTTATTTCTTTTACCTGTTTACTGACACAAGTTAACAGCATAGCTAGATATTGTGAATAATGTTGCAGAAGACAAGAAAATCATGTCTATTTCTTTAAAAAAAGATGAAGACAAAGATGAAGAGGAGGGGAGGGACTATTTCATTCTCATTAAGTAAAAAAAAATGTTCTCTCACCACTCAAACAGAAGACATGTCTTCATGATGCATTTGATGGGTGGTATTGGGAAGAGGCTTTGCGATGCTAATAATGGGTGATAGAGATGGACACTTAAAAAATATGTAAAAGCACCATTCCCAACACACAGTTTACATGGGGATAGTGTTCCTTTAGTAAAACAAAAAAGATAATGAATTTATTGGTCATTGTATAGCTATGAGTGAATGCATATGTGTCTTATTATTTTAGGACTTTGAATACATGGTAAAACAAAACACCCTGCCAGATACCTATAAACAAACAAAGCCATAAACCTTTATTTACTAAGGTGTACTACTGTGTGCATGACATGATAAGAAAATGGTGGCAAAAAGCTTGTGGAAGTAATTAACTGGTAATCAATTTAACTTAAAGCCTATTTCATGAGATGTAATCCATACATGATACTGCATCAGTGATCAAGAATCTGACACTAGATAGCCAAGTGGCTTGGGGGAAAACCAATAATAGTAGTATTAAAGACACACACACAAACACACACAGAAAGAGAGAGAGAGAAATGACTAATAATGATATTCTGCTATACTCATAGAGAAGTGCTTTTCTCAGTCATGATTAGAGAAGCTTCCTCCTGAAATAGACAGGAACAAATATAAAGACGCATAGCCAGACATTACACAGATAAGGAGACCTTAGAACACTCAGCTCTAAATAGAATGTCTTCATCAAATCCCTCTCCGCAAAGGTCAGGGAACCTTATTAAAAAGGAGTCAGAAAGAATGTAAGAGCCAAAGGGAATGGAAGACAACAAGAAAGCAAGATCCTCTGAATCAAGATGATTAAAGCTCCTCAAATGAACTCACAGAAATTTAAGCAGCAGATACAGGGCCTGCATGGGTCTGATAAGGTCTTCTACACTTATATTATGGCTTCCAACTTAGTGTCTTATGGGATTACTGAGTGTGCAAGTGAGTGGATTGTCATGCCTTTTCTTGAGCTCTATTTATTCTCTTGGTTGTTCAACTTTCATTTGATTTTTTTATTGTATTTATTTTGTTATAGTCTTTTTTTAAAATGAACAAATGAATACCCAGATACTAGGGTAAAGGTTAACAACTGAACTGTCATATATATATATATATATATATATATATATATATATATATATATATATATATATACTGAAAGAGGGGCCAACATCTTCACTCCCAGATGGACAGGACAGGCAGCTCCAGGTACAGAGATATCCCGAGTTTAACATCACTTGGGACACAAACCTCTAGGATTCTACCTGTGCCCAAGTCCTGGGCAGCTTTTCAGTTCATCCATGTGCCAACCTGTTGCAGGTTATTTGCTCTGCAGAGTAATCGGCACTTGGAGGGGCTCTCCGCCACCATCTTCGCTCCTAGTGGCACAGGAAAGGCAGCTCCAGGTACACAGATATCCTGAGTTTAACATCACTTGGGACACAGACCACCAGGTTTCTGCCTGTGCCCAAGACCTGGGCAGCTCTGCAGTTTGTCAGTGTGCCAGCCTGTCGTGGGTTGTTTGCCCTGCAGAGTAATCAGCATTTAGAGGGGCTCTCTGCCACCATTTTCATTCCCAGTCGGACATGATAGGCAGCTCCAGGTACACAAGACATAACCCTAGGTATAACATTGCTTGAGGCAAGGCACAGAAGGGCTCCAACAGCACCCAAGAGTAGGACAGTCCATCAGCAATCTGTGCAAGGGGAAACCCAGTCATCTAGAGGAACAGAAATACCCTTACAGGCTTACAGGAGGTTCAATCACCAGACAGTGACAACAGGAACAACTAACACCAGAGATAACCAGATGGCAAAAGGCAAACATAGGAACATTACTAACAGAAATCAAGGCAATATGGCAGAATCCAAATCCAATTCTCAGACAACAGAAAGTCCTAGGAAAGTCAACACACCAGGAAAACAAGATTTGGATTTGAAATCACTAGTGATGACGCTGTTAGAGGAACACAAGAAGGGCATAAATAAATCTCTTAAAGAAATACCAGAGAAAATGGATCAAAAGGTAGAAGCCCTTACAAAGGAAACACAAAATTCATTTAAATAAATTCAGGAGAATATGGGTCAACAGATAGAAGCCAATAAAGAGGAAATGCAAAAATCACTTAAAGAAATACAGGAGAATTTGGGTCAACAGGCAGAAGCCATGAAAGAGAAAACACAAAAATCTCTTGAATAATTATGGGAAAACACAAACAAACAAGTGAAAGAACTGAGCAAAACCATCCAGGATCTAAAAACAGAAGTAGAAACAACTAAGAAATGACAAAGGGAGACAACTTTGGAGATAGAAAACCTTGGGAAGAAATCAGGGGCCATAGATGCAAATATCAACAACAGAATACAAAGGCTAGAAGAATCTCAGATGCTGAAGATACCATAGAAAACATTGACTCAAGAGTCAAAGAAAATGCAAAATGTAAAAAGCTTGCAACCCAAAACATCCAGGAAATCCAGGACACAATGAGAACACCAAACCTAAGGATTATAGCTATAGATGAGAGTGAAGATTTACAACATAAAGGGCCAGCAAATATCTTCAACAAAATTATGGAAGAAAACTTCCCTGACCTAAAGAGAGAGATACCCATGAACTTAAAAGAAGAATACAGAACTCCAAACAGACTGGACCACAACAGAAATACCTCCCATCACATAATGATCAAAACATCAAATATACTAAACAAAGAAAGAATATTAAAGGCAGTAATAGAAAAAGTCCAGGTAACATATAAATGAAGACCTATCAGAATCACATCAGACTTCTCACCAGAGACCATGAAAGCTAGAAGAACCTGAGCAGATCTCATTCAGACTTTAAGAGAACAAAAATGCCAGCCAAGACTACTATACCCAGCAAAACTCCCAATCACCATAGATGGAGTAACCAAGATGTTCCATGATAAAACCAAATTTACACAGTATCTTTCCACAAACCCATTCCTACAAAGGATAATAGGTGGAAAATGCCAATATAAGGGGGGAAACTACACCCTGGAAAAAGCAAGATAGTAACCTTCTTTCATCAAACCCAAAAGAAGATAACCACTTGAACTTAAAAATAACATGAAAAATAACAGGAAGCAATAATCACTATTCCTTAATATCTCTTAACATCAATGGACATAATTCCCTGATAAAAAGACAAAGACTAACAGACTGGATACATAAACAAGACCCTACATTTTGATGCATACAGGAAACACACCTCAGTGTCAAAGACAAACACTACCTCAGACTAAAAGGCTTGAAAACAATATTACAAGCAAATAGTATCAGGAAACAAGTCAGAGTAGCCATTCTAATATCAGATAAAATTTACTTTCAACCTAAAGTCATCAAAAGGAACACAGAAGGACATTTCTTACTGGTCAAAGGAAAAAGCCACCAAGAAGAACTCTCAATTCTGTACATCTGTTCTCCAAATGCAAGGGTACCCTCATTCATAAAAGAAACTTTACTAAAGCTCAAAGCACACATTACAACTAACACAATAATTGTGGGTGGCTTCAACAATCCACTCTCCTCAATGGACCGATCAGGAAAACAGAAATTAAACAAGGACACAGTGAAACTAATTGAAGCTTTGGACCAATTAGATTTAACAGATATATAGAAAGAGAACATTTCATCCTAAAGCAAAAGAATATAACTTTTACTCAGCACCTCATGGTACCTTCTCCAAAATCGATGATATAATTGGTCACAAGACAGACGTCAACAGATATAAGAAGATCAAACTAATCCCATGACTCTTATCAGATCACTATGAAGGAAAAGTGGTCTTGAATAGCAACAAAAACAACAGAGAGCCCACACACACAAGGAAGCTGAACAATGCTCTGCTCAATGATACCTTGGTCAAGGAAGAAATAAAGAAAGAAATCAAAGACTTTTTAGAATTCCATGAAAATGAAGGCACATCATGCCCAAATTCATGGGACACAATGAAAGCAATGCTAAGAGGAAAACTCATAGGCCTGAGTGCCTCCAAAAAGAAAATGGAGAGAGCATACACTAGCAGCTTAACTGCACACCTTAAAGCCCTGGAACAAAAAGAAGTTAATTCAACCAAGAGGAGTAAGAAGACAGGAAATCAACAAACTCAGGGCTGAAATCAATCAAGTAGAAACAAAGAGAATGATACAAAAAAATGAACAAAACCGGGAGCTGGTTCTTTGAGAAAATCAACAAGATAGATAAACCAGACTAATCAGAGGGCACGGAGACAGTATCCAAATTGAGAAAATTATAAATGAAAAGGGAGATATAACAGCAGAAACTGAGGAAATTCAAAAATTCATCAAACACTACTACAAAAACATATACTCAAAACAACTGGAGAATTTGGAGGAAATGGACAATTTCCTAGACAGATACTAAATACCAAAATTAAATCAGGATCAAATAGAGCATCTAAACAGTCCCATAACCCCTAAAGAAATAGAAGTGGTCATTGAAAGTCTTCCAACCAAAAAAATCACAGGACCAGATGGTTTTAGTGCAGAATTCTATTAGATCTTCAAAGAAGACCTAACAACAATACTCTTGAAACTATTCCACAATATAGAAACAGAAAGAATACTATCTAACTTGTTCTATGAAGCCACCATTATGCTGATACCAAAATCACACAAAGATCCAACAAAGAATGAGAACTTCAGACAAATTTCCCTAATGAATATGGATACAAAATTACTCAATAAAATTCTTGCCATCAAATCCAAGAACACATCAAAGCAATCATTCACCATGATCAAGTAGGCTTCATCCCAGGGATGCAGGGAAATCCATCAATGCAATCCACTATATAAACAAACTCAAAGAGAAAACCAAATGGTGATTTCATTAGATGCTTAAAAAACATTTGACAAAATTCAGCATCCTTTCATGCTAAAAGTCTTGGAAAGTACAAGAATTCAAGGCCCATACCTAAACAGAGTAAAAGCAATATACAGCAAACAAGTAGCCAACATCAAACTAAATGGAAAAAAGCTTGAAGCAATCCCACTAAAATCAGGGACTAGACAAGGCTGCCCCTATCTCCATATCTTTTCAATATAGTACATGAAGTTCTAGCTAGAGCCATTAGACAACATAAGGTGTTCAAATAGATACAAGTTGGAAAGGAAGAAGTTAAAATATCCCTATTTGAAGATGACATGATAGTATACTTAAGTAACCCAAAAAACTTCACCAGAGAACTCCTACAGCTTATAAACAACTACAGCAAAGTGGGTGGTTATAAAAATAAACTCAAGCAAATCATTAGCCTTCCTATACTCAAAGGATAAGCAGGCTGAGAAAGAAATTAGAGAAACAGCACCATTCACAATAGCCACAAACAATATAAAGTATCTTGGTCAGACTCTAACCAACAAGTGAAAGATCTATATGACAAGAACTTCAGGTCTCTGAAGAAGGAAATTGATGAAGACCTCAGAAAATATAAAAATCTTCCATGCTCCTGGATTGGCAGAATTAATATAGTAAAAATGGCCATTTTCCCAAAAGCAATATACAGATTCAATGCAATTCCCATCAAAATCCCAACTCAGTTTTTAATAGAGTTAGGAAGAGAAATTCTCAAATTCATCTGGAATAACAAAAAACCCAGGATAGCTAAAACTATTCTCAACAGTAAAAGAACTTCTGAGGGAATCAGTATCCCTGACCTCAAGCAATACTAGAGAGCAATAGTGTTTAAAAACTGCATGGTATTGGTATAGTGACAGGCAGGTGGATCAATGGAATACTATTGAACACCCAGAAATGATCCCATGCACCTATATTCACTTGATCTTCGACAAAGGAGCTAAAACCACCCAGTGGAAAAAAAGATAGCCTTTTAAACAAATGGTGCTGGCTCAACTGGAGGTCAGCATGCAGAAGAATGCAAATCAATTCATTCTTATCTCCTTATACTAAGCTCAACTCCAGATGGATGAAGGACCTCCACATAAAACCTGACACACTTAAACTATTAGAAAAGAAACTGGGGAGTGCTGGAGAGATGGCTCAGTGGTTAAGAGCACTGACTGCTCTTTCAAAGGTCCTGAGTTCAAATCCCAGCAACCACATGGTGGCTCACAACCATCCTTAATGAGATCTGATGACCCCTTCTGGGGTGTCTGAAGACAGCTACAGTGTACTTACATATAATAAATAAATAAATCTTTAAAAAAAAAAGAAAAGAACCTGGGGAAGACCCTTGAGGACATGGGAACAGAGGAAAATTCCTGAACAGAACACCAATAGCTTATGTTCTAAGATCAAGAATTGACAAATGGGACTTCATAAAATTACAAAGTTTCTGCAAGTCAAAGGACACTGTCAAAAGGACAAAACAGCAACCAACAAATTGGGAAAGGATCTTCACCAACCCTATATCCGATAGAATGTAATATCCAATACTAATATCCCATATATACAAAGAACTCAAGAAGTTAGACCCCAGAGAACCAAATAACCCTATTAAAAAATGGGATACAGCTCTAAACAAAGAATTTTCACCTGAAGAAATGCTCAACATTATTACTCATTAGGGAAATGCAAATCAAAACAACCCTGAGATTTCACCTCACACTAGTCAGAATGGCTAAGGTTAAAATCTCAGGAGACAGCAGGTATTGGCAAGGATGTGGAGAAAGAGGAACACTCCTCCACTGCTGGTGGGATTGCAAGATGGTACAACCACTATGTCTGGTGTTTCCTCTGAAAACTGGACATGACACTTCCGGAGGACCCTGCTATACCTCTCCTGGGCATATACCCAGAGGATTCCCCAGCATACAACAAGGAATCATGCTCCACTATGTTCATAGCAGCCTTATCTATAATAGCCAGAAGCTGGAAAGAACCCAGATGTCACTCAGTGGAGGAATGTATACAGAAAATGTGGTATATTTACACAATAGAATACTACTCTGCAATTAAAAACAATGAATTCATGAAATTTTTAGGCAAATAGTTGGAACTGGAAAATATCATCCTAAGTGAGGTAACCCAATCACAGAAGAATACACATGGAATACAATCACTGATAAGTGGATATTAATTAGCCCAGAAGCTCTGAATACCCAAGAGACAATTAGCATATCAAATGACTCCCATGAAGAAGTAAGGAGAGGGCTCTGACCCTGGAAAGGCTTGATCCAGGATTATAGGGGAGTACCATGAGAGAGAAAAAGGAGAGAGGTGATTGGAGAATGGGTGGAGAGAAGAGGGCTTTGGGACATATGGGGACAGGGGAGAACCAGGAAAGGGGAAAGCATTTGGAATGTAAGCAAAGAATTTAAAAATTAGTAAAAAAAAAAAAAAAAAAAAAAAGAAAAGAAAAGAAAAAAGAAAAAAGAAAAAAAGAAAGAAGGAAGGAAAGAAAAGAAAAGAAAAAAGAAAAAAAGGCAAAAGTTAAAATTTTAAAAAAATAAATAAATAAATAAGTAAATAAAAACAAATTAAAAAAAAAGGAATCATGAGCCTTCAATCAGACTGCAAACTGCAGTCAACGGTACACTGGCAGATGCTAACCATAATTCTAAAGTTTCTCTTGTAATATTAGAGCATAACTACCACTTTGGAAAGCAAAACCCAATTTTAAACAATCTATTTATTTTCTTTAAAATCAATAGCAAAAGCAGTACTTTTACATTGCAAAGTTTGTCTGCCAGTTCTTATGTTTGAATGTATGACTGTGTAACTTATAATACCTCATTAAAGAGACATTGTTTTAAATCTTATCCTTTATAAGACTAATTTCTAGGATAAGAATTACCTAAAATATTATGTCAATTTAGAAGTATCTTTAGAGGCCTGCTTTTTTCTGGATTGGGTCATATCACATGTTGTTGTTTAAGATGACTCCTTTAAACTAACTTTTTAAGATGACAGTTTTAAACTAACTTTTGTGTTACCAATGTCATAATTTTTAATCATGTCCAATAACTTATAAGCCAATACTCTATAGTCAAGACATGCAAAACATATTTATACTTTTAAGACCAATAAGAAACAAAAATGAAGTGACTAATTTATTTTATAAATTTAAACAAAACATTTTTTTTTCTTTTGCTAGCTGTAATTTCAAGAGAAAAAGTACTTTGGACCAAATAATCAAAATTGCAGAGATTTTTCTAGGAGAAATAACCATCAGCCTACTTGTCCTAGAACTTGAGAAGCTACTGGCCCTTTTAAACACAGTTTTTTCTCCAGCTGTGCTTGACTAAGAGTGCGAGACAGCTTAAATCAGCCTCTGCTGTGTAAACTGAGACTGGATTAAGAGATGGACTGCCAGCAAATAAAGCTTTTACCATTTTTTCTTTTAAACATGAAACAAAACACAACAGTTATTCAAGCAATGGAACAAAGATAGACACAGATTTACATATGGGCAAATTGGTGCCCCAAAGACAATACATAGAGAGGGAAGAGCACTTGTTGTCACCAGTACTAAGAATATCTCCAATAGGGTCCATAGAGGAAAAAGGACATCTCCAGATTTCCCCTTTTCCCTATGAGAGTTTTGAAATCCATCTTCCTTCTCTCTCTTTCTCTCTAATGTTTCTAAACTCTGGGTTTTGTTGTTGTTGTTTCTTTTTTACTCTTTTTATTTTATTTTATTTTATTTATTTTATTTTATGTCCTATTCCTCTAGCCTGCCAAAGTTTTAGACTGTGGACAATTTGCCTAATAAAATTCACCATCCCAATTCACTGTCACACCCTAGCTGATCTCAGCATTGGGCCTACACTGATTTATCCCTTTTGCACCCCCGTAACAGCAGCCTTCAAAAGATGACATTTATAGCGCTAAATTAATGATGTATGTTGCTTACCGTGCCAGATACATAACTGCTTTTGTTCCTGTGGCGCTCCACCCAAGACAGCGTCCCTCAGTTGGTCTCTCCTTTTCCAAGTCCCTGTTCAGGTGCCAATCTATAACCGGCTGTGGCTAAGGGAACCAAGGTCACCTGGAAGGAAAGCTGGGGATGAAATAGAACAGGCCTGGGAAAGAGAATAAGGAGCAAAGACAAAAGGTTTTCTGATCAAGGCTCAAAGTTTAATGGGGGGCTGTGAATGTAAAGGTGTGTGGGGGGGAGCTTCCTCCAAAGCTGGAAACTTGTCTGCAAAACCAGTTTGGTTGCTCAGCAGGCGGCTAGCCCCTCTCAGGAAACTGCAGGTCCTTGAAGAACAGTGAGTGCTCCACCCTGGCTGAAAAGTACTGGATTGCATCAAGGTCTGAAATTCCTGCTCAAAGGCTTGGGGGAGGACACATTTATTTTTCAATTTGAAAAAACGTGTGTGTGTATGCATGTCTCTATTTGTGTATAAACACAGGAATTTAGGCACCTTGTGTAGAGTCCAGAAAGGCTGTCAGATGTCCTGGAGTTGGAGTTGCGTCTCGTTGCAACCTGTATAACTTGGGTGCTAAGAAACAACCTTGGGTCCTCTGAAAGAGTAGTACATGTTCTTTACATCCGTGCTACTCTCCATCTCTGACATACATTTTTAAATGGTGATAAATTCTATATAGAAAAATAATACAAGGGAATAGTAGTTTGCATTTTAAAGAGGAAGGCTAAAGAAGGCCTGTCTTAGAGTGGCATCAAATTAAAGTCCAGAAGGAGATGAAGGAAGAGATGATGAGTCTTCTTAGCAAATAGAATTAAAATGGAAGGACAGAAAGGGCATACTACTGTGCTAAGTGTGACAGAAAGGACTTCAAGATATAGTAAGTGTGACAGAAAAGATACCATACAGTGGTAAGTGTGACAAAAAGCGCATCATACTGTGGTGTGACAAGGATGATGCCAAGATATACTGTGGTAAGTGTGACAGAGAGGACTTCAAGATATACTATAGTGTGATAGAAAGGACTTGAAGATATATTGTGGTGTGACAGAAACGGTATCACACTGTGCTAAATGTGACAGAGGACATCGTACTGTGCTAAGTGTGACAGAGGGCATCATACTGTGCTAAGTGTGACAGAGAGGACTTAAAGAAGAGTTTTAGGTTTTTGGAAAGAATCAATTTACTGTTCATTGAAATAGTTCAGAAATGAAATAGAGGAGAGTTTCTTGGGGTTGAGATCAGTGAGAGAAAGTAGAGGCTTGATATTCAGGTATATTGAACAGAATAAGCCTGGTAAATTCACAAACAGAACGAGGTGCTATCTATTTAATTGCTTCTATGAATCTGGAATTCATAGTTGTGGAGAAGGGAAGGAAGGACAGAGGATATATAGAGAGAGAGAACAGAGAGAGAGAAAGAGAGAGCAGAGAGAGAGAGAGAGAGAGCAGAGAGAGAGCGCACTGGAGTTGTCAACACCTTAAGAACATTTAGTACTTAAATCTCCAAGGTAATGGTAAAAAATGTACACAGAAAATAAAGGCTAAAGATCGGCAAGGTTGATATATAATCAGAGGAACAAATAACACAGATAAAAAGAAGATAGAAAGGAAATCAGTGAGTGAGATTCTAGCATATTAGAAAGACCACATAATGTTTTTAAAAATAATGAAATCACCAATAAAAAGTTATTATATAAAAAAAATGCACTGGAGAGGTTATAGACCCCAGAAGTTATCTAAACAAATATAACTATCTCACTTTTTATAATTTTTAAAATATTTTTATTAGATTTTTTCTTTATTTACATTTCAAATGTTATCCCCTTTCCTGTTTTCCCCTCCAAAAGCACACTATTCTATGTCCCGGTCCCCATACACACCAAACCCACCAACTCCCACTTCGCTGTCCTGGCATTCCCCTGTACTGGTGTAGCCTGAATTCTCAGGATCGAGGGCCTCCCCTCCTTTTGATGACCAACAAGGTCATCCTCTGCTTGAGCTTCATTTGGTAATTGAATTGTATCTTAAGTATTCCAAGATTCTGGTCTAATATCCACTTCTCATTGAGTGCATAACATGTATGTTCTTTTGTGATTGGGTTACCTTGCTCAGGATGATATTTTCTAGATCCATCCATTTGCCTAAGAATTTCATGAATTCATTGTTTTGAATAGCTGAGTAATATTCCATTGTGTAAATATACCACATTTTCTGTATCCATTGCTCTGTTGAGGGACATCTGGGTTCTTTCCACCTTCTGGCTATTATAAATAAGGCTGCTATGAACGTAGTGGGGTATGCATTTTATTACATGTTGTATAATATTCTGGGTATATTCCCAGGAGTGGTGTAGCTAGGTACTCTGGTAGTACAATGTCCAATTTCATGAGGAAATGGCAAACTGATTTCCAGACTGGTTGTACCAGTATGCAATACCACCAGCAGTAGAGGAGTGTTCCTTTTTTCTACACATCATTGTAAGCATCTCCTGTCACCTGAGTTTGATCTCAGCCATTCTGACTGGTATGAGGCGGAATCTGTGTTGTTTTCATTTGCATTTCCCTGATGACAAAGGATGTTGAACATTTCTTTAGATGCTTTTAAGCCATTCGATATTCCTCTGTTGAAAATTCTTTGTTTAGCTCTGTACCCCATTTTTAATGGGGTTATTTGGTTCTCTAGAGTCTAACTTCTTGAGTTCTTTGTATAGATTGGATATTAACCCACTGTCAGATATAGGGTTGGTAAAGATGTTTTCCTAATTTGTTGGTTGTTGTCTTGTTCTGTTCAGGGAATTTTCCCGTGTCCATGTCCTCAAGCCTATTCCTCACTTTCTTTTCTATTAGTTTCAGGGTATCTGGTTTTATTTGGAGGTCCTTGATTCACTTGGACATGAGCTTTGTGCATGGAGATAAGAATGGATTGGATTTGCATTCTTCTGCATGCTGACCCACAGTTGTACCAACACCATTTGTTGAAAAGGCTATCTTTTTCCACTGGATGGTTTGAGCTCCATTGTCAAAGATCAAGTGACCATAAGTGTGTGGGCTCATTTCTGGGTCTTCAATTCTAATCTGTTCATCTACCTCCCTGTCACTGTACCAATGCCATGCAGTTTTTATCACTATTGCTCTACAGTATAGCTTGAGGTCCAGGATGCTGATTTCCCAAAAGTTCTTTTATTGTTGAGAATAGATTAAGCTATCATGGGTTTTTTGTTATTCCAGATGAATTTGAGAATTCCTCTTTCTAACTCTATGAGGAACTCAGTTGGTATTTTGATGGGGATTGCATTGAATCTGTATATTGCTTTTGGCAAGATGGCCATTTTTACTGTATTAATCCTGCCAATCCATGAGCATGGGAGATCTTTCCATCTTCTGAGATCATCTTCGAGATTTCTTTCTTCAGAGACTTGAAGTCCTTGTCATAAAGATCTTTCACTTGTTTGGTTTGAGTCACACCAAGATACTTTATATTGTTTGTGACTATTGTGAAGGGTGTAATTTCCCTAATTTCTTTCTCAACCTGTTTATCCTTTGAGTATAGGAAAACTATTGATTTGTTTCAGTTAATTTTATATCCAGCCACTTTGCTGAAGTAGTTTATCAGCAGAAGGATTTCTCTGATGGAGTTTGGGGGGGTCACATACATATACTATCATATCATCTTCAAATAGTGATAGTTTGACTTCTTTTCCAGTTTGCATCCCTTTGACCTCATTTTGTTGTCTGATTGCTCTAGCTAGAACTTCAAGTACTTTATTGAACAGACATGGAGCGAGAGAGCAGCCTTGTCTACTCCATGATTTTAATGGGATTGCTTCACATTTCTCTCCACTTAGTTTGATGTTGGCTTCTGGTTTGCTGTATATTGCTTTTACTATATTTAGGTATGGACCTTGATTTCCTGATTGTTCCAAGACTTTTAACATGAAGAGACTCTGCATTTTTTCAATGTTTTTTCAGCATTTAATGAAATGAACATGTAGGTTTTTTTCCTTTGAGTTTGTTTATGTAGTGGATTACATTGATGGATTTCTACATATTGAATGATTCCTGCATCCCTGGGATGAAGCCTATTTTATCGTGGTAAATGATCGTTTTGATGTGTTCTTGGATTCGGTTGGCAAGAGTTTTATTGAATATTTTTGCATGCATTTTCATAAGGAAAATTGGTCTGAAGCTCCCTTTCTTTGTTGGATCTTTGTGTGGTTTTGGAATCAGTGTAATTGTGGCTTTATAGAATGAGTTGGGTAGTGTTCTTTCCATTTCTATTTTGTGGAATAGTTGGAAGAGTATTGGTATTAAATCTTCTTTGAAGATCTGAATTATGCACTAACATCTCCTGCTCCCATGCTGTTTTCAATGACTACTTCTATTTCTTTAGGAGTTATGGGATGTTTAGATGGTTTATCTGATCTTGATTTAATTTTGGTGTTTAGTATCTGTCTAGAAAAAGCATCAATTTCATCCAGATTTTCCAATTGTGTTGAGTATAGACTTTTGTAGAAGGATCTGATGATTTTTGAGTTACCTCAGTTTCTTTTGTTATATCTCCCTTTTCATTTCTGATTTTGTTAATTTGGATACTGTCTCTGTGCCCTCTGGTTAGCCTTGCTAAGGGTTTATCTTTCTTGTTGATTTTCTCAAAGAACAAACTCCTGGTTTTGTTGATTCTTTGTATAGTTATTTTTGTTTCTACTTGGTTGAGCCCTGAGTTTGATTATTTCCTGCTGTCTACTCCTCTTGGATGTATTAGCTTCTTTTTGTTCTAGAGCTTTACATGTGCTGTTAAGCTGCTAGTGTATGCTCTCTCCAGGTTCTTTTTGGAGGCACTCAGAGCTATGAGTTTTCCTGTTAGCACAGCTTTCATTATGTCTCATGAGTTTGGGTATGTTTGCCTTCCTTTTCACTAAATTCTAAAAAGTCTTTGATTTCTTTCCTTATTTCTTCTTTGACCAAGTCATCATTGAGTAGAGCATTTTTCAGCTTCCATGTGTATGTGGGCTTTCTGTTCTTTTTCTTGTTACTGAAGACCAGCCTTAATCTTTGTGTCCTGATAGGAGGCATAGGATTATTTCAGTCTTCTTGTGTCTGCTGAGGTCTGCTTTGTGACCAATTATATGGTCAGTTTTGGAGAAGGTAGGATAAGGTGCTGAGAAGAAGGCATATTCTTTTGATTTAGGATGAAATGTTCTACAAATATCTGTTAAGTTAATTTGGTCTAAATCTTCTGTTATTTTCACTCTGTCTCTGCTTAGTTTGTATTTCCCTGATCTGGCCATTGAGGAGAGTGGGTTGTTGAAGTCACCCACAATTATTGTATGAGGTACAATATGTGCTTTGAGCTTTAGTAAAGTTTCTTTTATGAGTGTGAGTTCCCTTGCATTTGGAGCATGTATGTTCAGAATTGATAGTTCTTTTTGGTAGATTTTTTTTCTTTCATGAGTAGGATTGTCCTTCTGTGTCTGTTTTGATGACTTTTGGTTGAAAGTCAATTTTATCTTGTATTAGAAAGGCTACTGTAGCTTGTTTCCTGGGAAATTTTGCTTTCCCAGAAATTCTTTTCCTGCCCTTTACTCCGAAGTAGTGTTTTTCTTTGACACTGAGGTGCATTTCTTAATTCACCTGATTCTGGGTCTTGTTTACATATCTAATTTGTTAGTCTGTGTCTTTTTATTGGAGAATTGAGTCCACTGATGTAAAGAGATATTAAGAAATAGTGATTTTGCTCCCTGTTATTTTTCATGTTATTTTTATGTTTTTGGTTATCTTCTTTTGGGTTTGTTGAAAGAAGATTACTTTCTTGCCTTTTCGAAGGTATAGTTTCCCTCCTTGTGTTGGTGTTTTCAATCTATTATCCTTTGTAGGGCTGGATTTTTGGAAAGACATTGTGTAAATTTGGTTTTGTCAAGCAATATCTTGGTTTCTCCATCTATGGTAATTGAGAGTCTTTCTGGGTATACTAGTCTGGACTGCCATTTGTGTTCTCTTAGGGTCTTTATGAGATCTGTCCAGGATCTTCTAGATTTCATAGTCTCCAGTGAGAAATCTGGTATAATTCTGATAAGTATGCCTTTATTTGTTACATGACCTTTTTCCCTTACTGCTTTTAATATTCTTTCTTTGTTTAGTGCATTTGCTGTTTTGATTATTACGTTCCAGGAGGAATTACTTTTCTGGTCCAAATCTATTCGGAGTTCTGTAGGCTTCTTAAATGTTCATGGGCATTTCTTTTTTTAGGTTAGGGAAGTTTTCTTCTATAAGTTTGTTGTAGGTATTGACTGGCCCTTCTTTGCTCTCTTCTCTACCTATAATCCTTAGGTTTAGTCTTCTCATTGTGTTCTGGATTTCCTGGATGTTTGGGGTTAGAAGCTTTTTGCATTTTGTATTTTCTTTGACTGTTGTGTCAATGTTTTCTGTGGTATCTTCTGTGCCTGAAATTCTCTCTTCTATCTCTTGTATTCTGTTGTTGATGCTTGCATCTATGATTCCTGATTTCTTTCCTAGGTTTTCTATGTCCAGAGTTGTCTCCCTTTGTGATTTCTTTATTATTTCTACTTCCACTTTTAGATCCTGGATGGTTTTGTTCAGTTTCTTCACTTGTTTGTATTTTCCTGTAATTCTTTAGGGTATGTTTGTGTTTCCTCTTTAAGGGCTTCTACCTGTTTACCCGTTCTGTGTTTGGTTAAGGGAGTTATTTATGTCCTTCTTGAAGTCCTCTATCAGCATTATGAGGATGTAATTTTAAATCCAAATCTTGCTTTTCTTGTATGTTGGGGTATCCAGGACTTGCTGTTGTGGGAAAACTGGATTCGGATGCTGCCATGTTGCCTTGGCTTCTGTTGGTAATGTTCTTATGCTTGCCTTTTGCCATGTGGTTGTGTCTGGTGTTAGCTGGTCTTCCTGTCTCTCACTGTGGCTTATCTGTCCTGCAAGCCTGTGTATCAGTACTTCTGGGAGACCAGTTCTCTCTGTGTATGCAGGTATGTAGGCAGTCCTGGGAGACCACCTCCCCTTGTGATAATACTTGTGTATGTAGCTCTGTGGCCCTGGATCAGCTCTGGGCACATAGGGAAATCAGAAGACTCCTGTCCCCTGCTGCCCCTGGGTTCTTGTGTTCTGAGGGTTTGGGCCAGTTGCTCTGAGTAGCAAGGGTGGTCCTACCTGCACTCTCAGGCCTGTCCACACTTCTGGAATACTAGCTATTTCCATGCTCCATCTGGGTATGCAGCCCTGTCACTGAGGATGGTTTCCAGCAGCAGACAAAAACTAGAAGGCTCTCATCTATGTGTTCTGGGCACTTGGGTACCTCTGAGCCATAGGGGTGGCCCTACCTGCACTCTCAGGCCTCTCTGGACTCCTGGGAGGCTAGCTATCTCCATGTGTCACCTGGGTATGTAGTTCTATGGCCCAGCATGATCTCCAGCAGCTGACAGAAACTGGAAGGCTCATGCCACAGTGTCCTGGTGGGCTATTTTATTAATTCTTCAATTTTTTACAGTGTAGTCTTTTTCCCCCTTCCAGTCTGCCCTCTGACTGTTCCATATCCCATCCCTCCTCCCCCATCTCCAAGAGGATGCCCCCATCCCCCTACACCCCAGCCCATTAGACCTTCCTACTCCTTGGGGCCTCAAGACTCTAGATGGTTAGGTGTATCTTCTTTCACTAGGGCCAGACCAGGCAGTCCTCTGCTGTATATATGTTGGGGGCCTCATATCAGCTGGTGTATGCTGCCTGGTTGGTGGTTCAGTGTCTGAGAAATCTCAGGGATCTAGGTTAGTTGAGACTTCTGGTCTTCCTAAAGGGCTGCCATCCTCCTCAGGTTCTTCCAGCTTTTCCCTAATTCAACCACAGGGGTCCCCATGGTGTGAGTATCTGCATGTGACTTTTTCAGATTCTTGTTGGGCCTCTCTGAGAGTAGTCATGGTGGGCTCCTGTCTTTAAGCATGTTGTACGTGCATCATTGTCATTTTAAAAATAAGATGTCACACACTGGTTTTGGCAATTGAGATTTCAGGTTTAAAACATAAAACTTTGAGCCTTTGAATGAGTGATAAATCCATATTTTGAAATCTTCAAAATCAAATTATCATTATCATTATTGTTATTATTGTCATTATTATTGATTTTACATGTCAGATATTTTTTTAAATTTCAGGATCATACCACGGAAAGATGCAAAATTTGACCCAGAGACTTTCAAGCAAATTTTGAAAAGTGAAAGATTACTTACTTACTTCAAATAAATTCTTGAATTTAGAATGAATTTGTGTCCCTATAGTTTCTAGTATTAATTGTATAATTTTAGGTAGGAGAAGAAGCTGCTTTATTGCTGTATGTCAGTCCTGTATTTCAGTACCCTATATACTCTACAAATTAAATATATATGTGCAAATACATAAATATGTATATATGTATAAAACTTGAGATGAGAATCCATGTGCTTTAATGAAGGTAGATTATAAAGGAGACAAAAGCAAGTGAAATAACAGGTGTGTCAATCATCAGGCAGGAGCAGAAAAAACCTCCAAGCTCACTCTAGTGTTTGAGATAAAAGCTGGAGATACTTCTAGGTAAGCATGCTCAAACTGTATATGCTTGTCTCATGAAAGCGATCTTAAATCATCATTTATGTTACTTATTATTTTAATCATTATTTTAAGTTACTGTTATTTAAATCATCATTTTAAGTTACTGTTCTCACTCCTATGACAAAACACCAGACTAAAGAAACTAAAGGAGGGAAGGATTATCTTGGTTTACAGTTTAAGAGCACATTCTATCATGGCAGAGAAGGCTATGAAAGTGAGATTGGCTCAAGCTGTAGCTGCAAGAAAGTCAGCCATCGTGTCATATTGTATCTGTTACCAGGAAGCAAAGAGATGAATATTTTCTCCTCTTAAGTCAGTCTGAGTTCACACATCAAATATTTTCTCACTTACATTCAGAATGAGTGTTCCCTTCCTTTCTGCAAACACCACACAGATATGCCTAGCATATGCCACCTAAATAATTCTAAACCCTGTCATGATAAACTATTTCGGCAATAGAATATAATTTTATTCACTGGTTTTATATTGCTATAATATAAAACCAACAGACAATAAAAATTAAGATTTATCTATTTAAATTTTTACTTTTTTAAATGTGAAAACATTAAATTTTGGAGTAGCTTTTAAGAATCAAATTTAAGTACGTGATTTCTATCTAAAATTTATCAATGAAATTACTTGGACATAGGCATGTACCTTTAGTTCCAGTGATTTGGAAGCTGAATTATAGAATCAATTTAGTCCAGTAGTTTGAGGTCAGCATATGCAACATAGCATGACTGTGTCTCAAGAAAGAAATTATTTGGGGCTAGAGAGATGGCTCAGTGGCAAAGAGTATAAACTACCTTGCAAAGGATCCAGGTCTAGCTCCTATCACCTACATGATAGCTCATGACCAGATGTAACTCCAATTCCAGGAGATCCTAAGTCATCTGATCTCTATAGGCACCTTTGCACATTTAAAACATATAAACTCAAATAGGTACATGCACGTAAATAGAAATAAATCTTTCTACTTTTGGTGGAAATGCAGTCATTCCGGTATATCAGTATGAAAAATTCCCAAAATACTAAAAACAAATCTACCATATGATCTGACTCTACCACTGCTTGGCATATGACCAAAAGATTCCATATCCTACTGCACATATATTAGCTCAACAGTGTTCATTTCTGCTTTATTCACAGTAGACAGGAAATGAAAACAAATTAAATGTGACTCAACAGTGAAAGGATAATTTAATTATGGTTCATAGACATTATGGAATACTATTCAGCTGCAAAGAAAAATGAAATTCTTAGGTAAATGGGTTGAAGTAGAAAATATATTGAATGAGGTAACCCAGGCCCAGAAGGACAAACACTGCATGTTTGCTGTCATCTGTGGTTACTGTCTTCAAATCTGGGGTTACTATAAAACCAGGGAGAGTAAAAAAAGACAATGGGAAAGAACTCTAGAGAGGTCAATTGCAGAGTACAAGTGACATGAAGGAGAAAATGGGAGAAATGGGAGAGTTTTAACTGAGGACAAGAAGGGAGGCCCACGAAGGAAGCAAGAGAGGGATGAGAGACAAATAACAATGACACTATTTTAAAGTCTCACAAAATCATATTATTTTATATTTGACAAAGCCTACATATAATGCATATAAATATGTGTGAATGACAGAGAGACAGAGAGACAAAGATAGTGTGCATTAAATGCAGTTATGCCACTTGAATTGACAATGCTCTCCTCAGGAGCCATAAACCATCTAATAGCCCTTATACTAGGCATGAAAAGGCTGTTTTTGAACTGTTGGTCAGGGTTGTCCAAGACACTTCAAAAACAAATAAGTTATTTTTCTTCCTCCAGGTTGCTTTCAAGAGGTTAAAGATAACTCCTTATTGCTGAAGAGACCATGAACTTCAGGCACAGGACTTGGAATATTTGAGCTGGATTTGCCTTAGAAGTCTTCTCCCTAAAAACAAGCTATACAAGTTGTGCTATGCAAATTGCCAATAGAGAAAATTAATTCTACTCCATTTGTGATACCTACAAACCACAATAATGACAAGCATGGCAAGATATTCTTATATGTACAGTAGTGGCACTCAGTTCTTCCAGGTAAACTGCAACTCACAACTTGTTCCAAAGGGCCACTCAATAGAAAAGAAACAATACCTGGTGCTGGAAATAGAAGCCACTATAGGGCTAGTAAGGTTATGGGTCTTGGAGAAGAACCAACTACTCCTGTTTATTAAACCTTCATTTACTTAAATTCCTTCTAAATACTTATCCTCCATATACCACAAATGAGTGTATCTCTTAGTTCTTCTCAAATAATCTGATTTTTGCAGCAGATAAAGACCATTACAAATTTTTACAGCTGGCCAAAATGCATAGAACACATGACAGTAAAGTACTCAGTACTAATGGCAACATCTACAACCCAACTCCTGAAACTAGGATTTAGGGAACATTTCAGAAAAAAGGTAGAAAGATGTAAAAGCCAGAAGGATGGGAAGTCCTTGATGAGACTGTCTCTAATAAATGATAGTGAAGATATACTGTGATGGCTCAACACTATGAATACCTAAACAATGACAAAACCAATAGGTATGTTACTGTAGAGAGGTAGACTTCCTAAGACTCCACAGTACACAAGGAACTACAGGAAACCCAGAACTGCTGAGAGAAAGAGAACTGGTCAAGGGCATGGAATAGTACACATTTTAAGATTAAAGTTATGCATTCTCCTAGATTGTAAATTGTGATTACATGAAAAATCCAAGGCAAACAAGGTTGGTTGTTCTCTTAAAGACAGGTTAAACAAACAGGCTGAGTGCCCAGGAGACTGAAGTGAAGTTTCTAGTTTCTTTGGAGCTATGTCATGTGATATTTATGTGGAAATTGTCTTATGAGAGTGAGAGACCAGATCTGGGCTCAGACTCCATCTTAGAGAATCTGACCTAAGGTTGCACTCAAGCTAACTAATAGGCTGGTACCTACCACCAGGTTCCAGGTTATACCCCAACAAATTTGCACCTCTAGATTACAGGCCTGCCCCTGACACTTTACTTCCTAACACCTACCAATTAGGAGGAAATCAGAAGTTAAGTTTGTGGTTTGGCTCTCACCACCAGCCAATTATGTTAAAGGCCATAAAGCCCCCCCATCAAATGTTTGCCAGGCTAGATACCCACTTCTTGCCTCTATAAATGCTTGCCTAAAATTGGGCTCAGGTCTGCATCCTCTCATTCTGCTGCATTAGAGACTGCAGTGTGGCCCAAGCTTGAGCTTGAATAAAGAGACCCTAGTGCGATTGCATTAGAATTGGCTCCTTGGTGGACTTTCAGGGTTCACAAACACTTCCTGGCACAACAAGATGCTGTTTTTGCTGAAGCAGAGAGATGAGAGGATGTTTTGCTAAGAGTAGACACATTTTTATTTCTGGAGGTAGCCTGGAAAAACAGCATGTGATGTTTTGCTAGAGGTGATGCTTAAGAGAACATGTGCTGTTTGCAACACATATAAATATAGCCCAACAGACAGTAGACAACACCGGATGGTATTGGTACACCTTGCTGTTCTTTACTGGTCATCATTGGACTTTGCTGATGCTGGTTTTCACTGTGGTATTGGTATATGTTACCATTCTCTGTTGGTCATCATTTGTCATAACTTCATAGAAAGAAATGCATCAAAAAATCTCTAGTGGTCTTTCAGTGTCTTCTTGCTGTTTCCACGTACTTGGGTGTTTGGCAGAGCCTTACAGTTTCTTCTAGATCAACCTGCCATTATTGATTTGTGAGTGGTGTTTGTGAGTAAATTGAGCTGCCACTGCTGACTCATGTGAACTGAATTGCTGATATCCTGACAATGCAGATTGGATCTGCTCCAAAGAAATATTTCTAAACAGGACCACATCTTCCTTTGTTCTATTAACCTTTCCTTTCCACTACCTCTGGTGAGTGATGGGAAAAAAGGGATATTAAAGTATTTAAGAACCCTTATTAAAAGTAGGTTTTGAAAAAAAAAATCTAATCCTACAAAAACTGTCTAACCAGGTCTTAGGTGACCTCCAGGTTTATTAACTTATGAGGTCCAGCAAAAGTTCCAGTCTCTTTGAATTTAAGACACATTTTCACAATAATGTAGCATGCACTCCACTCTCCTAGTAAGAATTAGTAGTATACATTTCCTAAAGTAATTTTCAGACCTATTTTGCATTCATGTCTAACTGTATCTTGTAATATATTGACTTTTCTTAGACATTAGTCTCCATTTGATTTGATTGGTTATCAACTAGGCTCCACCTGGAATCAACTAAAACCCAACCACCTTTAGAAACCTGTGATAAATTTGCTTCAATGAATCATCAAGTTGAGATAAATCTACCATAAATCTGTATGATTTGAGAAGACACACTCTAAATCTGGGCCATACCTTCTAGTAGCAGCCCAAATGAAAAGATGTTGAAGAAGAAAGCTTTTGCATTTTGCCTGATTATCCACACTGCCATTGACAGCTTCCTATATATTGCTGCAGAGACTTTCCTTTGCTGCTATTAGAACACACTTCCTTGAGATTTCAACACAGACTGAAGACCATCTGAGACCTCCAGCTCTGTGGACTAAACAGTGATTGGATTCCTAGCTTCTCTGTCATTGGACTAGCTAGATCCTAGCCTTAACAGACACTAATAAAATACCTAATTAAGTACTCAGAATACATTTTTCAGTTTTCTGACATCTGAAGTTGCCAGATGTTCTTCTGTAAGCATGGAGAGCACTACAAATTCACAATATGACCTATTTCAGAACTTACTGAGATAAATGCATTTAATTATCTGGTTCACCTCCTATGAATCAAGAAATTTAGTAACATAAAACTTCTGACAATTTGTAGAAAAATATGGAAAATAACTGCTGGCTGGTTGCTTCTAGCATTTCTGGATGAATTAACAAAGAAAAAATGAACTCCATGATAAAATTAATCAATCCCAGGATACAGTATAAAAGGGGGAAATGAACTTGGTGATATAATCAACTGGTTCTAGATGCACATAAATAGTCTAAATGTTTCTAAGTGTGACCTAGGAAAAAAATTGTTTCCGTCAGCTATGGAGCTCAAGTTGAGAAAAATCAAAGATCTTATTATAATTTGAGTTGAATTACAATGAAAGTTGAAGTCTCAGCCTCAGTAGGTATCAGTTATTAAAACAAGGGCCCTGATATTCAATAACAAATGATAGAAAAAAAGAGGCCATACATTTGAAGGAGAATGGGGAACAATATATAAAACAGTTCTGAAGGAAGAAAGGAAAGAGAACTGCAATTGAAATACAATCTCAAAAAAGCAAAATAAGGGCAGTAATTGGTAGGGAATGAGATCCTGTTAGTTAGAGTGCTGATGTATGGGAGGACCCTATGAGCCCTCAGATCCTGAAAGGCTTATCTCACTGGAGGAAATAGTCTCTCCATCCATAGCAGAGGATGCACACTCAACCCTACCTTGCAATATTGTCCCCTCTCTCTTTTCCTCTTTGTTATTGTCTGACAGATTGGCAGTGATTTTGCTTGAAGAAAGTGCCAGGCAAGAAGATAATAATGATGTCCCTCAGGGCCCACCAACTGTTACACCGAGATCTAGAGGGTTGCTAGAGGGGAGACAGAAAGTGTAGGCCATGAGTGTTGGCTGCAGACAGTTCTACTAGGCTCCTCCCAGGACCTAGCAACAGCTTACATCATCACCGACTACCAGGTGGGAACCAGGCTCTGCACCTTATAAGAAGACTGCCCCTTACACATTCGCTCTCTTTCTCTTCCCCTTCTTCACTCTCTCTTATTCTCTCTCCCTGCATGTTTCCAACCAACCTATGTCTCTCTCTCTCTTTCTGTCCTTCTCTATCTCCACTTTCCAGGCCCCAGTCCATTCCCCCAAATAAGTCTTCTTTATGCTAGGTCTGCCATTTTGCATGATTACTCAGGGGGACACCATGATTGTGGCCAAGTTATTCCTGCTGCCACTGTATTATTCAGCTTTATAAAGCACAATAATAAGGAGGTTTACTACATCACTAAAGAGCTTAAGATGTTCCCTAATTCATTCAAGCAGAACTCTGGGAGATAAGTGTTAGAATAGATTTTAAGAGTGTAAGATAATTGTTGAAGAACCATAAAACTGAATCAGGCTGAACTTATCAAATGATATTTGATTGAGTGGAGATTCTAAGTTTATATGGAAGCTCACACAGAAATGATATCAAAAGTTTGACTAGTTTTATAAAACATTTATCAAAACATGACCTACCAAAAAGGACCTAGAGATCTCTGCTATTGTTGAAGGAATTGTAAGACAATGAAAATTGTAATTCTAGGGTGAATATGCTGGGTAGAACCTAAATGTACGCTTCACTAATCCTATAAGACAGGATGTGGTGAAAGGGTCACTGTCAGAATAAACCTTGAAAAAACTCTGTCAAAGAGGAGAGATTTTATTCACCTGTGGCTTGCTGAAAACCCGTCCCATGTGTTGAAATTCTAGTCCCTTCCCCCTCATCACTATAGACTATCTCAGTCACCCACTCTGGCTAGCATCCTGACAGCTGGACCAAAGCTAAGATAAAACAACCTTGTCTGGACAAACATCTCAGGAAGGAGTAAAAAGTTCAGACAAGCATGGCGCCCCTATAGCTTCACATAACATCTTCATTCCACAAGTGCCCTATATAAAAGCCAAGTGTTTCCTTCCTTTCTCAGGCATACCCGTTGTTCCTCAGAAGAGTGTCTACTCCTTGCTGATTTAAATAAACAGCCTCTCTTCTCTTACTGGAGTCAGACTGTTTCCCCCACCTCTCTCTCTCTCTCTCTCTCTCTCTCTCTCTCTCTCTCTCTCTCTCTCTCTCTCTCACACACACACACACACACACACACACACACACACACACACACACACATGCTTGTCTCTCTATGCTTTGGAAATCTAAAGCACCAGCATATTTGAAGAATTTTCTCATTACCCTTTTCCATGAGCCAGACAAGCACTGAGGAGTTGGAAACACAGCTGCTCATTTGGATGCATTAACTGTGATAGGGTAAATGGAGCCCTAGAGTAGCATGGACAGGTGGCAGCAATGAATTATGAAGTTTTCCATAGTTAACATAATGGGTATCACAGGCAAGGCAATGTTTATAATGAACTGACCCATAATGGGTAGCACACACAAAGGGAGTTTTATGTTGGAATGACTTTGGTGTTGGCTAATCAGTCTTAGTGTTTCCAGGAATGAAATAGATAAACCTATTACATTTTTGTTCAATTTGTATAAGCAAAGAAAAAAATCTTAAATAAGAGAAATACTACCTTGGAGGCATCTCCGCCCATGCACCAATTTTCAGACTTGACCACGTTCAGATTCAGAATCCTTTGGATAGAAGAATGAACAAGTTGTCCAGACAAAGGACTGAAGGGTTGGAACACTGATTTTTTTTTTTCATTTTCCCCCAGAGGAATCATTTATAAAGGTGATTTTACACTGAGGAAAAGTCTGATCAAACTTTCCAGGGTGTACTAGATACTGGTTCTGAACTGATTCTGGAAACCCCAAGAAGTATTGTGGCTCTTTAGTTAAAGTGGGGTATTGTGCAGAACAGATTTTTAATGGACTTTTAGCTGAGGTCTGACTCACAGTGGTTCCAGTAGGTCTTCAAACTCATCCTGTAATTATTTCCCCAGTTCCTGAAGCATAACTGGAATAATATACTTAGAAATTGGGAAAATTCCCACATTGTTCTTCTTTTTTTTCTTTTCTATACATTCTTTGCTTACATTCCAAATGATTTCCCCGTTCCTGTTTCGAAACACCCCATAAGTTCTATAAGCCCTCTTCCCTCCGCCAATTCCCCAATCAAACCTCTCCCACTTCTCTGTTCTGTAATCCGCTACTTTGCTGCATCAAGCCTTTCCAGGACCAGGGCCCTCTCCTTCCTTCTTCATGGGAATCATTTGATATGTGAATTGTGTCTTGGGTATTCAGAGCTTCTGGGCTAATATCCACTTATCAGTGACTGCATTCCTTGTGTGTTCTTTTGTGATTGGGTTACCTCCCTTAGGATGATATTTTCTAGTTCCAACCATTTGCCTAAGAATTTCATAAATTCATTGCTTTTAATTGCTGAATATTAGTCCATTGTGTAAATATACCATATTTTCTGTATCCATTCCTCCATTGAGGGACATCTGGGTTCTTTCCAGCTTCTGATAAATAAGGCTGCTATGAACATAGTGGAGCATGCGTCCTCATTGCATGCCAGGGAATACTCTGGGTATATGCCCAGGAGTGGTATAACAGGATCCTCCTGTAGTGTCATGCCCGGTTTTCTGAGGAACCTCCAGACTGATTTCCAGAGTGGTTGTACCAGCTTCAATCCCACCATCAGTGGAGGAGTGTTCCTCTTTCTCCAAATCCTCACCAGCGCCTGCTGTCTCCTGAGTTTTTAATCTTAGACATTCTGATTGGTGTGAGGTAAAATCTCAGGGTTGTTTTGATCTGCATTTCCCTAATTACTAATGATGTTGAACATTTCTTAAGGTGCTTCTCAGCCATTTGAAATTCTTCAGGTGAAAATTCTTTGTTTAGTTCTGTACCCCATTTTTAATAGGGTTATTTGGCTCTCTGGAGACTAACTTCTTTATTTTCTATATCTTGTATATAAGCCCTCTGTCGGATGTAGGGTTGATGAAGATCTTTTCCCTATTTGTTGGTTGCCATTTTGTCCTGTTGACATTGCTCTTTGCCTTGCAGAAACTTTGTAATTTTATGAGGTCTCATTTGTCAATTCTTGATCTTTAGAACATAAGCTATTGGTGTTCTGTTCAGGAAAATTTCCCCTGTGCCCATGTGCTCAAGGCTCTTTCCCAGTTTCTTTTCTATTAGTTACAGTGTGACTGGTTTTATGTGGAAGTCCTTGATCCACTTGGAGTTGAGCTTAGTACAATGAGATAAGAATGGATTGATTTGCATTCTTCTGCATGCTAGCCAACAGGTGAACAAACACCATTTGTTGAAAAGGTTATCTTTTTTCCACTGGATGTTTGTAGCTCCAATATGAAATATCAAGTGACCATAAGTGTGTGGTTTCATTTCTGGATCTTCAATTCTATTCCACTGATCCACCTGCCTGTCGCTGTACCAATACCATGCAGTTTTTATCACTATTGCTCTGCATTACTGCTTGAGGTTCAGGATACTGATTCCCCCAGAAGTTCTTTTACTGTTGAAAATAGTTTAGCTATCCTGGGTTTTTTGTTATTCCAGATGAATTTGAGAATTGCTCTTTCTAACTCTATGAAGAACTGAGTTGGGATTTTGATGGGGATTGCGTTGAATCTCTAGATTCCTTTTTGGCAAGATGGTCATTTTATCTATATTAATCCTGCCAATCCATGAAAATGTAAGTTTTTTTTCCATTTTCTGAGGTCTTCTTTGATTTTCTTCTTCAGAGACCTGAAGTTCTTCTCATACAGATCTTTTATTTGTTTTGTTAGAGTCACACCAAGATACTTTATATTGTTTGTGGCTACTGTGAAGGCTGTCATTTCCCTAACTTCTTTCTCAGCCTGCTTATCCTTTGAGTATAGGAAGACAACTGATTTGCTTGAGTTGATTTTATAACCAGCCACTTTGCTGAAGTTGTTTATAAGCTGTAGGAGTTCTCTGGTGGAGTTTTTTGGGTCACGTAAGTATACTATCATATCATCTGCAAATAGTGATAGTTTGAATTCTTCCTTTCCAATTTGAATCCCTTTGGCCTCCTTATGTTGTCTAATTGCTCTAGCTAGAACTTCAAGTACTATATTGAAAACATATGGAGAGAGGGGTCAGCCTTGTCTAGTCCCTGATTTTAGTGGGATTGCTTCAAGCTTCTCTCCATTTAGTTTGATGTTGGCTACTGGTTTGCTGTATATTGCTTTTACTATGTTTAGGTATGGGCCTTGAATTCATGTTCTTTCCAAGACTTTAAGCATGAAAGGATGCTGAATTTTTTTCAAATACTTTTTCAGCATCTAATGAAATGACCATGTGGTTTTTTCTTTGCATTTGTTTATGTAGTGGGTTGCATTGATTGATTTCCATATATTGAACCATCCCTGCATCCTTGGGATGAAGCCTACTTGATCATGCTGAATGATCATTTTAATGTGTTCTTGAATTCGGTTGGCAAGAATTATATTGAGTATTTTTGTATCAATGTCCATAAGGGAAATTGGTCTGAAGTTCTCATTCTTTGTTTGATTTTTGTGTGGTTTTGATAACAGCGAAATTGTGGCTTCATAGAACAAGTTGGGTAGTGTTCCTTATGTTTCTATTTTGTGGAATAGTTTGAAGAGTATTGGTATTAGGTCTTCTATGAAAGTCTGATAGTATTTTGCACTAAAACCATCTGGTGCCGTGCTTTTTTTGGTTGGAAGCATGTCAATGAGCATTTCTATTTCTTTAGGGGACCATTTAGATGGTCTATCTGATTCTGATTTAACTTTGGTATTTGATATCTGTCTAGGAAATTTTACAGTTCATCCAGATTTTCCAGTTTTGTTGATTATAGGCTTTTGTAGTAGGATCTAATGATTTTTTTTTAATTTCCTCAGTTTCTGTTGTTATATCTCCTTTTGTTTTCTGATTTTGTTAATTTGGATGCTCTCTCTGTGCCCTTTGGTTAGTCTGGTTAAAGGTTTATCTATCTTGTTGACTTTCTCAAAGAACCAGCTACTGATTTTGTTGATTCTTTGTATAGTTCTTTTTGTTTCTACTTGGTTGATTTCAGCCCTGGGTTTGATGATTTCCTGCCTTCTACTCTTCATGTGCATACTAGCTTCTTTCTGTTATAAAGCTTTCAGGTGTGCTGTTAAGCTGCTATTGTATGCTTCTCCAGCTTCTTTAACACACTCAGTGTTATGAATTTTCCTCTTAGAACTACTTTCATTGTGTCCCATAAATTTGGCTATTGCCAGGAGCCATTCTCACATAAATCTCAAAACCCCCTCCTTTCAGCCATTTCTAGCCTGCTTTTTCTGACCTGCTTTTAGAAAGAAATATCCTAGCTTAAAGATTAATCAAATAGTTAGATAATCAGTACATGCAGAGCTCACTTGAGTGGGTTAGATCAAATGGAGTTCACTTGTGGTAAAGTTATCATGACCCCTTTATCGTGCCAAGATTCCTGCAGAAATAGCCAGCTTTTCCCAGAAATTCTGAGAAACTGTTTCTGAGAAACAATGCCAGCCCCCTGAGATTGTTCCCCCTTTACCGCTCCCTACAGCTTGCTTGTTTCCCTTTAAATTGCCTTCCGGAAAAATAAAATTTGACATCTTGATCAGAATACTGTCTTGCTGTCTGCCTCTCACATCTCTTGTCTCTCACCTTCTCCTAGGTAGACTGGGGACCCTGTTGACTGTCCTGCAGGTCAGGACAGGGAATGTTGTGCCTTCCTTTTCATTAAATTCTAGAAAGTCTTTGATTTCTTTCCTTATTTCTTCCTTGACCAAGGTATCACTGAGTAGAGTATTGTTCAGTTTCCATGTGTATGTGGGCTTTCTGTTGTTTTTGTTGCCGTTGAAGACCACCCTTACTCCATAGTGATCTGATAGGAGCATGGAATTAGTTCAATCTTTTTATATCTGTTGAGGTCTATTTTGTGACCAATTATATGGTCAGTTTTGGAGAAGGTTCCATGAGGTGCTGAGAAAAAGATATATTCTTTTTATTTAGGATGAAATGTTCTATAGACATCTATTAAATTCATTTGGTCCAAAACTTCTGTTAGTTTCACTGTGTCTCTGTTTAGTTTGTATTTCCCTGCTCTGTCCATTGAGGACAGTGGGGTGTTAAAATCACCCACAATTATTGTGTGAGGTACAATGTATGCTTTAGGCTTATTAGAAAGTTTATTTTATGAATGTGGGTGTCCTTGTATTTGAATCATACACGTTCAGAATTGAGAGTTCTTGGTAGATTTTTCTTGTGATGAGTATAAAGTGTCCTTCTGTGTCTTTTTTGATGACTTTTGGTTGAAAGGCTATTTTTTGTGATATTAGAATGGCTACTCCAGCTAGTTTCCTTGAACCATTTGCTTGAAAAACTCTTTTCCAGCATTTTAATGTGAGGTAGTATTTGTTTTTGATAGTGAGATAGGTTTTCTGTATGCAGCAAAATGTTGGGTCCTGTTTATGTATCCAGGTTGTTAGTCTATGTGTTCTTACTGGGGAATTAACTCCATTGATGTTAAGAAATATTAAGAAATAGTGATTGATGCTTCTTGCTATTTTTGATGTAATTTTTATGTTTGTGTGGCTATCTTCTTTTGTGTTTCTTGAAAGAAGATTAATTTCTTGCTTTCTCTAGAATGTAGTTTCCCTCCTTTTGTTAGTGTTTTCTATTTATTATGCTCTGAAGGGCTGAATTTGTGGAAAGATACTGTGTAACTTTGATTTTTGTCGTGAAATACCTTGGTTTCTCCATCTATGGTAATTGAGAGATTTGCTGGCTATAGCAGTCTGGGTTGGCATTTGTGTTCCCTTAGGGTCTGTATGGCATCTGCCCAGGCTTTTCTGATTTTCATTGTCTCTGGTGAGAAGTCTGGTGTAATTCTGATAGTCAAGTTATATGTTACTTGACTTTTTTCCCTTACTGCTTTTAATATTCTTTCTTTGTTTAGTATAATTGGCATTTAATTACTTTGTGATGGGAGAAATTTCTTTTCTGGCCCAATCTATTTGGAGTTCTGTAGGCTTCTTGTACGTTCATATGCATCTCTTTCTTTAAGTTAGGGAAGTCTTCTACTATAATTTTGTTGAAGACATTTACTGACCCTTTAAGTTGGAAATCTTCACTCTCTTCTATACCTTTAATCCTTAGCTTTGGTCTTCTCATCATCCAGATTTCCTGGATGTTTTGGCTCAGGAGCATTTTGCATTTTGCATTTTCTTTGACTGTTGTATCAATACTTTCTATGGTATCTTCTGCATCTGAGATTCTCTGTTCTATCTCTTGTATTCTGTTGTAGATGCTTAGATCCATGACTCGTGACTTCTTTCCTAGGTTTTCTATGCCCAGTGTTGTTTCCCTTTGTGATTTCTTTATTGTTTCTACCTCCATTTTAAATCCCAGATAGTTTTGTTCAATTCCTTCACCTGTTTTGTTGTGCTTTCCCTTAGTTCTTTAAGGGGTTCCCCCCCATTTACTTGTGTTCTCCTGTATTTCTGTAAGGGAGTTATTTATGTCCTTCTCGAAGCCTTCTATCAGCATTGTGAGCTGTGATTTTTAAATCCAAATCTTGCTTTCCAAGACCATTCACCTGCTTTCCAAGGCACTCCTTCACTGATATTAGATTTCAATATTTCTTTGAGATTTCAATACAGACTAGAAATCTTTAATACAGACTGGATCCCCAGCACCTGATTAGGACTTCTGGGATACCCAGATTCATGAACTGAAAAACTACCACATTCTTGGTCTTTCTGTTGGGAAAAAGTCATTGATGGACTAGGCTGATCACAGCCTATGAATTAAAATTAAGAAAATACAGCAGCCACAATCTTGGCAAAATATGGAATATAGCTTACAACTTGTGCCTCGTGTGTGTGTGTGTGTGTGTGTGTGTGTGTGCATAAATTAGTTATAAAAGGATTTACTTTAGTTTTGTTAATATTTATTCATTTTATTGACTATAACCTCTTCATTTACATTTCAAATAGTAAAACCTTTCCTGGTTTCTCCCCTCCCCGAAACCCCCCAGCCCCTTCTCCCACCCCCTGCCTGCAAGTATGTGCCCCTCCACCTGACCCACTCCCATTTTCCACCCCCCTCAATTTCTGTTTGTTGGGGCATCTATCGAGCCTTCACCTGGCCAAGGACCACTCCTCCCACTGATGCCTTACAAGACATTCCTCTGCCACATTTTTGGCTGGAACCATGTATACCCTTTTGTTGATGGTTTAGTCCCTGGAAGTCCTGGGGCATCTGGGTGGCTGACTTCGTTGTTCTTTCCATGGGGCTGTAAACCCCTTCAGGTCCTCCAGACCACCCTCCAACTCCTCCATTGGGGACCCCAAGCCCAGACCAATGGTTGGCTGGTAGCATCTGCCTCTGTATGTGTAAGGCTCTGGGAGGGCCCCTCCAGAGACAACCATGACATGCTCCTTTTGGTATGCACTTCTTGTCATCCATAATAGTGTTTTAGAAATACATATAATTTATTTCCATCTCCTTCCAGTTCTCTCCACCAACATGGCTCCTTCCTAATTTCATGCCCTCAATTTTTAAATCATTGTGCCAAATCCTTGCTTCCAAAGTACATATGGATATATGGCTCTGGGTCATCCAGTGGATCATAGGGAACCAACCAGTGGCTATACTTCAAATTTAAAAATAATATAAAAACTCATCAACCACTAATGGCTCCTTAGCTAGGAATGAGAGCTCATGTTCCCCTCTCATACCCATGTTGGAATGCTTACTGGGTTAACCTAGTACAGGTCTTTTGTAGTTAACCACAACTGTTCTGTGCTTACAAGTACAGTGGCCATATCATGGTCAGGAGACAGATTTGTAGTAATTCTTCCCAATCTATGCTTCTTATAAACTGTCTTCTGCATCTTCCATTATATTTTCTGAGTCTTCAGAGAGGAAGTCCTGTAGATGTCCATTTAGAGCTAAGCATCCCAGTTACTTAGTCTCTGCATTTATAGCACTGTTGATTCATTAATTGTAGTCACCTGCAAAAAAGAAGCTTATCTAATGAGCAGAAAGAGCTCCACTAATCTATGAGTATAGACATAAATATAGACATCAAAGCAGCTTGATATCATGTCCATTTAGCAATGTAATAATATGAAGTTTTCCCGTTGGATTTATTACCCCTCCAGCCACAAGGTCCTAGCCAGAAATAAAATAAAATAGATGAATTTCCTTTTACATAAGTGAACTGAAATTCATTAAAATGTAGTTGGTCACTCCCATAATACCTTATTGTACCAATGGGCATATCTTGAGAGGCCAGTCATTATTATATAGTGAATAGGTCACTACTTTTCTCTCTTAGCAGCTTACATAGCACGTTATAACCCTGGTGAAAACTAGATAGCTTGGAAGAAATCATTAGTTCAGCTTGATTTCTGTGACCAAACTATGAGGTGCCTTCAGCAACAGGATCAACATCAAATTCTGTTGGGAAATAGAAAGGAATGTAAACAGCCTATATTTTTTGGAGTGTTCTAGCAACCTCTTGACCAATATCTTGAAGGAAGGTATCTCACACCTGACACTGAGATTTTTGAACAATGCTACCTTGTATCTATATCAGTATGTCAGAGTGTATGTCACAGTGTTGTGTGACAAACACATCTACTCACTCCAGATAAGGAGTCCATGACAAACTAAAGATACTACTAAAGTCCAAACTGATGAACCAGTGAATTTTATTGGGGTTACTTACAGGAATGTGGGTGAGGGCTTATTTACACGAACAGAAATGACTCAAAGACAACTGCATCACCAAAGCCCACCTCAGCACATATGCAGCTCACACAAGCTAGAAGTCTGGAGAGCACTGCACAGCCTGTAGGCAGCTCAGCAATTTTTTTTATTCGATAAATTTTTTATTTACATTTGATATGATTTCCCCTTTTCTAGACCCCCACTCTCCGAAAGTCCCATCAGCCCCCTTCCCTCCCCCTGCTTTCCCACCCAACCCTTCCCACTTCCCTGTTCTGGTTTTGCCCTATACTGCTTCACTGAGTCTTTCCAGAACAAGGGACCACTCCTCCGCTCTTCTTGTACCTCATTTGATGTGTGGATTATGTTTTTGGTATTCCAGTTTTCTAGGTTAATATCCACTTGTTAGTGAGTGCCATGATTCAGCTTTTGAGTCTGGGTTACCTCACTTAGTATGATGTTCTCTAGCTCCATCCACTTGCCTAAGAATTTCATGAATTCATTGTTTCTAATGGCTGAATAGTACTCCATTGTGTAGATATACCACATTTTTTGCATCCACTCTTCTGTTGAGGGATACCTGGGTTCTTTCCAGCATCTGGCAATTATAAATAGGGCTGCTATGAACCTAGTGGAACATGTATCCTTATTACATGCTGGGGAATCTTCCGGGTATATGCCCAGGAGTGGTATAGCAGGATCTTCTGGAAGTGAGGTGCCCAGCTTTCTGAAGAACCGCCAGACTGATTTCCAAAGTGGTTGTACCAATTTGCAACCCCACCAGCAGTGGAGGAGTGTTCCTCTTTCTCCACATCTTCGCCAACATCTGCTGTCTCCTGAATTTTTAATCTTAGCCATTCTGACTGGTGTAAGGTGAAATCTCAGGGTTGTTTTGATTTGCATTTCCCTAATGACTAATGAAGTTGAGCATTTTCTAAGATGCTTCTCTGCCATCTGAAGTTCTTCAGGTGAAAATTCTTTAACTCTGTACTCCATTTTTAATAGGGTTTTTTGGTTTTCTGTAGTCTAACTTATTTAGTTCTTTATATATATTGGATATTAGCCCTCTGTCTGTTGTAGAGTTGGTGAAGATTTTTTCCCAATTTGTTGGTTGCCGATTTGTCCTTTAGATGGTGTCCTTTGCCTTATAGAAACTTTGTAATTTTATGAGGTCCCATTTATCAATTCTTGATCTTAGAGCATAAGCTATTGGTGTTCTGTTCAGGAACTTTCCCCCTGTACCGATGTCCTCAAGGGTCTTCCCCAGTTTCTTTTCTATTAGCTTCAGAGTGTCTGGCTTTATGTGGAGGTCCTTGATCCATTTGGAGTTGAGCTTAGTACAAGGAGACAAGGATGGATCAATTCCCATTCTTCTGCATGCTGACCTCCAGTTGAACCAGCACCATTTGTTGAAAAGGCTATCTTTTTTCCATTGGATGTTTTCAGCCCTTTTGTTGAGGATCAAGTGGCCATAGGTGTGTGGGTTCATTTCTGGATCTTCAATCCTGTTCCATTGATCCGCCTGCCTGTCACTGTACCAATACCATGCAGTTTTTAACACTATTGCTCTGTAGTATTGCTTGAGGTCAGGGATACTGATACCCCCAGAGTTTCTTTTATTGTTGAGAATAGTTTTAGCTATCCTGGGTTTTTTGTTATTCCAGATGAATTTGATAATTGCTCTTTCTAACTCTGTGAAGAATTGAGTTGGGATTTTGATGGGTATTGCGTTGAATCTGTATATTGCTTTTGACAAAATGGCCATTTTAACTATATTAATCCTGCCGATCCATGGGAGATTTTTCCATTTTTTGAGGTCTTCTTCCATTTCCTTCTTCATAGTCTTGAAGTTCTTGTCATACAGATCTTTCACATGTTTGGTAAAAGAGGGTTTTTAAGGTGCACACTTGATCTAATCCTCTAGGCAACAAAGCTGGCTTTTGCTTATTTTAGGTGGCTTGTTTTTTCTGAAACTCTTTTTGTAGTTTGTCTTTCTGCTGGGATAGCATGTGGATGGGTGGGTGGGTTGAGGTTCTGGCAGCCCCAGCAATGACTAGGTCCCACAAATAAGGTAAGGAGTCTGGGAAGGCTCAGTGATTGGGGGAATCTTTCAATCTGATTGGCTGACAGAGTGCTTCTTTATTCATATAGATCTCAGTAAGCAGGAACAGATTGACACTGTTACAAAACTAGATCATCTCATTTTTGTCCCTGGACACATGTTAATCTTCCACATCTGAGAATCATAAGTTTGGTCATCACTGATAAACTGTGATATAACAGTTATCTTTTACAATCATTTACCCTTATCAATCCCATAAGCCAACTTTTAAGAATCTTGCTGTTTCGAGGATACTAGACAGAAAGAAAATTGCCTGAACGGTTGTAATGTCCAAAGTCGTGTGTTATCAACTTTTAAGTGTCAGAATGCCAATTGTCATTAGACACAGAAAAATCTTCAGGCCAAAGATGTTGGAGTCATTATTTAATTTCTGGTATAATACAATGTTTACATTATATATCTTTAAAGAATTTATTTATATGCCTTGATATTCTTTTGTTCCTTGTTCATAAGATACCACAGTGGCCCTGCACAAGCTAACCTTTCTAAGAAAGAGAGGTCTTAATACTACATTTTCTCAAATAATTTTTCCACAACATTCTTTGCCCATCAATATAAGTCTCTGTGTAGAGCAGAGATAACTCCAACCAATCAAACTTTGTTGCTATACCTTTTCCTCGAGGTGCATACCATATGTGTCAGCAATCTTATATGCTATGTAATTGCCTGAGCATATAGTAGGAAAAGGCTTTTAATCTGATCTACTGCCAACTCCTCTAGCACACCGAATCTTGTTTACCTTTTTGAGTTCTTTGCTCTGATTATCATGTCCTGAGTAAGTACACGGGGTGAACATTACAAGAGGATTAAAACCAGAGCCTCATAAGGACATCTCTGGTATCTTTTTGTGAGTCATGACTCCCAGAGTGTAAGGAAGACCTTCAAATAAGGCCAGATAAAGATATCTCCCTAAAAGTGTGAGAGGTAATATGCTCAGGACTTTCCTGGGGAAACTTAGAAGCAGTATTCCTGGGAGAAGGAATAAATGATTCATAAGAAATTTCCCATCAATCCAATATCTCTGAGTTGTTGAAATATTAAAAGCCCCCTCAAGCATGCAACGCATGGAGATCAAGACCAAAAGTGAAAGAGGCCACAATTGCAGTTGCATCACTCAGCTCAGCTTCGCAGAATCTTTGTCAAGCAGCTGTGCTGGCCTTACGACTTTCACTGTTCCCATTAGATATGGCTATGCCAGCTTGTCTTTGACTTTCAGCAGTCTTTACTGTTTATTCCTAGAGAGGAAGGGTCTAGTAAATCTGGCCAGTTTCAGGAATTTTCTAAAGCTATTTTGAGTTTTGAGTCTAATGAGCTTTCCTGAAGGATAAGATATTCTGTCTTAGATGAAACTGCTATGCAACACACATACACACAAATCATTTAGGTATGCATTCTCACATTTATATTATAGTGTTCATCTCTAAAGTATCTTTAGGATGACACAAAATATTTGATCTTTAAGGCTGCAAGTATGGCTCATTTCATAAAGTGTGTTGTATACAAGCATGGGGACTTGAGTTTATAGCCCTAGAACATATCTAGCTGCAGAACAGGTGGGTCCATTCAGGCCCTGCCTGAACCCAGGGACTGGGCATCTCCAAGGTCTTCTGTGCACTGATCCTGCCAGGAGAGGACCATTCTGCAGGCAGTGAGTGAGTTGACTTCCAGCTTTGGAAATCAGACCACCTCCAGCTTCTCTCATGTAACCTAGCAGCAGAAATAGCCATGAGGCAGGGACCAAGAGCTGCTGCAGAACAGCTGGGTCCATCCAGGTTCTGCCTACACCCAGGAGCTGATCAGCACCACAGCACTCTGTGCTTGGAAAGAGCCAGTCACCCAAGGGTGCTGAGACAGTCTTGAAGGCCCACAGGAGGGACAAGCACCCACCAGAGACAGCAGGACCAAATAACACCAGAGATAACCAGATGGCAAAAGGCAAATGTAGGAATGTTAACAACAGAAATTGAGGCAACACGTCACCATCTGAACCCAATTCTCCCACAACAGCAAGTCCTAGATACCCCAACAAACCAGAAAAGCAAGATATGGATTTAAAATTATAGCTCATGATGCTGATAGAGGTCTTTAAGAAGGACATAAATAACTCACTTAAAGAAATACAGGAGAAGACAAAAAGGGGAGAAGCCCTTGAAGAAATATAAGAAAGCACAACAAAACAGGTGAAAGAATTGAACAAAACCATGGAGGATCTAAAAATGGAAGTGGAAACAATAAAGAAATCACAAAGGGAAGCAACTCTGGACATAGAAAACCTAGGAAAGAAGTCAGAAATCATGGATACAAGTATCAACCACAGAATAGAAGAGATAGGACAGAGAATCTCAGAAGCAGAAGATAACATAGAAAGCATTGAAACAACAGTCAAAGAAAATAAAAAAATAAAAAAATAAAAAAAGCACCTAACCCAGAATATCCAGGAAATACAGGACACAATGAGGAGACCAAACCTAAGGATTATAGGTATAGAAGAGAGTGAAGATTTCCAACATAAAGGGCCAGAAAATGTTTTCAACAAAATTATAGAAGAAGACTTCCCTAACCTAAAGAAAGAGATGTGCATGAACATACAAGAAGCCTACAGAACTCCAAATAGTTTGGACCAGAAGAAATTCCTCCCAACACATAATTTAAAACACCAAATGTACTAAACAAGGAAAGAATTTTAAAAGCAGTAAGGGAAAAATGTCAAGTAACATATAAAGGTACACCTATCAGAATTATACCAGACTTCTTGAGAGAGACTACAAAAGCCAGAAGATCATGGGCAGATGTCATACAGACCCTATAGGAAGACAAATGACAATCCAGACTCCTATACTCAGCAAAACTCTAAATTGCCATAGATGGAGAAACCAAGGTATTCCACAACAAAAACAAATTTACACAATATCTTTCCACATTATATTTCCATTATCCAAAGGATAATGAATGGAAAACACCAATAAAAGGAGGGAAACTGCACACTAGAAAAAGGAAGAAATTAACAAAGCAAAAAGAGAAACACAAAAACATAACTCCACCTCTAATAACAAAAGCAACAGGAAGCAACAATCATTTCTCCTTAATATCTTTTAATATCAATGAACACAATTCTCCAATAAAAACACATAGACTAACAGACTGGATACATAAGTAGGACCCAACATTTTGCTGTATACAGGAAGCTCACCTCAGGCACAAAGATAGACACTACCCCACAGTAAAAGTCTGGAAAACAATTTTCCAAGCAAATAGTCCCAAGAAACAAGCTGGTGCAGCCATTCTAATATCAAATAAAATTGACTTCCAACCTAATCAAAAAAGACAAGGAAGGACACTTCATACTCATCAAAGGAAAAATCTACCAAGATGAACTTTCAATTCTGAACATATATGCTCCAAATACAAGGGCACACACATTCATAAAAGAAAGTTTACTAAAGCTCAAAACACAAATTGCACCCCACAAAATAATAGTGGGAGACTTCAAGGCCCCACTCTCATCAATGGACAGATCAGGGAAACACAAACTAAACAGAGACACAGTAAAACTATCTGAAGTTTTGGACCAAATGGATTTGACAAATATCTATAATTTTACCCTAAAACAAAAGAATATACCTTCTTCTCAGCACCTCATGGTACCTTATCCAAAATTGACCATATACTCAGTCACAAAACAGACCTCAGCAGATATAAGAAGATTGAAATATTCCATGCACCCTATCAAATCCATCCATGGGATAAGGCTGGTCTTCAATAACAACAAAAACAACAAAAAGTCCATAAACACAAGAAAACTGAACAACATTCTACTCAATGATAACTTGGTCAAGGAAGAAATAAAGAAAGTAATTAAAGACATTTTAGAATTTAATGAAAAGAAAGGCACAATATACCCAAACTTATGGGACACAATGAAAGCAGTACTAAGAGGAAAACTCATAGATCTGAGTGCCTTCGAAAAGAAACTGGAAAGAGCATACACTAACATCTTAACAGCACAGCTAAAGGCTATAGAACAAAAAGAAGCAAATATACCCAAGAGAAGCAGACTGCAAGAAATAATCAAACCCAGGGCTGAAAGTAACCATGTAGAAACAAAAAGAACTATACAAAGAATCAACCAGACCAGGAGCTGGTTCTTTGAAAAAACCAACAAGATAGATAAACCCTTAGCCAAACTAACCAGAGGACACAGAGACAGTACCCAAATCAGAAAAATCAGAAATGAAAAGGGAGGCATAACAACAGATACTGAGGAAATCCAAAAAAAAAAAAAAAAAAAAAAAAAAAAAATCATCAGATCCTACTATAAAAGCCTATGTGGATCCAAAAGTGGAAAATCTAGAAGAAATAGACAATGTCCTAGACAGATGCTCGGTGTCAAAGTTAAATCTGGATCAGATAAATGATCTAAACAGTCCCATAACCCCTAAAGAAATAGAAGTAGTCATTAATAATCTCCCAACCAAAAAAAACACCAGATGGGTTCACTGCAGAGTCCTATCAGACCTTCAAAGAAGACCTAATATCAATACTCTTCAAACTATTCCACAAAATAGAAACAGAACACTACCCAATTCGTTTTATAAAGCTAAAATTACACTGATACCTAAACCACACAAAGACCCAACAAAGAAAGAGAACATTAAACCAGTTTCTCTTATGAATATCGATGCAAAAATACTCAATAAAATTCTTGCCAACAGAATCCAAGAACACATCAAAATGATCATCTACAATGATCAAGTAGGCTTCATCCCAGGGATGCAGGAATGGTTCACTACATGGAAATCTGTCAATGTAATCTACTATATAAACAAACGCAAAGAAAAGAAAAACACATTAGATGCTCAGAAAGCATTTGGCAAAATCCAACATCTCTTCATGATAAAAGTCTTGGAAAGATCAGGAATTCAAGACCCATAACTAAACATAGTAAAAGCAATATAGAGCAAACCAGTAGCCAACACCAAACTAAATGGAGAAAAACTTGGAGCAAACCCACTGAAATCAGGAACTAGACAAGGCTGTCCACTCTCACCCTACCTGTTCAATATAGTTCTTGAAGTCCTAGCCAGAGAAATTAGACAACAAAAGGAGGTCAAAGGGATTCAAACTAGAAAGGAAGAAGTGTCTCAAATAGTGAGTTAAAGTATCTCACTATTTTCATATGATATGATAGTATACTTAAGTGACCCCAAAAATTCCACCAGAGAACTCCTACAGCTGATAAACAACTTCAGCAAAGTGGCCAGATATAAAATTAACTCAAGAAAATCAGTAGCCTTCCTATACTCAAAGGATAAGAAGGCTGAGAAAGAAATTAGGGAAATTACACCCTTCACAATAACCACAAGCAATATAAAATACTTTGGTGTAACCCTAACCAAGCAAGGGAAAGATCTGTGTGACAAGAACTTCAAGTCTTTGAAGAAAGAAATTGAAGAAGATCTCAGAAGATGGAAAGATCTCCCATGCTCATGGATTGGGAGGGTTAATATAGTAAAAATGGCCATCTTGCCTAAAGCAATCTACAGATTCAATGCAATCCCCATCAAAATTCCAACTCAATTCTTCATAGAGTTAGAAATAGCAATTTCCAAGTTTATCTGGAATAATAAAAAACCCAGGATAGCAAAAACTATTCTTCAGCAAAAAAAGAACTTCTGACAGAATCACCATCCCTGACCTCAAGCTCTACTACAGAGCAATAGTAATAAAAACTGTATGGTACTGGTACAGAGACAGGCAGGAAGATCAATGGAAAAGAAATGAAGACCCAGAAATGAACCCATACGCCTAATGGTGTGACACCTTTTGTGTCAAACACTTAATGTTTAACACAGGAGCTAAAACCATCCAGTGGAAAAAGATAGCATTTTTAACAAATAGGGTTGGCTCAACTGGCAGTCAACATGTAAAAGGATGCAAATTGATCCATTCTTTTCTCTCTATACAAAGCTCAAGTCCATCCCCCCTCCGCCCTGCTCATCCTGCCCTGCCCCCTCCCCAGCCCAATTTCCTGACTTGCATATAAAACCAGATACGCTGAATCTAATAGAAGAGAAAGTGGAGAAGAACCTGGAGCACATGGGCACTGGGGAGAATTTCCTGAATAGAACACCAATAGGTTATGCTCTAAGATCAAAAATTGATAAATGGGACCTCATATAATTCCAAAGCTTCTATAAGGCAAAGGACACTGTCAACAGGACAAAAGGGCAACCTACAGATTAGGAAAAGATCTTTACCAACCCTATATCTGACAGAGGGCTAATATCCAATATATATAAAGAACTTAAGTTAGATTCCAGAGTACCAAATAACCCTATTAAAAATGGGGTACAGAACTAAACAAAGAATTCTCAACTGAGGAATACTGGATGGCTGAGAAACACCTAAAGAAATGTTCAACATCCTTAATCATCAGGGAAATGCAAATCAAAACAACCCTGAGATTCGACCTCACACCAGTCAGAATGACCAGCATTAAAAACTCAGGGGACAGCAAATGCTGGAGTGGATGTGGAGAAAGAGGAACACTCCTCCATTGATGATGGGATTGCAAGCTGGTAAAACCACACTAGAAATCAGTTTGGCAGTTCCTCAGAGAACTGGACATAGCACTACCTGAGTACCCAGCTATACCACTCCTGGGCATACACCCAGAAGATGCTCCAACATGTAATAAGGACCCATGTTCCACTATGCTCATAGCAACCTTAATAATAGCCAGAAGCTGGAAAGAACCCAGATGTCCCTCAACAGAGGAATGGATACAAAAAGTGTTCATTTTCACAGTGCTGTACTACTCAGCTATTAAAAACAATGAGTTCATGAAATTCTTAGGCAAATGGATGGAGGTAGAAACTGTCATCCTGAGTGAGGTAACTCAATCACAAAAGAACACACATGGTATGCACTCAATGATAAGTGGGTATTAACACAAAAGCTCATAATACCCATAATATAACTCACAGATCACGTGAAGCTCAAGATGAAGGAAGACCAAAGTGTGGATACTTTGATTCTTTTTGGAAAGTGGATCGAAATACCCATGACTCACAGTCAGCAAATAGAATGAGAATAGGGTCCATAATGGAGCAGCCAGAGAGAGGACCCAAGGAGCTGAAGAGGTTTGTAGCTCTGCAGGAGGAACAATAATATGTACCAACCAGTACCTCCAAAGCTTCCAGGGACTAAACCACAAACCAAAAAGTACATGTGGAAGGTCCCATGGTTTCAGATGCATATGTAGCAGAAGATAACCATTTCAGACATCAGTGACAGGAGAGACCACTGGTCTTGTGAAGGCTGGATTGTCCAGAATAGGGAAATGCAAGTCAGGAAATTGGGCAGAGGAGGGGGTGGGGTGGGATGAGCGTGGGGGGGGGGGGCGGGGGGATGGGATGGAGGTTTTCAGTGGGGAAAAGTGGAAAGGTAAAATATGAAATGCAAATAAATCAAATATCTAATTAAAAAGAGAAATTAAAATATAGAAAGTGTCATGTATGTAGTGCTGGCTTTAGAGTCATAAAAGACAGACATATAAGTAAAAGGAATATGTAATCTTCCTTTGTGTTTTTAGAGGGCTGCGAAGGACAGGCCAAATAAAATGGGGCAGGGGAATTCCTGAGTAAAGAATCAGAGGGCCCAATGTGTAAAGTTATGAAAGTGAAGCCTGGGTTATATTGGATAGGCCAATATGTTTGAGGTACCAGAGACATGAAAGATCATCCAAAGAGAGCTGCACAAAGGGGGGTGCATATTCCAAGCAGCAGAGCTGGAGGAGCAAAGCTATCTAAGCCCTTTAGCACTGTACAGTGAACTACACAGGGTTTATTCTTGCTGTGTGTCCTTCTGGGTTTGGTCTTGCTTTGGTCTATTATTTCCTCACCATGTTCCCACACCTCTTTTTTGGAATTATATATTGGAAATATGTAATTTGCTTTTTCATTTTACAAGGGATTATAATTAAGAGAGTGCTTAAAGTCTCAGAAGAGTCTTTGGACATGAACTATTAATCACAATTGACACTGTAAAAGACTTTGAAGACTTTAAAAGTTGAACTAAATGCACTTTTAATTTGTAATATGGTCATGACCCTATGGGTTAAGGAAGCAGGCATATGGTGGTTTTAATGAGAAGTATAGCCTTGCTTAAAAAATGCTACTGAGGACATAATTTAAGGCTACATAACTGCCAAGTTGTACTTTCTGCTTCAACCTTCAACCTTCTGATTCAAGATGTGAGTCCTCGGCTACATACTGCTTGTTGCCATGCCTCCATTTTGTCATCATGAGCCCTTATAGCTCTGAAATCTAAATCCCATATAAACTCTTTCCTCTATAAGTTTCTTAGTTATGGTGTTTCATCACAATTGAAACGTAAACAATACATTAAATAGGTAAGCATTCTGTTGCCATAGGAGAGAAATGCAGTGGTATCTGCCACTGTATCTCATACCAGTTGACAGATGTAAGATACCAGGTCTTATTGATTATGAAAGACATAGAAATAGATATAAGATGTAGCTAACTTTGTACTTCAAGAAGTCACACTTGTCATCAGGGAAAAGCCACTGAAGTTCCACAGCCTCTGCTGTCCTATGTGTCTCTGCTTTGCACCCTGTGAAGTGGTTCCATCTTATCCCTACATCCCTACATGATATGAACAAGGGTTGGTCATCCATGATACACAGAGCTACACACGCCTTACTGATTATAAAAATAGCTCTTGTTGCCAGGCATGATGGCATGTGGCTGCAATTTCAGTACCTGAGAGGCTGAGGTGCAAGGATGGTGAATTCAACATTAGTGTGGACTACAAAGTAATATTCTGACAAAAAGATGCAGAAACAACAAAAAACCTCTTATTATAGACATTCAAAACTTAACTATATACTTTTACAGGGTAAAAATAGTAGATCAAATCATTGGGACTATCCTGGCATGCCCCAAAGACATGTGGAACTCTAGACTGTCAAATTTCCTTGTAAGAAAAATATGGGGTACCATTTAATGCTTTGTGAATTAGTGATAGATGTGAACAAAGATACTTCCAGCATAGAAGAGCATTTGTGTTCAAGATAGATATAGACAAGGATTAGAAATAGGATGGAAGTCATCCCCATTGTGTCCTAGGAGCTGTCTCATCCCAGCTCTCTGGGAGTTTCTAGAGAATCTCCTCATCCCTTTACCCCCTACCCCCAGCAACTGCATATTTTCATTCATTCTCCTGACCCTCTGGGCCTCTCACCTGTCTCCTCTCATATCTGATCCTGCCCCTCTTTTCCCTTCCTTCTCTACTCTTCCTCCCAGGTTCCTCTCTCCTTCTGCCTCTCATGATTATTTTATTCCCCCTTCTATGTGAGATTGAAGCATCCTCACATGGGCCATCCTTCTTGTTAAATTTCATATGGTCTGTGAGCTGTATCATGGATATTCAGTACTTTTTGTCTAATATCCACTTATCAGTGAGTACATACCATGAATGTCATTTTGGGTCTGAGTTACATCACCCAGAATAATATTTTCTACTTCCATCCATTTGCCTGTAAAATTCATGATGTCTTAGTTTTTAATAGCTGAATAGTATTCCATTGTGTAAATGAACCACATTTTCTGTATCTGTTCTTCAGTTGAGGGACATCTACATTGTTTCCAGCTCCTGGCTATTATGAATAAGGCTGCTATGAACATAGTGGAATGTGTCCTTGTAGTATCATGTACTATCTTTTGGGTATATACCCAGGAGTAGGTCTTCAAGTAGAGCTAGTTCCAATTTTCTGAGGAACCTCCAAATTGATTTCTAGAGTGGTTGTACCAGTTTGACATCTAACCAGCAACGGAGAAGTGTTCCTCTTTCTCCACATCCTCCACAGCATATGCTGTCACTTGAGGTTTTGATGGTAGCCATTCTGATTGGTGTAAGATAGAATCTCAAGGTCATTTTGGTTTGCATTTCCTGATGTCGAAGGATGTTGAACAATTCTTTAAGTTCTTCTCAGACATTTGAGATTCCTCTGTTGAGATTTCTGTTTAACTAAGAACACCATTTTTAATTGGGTAATTTAGGTTTTTTTTTTTTGGAGTCTAGCTTCTTGAGTTCCTTATATATTTTGAAAGGAGTGCCCAAGAGTAAAATGAAGGAATCTGAAGAGATCACCTCAAGTAGATAGACACAGTCCCCAGTAGAGGGATGGGTCACCCACCTACCTTCAATTTTTTTTTGACCCAGAATCGTTCCCATCTAAAATAAATACAGGGACAAAAATAGAGCAGAGACTGAAGGAAAGGGCATCCAGTGACTGGCCCATACCATTAGCAACACCAAAACCTGACATTATTGCTGATGCCATGTTGTGCTTGTAGACAGGAGCCTAGTATGTCTGTCTTACGAGAGGCTCTACTAGTAGTTGACAGAGACAAATACAGATACTTACAGCCAACCATTGGACTGAGGTCAAGGACCCTTATGGAAGAGTTAGGGAAAGTACTGAAGGAGCTGAAGGGGATGGAAACTCTACAGAAAGAACAACAAGATCAACTAGCCCAGTTCCCTCAGAGTTCCCAGAGACGAAGCCAGCAACCAAAGAGCATACATGGGCTGGTCTGTGGTCTCCAGCACATATATAGCACAAGACAGCCTTGTCTGGCCTCAATGGGAGAGAATGGCCTAATCCTATAGAGACTTGATGCCCCAGGGAAGGATGATGTGAGGATTGTGAAGGGTTGGAATGGTGAGGGGCAAAAGGAAGGGCAGACTGGGTAAAGAACTCTTGGAGGAAGACAGAGAAGGAGGGCAACATTTGGAATGTAAATAAATAAAATAATTTAATAAAAAAAAAGAAAAGAAAGAAAAGAATTAGTATGGAGTATCTCAAAGCTCATTTCCCATTAAGAGTTCTTAGCATCTTACATTCCTGGTATATTTCACTTGCTCCACAAGTCTATTCTTATTCTGTTCATTTATTTCAAACTATTATACCCTAGGAAGCCCACAGTGACCACTTTGTGTCAGTTCTATATGATAAAATTTCCATTTATCCACCTTCGGAAGCCATCAAACCTTGAACACTAATCTTCAGATAAAATGAGGCCCTTTGCTCTATCAGAGATTTTATGCTTACATATCTTTTTCAAGTGTTTTTCTCTCAAATCTTTGCACACCTTACTCAATTACACTTCACTGAAATAAATCCATATTCACATTGATCTTTAATTTTTAAAAATTAATTTGGATATATTAAGTATTTTGTCTATATGTATCTGTGTACCACGTGTATACCCACTACTCTCAAAGATGGGAAACAGATATTGGACCCCTGAAACTGTAGTTACAGATAGTAGTGTGTTGGCACTAGGAATTGAACCTAGGTCCTCTGGACTGTTTATTTCTTATTTACTCCATTTCTTATTCACATAAGTGTCTTAGTTTGGTTTTCATTTATTCACCAGGACCATAGAAACTCTTACAAGAAAAACTTTTAATTGGCGCTAGCTTACAATTTCAGAGGTTCAGTCCATTATCACGGCAGGAAGCATGGCAACATCTAGGCAGACATGGTACTGGAGAAGGAGCTGAGAGTTCTATGTCTTGATCTGAATGCAGCTAAGAGGAGGGCCTCTTCCACACTGGGTGGAGTGTGAGCATAGGACCTCAAAGCCATTACCACAGTGACACACTTCCTCCAACAATGTCACATCTATTCTTACAATGACACACCTCCTAATAATGTAACTCCCTATGGGACAAGCATTCAAACACATAAGTCTATGGTGACAAACCTATTCAAACCACTATAATAAGACTATTTTATTTACTAACAATAGGATATGAGGTGTCCTAGTTTGCCTTTTTTTTTCTGTGATAAACACCAAGAAAGAAAATTGAAGAGGGAAGGGTTTATTTCTTCTGACAGGTTAAAATCCATCACTGAGAGAAGCTAAGGCAGGAAATAAAAGCAGAAACTAAAGAACATTGCTTAGTGACTTATCCTGTTCACCTCTTATGTTCTTCAGGCTCTTAGACAACCCAAGACTCAGTGGTTCGACCTTCTCATATCAATTCTCAATTTTTAAAATGCCTTGTAAGCCAATCTTATCAAGCCCTTCATCACTTGAGGTTCTTACTTGCCAAAGGACTTTAAATTTGTGTCAAGTTGACAGCTGAAGCAAACTGTTACAACAGAGTATGAATTTTTCTTTTAATCATTTTTAAAATTTACAAATATTATCTTATATCTGAATATAGCTTGTGAGAATTGGTTGGTTATCTCTCCCCACTATTGGATCCTGGAGATTAAACTCAGCTCATCAGATTTGGTAGCAAGCATCTTAATGTGCTATGCCATTTCACTGGCCTACACACATTTTTAACTGCAGCATTTTCCTTGCTGCAAATAAATTACACATATTTATGTGTAAGAACCTTAGTAAATTTTGAAAAATGTGTTATTATTTCTTGATTGAGTAAACAAATGGCCAACTGTTTCAGGTTTACTATACAAAATTACCTACCAGTCATTTTTAACAAATCTATTTCATAATTTCCAAGAGAATCTGGTCTAATCCATTTCTGGATGACCTGTGAATTGTTATATCCATCTGTCTGCTGGTATGCTTGTTAATTTATGTAAACTGAACACAGTGTAGAATCACTTTGCAAGAGAGGACCCCAATTTAAAAGGAAAACTGATATCCTCACCAGACTAGTCTGTATGTAAGCTGGCATCACATTTTCTTGACTTATGATTGGTATGGGACATGACCTCCGGGTGGTGGTAGTGCACGCCTTTAATCCCAGCACTTGGGAGGCAGCAGCAGGCAGATTTCTGAGTTTGAGGTCAGCCTGGTCTACAAAGTGAGTTCTAGGGCAGAACACAGAGTTCTGTCTTGAAAAAACCAAAAAGAAGAAAGAAGAAGAAGAAGAAGAAGAAGAAGAAGAAGAAGAAGAAGAAGAAGAAGAAGAAGAAGAAGAAGAAGAAGAAGAAGAAGAAGAAGAAGGGAAAGAAGGAAGGAAGGAAGGAAGGAAGGAAGGAAGGAAGGAAGAAAGAAAGAAAGAAAGAAAGAAAGAAAGAAAGAAAGAAAGAAAGAAAGAAAGAAGGAAGGAAGGAAGGAAGGAAGGAAGGAAGGAAAGAAAGAAAGAAAGAAAGAAAGAAAGAAAGAAAGAAAGAAAGAAAGAAAGAAAGAAAGAAAGAAAGAAAGAAAGAAAGAAAGAAAGAAAGAAAAGAAAAGAAAAGAAAAGAAAGAAAGAAAGAAAGAAAGAAAGAAAGAAAGAAAGAAAGAAAGAAAGAAAGAAAGAAAGAAAGAAAGAACACTATGATTGGTATGGGAAGACTCAGCTACTCAGCTCATTGCTGGTGTTACAAACCCTGGTCATGAGTGTTTTAGGAAACTGGCGTGAGCAAGCTATGAGGAGCAAGACAGTAAGCAAAGTACATCAATGGCTTCTGCTTCAGTTTCTGCCTTCAGGTTCCTGCTTCCTTGGATGATGGGCTACAAGCTGTTAGGTGAAATAAACCTGTGCTTCCCAAGTTCATTTTGGTCATGGTGTTTTATCATAGCAACTGAAACCCTAACTAAGGTGGCTAATCAGTGCTTGTTTATATCACTCAGGAATGAGATGGAATTCCATTGCTGTGAAGAGACCGTATAGTATGACAACAGCAACTCTTATTAAAAAAAAAAAATTTAATTGGGGCTTATTTCAGAGTTTTAATCTATTATCATCATAAAAGGAAACATGGCAGAGTGCAAACAGACATGGTACTGAAGCAGCAGCTGAGGTTCTACATCTTGATCCACATGTAGCAGGAGACTGTTTTCTACACTAAGAAAAGCTTGAGCATATGAGACCTCAAAGCACACCCTCACAGTGACACAATACCTCCAACAAAACCACTTACTTCAGTAAGGACATACTTCCTAATACTGCCACTCCCTATGGCCCAAGCTTCCAAACACATGACTATTAAATAGGTATGACAAACACGTGTCGTACCTATTTAAACTGCTACAATACTCCTGTATTTTATATTTCTGTAAGCAACTAATCATACTTGGGGTTGTTGTTTTTTAGTAATCCTTATGAATCTGGAACTTTAAAAGAAATATTTCCTTATTTTAATTTCTAAGATTTAAGACAGTGTGAATGCTTTCATTTTTCATGTGATTAAATACAAGGTTAAAAAGAATAAAAGTTGTCTCTAAACATATAATCATACAGTTGGTCATCAAAACATCCTAGGATTTGAACCTAAGAAGTCAAATGCCATGTCTCCATCTAACTGTGCTACACTACTCATTCATTAGAAAGTAGTCTTTATTTTTCTTAGAAGTATCATTCTGATGAGGTAAACATATATAAATATACTTTAATTACATTGGTTTTCTGGTTTTTGGTTTTTTGGTTTTGTTTGTTTTGCTGCTTGTTTGCTTGTGATCCTGGTGATCAAACCAATAATTATACAACCGAGCCAAGTACTCTACTAGCTAGACTACTAAATGGACTATTTAAAGGGTAAAATATAACTCAAAAAGTATTAGGTCTCAAATGCTGGATAAATGACTAACTGAAGTTCCCATTAATATACCAAAGTGGACAGCCAGGTTCCTCCCCTGAAGCCTTCAGTCTCTGTCTGCAACAGTGCTATCCAGGCTAGCATACTCATCTCCTACCCTAAACCTCTCTAGCCCAGAAGCTAGGCTGCCCTTCTTGCCAGTTGATGTTCCCTATGTAATCCAGTCACTTTGGCTATGCCAGTCTCTTGGTCTCTTGGCCTAGGCTGCCTTTCTTGGCCAGCAGCTTCTCTCCATTCTTGCCTCCCACTTCTCCTAGCATGGCCAAGCTCAGTCTGGTTTTGTCTACTCTGGACACACCCAAATATAATTGCCTCTCACTACTCTCTCTCTCTCTTCCCCCCCCTCTCTCAAACCTACAATAAACTTTCTCTACCACCATACCCAGGTTGTTTCCTTCTTTATTTTTTTCATTCAAAAAGTACTATTAAATACATATCTGAAAATATTAAATATATACTTGGATCTACATAGTTTTATAGACTATAAATATTAATTCTTTATGAATTTCCCATCTCATTTTATTAATGTAGAGGTCACTTACTGTTTCTTGGTTCATGGTACCAATTACAGGCTTGTAATTTTTTGCTAATGTTATCCCCTTTCTAATGTTATCCCTTTCCCAGTTTCCCCTCTGCAACCCCCCATCCCATCCCGACTCCTCCCTGCTTCTATGAAGGTGCTCCCCCACCCACCCACCCATTCCCACCTCACCAACCTGACATTCCCCTACACTAGGAAATCTCCACAGGACCAAGTCTCCACAGGACCATGTCTCCACAGAACCAAGGGCCTCTCCTCCCATTGACACCAGACAAGGCCATTTTCTGCTACATATGCAGCTGGAGTCATGGATCCCTCCATGTGTACTCTTTGGTTGGTAGTTTAGTGCCTGAGAGCTCTCACTGAGGGGTTGGGGGAATGAGGGAGGTTCTGATTGGTTGATATTGTTGTTCTTCCTATGAAGTTGCAAACCCCTTCAGCTTCTACAGTCCTTTCCCTAACTGTTCCACTGGGCTGGTAATTTTTATGATAGGAAAGTATCAGGTCTTAAAATCCTATTTACCATAGCTTATTTTCTCTTTGGATCTGACAACATCCTCTAAGAGCAAATATCAGAAAAAGTCACAGGTAACTTCATGTTTATTCTAATTCTGAGGGAAACAACTCAGTTTAAGTTGAGGGTATTACTTCTTTTAAAAGTATTTCTATTGCTGCCACCTGTCCTTTCTGCTGGGGCAGACTCTTGGCTGCTCTGCTCCAGTGAAAACACCAACTTCTAATCCATCATAGAGAACCCATTGCACTCAAAGCACTTGGTAAGAACCCTTTCCCACCTCTGGAGTCCCAGAAATGCTGCTAGGGGACCAGGTGGACTTGACAACAATCAACCACCAAAACCCTCACCCTCCCAAATACCACTCCTCTTCCTTTCCTTCCAACCCTTCTGTTGCTGGTCCCTCTGCAGGAGTTCTGGGACGCCTGAGAGCACAGGTAGGACAACCCCTGCTTCTCAGAGGAATCCATCTATAACCCTCAGGCAGGAGCCTTTCAGTATCTGTCTCCAGCCGAGAACCATCCTCTGCCACAGTTCACAATATCCAGGTGGTGCAGGGAGATAGCTAACCTCCCAGGACTGTGGAGAGGCCTAAGAGTACAGAGCTGATCCTGGGCAACAGAGCTACATACACAAATACCACCACAAGGAAGCTGGTCTCCCAGGAATGCCTACATACCTGTGTACACGGAGAGAATGGGAATCCCAGAAGTACAGATACACGGGCATGACTTGCAAGCTACAGTCAGAAACAGCAAGACCAGCTAACACCGAAGATAACCAGATGGCAAAAGACAAATGCAAGGACTAACAGAAACCAAGGTAACATGGCGCCATCCAAACCCAATTCTTCCACAACAACAAGTACTAGATACCCCAAAACACCAGAAAAGCAAGATCTGGATTTAAAATTACATCTCATGATGCAGATAGATGACTTCAAGAAGGACATAGGAATAACTCCCTTAAAGGAATAGAAGAGAACATGGGTCAAAGGTAGAAGCCCTTAAAGAGGAAACACAAAAATCCCTTAAAGAAATACAGGAGAACATAGGGCAACAGGCAGAAGCCCTTAAAGAAGAAACACAAAAAAATCCATTAAAGAATTAGAGGAAAACACAAACAAACAAATGAAAGCACTGAACAAAACCATTCAGGATCTAAAAATGGGAGTAGAAACAATAAAGAAATCATAAAGGGAGACAACTTTGGAGATAGAAAACCTTGAAGAGAAATTCAGGAGTCATAGATGCAAGCATCAACAAGAGAATACAAAAGATAGAAGAAAGAATCTCAGGTGCTAAAGATACCATAGAAAACTCTGATTCAACAGTCAAAGAAAATGCAAAATGCAAAAAGCAAAACATTCAGGAAATCCAGGACACAATGAGAACACCAAATCTAAGGATTATAGGTATAGAAAAGAGCAAAGGTTTACAAATAAAAGGGCCAGTAAATATCTTCAGCAAAATTATAGAAGAAAACTTCTCCAACTTAGAGAAAGAGATTACAAGATGCCTACAGAACTTCAAACAGACTGGACCAGAACAGAAATTCCTCCTGTCACATAATAATCAAAACACCAAATGCACTAAAGAAAGAAAGAATATTAAAAGCAGTAAGGGAAAAAGGTCAAGTAACATATAAAGGCAGACCTATCAGAATTACTTCGTACCAGACTTCGTACCAGAGATTATGAAAGCTAGACATAAATGTCAGCCCAGGCTACTATACCCAGCAAAACTCTCAATTACCATCCATGAGGAAAACAAGACATTCATTTAAACAATATCTTTCCACAAACCCAGCTCTACAAAGCATAATGGGTGGAAAATACCAACACAAGGAGGGAAACTACACTCTAGAAAAAGCAATAAATAATCTTTCAAGAAACCCAAAAAAAGATAGCAACACAAACATAATTCCACCTTTAACAACAAACATAACAGAAAGTAACAATCATTTTTCCTTAATATCTCTTAATATCAATGGACTCAATTCCCCAATAAAAAACATAGACTAACAGACTGGATACATAAACAAGACCCAAAATTTTCTTGCATACAAGAAACCCACCTCAGTGACAAAGACAGTCACTACCTCAGAGTCAAAGGATGGAAAACAATTTTCCAAGCAAATTGTCCCAAGAAACAAGCTGGAGTAGCCATTCTTATTTCGGATAAAATGGACTTTCAACCAAAAGTTGTCCAAAAAGATAAGGGAAGACACTTCATAATGGTCAAAGAAAAAATCTACCAAGATGAATTCTCAATTCTGAACATCTATGTTCCAAATGCAAGGTCACCCACATTCATAAAAGAAACTTTACTAAAGCTCAAAGTACACATTGTACCCCACACAGTTATAGTGGGAGACTTCAACACCCAACTCTCAGCAATGGATAAATTATGGAAACAAAAACTAAACAGAGACACAGTGTAACTAACAGAATTTATGAACCAAATGGATCTAACAGATATTTATAGAACATTTCATCCTAAAGCAAAAGAATATACCTTCTTCTCGGCACCTCATGGTACTTTCTCCAAAATTGAACATACAATTGGTCACAAAAGAGGCCTCAACAGATACAGGAATATGGAAATAATCCCATGCACCCTATCAGATCACCATGGTCTAAGGCTGGTCTTAAGTTCCAACAATAACAAATTATATATATACACATACATATGTGTGTGTGTGTGTATACATACACACATAAATGGAAGCTGAACAAACTTCTCAATGATAACTTGGTCAAGGAAGAAATCAAGAAAGAAATTAAAGACTTTTTAGAATTTAAATAAAGTTAAGACACATCATACCAAAACTTATGGGACATAATGAAGGCAGAGCTAAGAGGAAAAGTTATAGCTCTAAGTGCCTCCAAAAAGAATGCAGGGAGAGAGCTTACACTAGCAGCTTGACAGCACATCTGAAAGCTCTAGATCAAAAAGAAGCAAATACACTCAAGAGGAGTAGATGGCAGGAAATAATCAAACTCAGGGCCAAAATCAACCAACTACAAACAAAAAGAACTATACAAAGAATCAAAAAAACAAAAAAACAGGAGCTGGTTCTTGGAGAAAATCAACAAGATAGATAAACCCTTAGCCAGACTAACCAGAAGGCATAGAGTCACTACCCAAATTAATAAAATCCAAAATGAAAAGGGAGACATAACAATACTAACTGTGGAAATTCAAAAAATCATCAGATCACACTACAAAAGTTTATGCTCAACAAAATTGGAAAATCTAGGTGAAATGGACAATTTTCTAGAAACATACCAGGTGCCAATGTTACAATAGGATCAGATAAACCATCTAAATAGTCCCATATGCCCTGAGGAAATAGAAGAAGTCATTAACCGTTTCCCAACCAAAAAAAGCCCAGACCACATGGGTTTAGTGGGAAATTCTATCAGACCTTCAAAGAAAACCTAATACCAATACTTTTCAAATTAATCCACAAAACACAAACACAAGAAACACAAAGTAATTCATTCTATGAAGCCACAATAATGCCTATACCTAAATCAAAGAAAGACCAAACAAGGAAAGAGAACTTCAGACAAATTTCCCTTATGGACATTGATGCAAAAATAATAAAAGTTTTGCCAACCAAATCCAAGAATACATCAAGGCTATCATTTAACACAATCAAGTAGCTTCATCCAAGGGATGCAAGGATGGTTCAATATGCAGAAATGCATCAATATAATTTACTACATAAACAAACTTAAAGAAAAAAAAACACATGATCATTTCATTAGATGCTGAGAAAGCATTTGAAAAAATTCAGCATCCCTTCATGTTAAAAGTCTTGGAGAGATCAGGAATTCAAGGCCCAAAACTAAACATAGTAAAAGCAATATAGAGCAAACCAGTAGCCAACATCAAATTAAATGGAGAAAAACTTGACGCAATCCAACTAAAATCAGGGACCAGACAAGGTTGCCCATTCTCTCCCTATGTATTCAATATAGAACTTGAAGTTCTAGCTAGAGCAACTAGAGAACAGAAGGAGGTCAAAGGGATACAAATTGGAAAGGAAGAAGTCAAAATACCACTATTTGCAGATGATATGATCATATACTTAAGTGACCCTAAAAAATTCCACCAGAAAACTTCTAAAGCTGATAAACAACTTCAGCAAACTGGCTGGATATAAAATTATCTCAAACAAATCAGTAGCCTTCCTATACTCAAAGAATAAACAAGCTGAAAAAGAAATTATGGAAATGTCTCCCTTTGCAATAGTTACAAATAATATTACATACCTTGGTGTGACTCTTAACCAAGCAAGTGAAAGATCTGTATGACAAGAACTTCTAGCCTCTAAAGAACAAAAATGGAAGAATATCTCAGAAGATGGAAAGATCTCCCATGCTCATGGATTGGCAGGATTAATATTGTAAAAATGTCCATCTTGCCTAAAGCAATATACGGATTCAATGCAACCCTCATTAAAACTCCAAATCAATACTTCATAGAGTTAGAAAGAGAAATCCTCAAATTCATCTGGAATAACAAAAAAAAAACAAAAAACAGGATTGCTAAAACTATTCTCAACAGTAAAAGAACTTCTGGGGAAATCAGCATTCCAGACCTCAAGCAATACTACAGAGCAATAGTGCAAAAAACTACATGGTGTTGGTACAGTGACAGACAGGTAGATCAATGGAATAGAATTGAAGACCCAGAAATAAACCCACACAACTATGGTCACCTGATATTTGACAAGGAAGCTAAAAACATCCAGTGAAAAAAGACAGCATTTTTAACAAATGTTGCTGGATCAGCTGGAGGTCAGCATATAGAAAAATGAAAATTGGTCCATTCTTATCTCCTTGTACAAAGCTCAACTCCAAGTGAATCAAGGACCTCCACATAAAACCAGATATATTGAAGCTTATAGAGGAGAAAGTTGGGAAGAGCCTTGAACACATGGGCACAGGGGAAAATTTCCTGAACAGACCTCCAATGGCTTATACTCTAAGAACAAGAATCGACAAATGGGACCTCATAAAACTGTAAATCTTCTATAAGGCAAAGGACACAGTCAATAGGACAAAATGGCAATCAACAGAATGGGAAAAGATCTTTACCAACTCTACATCCAACAGAGGGATAATAGTCAATATATACAAAGAACTCAAGAAGTTAGATTCCAGAATACCAAATAACCCTATTAAAAATGGGGTACAGAACTAAACAAAGAATTCTCAACTGAGGAATACCAGAAGGCTGAGAAACACCTAAAGAAATGTTCAACATCCTTAATCATCAGGGAAATGCAAATCAAAACAACCTTGACATTCCTCCTCACACCACTCGGAATAGCTAAGATGAAAAATTCAAGGGACAGCAGATGCCAGTGAGGATGTGGGAAATTAGGAACACATCTCCATTGCTGGCAGGATTGCAAGCTGGTACAAGCACTCTGGAAATCAGTTTGGTGATTCTTCAGAAAATTAGGCATAGTACTACCTGAGGACCCAGCTATACCACTCCTAGGCATATACCCAGAAGATGCTCCAACATTTATTAAGGTCACATGCTCCACTATGTTCATAGAAACCTTATTAATAATAGCCAGAAGCTGGGAAGAACCCAGATATCCTTCAACAGAGGAATGGATACAAAAAATGTGGTATATTTACACAGTGGAGTACTAAATGTTTTAAATTCCATCTTTAATTAATTTAGAAACGTTATGTCTACCATTTTATCTGTATAATTTTCCATAAAATAGTCAATTTTCATGTGCTTTTGTATATATTTCTTGAATTTTATCAGATATATTTTCCGTGTAAATCTTCAATTTTACCTGAAAATGTTTATAATTCCACTTTCACTCAACTTAGAATTATTTTTATGCCTACCATTTTATCTGTATAATTTTCCATGACTATCATCAATTTTAACATGTTTTTCTCTATATTTCTTCAATTTTATCAGAAATATTTTCCATATAAATCTTCACCTTTATCAGAAAATGTTTGTAATTCCACTTTCAATCAACTTAGGAATGCTTTTATGCCTACTATTATTATATCTATATAAAATTTCCATGATGATCTTCAATTTTAACATGTTTTTCTATATTTTTCTACAATTTTTTAAGAAATATTTTCCATGTAAATCTTTAATTCTATCAAAAAGAACAAACAAACAAAAAACAATGAAGTCATGAAATTCTCAGGCAAATGGATGGAACTAGAAAGTGTCATCCTTAGTGAGGTAACCCAGTCACAAAAGAACACACATGGTATGCACTCACTGATAAGTGGATATTCGCCCAAAATCTCAGAATAAACAAGATACAATTCACAGACCACATGAAGCTCAGGAAGAAGGAAAACCAAAGAGTGGGTGCTTCAGTTTTTCTTGGAAAGGGAACAAAATACTCACAGGAGCAATTATGGAGACAAAGTGTGGGGCAGAGACTGAAGGAATGGCCCTCCAGAGAGTGTCCTGCCTGGAGATTCATCCTATAAACAGTCACCAAACCCAGACACTTATTGTGGATGCCAAGAAGTGATTGCTGAAAGAAGCCTGTTATGGCTGTCTCCTAAGAGATCCTGCCAGAGCCTTACAGATACAGAGGCAGATGCTAGCAGCCAACCATTGGACTGAGCGTGGTGTCCCCAGTTGGAGGAAGGACTGGGGGAGCCAAAAGGGTTTGCAGCCTCATGGGAAGAAAGATGATGTTGGCCAACAAGACCCCCCAGAGCTCCCAGGGACTAAGCCATCAACCAAGGGTTATACATGGTTCCAGCCACAATTATAGTGGAATGCCTTGTAGGGCATTGGTGAGAGGAGAGGTCCTTGGTTCTATGAAGGCTTCATAGTCTCCCCAGAATGGGGAAATTGGGGATAGGTGGGAGTGGGTTGGGAGGAGTGGGAAAACTGGGAAAGGATATAACATTTGAAATGCAAATGAAGAATATATTCAGAAAAAGAAAAAGGTGAAAAAAGTATTTCTATTGTTCTTATTCCTTTCTTGCTTTGCTTTTTGTTGTTATTTGTTGTTGGTGTTGTTGGTGTTGTGCTGGGGTCAAACTCAGGGTATCTATTTCTTGAGTATGCCTTGCAATTGCTCTAGCACCTGTTCAATTTCCTGAGCCATATTTACAACCCTAAACTAAACATACTAAGTATAAATTTCAGGAAAAAGAATTCAGCAGTCATCCTGTTTATTATAGACCACAAACAAGACACTACACTATACAGAGATTCACAACAATATACAAAATAACATTCCAAATTGATATTATTTTGTTTTTAACTTAATCATAAAAACAAGCTTGGAAAGTCAATATATGACTACCTCAAATCCTTTGCAATATCAGGAAATACAGGAAGAAGTCAGTAATTTCATCCACTAAAGTCTTCTGTTGTAACTGGACAGTACAATACAAAGCAAAGGTTTTTTCTTTCTTTTTCTTTCTTTCTTTCTTTCTTTCTTTTTTCTTTCTTTCTTTCTTTCTTTTTTCTTTCTTTCTTTCTTTCTTTCTTTCTTTCTTTCTTTCATTTTGTTTGTTTTGTTATGTTTGCTTGTTTTCTTGCTGAGACTATTTCAGGCTTACCTAGAATTTTATCTCCTTGATGAAGAGAAGAAATTTTGTATGGAAAAATTCTGCACTCTATTCCAGGAAACAAGGTCAGGATGTCCTAGCTATCTTAAGCCTATTTGTATGGAAACCCCCTACCCCAGCTTAATTTAGCTGCTTCTGTTAAACAACTTGCTTCTGCAAAGCCCTTCCTCCTACAACCACCTGTGGATTCTGGCATGGTGTCAGTTTTACCTTTAAAAACCCTCTGCTCTGGACAACTGGGTCTACCCAAATACCTTTATGTGGTCCCAGCCTGCTGGAATAAAGATTTTCAATTGGCTCTACAATGCTGAGTGGTCATCTCTGGTAGACTACCTGTAACATTACCACTAAGTGTTAGGCATGCATGGAGATGGTTTGCACATCATGATATGCACTCACTGATAAGTGGATATTAGCCTAGAAACTTTGAATACCCAAGACATAATCCACACATTAAATAATGTCCAAAAAGAATGGAGGAGTGGCCCCTGGTTCTGGAAAGACTCAGTGCAATAGTATAGGGGAATTCCAGAACAGGGAAGTGGGAAGGGGTAAATGGAGGAACAGGGGGAGGGAAGAGGGTTTATGGCACTTGCAGGGAGTGGGGACCCAGAAAAGGGGAAATCATTTGAAATGTAAATAAAAAATATATCAATAAAAAAAGAGTATAATGAGTCCTCTAGCCAGCTGAACAGAAGCAGGCTTTTGGGAAACCTCTGCCTTGACAAAAGATGGTAACAGGTTTGGGTTTTTTTGTTTTGTTTTGGTTTTGGTTTTGGTTTTTAATCAAAAGCCTGCAATCACATCACACCTGGTGCAGGCCAGAGGCATCTTTACAAATATAAACTTTGATGTGTTCAACATCTCAGCAGGCCAATCTGGTTTTGCATATCAGGAAGGAAAGTGGGCCCTTTTGTTGTTGTGAAGCACTACTAAAAAGAGTGAAAAGTCATTTATCAGCAGGCAATAGTGGCTCCCAAAAGGAGGAACAAAGTCAGGGCAACTTGACCATTCTTAAGCTATTTTATTATATATTTCTGTTATATTAAATGAATGTCAATGAGAATTTATTTACCCTTTAATTTTTTTTTTTTTTAGAAAAGGCCTATAGAGATGAGGAAAAGGTCATATTTATAAATAACAATCTGTAATCCAATCTATTTCTATCATTAAATAGCATGTCCATTTTTTTTCTAACAATAGGCCATAATTGCTCTAGAGTCTTGATTTCTATTCTTCTGTTGAAGTTGTTCCTTCTGTTGAAGTTGTTCCGTCCTCATGAACCACAGATTTACTCTGATCTTTCAGTGGTCTTATTCAGGAATCTAATGCAGCTGTCCAAGAAAATTAGTTTAGTTTATGCTTATTATAAACAAAACTTGATTATTTGTTAATATAAACATAGTCTAAGTCACAGAGATTAATTTTGGGTTTCCTAATAAACAGGCACGTGTGTGTGTGTGTGTATGTGTGTGTGTGTGTGTGTGTGTGTATATAAATCTGGCTTTAATCGGCTTATTTTACCCTGGAAGAAATATCACCTATGAGTTAAGGCTTCTGTACTATAAAAACTACAGTTCCCTAGATCCTTCTCAGTTTTGATGGGAAGTATCATTTTATTATTATAGAAATTATTTGTGAATTATTAAATTATTTATTAACTTAAAATATACTATTATAAGAATAAATGAATTACTTAAAACAAAACAAGAACATCAAATAAGCCTTTCAAATTCTCTGAAATCTTACTTTCCAATGGTAAGTAAGATTATCATATAACCTTTATACTATAATGTGAATATAGTATCATATATTGTAGGGTTTGTGGTGTCCCACGTCCACTCTGCCACAGGGCTCAGCCTGCTTGGGGAGATGGGACACAGGGAAGTCCTGATTGTGCTTACCCCACACTAGCTCTGAGCAGGTGCCAAGCTATGGGAAGCCGCAGGACACCACTACAGGGGTGGGGGAGTACAGGCTGAGGTCCTGGGGACAGGCAGAGCTGGCTGGGGGTCCCCAGGCCTGGAAAGAGGCCGGGCCATCTGGAGACTCTTGGGTACCCAGGCACTGCTGGGAGCCACAGAATAGCTGAGAAAGGAGTTGAGGACTTCCAGCCAAAGAGGAAAGGCTGGAGAGCTCCAGCTGGGTCCCTGGGGGAGGGGGCATAGTCTTTGTTTCGTCAGCAGGTGTCTTGGTTGGTGGAGACCGCAGCTGGGAGCACTGAGAGTCTTTCTGCAGGAGATTAGACTGCCCCCCTCTAGACAAAGGCCTGCTCCATTGCTCTCCACAGCAGATCCCAATGAAAAGAGACAGTCCATGTTTTAAAACATTTATTGTCATAGCAGAAAGTAGATGAGTGAAAAATATACCCCAGTTCTCAGGGCAGGCCTAAGGTTAAATACCTTTTGCAGGGAAGAGTGTCAGGGAAGGGGAGATTATTGGCTAAGCCTCCAGGCCTTTAGGTACCTCATTAAAATGGGGATCTGTCTTGAGGCTATGTGTCCTATGGCCACGTCCTCTACCTGTGGAGGCCTTGCCCTTACCCATGACAAGGACATAGGAGGGACTGCAGGCTTCTGTCAGGAGTCTAGTCTGGGAGCATGGCAAAACACTGTTCCCGAGGCCTGCTGTTCCTCGGGGTCACTGCGATTTCCAGCCTATGATCAACCAGGAACCAGGCTGCCTTTCACAGTCTTACAATATATAATATAATATATTTTATATATTGATATGTTTTATAAAATCAAGAGTTTGTTTTGCGGAGTGCAGTATGGTACAATGGGAGGACATACCTCAACAGGCCCATGCTAAGCATCCTCCCCACTGAGGCACCTGCCATAGGATGTCTAGTATAGAATTTATTTAGGGTTATGGGAAGGAGAGTTCAGAAGGGAGTAGAGGCAGAGAAAGAGAGGAGACAGAGAAGGACAGAGAGAGAAAGAGAGGAGAAGAGGCTGGCCAAGAGCACACGGAGAGAGGGGCAGAGGGGAAGGGGAGAGCAGAAGAAAGGGGTCAGAGACAAAAAAAGGGCAGAGAGTCAGAGAGAGTAGGAGAGAACAAACAGTCCCTTTTATAGCAAGCCATGCCTACCTGGCTGTTGCTAATATTGGGTAGAGCATACAAGGAATTCCAAAATATATTATATATGTAATATAATATATAAGTATGTTTACATAATAAATATATATATAAATACTATGAAAATATTAGTATTTTAAACCTTAGAAGACCTTTGAGATGTTTCACAAACTAAAACTTAAAAAAGAAAAAGTGAAAGGAATTGATTTGCACAAAATACAAGTTTCAGTATACAAAAAAAAGAGATGACTAAATCTTAGATAACCTAGAAGAAATACAAAGAGCCAATGTTATAACAGTCCTTTTAAATATTTATTTTAATTTTAATTATGTATGTGGGGTAGGGCATGTACACATAAGTGTCAATTCCTAGAGAGGCCAGTATATGGCATCAGATTCCCTAGAGCTGAAGTCACAAATGGTTATGAGATATAGCACATACAAGTTTCAAACTGAACCCTGGCAGGACCTATGGAAGAACCATCCCACCAGCCACCAATTTTATGATACTATTAATAAAACATATAGAAACTACTATAGAAAAAAGTGGGAAGATAAACACTCTGTACAAGTAGAGAAATACTTATGTTTTGTCATCAGAGAGTCAACAAATATCACCTTACTCAAAGAATGGATGACATATTTTATTTTATTGCTAGTCTAAGAATTTCCAGTACACTAAGAAAATGGAAAGAACTTTATTATCAGTAAGCTAACGAAAACTCAAGTCCCATGTTTCTAGTGAGGCAGTGTTTAAACTGAATATTTTCCTTCAAGGTCACAACTTGGAAGTAGCCCATGTGGTTCTTGAGAAAGACTAAGTTGTCATGGAAATTTGTAGATTTCATTTATAAGAGATAATACTGTGTCCTATTATGGAATTAATTTTAACACTATTTAAATAATATGTATTTGATATGTAAATACATCAGCATTTGGTCAAAATATAAACTCTAAATACTCTTATGACTTATACATTTGCCTCAATCACTATAAAACTCAGATTATTGTTAAAAAGTACCTTGCCCTCTTTCTTAACACTAAATTCAGGCTCTTGAAGATCTTTCATAATTTCCATTTTGAGATTCAGTGGTGCTGTTTTGCTAAAGTTGCAAGTTTCTGTCAAAAAATCCCAAAGCAGGTCTCCATTTTCATTACCATCAATAAAACAGTCCGTTATGTCCATGGTGGACAAAAGGTCATAACATTCATACTTAATACCCAAGTCGTCCAATATCTGAGTAAGATCAGAAGATGTGACATACTGGCAGAGGTCATCCCTGGGTAGGCGGGATCCATATTTTTTCCATAGCTTTTCCCAGCCACTAGTTCCTAGGCAAAAAACAAAGTTGTTGTTTATTTTTTTCTTTCATTTGGCTTCTCTCAGTCATTAGAAATTTAGAGTAGAGAACAGAACAAAATAATATTCATACTTTTTGTGAAACTGAATTCAAGTACCATAACAAAACCAGGGAGAAGAGTAAATATATCATATGACATAAAGTGTAAGCAACAAAAACAAAGCAAGGCATAAGTATGGTCTAAGACATTTGAATACAGCTGTTTACCTATGGTGATCACAGAGTCTGTTTCCTATGGTAACATTTGAGCACAATCTCTCAGCAATCACATAGGCATCACAAGGAAGGTTAACCAGATGAAAAGAGCAACTATTAAGGATTTGAAGAAAATGCAAGGCTAGTACATTTAAGAACTGACCAGCCAGCCAAGGAACTTGGAATTGATTGAGCAAGCAGAAGAAATGAAAAACATATCAGTGAAATATTTTAGTGCAAAAACTCACCACTTAAAACAAAATTCAAGCAGTTTATACTTTCTATTCATTCCATTTTTTCATGTTGATAATGAAAAAGTTCTGCTAGTTAGCACTGAGTATTTATTGAGTTTAAATTGCTCTATAACAGAAGCAAAGGAACACAGTAGAAAATTTAAGATCTATTATAGTACACTGACCACTAAATGACCTGATTTTCTTGATTTCAACCTGTCTTTGTTGTCCTAATTAGTTTTGCTTGTTTATCCTACATTATTTTGTCTGAGTACCTCCATATACAGCATATAGGCACGTGAGAATATATAGTTTTTTCCACAGAACCTTTAATTTCAATGTAAACAAATCTGCAAATACACATAGTTTCTGTGCTTTACATGTAGTCACCATTAGATGCATCATATCTTCTTTTTGGTTGTATTTTAGAACCTTGGAGTCCCAGTATCACAAAATACAAATAAACAACTATTCAGTCAAATTCAAACACATGTTGACCTTTTTCTGTTGACCCATATCTTATACAAAGCTATAGGAATAAACTGAAAGGCAAAGGTACTGATCTTTACTTTCCTGAGCTCATGAGAGTCTTTGATGCGAAATAGCAGTAAAGTTCCAGTGCAGAGAGTGTGGAGGGGGTACTCAAGATAGTTTGGATAAAATCTAATGCCATTTATTCCGTGTTTTTAATTGTTACTCATGAGAGACTGTAACTGGGGAAATTAGGAACAACCTAGTTAACTAAACTGATGAAAAATGGACAACTTATTTGGCAGTAATATTTCTTTAATCAAGTTAAATTTCTTCTTTAAGCACCAATCAAACTATTTTAAAAGGTGATTTTTTATTTTATAATTCATACTTTTATTTAACATTTTTCACAAATAGAAGCAAATTTCTGAAATATTTTTCTTTTTTTGTTCAGTGATTACATTAAGAAAAAGATAATGTGACATTTCTTCATTGTAGTAAAAACGTCTTCCCAAAAATAGTGACTTTGATAATAGGAAGACCTTATCTGAGTTCTAGTCTAATGAACTGAGCACTCTTAGTTCTTAACTCTCATTTTCAGGAATGATATCAATTAAAAATATTTACTTCTTACAGATGACAACTTCCTATTCTTCAATCACTAAAAAAATCTTGTGAACTACATATATGAAAAAGCAAAAACTCTTTCTACCATATGAAGTGCATCTACTGAATAATTTCTGGCTCGAGATTATTTTTTTTAACAAAATTAATTCTTGCTTTTACTGGCTTTTTGGTTCCCTATAAAAACACACAGAGCTCATTTGGATACCATGTATGGATAAATGCAAATATAATATGGCTCTAGTTCTCAAAAATAGCCTAAAATTAACCAAGGCTTAGAAGTAAAGTTTATATATATAGTAAGTACACTAGTATTCATACCCCATGTTTCCTCGATCCTTCCCTGGATCTGTTTTGTTTTCAGATTTCTTGATGCTAAAGACTTATGGGTTATATTAACTCTTTTGCTGCAGCCAGCAGACTACTCTATAAAGGAGCTTGGTCAGTTCTAAAATTCACATAGAATACCATATTCTAAACCATAAAATGCTCTTCTTTCTTATTGGTAAATACCTAGCAGTTAAATATGAAACTGCTCAAAATGTCAGATTCACTAGTAGAATTGTTTCATTTTTTATTTTGTTTTGCATGAATATGTCTTTTTTTATTGCAGAATTTACTATTCTAACCATTTAGAAAATTGGCTTCACAATGCACCCCCTCTCTCCCATAAATCAATATGAGCACCAAAAGACCCCTGGTTCCAGTGGATAGGAAACCTTCAAACATTTTCTGTATTCTTATGAGAAACAGCCACCACCTGTGTTTAGGTTCAACTGATCATGTGCACACAATAGAGAATCACTCAGGCATTTAAAAAAGAATGAAAATATGTTGTCTTCAGTAAAATGTATTGAACTGGAAGTCTCATCTTTTATTTTTGTACCGTCTGCTTGTTAACTGCTTTCTTTTAGTTAGGGAACATTATATGCCATTAATTTCATGTATTTTCACAGAAAATTTTCACATTACATAGTACAGTTCATTGTAACTGAAAGAAAAGTACTGTAACATACATGCTACACAAATCATAGAACAATATGCATACCCAGGTGTTACTCTCTGTGCTCATAACCAAAAAAGTGTTAGTTTTACTATTCCCATGTACATTTAGCTTTATATACCTTAGGTGATAAATGAGTGTTTGTAGGAACAGAAAAAGAACATTTCTTACAAGAAACATCACCTAAAAAATGCAAGCAGTACATTCTGGATTTTTTTTTTTTTTTTTTGCCATTCCTGATTCTGTATTTATTTGGTTTACATATTTACTGCAGACATAAAAACATGGTTAAATGTGTGTACACTTCTGGCTGTTCAGTTATTTTGCACAAGATCATAGTAACAATTAGGAAGAGTATAATAATAGAACAATCAAAACTAGCTCAAATAATATAAAGATTAATTTCTTTCTCCTGCAAAATAACATAAAAGGAAAGAACTGAGGATGGCCATCAAGATTTCACTTCAGATTTATGCCTATTTTTTTTAAGTCATCAAAATAATTTATAGTAGTTAAATGCCTCTTAAATATACATGGTATCTTCTGAAAATAAAAGATACACTAAACCACTTTTTAAAATCTATTTGGAACATTAAAGATGTAAGGAAAAAAAATCTCCTACGAAGTCCTCTATGAAAGGAAATTGTGACAAGTTCCTGATTAGACAAAAACTATTGCATCTACAAGGGAAAATACACAGCATAATTGTAGCTTCATAGAATGAATTGGGTAGGGTTGCTTCTGTTTCTATTTTGTGGAATAGTTTGAAGACTACTGGTATTAGGTTTTCATTGAAGGTCTAATAGAATTCTACATTAAACCCACCTGGTTCTATGTTTTTTTTTTCTTTTTCTTTTTCTTTTTCTTTTTCTTTTCCTTTTCCTTTTCTTTTTCATCTTCTCTTTTATTTTTTTTTGTTGTTGTTGTTGGGAGACCTAATGACTGCTTCTTTAGGGGATATGGGACTATTTAGATGGTTTATCTGATCTTGATTTAATGTTGGTATTTAGTACCTGTCTAGAATTATCCATTTCATTCAGATTTTCCAATTTTGTTGAGTATAGGATTTTGTAGTAGGATTTGATTTTTTTTTTAAATTTCCTCAGTTTCTGTTGTTATATCACCCTTTTCATTCCTGATTGTATTAATCTGGATACTATCTCTGTACCCTCTGGTTTGTCTGGCTAAGGGTTTATCTAGCTTGTTGATATTTTCAAAGAACCAACTGCTGGTTTTGTTCTTTGTATGGTTCTTTTTGTTTGTAGTTGGTTGATTTCAGCCCTGAGTTTGCTTATTTCCTGCCATTACTCTTGAGTGTATTTGCTTCTTTTTGTTCTAGAGCTTTCAGGTGTGCTGTTAAGCTGCTAGTGTATGCTCTCTCCAGTTTCGTTTTGGAGGCACTCAGAGCTATGAGTTTTCCTCTTAGCACTGCTTTAATTGTGTGCAATAAGTTTGGGTGTGTTGTGCCTTCATATTTTTTAAATTCTAAAAAGTCTATAATTTCTTTCTTCACTTTTTCCTTGACCTAACACTTCATACTCATCCAAGGAAAAATCTACGAAGAAGAATTCTCAATTCTGAACATATATGCTCCAAATCTATGGGTTCCATAAAAGGGAACCCACATTCATAAAAGGTACTTTACTAAAGCTCAAAGCACACATTGCACCTCACATAATAATATTGGGAGACTTCAACACCCCATTCTCATCAATGGACAGATCATGGAAACACAAACTAAACAGAGACACAGTGAAACTAACAGAAGTTATGGACCAAATGGATTTAACATTTATAGAACATTTCATCCTAACACAAAAATATACCTTCTTCTCAGCACCTCATGGTACTTTCTCCAAAATAAACCATATAATTGGTCACAAAACACGCCTCTACAGATATGAGAAGATTTAAATAATCCCATGCATCCTATCAGATCACCATGTACTAAGGCTGATCTTCAATAGCAATATAAATAACAGAAAGCTCACTAGTAGAATTGTGATTAATATAAAGTATGTCAATTCAGGATGAATTTCTGTTTAGAATAGAGTTTTTGTTTTATTGATGTAGATTGTAAGACATTCCACAACACTGAAAACTAGGTTTAACTTTGTAATACAAAGTAATTTTTATCAAGTGTCCAAATTTAGGCCTGGTTTACATAATCTCTTCAAAATTGAAAACCAGACCTTTCCCATATACTTGAGTAATTTTAGCTAACAAAGGTAAAAATAGTATATCAGAATGCTCCCTTAGGGAGTTAGTTTTATACAAGAGTTCTTGGCTCTGAACCCTCATAAGAAGTGGAGTCCAGGATTATAAGCACAATATTATCATTATTTAAAAAAAATTATTCTTTATATGTGAGGACAAATTTTGTAGTACAGTTTCAGTGCTTGGAGCTATTATCTGGTGATGATGATGATAACTGTGGCATATTTAGTAAAAGGTCATTTAACAAGTGAACAATCTGTGAATTTTGTTCACATCAAAGAATTACTACAAAGATACAGAATAATGGCAGATGCCCATGATACTCAAATGACAGAGACAAGTGGGCCATTAACTTTGAATCCAACCTACACTACACAGCAAACCTTACATATGACTTTAATGCCTGTGCTGCATTTTCTTTTTTATTGAATATTTTTATTTATTTACATTTCAATGTTATCCCCTTTCACAGTTCCCCCTCTGGAAACCTTGTATACCATCACCCCTCCCCTGCTTCTATGAAGGTGCTCCCCCACTGACCCACTCTCACCTTCCCACACTTGCATTCCCCTAAACTGGATAATTGAGCCTTCACAGGACCAAGGGCCTCTTCTCCCATTAATGCCCAACAAGGCCATCCTCTGCTACACAAGCAGCTGGAGCCATCAGTCCCTCCATGGGAACTTTTTGGTTGGTGCTTTAGTCCCTGGGAGCTCTGGTTGGTTGATATTGTTGTTGCGATATGGGGTTGCAAGCCCCTTCAGCTCCTTCAGTCCTTTCTCTAACTTCTCCATTGGGGAACCCATGCTCAGTTCAATGGTTGGCTGAGAGCATCTGCCTTTTTATCTGTCAGGCTCCAGCAGAGCCTCTCAGAAGAGAGCTATATCAGGCTCCTGTCAACAAGAATATCTTGGCATCCACAATAGTGTGGGTCTGATGACTGTATATGGGATGGACTCCCAGGTGGAACAGTCACTGGATGGCCTTTCAATAAGTCTCTGATTACACTTTGTCTCCTTATTTCCTGTGAGTATTTTGTTCCCCCTTCTAAAAAGGACTGTAGCATCCACAATTTGGTCTTTCTTCTTCTTGAGCTTCATGTGGTCTGTGAATTATGTCTTGGGTATTCAAAGCTTTTGAACTAATATACATTTATTAGTGAGTACATACCATGTGTGTTCTTCTGTGACTGATTTACCTCATACAGAATGATACTTTCTAGTTCTATCCATTTGCCTAAGAATTTCATGAAGTCATTGTTTTTAACAGTTGAGTGGTACTCCATTATATAAACGTACTACAATTTCTGTATCCATTCTTCTGTTGTAGGACATCTGGGTCCTTTCCAAATCCTGGCTATTATAAATAAGGCTGCTATGAACAGAGTGGAGCATGTGTTCTTGTTGTATGTTGGAGCATCTTTCAGTACATGCTCAAGAGTGGTATAGCTGGGTCCTCAGGCAGTACTATGTCCAATTTTCTGAGGACCTTCAGACTGATTTCCAGAATACCAGCTTACAATGCCACCAACAGTGGAGGAGTGTTCCTTTCTCCACACCCTCACCAGCATCATCTGTCACCTGAGTTTTCAATCTTAGCCACTTTGACTGGTGTGAGGTGGAATCTCAGGTTTGTTTTAATTTGCACTTCAGTGATGACTACGAATGTTGACCATTTCTTTGGCTACTTCTCAGCCATTGAGTTTCCTCAGTTGAGAATTCTGGTTATATGTGTTCCCCATTTTTAATAGGGTTATTTGTTTCTCTAGAGTCTAATTTCTTGAGTTATTTGTAATATATTGGATATTGTCCCTCTATCAGATGCAAAATTGACAATGACTATTTCCCAATCTGTTTGTTGCCATTTTGTCCAATTGACAGTGTTCTTTGTTTTACAAAAGCTTTGCAGTTTTATGAGGTCCCATTTGTGGATTCCTGATCTTAGAGCATATACCACTGATCTTCTGTTCAGGAAATTTCCCCCTGTGCCCATGTGTTCAAGTGTCTTCCCCACTTTCTCTTCTATTAGTTTCAGTGTATCTTGTTTTATGTGGAGGTCCTTGATCCACTTAGACTTGAGATTAGTTCAAGGAAATAAGTATAGATTGATGTGCATTCTTCTACATGTTGACTGCCTATTGAACCAGCACCATTTCTTAAAAATGCTTTCTTTCACTGGATGGTTTTAGCTCCTTGTCAAAGGTCAAGTGACCATTTGGTCACTTCTTGGTCTTCAATTCTATTCCATTGATCTACCTTTCTCTGTACAAATACCATGCAGTTTTTATCGCTACTGCTCCGTAATATAGCTTGAGGTTAGGGATAGTTTTTGCTATCCCAGATTTTTTGTTATTCCAAATGAATTTGTGAATTGCTCTAACACTATGAAGAAATGAGTTGGAATTTTGATGGGGATTGCATTGAATCTGTATATTGCTTTCAGCCAGATAGCCATTTTTACTATATTAATCCTGCTAATCCATGGGCATGGGAGATCTTTTCATCTCCTGAGATCGTCTTCAATTTCTTTCCTAGGAGACTTAATGTTCTTTACATGCAGATCTTTCACTTGCTTGATTTGAGTCACACCAAAGTATTTTATATTATTTGTCACTATTGCGAATGGTGTTCTTGCCCTTTTTTCTTTCTCAGCCTGTTTATCCTTTGAATAGAGGAAGACTACTGATTTGTTTGAGTTAATTTTATATTCACCCACTTTGCTGAAGTTGTTTATCAGGTTTAGGAAGTCTCTGGTGGAATTTTGGGGGGTCACTTAAATATACTATCATATTATCTGCAAATAGTGATATGAAGACTTCTTCCTTTCCAATTTATATCCCTTTGACCTCCTTTTGTTTTCTAATTGCTCTGGCTAGGACTTTGATTATTATATTGAATAGGTAGGGAGAGAATGGGCAGCCTTGTCTAGTCCCAGATCTTAGTAGGATTGCTTCAAGTTTCTCTCCATTTAGTTTGATGTTGGCTACTGGTTTGCTGTATATTGCTTTTACTATGTTTAAGTATGGGCCTTGAATTCCTGTTCTTTCCAAGACTTTTAACATGAAGGAGTGTTGAATATTGTCAAATACTTTTTCAGCATCTAATGAAATGAACATGTGTTTTATTTTGGTTTTTTTTTTTAGTTTGTTTATATAGTGGATTTTGTTGATGGATTTCTGTATATTGAACCATCCCTGCATCCCTGGGATGAAGCCTACTTCATCATGATGGATGATCATTTCGATGTATTCTTGGATTCAGTTTGTGAGAATTTTATTGAGTATTTTGCATTGATATTACTAAGAGAAATTGGTCTGAAATTCTCTTTCTTTGTTGGGAATTTGTGTGGTTTAAGTATATGCTTAATTGTTGCTTCATAAAATGAATTGGGTAGTGTTCCTTCTGTTTCTACTTTGTGGAATAGTTTGAATAATAGTGGTATTAGTTCTTCTTTGAAGATCTAATAGAATTCTACCCATCTGGTCCTGGGCTTTTTTTTGATTGGGAGACTTTTAATGACTACTTCTATTTCTTTAGTGGTTATGGGACTGTTTAGATGGTTTTCTGATCCTGATTTAACTTTGGTACCTGGTATTTGTCTAGAAAATTGTCACTTTCATCCAGATTTTTTAGTTTTGTTGAGTATAAGCTTTTGTAGTAGGATCTGATGATTTTTTTTTAATTTCCTCAGTTTCCATTGTTATCCTCTCCCTTTTCATTTCTGATTTTGTTAAGTTGCATACTGTCTCTGTGCCCTCTGATTAGTCTGTCTAAAGGGATTATCTGGTTGATTTTCTCAAAGAACCAGCTGCTGGTTTTGTTGTTTTTTTGTATAGTTCTTTTTGTTTCTACTTGGTTGGTTTCAGCCATGAGTTAGATTATTTCCTGCCATCTACTCCTCTTTGTTGTATTTGCTTCTTTTTGTTCTAGAGCTTTCATGTGTGCTGTTAAGCTGCTAGTGTATGCTCTCTTTTTTGGATGTACACGCTGTATTTTCTAAATTTACCTGTAGTATTTGTGTAAAACTGACTATGACCCTGGGAGCAACAAACTAATTAAATATCTTCTTTGAAAAATAAAACCATATAGCAAAGCAAAATAAATGGAACATTTTATAGGTATGTAAGAAAAGCTATAAATGATGCATGCTGCTAATGGCTTTAGAAAGGCAATTTAGTATAGTATAGTATTCAAATGCATAGTAACATCTAAAATAATTAAAATTTTATTTACTTTTAATAAATCACAAAGATGGGGAAAAGACATTCAAGTGGCATAATATATGTAAATATAGTCAATGTTCTCCTTTACTCCTTATGTTAAAACTATCATCACTTGAATTTCTGCCCGATACGACAGATGCTGCGCTGTTTGCTCTTTGTCAACTTGACAGAAATATAGACATACCTTGGAAGAGGGTTCTTAATTAAGGTATTTCCTCCCTCAGATAAGCCTGTGAGCATGGTGGAAGGCCATATTAAATTTTTTTCACTGTGAATTCATATATGTGGATCCAGTGTAAATGGAGACATCAGTAAGCACGAAGGGCTAGAAGCAAGCCAGCAAACAGCATTCCTCTGACATTTCTGCTTCAGTTCCGACCTTCACGTTCCTGCTTTGAGTTCTGACTTTGACTTCTGCCTTGATGGACATAACCATTTTTCTCCTCAATTTGTTTTGGCCAGTGTTTTAGCACAGCAAAAAATGCAGATGTAAATATACAAGGCAAAGAATTTTTTTTCTCTTTTCTTTTTTGTAAGATTTAATTATAGTTTCTGCTGTGTCTATTTGTGTGTGTATGCTTGTGTACACATGTGTACATGATGGATATATACATATGTTAAGCTACAATCAATGTAAGCTGCCTGAAATAGGTGATAGAAATCAAATTCCAGTTCTCTACAAAAGCAGTATGTATTCTATTGCATCATCTCTAATTCCTTTATAGAGGTTACAGGATGCTTTCTGAATAGATGGAAGCAAAAAGATTCTGTTTCTGCTAGGTTCTCTAGACTAAGCACTGTTGCAAATGACATGTTTACTAATCTAAAACTCAATTTGAAATTAATTTCATAACAAAGACAAGATATACTAACTTTATCTAAGCATATGAACCCATGCATCGGCTTACAATTGATATTTTAAAATCCAGGCTGACTGAAACGGCTTACCTGACACAATAATAATGAGAATTTTAGCATTGTCAGCTAAGAGACCATGGAAGAATTTCAGGGTGGCTGGAATATTCTTTACATAATACAGCATCTAGTAGGAAAGAAAAAAAGAAATGAGATGGCTCTCTACGCTGATTTGGACTACATAGTTTGTAAGCTTGTTGTTTGGATTAGATACTCAAAGGAAGTTTTGAATTTTCACATTGAGTGAATTTTTATCAGGCAAAATCTTTAAATATTTATAGAATTACAACAAAAAGACATTTGGCAATGGACAAATATGTTTTCTCCCAAATTGAGGTGGTTCCTGCAGGTATCCAAATAAAGGAGTGAACCCTCAAAGAAATTAGAATGAACACTAGGTGCAAATTTACTTGTCAATCTGGATTAGACTTGGAGAAGTCTAATATCAGCCAGTTTATTCCTAATGTATTTAAGCCCAGTATAATTGAGAAAAAAATCATGGTGTAATATAATCCACAGTGCACAAGAAAGTGCACTTTATAAGTGCAAGTTTATACTTCCATAGAAACTTGATTCAGGGTACCTGTCATTTCTTCTAAGAAGCTAATACAGGTAACCTATCTCTAGGTAGCTTAAGGGCCTAAGGGTATGGTTTGGTCTTGGTCATATAGACAGCACAGAGGTAATTTCAACTATTTGCCACTTCTGGTTTTATAGTTTAGTCAAAAATGGCTCCACAGGCTAATATTCCTGAATGCTGTAGTGGCACTCTTTGTTGAAGTATGTATGGCCTTGTTGAAGGACGTATGTCATTTGAGGTGAATTTTGAGGTTTGAAAAGCTCATACTAGGCCACCTGTCTCTCCCCCTCTCCTTGTGGCCTGCAAATACAGGTACAGAACTCTCAAGCTACTTCTCCAGCACTGTATACATCTGCACGCTACCATGCTTCCTGCCATGATGACAATGTACTCAACCTCTCTAAGTTGTGCAAGGAAAAATATAAAATGCACAGTTTGAGGAGAAAAGGAGCACCAGGAACTGTAATGAAGGTAAGTCCAACGCTCAAGAAAATGAAGTTGAAAGACAAGCCTGATTCTAAATGGACTAGAGTTGTGACTCAGGGCAAGGCTCTACCCAGCAAAGTTTGCAATTTTTAAACGGGAATTAGAGAAAAGCTTAGGCAGTGAAGGAAATCATCAAAAACAAAAACTTGATAAAAATGCATTTTAACAAGGGGGGGGGCACACACTAGTCCCAGCAAGCAAAAGAACTTGGCAGTTTGGGCATGTAGTACTGGCTCTAGAGAAAGGATTCAAGAAAGGATGGAAGTGCCTACTTCTTAGGGCAGAGGTGGATTGAACTGTGCATTTATAAAATTGGGATTGCTTGCTTTTAAGAAAGATTTATATACAGATTTTGTCTGAATCATGTGGGGATTTTCACCCATGGTTAGGAACTTAGATAGGGAAAATGAGTCACTGACTCCAATTAGAGTGGACAGTGATAATTACCTGCTATAAACAGGTATCAATAATATCTGTAGCTCCAGGTAGAGAGCTCAACAGTTAGCTATTATAACAGGTATTAATAAAATTAATGTCTTTGGCTCCAGGCAGAGAGCTGAACAGATAGATGGGATAACAAGATGGCTGCTCTAGGCAGAAAGACAAGCAGAAAGATGGTATAAAGATATAGTGCCCTAATATACCTCACAAGATTGTCAAATTCTGTCTAAAGTGGGCTCTACGGGAATCTTGGCTTATTATCCTGCTTGGCAAAATAGAAAAGGCCTAAGAATAGGCATGTCCAGTATTTTAGTTTACTTCATTTGTTTTGGATTGTTTTGACTTTCAAAATGGGAATGATTTTGAGTTTTGTTGTTATATTATTCCTCTACGATAGAGGTCAATATAAAGGACTTTCTGGTTACTGGCTTAAGGATATGCTGATTTGGGAGAAAAGTTTTGTCTTTGCATTTTTAGAAAAGGGGATTAGTGTCTATACACCTTCAGAGTAATATAGATCAGATTTGATAGAGGAAGACCCCAAGAGAACTAAATTCCAGATAATATCATAGCCAACCCAGGCAATTTAACATTGAGAGAACAGATTTGAGAGGATGGTTTTCAGATAGCATATAATCTAAAGCCAGGACATAAGTCAGGTGTAGAATTATAAGTCTTTTAAGTTAGAACAGATGACAGAGTATTCTGTTTTTATTGACAAAAATGATGGACTGGGTGTTAGGTCTATCTTGTACCTTATAAATTACAAAATGTTAATAGTTGTGCTCAGTTTATATTTGAGAGAAAGGGTTTCTTTTATTTGAACAGAAAGGGTGATATGTAGCAAGATTTTCACTGTACAATTAATTTAAATATTAATACAAGAAGCCTGTGATTGGACAGAAAAAGGGGAAGCAGAGCTAAGAATTGCAGAGACAGGGAGCAAGCAAGGAGAAGAGAAGAAAAATTGAGGACAAATAGGACAATTCAGATTCCACATGGCTTCAAATAGCCACAGGTAGCTATAATAGTATATAGAGCTAGAATAATTGATGTAATTTTTCTCAACTAGATGGGTAGCTTGTATCATTATCAATTGGCTCTGAAATTGTTGTGTGAGCATCTTGTGAATTGAGAATTTATTGAGATATATAGAGAATTTTTATTTTATCGGGTTACTGGAAATTGTGACAGCTAACCATGAGGAAGGCAGTCATTGCATGGAGCTGGCGTGGCAGCAACCCACCAAAGGTACTTAGCAATTAGGTAGAAATGTCTTGGGAGCCCTGGGCCAAAGAATCCACACAGATGAGATGCCCCCCGCCCCCTGCGCGGTGCCATATGGCCTGCTGGTGCCCGGCATGGTGCAGGTACTTGCTGCTCTTATATAAAACTTCTTGCAACCATGGAATTTCCCTCAGTGACTAAGAAAAGCCACTGAACCACGCATGTGTTAGGGGCCACCCCTACATGGAGATGCAGAGCCATGAAGGTGAAGCCTGGATTTTGTTGGAAACCCCCAAAATATTGGGAATGCCATAGTGGTGGGATATTTGCCAAGGAGAGTTACTCCAAGGGTGTGGACCTAGCCCAAGAAAAAGAAGTATGTTACAATCAGCAAAACTGGAGATTTGGCAATCTGAAGAATATTTTGACATCAGATATAGAGATGCAGAGTTTGGAGTTTGCCCTGATGGGTTTTAGTCACTATGTTCCCTTCCCTCCCGTTTGGAATGGAAATTCATATTCTGTGCCATTGTATGTTGGATGTATGTGATGAGTTTTATCATTTTGACTTTATAGGGGATTACATGAGTCTCAGAAGAGATTTTGGACTTTGAATTTTTATACAGAGTTGAGACTGTTATAGACTGTAAGAATCATTGAAGTTGGACTGAAACCATTTTGCATTATGAAATATGTACAGGCCGATAAGAGCAAAGAAGTGAAGTGTGTTGGTTTGACTAAGACAGGTGCCCATAAAATGTATATTTGAGTGCTTTCCTTTCTAAGAGATGCCATGGCCATGGTGTTCTTAAACAGCAATATAATAATAGAACACATAGAGAGTAAAAGATTAATTTTCAGTGTTTTTTTTTTTATTAAAAAGTAGGAAATAAGGTGACTGATTGGGATTGAATGATCAGCAGAATGTGACAGGAGGAGGAATATGGCAGGGTTTTCCCTGTCCAATCACACTAAAATATTAGTGCAGCAGGAGGCTTGTGATTGGACAGGAAAAAGGGAGGCAGAGCCAAGAGCTGGAGAGAGAAAAAAAAAAGCCAAGATGGAGGCAGCCAGCCAGGAAGAAGAACCTGGACCAGCGTGCCTTTAAATAGCCACAGGTAGTTACGATATCCTAAAGGTTGGAAAAATTGGGATAATTTGTCTAAACTAGGTGGGTAGCTTTATCATTATCAATAGGTTCTGAAATGATTGTACTGGCATCTTGTGCATTGAGAATTTATAGATATGCAAATCTGGCTTGTTAATTATAAGCTTCTAGAGTTTTGTTTCTACTGGGTTGCAGGGCAGAGAGTTTTGGTAGCTGACTGCAGGGTGGATGGTCATAGTGTGGGACTGGCATGGCAGCAAAGGAAACTTGGGAGCTCTGGCCCCACTGGAGAGTTGGCAGGCAGAGAGTAGCCCCGCGGAACCCAAATTCAGGCAGAGAGTTACTGGCAGTAGCATGGGAAGCCTGCCTGTTGTTTTGTAATATTTCCCACAATAAGTAGCCAACCAACATATTTGGCACGAATCCACTAGAAATTTAAGATTAGCAGCCTGAGAGTTAAAGTTACATTTTCTAAGTGAGAGAAAGTTAGCACTAGATGAGTCACATGAGGTCCCCTGATGTGGGGAATTGCAGGATGGTCTGAGTTAAGAGATGAAGTTGCCTACTTTTCAGGGTAGAAAGGTTGAACTGTGAATTTAAAATTGGGATTATTTGTTTTTAGAATAGATTTATATACAGATTCTGCCAAAACCAAATCGCGTGGGGAATTTAGCCTGCAGTTTGGAACTAGGATAGGGAAAATTGGTCACTGACTCCAGAGTAGACAGGAAGTGATAATGTTGCCTGCTATGTACAGGTATTATTAATATTGTCTGTGGTTCCAGGTAGAGAGATCAACAGATAGATGTTATACAGACATTAATAATCTATGTCTGTGGCTCTAGGCAGAGAGCAGAACAGATAAATGGTATAACAAGATGACTGCTGTAGGCAGAGAGTCAAACAGTTAGATGGTATGAAGATTGCTTTATATACCTCACAGGATAGTCAAATTCTGTCTACTGTGAGTTCCAAGGGAATCTTGGGTTTTTATCCTACCTGGCAAAATAGTCAAGGCCTAAAAATAGGCACATGCAGTATTTTAGTTTAGTTCATTTCTTTTCGATTGTTTTAACTTTCAAAACAGGTATGATTTTTACTTTTGTGGTTTTACTATTCCTCTGGAAGAGAGGACAGGATATAAGCTTTCCTGGTTGTTGACTTAAGGATATGCTATTTTAGGGAAAAGGTTTTGTCTTTACGTGTTTAGAAAAGGTGATTAGTGTCTTTACACCTTCCAGAGTTATATGGAACAGCTATGATGAAGGGAGACCCCCAGAGGACTAGATTCCAGAGACTCAAACAAAAAATATATCTTAATGATACTAAAATTTTGTTTTTTGAGAATTTTATCTTACAGAATATACAGCCTTGGTGAATCTCCTCATCAGACAAGCTGAACTGACCTGTTTGAACTCCTGATGTCCTGGACTTTCAGTCAGATCCAGTCAAGACACAAACATCAGAGACTAAATCAATAGGTGGTGTGGCCTTCTTAAGGGCAACTAACTCCCCTATTTTCCCTACCAATCCCGCACTACTTCAAAATATCTCAATGATCATAGTCAACTTGAAGAGGGTTATTATAGGTTTTCTCTCTAGGGAATGTAAAAATGGTCATAATTGCATCAGGGAGAAATAATGAAAATTGATTGCATAGCCATAATCTCATTTGGTAGAAATCTTTATAATTGTTACTAAGTTGAAGTCATAATTTCTTATTTTGGTACAGAATTTATTTTGATGAACCCTCAAGGGTTTCATTGGTATAACTGTCTTCTATTGATACTAAACTTTTACAAGTACAAGCCTTAGACCCAGTCCTTCTATAACTGTTATTATAAACTGATCTGAGATGATTAAGCCTGTGAGTCAAGGGCCAAATAGCAAATACATGGCTCTGAGTTTACTGTTAATGTGTTTTCAGATATTTTCACTAGAAATAGCTGGGAGTAGTGAATGGAGAGCAGTCCAGATTACTTTACATAGATATTTGGTTTTCAAAAACATCAGAAATCCACAGGGTTTACTGTTTACATTTACTGTATAGGTTTACATTTACTGTTATTTATTCACTTGTTGAGACAAATCTGCTCCTAACAGCTTCCCATTCATGAATTCAAAGATACAGCTGAGCATCTCATCTCCAGGTAAGGCTGTACATTGTGGCTAGGTCGACACTGGGCAGCAAATGGCCAGTCTCTCCTGCAGACCTGTACTGTTCTTGAAAGGACACAATTTACAGGTTAGGACAGCTTAGTTCTGCCAAGACAGCATAGGCTAGTCCTGTTTCTCAAGGTCTGTCAGATTTTCCTGGGTCAGAAGGCTGAAGACAGATGGATGGTCCAACTTACTGACTTACTGGGTCTGTATAGGTCGAGCTGTCTCTACCTGTATTTGTCTCATTTCTGGCAGCTGTGATAGGCTTCCTATATATTTTCAGTTACTGTTGTTCATTCTCAGATTTCTGACAGAGTTGAAGACTTACAGCCAACCCAGGCTATTTACATTGATAGAACAAATTTGAGAGGATAGTTTTCAAATGGCATACAGTCTAAAACCAGGACATAAGTCAGGTATAAAATTATAATTCTTTTAAGGTAAGACAGATGACATTATTCTATCTTAATGACAAAAATGATAGAGTGGGTGTTAGGTCTATCTTATGCCTTATAAATTCCAAAATGGTAATAGTTGTGCTCAATTTATATTTTGAAAGAAAAAAATTGTTTATTTTTATTTAAATAGAAAAAGTGAAATGTGACAGGATTTTCTTGTCCAATCACACTAAAATATTAGTGCAGCAAGAGACCTGTGATTGGCCAGGGAAAGGGGAGACAAAGATAAAAGCTGCAGAGACAGAGACTGCTGAAGAGTAAAAAAAGCCAAGATGGAGGCAGCCAGCCACAAAAAAGAACCGGAACCAGCGTGGCTTTACATAGCCACAGGTAGTTACGATTCCTAAAGGTTGGAATAATTGGGATAATTTGTCTAATCTAGGTGGGTAGCTTTATCATTATCAATTGGTTCTGAAATGATTGTATTGGCATCTTGTGCATTGAAAATTTGTAGATTTGTAAATCTGACTTGTTGATTATAAGCGTCTAGAGTTTTGTTTCTACTGAGTTGCGGGGCAGAGAGTTGTGGCAGCTGACTGCGGGGTGGACGGTCATAGGGTGGGGCTGGCACAGCAGTGGAGAGTTGGCAGGTAGAGAGCAGCCCGCTGGGACTGCACCAAGGCAGAAAATAGCTGGATCGGGTATGGAAACTTAGTGGATCTACTTGCTTACCGGAATGTGGAACCAATGACTACAGAGGCTTATGGCTGAGAAGGAATTAGTGGCTCCAGGGACAAGCAAACCAGAGCTGGGAACACGGTGATCAGACACTGAGAGGACTAACTAGAGGCAGAGCAGGTAAGATGACACCAGGGTAGAGAGTTGCCAGTGGGAGGGAGGGCAGGAACTTGCAGGATCTTTTTTACTATTTCTCAAAACAGAGAAAAAGAGGAAAACTAGGAAATTGTTGTGTGAGGGAAGTAAATACATCTAATAGAGAAATAATATATGATTCATGAACATGTTAAATCTTCTGACACATGAAAGATTTGTTTTCTAAGAAAATATAGACAGGACTGCTTAAACATGCTAAGTTGTAGACTAATTTTTTTTTCTTTTTTTGGCTTTTATGATTGTACACCTTTGAACTCAATGTAATTCAGGCTATAAGAAGAGTACAATACTGATATACTCTTTATTATCCGTAAATTTCAGTGATGCCTAGAGTTGAAGCTTTATGACATTTACTTAATACTATTGCTGATTAGTTCACTGCTGCTAAGTCATAGAAGTAAAATCCTTCTAAATGATTGACTTATTTAAGTAACATATTGTTGTCCTAATATTGTAAAATAATTCTCTTCTGTTATATACATACTATCAAAGGTATCTACTAATGGAAAAACCAAGAGGTTTATAGATACAGATATAGTTAGATGTAGAGATATAGATAGAGGTAAAGGTAGAGACAGAGATAGATAGATGATAGATAGATAGATAGATAGATAGATAGATAGATAGATAGATAGATACTGGTCATCTATACCAATAGAGCCACTAAAAATTCACTAGGATATATTATCACTCTGTATTTCAAAACCAGTGTCCTTTTATATGTCAAAGAATATTTGTATTTACCAAAACCTTTTTAAGGTGTTACAAAACTAAAACCAAAAAATTTATCATTTTATGCATTCTTCATACAATTTTGTGGAAAAAATCTTTTTGGTAGTATATTGTAAGACCGTTTCCTACCTGAATCATATGAATAAAGTCCCACTTTGGAGGTGCTTCTTCTTCCAGCATACGTTTTTGATATTCAGATGATGTCTCCTTGTGCCAAGAAAATTTTATGTTCTCCATGTTTGATGTCTTGGCTACAAGCTCTAAAATACCCAGAAAAGGTGGCCTATAATCAATTTTAGTTTAATTACATACAGAAACCTGCTGTCTCCTGAGTTTTTAATCTTAGCCATTCTGACTGGTGTGAGGTGAAATCTTAGGGTTGTTTTGATAAGCAGGCTGAAAAAGAAATTAGGGAAATGACACCCTTCACAATAGCCACAAACAATATAAAGTATCTTGGTGTGACTCTAACCAAACAAGTGAAAGATTATGTAGCTAAGGAAATCAGAAGGTTTATCTAGACTTTTACTTCCCCTAGTATTAGACAAAGTTGAAAGAAAAAAGACAAAACTAAGAAATAAATTTGAAAATGTGGTCAAATACAGGATATATTATCTAACTATAACCATTAAATCTGACAGGGCTGCATACCCAGGTGGATCGGGAGATAGCCAGCTTTCCAGGAGTGCGGCCAGCTTGAGAGTGCAGGTATGAACACCCCTGCTGCTGCTCAGAGGAACCTGCCCACCCAGAACACTTAGGCAGTATCCTTTTGATTTTTGTCTGCTGCTGGAGACCATCCTCAGTCACAAACATGGCTGCATAACCAGGTGGCACAGGGAGATTGCTAGCCTTCTAGGAGTGCAAACAGGCCTAAGAGTGCAGGTAGGGACACCACTGATGCTCAGAGGAACAGGCCCACCAGGAACACTTAGGCAGGAGCCTTTCTGTTTCTGTCTGCTGCTAGAGATCATCATTGACCACAGGGCTACATACTCAGGTAGCTTGGGGAGATAGCTAGCCTTCCAGGAGAGAGATCAGGCCTGAGAGTACAGAGAGGACCACCACTGCTGCTCAGAGGAACTGGCTGGAAACCCTCAGGACACAAGAACCCAGAGACAGCCAGAGATGGGGTCTTCTGATTTCCATCTGCTCCTAGAGCTGATCCTGGAGAAAACTGGTCTCCCAGGAGTACTGTTACACAAGCTTGCAGGACTAATAAGCCATAGTCAGAGACAGCAAGACTATCTAACACCAGAGACAACCAGATGGCAAAAGCCAAACGTTAGAATATTTCCAACAGAAACCAAGGTGACATGGCAGCATCCAAATCCAGTTCTCCCACAATAGCAAGTCCTGGATACCCCAACACACCAGAAAAGCAAGATTTTGATTTAAAAATTATATCTCATGATGCTGATAGAGTACTTTATGAAGGACATTAATAACTCCCTTAAAGAAATACAAGAGAACATGGGTAAACAGGAAGAAGCCCTTAAAGAGGAAACACAAAAATACCTAAAATAGTCTAAATGGACCAAAGCCATCAACAGAAAACCAGAAATACTGAATCTAGTAGGAAAAAAACATAGAAAACAGCCTTGAATGCATAGGGACAGGAGAACATTTCCTGAACAAAGCACCAATGGCTCAGGCTCTAAGGTCAAGAATTAATAAGCGGGACCTCATGAAACTGAAAATCTTCTGCAAGGCAAAGGACACCGGCAATAAAACAAACAGTGGCCTACAGACTGAGAAAGGTCTTCACTAACCCTTCATCTGACAGAGGCTAATATCCCAAATATGTAAAGAATACCAGACGTTTGACTCCAGAAAAACAAATAATCCAATGAAAAATTGGCTTAAAAATTAAACAGAATTCTCAACAGAGGAATCTTGAATGGCTGGGAAGCACTTAAAGAAATGTTTGACATCCTTAGTCATCAAGGAAATACAAATCAAAATGACCCTGAGATTCCACCTTACACCAATCAGAATGACTAAGATCAAAATCTCAAGCAACAGCAGATGCTGGTAAGGATGTGGAGAAAGAGAAACACTGTTCCCTTGCTGGTGGAAACTTTACAACCACTCTGGAAATCAAGCTGGAAGTTTCTCAGAAAATTGAAAAATGTTGTTCCTGGGCATATACCCAAAAGGCACTGCACAATAACCCCAGGACATGTATTCCAGTATGTTCATAGCAGCCTTATCCATAATAGCCAGAAACTGGAAGCAACCCAAATCTTCCTAAAACAAACTGGATACAGAAATGGCGGTATGTTTGCATAATGGAATATTATTCAGCTATTAAAAACAAAGGCATCAATGAATATTACAGGCAAATGGATGGAACTAGAAAATATCATCCTGAGTTAGGTAACTAAGACCCAAAAGGACATGCATGGTGTGTACTCACTGATAAGTAGATATTAGCCATGATGTTCAGAATACCTAAAATATACTGCACAGGTCTAAATAAGTTAAATAAGAAGGCCCAATTGAGGATGCCTGAATTCCACTTAGGGGGAACAAAGTAGTCATTGGAGACAGAAGGAGGGAGGTATTTGAGTGGAAGTGGGGAGGGCTACAGGAATGGGGGGTGGCAGGATTAGGTGTAGGAAGAGACAGGAGAGAGGCCCAGAGGCCCAGGAAAATGAGTGGAAATATGCAGATGCTAGGTGTGGGGGACTGGAAGGAGATGAGGGAATTCACTAGGAAGTCCCAGAGACACTGGATGAGATAAGTTCCCATGAGTCAATGCAGGTGATCTTAGCCAAAATGCCCAACACTGGAAATATGCTACCTAAACAGAGCACCTCCAGTGGCCAGACAGAAGCCCCAGTGGAGGGATGGGGACACCAACACACCCACAAAGCTTTTGACCCAAAATTGGTCCTTTGTAAAAGAAATGCAGGGACAACAATGGAGCAGAGACTGAAGGAATAGTCAACCTGTGACATGCCCATTTTGAGACTAATCCCTCAGGAGCTGGGACTATTCTGTGGGCCTCTGTGCAGGGGTCCTGCCAGGAGACAGCTGTTCTCCAGGGAGTGCTCTGACTCCCTGACTTAAAGGATTGCTGACAAAGGCTTACAGACCCAGAGGAGGGACAAGCTCCAGCCAGGGACAGCAAGACCAACTAACAGCAAAGATAACCAGAGGGCAGAAGGTAAGTGTGAAAGCCGTACCAACAGAAACCGAGGCTAACTGGCATCACCAGAACTCAGTTCTGCCATCAGAGCAAGTCGTGTATACTTCAACACACGGGAAAAGCAAGATTTTGACTTAAAATCACATCTTATAATGATGATAGAAAACGTTAAAAGAATATAAATAGCTCTCTTAAACAAATAAAGGAGAACATAGTTAAATAGCTTAAAGCCATTAAAGAGGAAATACAAAAATCCCTTAAAGAATTACAAGAAAACAGAACCAAACAGGTGAAAGAATTGAACAAAACCATCCAGCATCTACAAATGAAATAGAAAACACAAAGGGAGACAGCTCTGGAGATAGAAAACCTAGGAGACAGATCATGAATCATACATACAGAGCATCACCAACAGAATACAAGAGATAGAGGACAGAATCTCAGGTGCAGAAGATACCATAGAAAACATTGACACAACAGTCAAAGAAAATATGAAGTACAAAAAGCTCCCGATCCAAAACATCCAGGAAAACCAGGACACAATGAGAAGAACAAACCTAAGGATAATAGGTATAAAAGAGAGAGATTTCCAACTTAAAGGGGCAAAAAATATCTTCAAGAAAATTATAGAAGAAAACTTCTCTAACCTACAGAGGGTGATGCCTATGAACATCCAAGAAGCCTACACAGTTCCAAACAGATTGGACCATAAAAGAAATTCCTCCCATCACATAATGATCAAAGAACAAATACACAAAAAGAAGAATATTTAAAACAGTAAGGGGAAAGGGTCAAGTAACATATAAAAGCAGACTTATCAAAATTACACCAGACAAATCACTAGAGACTATGAAAGCTAGAAGATCCTGAACAGATCTCATAAATATCCTAAGAGAATGCAAATGCCGTTCAGACTACTATACCCAGCAAAACTCTCAATTTTCATAGATGAAGAAACCAAGATATTCCATGACAAAACCAAATTTATAAAATATCTTTCCACAAAGCCAGCCCTGCAAAGAATAATAGATGGAAAACACCAATACAAGGAGGGAAACTACACCCTCGAAAAGGCAAGAAAGTAATCTTCTTTCAACAAACAAAAAGAAAATGACCAAAACCACAAAAATAACATCAAAAATAACAGGAAGCAACAATCACTATTCCTTAATATCTGTTAATATCAATAAACACAATTCCCCAATAAAAAGACACAGAGTAACAAACTGGATATATAAACAGGACCCACCATTTTTCTAGGTTCAGGAAACATACCTCAGTGGCAAAGAAAAACACTACCTTGGAGTAAAGGGCTGGAAAAAAATTTCCAAGCAAATGTTCCCAGGAAGCAAGTTGTAATAGCCATTCTAATATTGGATAAAATTGACTTGCAACCAAAAGTCATCAAAACAGACACACAAGGAAACTTCTTACTCATCAAAGAAAAAAATCTACCAAGAAGAACCCTCAATTCTGAACATACATGTTCCAAATGCAAGGGCACCCATCTTCATAAAAGACACATTATTAAAGTTCAAAGAAAACATTGTACCTTACACAATAATTGTGGAAGACTTCAACACCCCACTCCCATCAATGGACAGATCAGGGAAACACAACTAAACAGAGACACAGTGAAACTAACAGAAGTTATGGAGTAAATGGATTTAACAGATATTTATAAAACATTTTATCCTAAATCCAAAGAATACGCCTTCTCAGCATCTCATGGTACCTTCTCCAAATTTGACCATATAATTGGTTACAAAGCAACTTCATCAGATTATACCTCAGCAGATATAAAGAAGATTGAAATAATCCTATGTCTCCTATCAGCTCACAAGGATTAAGGCTGGTCTTCAGTAGCAAGAAATACAACAGAAAGCCCACATACACGTAGAAGCTGTACAATGCTCTACTCAATGATGACTTGGTCAAAGAAGAAATAAGGAAAGACATCAAAGACTTTTTAGAATTTAATGAAAATGAAGGCCAACATATCCAAATTCATGGGACATAATGAAAGCAATGCTAACAGGAAAACTCATATCTCTGAGTACCTCCAAAAAAAAACTGGAAAGCACATACACTAGCAGCTTAACAGCACATGTGAAAGCTCTAGAACAAAAAGAAGACAGTACATCCAAGAGGAGTAGACGGCAGGAAATAATCAAACTCAGGGCTCAACCAAGTAGAAACAAAATGAACTATACGAAGAATCAACACAACCAGGAGCTGGTTCTTTGAGAAAATCAACAAGATAGATAAACCCTTAGCCAGGTTAACCAGAGGGCACAGGGACATTATGCAAATTAGCAAAATCAGAAATGAAAAGGCAGATATAACAAAACAAACTGGAGAAATTAAAAAAAATCATCAGATCCTACTAAAAAAGCTTATACTCAACACAATTGGAAAATCTGGATGAAATGAACAATTTTCTAGAAAGATACCAAATACCAAAGTTAAATTAGGATCTGGTAAACCATCTAAACAGTCCCATAACCCCTAAAGATATGGAAGTGATCATTGAAAGTCTTCCAATCAAAAAAAGGAGGAGACCAGATGTTGTTAGTGCAGAATTCTATCAGGCCTTCAAAGAAGACGTAATACCAATTCTATTCAAACTATTCTACAAAATAGAAACAGAAGGAACACTACCCAACACATTCTAAGAATCCACAATTACACTGATTCCAAAACCACACAAAGATCCAACAAAGAAAAAGAACTTCAGACCAACTTCCCTTATGAATATCAATGCAAAAATACTCAATAAAATTCTTGCCAACCAAAATGATCATTCACCATGATGAAGTAGGCTTCATCCAAGGGATGCAGGGATGGTACAATAAATATATGGAAATCCATCAATGTAATACACTACATAAACAAACTGAAAGAAAAAAACCACATGGTCATTTCATTAGATGCTGAAAAAGCATTTGACAAATTCATCATCCCTTCATATGAGAAGTCTTAGATCAGGAATTCAAAGCCTATACCTAAACATAGTAAAAGCAATATACAGAAAACCAGTAATCAACATCAAACTACATGGAAAGAAACTTGAAGCAATGCCACTAAAGTCAGGGACTAGACAAGGCTGCACTCTCTCTCTCTCTCTCTCTCTCTCTCTCTCTCTCTCTCTCTCTCTCTCTCTTTCTCTCCATATTTATTCAATATAGTACTTGAAGTTCTAGCTAGAGCAATTAGACAACAAATGGAGGTCAAAGGGATACAAATTGGAAAGGAAAAAGTCAAAATATCACTATTTGTAGATATGACCATATACTTAAATGACCCCAAAAAGTCCATCAGAGAAGTCCTACAGCTGACAAACAACTTCAACAAAGTGGCTGGATATAAAATTAACTCAAACAAATCAGTGGCCTCCCTCTACTCAAAGGATAAACAGGCTAAGAACAAAATTAGAGAAACAACACCCTTTACAATAGTCACAAGCAATATAAAGTGTCTTGGTGTGACTCTAACCAAACAAGTGAAAGATCTGTATGACAACAACTTCAATTCTCTGGAGAAAGAAATCAAAGACCTCAGAAAACAGAAAGATCTCTCATGCTCATGGACTGGCAGGATTAATATAGTAAAAATGGCCATCTTGCCAAAAGCAATATACAGCGTCAGTGCAATCCCCATCAAAATCCCAACTCAATTCCTCATAGTAGAAAGAGCAATTTCCAAATTCATCTGGAATAACACAAAACCTAAGAGAGCTAAAGCTATTCTCAACAATAAAAGAACTTCTGGGGGAATCACCGTGCCGGACCTCAAGCTATACTGTAGAGCAATAGTGATAAAAACTGCATGGTATTGGTACGGTGATAGACAGCTAGATCATTAGAATACAATTGAAGACCCAGAAATGAACCCATACACCTATGGCCACTTGATCTTTGATAAAGAAGCTAAAACCATCCAGTGGAAAAAATATAGCCTTTTCAACAAATGGTGCTGGTTCAACTGGTGGTTAGTTGAAAAATCCAGAAAAATGCAAATCAATCCAGTCTTATCTCCTTGTGCAAAGCTCTAGTACAAGTGAATCAAGGACCTCCATATAAAACCAGATACACTGAAACTAACAGAAAAGAAAGTGAGGAAGAGTCTTAAGTACATGGGCACAGGAAAAAAATCCTGAACAGAACATTAATAGCTTATGCTCTAAGATCAAGAATTGACAAATGGGAACTCATGAAATTACAAAGTTTCTGTAAGGGTAAGGAAACTGTTTCTGTAAGGACAAAATGGCAGCCAATAGATTGGGAAAAGATTTTTACCAACCCTACATCCGACATATACTAATATATCCTTGTTTGTTGAGGTTCACCTAACACACTGTAGCCCCATTATATATATATATATATATATACCAAGAACTCAAGAAGTTAGATTCCACACTTGATCTTATCCAAAAGGCTGAGAAGCGATAGAAGTTAGACCCCAAATTACCCAATAACTCTATTAAAAATGGGGCATAGAACTAAACAAACAATTCTCAACAGGAATACCAAATGGCTGAGAAGCATCTAAAGAAATGTTCAACTTCCTTAGTCATCAGGGAAATGCAAATCAAAATAACTCTGAGATTCTACCTCACACCAGTCAGAATGGCTAAGATCAGGTGATATAGTAAGTGCAAGCGAGGATGTGGAGAAAGAGGAACTCCATCACTGGTGGGTTTACAAGATGGTACAAACACTCTGAAAATCAGTCTGGTGGTTCTTCAGAAAACTGGGCATGATACTACTGGAGGACCCTGTTGTACCACTCTTGGGCATATACCCAGAGGATTCCCCAGCATGTAATAAGGACACATGCTCCACTATGTTCATAGCAGCCCTATTTATAATAGCCAGAAGCTGGAAAGAACCCAGATGTTCCTCAATGGAAGAATGGATATATTTAGAAATGTGGTATATTTACACAATAGAGTACAACTCATATATTAAAAACAATGAATTTATGAAATTCTTAGGCAAATAGGAACTGGAAAATATCACCCTAAGTAAGGTAACCCAATCACAAAAGAATACACATGGTATGCATTCACTGAGGAGTGGATATTAGCCCAGAAGCTTGGAATACCCAAAATACAATTCACAGACCAAATGAAGCTCAAGTAGAGGATGGCCTTGTTGGTCATCAAAGGGAGGAGAGACCCTTGGTCCTGAGAAGGCTGGATGCCCCAGTATAGAGGAATGTCATGACAAGGTAGAGGGAGTGGATGGGTTGGTGGATGGGGAGGGAGCGTGAGATAGGATGTTTTTGGCGGGGAAACAAGGAAATGGGATACCTTCTGAAATATAAATAAAGAACATATCTAATAAAAAACAAGATTAAATCAGCTGTAAATTTTTCTGAATAGAAATTTGATGTAAAAGAGACTAATCCATGAAGTCAAGGAATTCACTGAATATAGTTTCAGGTCTTTTTTTATGCATTCTGAGAATTAAGTTTTTCCCCAAATAAATGTAACAAATACATACTGAGCCAGTGTGTTATTAACCATTTGAAGAACATACACACACATACACACACAAAACACAAGCTGAGAAAATAAACCTCTGAAAATAGAATTGAATATGTGTGTACCTTGGTACTTGACAATTTGTTCAGCACTTGGTTCAACAACTTCATTATTAATAAAGATTCCTGGGTATTGAGCCTGGACTTTGGAGAGAATTTGAAGGTCAACTTCACCTAGAAGTTAAATAAATAGAACAAGCTACATTGAATTTAGTGATTATGAATGGCTTATGAAACACATATCTATGATGTTCAACCACTCAACTTGTAGTAGTAACAACAAATTAATAACTGTAATAATAACTCAGCATACGGAGGGATATGAATACCATTCATTTATTCTTTCATTCATATAATCTCCGTTCATATGTATTACTGTGCTTCATTGACTCAAAGCTGTCAAGGGCTATAGGAGGCAATCATTAAGTTTTGTTGTAGTCAAATATAATTTTAAATATTTGTCAGTTGAGAGATATATTAAAACCAGAAATATTAAAATATAAGAAAATCACAACTTAGAACTGATAACTAATCTAGTCCAGAAGAACACTTAAAAGAATATTTAAAGTAAAAAGGTAAGAGGTATACATACAGAATATAAAATTGTCAGCTATTTCTTTTCAAAAAAGTCATGCTAAGTACCAAGTGCTCTCTTCAAAAAGCACTGTCTCAACCACTGAAACCCTTTCTACTGGGACAGAACCTTGCCAGGTCTACTGCAGTGAAGACTCCATCTCCTGATACTTCACAGAGAACCAGCCACTCAGGGCAGTTGAACGAGCCACTCAGAGCAGTAGAGAGAACGGGAATCCCAGGGGTACATATACACAGGCTTGCAAGATAGATAAGCCAAAATCAGAGACAGCAAGACCAGCTAACACCAGGGAAAACTAGATGGCAAAAGGCAAACGCAAGATCATTACCAACAGAAACCAAGGCAACATGGCACCATCAGAAGTCAGTTCTCCCACAAGAACTGTATACCTCAAAACACCAGAAAAGCAAGATCTGGATTAAAAAATCACATCTCATGATGCAGATAGAGGACTTCAAGAAGGACATAAATAACTCCCTTAAAGAAATACAAGAGAACATGGGTCAACAGGTAGAAGCCCTTAAAGAGGAAACACAAAAATCCCTTAAAGAAACACAGGAAAACATAAGTCAACAGGTAGAAACCCTTAAAGAAGAAACACAAAAATCCCTTAAAGAATTTTGGGAAAACACAAACAAACAAATGAAGAAACTGAACAAAACTATCCACAATCTAAAAATGGAAGTATGAATAATATAGAAATCACAAAGTGAGACATCCCTGGAGATAGAAAACCTTGGAAAGAATTCAGGAGACATAGATGCAAGCATCAACAACAGAATACAAGAGATAGAAGAAAGAATCTCAGATGCTAAAGATAGCATAGAAAACATTGACTCAGCAGTCAAAGAAAATATGAAATGCATAAAGCTTGTAACCCAAAACATCCAGGAAATCCAGGATACAATGAGAAGACCAAACCTAAGGATTATAGGTATAGAAGAGAATGAGGATTTACAACAACAGGGACAGCAAATATCTTCAACAAAATTATAGAAGAAAACTTCCCTAACCTAAAGAAAGAGATGGCCATAAATAAACATGCAAGAAGCCTATATAATTCCAAATAAACTAGATTAGAACTGAAATTCCTCCCTTCGTATAGTAGCGAAAACACCAATTGCATAAAACAAAGAAAAATATTAAAAGCAGTAAGGGGAAAAGGTGTAACATATAAAGGCAGACCTATCAGAATTACACCAGACTTCTCACCAGAGATTAGCAAAGCTAGAAGATCCTGGGCAAATCTCATACAGAACATAAATGTCAGCCCAGACTACTACATCCCGCAAAACTCTGAATTACCATAGATGGAGAGAACAAGATATTCCATAACAAAACCAAATTTACACAATATCTTTCTACAATTCCAGCACCTCAAAGGATAATGGGTGGAAAATGCCAACACGAGGTTGAAAACTACACCCTAGAAAAAGCAATAAAGTAATCTTCTTTGAACAAACATGAAAGATACACACACAGAATTTCACCTTTAACAATAAAAATAACAGGAAGCAACAATCACCTTTCCTTAATATCTCTTAACATCAATGGTCTCAATTCCCCCCCAAAAAAAGACATAGACTACAGACTGGATACATAAACAGGACCCAACATTTTGCTGCATACAAGAAGCTCAACTCAATGACAAAGACACTCGTTACCTCAGAGTCAAAGTTTGGAAAACAATTTTCCAAGCAAATGGTCCCAAGAAACAAGCTGGAGTGGCAATACTTATGTCGGATAAAATCAACTTTCAACCAAAAGTTGTCAAAAACCATAAGGTGGAACACTTCATACTTATCAAAGGAAAAATCTACCAAGATGAACTCTCAATTCTGAACTTCTATGCTCCAAATGCAAGGGCACCCACGTCCATAAAAGAAACTTTACTAAAGCTCAAAGCACACATTGCACCCTACACAGTTATAGTGAGAGACTTCAACACCCCACTCTCAACAATGGACAAATCATGGAAACATAAATTAAGCAGAGACACAGTGAAACTAACTAAAGTTATGGGACAAATGGATCTAACAGGTATTTATAGAACATTCCATCCTCAAGCAAAAGAATATACCTTCTTCTCAGCACCTCATGGTACCGTCTCCAAAATTGGCCATATAATTGGTCACAAAGCAGGCCTCACAAGATACAGGAATATTGACATAATTCTGTGCACCCTATCAGATCACCATGGCCTAAAACTGGTCTTGAGTTCAAACAAAAACAACAAAAAACACACATACACATGGACGTTGAATAATGTTCTACTTAATGATAGCTTGGTCAAGGAAGAAATAAAGAAAGAAATTATAGACTTTTTAAATTTTAATAAAAATGAGGACACATCCTACCAAAACTTATGGGATACAATGAAAATAGTGCTAAGAGGAAAACTCATAGCTCTAGGTGCCTCCAAAAAGAAATTGGAGGAATGTTATACTAGTAGCTTGACAACATACTGGAAAGCTCTAGAACAAAAAGAAGCAAATACAACCAAGAGGAATAGATGGCAGGGAATAATCAAACTCAGGGCTAAAATCAACCAAATAGATACAAAAGGAACCATACAAAGAAACAACAAAAGCAGAAGCTGGTTTCTTTGCAAAAATCAACAACATAGATAAATCCTTAGCCAGACCAACCAGAGGGCTCAGAGGCACCACACAAATTAATAAAATCAGAAATGAAAAGGGAGACATAACAACATAAAATGTTGAAATTCAAAAAATCATAAGATTCTTCTACAAGAGCTTATATTCAACAAAATTGGAAAATCTGGACGAAATGGACAATTTTCTAGTTACATACCAGGTGCCAATGTTAAAACAGGATCAGATAAACCATCTAAATAGTCCCATAAGTCCTGAGGAAATAGAAGCAGTTGATAATAGTCTCAAAAAAAAAAAAAAAAAAAAAAAAAAAAAAAAAAGCCCAGAACCAGATGGATTTAGTGGGGGATTCTATCAGATCTTCAAAGAAGAGCTAATACCAATACTCCTCAAACTATTCCACAAAATATCAACTCAAGAAACATTACCCAATTCATTCTATGAAGCTACAATAACACTTATACCTAAACCAAAGACCAAACAAGGAAAGAAAACTTCAGACCAATTTCCCTTATGAACACTGATACAAAAATTCTCAACAAAATCCTGCCCAACTGAATCCAAGAATGCATCAAAACAATAATCCACCACGATCAAGTAGGCTCCATCCCAGGGATACAGGGATGGTTCAATATACGGAAATCCATCAATGTAATCCACTATATAAACAAACTCAAAGAAAAAGACCACATGGTCATTTCATTAGATGTTGAAAAAGCTTTTGACAAAATTCATCATCCCTTCATGATAAAAGTGTTGGACAGATCAGGAATTCAGGGCCCATACCTAAACATAGTGAAAGCAATATACTGCAAATCGGTAGCTAACATCAAACTGAATGGAGAGAAACTTGAAGAAATCCCACTAAAATCAGGGACCAGTCAAGGCTGCCCACTCTCTCCCTGTCTATTCAATATAGTACTTGAAATCCTAGCCAGAGCAATTAGACAACAAAATGATGTCAAAGGTATACAAATTGGAAGGGAAGAGGTCAAAGTATCACTATTTGCAGATGATATGATTGTATACTTAAATGACACCAAAAACTCTGCCAGAGAACTTCTAAAGCTGATAAACAACTTCAGCAAAGTGGCTGGATATAAAATTAACTCATCCAAATCAGTAGCCTTCCTCTACTCAAATGATAAACAGGCTGAGAAAGAAATTAGGGAAATGATACCCTTCACAATAGTCACAAATATTATATACCTTGGTGTGACTCTAACCAAGCAAGTGAAAGATCTGTATGACAAGAACTTCAAGTCTCTGAAGAAACAAATTGTATATCTCAGAAGATGGAAGGATCCTCCATGCTCATGGATTGGAAGGATTAATATAGTAAAAATGGCCATCTTGCCAAAAGCAATCTACAGATTCAATGCAATCTCCATCAAAACTCCAAGTCAATTCTTCACAGAGCTAGAAAGAGCAATCTGCAAATTCATTTCAAATAATAAAAAACTCAGGATAGCAAAAACTATTCTCCAAAACAAAAGATCTACTGGGGGAATCACGATCCCTGACCTCAAGCTCTACTACAGAGCGATAGTGATAAAAACTGTATGGTACTGGTACAGAGACAGGCAGAAAGATCAATGGAATAGAACTGAAGACCCAGATATGAACCCACATACTTATGGTCACTTGACAAAGGAGCTAAAAACATATAGTGGAAAAAAGACAGCATTTTTAACAAATGCTGCTGGAACAACTGGAGGTCAGCATGCAGAAAAATGCCAATCTACCTATTCATATCTCCTCATACAAAGCTCAAGTCCAAGTGGATCAAGGACCTCCACATAAAACCAGATATAGTGAAGCTTATAGAGGAGAAAGTGGGGAAGAACCTGAACACATGGGCACAGGGGAAGATTTCCTGAATAGAACTCCAATGGCTTATGCTCTAAGAACAAGAATCGACAAATGGGATCTCGTAAAACTGCAAAGCTTCTGTAAGGCAAAGGACACTGTCAATAGGACAAAACAGCAACCAACAGATTGGGAAAAGATCTTAACCAATCCAACATCCAATGTAGGGATAATGTCCAATGTATACAAAGAACTCAAGAAGTAAGACTCCAGAGTGTCAAATAACCCTATTAAAAGTGGGGTACAGAGCTAAACAGGGAATTTTCAACTGAGAAAATTCGAATGGCTCTAAAGCACCTAAAGAAATGTTCAGCATCCTTAGTTACCAGGGAAATGCAAATCAAAACAACACTGAGATTCCACCTCACATCAGTCAGAATGCCTAAGACTCAGGGAACAGCAGATGCTGGAGAGGTTGTGGAGAAAGAGAAACACTTCTCCATTGTTGGTGGGATTTCAAGCTGGTAAAACCATTCTAGAAATCAGTTTGGCGTTTCCTCAGAAAATTAGACATAGTAGTACCTGAGGACCCAGCTATACCACTCCTGGGCATATACCCAGAAGATGCTCCAACATGTAATAAGGACACATGCTCTACTATGTTCATAGCAGCCTTATTTATAATAGCCAGAAGCTGGAAAGAACCCAGATGTCCTTCAACAGAGGAATGGATACATTAATTGTAATATATATATATATATATATATATATATATACACACACACAATGGAGTACTATTCAGCTATTAAAAAACAATGAATTCATGAAATTCTCAGGTAAATGAATGGAACTAGAAAATGTCATCCTAAATGAGGTAACCCAATCACAAAAGAACACACATGGTATGCACTCACTGATAAGTGGATATTAGCCACTCAAAATAAACATGTTACAATTCACAGACCACAAGAAGCTCAAGAAGAAGGAAGACCATAGTGGGGCTGGTTTGGTTCCTCTGAGAAAGGGAACAAAATATTCACAGGAACAACTATGGAAACAAAGTGTGGGGCAGAGACTGAAGAAAAGGCCACCCAGAGACTGTCCTACATGGGGATTCATCCTATAACAGTCACCAAACCCCAAAACTACTGTGGATGACAAGAGGTGCGTAAGAAAGGAGCCTGTTATAGTTGTCTTTTGGAGGGGTCCTGCCAGAGCCTTACAGATACAGAGGCGAACACTAGCAGCCAACCACTGTACTGAGCATGGGGTTCACAATGGAGGAGTTGGAGGGCAAACTGGAGGAGCGGGAGTGGGGGATGTTGCACCCCCATGGGAATAATGACCATGTTGTCCAACCAGACACACAAGGGCTCCCAGGGACTAAGCCAAGGGGTACACATGGTCCGACCCAAAAGAGTGGCAGAGGATGCCTTGTCGAGCATCAGCGGGAGGAGAGGTCCTTGGTCCTGTGAAGGCTCAAGTGTGAGGAAGTCGAGTGGGGGTGGTGGGAGTGGGATATGTGGAGGAGCACATTCTTGGAGGCAGGGGGTGGGAGGATGGGTTGGAGGTTTTCTTGGAGGGGGAAACTGGGAAGGGGTATAACCTTTGAAATGAAAATGAAGAATAAATTCATTTAAAAAAAAAAAAAACCGCCGGGCGTGGTGGCACACGCCTGTAATCCCAGCACTTGGGAGGTAGAGGCAGGCGGATTTCTGAGTTCGAGGCCAGCCTGGTCTACAGAGTGAGTTCCAGGACAGCTAAGGCTACACAGAGAAACCCTGTCTCGAAACCAAAAAAAAAAAAAAAAAAAAAAAACTGTCTCGGGGATAAGAATGCTTGTGCTGATCACACTTAAGGCCTTGTCAATCCTCAAAATTGTCTCTAAACACCCCCATTTGCAAATGCAAGTGCACATACATGCACACACATACACACGCCAGAGACAGCAGACCCTTGAGGCTTTCATGACATTGAATGTCTTCTTCTAGCCTGGTATTTTCTATGTCTAGCTCATTATTCTCCGACCTCCCTTGTCTCCTAACACTGTGAGTCATAGGCTTTTGCTGCTCATTTTGTCTAACTTTGGGAAGATTCTGTCAATGCCACACATGCCAAAATGATACAGGCTAACAGAATTTTATATTTTGTCAAAAGATATTTACATTTTGATGAAGGACAACATGTAATCTATTTAAATAAGAATGTCAAATTCAGTTGGATGTATCAGCAATAGGGAAAAAATAAATAGTTTTTAAACAGAGGGATTAAATAAAGAACCAATAATGTTTATTGTCAACTCTATTTTACATTGTACTTTATATCATTTCACTATTTATCCACCACAATAAAAGAATTAGGTGGTATTATTATTATTATTATTACTTACTACTTCTACTATTATCATTTTCTGATGAGTAAAATGAAGTTCAGATAGGTTATCTTAGTTAGATATGTTTTTTTTTTTTTTTGGTTGTGATAAAACACCATGACCAAAAGTAAGTTAGGGTGGAAAGAATTTATTTTACCTTATGCAACTCATAAGTCACTAAGGAAAGACAGAGCAGGACCCTGGAAAAAGGAGTTGGGACAGACACCATAGTACTGATGATCACTAGCTTTTTTCTCATGGCTTATTGGGCCTGCTTTCTTACAGGACCCAGAACCATTTGCCCCGGGACATCACTGTCCACAGTGAGCTGTATCCTCCCCAATCCATCATCAAAAAAAAAAAAAAATACCACACAGACATTGATCTGGTGGAGGTGTTTTCTCAACTGAGAATTTCTCTTTACAACTGATAGTAGCTAGTGTCAAGCTAACAAAACTGAACAGCACACCAGGAGGATAAGACTCTCTGAATCAAGGAAGGCATATATGAGCTCACAGAGATGGAAGCTGCAAGCACAGAGCCTATGTGGATCATATATAGATATCATCTAAACTAAAACTATAATACATAATATATATTATATATATTATATAGTTTTAGTACAGTATTTTATGGAACTCCTGACTGTGGGTCTCTGACTCTTACGCCTGCTATTGGGACTCTTTTCCTCATGGGTTGCCGCACTCAACTTCTACATGATACTTTTTTCTTTGTCTTATATTTTGTCATGTTTGCCTGTTATCTCTTAAAACCCTGTTCTTTTGTAATAAAAGACAGAAAAGGAGTGGATCTGGAGCATAACAGAGCTAGGAGGAGTATAAAGAGGGGAAATTATAATCAGAATATATTATATAAGAAAATAATCTATTTTCAACAAAAGGAAAAGAAAAAAACTGGGCTGGCACAAAAGTCTTATCATAAGCATCTTTTACATGTTTAAGGCATGCTTGGAACTGAAATTCATTTGACTTACACAATCAAAGCAGAGATCTACCTGCTTATTAATTAAATGGAAGTGAGATTATGTGCACATAGTCATTAGTTAGTCATTGTCTCTATTAACTGACTACTCCATACCAGGCACAGTTGTGGGCAAGTGATAATAAGGATAAAATAACATATTAGGTATCATTTTCTCAAACACTACTGCTTAGTGAAAGAACTACTGCTTGGAAATACCAGAGCAGGTGAGATACCTGCTTTGATTGTGTAAGATATTAATATTATTCTGGAAGTAACTTTTTAAAAATAATGATTTTATAAATTTACTAATAAAGCAAAAAATCTGAATAATTGAAAACACATTAAGATTTCAAAAATTATAACAATTTTAATTATTTTAACTACTTTTTCTTACACACTCAAATTTTTCCTATATTGGACAACAAATAGTTCCACTGTAATATGCAGTCAATGTCTGAATACCTGAATAATTTAGGTGTCCTTATGTGATGGAAAGGACTAAGAAGTGACCTTCCTGTAAAATCACTCATCCCCTAAAATCCAAATAATTTTATATTTCCAGTTCTTAGAATAAAATTCAGGAACTTTTGCCATGCTGGATCAGTGCTTTCTTCCCTGGACTACTTTCCAAGCCCTTTAAAGGCCTCATATCCTGTTCTGTTGTGTGGAGGGCTGGGTTTCAATGTGATCTTTGAAAGGCAGCAAACACACCATTGCATATACAAAAAAAAATGTCCTAAATACATACCTTGGACTTTGAATAATTATGGATATACTCCCTTGAAGGTTGATGAATTTTAACAAATGTGTAACTTGCTGGAGGATATAAGCATGTGGATAATTTCTGAATTTACTCTCATCTTGCTAAATATTTTAAATTTATTTAAAATATTCTTTAACAAGTGATTTGAAGAGTAAAATGGATAAAATGGTGGATCTTTAATTGGGAAATGGTTAAGTAGGTCCTTACAGAAGGATAAAGAGGAAAGAGGGTAAAATAGCTGTGGAAATTTGAATAAGCTTAGTCCATGGGAAATAGCACTATGAGGAGGTGTGGCCTTGTTGGAATGGGTGTGGCCTTGTTGGAAGAAGTGTGTCTCTGTATAGGCTGGCTTTGAGATTTTATGCTCTAACTTTGCCTAGTGTGAAAGAGACTCTCCTTTAAGCTACCTGCAGTCTTCTGGCTGCCTTGAGATCAAGATGCAGAACTCTCAGTTCCTTCTCCAGCACCATGTCTGCCTGGATGCTGTCATGCTTCCTGCCATGATGATAATAGAAAGAAATCTTATGAAACTGTAAGCCAGCCCCAATTAAATATTGTCCTTTATAAAAGTCACCTTGGTCAAAGTGTCTTTTCACAATTAAACCCAAACTAAGACAATAGCACTAGGAATGTCTAAAGAAGTGATAGAAATTATATTAGTGCTCATTTACCAAAAATTATATTACATATGCATTATTTGTATATATAATATATAATAATATATAATTATATATTAATATATAATTACTACGATTATATATTATATAATACATAAATATATAACATATGTGTGTATATATGGTGTGTGTGCACATGTTTAAACATTTTTTAATCAAGTTATCTTACTTGGGCTGATATGCTCCCTGCAAGAGTCTTATATTAACAAAACACCAAGCACCTTTTCACAAACTCTACAAACAATATATTGCGTTGCTATTGTCTTTGGTTGCCTCCCAGAGGACTTTTGTTGAAGATGCCATACGCTTCAAACGACTTGGAGGATTTCAATAGGATTTGAATTGAAACGTTCATTCTTGAGGACTAGCTTTCTTAGGACAGAAAGTGCTCTGAAGCCTTTCAGGGAAGGAAACAACCACGGACCTTACCTGGCTATAATACCTAGGAGCTGCAAAAATGAACAGAGTGGCACAGTATTCCGAAAGCAGTGGTGGCATTTGTATCTCAGTAGTAGTGAGTAGTTCTCAAATTGGACCTAAGGTCTGCGAAACAGAAGGGAAATCATACCTGGTCCTGGGAGCCTAGCCAACTAAATGCAGCTATTGCGACGACGGATCCTAAATGGAAACCTGCTGCATTTACTAAATCAGCATCATTCCCAACTCCTTTGTAAATATTCCTCCTTAAACACACTCAGCCCTCAACTAAGAATTTTCTCTTTACAACCGATAGACATGAATACAGAAAAACAAAACTGGTAAAAATTGTAACTGCAGAGAATAATTAATTGTGTAATGTCTGGGCCCAACTGACACATTTACAGCACAGCTCATGCATCTAAGGTTTAGAAAACATTACAGAAGAGAAAGCAGGAAGATTTCAAGAACCAGAGGAAGTGTTCTATAAAATTGTGCCTCCTAGAAATGAAGTGAAGCTTCACCCATGATACCTCAACAACATGACTTCCTAAAAAGACCTGAAGAAGTGTAACACCAATAGAGGAGCTAACCACAAAGTAGCACAGGCAACTAAGGGATACTGAAAATGGGTGAAATAGTTTCACCTAGGGATGATTCCCCAACTGGTTATCTAATAAAAAGTTATTATGTACATTAATTATATATGTAAGAAATTATAGCATAATTTATATAATGCCTATACAGTTACATTATATATTAGACACCATATATATACATATATATATATATAAATTATATGCATAAGAGTAACACTAAAGGGGCTGAGGAGATTACATTTATATATTTAGGGTCATATGTGTGTGCAAAATATATGTTTCATATATAAATGTGTGCAATGAGTATATGTGTATGTTTATGTGTATAACAATAATAATTAAAGGATAAGAAGCCAGGAGCAAAGTGTATGATGGAATACACAGGTGGGACAAGAGGTAGAAAATGGGAAGGTTAGATTATATTTTTCTAAAAATTATTTTTAAAAGAAAAAATAAGATTTATGTGTGCTTCTTTCTCAAAAACATGAAAAACAGTATTTCAAGTCTTCACTTGTACTGTAGCTTAGTCTGAAGTGTTTCGTGGGGCTGGGGAGGTGGTGGAGTGGTAAAGATCCTTTACAGTTCTTGAGGAGGGCCAGAATTTGGTATCAAATATCCACTTGATATCTTATAACCGTTTGTAATTTCAGTTCCAGAGTACCTGTTTCCTCTTTTAGCCTTCATTGGGACCAGGCATACATGTGGTGCACACACATTCATACAAAATACTTACACACACACACACACACACACACACACACACAGTGTTTCATTATAAGCAATACCTTGGAACCTTTACCTTACCTATGCTGTTTATCATCTATATTCAGTAAGCTTTAGAACTTCCTCATTCAGCTTCCCTGGCTATCAAGCATTTTTTCTAATAAACAAATCTTTCTTTTTTCAGTTCTACTAGCATTGCCCTCGCTCTGACTAAAACCATCCAATTACAAGAGCAGTGCAAGAACATCAAAAAGAAAGGACCTTCCTTCCATGCTACCATTTTTGGCCCATGTGGGAGCCAATCTGTGAGTTCTCTGTGTATGACTCAGTTCCTTCCCATCCCTTCTCCCAACGCAACTTCATATAGAACTGCATTTGTGAATAATCTTGTTGAGTCTAACTCAGAACTTTTATCTCATACCACTGTCACCCACTTTTTTTCTGCCTCTCAAAACCAATGTGAAATCTACTTCTGCATACTCTCTTGCCCAGGCCCAGACAGGATCCATATCTAAATGTTATCCTACTGAATCTGATCCAGGTCCAGCTGTGCTGCAAGCCCAGGTCCTGCCAGAAGCCACATTCTTTCATGTTTCCCCAGGGAGTTCCACCCCCTTTCTCTGAGAAAGGAATTTCCCCAGAGGACTTTGTTGGATGTCAACCAAGCAATTTTATAATAACCTTAAGACTCTTGTATCATACAAATTGCCAGTTAATTGTAATCGCCCAGGATCCTCAGTCAATAATCACACTAAGTAGGTGAGGACTGACCTGGTCAGTCCTCCTACCTGACATGAAATCAATCAAGTTCTGGCAATAGCATGAATAGAACCAAACACACGGATCAGAATTTCACATGAAATGTGCAACCAATGAAATAAATCCACAAGCCCCAGTACCATACAAAAAACACAAATAATATGAAAGATCAATAAAATATAGCCCCCTTAGAGAATACTAGTAGTGTAGAAATATTCCCCAATGGAAATAACCTAGATGAATTTCAGAACATAACATTTAAAAAAACAATCATAAATATCATTAAAGAATCCAAAAAGGAGAAGACACAGGCAAATATATGGGTGAACATAAAGAATGCAGATTTAATTGAAGAAATTACAAATTACTGAATCTAATACAGTAATTACACTCTCTATACAGAATAAAATATAATACAGGATTTGAAACTGGAATACAATAAAAAGATAGAAATCTAAAAGAAAAAAAGGAAGCTGAAATGATGACAGAATTTAAAAATTCAAAGATCCAATTAGAAAACTTAAGACTGATTTTTAACTAATTAAGTAGAAGACAAAATAGCAGAACCTGATGATAAAGTAGAGGAACTGAACCAGTTAATGAAAGAAAATTATGAATGAGAGAAAATTATAATGAAAGAAAATTAATATATATTAAATATAGGAAAGGAATATTCAGGACAACATTCAAAGACAAAATTTATTCATTAGAGACAGAGTAGTTTGAAAAGAGTGCCAGATCAGGGGACTAAACCAGATTTGCAACAGGATCAAAGAAAATTTCCCTACATTAAGGAATTATATAACCACGGAGATGCAGGAAACACACAAAACACTAAGGAGACAGTATATACAGAAAAGAAACTCTCAATGTCATGTTATAGTAAAATATGAAAGAGGGGGGAAGGGAGGGAGGGAGGGAAAGGGAGGGAGGGAAGGAGGGAGAGAGGGGGAAGGGAGGAGGGAGGGAGGGAAGGAGGAAAGAGGGAGGGAGGGGGAAGGGAGGGAGGGAAGGAGGGAGAGAGGGGGAAGGGAGGAGGGAGGGAGGGAAGGAGGAAAGAGGGAGGGAGGGGGAAGGGAAGAGGGAGGGAAGGAAGGAGGGAGGAGGGAAGGAGGGAGGGGGAGGGAAGGAAGGAGGAGGGAGGGAAGGAAGGAGGGAGGAGGGAAGGAGGGAGGGGGAGGGAAGAAAGGAGGAGGGAGGGAAGGAAGGAGGGAGGAGGGAAGGAGGGAGGGGGAGGGAAGGAAGGAGGAGGGAGGGAAGGAAGGAGGGAGGAGGGAAGGAGGGAGGGGGAGGGAAGGAAGGAGGAGGGAGGGAAGGAAGGAGGGAGGAGGGAAGGAGGGAGGAGGGAGGGGGAGGGAAGAAAGGAGGAGGGAGGGAAGGAAGGAGGGAGGAGGGAAGGAGGGAGGGGGAGGGAAGGAAGGAGGAGGGAGGGAAGGAAGGAGGGAGGAGGGAAGGAGGGAGGAGGGGAGGGAGGGGGAGGGAAGGAAGGAGGAGGGAGGGAAGGAAGGAGGGAGGAGGGAAGGAGGGAGGGGGAGGGAAGGAAGGAGGAGGGAGGGAAGGAAGGAGGGAGGAGGGAAGGAGGGAGGGGGAGGGAAGGAGGGAGGAGGAAGGGAGAGAAGGAGGGAAGAGGGAGGGAGGGAGGGAAGGAGGGAAGAGGGAGGGAGAGAAGGAAGAAAGAGGGAGGGAGGGATGGAAGGAGGGAAGAGGGAGGGAGGAGGGAGGGAAGGAGAGAAGAGGGAGGGAAGGAGAGAAGAGGGAGGGAGAAAGGAATTGAAATTGCTAGAGGAGAGTCAAGAAAAGACAAGTCAAGAGTTAAGAAAAGTCCATCAGAATAACAACTGACTTTTCAATGGAAAAACTATCCAGCAAAAGTATCATATTTGAAAGAAAAAGAAGCTGGGAAGTGGTGCACACCTTTAATCCCAGCACTTGGGAGGCAGAGGCAGGTGGATCTCTGAGTTTGAGGCCAGCCTGGTCTACAGAGTGAGTTCCAGAGCACCCAGGGCTACACAGAGAAACCCTGTCTCGAAATCTGCCCACCGCCCCCCCAAAAAAGAAAAACTTTCCATGTTGTGTTACCAAACTAGCCTGACAGACAATACTGTACGTTATGATACTTCAAACAGAAGAGAGGAAAACTCTCTTCAACTCTCCAATCAAAAGGTACAAATTAGTTGGATGCAATATTTTCTACAAGAAAATCATGCAACTCAAGAGTAGGTACCATTTTGGAGTAAAAGCATAGGGAAAAAATGTATTCCAGGCAAATGGGACCAGAAAATGAGCAGGTGTCACTATTCTAATAGCTGACAAAAATAGACTTCAAAAAAATTAATCAGAAATGATTTTAAAAATACATTTTGAACAAGGAAACAATTAAATAAGGAGACATTACAATACTAATCATAAACACACCAAACTGGCTCATCCTATTTCACAAAAAGCTGACTTGAAGACACAGGTCTGCCAAAATTGACAGATCCTCTGAAGAAAAAAATGAGCAGTAAAACATAACTGATATCATCCAGTGAAATGTGACATCATACAGTGAAACATAAATGATACCATACATCAAACTGATATAACCGATATCAATAGAGCAACTATTCCACCCAAATATCAAAGAATACTTTTATACAGTAGCCTATAAAACGATTGAAATAAACCACACTCTTTAACACAAAACAACTCTCAACTAATACCGTGAAACTGAAGTAATCCTGTGTATCCTGATCTCAATAAAATAAGGTTTGAAATCAACAGCAAAAGAATCTCTAGAAATTACACAAATTCCCAGATAGTAAATTAAGTGTCAAATGGGTCAAAGGAAAAAATGAAGAAGGAAAATAAAAGTTTCCTAGTAATAAATAAAATAAAAGCACAACACAACAAAACATTTGGAACATATCAAATGCAGTCGTAAAAGCAAAATGTATAATAGCTCTTAGCACCCACACTGTGGAATCAGAAAGCACAAGATAATGACTTAAGGATGCAAACCAAGAGTTTGGAAAGACAAGAACCAAACCTAAACCCAGAAAATGAAGAGAAACAATAAAACCAGGGCAGAAATCAATGAAATAGGAAATAAAAAACAAAGAATCAAGGAATCGAAGAGCTGTTTCTTTGAGAAGATAAAGACTGGCAGAACCTTAATCAAAATAACCAAATAAAACAAGAAAAAGAAATGAACAAAATTCAAGTAGAAGAAAGGAACATCAGTTTATACTAAGTGCCTGCTTTCAAAAGCTATATTCTTGGGCTAGAGAGATGGCTCATAAATTAAAGAAATAAGAGACTTGGATTATCAGAAATTCGCAGAACATTCAGGAGTAAATAAAAGACACCTGGGAGCCATGGGCCTCCTCTAGGGAGAAAGGCCAGCAGGCTGTTTGCTGTTTTCATTCGCATGCAAATACTATTGGTCCTGTTAGTCCTTACTTAGGAAAGGGTCATTTAGGCAACTTACTATTAACATTCTGGGACATAAAATATAAACACCTAAAGTTGTTTGCACTTACTAAGACCTTATCAGGAAATGGCAGTAAATAGCTTTATTAAAATGTCTACAATTTTTCCCAACCAAAAAATGGAGAAATAATAAATACCTATATTTGAATATATCAAACTTTTCTAGCAGAACAAATTAACGAATTTAGAGTCTGGGCATCTTATGATGATTTTAAACTGATTTTCTCTCTTAAGCCTTTTATGGAATTTGAGCAGTTAGTAAAAACCAAATATGTATCAGCATGAAATAATGTATTATAGAGAACATCTTTTGAAATTACTGTGCTTACAAAGATTTAATAGCATTTCATTGTCACCAGTGGTAACCTTAGGCTGCTTGCATTACAGATTTTCCCCTTTACCTATAAATTAAATCATTTCTACAGAAGTTAAACAGTTTTGCAAATGTATCTTCAAGAGTATTTCTAGCTAGAATAAATCAATAAATTAGGTAAAGCATATTGAAAGCTAAAATAGAAAACTATGAACTGAGAAAATGGATTTTTTAGTCTCTAAAACCTAGTCTGATATCTTATAATGATCAATATATAGAATTTAGGCAGTTATACAAATCAAAATGTGTCAGCATTACAGGTTTTTCTTGGGACTCCAAATAGCCAGCCTTGGTACTGAAACCTAGTATCACAAACTAGCCAGGATCTCTAGCCTGCAGACTACAGATCCTTGGGTTTCTCAGATGTCATCATCATGAGAATAGACCTGCTATTACTTTACATATGTATCCTTAGAGTTGTTTCTGGACAGCTCTACAATTATGCCTTTATAACACTATATCACACACACACACAGAGAGAGAGAGAGAGAGAGAGAGAGAGAGAGAGAGAGAGAGAGAGAGAGAGAGAACAAAAGAGAAGAAAAAGAAGCTTTAATAAAACAGGTTCAAACTGATTATGATTGTTCTTTTATATTCATATGGCTATCATAAGGCATGTAAAACCAAGTATAGAACAACTCACATTAACAAATTGATATTCAATTTAGTGACATTTATTTACACCTCTATAATAATGACTTTTTAACATTACTTTTTAAATTACTGAAGATAATTGATCTTAAAGAGAAGAAAAACAATCCCAAACTACTTTTGTTGTTGGACCTAATGGTAGGTTTTCCTAAAAGTAGGCTGTATATTAGAAGCAGTTATAGTAATCTACAAACAAAACTTACAGTTAGTACCCATATGCTTGCCTTCTCATTTTTTCCAGCCTTGGAACCCCAAAACTTTCTTCCTTTGTTCTCTCAATTCCTTACAAATCAATTGTTCTTTGTTAAAGTCTCTTTATCCACAGGAGTATTAAGTCACTGCTTTGAGTTCCTTCTCCTGGAAGTTTCTCTTATATGACAAACACTACTCAGATCAATAAACACAACATGTATTTCTCTTATTAATCTGTCTTTCTGTACAAGGGTCCATCCAGCCAAGAGCTCAGGGGAGCTAAAGGAAGACAACACTTACAATCCCTACAATGCAGTATTACATAAAATACACAATAGGATTTTAGGGGGAAAATACACAGATTGGCAATGGAACATTTCTATTGCATCAAGTGCAATGAATTATTACAATACCTATGGGGTTCTGCAGGGCAAACTATAAAGTACAAAGGCTAAGTTTTAACTAATAAAAAACCAAAAGAGAATAGAGAGAAGTACAGTAAATATTATGGAAGAGATAACCCTTGGTACAGTCCATGTGTTTTAAACCATTACACTACAATTTTGGCATTATTTTGAATAATGCTAAAGTTCCGTGTGATGCTTATGGTTGCAGTTCCCTTTAATAAGTAGAATTACTAAGGCAATTAATTATTTAAGAAAACTTAGACCCACGTTTGTATTATTTCTACTCCTAACTCTGTCACATTCTACCAAGTGATAAATATCTGGTTTTTCTTTTTTAAATTTTTTTTTCTTTTATATATTACATCCTAACTACAGTTTTCCCTCCCTTCTCTCCTCCCAGTTCCCAACCCTCTTCTATTCCTCTTCCATTTTCCTTCAGAAAAAGGCAGGACTCCAAGGGATATCAATCAAACATGGCATATCAAGTTGCATGGAGACTAGGCACCTCCCCTCCTGTCAAGGCTGAATAAGGAGACACAATGGGAGGGAAAAGTCTCAAAAGGAGCCAAAAGGGTCAGAGACAACTCCTATTCCCATGGCTAGAAAACCAAACTACAAAACCATTGCAGAGGGCCAATGTAAGCTTCCTGATTTTTCAGTTCAGTCCCTGTAAGCCCCTATTAGCCCAGGTTAGTTGATTCTGTGGATTTTCTTGTGATATTCTTGTTTGTCCCCTCTGGCTCCTACAAGTCTTCCTCCATCTTTTCTGCAGGATTCCCCAAGTGATGATAAATATATCAAAAACCCTTTAAGATCTCAGACATCTGAACATTAACTTCTTCAATGTTAGATGAAGCCCCAAAGAGATGCTAGGAAAATAGAACTCCTGGAAAGTGTCAAGTAATGTTCCCACAAAATAACAAATCTATAATAGCTCAACTCATCCATTTTTCTTCTTCTAAAGATAATGTTCATAGATAAATATATTAAAAACCCTTTAAGATCTCAGGATTCTGAACATTAACTTCTTCAATGTTAAATGAAGCCCCAAAGAGATGCTAGGAAAATAAAATTCCTGGAAAGTGTCAAGTAATGTTCCCACAAAATAACAAATCTGAATTAGCTCAACACATCCATTATTCTTCTTCTAAAGATAATGTTCATAGATATCACTATTTCAGCATGAAAAGAAGGAGGAAACATTTTAAAATGTCTTTGTTACTAGTCAGGTATAGTTGTGCATACTTGGAACCTAAGAACTAAGGATGCAGAGGCAGCAGTATCATGAGTTCAAGTCATATGGACTATACAATGGAACTTCATCTAAAACAGAAACAAAAAGCAAATAAACAAACTAAAAATATCAAGACAACAAATGTGTTAGTGAATTTTGGAAAGCTCCCTGGCCATAACAACTTTACATGTTTATTTATTGATCTTTCTGTCCTTATGATTCATATCTATAAATTAGGCCTACTATAATCTATGCTAAAGAACTACTATAAATATTACAATAGATGGAGATAATTTTTCATAGTTAATGATATGTAATAGGTATCAAATAAATTATAAATGTATTTTTTAATCCTCTGGTAGTAATTGTCCCAGAGGCTTACTGCCTCGATCTGCTAACCTAGCCCTAGTCCTGGGTTAGCAGTTTCTAGACTCTATACAATCTAATCTAGGCCTAGAATGTTTTCAGCCTCTGAGACTTGCTGCTAAATAATCTCACCCTTTCTTGTTCTTTCTAAACTCTGGCTGGCTGGTTCAAGTCAGTTGTTCTAGCTCAAACACCTCTCCAAGCTGACTGATTCAATCTTGCTTCTCTCAGTTTCTTACTGAATTGCTTTGCTTGACTTCATACTATCTTTGGCAATCTATTCTAATCTTCTGGCTCCTTATTCTCTTGTTCATTTTGTCTTTACCTGTATCCAACTTCTTCTCTCTTCAACCTGTCTCTGTTTACTGTTCCAGTAAAACTGCCTTCTTTTTTCTCTGTACTGCCCCTCAAATAGCTTCTCTTTCCTCTCTCATTTCTCATTAGAGTTAAGCATATCCTATTCTGTCAAATCTTTCTCTGATTAATCACTTTGTCTGACACTCAATTGAACATCACTTTCAAACATGGGAGCTTCCTTCTATAAACTAACTTTACCTTCATTGTTTAGGATTAAAGGTATGTACTAAGGACATATCTGTATTCCAGACAGAAGGATTAAAAGTCTGTGCTAAGGACTGGCACGACTCTAAAAAGGTTTTTTCAGTAAATAACGCGAGCTCATGTTTCACAATGTGATCACATATCCTGCGAAAAGAGATTGAAGATATTACACATTAATTCAAAAACTTAACATTTTAAAAGATTTATTTGTTTGCTTTTAGTTATATGGTGTGTATGTGTCTATGTATATCTGTAGTAAGAAAATAGTAAAGCCATTGTATCTGGAACCAACACAGAAATGCTGGGATTGTTTTTAGGTGAATCTAAGCCCTAAGGCAATCTTATATCACTGATTTTTAACAGAGATTTATGAAGCTGTATTTCTGAAGGATTTTTATGATCTCATGACTTCAGTCACAAAACTTGGAATTCTTGTCTTACTGTATTCTGAAAATGCTGTATAGTAAGGATTGAGAAATGAGTAGGTCATGTGTTCCTCAGTCATCACATAGATCAGATCATAAGTTCTGGTAAAGGACCTTGACTTACTCTAAAGTTAACTTTCCTGTATCAACCAGTAACTACCCTTCTACAACGATAATTGGGGTTCAGTCCTCTGAGGCTGATCCCCACTGCTGCTGTAATACATCAAGTGTCTCTCTTTATGTGATCAACCACATAATTCATATTACCAAGGCCTGTGACGTCACATAGGCAACAATTAGAACTATAGACCTGTTGCCAAGGCAACAGCCGCCATATACCCAGAATTCAATGGCCCACCTTTACCTGTAATTTACGTCATCACCCGTATATAACTAGGTAGCGTTTCTCCCCCCCCTCCTCTTTCTTTCCTTCCTCCTTCCAGCCCGCTACTCCTTTCCCCATCTTAAATAAAGTTCCACGTGGAACTGTTTGGCCTGGTGTATCTCATTGTGGCCCATGTCTCCACTGCATCCCCTCGGCCCACGAGGTGGGCAGACAGGTGACCTGTGCTGCGGTGTAGACAGACAACCTGCATAGAAAAACCAACAAACCCTGTGTATGAATGTGCTAGCACAGGCCAGGAGAGCATATTGGATCCCTTGGAGCTGGAGTTACAGGATCTTGTAAGCCCCCTGATATGAGTACATGGAAGCAAATGGCAATCCTCTGCAAGAAGGGAATGTTTTTAACCACTGGGCTATCCTCCCACCCTGATGTTTGTAAACTAATTTGCATTGTCTTATTTAACAACAAAGGTCATTTAGAACCCCATTCTCCAATTAATAAACTATATTCCAACCAGTACAAGGATCTGCAAAATACAAATGTGTATTTTAGGAAAATTGTAATACCACATCAAGATCCATATACACAAACACTCACACACTCAAACACATACAAACACACATATAATATATGGCGATAGGTAGCATATATATAATATCAGACCATTGCTTCATTCTTGCTAATTATATGGCTATACAACTGAATTTATTCGCTTTACTAAGCATTTAATATTTTTAATATTTAAAATGATTTTATTATTTCATGTGCTTTCACTATATGTGTATATCTGTACAATACATGTGTGTCATGTCCTCAGAGGCTAGAAAAGGACAAAGAATCCCCTGAGACTAGCATTATCATTGGTTGTGAGCTTCCATGTGGACGGTGGGCATCCAGCCCAGGACCTCTGGAAGAGCATCAATGGCTCCTAACCAGTAAGCAATCAGTCCATCCCAACTATAGTCTTTTAATTTACAAATGATGATTTCCTCACTTTGTCTATTATAATCAGTTTTTCTGTTTCAAGCCTTATTAAATTAGCTCAAAGAAACTTGCTTGCACGCTTTTAAAACATTGGCTCCAGTGTCATGTGCACTTGGTGTTCCATTCTCCCAAATGTGCAAAACGTTTGTAGATAGTCCTAAATTTTGTAGTCTGCATCACCAAGGTCTACATCTTTCTCAGAAAATAATAACTGCTATTTTGCTATATACTAATGATTCAAATTAGAACTGTCTTTAATGTAATTAAAATTTGCCTAAAGATAGAGTGAATGTCTAGCAGCCCATGAGAGAGGATAAAAATATGATCTAAATATATTACATAAAAAAACAAGTTAAAAATTCATGTCTTCCACAATAAGAACCATATTGACAGCCATGTGGATGGAGAGAGGCTTACCTCTTTCCTAAAAGGCTACTCAAAAACCATAGATTTTTAGACTATAAACAATTCTAATAGCCCAAACATTCAAGATATTTGTGCCTAAGTCCGTTTCTAATGCATGGGTTTTTCCCCCTCTCTTTATGCTAGCATGGCATAATTTAGCTCTCTGGATATTTACTTCCACTTCCAAGCAGGTTTAGTTATTCAAAAGTCCTTACAGTGAACCCAGAAATCACTTTCTTGAGCTTTTAATTTCTGGGAACAAATATTTTTTCAGGTTTTTCAACAAGAAATATTTGAAGGTGGCAATAAATACATTCAATTTACTTTTTCTTGTTTCTCATCCCTAAATTCTGTTTTTCATCATTCTCAATTTATTGATCTAGATAGTTAAACATTAATCTTTGCTCTCTGATGTCTCCTAGTGAAGAAATGGAAGTAATAAACCAATGGTACCAATGATTTATCAATAAACTTGTTTTAAAAAATTGTTATATAAAAGTGAAATTTACCTTAAAGAGTATGCCTCTGCCAGTCAGTTTAAGAGGCCACAACCTTGGCTAACAGACAATAATTAATTCATGTGCTTCTTATCAGAAAAAGAATAATTCCAGCAGGCAGGCACAATGACCCTGGTTAGCAGTCACTCAGGAAAAGCAGCCCTGGTCTGTCTAAAGATAACTATGTCAGTATTATTGAATTGTAATTCTACCTATTTATCCAAACAGCTAAACTTTGGTGTTTCTGTCTCTGTAAAACAATTGCCCAAAGTGTAACTTAGCAATTATGAACCTGTACAATCTAAATGGTGATTGTGTTCAGGGATGGTCAGGGACAGTTTGCCTTTGCTGCGCTTCTCAGGACAGAGCACACACTAGTATTACTGGAAAGACATTGTACTACAATTATACTGTTTCCTAAGCCAACCAACATGTCAGCCTATTAATATCCACTCTAATTCTATTTGTTCTGCTGTTATCCTAACTTAACAGATATGCCAGCCCATTTGCTTAATATTTGAGAAAGGAGATGAAATTAAAAAGCTGTCAAGACCAAATTTTTTCTTATTCAACTATCTTTACATTTACTTATTTTTATTTTATCTGCACTGGTGTTTTTCCTGAATGTATGTCTGTATGAGGGTATCAGATCCCTAGAACTGGAGTTACAGACAGTTGTAATCTGCCACTGGGTGATGCAAATCGAATCCCAGGCCTCTGGAAGAGCAATCAGTGAATATTCTTAACCACTGGGTCATCTCTCTAGCAACAAAAAATTCATATTTTCAAATATTTGGTCATTACTAAATCATTTATTCTCTTTCATGAGGTTAATAACTTTTACATCCATTTTGTACAATTTGTTGGATCTTGGCTTTATTCTACCTAATAATGCTCATGTTACTTATAAAGTAAGGATGAATTACATTTTTGTCCTATTTCTTATCCTCTATATAATTGCTGGTTTTGTATAAACAACAAATGCTGTGTTGTATAACAAAAATTACCTAACTCAAGGGCTCTCAACTGACAACAGTAAAATTATTACCAAAAAATTATGAGTGAGTTCCTACCATCTAATAATAATGGGAATACAAATAAAAATCTGGATAGAATTAGATTGTTGGATTTTGTTCTGTCTAATTCTTGTAATACTTCCTGATATCTGAATATAATAATTGAAAAAACATAAATGTCATATATGCAAAGCCCATAGCAAGAACTTATTACTAATAACTTCTTTCTGGAGCATAAGTTTTAAGTTAGTAACACTGTGAATTATTAGCATTTCTGCTTACCAAAAACACTTTGGGTTTCTTGTTTTCTGTGTACCATCTAGCATGAAATGACACTTATAAAATTAAATGGTAGTTTGGTAGTAAACCCCTACCAGGTTTAATTTTTATCTAAGAAGCATCAATATTGAAAAATGGACCAAAAAGCAAATTTTATCAGATTTACAGTACAAATAATGCTACTATTCTAAAAAATAAAATAAAAAGCAATTTCTAAAGTCAGTGTGACATTACTATGAAACCCTGAAAAACAAAAACAAAACAAAGATCAACAAAAGTATTCCTGGCTGTTCATTGCTTCTTATTAAAGAATACATACATAAAGCTCAGTTGGGCTCTATAAAAGTTGGGCTCTAAGGTTTTGTCTTCTTTGTGATTTACTTATTTTTTATTTACATAATATTTGTTTCATAATTTCTCCATCACTAGAACCTATAATTTTTAGATAACAGGACTACATTTGTGGAAAATTACTTAAAATCTACCCAATGGAGTTCTCCATCAATTTCCTTTCTTTTGAACTATATAGAGTCCTAATAATTACTTGGATTATGAATAAAAGTATCATGAGATTTTTTAAAAAAATATTATATACATATACATATAACTGACACAAACACCAGTTTCTAAAGAAAAAAAAGAAAAGAGTGCACAGGGAACTTTCTTCTCTCATTTCTGAAAATAAGAAATAGACAAAGAATATAAGCACTAAGTGGTATAAAAAGCAGTATTGCTAAACTCCCTTTCCAGAGGAAGATGAAACTAAGGTAACGAAACTAAGGTCTACCCTTTCTCCTAATAAAGATACTGAGCTTCCTTACAGAACAAAAGTGAAGGGTTAGTTACAGGATGTGGTCACTGTGGGCACTCCTCCACTGGCCACACCTGGAAGGCCTCAGTCAGCAGGAATGAGTGCTACCCATAGATACTTCAATGGACCCCCCATCCCTAGTTTTCTACTTGGCATACATAGGAATATATAGAGCCTATATATGAATATATAGATTATACACATATTCTAAAACCTCCTGTGGGCTATGTACAAGGTTGCCAGTTGGTAAACAGCAGTTAATACTTGGGGGTAAGGGGTAATAAACTGTTAAAAAGGTCAGCTAGGATGACTTTTTTTGCAAGAGGATTGAGGAAGAGGTGAGTGGCCCTAACTGGCAGTGCTTGGCTCTGAGAACACTCATGATAAGTAGCAATTTCACTTATGGGAGTTTTTAGTGAGTTTGCTTTGGGTATGTTTTTATCAATTATGCTGGAAGAAATGGTTTCACTGCTATGAATGGAAAGAACATATTTATCAAAGGTATGAAGAAAATCAGCTGAAGTTGCCTATGCATCAAACAGTAGACCATCTAGACAGTGAACCACAGTCCAGTGAGTGTGGTGAGATTCTGTGACATAGACTGTGGGAACTGAGCACAAAGTACAACTGAGCACAAAACCAACAGCTGGATTTGCAAGAGATTAGAATTCAGAGGGTGATTGAAAGGACAAAGTTCAAGGATGATATAAACCTCTTAGTTCAAGATGGTAAAATATGAGAGGCACTGCTTCTCTAAGGCAAAGATATGCTACTCCTCAATGGATGGTGCTTGTCTTGAGTTTGTCAGATAAGCATTACCTAGTTGCGATATGAAAATCCAAACAACATGAAATACCACTCATTCATAACAAGGACACGTTGTCCATACAGTCGTTAAATGTACTACTTACTTATTTCAATTGGCTAATGAAAGCTAAGTATATAGTTTTAATTTTTTCTTCAAGTTCTGTTTCTGACCAGTTTCTTGGGAAGAGTGACCTAAGGAGATTTCATATTCTGTCCTAGATAAAGCCTAGTATCAACATGATGTTCAGCCTCCAACAAAGGGACTCTAAGTATTCTTCCTTTTATTTTGATGAATCCTATTAGTGCTTAAGGGCATCGCAATGCAAAGAATCAGTGTACAAGTACTGTTTATAAGAATATGGATACATAGCTAAGGATATTGCAGCCTTTAAACTCACTCAGGAGACAGAGACAGGAAGATTTCTGAGCTTGAGGCCAGACTGGTCTACAGAGCAAGTTCCAGAACAGCCAGGATTATACAAAGAAAATCTATCTAAAATTAAAATTTAAAAAAAAGAAGAATGTGGATATATTTGTATTAGGAATTCAATTAATTTTATATTTAAAGACAATTAACTAAGCCATAATAGGGATCATTTTTATTATTATTGCTTGTATGGCTTTTTATAATCTCTAAGCACAGGTGACAGTATGAAATCAATAGTCTTGAAGCTAAGAGGCTATCTGAAACTCATATGCAACACCCTGGAAATGGCTCTTTATTAAGTGAATTAACAGGATAGTCTTTGAGTAATTCACTACAATCAACAGTAACCTTGATTTGGCTTCATTGCTCTCTCTAACTCTGTGCTTAAAGATGACAGAGTAAATGAATTTTTAGGATTAGCCTTATAACATTATAACACACTAAATTTTATGAAAAAAAGAACACATATGGCACCATAAACTTGCTATTGTTTTTCACTGTCGGGCTCTTGACTTCCTTTGCATTAATATATACCTCGTTCATATGGCACTGAACACCTTATAGTAAACAAGCTCAAGAACTAAGTAACGAGTAGCAGTATAGTTTTCACTTAGTAGACTATAATCATAACTAGGTCAGTATGCTTTATATTAATTGTACTGGCTAGTTTTGTGTGTCAACTTCACACAGGCTGGACTTATCACAGAGAAAGGAACTTTGAGCTAGAAAAGCCATTAGAATATTAAGAACTCAGTGGAAAGTTCTGTAGGAGCTTGGAAGACAATGTTAAGAACAGTGCAAAAGATGGAGGCCTGGCTTGTGAAATTTCAGAGGGAAGATTAAAGACTCTTACAGTGGCCATGTTTTGATTGTGACGATTCTGTGGTTTTGGTTAGCTGGGGCTGAAGAATCAGCTGTGAGTAACAAGATACCAGAACCACTAAAGCAAACCTTTGTTTTACTGGGACTATTGACGCTGGTTAGCTGGAGCTAAGAAATTAGCGGTGATTAAGAAGAGACCAGCATCACTGAGATGAAATCTTCTTGGAAGTGTTTTCTGAGAGCACAGAGGCTGTGTTCCAGAGATAGCCACAGTTGTATTTTGTGCTGTGACTGGACTTGGTACTGTGTAAGAGTCACTCAGATGGTACTGGTTTTGAAGGCATGAAGGGGTCACGAAGAGCAGCTGAGGCTCTTGGCACAGTGAGAGGCCACAGAAGGCCATTGGTGAAGGTGCAGCCTCAGTTGCAATTGATGGCCCAGGGGTCATGCATAGGAGCAGAGGCTTGTCACCATGAAGAAAGCCTATGAGAGGCTATTGGTGAAGCCTAATTACAGTAGAAGTCAGCAGTGTTTTGGAGATGCCAGTGCCATGAGATGACCACCAAAAACAGCAGCAGCAGTGGAGTACAGGCAGCTGGAGCCTAGAAGACAAGCTGTCTGCTACAAAGGGCAGAGCTGGAGAAGTGACCCAAGCCCTTGGAGGAGCCCGGAAGATTGTGAGTTGGATCCCAGACATTGAACCATTAGAATTTGAGTTTTGCTTTTGGTTGTGCCCTGTATGTTTCCCTCTTGAAGGAAGAAAGTATTTTAGTGGAGCCCACAGTTAAAAGACTAAATTTTTAAAAGACTTTGAATTTTAAAGATATTGGACATTTTATGGTTATTGAACTTTTAATATGTAAAGACTGTGGGACTTTTAAAGTAGTTTAGATCTTGGGGATGAATAAAAAAGTAAGGGTTGAGGCTTAATAGTGATGTGTTTGTGTGTCAAGTTGACAAGGGGTCAATTGTACTGGCTAGTTTTGTGTGTCAACTTGATATAGGCTGGAGTTATCACAGAGAAAGGAGCTTCAGTTGGGGAAGTGCCTCCATGAGATCCAGCTGTGGGGCATTTTCTCAACTAATGATCAAGTAGGGAGGGCCCCTTGTGGGTGATACCACCTTTGGGCTGGTGCTCTTGGGTTCTATAAGAGAGCAGGCTGAGCAAAACAGGGGAAGCAAGCCAGTAAGAAACATCCCTCCATGGCCTCTGCATCAGCTCCTGCTTCCTGACCTGCTTGAGTTCCAGTCCTGACTTCCTTTAGTGATGAACTGCAAAGTGGAAGTGTAAGCTCAATAAACCCTTTCCTCCCCAACTTGCTTCTTGGTCATGATGTCTGTGCAAGAATAGAAACCCCAACTAAGACATTAATATATTAAGTCAAAGATGACTAATACCTTCAAATGAAGCAAGTACTAACCCTTGAGAAGAAACTTGTTTTTCAGAGAGGTAAAGCTTTTGCCTTACTGGAGGAAAAGCATCTGTTCAGCACTTTATAAAGGCTTTCTTATTCCAACCCTGTAGATAACACTCAGTGTTTCCATTTTGCTAACAAAAAAAAATCTCAGCTTATGTATCAGTCAAAGTAACACAGTTCATTAGGTGCAGTTACAAAAGACACATAGATCAGTTTCCTTTTCCAGAGTTAATATTTTTCTTCTAGAATTAAAAACTCTTAAGAATAAAAAGGCCAAGTAATGTTAATAAAACATATATAAGGAAGTAGTTTGACTCATTAAAATACTTTTAGAATTCATTCAGAAGAAGGGAGCAGTAAGGCCAATTCATTTCAGAGATGGGGCTATAATAATGTAAATTAACTATGGTACTAAGTATATTTTTTGCCCATATTAAGATGTTTTTAGTGAAGGGAGCTGTGCATCAATTTACATTCTGTTGAAAGTTTCCTTTCCTCACATAGACTGGTAACAGTAATAATCTAAGTTTCCCTGGTTTTCTACTTATAAAATAAGAATTAAGAAAAATCTCATTTCTTATCTATCCTACAAATTATAATGATGGCTAATGTCCCAAAGCCTATACATTTATTGAGAGCAATCAATTTGAGTTAAATGATGTTGCCAGTATTTATAACTTGATATTTTACAAAAGCAAAGTGGTTTTCTAGAGCATGAACAATATGACTATCAAATACCATGGTACCAATAGCAAAATATAAATTTTATATGTATTATACATACCTGCACCTCCGCCTACACTCAGAATCTTAATTTCTGCTTTTTTTTCTCCAATCCTGAAAAGCAAGCAAACACATAAAATTATACAATTAAAGTATTAAAGCCCAGCAATCAAAAGCCCCTTTTGGTTCACTTAATTAACACTTCCAATCAAAATGTACTACCACATCCTAGCTCATTCTTTTTTTTTCTATATTCTTTGTTTACATTCCAAATGATTTTCCCTTTTCCAGTTCTCCCCTCCCCCTAAGTCCCATAAGTCCTCTTCCCTCCACCAGTTTCCCAATCCTAGCTCATTCTAACATAGGTCTCCCCTTTTTCTCTTAAAAATTGCACCTATAAAATCATTCCTGCTATTTTCTGAGTCAGAAAGCAACCACTTTAACTTTCCTTCCCAGCTTAATAAAGGATTTAACTGTGAAAACAGGTGTTTTCGAGTGGTTTGTGCCTAATTCTGGTTTGGGAGGAGCCCCCAATATGCAGGGGACCTCCTTCAACAGGCTCCCTTCCTTTCTTGAAGACCTAGAAGCACCACTATAAACATCTAGGATGTAAAAAGTGTCATTTCTTTGGAGACTAGAAAATAAGAACGCATAGTTCTGTCAATCTCTGTTGACATTTCATACTGACAATATAAAACCTGGACCTGGGCAAGGACTTGGTGGTTTATGCTACCTCTATAATGTCTTTTCCTCTTCCTTCTTCCTGTCTTTCTTTCGATAAACAAATATGTATTATATTTTATGTATACCCTAGGAATTATATTTCAAAAAAGTAATAATAAAATAGTACTTTCCACTTAAAAATCATAACTGAAATCTCATGAGTCTTCTACAATTTCTATAGCCAAAATTCCATCTAGACTGGATACATTCAGAAGATGGGAAAGGGGTCACCATTGCCTTACACCCCTCCACCTTCAGTCTAAACTGTAAGGTTGAAAAAAGTTCCCTGGCTAAGCTAAGGGACAAGTGTGTCCTTTCCAAACTGAAAGTATTGAGAAAGTAACCCATAACCTATTGAGAGGATGACATCTGTCTCCATTTAAGGACCACGCCTGATTTCAGGGAAAAAAAAAAAGGTCAAAAGCACCAGCTCCAAGAACAGACCACAAAATCCAGAAACATGGTTATAAAGCCACCTCCACCACCCTGAGAATTACCACAAAAACCGGGGAATAATCATATCTCAGAATGGGTCATCTGGCTGCCCCATCTCATCCAATGATAAAATGTTCATGACATAGGAATGCAGACCACTGACCACCTGTGAGCCCCTAGTACCCACCAATGAAAGTCTAGATTACCTAATCCTTCTAAAGAGTTCCCCTGGTTTTCTATAAGAAGTACTGTACACCTTTGTCTGGGGTCACCATTTCAAAAATTGTTGACCTGCACATGCTGGGTGTTTCTGCAGAATAAACTCTCTTTGTCTTTTCCTACTAAGGCTGGGCTTTTCCTTCAGTGATTATCAGACCCTTACACTATATTTTTAAAAATTAAGAGAAAGGTCCAAAGAAGCAAATTATAGTGTCAGATAAAACTGTCTACTTGGTATCTGCTGTAATATTTTAATGCTTTCAGCTTGAGCATGTCATACATGAACATAATAGGTTTGGATCAAATTCACCCACTGTTCCTTCCCCTCCAATTTTTCCTCTCTCTCCCTACAGCTACAGTTCCCTTCCAGCTTCTTGACCTTTTGCTGTAAAGCCTAAGTCCACTTATACTTAGTGGCACCTGTGAGTACATGGGGTGGGGTGTGGAACCAATGGTTTAATTTTTATACCCTTTATCCTATTATGTGTAAATTAATGAACCTTGTTAAGATACAAAACACAAGGCTAGGGAAATTACTTAGTTGCTGGACAAAAGGAGAAGGAGAAAAAGAGAAAGACAGAATTCTATATTTGTCCAACAAGTCTGATGTGTTGGGGCAGAAGAGCTACCACAGGGGACTAACGCAACAGAGAAATTCAGACAGCATAAGTTAAAACACCAGGTTTCTTTTACACAGTCAGTCACTTTTTATTAATTTTATATAGTTACTTCTTGCAACAATTTATCCCCAAATAGGTGACTTGATTCTCTTCTGTTACCTCAATAATGCTTATCACCTTTGAGACAAATTGAACACATTAATCAAAAATTAATGATAAAAGAGTCTGTGAGGATAGAAATCAGTTTCACTGATAATGGTAAATTAATCTTTTCTTCCAGAATCATATTGATAATATTAAGTTGGAAGGAAAAGATGGTTTGGGGGAGAGTGACAGTAACAGATAAAGGAGATGAATTTAAATCAATACTATTAGAATTGAGAAGCACAAATTCTATCCTCTGGAACAAGTAGCATTCTGCAATTACTTTTATCTGACTCTAAGGAAAGAATACCAGAATCTATTTGGGACTTTTAAAAAATATATAATCTGAAAAGAGCCTAAAAAAATCTGAGTTTAATGATTTGAATCTTTTTTCCAAATAAGGTTGGGCTTGTGCCTTTAAAGCCGACAAATAGTTAACACTTAGCCTGGGCTGCCAGCTATACCACACAAATCAGTCTTGGTATTTACAGCACAAACAGAGCTGTGTAAGTGAGGCCTGCCAGTTTAGGCACGGCCAGGCAGCAGCAGCAAACAGCTGCAGATGTCCATGACTCTAATCCTCTGGCCTCCTCCACCTCTGCCTACCCCCTGGGCTGGTTGCAGATTAGTCCATTGAAAGAAACGCCATTTTTTGTTACCTTGCTATTATGCCTGGAAGCTTCTTATCCATGAATTCCTGCATACACTGGTGTTCCGTGGAATTATTTAAAAACCTCCGAAAAGATTCAACGTATCTGCTGTGGTCAGAAAATAAGCTCCTCATGCAAGATGCCATATTGGATTCTCTAATAAAAACAAGGAGAGAGCTCCGTTTAATTTCCTCTGTTCCTAGTTCCTTCTTTTCCCTTTTTCTCTCCCCTCCCCCACCAGTTTCCTTAACCCCGAGTCTCCCAAACCGCGCCAAATAAGTAAAAAATTAATACGTAAATCAGAAATAGACAACAGCACTTAAATCTGCTTTGCCATTTAGCCGACGCCCAAAACTACCAACCAGAGCTTGCTGCGAGACTGTTTGTACAGGACTTTGGTACTTTACACTTTGCAGCGCTGTAGAGCAGCCTGGCAGCTCTGGAAAGCTGAAAGGGCATTCCAATCACTTCCTGTTTTTTGTTTTTTGTTTTCCAGCAGAAGTCACAAGTAAGTTCCAAGAAAGAAAGAGGGTTTTTTGTTTTGCTTTGCTTTCAAGGCAATGGTCAGTTAGTTTTTAGACTGAGCAGTATTGCTATAAGGCTATGCATATAACTTTTAGAAACCTGAAACTGCTAAAATCTGTTGACACCCAGCCAGCAGCTGGCTACGTGTGTTTTTAGTAGAGAGTTGGGTAATTATGCGGTGAAGCTTAGACAGAATACTAACAAAGTCCCCAGCCTTTGTGTATCTTATTTTTTGACTCTTAAGCTCAATTGCAGATTTCTTCAAATATTGATCGATTTGTTTGAACAAATAAGAAAAGAAATTAAGTCAAAGAGGAGCACAAGAGCTGTAAGAAATTTAAAGTAACAAGAGGCCTTAGTACTCCCATAAAAGGATTAACACAGGCACGTTTCATTTCTGAGCCTCCTAAAACTAAGTTCCATTCACAGTTATTTACCACGCACCTGAACTCCCAATTTTATCTCTACGAGGTTGTTGGCTAATAAAGACAAGAGCAGAAGCATACTTGTTCTCCTGAACAATTGCACATAGGCTGCTTGCTGTTTGCTGAAATGGTTAAAAGTGTGCCTACGCATTTACACTAGCACCGGTTACTTGCACTAGTGAGGTATTCTGTAGTGTCACGGGGCTCTGCATCTCTTTCACTATCTGGTAGATCTAAGCTTTACTAACAACAGGGATGATTCCGTTGAGGACTTGCATGCCAGAAACAGTACAACGCTTTCAAAATGAAGTCTGAGAATTACTTTTGTCTCTGCCTCCTTGAGCTTTCTCCCAGTACTGCTGGGAAGACTGAGTTTCTAAAAGGTTGAGTACTTTCCTCAAACCATGGCAGGGAAATGTGGAAGGGCTGACAATGTTTTAAGGATGTTTTAAGCCCTAGCATCTGTGCTTTCATAAAAATCTTTGCATTCAATTCAAACACATCTCCTTCTACCTCCTAGATAAGTACTCCCTACCTCATTTTTTTTTAATTTTTTATTTTACTTTATTTATTTATTTATTTATTTATTTATTTATGTATTTATTTATTTTGGTTTTTCAAGACAGGGTTTCTCTGTGTAGCCCTGGCTGTCCTGGAACTCACTCTATAGTCCAGGCTGGCCTTGAACTCAGAAATCTGCCTGCCTCTGCCTCCCAAGTGCTGGGATTAAAGGCGTGCGCCACAACTGCCTGGCTATTTTTTTATTTTTTAAAGGTAAATGTTACATTGAGAAAAATGCTTGGTAAAATATAAAGATTAGCATATTTATCTTATAAAGAGCACATACACATAAAGGAAAGTATCAAGTTCTAATTGAAATCAGAAGGAGGGGAATGGATGGAAGTTACACAAAACAGGAAGCACAATTCAGTTTGTCTCCCATTCAATTTGTCTAAACTAAACAAACTGTATCCAAATAATCTTGAAAGGAAAGACAAAAGTGCTAAATTCACACACACACACACACACACACACACACACACAGAGAGAGAGAGAGAGAGAGAGAGAGAGAGAGAGAAGAAATTCTTTAACACCCAAAACTTATGGAGAACTTCCAAACATTACCTTTCAAGGATGCTGTTTCTTTAGAATTTATATTGCTGCTTTGAACATTGCTAAGACTCTTTAGAGATAATATCTACTTATAAGTGAATTCACGCACCATATTTGTTTTTCTGGGTCTGGATTACCTCACTCAGGATGACTTTTATCTAGTTCCACTCATTTGTCTGCAAATTTTATGTTGTCATTTTTTTTTACCAGCTGTATTTTTTAACATTGTATAAATGTACCATATTTTGTTTATTCATTCTTCAGTTGAGAGACATCTGGGTTATTTATACTTTCTGGCTATTATAAATAAAACACAATGAACAGAGCTGAGGAAATGCCACTGTGGTCAAGCATCCTTTAGTACATGCCCAGGAGTGGAATAGCCGGGTCTTGAGACACACTGATTTTCAACTTTCTAAGGAACTACCATATTGATTTCCATAGGAGCTGTGTATTAGTTTGGGTTCTCTAGAGTCGCAGAACGTACGGGCAGTCTCTATATAGTTAGGGAATTTGTCGATGACTTACAGTCCAACTCTCCAACAATGGTCAGCAGCAGCTGTGGATGAAAGTCCAAGGGTTGTTCAGTCCATGAGGCCAGCAGGCGAGGAAGAGTGAGTAAATCTTCCTTCTACCAATGTCCTTATATATCTCCAGCAGAGGGTGTGGCCCTGATTAAAGGCTGTAGGTTTCCAGTGGAGGGTGTGGCCCAGATTAAAGGGGTGTACCTCCATGCCTTTAATCCCAGATGATCTTGAACTCGGAGATCTCCTTGTCTTAATCTTCTGGAATTCATAACCACTATGCTTCAAGATCTCCATACCAAGATTCAGGTCAGAAACTTATATCTCTGAGCCTCCAAATTAGGATCATAGGTGAGCCTTCCAATTCTAGAATGTAGTTCATTCCAGATATAGTCAAGTTGACAACCGGGAATAGCCACTACAAGCTGTATAAGTTTGCATTCCCACAAGTAACAAAGGATTGTTCTACTTGTTCTACATCCTCACCAGCATGTACTGCCATTTGAACTATTGATTTTAGACATTCAGACAGAAGTAAGATGGAATCTTAAACAGGATTTGATTTTCATTTTCTTGATGGTTAAGGATGATGATTCTAAGCTGTTTGGGTTTCCTTTACTGAAATTTTTCTGTTTAGATTTGTACTCTATTTTTTAATTAAATTAATATTTTTGGATAACTAGTTTCTTGAGTTTTTTGTGTATTTTAGATTATTAGTCCTCAACTGGAAGGGGATTTGCTAAATATTTTCCTCATCCTTGTAGATGGACACTTTGTGTTATTGGCAATGTCTTTTGCCTTACAAAAGCATTGCAGTTTCCTGAAGACACATTTATTAATTGTTGACCTTAGTGCCTGAGCTGTTGGTATTCTCTTCAGAAAGTCATCTCCTCTGCCAATGTGTTTAAGGCTATTCCCCCACTTCCTCTTTTATCAGAGTCAGTGTATCTGCTTTCATGTTGAATCTTTGATCTACTTGGACTTGAGTTTTATACATGTTGATAGATAAGATCTATTTGTATTCTTCCTGCCTGGATTCTTAATGGATATCTAGCTACAATATCCAACTAGACCAACATCATTTGTTGAAGATGCTTTCTTTTTTCAAGTGTATTTCTGGCTACTTTATCAAATTCTGGTGTCCATAGGTGTGTGGATTTATGTCTGTGTCCTTGATTCCATTCTATTGACCAACAATATGTTTTTATGCTAATACCATGATGATTTTATTACTATAGCTCAACAGTACAACTTGAAATCAGAGGTGCTGATAATTCCATCAGTTCTTTTATTCTTTAAGATTGTTTTGGCTAGCTTGGTTTTTTGTTTGGTTTGGTTTGGTTTGCTTTGCTTTGCTTTGCTTTGTTTTGCTTTTTTTTTCTACACAGAATTGAAAAATGGCTTTTCAAGGTCTATAAAGAATTGTGTTAGAATTTTGATGAACATTGCATTGAATCTGTAGATTGCTTTTGGAGAATGGACATTTTTACTATGCTAATCCTACCAATCATGAGCATGGGAGACCTTACCATCTTCTGATACCTTTTTCAATTTCCTTCTTCAAAGACTTGAAGTTACAAGTCTTTCACGTGTTTGGGTAGAGTTAACCTAAGATATTTTATATCAGTTGTGGCTACTGGGAAAAGTGTTGTTTCCCTGATTTTCCTCTCAGTTCATTTCTCATTTGCATATAGAAGGGCTACTGATTTTCTTTAGTTAGTCTTGTATCTGGCCACTTCACTGAAAGTATGAATTCCCTGGTAAAATTTTGGGGTTGCTTATATATGCTATTAATCATTGGTGAGTAGTAATACTTGGACTCCTACCTTTCTACTGTGTATTCCCTGACATCCTTAAGTTATTTCATTGCTCTAGCTACAACTTCAAATAGTATATAACATTGATATGGACAGAGTTAACAACCTTGTCTTATTCTTGAGTTTAGTGGAATTGCATTGATTTTTCTCTCCATTTAACTTGATGCAGGTTATAATCTTACTGTGAATTGCCTTTATTATATTTAGATATATCCCTGATATCTGTATTCTGCCCAGAACTTGATTATGATGGGTGTTTGGTTTCCTGCATCTAAATGGATAATTATGTGTGTTGTGGAAATTATTTAATCCAGATTCAAAGTTTTTATCCTGCCTTTCACCATTTAGTTCTGAGATAAAAGATACACATACTCTATATATTTACAATAGGCCTTAAATAGCATAAGAGCTGGATAGATACATACCCTCTATGCTGTTAGAATCCACTTTCCTATCACTAACCCCAAATTATTCTTAGTTTCTTCAGGGATGCTCTTAACTCCAATTGGCCAACCCTCAGGTCCATGTTTTTATGGCTTACCTAACCCAAGCCAGTTTCTTCTTCTCCTTGCAACTTCTTCTCTCAGTGTTCTCTTCTGACCCCAAGTCAAGGAAACCTAAACCCTACCTATGTCACTTCTGCCCAGATATTGGCTGTTGGCATCTTTATTTGCCAGTCATAAATAACTTGGGGATAGGTTCATTTGAGTATATGAGCAGACTCTTGGGGGCCTGCACTTACAGTAGACAGCAAGACCAAATATCAACAATTCTTCTCTATAGTCCAATAAAGGCTCCTTTTCTCTCAGATATAAATGGACTACAGTTATAACAATTGTGAAAATTATAAGGTGTGATGAACATTTATAAATCCAGTCCATTATATTTGGCAGTTTAAATAAAGTATTTGTCATCTATCCTAACTTAATGAGATTACAATTCTGTACCTCAATCACCTTTGATTTTCTCTTGTATTACCATCTGAAAACGATCTTTTAAATCTAGAACACCTTGTTTAATGTTAAACAACTAAAGTTTACTTGTGAGACTATAACTGTGTAGTCTTCAATCCCATCAAATATTTGAAAAGGAACCAATATTTAAGTATGCAGGAAGTGCAGGAACACAGATTCCTAAATTTAAACAATTTCCAGAAATAGCTGACAGTCTGGACAGTCCCTAACATTCCTTATAATATTGGAGTGTCTATCATTAGTTAGCCTTCTGACCCAGAATATCTGAAAGAACTTAAGTGAATAAGTGAAGAAGGAATTATGAAGGACTAGCCTATCCTGTCTTGGCAGAGCTTAGCAATCAACTATTCTGCATCCCTTTGTCCTTTATGGACAGTATTCTGTCTGCAGATGAAATTAGGAGATTTCTTGCTCAGTGGCTAGCCTGTCAGAATTGAAGCAATTCTACATGGAGATATTGATGCTCATCACCTTCTGTCTTAGTCAGGGTTTCTATTCCTGCACAAACATCATGACCAAGAAGCAAGTTGAGGAGGAAAGGGTTTATTCAGCTTACACTTCTGCATTGCTGCTCATCACAAAAGGAAGTCAGGACTGGAACTCAAGCAGGTTAGGAAGCAGGAGCTGATGCAGAGGCCATGGAGAGATGTTTCTTACTGGCTTGCTTCCCCTGGCTTGCTCAGCCTGCTCTCTTACAGAACCCAGGAACACCAGCCCAAAGGTGGTACTACCCACAAGGGGCCCTCCCCACTTGATCACTAATTGAGAAAATGCCCCCACAGCTGGATTTCATGGAGGCACTTCCCCAACTGAAGCTCCTTTCTCTGTGATAACTCCAGCCTGTGTCAAGTTGACACACAAAACCAGCCAGTACACCTTCTTTGAAGTGGAAGGGGGTACTATCAGAAGCAGATATATCTCTTAGTTAAAAGATATTTTAATAATGAAATAGCATTAAATGCAATATTCTATGGCTCTCATGTTTTTGACAAACCACATATCTATATAATATAGCATAACTGAATTGTTAAGCATTGATTATTTTTAGCTATTTACAATTTGAATAATCTTGAAAATATTTAATTTTAATTAACTAAATTAGAATATAATCTGACCATAACTTTGAGTATCTGACTATTAACTTTTATTACTTAATTATCCTAAACAGTTTGTAATAGCTATTAAAAGGATTGGAATTAAACCTTGTATTCTTAAGTGAGTTACATAGATACAATGCCTATCAATGAGTAACAAGTTAATTTTAAAATTTGCATCAATAGATCTTTGCTCCTGTGACTGAGCAGAAAGGTGCAGCCAGGTACACAGGAAACACCCGAGTGTAAGATCACTTGGGACACAGTCCATCAGGGCCCTACCTGCACCCAGGAGCTGGGCAATGCCACAACCATCTGTGCACATATCCAGCCAGGGGACATCTGCTCTGCAGGAAGTCATGAGGTTAGAGGTGAGGCTACTTTCTTCTCTCATATGACTAACCTGGCTATTACAGCCAGAAACGCAGAGAACAACCTAGTGTAAGGTCACTTGGGATTTGGTCTGCTAGGGCCCCACCTGTATCCAGGAGATGGGCAGCCCCACAGCACACTGTGCCAAGGGAAATCTGGTTACCCAGGGGTGCTGAGATAGGCTTGCAGGCACACAGGAAGGATAAGCACCAGTCAGTGACAGCAGGACCAACTAACACCAGAGATAACAGGATGGCAAAAGGCATAGGAACATAGAAATCAAGGAAATATGGCACCATCTGAACCCAATTCTCCGAGAAAAGCAAGTCCTGGATACCCCAAAATACCAGAAAAGCATTATTTGGATTTAAAATCACAACTCATGATGCTGATAAAAGGCTTCAAGAAGGACATAAATAACTCCTTTAAGGAAATACAGAAGAACACAAGTAAACAGGGAGAAGCTCTTAAAGAACTACAGGAAAACACAACAAAACAGGTGAAGGAATTGAACAAAACCATCCAGGATCAAAATATGGAGGTAGAAACAATGAACAAATCACAAAGGGAAACAATGCTGGACATAGAAAACCTAGGAAAGAAGTCAGGAGTCATGGATCCAAGCATCAACAAGAGAATACAAGAGATAGAAGAGAGAATCTCAGATGCAAAAGATACCACAGAAAGCATTGACACAAGAGTCAAAGAAAATGTAAAATGCAAAAGGTTCCTGAACCAAAACATCCAGGAAATTCAGGACAAAATGGGAAGACCAAACCTAGGATTTTTTTTCATTTTTTAAAAATTTTCTATATTCTTTGTTTACATTCCAAATGATTTTCCCTTTCCCCATTCCCCCCTCCCCATAAGTCCCATAAGCCCTCTTCCCTCCCCTTGTTCCCCAATCAACCCCCTCCCACTTTTCTGTCCTGGCAATCACCTTCAATGCTGCATCAAGCCTTTCCAGGACCAGGGCCCTCTCCTTCCTTCTTCTTGGGAATGATTTGATATGTGAATTGTGTCTTGGGTATTCAGAGCTTCTGAGCTAATATCCACTTATCAGTGACTGCATTCCATGTGTGTTATTTTGTGAATGAGTTACCTCACTTAGTATGATATTTTCCAGTTCCAACCATTTGCCTAAAAATTTCATGAATTCATTGGTTTTAATTGCTGAGTAGTATTCCCTTGTGTAAATATATCACATTTTCTGCATCCATTCCTCCATTGAGGGACATCTGGGTTCTTTCCAGCTTCTGGCTATTATAAATAAGGCTGCTATGAACATAGTGGAACATGTGTCCTTATTGCATGCCAGGGAATCCTCTGGGTATATGCCCAGGAGTCAAACCTAAGGATTATAGGTATAGAAGAAAGTGAAGATTTCCAATGTAAAGGGCCAATAAATGTCTTCAACAAAATTCAATTGTAAAGGGCCAATAAATTCTTCAACAAAGTTAGAAGAAAACTTCCCTAACCTAAAGAAAGAGATGCCCATGAACATACAAGAAGCCTACAGAACTCCTAATAGATTGGACCAGAAAAGAAATTCCTCCCATCACATAATAATTAAAACACCAATTGTACTAAACAAAGAATATTAAAAGCAGTAAGAGAAAAAGGTCAAGTAAGATATAAAGGTGCACCTATGAGAATTACACCAGATTTCTCACCAGAGACTATGAAAGCCAGAAGAGCCTATGCAGATATCATACAGAACCTAAGGAAACACAAATGCCAACCCAGGCATAGCTGGAGAATCCAAGGTATTCCATTACAAAAATAAATTTACACAGTAACTTTCCACATATTCAGGCCTTCAAAGAATAATGAATGGAAAACACCAACAAAAGGAGGGAAACTACACACTAGAAAAAGCAAGAAATTAATCTTCTTTCAAGAAACACAAAAGAAGATAACCCCAAAAACATAAAAATTAAATCAAAAATAACAGGAAACAACAATCACTATTCCTTAATATCTCTTAACATCAATGGACTCAATTTCCCAATAAAAAGACATAGACTAACAGACTGGATACATAAACAAGGACCCAACATTTTGCTGCATACAGGAAATGCATCTCAGTGTCAAAGGCAAACACTACCTCAGAGTAAAAGGCCGAAAAACAGTTTTCCAAGCAAATGGTCCCAGGAAACAACCTGGAGTAGATATTCTAATATCCAATAAAATAGACTTTCAACCAAAAGTCATCAACATTTTCTGATGAAATTGAAGATTTACCTGAGAAATATTTCGTTAGTCTATGTCTTTTTATTGGGAAGTTGAGTCCATTGTTGTTAAGAGATATTAGGGAATAGTGGTTGTTGCTTCCTGTTATTTTTATGTTTGTGTGGGTATCTTCTTTGGGGTTTGTTGGAAGAATATTATTTTCTTGCTTTTTCTAGGGTGTCATTTCCCTCCTGGTGTTTGCCTTTTCCATCAAGTATCCTTTGGGGCTGGATTTGTGGACAGACATTGTGTGAATTTGGTTTCATCATGGAATATCTTGGTTTCTCCATTTATGATGATTGAGAGTTTTGCTGGGTATAGTAGTCTGGGTTGGCATTTGTGTTCTCTTAGAGTCTGTATGAGATCTGCCCAGGATCTTCTAGCTTTCATTGTCTCTGGTGAGAAGTCTGATGTAATTCTGATAGGTCTGCCTTTATAAGTTACTTGCCCTCTTTCCCTTACTACTTTTAATATTCTTTCTTTGTTTAGTACATTTGGTGTTTTGATTAAATTTGTGCAGGGAGGAGTTTCTGTTCTAGTCCAGTCTGTTTGGAGTTCTGAAGGCTTCTTGTATGTTTATGGGCATCTCTTTCTCTAGGTTAGGGAAGTTTTCTTCTACGATTTTGTTGAAGATATTCACTGGCCCTTTAAGTTGGAAATCTTCACTCTTGTCTAAACCTATAATCCTTAGGTTTGATCTTCTCATTGTGTCCTGGAGTTCCTGGATGTTTTGGGTTACCAGTTTTATGCATTTTGCATTTTCTTTGACTGTTGAGTCAGTGTTTTCTATGGTATCTTCAGCACCTGAGGTTCTTTCTTCTATCTCTTATATTCTGTTGTTGATGCTTACATCTATGACTCCTGAATTTCTTCCAAGGTTTTCTATCTCCAGAGATGTCTCACTTTGTGATTTCTTTATTGTTTCTACTTCCACTTTTAGATCCTGAATGGTTTTGTTCAGTTCCTTCACTTGATTGATTGTGCTTTCCTGTAATTCTTTAAGGGATTTTTGTGTTTCTTTTTTAAGGGCTTCTGCCTGTTGACCCATGATCTCCTGTACTTCTTTATGGGATTTTTGTGTTTCCTCTTTAAGGGCTTTTACCTGTTGACTGATGTTCTCCTGTATTTCTTTAAGGGAGCTATTTAAGTCTTTCTTGAAGCCCTCTATCAGCATCATGAGATACGATTTTAAATCCAACTCTTGCTTTTCTGGTGTGTTGGAGTATCCGGGACTTGCTATGGTGGGAGAACTGGGTTCTGATGTTGCCATGAGGCCTTGGTTTCTGTTGGTAGGGTTCTTGTGCTTGCCTTTCACCATCTGGTTATCTCTGGTGCTAGTTGGTATTGTTGTCTCTGGCTGGAGTTTGTTCCTCCTGTGGGCCTGTAAGCCTGTGTCCTTATTCCTCTGAGCTCAGAACTGAAAGCACTGCTGGGAAATCACTCTCTCCTGGCAGGCTGTGCACAGAAGGCTGTGAAGTCTCCCAGTTCCCTGGTGCCAATGGCAGTAGGAAGACTTCTGTCCCTGCTACTCCACTCAACAAAATCATTTTTTGATTTATTCATTCACTTATTCAGCCTGCAATAACTTTGCCTAATTTCCATAAACTTGTATATATTCTATAGTTTTTCTTCATTTCTCTCATTCATTTCTCTTTCACTTATTCAGCCTTCAATAACTTAGTCTAATTTCCATAAACTTTTATGTATTCTATAATTTCTCTTCATTTCTCTCATTTATTTGCAATTGAATTTTTATTTCATTGTAAATGAATTAAATTGAAGATACTGTTTCAACTTTTTGTGTTTGTTAAATCTTCCCTTTTCTACTAAAACATGATATATTTTTGTAAAAAATTCTATGATCCACTAAGAAGAATATAGTTTCTGTACTGTTTGCACTAGATATTCTGCAAATGTCCATTTTGTTCATTTGTTCTGTGATGTTATCTAATCAAGATGTTTTTCTGTTCTGTTTGTTTGTATAGGATAACCAGTAAATTGTTGGTAGTGGGATATATAAGTCACTTTTGCTATTTTGCTGGGGTAAAGTTGTTACTTCACATCTAATAGTATTTGCTTTATGAAATACTTATTCATGTTAAATGCATGTATGATCATAAGTAATGTCTACTTGATGAATTATTTTTTACATAAAAATAAAATAAGTATATTTATCTCTCATGACTAATTATGGTTTAAAGTATCTTTTTGACGCTGTTAGAGCACCAAGTTCGACCTGTTTCCCAACTCTATTTTGTTGTAGTTTCTTTACCTTCCTTCCTTTCTAAAATACTGTCTTTATTTCATTGTTAGTTGTACTTATTGAAGAAAACAAATGAATGCATTTTGCATTGTGTCTAGTCTATCTTTTGATTGGAGAAAGATCATTTATATTCAGAGCTATTAATAAAAAATACAGATGAATTTCTATCATTTTGTTGATTTTATAAGTATTTTCTTTTTCCATTAACTATAATTTTTGCTTAACTATAATTTATGCATTTTTCTCACCGGTAGCTGCCTTGAGAATGCGTTTATCATTTTTGTCATTCTAAAAAATGTTTCTAAGTATCTACTATAAAAGTGGCTTATTGATTCTAAATTCTTTTAGTATCTTCTACTATTATTTTTTTATGAAATAGTTATCTGTGTTAGGTACATTTATTTTTATAAGTAATGTGTTGTACACTGTACAGTATGTCTTCTACTGTGATGGCCCATAACTTTGCTTAGTATAATAGTCTAAGCAGGTAGGAACTTTTATAATTCAGTGTGCACTGTTTCAAGTTGTTTGATTTTAAAAGTTTCTGTTGAGAAATTTGCCCTATTTACGTATCTTTTTATGTCTTGTTTATGCCTCTGTGCTTGACTCAGGGTTATGGTCTTGTCATTTTTGCTTACTCTCTTTGTTCAGTATAGTTGTTTCTGTAATGGGGAGGTCCTTTCTGGCCTAGAAATTTGGTGTTCTAAATATCTTCTCTGTTTGGATTAACATCTAAAATTATAGCGATTTTCTTTCATGACTTTAGAAAGAGTTTTCTATGCTTTAAAATGAAAATTTTTACTTTCTTCAGAGTCATATCAAATCATGGGATTCTGAGATTTGGTCTTCTTTGATGTATTGAAAATGTCTTTCATACTTAATTGATCTTTGTCCTTGTTGGAATGTTCTTTTTCTTCCCTTGATTTTATGTTTATCAATTCTGTTATAACAAGTATTTGTTATAGCCTGTTGTTCTAATCTTTTCATTTGACTTATTTTAGTTTTTATTTCCAATATTTAATATGGTTTTACTTCAGTATTTATCTCTTCACTGAATTTCTCTTTCATGTCTTTTATTGACTTCTTTCAGTTGCTTTGTTACATTCTTTTATAATTCCTCTAGTAGTTAGATTAACTATACTCAGAATCTATTTTTCTTTTTTGAGTTATTTCCTAGGATTTCATTTAATCAATTGCCATGGAATTATTATGGCATCAGAAATTTTTGGAATATGTTGTTTCCTTAGATATTTATATATTTTTAATACTTTTTAGGATTTCCTTACTTTATATTATGTTGTTGGTTTAATTTCTATCAGCTCTCTTTTTTTAGTAGAGTGTTTCAATATTCAAATGGAGCTAGGTTGTGTTACAATTAAGGTGTTTGGTTTAAAAAATATTTAATACAAAAGCTTGGGGCATCTGGGACAGATTTTTTTTTCTAAAATGGAATATTAACTGCTGAAGCAACTTCTCACTAAGAATTGTATTATCCAATTTGCAATAGCTATCCCTTTAAATTAAAAATCTATTTGAACATATTTATATAGCCAACATATGCTGTATTTTAAGGTTTTAGTTACTGATACTAAGCACAGCTAGACATAAGATGGTTGAGGATATGGAGTTAACTGTTAAAGTAACTGTGAAAAATACTAGAGGGGGAAAAGTACCTGGGAAGAAAAAATTGGTACACTGTGAGCAGCCACAGATTTAGAAATTATAAAACATAAAATTGAGGTGATAATGAATAAAAAAAAAGAGGTAGAAATGAGAACAAAAGTATATGAGTTCAATTGCAATTTTAGTTTAAACTTTTAGAACCATGATTGGAGTACATATTGCTTGAGTGTAGTTTAGAGAAGATACCTTTGGTAGTGAGTTTCAGACACACTCTGGGCTGAATTGAAGATTTGTTCCCTTCTTGGTATTTGTTTAGCTTGACTCAAAATAACCAGACCTGGTATACTTTGGGGATTGGTTAGTGGAATCATTTGATTTCTCCAGTAATCTGTGTGATGGAACTAGGCTGCAGGTTCTGAAACTCACACCATGTGGCAAAATAACACTTGTGACAGGATCATGGGAGACACCCAGAAATTGGTTCTGGGAGTAAATGGGCAGTCCACTCAAGTTCAGGCTGATATTGATGCAGTCCCAGGCAAAGTGATTTTTTGTGGTAGAATGACTCAAGTGGACCTTTGGTATTTGTCATGATGTTTTCAGGTATGAGATATATAAAATTCCTACTACATGTTGAGGTAGTCTATATAAGGGGAAGAAACTCAAATAAATGGGAGAAAAAGCTACATTGAATCTTAGCAGAGGAAATCATAGTTATGAACCAATTTCCAGTTTTAACCCATTTTACAGATCGAGAATCTCTTGAAGAAAGTGAATACTACATACTCCTGAGGAAGAATTTCACTAATACATAAGAGTTTTACTGTTAATCTGTCCCCCATGCTTCCCAAGAGGGACTTATTGATTTATACAAACATAATTATACACAAAGAAAATAAGCAATCAAAATTTCTGGGTCTTATTTGATGCCAATTTAGAACTAATACTGATTCTGGAAGACCATAAGAAGCATCATGTCTGTGATTTTTATTCCCATTACAATGCTGTCTGCCCACTTCCCCCCCCCCCCAGCGGGCATTTGATCATAGCCTCATGATCAGTTGACTAAATTAGAAGAAAAGATTAAGGCCTGCTTTACTGATGGTCCTGCATGGTATATAGTTACTACCCAGAAATGGGCAGGTGGAGCATTACAACTCCTTTCCTGGACGACCCTGGAAGACACCAGTGAAGGGTTATCCTCACGGATTTCTCAAATGATCTGAAGATATATGTGTCTCATGAATATGCACATCTGAAGAGTTCAGGAATTCAAGTAGATAGAATGACCCATTCTATGAACCCTTACCTTCTTTCCCTAGCCATTCCTATCATCCCAATGGGCCCATGGACAACGAGGCCATGATGTCAGACATGGGCATTATACATGGGCTCCATAACATGGATTGTCATTCACCAAGACTGGCTTGGCTACAGCTGCAGCTGAATATCAGATCTGCCAACAACAAAACTGAGCCCCAGATATGATACCATTCCCCAGGGTTACCAGCCAGTAGTTTGGTGTAAATTTGACAATATTGGACAACTTCCTTTGTAGGACAGTGGTTTGTCCTTGCTGGAGTAGATAATTATTGTTTATAAATAGTCTTTCCTGCACATGATGAGTCTGCCAAAACTACCATTTATGCATTTATAAAATGCCTTATCCTCAGGCATAGTATTTCAATCAATATTGCTTCTGACAAAGGAATTCATTTTACAGTCAGAAAAATGTGACAGTGGGCCCACAAACATGGAATCTACTGGCCTTACCATTTTCCTCACCATCCTGAATCAGTTGACCTAGTACAATGATGGATGGTCTTTGAAGACACTGTTACATTGCCAATTATGTGGCAGCAACATGGAGGGCTGGAGGGGGTTCTCCAGAAGGAAGTATATATTTTGAATCAACTCCCAATATATGATACAATGTTTCCCATTTCTAGGATTCATAAGTCCAGGAATCAACAAGTAAAAGAAGAATGGTTCGACTCATTACCACTCATAGTGATCTATTATGTAAACTTTTGCTTCCTGTTTCCATGATTTTTAAGTTCTGCTTGTCTAGAAATTTTGGTTCCAGAAGCAGGAACATGCCAGACAGGAGATACAACACACTTTCCACTGAACTGGAAGCTCACATTTCACCTTGGATAGTTTGAGTTTCTGATGCCCTAGAGTCAAGCAATAACAGTGTTAGAAGGAGTGATTGCTCTAGACTACCAGAGGGAATTTGAATTGTTTCTCCACAATGGAGGTAAGAAACATTATAAATGGAGTGCAGGAGCTTCTTTAGGGAATCTCTTAGTGTTACCATGTGCTGTAATAAAAGTTAATGGGAAACTACAACAACCCAAACCAGGTTCAATGACAAAGAGCTCAGACCCTTCAGGAATAAAGATGTGTTAATACTCTAGGAAAATAACAAAGACCTGATGAGGTACTTGGTGAGGGTAGAGGAAATACAGAACAGGTAGTAAAAGAAGAGGTATAAGTACCAGTCAAGGCCACATGACCAGTTGCAGAAACCACAATCATATTCAACATGAGTGTTTCTGTCCTATTTTGTCCTAAATATATTTGTTTTCTTTCTTTGATTTCCTTACCATATGGTATACTATCAATTATGATAATATTAGTGGTTATCATATTTAAGTTTTGAGATACATTGCTACCTATTCTAAAATATACGTGTTTGCAATTTTATGCAGAATAGTTATATATAAGACATAACTATGACTTTGTTAAATAATTAATGCATTGAGATTGCAAGTGCAATTGTTATATTATATTAGGTATATTATGACCTGGTTATTGATTTAATTTTAATATTATGCATGATAAAAGGATATGTGATTGTATGTAAAGTTGACAAGGGGCAGGCTTGGGGCTATTCTTGGTAGTCAATTTAACTATCTAAAATTAACTAACACCAAAGCTGTTGGGTATACCTATGAGGGATGTGGTGTTTTGAAATATGTTTAGCTCATAGGGAATGGTACTGTTAGGAAGTGTGGCTTTGTTGGAAGAAATGTGTCTTTTTCTATCTCATCCATCGGGACCCTGTGCTCAGTTCAATGGCTGTCTGAGAGTTTCCCCCTCTATATTTGTCATGCACTAGCAAAGCCTCCCAGGTGACAACTATATCTGGCTTGCAGTGCCATAGGAGGAACAACAATATGAGTCACCAAGTACTCCCAGAGCTCTCAGGGACAAAAACATCAACCAAAAAGTACCCTTGGAGTTACCCATGGCCCCAGACACATCGGCAGCAGAGGATGATCTTGTTGGATACCAAATGGGGGAGAGGCCCTTGATCCTGGAAAGACTTGATACCATAGTGTAGAGGAATACCAGGACAGGGAAGTGGGGGGTGGGTTGATTGGGGAAGGGCAGATGGCTTACAGGATTTTCAGGGGAGAGGAGAAGGGGGAACCAGGAAAGGGAACAAAATTTGAAGTGTAAATAAAGAATATACCTAATTAAAAAAAAAAAAAGAAAGAAATGTGTCACTGTGAGGGTAGGTTTTGGAGGTATCCTTCTATGCTCAAGTTCCCCCCATTAAAGAAAAGAACTTCCTCCCAGCTGCCTGAAGATGTAAGCCCCTCTCCTGGCTGAACTTGGATCAAGATGTAGAACTCTCAGCTCCTCCAGTGCCATGCCTGCCTGGATGCTGCCATGCTTCCAGGCCATGATGCCATGATGATAATGGACTGAACCGCAGAACCTATATGCTAGCCCCAATTAAATGTTGTCCTTTATAAGAGCTGACTTGGTCATAGTATCTCTTCACAGCAATGGAAACCCTAAGACAATGGGATTTTTTCTTCACTGGATCATTTGAAATGTGGCCAAGCCAGCTCAGTCAGTCAACAGGGTAGCAAAGGAGGGTGTGAGGATTGAAAAGAAAAAGACAACATTAGAGTATGATTTCACCAAGTGCTGAGGCTGAAACAGGTTTATTTTTCCCCAGCCTGCTTTTATATCATTCTAACTACAGGCAAAGAATAAGGTCAGTTCTAGGTCAAGGAATAAACAAGGCAAAAAGCAAAGTCCTATGATCACTGTTCATAGGGGCTTATCAGGATGACCAAAATAAAAGGAATGCCACACATTCCTCGTTTACCTTGAGCTTTGTATTAGCCCACATGTAAATATTCTTGCATAAGCCTATTTCCCTGTCCTAGCCCAATATCAAATTCCTGCCAAATTCTATGAGGTGGCCCCAAAACCTCTCCACAAAGATAGGAAATTGACCTTGAATCTCAGTCACATATAAAAGACATGAAAGAAGGAAACTCTTGCTCTTTGCCTATTTGCCTCATTATTGCCAGTAAATTCATTGTTACAAAGTATTAGAGCTTTCTTCAAATCCTTCTTCAGGATTCTTGCATACACTGAAATCCCCATGAGATATCCAGTCCCACGGAACAAACAACTACTAGATCCTTTGACTTTCTGTTGAGAGACAACCATTGTTGGAATAGACAGAATAGAACCTGTGAGTCATGCTAGTAAATCAAACTGTGTGTGTATGTGTGTGTCTGTGTGTGTGTGTGTGTGTGTGTGTGTGTGTGTGTGTGTGTGTGTGAATATTCTGTAAATTTGTTTCTCTAGAGAACCTTGACTAATATAATTAATATGTGTCTCGGGGATTTTCTTTTCTCTCTCTTTTATTCATCATTCCATTCATTTATATCTCAAACTATATCCCTCTTCCAAGTTACTCCTCCACAAATCCCTCATCCCACATCCATCCTGTGTCCCCTCCCCTTTGCCTATATGTTGGTTCTCCCACAGTTCCACCCTACCACTCCATCTTCCCCCTATACTGGGGCATTAAACCTCGACAAGACCTAGGGCCTCCCCTCCCATCAATGTTGTAAATCCCCACCCATCAGTCAGTGGTACTTACTTAGAGATGTCTCTGAGTGAGACACTGAGATGCGGATTGATGAAAAAGCAAGTTTATTTTCTGGTATGTCAGGGTCAACCCTCAATCAGTCCCTCAAGGCAAGTGATGGGAAGGTGACCTCGAATGGCTATTAAAAGCAATTTTTATACTTTTCAGGAGCACAGGTTACATCGGCAAGGTTACAGTTCAAGCTTCTTGGCTAAGCACACTGATATTTAAATCTATTGGCTAGCAAGGCTGGCCCACATTTGAACTCTACCTGGAACTTTCCAGAGGGTCAGGTACATTCTGAGAATGTTTTACCCAAGAATGTTCCTGTGGGTGGAGAATGGAACTTGGCCTAGCCTTAACCCCAGGTGGGCGGGGGAAGCTGTAAGAGGAGGGTATGAGACTGGAAAACCCCATAGTGTCTCTCAATGTCAGACAAAGCCATCCTCTTCTACGTATGTAGCTGGAGTCATAGATTCCTCCCAGTACACTCCTTGGTTGGTGGTCTAGTCCCTGGGAGCACTGTGTGGTCCGGCCAGCTGGCATTGTTCTTCCTATGGGGTTGCAACCCTCCTCCATTTCTCCAGTCCTTCTGTCAGCTCCCCCACCCAGGTCCCTGAGCTCAGTCTGATGGTTGGCTCCAAGCATCCACATCTGCATTTATCAGTAGCTGGCAGAACCTTCCAAGGAACAGCCACACCAAGTTCCTGTCAGCAAGCATTTCTTTAGATTATTTTTCACAATTTACATTAAAATATACAACTTTTATAAAAATATTTTTTATAAAAAATTGACTATATTTTGACATTTGTGGGATACCATATTATTGCTGTATCTCCAACTGTATCTTCAGAAAAACTCTAATTTTTTAATCAAATTAGCTACTGTTTAACACAAACTCTCTTTGAAAAAAGATTCTAGTATGTTGTAAACAAACCGGAGCATTTGATCTTTTATTACCTTCCCAAACCTCCTGGAATCCTATGTGCCCTCCAAAAATGATAGAATGGTCATGTTGGATGGATGGTGATGATTTCTTTCCTCTTCTAGAGGTGAAAATAAGGCTAAGAGGTTTCTTAAGGCCCCACTCCAGTGATCTTTTATCAACCCTTCAGGAAGTCATCACAAAGGCTTACATTTTTTCCTCCTTAGTGAGATGATAATTTCTTATTTACTAAGATTGACGAAATAGTAAATGCTACTGAAAATACCAGACACCTCACTGTTGTGACCACTTAGTCAAATACTGCTTCCATTTCCCAGTTTTCAAAATCAAGTGGTAGAATGGCTTGACCCTTACTTCCTCACTATCTTAGATAAGCTGATGTTATAGAAGGACAGACAACTGTCAAGGCTATCTCATCTGAGCTGTGGTCATCATTTGAGAGAAATTAGGTGTTTTCTCTTCCTTGAAAAATTCCATGACAGTTCAAATGAAGGGACTATCAGGTCTTCTCAACATCTCTGTGTCAGAACTTCTATTGAAATAAATGTCATAGGTAAGTTGCTAAGCAAGACACAAAGCTAAGCTTGGTTCTCCACAATAGGATGAGACACACAACTGACTGACAGACTCCACGGAACAGATTCTAAATACATTTCCACTTTACAAATTATCTGCTGTTGGAGGGCAGCATGTGTTCTATGCATCATCCAATGTGTCTTGTTCGCTTCTCCCCACTTAGTTCTAATTTTAGATGAAAATGTGTTACCTTCATTATTCTTTTAGCTTATGGAGAGTGGAAAGTGTCTACTAGTGTGATGGTAACAGCTGAGTGAAGAGAGTGTAGTGACTGAACTGCATCACCAGGAACAAGGAATCACTCCTCACAAAGGAGGTACATTTTAGGGGTGAAAGACCATTTGTTGTATATTAATCAAGTAAGGCTTTGATGACTAGTGACTTTTTTGCTCTTTGCATTTTAACAGTATTCTTACATGTAAAAATGTATATGAAGTAGAAACATTATTCTAAATTTGAGTAGAGTTAAAATCTGCCATGGAGCTATCTACTGTTTTAAAAGGTCACTACAATTCTTGGTGTTTCTATTGCTGTAAGGAGGTACCATCCAGTACCAACATTTTAATTGGCACTGGATTACAGGTCAGAGGTTTAGTCCATTGTCCCCCTAGCAGGAAGCATGCATGGCATTACACAGGCAAACATGGTGCTGAAGAGGTAGCTGAGAGTTTTACATCTGGATCAGGAGGCAGTTGGAAAAAAAGAAGGAAGAGAGAGAGAGAGAGAGAGAGAGAGAGAGAGAGAGAGAGAGAGAGAGAGAGAGAGCGAAAGAGAGCGAAAGAGAGCGAAAGAGAGAGAGGTGGATGCTGAGCCTGGCTTGAGGAATTGAAACTTTGAAGCCCAAGCACCAGTGACATACTTTCTCCAACAAGGCCATGCTTCCTAATAGTGCCACTCCCTGGTGACCAAACATCAAAATCTACTGACCTAAAGACTCCATTCCTATTCAAACCACCACAGTACCTTAAGTTGATGGAGACACTCTGTATAACATACATTGTTTTTGTACAGTACTTAAAAAGTTAATCACACATACTTTTACCTACATTATACCTACAATGAGCCTATCATCCACAGATCATCAAACATGGAAAACACCAAGCAAGGCAGAATGCTTTTCCTCCTTCTTCAAAGCAGTAACTCCTGGGATGTTTATTTGGTTTATTCTTTGTTTGGTGTTTGCTGTTAAAAATGAAATGTTCAACTTCATTGTCTCACAGAGGTGCCATGTTGTATGAAAACATATTTCAATAAAAAATGAAATTTATGAGGTGTTTACTTGTATTCATACACACAAAAACATAATTTGGTGAGGATAGCTGCAGAGACTTTCAGAATTTACATTAAATGTTTTAAAAAATGGTATCTATGTAAACAAACATCTTAAAAACCAAGAGCCCAAGCTATGGGTTGTATCCCTTCCTTCTTAAGGTCTGTATTCCCAGTGCAGAGATTCATTAGCTGGTATTTCCAGCTATCCTGATTGTTGTATTCCATAGCTGCCTGCAGCTATTACGAACTGGGTTGCTGGAACAGAAGCTAAGGGATGGATGAGGAAGGGGCTAAAAGAAGAAGGGCCAAGACAATATTTCACTGATCAAGGCCAGAAACATTAATGGTGCCAGACCTTTTAACAGTTTGGGCAAACCCTTCCCCCCAGACTCCAGGCTGAGTTCTGGTGGAAGTTGTCTAGCTTGGAGGTCCTTGTATTGACAGCTCGGGCAGCTGGGTGGGTCACCTGCTTAATTCAGGAATTCCTAGACCTGGAGGAACAATGAACTTAACCTTTACTTCAAGCACTCCAAGCACTCCACCCTAGGTGGAGCAGGATCCTGGCTATCTGGGAGAAGTTAACCTTGACCATAGTCAAGTACACTCTTAGCACTCCACCCAAGGATAAAAATTCCTTTAGCCTACTTCCCTATTATGTCCTAAAGGCAGATTCCTGCCCGAAGCCAGGGATTGTCCTTGACCAATGTCAAACTCAAACCATGTACATGACTGCCCCAATATGGCTCTGTGGTGTATGTAACAAAGCAGCAAAACAACATGTAGTTCTTTCTGGCCTAATTAAGCTAGGAAGAGCTATTTTGTAATCCTGGTTAAGATTCAAATTGAATTAATATTAAAATTTCTGAACTTAGCCAGATTTGGTAAAAAAATGATAGTAATGAATTACTAAATAGCAATAGTACATCGAGTTTCTCAGGTCAAGAATGAAATGTTGTTCACTCAATGTTCAAAAATTTGCTGTACCTTAAAGCCACCATGTGGTGGCATATCCCAGCCTCTTTGAATGTCAACTGTGTCCAAGGACCACCAAGTTGAGGCTTAGGCTAACCAACTGTCTTAGTTAGGGTTTTACTGCTGGAAACACACACCATAACCTTGCAAGTCTTACAAAGGACAACATTTAACAGGGGCTGGCTAACAGGTTCAGAGGTTCAGCCCATTATCATCAATGGGAGCATGGCGGCAGTCAGGCAGGCATGGTGTAGGCAGAGCTGAGAGTTCTACATCTTCATCTAAAGGCTGCTAGCAGAATACTGGCTTCCAGGCACCCACAGTTACACACCTACTCCAACAAGGCTATACCCCCTAATAGTGCCACTCCCTGGCCCAAGCATATACAAGCCATCACACCTACATACATGCACCATGTCCCAGTGCTACCACATGGTTATACAGGCATGTTTGTTCATACATCTCCTTTTTCCTAGTTCCACCATATGGTGCCCAACTCTAGTTTGTTGACACAATTGCATGAGATCCCGGATAAATGGCTGATTCACACACAAAGGAGAGAAGGGCTGGGGTAGCATTAAGATGGCATTAGCCAAGCAATTGGTGCTGTTTTCTGGCTCTTCCCTATAAGTCTTTCTCCCACCCTGCCTTTGTATGAAGAACAATCTAATACCTTTAAATTGTGTAGCAGAACCTTCAGCACACATTGTGTGGAGCATCTCTTTCCTCTTCTCATTAGTAAATATCTGCTGCCTGACTAAAGACATGTCATTCTATGGAGTCAAATGCATGTTTGGATAAGAAAATGATTCCACAGGGAGCTGTCTTCACTTGGACATATAGGATTGTTCACTGTTGTCCATCTATGAGGGACTGAAGTATTTTTGAAGCTAAAGTTATAGAGGTTTGCTGTGGCAGCTTGGTGACCAGCTCTGTGACTCAGGCAGAGATAACAATGTATCTGTCCTTCCTTGCATGCTTTGCCAGGAGGCTAGGGCAATTATCTAATACCCAAAGAACTTCAATAAGGAACTCAAATGAAGCCCAGCACTCAGAAGTCATGTGCATAAACATGATGGAATTTAATCCAACCACAAACTCTAATGATAAATTTTGCATTGGAGTAGATGGAGAAACAATATATGTGAGATAACCCAGGCTCAGAAAGACAAATACAGCACATTCTCTTTCACATGTGTAGCTGTCACTTTCTGTGTGTGGCTACACAGAAGCAAGTATAATATTTAGGTCAGGAAACTAGGACATGAACAATGCAGGGGCTTTACAGAGGGGAATAGACACGGTAGTGGAGTACCTGTGACATAGAAGTTAAGAAAATACAGAGAGTAGAAGGATAACACTGGGAAAGGTGATTGGCAAGTTAGGGGATGTCAGAGGAGGATCATCAACCAAAATGGAGTGCATTCGAAAATGCCCTAAGACCTGGCTCAGAAGTTAGAGTATTTACTGTTCTTGGAGAAGACCCAGGTTCAGATCCAATCTAACCTCTGAAGACACCTGTGTTCATGTAGTGAATACACACACACTCAGGCATACATATGCACATAAGATAAACAAATAAATCATACATATATACATACATACATATATACATATGTACTACATACATTAAAACTTTTTAATTAATTTTTGAGACAGGGTCTCGCTGTGTATCACTGGCTGTCATGGAACTGTGCTTTCTGTGGCTATGGGGGGGCCAAGGAATGCCACAAAATCACAGCAAGCAACAGACTTCACATGGGATAGTTATTGGAGGAGGGATGTTGGTATACAAAGGCAACTCTTAGTGGAATTGGCATTGGAAAGGACAGACCCATGAAAGCACATGTGCTCAGGAGGACTATGAAACCCATGGAAATGTGTCACATTTGCTGGCTGGGGCTGAGTCACTGAAGGCAGGCTGGGAGATCACCTTATTCTGGAATATGGTTTGTTCTCAGTTCACCAACATTCACTATGTAGATCAATCGGGCATTGAATTCACAGAGATTCACTAGCTTCTTCATCTAAAATTCATTAGCTAAATGCATATGCCACTATGCCATCATGTGTTTTTTTTTTTTAAATGTCATAAAGAAACCTGCTTCTTTCTATCATAACTTTTTAAGTTTTAAAGCAAATAATGTTATGAAGAGGCTAGAAAGATGAATAAATACTTTAGGAATTTCTTTTAAAAGAGAAATCTGTTGGGTTCCATGCATGTATGCATGCTTTTTGGCTATTTTATTGAGTTCTTCACCCTCCCACCCTTCTCTACACTAATCCCCAATACTAAGTGGGAGAGACAGAAGGTTACAGGGGAACAGGGGAATCAATATCTTTAGACCACTTCCTACTGATTAGAAGCATAGAGTTCCTTTGAGCAAGTCCAGTCTCCATTTTTTTTTGATGCAAGCACACAAGGTTTATTGGGGGGTAGGGGGGAGCCAGTGCACTGGGGCCGACCTTGTAACCACACAGTGTCAGAGGAGATCGACCCTGAGTAATTGCAGTTGGGGGTATATAAAGGAAAAACCACAAGGAGTAGGCAAAACTTCACGTCTTAACGGAAGGTTACAGATTAGCTTGAACAAACATTCACCACAAGGAACAGGGAAGTAGGCAAAAGTTCATGTCTTAAGGGAAGGTTACAGATTAGCTTGAGCAAACATTCTTAAAGCAGTGTGCGGTTAAACATGGGGAGTCACCAGGTGTGTTAAGAATGTGGTGAGCTAGTTCCTGGGGCAGTCATTAGATGTGTCAATGGTTTCTCAAGCTGAGAGTGGAAAACAAGTTATTCTGTGCTAGGCTATTGTGTCGGGGTCTCTCACATGTGTATGTATGTGCCTCAGTTGCATTCTTTGTATCAATGGACATCAAAAGAGGAGGTGAGATTCCTACAAACTGGAAGTATAGGTGGTTATGGAACATGGTATGGTACTAAAAACCCAATCCTGGTTCTGTGCAAGAACAACAAATGCTCTTCAAATCTCAGCCATATCTGAACATGTAACATATAATCCAGTTTATTTTACTAATGACTGAGTCTTGTTTAATGACTGGGAATTATTTAGAGTGGGAACATGCTCTTTCTATATCACACCTGAGTGATCAGTGATGAGTATTAAGATCTGGGTCCCATGGCTATACTTTACATTAAGAAAATGGTGGAATCTGATGCAATTCACATTCCTTCCATAGTAGATTTCTTGGTTGAGGGGATGCTGGATAACAGCATTATCCTGTATTATAAATTCCTTTACAATTAGGGTGCCTCCTCATAAAAGTTCATACCTAAATACATCCTCAATATGATAAATCTTCTTTTCTCACATTACAATGAAAAGATAATAGCCTCCAGCTCTGGGCTTCATGGATACAAAACATTTTTATCATACATAAGGATCATTCCTAATTGTTAAAATGTTCATATGAAGAGGGGTCAGCTTTCCTGTAACATACTCAGGCTTCACATTTCATCTCATGTTCTTTCCTATACTGTTTCTTGTGCCCTATGCAATACTTCCAGATAATTTATAATTTCTTAATAACAATTTTTTTATTTTAATTTTATATGGAACACTATCTTTGCCTGCATGGAGCTCTGTAGACTTCAGAAAGGCAGAAACTATAGCACCCAGACAACCGTAACAGGTATCTGGAAAAAGAGCTCTGGAAGGAAGAAAAGTCCCAGGCAGTTACATGAAACTGAACCTGAATATGATAAGAAGGGGCCTGAACTGCAGAGCCATTTTTCATTCTTAATTAACTGTTGTGGAGACATAAATCAATAAACATTGGGACAGAATTCATAGAGCATAAAGGATACTTTCTTAGAGTATCCGGGTGAGCGCCATCACAGTGAGGAAAGACACTAGCACATAAGTGGGGTAGTAAAGATACACTGAGAAATTTGGCAGTGAGACAATGGCTGTGAAAGGCTTTTTCACATATTTATGTACGTAGGGGATTACAAGCATGAAAATGAGTCATTCTACAATAGTACAGAGAAAGACATTAATAAGGTAATGTAGAAACTAATGAATAGACATTCAAAGAGAATACAATGGTTCAATATAAGAGACTTGTTTCTCTGAAGACACTAAAGTCCTGACAAAATATTGTTCAGCTTATTTAAACCAAAAGAATGTTTGTATATGAATGAGAGCTAGAGCTAAAAAGGACGGCACTGCAATGTATGACAATGACACAATTGTGCAGTACTCTAGAGAGTTATACACAAATCCATTACAACTGAAAAAGACATGATGGGTCCCAGAAATAAGTGAAAAAAGTCAACCTCCTACATCACACGAGTGGGACACACATCAAGAACGTGCTCACACTGAAGCTGGAAGAGATTCCTCTAACAGTGTCTGAGGACTGGACACATTAGCACGGAATTCTTATTTCCGTAGGCAAACCTTATACTAACGCCAAAAGGAAAGTATTTTATAAAACACAAAGAAGAGGAACACTAGAGAGACATCACACACAATTGGTTTACCTCTACACCCTAAGCAGGTAAGCAGACACAAATATATGGAAAGGAAATTACAGAGCATTTGCCAGAATACACACAAACACAGATATTGTCACTAAATTATATGTAAATAGAAGGAAAGCTGGGTTTATACCAAGAATGCAAGAGAGTTTCAACACTCAAAACTAATCAACATAAAACTCCAAAGATATAGACTCAGTGAAAGAAAAATTACATTGGGATATTTGAACCTGTTTCTACTTAGCATGTGGTTCTTCCCAACAACACACATATAATCGCTCTGATTGGAATACAGACAAGCTCTTAATATTCACTTAAGACCCAAATAATGAAGGCTGGAGAGTATGAAGAAGGAAGCTCCCATGTTTGAAACTGATATACAACTGGGTGCCAAAAAGGTGACAAATCAGAGAAAGATTTGACAAAATAGGATATGCTCAACTCTCATGAGTAAAGAGAGGAAAGACAAGGTACTTAAGGGAGAGAAAGACAGTACAGAAAGACGATAATAGTAAAGGAATACATTAAAGTTCATGGAGAGCAGTACAGTACAGTAGAGTTGACAGGGTAGAACAACAGAGAGGGAGAAGGAAACAGTTTTACTGGAAGTGTGTTTTTGTTTTATTTTGTTTTGTTTTATTTGATATATTTTTATTTACATTTCAAATGATTTCCCCTTTTCTGGCTCCCCACTCCAGAAAGTCCCATAAGCTCTCTTCCCTCCCCCTGTTCCCCCATCCACCCCTTCCCACTCCCCTGTTCTGGTATTGCCCTATACTGCTGCACTGAGCCTTTCCAGAACCAGGGGCCACTCCTCTGTTCTTGGACATCATTTGATATGTGGATTATGTCTTGGGTATTCCAAGTTTCTAGGCTAATATCCACTAATTAGTGAGTGCATACCATGATTGATCTTTTGAGACTGGGTTACCTCACTTAGGATGATGTTCTCCAGCTCCATCCATTTGTCTAAGAATTTCATGAATTCATTGTTTCTAATGGCTGAATAGTACACCATTGTGTATATATACCACATTTTTTTTGCATCCATTCTTCTTTTTAGGGATACCTGGGTTCTTTCCAGCTTCTGGCTATTATAAATAGGGCTGCTATGAACATAGTGGAGCATATATCCTTATTACGTGCTGGGAAACCCTCTGGGTACATGCCAAGGAGTGGTATAGCAGGGTCCTCTGGAAGTGATGTGCCCAGTTTTCTGAGGAACCACCAGACTGATTTCCAGAGTGATTGTACCAATTTGCAATCCCATCAGCACTGAAGGAGTGTTCCTCTTTCTTCACATCCTTAGCCAACACCTCCAGTCTCCTGAGTTTTTAATCTTAGCCATTCTGACTAGTGTAAGGTGGAATCTTAGGGTTGTTTTGATTTGCATTTCCCTAATGACTAATGATGTTGAGCACTTTTTAAGATGTTTCTCAGCCATCCGAAGTTCTTCAGGTGAAAATTCTGTTTAGCTCTGTACCCCATTTTTAATAGGGTTATTTGGTTCTCTGGAGTCTAACTTCTTGAGTTCTTTGTATATATTGGGATATTAGCCCTCTGTCAGATGTAGAGTTGGTGAAGATCTTTTCCCAATTTGTTGGTTGCCGATTTGTCCTTTTTATGGTGTCCTTTGCCTTACAGAAACTTTGTAATTTTTTGTCAATTCTTGATCTTAGAGCATAAGCTATTGGTGTTCTGTTCAGGAACTACCCCCCCCCCCCGTAGCAATGTCCTCAAGGGTCTACCCCAGTTTTCTTTCTATTGGCTTCAGTGTGTCTGGCTTTATGTGGAGGTCCTTGATCCATTTGGAGTTGAGTTTAGTATAAGGAGATAAGGATGGATCAATTCACATTCTTCTGCACGCTGACCTCCAGGTGAACCAGCACCATTTGTTGAAAAGGCTATCTTTTTTCCACTGGATGTTTTCAGCCCCTTTATTGAAGATCAAGTGACCATAGGTGTGTGGGTTCATTTCTGGATCTTCAATCCTATTCCATTGATCCGCCTGCCTGTCACTGTACCAATACCATGCAGTTTTTAGCACTATTGCTCTGTAGTATTGCTTGAAGTCAGGTATACTGATTCCCCCAGAATTTCTTTTGTTGCTGAGAATAGTTTTAGCTATCCTGGGTTGTTTTGTTATTCCAGATGAATTTGAAAACAGCTCTTTCTAACTCTTATGAAGAACTGAGTTGGGATTTTGATGGGGATTGCATTGAATCTGTAGATTGTGTTTGGCAAGATGGCCATTTTAACTATATTAATACTGCCAATCCACAAGCATGGAAAATTTTTCCATTTTCTGAGGTCTTCTTCCATTTCTTTCTTCAGAGACTTGAAGTTCTTGTCGTACAGATCTTTCACTTGTTTGGTCAGTCACATCAATGTACTTTATATTGTTTGTGGCTATTGTGAAGGGTGTCATTTCCCTACTTTCTTTCTCAGCCTTTTCATCCTTTGAGTATAGGAAGGCTACTGATTTGCTTGAGTTGATTTTATAACCAGCCACTTTGCTGAAATTATTTATCAGCTGTAGGAGTTCTCTGGTGGAGTTTGTTGGGTCACTTAAGTAGACTATCATATCATCTGCAAATAGTGATAGTTTGACTTCTTCCTTTCCAATTTGTATCCGTTTGACCTCTTTATGTTATCGAATTGCCCTAGTTAGTACCTCAAGTACAATATTGAAAAGATAAGGAGAGGGGGCAGCCTTGTCTAGTCCCTGATTTTAGTGGGATTGCTTCAAGCTTCTCTCAATTTAGTTTGATGTTGGCTACAGACTTGCTGTATATTGCTTTTACTATGTTTAGGTCTGGGCCTTGAATTCCTGTTCTTTCCAAGATTTTAAGCATGAAATGATGCTGAAATTTTTCAAATACTTTTTCAGCATCTAATGAAATGACCATGTGGTTTTTTTTCTTTGAGTTTGTTTATGTAGTGGATTGCATTAATGGATTTCCATATACTGAACCATCCCTGCCCTGGGATGAAACCTACTTGGTCATGGTGGATGATCGTTTTGATGTGTTCTTGGATTGGGTTGGCAAGAATTTTATTGAGTATTTTTTGCATCGATGTTCATAAGGGAAATTTTTCTGAAGTTCTCTTTCTTTGTTGGATCTTTGTGTGGTTTTGGTATCAGCGTAATTGTGGCTTCATAGAAGGAGTTGGGTAGTGTTCCTTCTGTTTCTATTTTGTGGAATAGTTTGAAGAGTATTGGTATTAGGTCTTCTTTGAAGGTCTGATAGAATTCTGCACTGAAACCATCTGGTCCTGTGCAGGTCCTTGTCTTTTATGGTTGGAAGACTTTTTATGACCCCTTCTATTTCTTTAGGAGTTATGGGACTGTTTAGATGATCTATTTGATCCTGATTTAATTTTGGTATTTGGTATCTCTCTAGGAAATTGTACATTTCCTCCAGATTCTCCAGTTGTGTTGAGTATAGGCTTTTGTAGTAGGATCTGATGATTTTTTGAATTTCCTCAGTTTCTGTTGTTATATCCCCCTTTTCATTTCTAATTTTGTTAATTTGGATCCTGTCTCTGTGCCCTTTGTTTAGTTAGTCTGGCTAAGGGTTTGTCTATCTTGTTGATTTTCTCAAAGAACCAACTCCTGGTTTTGTTGATTCTTTGAATGGTTCTCTTTCTTTCTACTTGATTGATTTTAGCCCTGAGTTTGATGATTTCCTGTCTTCTACTCCTCCTGGGTGAATTAGCTTCTTTTTGTTCCAGAGCTTTCATGTGAGCCATTAAGCTGCTAGTGTATGTTCTCTCCCATTTCTTTTTGGAGGCACTCAGGGCTGTGAGTTTTCCTCTTAGCACTGTTTTCATTGTGTCCCAATGATTTGGGTATGTTGTGCCTTCATTTTTGTTAAATTCTAAAAAGTCTTTGATTTCTTTATTTCTTCTTTGTCCAAGGTATCATTGAGTAGAGTATTGTTCAGCCTCCATGTGTATGTGGGCTTTCTGTTGTATTTGTTGCTATTGAAGACCACTTTTACTCCATAGTGATCTGATAGGAGGCATGGGATTAGTTCTTATATTTGTTTAGGTCTGTCTTGTGACCAATTATATGGTTGATTTTGGAGAAAGTACCATGAGGTGCTGAGAAAAAGGTATATTCTTTTGCTTTAGGGTGAAATGTTCTATAAATATCAGTTAAATCCAATTGGTCCAAAGCTTCAATTAGTTTTACTTTGTCCCTGTTTAGTTTTTGTTTTCCTAATCGGTCCATTGAGGAGAGTGGAGGGTTGAAGTCACCCACAATTATTGTGTTAGGTGCAATGTGTGCTTTGAGCTTTAGTAAAGTTTCTTTTATGAATGAGGGTGCCCTTGCATTTGGAGCATAGATGTTCAGGATTGAGAGTTCTTCTTGATGGATTTTTCCTTTGACCAGCAAGAAGTGTCCTTCCAAGTCTCTTTTGATGACTTTAGGTTGAAAGTAAATTTTATCTGATATTACAATGGCTACTCCGGCTGGTTTCCTGAGACCATTTGCTTGTAAAATTGTTTTGATTACTCCAAACAATTATGTGACGGGAGGTATTTCTGCTCTGGTCCAGTCTGTTTGGAGTTCTGTAGGCTCTTATATATTCATGGGCATCTCTCTCTTTAGGTTAGGGAAGTTTTCTTCCATAATTTTGTTGAAGATATTCACTGGCTGGTTTTACAATATTGATCCTGCTATTCCATGAACATGGGAGATCTTTCCATCTTCTGAGACTTTCTTCGATTTCTTACTTCAGAGGCTTAAAGTTCATGTCATATAGACCCTTCACTTGCTTTGTCAGGGTCATGCCTAGGTATGAAATATTATTTGGGACTATTGTAAAGGGTGTCATTTCCCTAATTTCTTTCTCATCTTGTTGATCCTTTGAGTAGAGTAACGCTACTGATTTGCTTGAGTTAATTTTATAGCCAGCCACTTTGCTGAAGTTGTTTATCAGCTTTAGGAGTTCCTTGGTGGAAGTCTTGGGGTCGCTTAAGTATACTATCATATCATCTGCAAATAGTGATAGTTTGACTTCTTTCTTTCCAATTTGTATTCCTTTTACCTCTTTTTGCTGCCTGATTGCTCTGGCTAGGCCTTCAAGTACTATATTGAATAGATAGGGAGAAAGTGGGCAGCCTTGTCTGGTCCCTGATTTTAGTGGGATTGCCTCAAGTTTCTCTCCATTTAGTTTGATGTTGGCTACCAGTTTGCAGTGTATTGCTTTCACTATGTTTAGGTATGGACCTTGGATTCCCGATCTCTCCAAGACTTTTATCATGAAGGGATGCTGAATTTTGTCAAAAGCCTTTTCAGCATCTAATGAAATGACCTTGTGGTTTTTTTCCTTTAGTTTGTTTATGTAGTGAATTACATTGATGGATTTCCATATGTTGAACCATCCCTGAATCCCTGGGATGAAGCCTACCTGATCGTGGTGAATTATGGTTCTGATGCATTCTTGGATTCGGTTGGCCAGGATTTTGTTCAGTATTTTTCAGCATCAATGTTCATGAGGGAGATTGGTCTGAAGTTCTCCTTCCTTGTTTGGTCTTTGTTTGGTTTAGGTATAAGTGTGATTGTGGCTTCATAGAATGAGTTGGGTAGTGTTCCTTGAGTTTCTATTTCATGGAAAAGTTTGAAGAGTATCGGTATTAACCCTTCTTTGAAGATCTGATAGAATTCCCCGTTGAACCCATCTGGTCCTGGGCTTTTATTTGAAGGGAGACTATTAATGACTGCTTCTATTTCCTCATGGCTTATGGGACTATTTAGATGGTTTATCTGATCCTGTTTTAACATTGGCACCTGGTATGTATTTAGAAAGTTGTCCATTTCATCCAGGTTTCCCAACTTTGTTGAGTATACACTCTTGTAGTAGAATCTGAAGGTTTTTTTTGAATTTCCATAGTCTCTGTTGCTATGTCTCCCTTTTCATTTCTGATTTTATTAATTTGGATACTGTCTCTTTGTCCCCTGGTTATTCTGGCTAAGGGTTTATCTATCTTGTTGATTTTTTTCAAAGAACCAGCTCCTTGTCTTGTTGATTTTTTTGTATAGCTCTTTTTGTTTCTGCTTGGTTGATTTTGGATCTAAGTTTGATTATTTCCTGCCATCTACTCCTCTTGGGGTTATTGGCTTCCTTTTGTTCTAGAGCCTTCAAATGCACTGTCAAGCTGTTAGTATAAGCTCTCTCCATTCTCATTTTGGAGGCACACAGAGCTATGAGTTTTCCTCTTAACCCTGCTTTCATTGTGTTCCATAAATTTTGGTATGATGTGTCTTCATTTTCGTTGAATTCTAAAAAGTCTTTAATGTCTTTCTTTATTTCTTCCTTGACCAAGCTATCATTGAGAAGAGCATTGTTCAAAGTCCATGTATATGTGTGTTTTCCATTGCTGTTGTTTGAGCTTAACACCAGCCTTAGGCCATGGTGATCTGATAAGATACATGGAATAATTTCAATATTTTTTATGTCTGTTGAGGCCTGTTTTGTGACCAATCATATGGTCAATTTTGGAGAAGATACCATGAGGTGCTGAGAAGAAGGTATATTCTCTTGCTTTAGGGTGGAATGTTCTATAAATATCTGTTAGATCCAGTTGGTCTATAACTTCAGTTAGTTTCACTGTATCTCTGTTTAGTTTCTTATTCCATGACTTGTCCATTTTTGACAGTGGGGTATTGAAGTCTCCCACTATTATTGTGTGGGGTGCAATGTTTGCTTTGAGCTTTAGTAAAGTTTCTTTTATGAATGTGGGTGCCCTTACATTAGGAGCATAGATGTTCAGAATTGAGAGTTCCTCTTGGTAGACTTTTCCTTTGACCAGTATGAAGTGTCCCTCTTTATCTTTTTTTGACAACTTTTGGTTGAAAGTCGATTTTATCCAATATAAGAATAGCCACTCCAGCTTGTTTCTTGGGACCATTTGCTTGGAAAATTGTTTTCCATCCTTTGACTCTTAAATAGTGCCTGTCTTTGTCACTGAGGTGGGTTTCTTGTATGCAGCAAAACATTGGGTACTGTTTATGTATCCAGTCCATTATTCTATGTCTCTTTATAGGGGAGTTGAGACCATTGATATTAAGAGATATTAAGGAAAATTGATTGCTGCTTACTGTTATCTTCTTAGTTAAAGTTGACATTCTGGTTGTGTAGCTATCTTCTATTGGGTTTGATGAAAGATTACCTTATTGATTTTTCTACAGTGTGGTTTGCTGTCTTGTGTTGGTATTTTCCACCCACTATCCTTTGCAGAGCTGGATTTGTGGAAAGATACTGTGTAAATTTGCTTTAGTCATGGAATGTCTTGTTTTTATCATCTATGGTAATTAAAAGTTTTGCTGGGTATAGTAGTCTGGGCTGACATTTATGTTCTTTTAGGGTCTGTATGATAAAGACTCTTCTGGCTTTCATAGTCTCTGGTGAGAAGTCTGGTGTAATTCTGATAGGTCTGCCTTTATATGTTACTTGACCTTTTTCTCTCACTGCTTTCAATATTCTTTCTTTATTTAGTGCATTTGGTGTTTTGATTATTATGTGATGGGAGGAGTTTCTGCTCTGGTCCAATCTGTTTGGAGTTCTGTAGGCTTCTTGTATGTTCATGGTCATCTCTTTCTTTAGGTTAGGGAAGTTTTCTTCTATAATTTTGTTGAAGATATTTATTGGGCCTTTAAGATGTAAATCCTCAATTTCTTCTATTCCTGTAATCCTTAGGTTTGGTCTGCTCATTGTGTCCTGGAGTTCTTGGATGTTTTGGGTTACAAGCTTTTTGCATTTTGTATTTTCTTTGACTGTTGAGTTAATGTTTTCTATGGTATCTTCAGCATCTGAGATTCTTTCTTCTATCTCTTGTATTCTGTTGTTGATGCTTGCATCTATGTCTCCTGAATTCTTCCCAAGGTTTTCTATTTTCAGAGATGTCTCACTTTGTGATTTCTTTGTTGATTCTATTTCCAGATTTAGATCCTGGATATTTTTGTTCAGCTCCTTCACTTGTTTGTTTTTTTCCTGAAATTCTTTAAGGAATTTTTGTGTTACCTCTTTAAGGGCTTCTACCTGTTGATCCATGTTCTCCTGTGTTTCTTTTAGGGATTTTTGTGATTTCTTTTTTATGGGTTTCTGCATGTTGACCCATGTTCTCCCATAATTCCTTATGGGATTTTTGTATTGCCTCTTTAAGGGCTTCAACCTGTTGACCCATATTCTCCCATATTTCTTTAAGAGCTTTTTGTGTTTCCTCTTTAAGGCCTTCTACCTTTGATCAATATTCTCTTGTCTTTCTTTAAGGGACTTTTATGCTTCTGCCTGTTGACCCATGTTCTCTTATATTTCTTTAAGGGACTTATTTATGTCCTTCTTGAAGTCCTCCATCAGCGATATGAGATGTAATTTCAAATCTGGTTCCTGGTTTTCTGATGTTTTGGAGTATACAGGATTAGCTGTTGTGAGAAAGCTGGGTTCTGATGGTGCTATATTGCCTTGGTTTCTGTTGGTAATGATCTTGCATTTGCCTTTGGCCATCTCATTATCTCTGGTGTTAGCTGCTCTTGCTAACACTATCTTCTCTATCCTGCGGGTCTGTGTTTCTGTACTCCTGGGATTCTCTTTCTTTCCAATGCCCCTGCTCCTGTTGGTTCTCTAGAGGGCCTCAGGAAGCAGTGTCCTCTCCATGCCAGACATGGTACAGAGCTCCCACATCCAATACCTGCTCCTGTCGGTACTCTAGAGAGCCTCAGGAAGTGGTGTCCTCTCTGTACCAGATGTGGAGCAGGTCTCCCACTCCCGATGGCAAGGGGCGGCAGCAGGGAAGGAGGAAGGGGTAGCAGGGACAGAAGGGGATAGGCAAACTAATACTCTGCTCCTGTTGGTTCTCTAGAGGGCCTCAGGAAGCGGTGTCCTCTCCATGCCAGAAGTGGTACAGGGCTCCCACATCAGATGGCAAAGGGCAGAGACGGGGGGGGGGGGGGGGAGGGGTAGAATGGGCCGAAGGAGCTAGGCGAACTGTTGGTTGTTGGGCACTGATGCTTACCCAATACCCTGCTCCTGTTGGTTCTCTGGAGAGCATCAGGAAATGGTATACTCTCTGTACCAGGTGTGGCGCAGGTCTCCCACTCCCAAAGGCAAGGGGCTGCAACAGGGGAGGAGAGGAGGGTAGCAGAGGCAGAAGGAGATAGGCAAACTAATACCCTGCTCCTGTCAGTACTCTAGAGGGCCTCTGGAAGCAATGTCCTCTCCGTGCCAGTCTTTGGCCTTTTTCATTCAGGGTTCTTAGAGTTGATTTATAGTTATGCAGTTTTGTTGGAACATATAGAGACCTGGCAGGTGACAGGACCAGCTGCTGAATGTCCTAGGAGGCCAGCACAGCAACTGCCAAATCCAGTCTTCATAATTACTATATTTCCAACCAAAGACTAGTATTCCGGGAAACAGGACAGCAACAAGAACATCAGCGACTGGGATGCAGCAGTAGGGACAGCAGCAGAGACAACAGTAGGGATAGTTGCAGGCACAGGATAGTAGCAGGACCGAAGCAGATCTGCCTCTTTCCTCCTCTGGAGTTTTTGTACCCTCTCAACAGTCCCCAGAACTCCAAACCTACACTATCTTCAGCTGGCAAAATCATACCCCTGCAAGAGCAGGAAACAAATCATAGCCTGATAGCCTGTGGCCTTGGACAGTCTGAAGCAGCCTTATATCTCACATCTGAGATTAAAACAAAATTGTTCCCATAACATTTCTGTGTTTTTGTTTAGTTGGTTGGTTGGTTGGTTGGTTGGTTGCTTTGCTTTGCATTTTCAAGACAGGCCTTCTTTGTGTAGCCCTGGCTGTTCTAGAACTCTGTATTTTTAAAGAAACCAAAATTTTCACTACATATATGTATACACATACTGCATGTGTGTTTGCATATTCTTATGTGCTTATTAAGGATTTTTGTTTTGTTTTGTTTTGTTTCTTTTCTACTTTAATCTTTCCATTTTCCTGTTGAATTTTGTTTCTTTAACTTTATTTCAGTAGGTGGGATGGAACAGCACTCTACCACTGGCTGCACAATATTATACCCCAAGCCCATTTTCTTTTACTTTGTGCCTTAAATTCTGATCCCTTCCCCTACATCTCACCATATATACAGACATGCATACATACATAGATATACATGTATATATACATATATGTGTATGTGATTTATTGTATATTAATACATAATAGATATATAATAGATATATACTTGTAATATATATTAGATTTATTTTATGTGCATGAATGTTTTGCTTGCATATTTGTCTGTGTGTCACATGTATGCCTTGGAGGTCAGAAGAGGACAGCATATTCCTTAGAACTAAAATTACAAATGGTTGTGAGCAAGCTATTTTGTGGGTGCTGGAAATCAAATTCTGGTCCTCCTGAAGAGCAGCAAATGCTCTTAATCACTGAGCCAACTCTCCTGTCTTTTTTTCCAATTGATTTTTTCCATAGTTCCCTGTTTTCTATTCCTTTTCCTTAAAAAAAAATTATTATCATAACACTTCTAAAGACTACTTTTGTGAGTGGGATGGTGCCATACTTACTACTGGTTTTACATACTTTCTAAGTCATCTGTCTGATTTGCTTGGATGATTGTTACAGTTCTTTACCATCATCTTTCTCAGCATCATGCTTGATTTCCATTGAACTATGCCCCAAGCTAACTAAAAGAAATATGATCTTATTGAGTTCACATGCATATCCCATAAAATCTTGGCAAAGAAACCATGAATGATGCAGGTCACTCAAACCTCAGCCATGTGGCCAGTGTTTCAAGACCCTCCTGAGCAGAGTGCAGAGCTGTGCAGGAGGGCCTGTGCTTTCTACAGTTCTGACCCCTCTTTCTCCCTGCCCTACCCTGGAATGTACTTTTCCTGGGTCCTTATGGGGCTCTCACATCTCTGCAAGCAAAATACTTAGACCAAGGGCCCCAGGGAGGCTAGACCCTGGGCCACCTTAATCAGAAGCAGTGGAGACAATGACAGTGCTCCTGCATCCCTTTCTTTGTCCGTACCTCCCTTGTGAGTAACAGCAATGATCTCTAGAGGAAACAGCACAGCCCTGACTTACTTGCACTCTTGGTCACCTGGCATGCTGTGCAATGATCATCCCATCAGTCACCCTCTTGGAAAAATCTTTGTTGTGGCAGTTGTTTATTTGAGATAGGGTCTCTTGACATAGCCCCAGCTGTCCTAGAACTCTCTCTATATATATACCAAGCTAGCCTCAAAATCACAGGCATCCACTAGTCTCCTGAAGGTTGGTATTAAAGGCACCCAGTAAAGGAAACAGTTTTTAAATAATTTTTCTTATGTAAAAACGTACTTACAGATACAAATAGAGTGCTTTCAGCATAAGTGGGATAGAGAAAGAATGAAAATAAGAGGTTAGGGGATTTAATATTTAGTAACCATTTCATGTGACTCTGCAAATAAGGACATTGTGATAAATATGACTCTGGCATTATTGGCAGCAATTGCCCACTAGACAATCAACTCCAAGCTGTTGTCCACAGCAGCTTCCACGGGCCTAGACTCAACCAGATCCTTCACTTTGATATAAATATTCTCAGTAAGAAGCAGCACAAAGCCGAGTTGGAGCTTAGCCATAGGTGTACCTGAGAGCTAGCCTGGCTGTGAGTTTCCAGAGAAGAGACTCACTCTTCTCACGCACCCATATATACCTTTGTGTGTGTGTGTGTGTGTGTGTGTGTGTGTGTGTGTGTGTGTGTGGCTCTTAAGTTAATGTCCCTAAAGATTTCTAAGAAAATTTTCTTCCCCCTTTCCCCCTCTTTTGATAAATGATATTAGAGAGATGCTCTGGGAGCATCTTAGGTAGCAGTACAATAGTTTCAGATAAAGCCTGGAACCACTACCCTTGTATAATAGTTTGGAAACACAGAAACAAAAATCTTACCTCAAAGCAGATAAGAAAGAGTTTCATTCTGGAACAAAATATGAGACTATGGCCTCAAAACACAAACTTTGGATACTTCAAATTCCATATCCCAATGTGAATGTAGTTTCTTGATGTTTTTATAGTACAGAGACAGACAGACAGACAGACAGACAGACAGACCAAGCCAAGGCTTTTTCAACATAAATTGGTAGGTACATCAGATGGGTGGATTATAAAATTGGAGCAACCTATAACAGGCCTTTCGTGGTATCTGACAATATTCTTAGCAAGTGGAAACTAAGGATTTGTATCTGTTAGTCTGAACATGCATATGCCATGTGTGTATCTGTTAATCTGAACATGCGTATGCTGTGTGTGCATCTGTTAATCTGAACATGTGTATGCTGTGTGTGCATCTGTTAGTCTGAACATTCATATGCTGTGTGTGCATCTGTTAGTCTGAACATGCATATGCTGTGTGTGCATGTTAGTCTGAACATACATATGCTGTATGTGCATCTGTTAGTCTGAACATGCGTATGCTGTATGTGCATGTTAGTCTGAATATGCATACGCTGTATGTTTATGTTAGTCTGAGCATGCGTATGCTGTGTGTGCATCTGTTAGTCTGAACATGTGTATGCTGTATATGCATCTGTTAGTCTGAACATGTATATGCTCTATGTGCAACTGTTAGTCTGAACATGCGTATGCTGTATATGCATCTGTTAGTCTGATCATGTGTATGCTGTATGTGCATCTGTTAGTCTGAACATGTGTATGCTGTATGTGCATCTGTATGTGAGGGGTTGTGCTTTCCTCAGATACTCATCCAAATACATGTTCTAAGGGCAGCTTCATCTGTTCCAGTATTCCACACATTTGGAAGAAGAATGCTAAGAAGTCAAAACTTTTGAACTCATCTTCATGTGGATGGAGCAGAGACAGTGCCTTTCTCTTACAGCAGCAAACATAGTGGAGAGCCTGCCCCAGGGCTGGTGCAAGTGGTCTCCCTACCAACCAAGGATATTGCCATTCCTGTTCCTTGGCCACTATTCTCCTTTTATTGATGTTTTACAGGTCTCTCTCTCTCTCTCTCTCTCTCTCTCTCTCTCTCTCTCTCTCTCTCTCTGTGTGTGTGTGTGTGTATGTGTGTGTGTGTGCTTGCTTGCCTCCACCTCCAATGTGCTTACTAATTTTCAATTTTTATTTCTTACTCTGTATGTATGTACTTGTGTTTACATGTGTGTATATGTCTATGTCATAATTTCTGTCTTAGCTTCTACCATAGGTTCCAGAGATTGAACTCATCATCAGACATGTGCAGTAAACTTTTTGTTAAATATGATGAGCCATGTTATAGCTACTAGACAGAAGTGTGTGGGGGGGGGTTGTGTGTCATTTTCATATAAGTATGTACTGTTGGCACATTCTCTTCCCTAACGGTACTATCCTTCCAATTTTCAATTCTCCTATTATTCCTTTTATTCCTCTGGACAATTCTACTTTCTTTTTCACATCGTATACACATACACACTTTTAGATATTTGTATGAACTCTAGAAACCATATGTGAAATAAAACAGTTTAGGTAAGGAGACAACAGATTACATCTGTGAAAGTTTGTTTTCTTTCCAGCTGTCAATGTAGACAGAAGTCTGAATATGAATAAGCAGTAATTTAGCAGTTACTTTATTTAAAAAATGACAGAGTTCACTAGCCAACAGTTCCCATGGTCTCTATTGTAAATTAGCAGTCAGTCTGGCTTTCAAGTGCAGAAGATACAGGGCTTTTTCTCCGTGGAATGGATACACATGAAATGAGAAATGATTTACCTTTATTTTAGCCAAGTCATTGATTCAGGGTATCCCATTTTGTCCACTGCATTTTCAGTGATTACCATATCACAATCCAGGCAGTATCCTGTAGCTGTGCCTGCATCTTCTGGGAGACCTTGTGGGAGAAATGGTTAGAGGGTTTGGAAATCTGTCTGTCATAAACTCAACAATTAACAAACTCCTGACAGGATTGAGAGCTGTCCCAACCTGCGGGACCTAGTAATTAGGGGAGCCGAGGAGAACCCAAGCCTGAAAGAGAGAAACGGGCGGGAAAGATGAGCGAGGCCATCTTTCGGGGTGTGTTTTGTCAAGGCCTCTTTAATGAAACGCAAAACATCTGTTTATGAACCCACTGTAAGAAGAAGTAGGGAGGGGCTGAGGGGAAAGCTAAAGGCACAGAAAGAGTAAAAGTCATCCAGGGCGGAAGTTGACTCCGACTCCGGCTCCAGGCATCTGCAGCTTTCCTGGAATGCTGGTTCCACCCAGACCATCCCAGGTGTTAGGCCAGGTAAAGAACCGTTTGATCAGCCTTGTGTGATGGGGGGGGGGGGGAGGTCAGCTATAAACCGCAAGGTCACTGAACTTTCAAGGTGAGGGCTGTTGAGGGTCTGTTTTTCTAGGGTTTGGTCTCTGACAGAGAGCAATATAGATTGGTTATAACTAAATAGAATTTAATGACTGTAGTAAAAATCACATTAAGACAGGATAGGAATGAAGATCTGTGAGGCTTACAGCAGCCAGTAGGTGGCAGTGGTTCTCTGTGGCAGGGTCTCTGCATGGTGACTGTAGCTATACAGTGGCCTACAGTACAGTGGTTATGTGGGTATGAGCCACTGCGGGGCAGGACTTCTTACTAGCAACCAGAAGTCGTAGGGCAGGACTTCCTACTAGCAACCAGAAGTCGCAGGGTGGAACTTTCTACTTGTGGCCAGAAGTCACGGGGCAGCGCTCCTGGCTGTCAGAGTCAGCAGTGGGCAGGGAAAAAGAAGCCCTAGAAATAGTGTGTCCCATATCCCAGCAACTCGATTGTGGCACACTGAACTGCTAGCCTTTATTTATAAGTCCAGGGCAGAGAGGGGAGGGGCTCTCTTGCATGCTTGGGAAGGCAACTTCTGTGGTGGGGGGGTGGGGGGAAGCAGGTGGTGTGCACATGGGAAAGCAAGTCAAACAGATAGAATCTCTGACTGGACGCAAGGGGTGGGGACATACCCATTTTTCCAAACCTAGAGCAGAGCTAAGGAGCAGAGGGGGAAGGGCAGCAAGTAGGGTCCCAAACCAGTTGAACTAGTCTGCAGCAGGCTGCAAATGAGGGAGGCGTGATGAGGAAGCCAAGCACAGATTGCCAGGCTGGGTGAGACAGACACAGAGGGGAGGGCAAGAAGAGGGGAAGAGCACCAGAATCCCTGGCAGGGGACAGGGCCAGATCACTTGAACCAGCAGAAGCAACTGCTGCATTGGAAGCAAGAGCCAGAAACTGAGATGGGGAAGAGGGGACAGTCTGAGCTACATGTTGTTGGCAACAAAGTGCCAGTTTAGCAGCGATATAGAAGTATTGTTTAGACCAAAACATTCCATTAAATAGGGACAGAGACAGAAAGACTGACCCCTGGGAAAGAGAACAGGATTACTAACTGTCACTACCAGCATCCTGAGGGCATTAACAACCTGAGAGATTCTAGCACGGGCCAGAGTGCCAAGTCATCACGTGGGAGCCTGGGGGCTAACGCTCAGAGCTGGAGCTCTTTAGCCAGAGACCTGTTTACTGGGACCTGGGAAATTTCTCACTGGTGAGAGAGACACTATCTCCAAGGAGAGGGAAATCTCCCCCAAGGGAAAGAGTCCTAAAAAGAGACACAGGGGTAGCTCTGAGCTCAAGAACTCTCCCTGGGACCATGGACAGTTGCTTTGTTCAGTGGGGATGGGGGCTTCCCAGGGAGGATGGATCTCTTGTGATGGCTGAGATGCAAACCTGCAGTTTCTAGGTCCAAGTCTCAGCACCAATGTTGTGATTATAGAAGGATAAAGGGCTATAAGAATAAGTTCTATGGGAGTATGGTGAGGTGTGGAAGAAGGGACTGCCTCAGGGGGCCCACGCTGACACATCCCTTCCCCCATGAGAGACCAGCCACATGATGGTATAGTATACAATAGAGTCTATTCGGGGAATTGGGAGTGGGGCTAAGAGGGTAGTAGAAGCAGAGAGAGGCAGAGAGAAGGGGGAAAGCAGAGAAGCAGAGGCCGGCCGTGACCACGTGGAGAGGGGGTAAGGGAAAGGGGAGAGAAGGGCCCAAAAGGGCAAGAGAGAAGCAAGATGGAAACTGGAGCGAGAGAGAGGGAGGAGGCAAGAAGCCCCTTTTGTAGGCCAGGCCTACCTGGCTTGGCTGTTGCCAAGTAATTGTGGGGAGGAGCTCTGGTTGGTTGATATTGTTATGCTTCCTATGAGGTTGCAAACCCCTTCAGCTCCTTCAGTATTTTCTCTAACTCCTTCATTGGTGACCCTACAGTCAGTGCAAGGGTTGGCTGTGAGTATCCTACTCTGTATTTGTAAGGCTTTGGCAGGGCTTCCCAGGAGACAGCTTTCTCAGGCTCCTTTCAGTAAGCCACACTAGGGTCAGAGTTTGGTGAATGTATCTGAAATGAATCCCTGGGTGGGACAGTCTCTGGATGGACTTTCCTTCCGTCTCTTGCTTAACCCTCTATCAGATGTAGACTTGACAATGACCTTTCCCCAAACTGCTGGTTGCTGCTTTGTCCTATTGACGGTATCCTTTGCTTTACAGAAGCTTTGTAATTTTATGAAGTCCCATTTGTCAATTCCTGATCTTAGATCATATGCCTTTGATGTTCTCTTCAAGAAAGTTTCCCCTGTACCCATATATTCGAGGCTCTTCCCCACTCCACTTGGACTTGAGCTTTGTACAGGGACATAAGAATGGATCAATTTGCATTCTTCTACATGTCAACTGCCAGTTGAACTGGCAACACTTGTTAAAAATACTGTCTCTTTTCTACTGGATGGTTTTAGCTCCTTTGTCAAAGATCAAGTGATCATAGTTGTGTGGGCTCATTTCTGGGTCTTCAATTCTATTCCATTAATCTACCTGCCTGTCACTATACCAACACCATGCAGTTTTTAACACAATTCCTCTTTAGTACAGCTTGAGGTCAGGGATGCTAATTTCCCTAGAAGTTCTTATATTGTTGACAATAGTTTTCAGTGTCCTGGGATTTTTGTTATTCCAAATGAATTTGAGAATTGGTCTTTCTAACTCTCTGAAGAATTGAGTTTGAACTTTGATGGAGATTGCAATGAATTCCTAGATTGCTTTCAGCAAGATGGTTATTTTTATTATATTAATCCTGCAAGTCCAGGAGACTGGGAGATCTTTCCATCTTCTGAGATGTTCTTCAATTTCTTTTGTCAGGAACTTAAAGTTCTTGTCAAACAGATCTTTCACTTGTTTGGTTAGAGTCACACCAAGATACTTTATTTTTGTTTGTGGCTATTGTGAAGAGTGTCATTTCCCTAATTTCTTTCTCAGCCTACTTATCCTTTGAGAATAGGAAGGCTACTGATTTGCTTGAGTTGATTTTATAACCAGTCACTTTGCTGAAGTTGTTTATCAGCTGTAAGAGTTCACTGGTGGAATTTCTGGGGTCACTTAAGTATACTATCATATCATCTGCAAATAGTGATATTTTGACTTCTTCCTTTCCAATTTGTATCACTTTGACCTCCTTTCATTGTCTAATTGCTCTAGCTAGAACTTCAAGTACTATATTGAATAGAGAGTGAGAGAGAGGGCAGCCTTGCTAGTCCCTGATTTTAGTGGGATTCCTTCGAGTTTCTCTCCATTTAGTTTGATGTTGGCTACTGGATTGCTGTTTATTGCTTTTGCTATGTTTATGTATGGGCCTCGAATTCCTGATCTTTCTAAGACTTTTAACATGAAGGCCTGTTGCATTTTGTCAAGTGTTTTTTCAGCATCTAAGGAAATGATCATGTTTAATGGAATTTATTGATGGATTTCTGTATATTAAACCATCCTTACATCCCTGGGATGAAGCCAACTTAATCGTGGTTAGTGATCATTTTAAGGTGTTCTTGGATTAGGTTTGAGAGAATTTTGATATTTTTGCATCGATATTCATAAGGGAAATTGGTCTGAAGTTCTCTTTGTTGGGTATTTGTAAGGTTTTGGTATCAGTGCAACTCTGGCTTCATAGAACAAATTGGGTCGTGTTCATTCTGTTTCTATTTTGTAGGATAGTTTGAAGAGTAGTGGTATTAGATCATCTTTGAATGTCTGATAGGCTTCTGTACTCAACCGATCTGGTCCTGGGCTATTTTTTTGGTTGGCAGATTTTAATGACTGCTTCTATTTCTTTAGGGGTTATGAGTGTTTAGATCATTTATCTGATCCTGATTTGATTTTGGTATTTGGTATCTGTCTAGAAAATTGTCCATTTCATCCAAATACTCCAGTTTTGTTGAGTATAGCCTTTTGTAGTAAGATCTGATGATTTTTTGAATTTTGTATTTCTGTTGTTATATCTCCCTTTCCATTTCTGATTTTATTATTTGGATACTGTATCTTTGCCTTCAGGTTAGTCTGTTGATATTCTCAAAGAACCCGCTTCTGGTTTGGTTGATTCTTTGTATAGTTCTTTTTGTTTCTACTTGGTTGATTTCAGCACCTAGTTTCATTATTTCCTGCCCTCTACTCCTCTTGGGTGTATTTGCTTCTTTGTGTTCTAGAGCGTTCAGGTGTGCTGTTAAGCTGCTAGTGTATGCTCTCTCCAGTTTCTTTTTGGAGGTGCTCAAAGCTATGAGTTTTCTTCTTAACGCTGCTTTCATTGTGTTCCATAAGTTTGGGTATGTTGTTGCTTCATTTTCATTAAATTCTAAAGTCTTTAATTTTTTTAATTCTTCCATGACCAAATTATCATTGAATAGGGCATTGTTCAGCTTCCATGTGAATGTGGGCTTTCTGATGTTTTGTTGCTATTGAAGACCAGCCTTAATCCATAGTGATCTGTTAGGAAGCATAGGATTATTTCAATCTTCTTATTATCTATTGCAGTCTCATTTGGGACCAGTTATATCGTCAACTTTGAAGAAGGTACCATGAGGTGCTGAGAAGAAGGTGTATTCTTTTGATTTAGGATCAAATGTTCTATAGATATCTGTTAAATCCATTTGGTCCATACCTTCTGTTAGCTTCACTGGGTCTCTGCTTAGTTTGTGTTTCCATGACCTGTCCATTGATGAGAGTGGGGTGGTGAAGTCTTCCACTATTATTTGATGAGGCATAATGTGTGCTTTGATTTGTAGGAAAGCTTCTTTTATGAATGTAGGTGCCCTTGTGTTTGGAACATATATGTCCAGAGTTGAGCGTTGTTCTTAGCAGATTTTCCTTTGATAGTATGAAGTGTCTTTTCCTATCTTTTTTGATAACTTTTGGTTGAAAGTCAATTTTATCCAATATTAGAATGGCTACTCCAGCTTGTTTTTTGGGACCATTTGCTTGGAAAACTGTTTTCCTACCCTTTCCTATAAGGTAGCCTCTGTCTTTGACCCTGAGGCATATTTCCTGTATGCAGCGAAATGCTGGGTCCTTTTTACTTATCCAGTCTGTTAGTCTGTGTCTAAAATTTAGTCCATTGATGTTAAGCAATATTAAGGAACAGTGATTGTTGCTTCTTGTTATTTTTATGTTTGTATGGCTATCTTATTTTGGGTTTGTTGAAATAAGATTACTTTCTTGCTTTTTCTAGGTTGCAGTTTCTCTCCTTGTATTGGCATTTTCCATCTATTATCCTTTGTAGGGATGAATTTGTGGAAAGATATTGTGCAAATTTGGTTTTGTAATGGAATATCTTGACTTCTCTGTCTATGGTAATTGGGAGTTTTGCTGTATATTGTAGTCTGGGTTGGTATTTGTGTTCTCTGAGGGTCTGATAATATCTGCCCAGGATCTTCTAGCTTTCATGGTCTCTGGTAAGAAGTCTGGTATAATTCTAATAGGTCTGCCTTCATATGTTACTTGACCTTTTCCCCTTGATTTTAATATTCTTTGTTTTGTGCCTTTGGTGATTTCACTATTATGTGATAGGAAGAATTCCTTTTCTGGTCCAGTCTATTTGGAGTTCTGTAGGCTTCTTTATGGTCATCTCTTTCTTTAGGTTAGGTATATTTTCTTCTATAATTTTATTGAAGTTAGTTACTGGCTGGCTCTTTAAGTTAGGAATCTTCACTCTCTTCCATACCTATTATCCTTAAGTTTGGTCTTCTCATTGTGTCCTGGATTTCTTGCATGTTTGGGGTTATGAGCCTTTTGCATTTTCTTTGACTGTTGTGTCAATGTTTTCTATGGTATCTTCTGCACCTGAGATTCTCTCTTCTATCTCTTGTATTCTGTTTGTGACTCCTGATCTCTTTCTTAGTTTTTTGATCTCCAGGGTTGTCTCCCTTTGTGATTTCTTTTGTTCCTATTTCCATTTTTAGATCCTGGATGGTTTTGTTCAATTCCTTCTTCTGTTTGGTTGTGTTTTCCTGTAATTCTTTAAGGGATTTTCTCTTTAAGGGCTTCTACCTGTTTACCTTTGTTCTCGTTTCTTGTTCTTTTTTTTTTTAAGATTTATTTATTTATTTATTTATTCATGTATTCATTTATTATATGTAAACACACTGTAGCTGTCTTCAGACACACCAGAAAAGGGCATTAGATCTCATTACAGATGGTTCTGAGCCACCATGTGGTTGCTGGGATTTGAACTCAGGAACTCTGGAAGAACAGTCAATGCTCTTAACCACTGAGCAATCTCTCCAGACCCTCCTGTATTTCTTTAAAGGAGTTATTTATGTCCTTCTTAAAGTCTTCTATCATTATCATGAGATGTGATTTTAAATCAGTCTGGCTTTTCTGGTGTGTTGGGATATCCAGGGCTCACTCTGGTTGGAGAACTGGGTTATGATGATGCCAAGTAGCCTTGGTTTCTGTTGCTTATATTCTTGCCCTTGCCTCCTGCCATCTGGTTATCCCTGGTGTTAGCTGGTCTTGCTGCCTCTAACTATGGCTTGTTCCTCCTGCAAGCCTGTGTGTTCCTCCTGGGAGATCAGTTCTCTCCAGGAGGAATTTGGGTATAGGGTCCTGTGGTATAGCCTCAGCTCTGGGATGCAGATGGAAACCAGAGGATCCTGTCCCTGACTGTTCCTTGATTCCTGTGTCCTGATGGCTCTGGAAGGGTCCCTCTTGGGCCAGGAATCTGAACAAAAGTGGTGATCTTACCTGTGCTCACAAGTGTGTCAGCTCTCCTGGGAGACCAGCTCTCTCCTGGTGGTGTTTGTTTAGGTAGTACTGTTGCACAGGAACAGCTTAGGGCACAGAAGGAAACTAAAGGCTCCTGCCCCAGGCAGCTCCTCAGTTCCTGTGTCCTGAGGGTTCTGGGAGGGTTCCTTTGAGCAGAAGTGGTTGTCTTGCCTGTACTCACAGGCTTGTCTGCACTCCTGGAAGGCTAGCTCTCTCCCAGTGCTATTTGGGTATGGAGCCCTGTGGCAGAGGATCAGCTCCAGGTCAGATGGAAACCACTTGTTTTGGTTTTTATTTTCATCATGTTTTTAAATTTCATATTCCTCCCCTCCCCAAAGTCCATCAAGATCCTCTTTCCCTCACTACTCATCCAATTTTAAGTTCTTTCTTAAAAAAATAAAAATAACCCCCCCAAAACCAATAAAAAATGAGAAAAACATCCTAGAAGAAAAAAATAATAAACCACAAAACTATAATCAAACAAAAGCACATTGCCCCCCAAAAATATCTGGGAGGTCCATTATATGTTGGTCATCTAGTCCTGAATATGAGACCTGCCCCAGAGTGCTTGATTTATGCAGTTTCACACTACCTGAAAAAAAAATGAATTTTCCTTCTCCAGCAGGTATAAGTGACAGTTCAGTTGTTAACCTTTAACATAGAAGCTAGTTTTCATTTATTCATTTCTTTAAAGTATAACAAAATAAAGTATAATAAAATAAAACCCATCACACTGAAGTTGGACAAGACAAACAGGCAGGGGGAGCGGATTCCAAGAGAAGGCACAAGAATCACAGACCCAGTTGTTTGTGTACACTCAGGAGTAGCATAAAACTAAAACCAAACTGGAAACTATCATATACATGCAAAGGACCTGATGCAGACATGAGCGAGCCTGGGCAGGCTGCCCCGGTCTTAGTGCCTTAATATGAGCTTTGCTTGTGTTTATTTAGAGGGTCTTATTTTCTTAGCATCCTGATTCCCCTCTGGCCCTTACATTTTTTTCTGCCTCCACTCCTAAGGAGTTCCCTGAGCACTGAAAGCAGGGATTTGATAGAGACATCCCATTTAGGACTGAGTGTTCCAAGGTCTCTTACTCTGCATAATATGTGGTTGCGAGTTTCTGCATTTCTTCCCATTTGCTGAAAGAGGAAGCCTCTCTAATAATAGCTAAGCAAGGTGCTGATCTGTGAGTAGAGCAGAATACCATTAGGAGTCATTTCATCACTACATTTTGTGTGTGTGTGTGTGTGTGTGTGTGTGTGTGTGTGTGTGTGTGTGTGAATGGGTGGTGGTGGTGCTATTTTAGACCATTATTGTTTGGTTTTCCCCTAGATCTCTGGGTTGTCTAGTCTTGGGTTCTTATATACACAAGCAGTGTTAGTCCCATAATTTATCTGGTGAAATGAGCCTTAAGTCAAATAAGATATTGGCTGGTTACTCCCAAAAGTTTTGTAACACCTTCACCCTAGCATATCTTGCAGGCAGGACACCATAGAAGATTAAAGGGTTTGTGGCTGGCTTGTTGTTTACATTTCCCTTTTGATAGTGTGTAGAATACCTTCGTTACCAAAAACACTATAATGTAGGGGTAAAAGGTCTACGTAGACACCAAGTTTGACATGTTCAATGAGTTGCATAGGTGTGGTCTTCAGCAATGTGACCTTGCGGTCAGTTCTGGAGAGAAACCTATAGTACCAACAATCTAGATTGGAGATTTCCATGGGACCCCTTTGGCCAACAACTCAATTAGATATAACCCAATCCTAGTACTGGAGGCTTCATTTAGTGACAAGAGATGGCCAGTTGGGACTTTGTCTCCACCAACATTTGGTGATTTAAATTGCCTTCATATGTGTGTGTGTGTGTGTGTGTGTGTGTGTGTGTGTGTGTGTGTGTGGAAGCTTCTAATGCATTAGGTTTTCATACTATCCATCAAAAGACATTTAATTTTAGCTCTCTTTTTTGTTTGTTTGTTCTTGAGACAGGGTTTCTCTGTGTAGCCCTGGCAATCCTGGAACTCACTCTGTAGACCAGGCTGGCCTCGAACTCAGAAATCCACCTGCCTCTGCCTTCCTAGTGCTGGGATTTAAAGGTGTGCACCACCACCGCCCAGCAGCTGTCTCTCTTCTTATTCTCTCCCTCATGGCCCTTCTCACAAAACTTATCCTTTTAATCCAGCCCCACCCCCATCCATTGGACTATCTATTGTATTTCTCTTTGCTAATGAAATCTATTTTCTCTAGTCCCTTATTCTGTACCTTCCTGTGGGACCGTGGTATGAGACAATCTACCAAGCTTGGTTGGGCAAGGCCACTCTGGAGACTCAACTCCATAATCCTGTGGCCATCAGTCATGTGTGACCATGCCCCAGGCCCCTAGTATTCTGGCTGGACTCCACCCCTTCAGTCACTTGGCTACAGCCTGGCTTTTCCTGCCCCTCCTCGGTTACCTGGCTATTGCCAGGTAACCCAGCTTACTATAAAAAGCCTTTTCTCTTATCTCTTTCTTGTCTCTTCCCATCTCTCTTCTTTTTCTCTCTTCCATGTGGCCATGGCCATCTCTCCTTTCTCTATCTTCTCCTTTTCTCTTTACTTCCCTATCTCTTTTTCTCTTTCTATTCTTTTAATAATAAAACATGAAAACTATGAACTGTCTCTTTTATTAAACCTGCCACTTAAGAGCCTGGAGTAAGCCTCAGCCTTTCCAGTCACCTTGGGAAGGATTCAAGCCACATCTCAGCCAAGCAGCTTCTCCATAACTGGTATGGGGCCTTTTGCATGGCTTTGCCCTCTGGGCAAAGTCCCCCCAGCTAAAGGGGCAGCCTCCTGTGTGCTCCACAGGTACTTGGCTGCCAGCACTCCCTACCCTGGTATGGTGCCAGCAGTCCCTGTTTGTGGGCCTGCCTGCCTACTCTCATATGTAGGACCTGCCGCAGCACCCTCGTTTCCTTTTTTCCCCACATCTGCCATCTGTAGTTCTATAAATTATGGCTTGATAATCATTGACTTAACAGCCAATATCCACATATAAGTGAACATATACCATATTTGTCTTTCTGGATCTAGGAGACTTTACTCAGGATGATTTTATTCTAGTTCCATTTCATTTGCTTGCAAATTCATGATGTAGATCCCGAGTTTAAGATCTCTGGAGGTGCAAACCGCCGGGGGTCTGCCTGCACCCAGGACCTGGGCAGATCGGTGGTTCGTCTGTATGCCAGCCAGTTGTGGGTCCTGTGCCCTACGAGGTGATCAGCATTTGGAGTGACTCCTGCCTCCATTTTCCCTCCCTGATGGAGCAGAGGGGCAGCATGAGGTACTAAGATATCCCAAGTTTAAGATTTCTGGGGGTGCAAACCCCCGGGGGGCGGGGGGGGAGGGGAGGGGAGGGATGGTCTACCTCTATCCAGGACCTGGGAAGATCAGTGGTTCGTCTGTATGCCAGCAGGTTGTGGGTCCTGTGCCCTGTGTGGTGATCAGCATTTGGAGTGACTCCCCGCTGCCATCTTCACTCCCTGACAGAACAGAGGGGCAGCACCAGATACTGAGATATCCCGAGTTTAAGATCTCTAGGGGCACAAACCACCAGAGGTCAGGCAGCACAAGGCAGCACCAGGTCCCTGAGACAACCCAAGTATAACATTGCTTTGGGCAAGACATAGCAGGGCTCCAAACGGTATACAAGAGGAGGGATGCACATCAGCAATCTGTGTCAAGGGAAATCCAGTCATCCAGTGTTGCAGAAATAGCCTTACAGGCTCACAGGAGGTTGAAGCACCAGCCAGTAACAACAAGACCAACTAACACCAGTGAGAATTAGATGGTGAAAGATAAACATAGGAATATTACTAGCAGAAATCAAGGCAATGTGGCAGCATCTGAAGCCAATTCTCCAACACCAGCATTCCTGGATACCCCAACACACCAGAAAAACAAGATTTGGATTTAAAATCACTGGTCATGATGCTGTTAGAGGAACACTGGAGAAATCAGTATCCCACACCTCAAACATTACTAGAGAGCAATAGTGTTAACTGCATGGTATTAGTACAGTGACAGGCAAGTGGATCAATAGAATAGGATTGAATACCCAGAAATGAACCCACACACCTATGGTCACTTGATCTTCAACAAAGGAGCTGAAAACATCCAGTGGAAAAAAGATAGCCTTTTCAACAAATGGTGCTGGGTCAATTGGTCAGCATGCAGAAGAATGTGAATTGATCCATTCTTATCTCCTTGTACTAAGCCCAACTCTAAGTGGATCAAGGACCTCCACATAAAACCTGACACACTGAAAGTAATAGAAAAGAAACTAGCGAAAACCCTTGAGGACATGGGTACAAGGGAAAGTTCCTGGACAGAACACCAATAGCTTATGCTCTAAGATCAAGAATTGACAAATGGGACCTCATAAAATTACAAAGTTTCGGTAAGGCAAAGGACACTGTCAATCAGACAAAATGGCAACCAACAAATTGGCAAAGGATCTTCACCAACCCTAAATCCAACAGAGGGCTAATATCCAATATATACAAAGAACTCAAGAAGTTAGACCCCAGAGAACAAAATAACCCTATTAAAAATGGGGTACAGAGCTATACAAAGAATTTTCACCTGAAGAACTTTGGATGGCTGAGAAGCACCTTAAGAAATGTTCAATATCATTAATCATTAGGGAAGTGCAAATCAAAACAACCCTGAGATTTCACCTCACAGTAGTCAGAATGGCTAAGATTAAAAACTCATGAGACAGCAGGTGTTGGCGAGGATGTGGAGAAAGAGGAACACTCCTCCATTGCTGGTGGGATTGCAAGATTGTACAACCACTTTGGAAGTCAGTTTCTCAGAAAACGACATGACATTTCCAGAGGACCCTGCTATGCCACTCCTGGGCATATACCCAAAGGATTCCCCGGCATGCAATAAAGACACATGTTCCACTATGTTCATAGCAGCCTTATTTATAATAGCCAGAAGCTGGAAAGAACCCAGATGTTCCTCAATGGAGGAATGGATACAGAAAATGTGGTATATTTATACAATGGAATACTACTCAGCAATTAAAAACAATGAATTCATGAAATTCTTAGGCAAATGTTTGGAACTGGAAAATATCATCCTAAGTGAGGTAACCCAATCACAAAAGAATGCACATGGAATGCAATCACTGATAAGTGGATATTAATTAGCCCAGAAGCTCTGAATTCTCAAGACACAATTAGCATATCAAATGATTCCCAAGAAGAAGGTAGAAGAGGGCCCTCGTTCTAAAAAGACTTGATCCAGCCTTGTAGGGGAGTACCAGGACAGAGAAATGGGAAGGGGGTGATTGGGAAATGGGCAGAAGGAAGAGGGCTTATGAGAGAGATGGGGAGGGGGGAACCGGGAAAGGGGAAAGTATTCGGAATGTAAACAAATATAGAGAATAAAAAAATAGAAAAATAAATAAATAAAAAATAAATAAAATCATGATGTCATTTTTTAAATGGCTAATACTTCATTGTATAGATGTAACGTTGTTATTTATGTATTCTTCTGTTGAAGGACATCTAGGCTTCCCATTTCTGGCTACTTACGAATACAGCAGCAATAAAATTGTTTGAGCAAATATCCAGGTAGATTGAAGTTTCCTTTGGGTAAATGCATATGAATGGTGTAGATAGATCTTGAGGAAGATCTATTCCCATCTTTCTAAGGAACTCCCACACTTGTCCACAGTGGCTTTCTGTGCTTGTGCTCCCATCCACGATGGATGTGTAAATGGTCCTCTTATTCTACCTCCTCCCCAGCATGAGCTGTCACTTATTTGTTATGTTAATCTCAGCCATTGTAACTGGTGCAAGAGGGAATCTCCAGGTAGTTTTGATTTGCATTTCCCTGATGGCAACAAACATTGAACATTTCTTTAAGTGCTTCTTAGCCTTTTGGGTTTCCTTTATTGAGAACTTTTTTTTTTAATTGGATATTTTCTTTATTTACATTTCGAATGTTTTCCCCTTTCCAGGTCTACCCTTCCTTCCAGAAACCCTTTCCCACTGCCTCTGTGAGGATGCTCCCCCACCCACCATCCACTTCCTCCTCCTGCCCTGGCATTACCCTACACTGGGGCATTGAACACCCTCATGCCCAAGGACCTCTCCTCCCACTGATATCCAACAAGGCCATCATTTGCCACTTAGGTGGCCAGAACCATGGGTCCCTCCATGTGTATTCTTTGGTTAATAGTCCAGTCCACAGGAGCTGGGGTGTGGTCTGGACTGTTGACACTATTGCTCCCTCCATGGGCTGCAACCCACCTCAGCTTCTTCAGTCCCTTCTACAACTCCTCCATTGGGGATCCTCTGCACTCAATCCAATGGCTGGCTGTGAGCATCCACCTCTGTATTTGTCAGGCTCTGGTAGAGCCTCTCAGGAGAGAGTCTTATCAGGCTTCCATCATTAAGCACTTCCCGGCATCCACAATAGCATCATCTAGGTCTGGTGGCTGTATATGGAGTGGATCCCCAGGTAGGGCAGTCTCTGTTCCACAATTTGTCCCCATATTTCCTCCTGGGAGTATTTTGTTGACCCTTCTAAGAAGCACTGAAGCATCCACATTTTGGTTTTCCTTCTTCTTAGGCTTCATATGGTCTGTGAATTGAATCCTGGGTATTCCAAACTTTAGGGCTAATATACACTTATCAGTCAGTAAATACCATATATTATTTTGTTACCTCAATCAGGATGATATTTTCTAGCTCCATCCATTTGCTAGCAAATTTCATGAATTCATTGTTTTTAATAGCTGGGCAGTACTCCATTACATAAATGTACCTCATTTTGCATATCCATTCCTCTGTTGAAGAGCATGTGAGTTCTTTCCAGCTTCTGTCTATTATAAATAGGGATGCTATGAACATAGTGGAGCATGTGTCCTTACTACATGTTGGAGAATCTTCTAGGTATATGCCCAGGAGTTGTATAGCTGGGTCCTCAGGTAGTACTATGTCCAATTTTCTGAGGAACCACCAGACTGATTTCCAGAGTGGTTGTACCAGCTTGTAACCCCACCAACAGTGGAGGAGTGTTCCTCTTCTCCACATCCTCACCAGCATCTGCCATCACCTGAGTTTTTGATCTTAGCCATTCTGACTGGTGTGAGGTGGAATTTCAGGGTTGTTTTGGTTTGCATTTCCCTGATGACTAAGGATGTTGAACATTTCTTTAGGTGCTTATCAGCCATTTGGTATTCTTCAGTTGAGAATTATCTATTTAGCTCTGTTCCCCATTTTTTATTAGGGTTATTTGGTTCTCTGGAGTCTAACTTCTTGAGTTCTTTGTATATGTTGGATATTAGCCCTCTATCAGATATGAGATTGGTAATATTTTCCCCATCTGTTGGTTGCTGATTTGTCCTATTGACAGTGTCCTTTGCCTTACAGAAGCTTTGCAATTTTATGAGATCTCATTTGTCGATTCTTAATCTTAGAACATAAGCCAATGGTATTCTGTTCAGGAAATTTTCCCCAGTGCCCATGTGTTTGAGGCTCTTCCCCACTTCTTCTTCTATTTGATTCAATGTATCTTGTCTTATTGAAGGTACTTGATCCCCTTGGACTTGAGCTTTGTACAGGGAGACAAGAATGGATCAATTTGCATTCTTCTACATGTTGACTGCCGGTAGTGCTGTCTTTTTTCCACTGGACGGTTTTAGCTCCTTTGCTAAATTGAGTTGTTTTCTTGATATATACCTTGAGTTCTTTATTTATTTTGTATGTTACCTCTCAATTAGAAATGGAATTGGAAAAAAAAAATCCCATTCTGTATACTGCAGTTTTTTCCAAATGACTGTTACCTCTTTCTTATAGAAACTTTTCTATTTCATGAGATCCCAATTACTAATTATTGATTTTAATACACTGTCCATATTATGTTTACCATGTCTTTTCCAGTGCTAATAAGTTCAGTGTATCTGATTTTATGTTGAGGTCTTTGATCAATTTGGAGTTGACTTTTGGCAGGGTGATAAGGATGGATCTTTTTGTATTCCTCTAAATGCAGCCATCCAGTCTGACTAGCATCATTTGTTAAAGATGCTATCTTTTTATCAGCGTGTATTTCTGGCTTCTTTGTCAAAAAGGAGGTGTCCATAGCTGTGTGGACTTAATTCTATTCCATTGACTGAGTTATCTACTTTGTGGGAATACCATGCACTAGCAGCAGCAGCTTTATTACATAGCATTGTAGTAAACTTGAAAACAGGGATAGTGATACTGCCAGTAATTTTTTATTACTTAGGAATTTTAGATATCATGTTTTTTGTTGTTGATGTTGTCTACATATAAAGCTGGAAATTGTCCTTTCAAGATCTGTGAAGAACTGTGATAGAGTTTTGATGGGGGTTGCTTAAATCTGGATATTGCTTTTAGTAGGATAGCCACTTTTACTATTATTAATAGTTATTATTATTAATCCTATTAGTCCATGATCATGGGAGATCTTTCCAACTTTCATATCTTCAATTTATTTCTTCAATGACTTGAAGTTTTTATTATATGCCATTTCCTTTCTGATGAGAGATATTCCCAAGATATTTTATATTATTTGAGGCTATGGTAAAAATGCATTTCTTTGATTGATTTCTCAGATCATTTGTCACTTGTATTTAGGGAGACTACTGATTTTTGTGAATTAATTTTATATCCAGCTACTTTTCTGAAATGATTTATTAGCTGTAGGAGTTTCTAGGTAGAATGTTTTGGTTCACTAAATTTTCCATTCCCAGATTTTCCTCAGTTTGGGGTTTTAATTGATTCTATTTCTACTTTCAGGTCTTAAATAATTTTATTAATTTCCTTCCATTGGTTTTCACAGATTTCTTTAAGAAATTTATTTTCTCTTCATGGAGCTCGAGCATATACATAAAGGCTGCTTTAAGATCTTTTATTTGCCCTTCAAGTATGTTAGAATATTCAGGGCCTGGTGTGGTAGGATTGACACCTATAGTGGTGACATATTGTCCTGGCTATTGATTGTGTTTTTATACTGGTGTCTGGGCATCTGGAATTGGAAAAATTGTAATTCTAGGTGCTAATATCCTGTCTTTGTTGGGTGGGCATTTTGTTCCATGGTTTCTGGTTTTTCTCTGGTTCTTAGGAAAAATGACTTAGGCTGTGTGTTACTCATTGGGAAATGTTCTGGGGTCTTGAAAAGTGTGGGTACTAGGGTGTCCAAGTAAAACACATATCTGGTTATTGGGACATGAGTCTTAGGAATGAGGATAGGCTGGGAGCAGTAGAGGAGTTTCACAATAAGGAGGCAATCAGAGGATTCTGCCAGGATCTGTTTAATTACTCCCCAAGGAACACGGCAACGAGTGAGGAAAGGCTGGGTATTAGTCTGGAATACTGAACTTGGAGTAATAGAGGGAGAGGTGAAAATATGTTAGTCTGCTTGTTTCCCTAGTCTGAGTGACCTGTGGATTACCAGGGAGTGCCTGTTGGAGTTGGAAACTGAGACAAGGCAGTGAGTAGGGAGAAGGAAGTTTGGAGGGGAAGATCTATGTGCCTGGTGCCTGATGAGGAATGGAGGCTCCAACAGAAGTTCTGCTGCAGAGCTGAGATTATACTAGGAGATCAATTTGGAGAGCAAAGGGTGAGGTGACGATCGCTAACTAACCTCCCTACCTGTTTCCATAGCTGAAGCATGGCAGTAGCTTGTTCATTGACAGCCTTGAGGTTTTCAGAAATGTTATCCATAGCATCTGAAGATAAAAACAATTTGCCACTCTTTTTTACTCTTATAACTCTACATTAGAATGTATTAACAGATCTTCAATTGCATGATAGAATAGGGCCCCATGCCAACTTTTAACTTATGCTAGTAACAGGTTTAAAGTATCTCCTTCCTTAATTCTGACTATACCTCTGTGCTGCATATAAGACACTTAGCCAGTCATGGTGACCTCATTTAACAGGTTACAGGATGGTACTTCTGCAACCAATTCATGCAGGTCTTTATGGCTTTTCCTGAGAAAATGAGGATGCACTGGGGTGCCACCTTGTAGAAGTAAGAATTTGGAGCATCTGAGTAGTGTCTTCCACTTTAGTTTCCATGGTCCATTCATTTCAAAACCAAGAGTGTGGGTAGAGTTGGATAACACTCATCACAAGCATGTTTCCTTTCCCAAATAAAAACCTGAACCCACCCAAGGAAAGGCATACTCACTCTTCCACCTCAACTCCACGGCACCAAATGTCATTGGACAAATCAGGCTGCTATCTTCTGTCTAGTTCAATGGAACACTGACTTTCAAATACCTAGCTAAAAGTACCCATAAACAAATGAGATATTTTATACTGAGCTAATATGAACTTAATTATTTGTGGTTGTAGGGCAACAACAACAACAACAAAAAAACTTTCTGGTATGGCAGTACATGCTATTTGTCCCAGTACTCAAGCAGGAGGAAAAGGCAGGCAGATTTCTGGAAGTAGAAGACTGATCTATACAAATAGCTCCTGGCTAAACACAAATACAAATTCTTTCTGTTCCAGAATACATTACTTAGTAAAGTGGTACCCAAGAAGAACTTGTTATTGCAGATATTATAAAGAGTGTTGTATTCCTTTTGGGTGTAGACTATAAGATCAATCTTCATCATTTCAAGAGAACAAACTTAGAAATCTAGTAACCAATAAAGTATTGACAAAAGCAGAAGCAAATAAAACATTAGTACAAAAATGTAGAGCCCACAAAACCTAAGTTTTATATGCTATTTTGCAAGCCACACCAACTGAATAATGTAATAACATTAGGAGAAATGAGACAGGAAATTCTTGTACATTTGGCTTAGGAACACAATTGTTTACATATAACCCAGTACAATTTTATACTATTTTACATAGTAAAACTATATTTTGTTAGGAATAATTGTGACCTGGGTAAATAAATAATGCATTACATTTGTGCATGGGATAGTTATATCATGTTTAGGCATAATTATGACCTGTTTATTGTTTCCATTTGGAAATTAATTATGACATAAAGAGATATGATTGTGTGTCAAAGGGTGGACTTGTGATGGCTATTCTTGGCTATACTTGAATACATCTGGAATCAAGTAAAACCAAAAAAAAAAAAAAAAAAAAAAACCCACACCTGTGTGGAATTTTTGCTTAATTAGTTGGGAAGATCCACTTCTTTTTTTTATTTTATTCAATATATTTTTTATTTACATTTCAAATAATTTCTCCTTTTCTGGCCCCCTACTCCCCGAAAGTCACATAAGACCCCTTCCTTCCCCCTGTTCTCCCATCTACCCCTTCCCACTTCCCTGTTCTGGTTTTGCCCTACACTGCTACACTGAGTCTTTCCAGAACCAGGGGCCAATCCTCCATTCTTCTTGGACATCATTTGATGTGTGGATTATGTTTTGGGTATTCCAATTTTCTTTTCTTTTCTTTTCTTTTATTGATATATTTTTTATTTACATTTCAAATGATTTCCCCTTTTCTGGGTCCCCACTCCCTGCAAGTCCCATAAGCCCTCTTCCCTCCCCCTGTTCCTCCATCTATCCCTTCCCACTTCCCTGTTCTGGATTCCCCTATACTCTTGCACTGAGTCTTTCCAGAACCAGGTGCCATTCCTCCATTCTTTTTGGACATCATTTAATATGTGGATTATGTCTTGGGTCCCTCTGGTGGGAGCCTTCAGGTCTCTGCTTTGGGATCCAGAACAGCCTGGGCTACAACACCACATCTCCAAGCCCTGCAAGAGGCCAGAGGGGCACCGGGAGGCCGGCTGAGAGAAGTCAGTGTGCTCTGGTGAGTCCAGCAGGCCCCGGGCAGGAGCCTTCAGGTCTCTGCTTTGGGATCTGAACAGCCTGGGCCATGGCACTTGGTCTCCAGGAAGTGCAAGAGGCCTGCTGTGAACCCAGAGACAGGCTGGAAGGTCTGGCCCCACAGAGCTTAGGTTCCAGTCCTGAGGCCTCTGGCGGGAGCCTTCAGGTCTCTGCTTCACGATCCAGAACAGCCTGGGCTACAACACCATATCTCCAGGCCCTGCAAGAGACCAGCTATGCACCCAGGAGGCCAGCAGGGAGGAGTCAGTGTGCTCTAGTGAGTCCGGCCCTACAAAACAGAGGATCCAGTCCTGAGGCCTCTGGCAGGAGCATTCAGGTCTCTGCCTCTGGTTCTGGAACAGCCTGGGCCACAGCACCCTGTATCCAGGTAGTACCGGAGGCCAGCAGGGAAGAGGCAGCTTGCACTGGTGAGTCCAGCATTGACAACAAGACCAACTAACACCAGTGAGAACTAGATGGCAAAAGGCAAATGCAGGAACATCACTAACAGAAATCAAGGCAATATGGCAGCATCTGAACCCAATTCTCCATTAACAGCATGTCCTGGATACCCCATTACACCAGAAAAACAAGATTTGGATTTAAAATCACTGGTCATGATGCTGGTACGGTAACACATGAAGGACAAACTTAAAGAAATTCAGGAGAAAATGGATCAAAAGTTAGAAGCCCTTATAAGGGAAACACAAAAATCATTGAAAGAAATTCAGGAGAATACAAAAACCAATAAGGAGGAAATGCAAAAAATCACTTAAAGAAATACAGGAGAACATTGGTCAACAGGCTGATGTCAAGAAAGAGGAAACACAAAAATCTCTTAAAGAATTGCAGGAAAACACAAACAAGCAAGTGAAGGAGCTAAGCAAAACCATCCAGGATCTAAAATCAGAAGTAGAAACAACTAAGAAAACTCAAAGGGAGACAACTTTGGAGATAGAAAACCTTGGGAAGAAATCAGGGGACATAGATGCAAATATCAACAACAGAATACAAGAGATAGAAGAAAGAATCTCAGATGCTGAAGATACCATAGAAACCATGGATTCAACAGTTAAAGAAAATGCAAAATGCAAAAAGCTTGTAACCCAAAATATCCAGGAAATCCAGGACACAATGAGAAGACCAAACCTAAGGATTATAGGCATAGATGAGAGTGAAGATTTACAACTTAAAGGGCCAGCAAATATTTTCAATTAAATTATGGAAGAAAAATGTCCTACCCTAAAGAGAGAGATGCCCATAAATATACAAGAAGCCTACAGAACTCCAAACAGACTGGACAAGAACAGAACTACCTCCCGTCACATAATAATCAAACACCAAATGTACTAAACAAACAAAGAATATTTAAGGCAGTAAGAGAAAAAGGCCAAGTAACATATAAAGGAAGACCTATCAGAATCACACCAGACTTCTCACCTGAGACTATGAAAGCTAGAAGATCCTGGGCAGATCTCATGCAGACTCTAAGAGAACACAAATGCCAGCCAAAACTACAATACCCAGCAAAACTCTCAATCACCATAGATGGAGAAACTAAGATATTCCATGACAAAACCAAGTTTACCCAATATCTATCCACAAACCCAGCCCTACAAAGGATAATAGGAGGAAAACAGCAATAAAAGGAGGGAAACTTCACCCTGGAAAAAGCAAGATAGTAACCTTCTTTCATCAAACCCAAAAGAAGTTAACCAATCAAATTTAAAAAATAACATCAAAAATGACAGGAAGTAATAATCACTATTCCTTAATATATCTTAACATCAATGGACTCAATGCCCCAATAAAAAGACATAGACTAACAGACTGGATATATAAACAGGACCCTACATTTTGCTGCATACAGGAAACACACCCTAGGGTCAAAGACAAACACTACCTTAGAGTAAAAGACTGGAAGACAATTTTATAAGCAAATGGTCTCAGGAAACAAGCTGGAATAGCCATTCTGATATTAGATAAAATTGACTTTCAACCCAAAGTCATCAAAAGAGACTCTGAGGGACACTTCCTGCTGGTCAAAGGAAAAATACAACAAGAAGAACTCTCAATCCTGAACATCTATGCTCCAAATGCAAGGGCACCCTCATTCATAAAAGAAACTTTACTAAAGCTCAAAGCACGCATTGCACCTAACACAATAATTGTGGGTGACTTCAACACTGCACTTTCCTCAATGGACCGATCAGGAAAACAGAAACTGAACAGGGACACAGTGAAACTAATTGAAGCTTTGGACCAATTAGATTTAACAGATATATAGAGAACATTTTATCCTAAAGCAAAAGAATATACCTTTTTCTCAGCACCTCATGGTATCTTCTCCAAAATCGATCATATAATTGGTCACAAGACAGACCTCAACAAATATAAGAAGATCAAACTAATCCCATGCCTCCTATCAGATCACTATGGAGTAAAAGTGGTCTTCAATAGCAACAAAAAGAACAGAAAACCCACATACACATGGAAACTGAACAATATTCTACTCAATGATACCTTGGTCAAGGAAGAAATAAAGAATGAAATCAAAGACTTTTTAGAATTTAATGAAAATGAAGATACAACATACCCAAATCTATGGGACACAATGAAAGCAGTGCTAATAGGAAAACTCATAGCCCTGAGTGCCTCCAAAAAGAAAATGGATAGAGCATATACTAACAGCATAATGACACACCTGAAAGCCCTGGAACAAAAAGAAGCTATTTCACCCAGGAGGAGTAGAAGGCAGGAAATCATCAAACTCAGGGCAGAAGTCAATCAAGTAGAAGCAAAGAGAATCATACAAAGAATCAACAAAACCAGGAGCTGGTTCTTTGAGAAAATCAACAAGATAGATAAACCCTTAGTCAAATTAACCAAAGAGCACAGAGACAGTATCCAGATTAACAAACTTACAAATGAAAAGGGAGATATAACAACAGAAACTGAGGAAACTCAAAAAATCATTAGATCCTAGTACAAATGCCTATATTCAACACAACTGGAGAATCTGGAGGAAATGGACAGTTTCCTAGACAGATATCAGACACCAAAACTAAATCAGGATCAAATAGATCATCTAAACAGTCCCATAACACCTGAAGAAATAAAAAGGGTCATAGAAAGTCTCCCAACCAAAAAAAGCACAGGACCAGATGGCTTCAGTGCAGAATTCTATCAGACCTTCATAGAAGACCTAACACCAATACTCTTCAAATTATTCCACAAAATAGAAACAGAAAGAACTCTACCCAATTCGTTCTATGAAGCCACAATTACACTGATACCAAAACCACACAAAGATCCAACAAAGAAAGACAACTTCAGGCCAATTTCCCTTATGAATATTGATGCAAAAATACTTAATAAAATTCTTGCCAACCAAATTCAAGAACACATCAAATGATCATCCACCATGATCAAGTAGGCTTCATCCCAGGGATGCAGGGATGGTTCAATTTAAGGAAATCCATCAATGCAATTCACTACATAAACAAACTCAAAGAAAAAAAACCATATGATCATCTCATTAGATGCAGAAAAAGCATTTGACAAAATTCAGCATCCTTTTATGCTAAAAGTCTTGGAAAGAACAGGAATTCAAGGCCCATACCTAAACATGGTTAAAGCAATATACAGCAAACCAGTAGCCAACATCAAACTAAATGGCGAGAAACTAGAAGCAATCCCACTAAAATCAGGGACTAGACAAGGCTGTCCTTTCTCTCCATATCTTTTCAATATAGTACCTGAAGTTCTAGCTAGAGCAATTAGACAACATAAGGACGTCAAGGGGATACAAATTGGAAAGGAAGAAGTCAAATTATCACTATTTGCAGATGACATGATAGTCTACTTAAGTGACCTGAAAACCTCCACCAGAGAACTCCTACAGCTGATAAACAACTTCAGCAAAGTGGCTGGTTATAAAATCAACTCAAGCAAATCAGTTGTCTTCCTATATCAAAGGATAAGTAGGCTAAGAAAGACGTTAGGGAAATGACACCCTTCACAATAGCCACAAACAATATAAAGTATCTTTGTGTGACTCTAACCAAAGAAGTGAAAGATCTATATGACAATAACTTCAGGTCTCTGAAGAAGGAAATCGAAGAAGACCTCAGACAATGGAAAAACCTGGCATGCTCATGGCTTGGCAGGATTAATATAGTTAAAATGGCCATCTTGCCAAAAGCAATCTACACATTCAACACAATCCCCATCAAAATCCCAACCCAGTTCTTCATAGAGGTAAAAAGAGCAATTCTCAAAATCATCTGGAATAACAAAAAACACAGGATAGCTAAAACTATTCTCAACAGTAAAAGAACGTCTGGGGAAATCTGTATCTCACACCTCAAACCTTACTATAGAGCAATAGTGTTAAAAACTGCATGGTATTGGTAAAGTGACAGGCAAGTGGATCAATGCAATAGGATTAAAGACCCAGAAATGAACCCACACACCTATGGTCACTTGATCTTCAACAAAGGAGCTAAAAACATCCAGTGGAAAAAAGATAGCCTTTTCAACAAATGGTGCTGGTTCAGTTGGTCAGCATGTGGAAGAATGTGAATTGATCCATTCTTATCTCCTTGTACTAAGCCCAACTCCAAGTGGATCAAGGACCTCCACATAAAACCTGACACACTGAAAGTAATAGAAAAGAAACTGGTGAAGAACCTTGAGGACATGGGCACAAGGGAAAAGTTCCTGGACAGAACACCAATAGCTTATGCTCTAAGATCAAGAATTGACAAATGGGACCTCATAAAATTACAAAGTTTCTGTAAGGCAAAGGACACTGTTAAAAGGACAAAACAGCAACCAACAAATTGAGAAAGGATATTCACCAACCCTAAATTCGACAGAGGGCTAATAACCAATATATACAAAGAACTCAAGAAGTTAGACCCCAGAGAACGAAATAACCCTACTAAAAAATGGGGTACAGAGCGAAACAAAGAATTTTCACCTGAAGAAATTCGGATGGCCGAGAGGTACCTTAAGAAGTGCTCAACATCATTAGTCATTAGGGAAATGCAAATTAAAACAACCCTAAGATTTCACCTTATACCAGTCAGAATGGCTAAGGTCAAAAACTCAGGAGACAGCAGGTGTTGGCGAGGATGTGGAGAAAGAGGAACACTTCTCCAATGCTGGTGGGGCTATAAGATTGTACAAGCACTTTGGAAATCAGTCTGGTGGTTCCTCTGAAAACTGGACATGACACTTCAGGAGGACTCTGCTATACCTCTCCTGGGCATATACCCAAAGGATTCCCCGGCATGCAATAAAGACACATGCTCCATTATGTTCATAGCAGCCTTATTTATAATAGCCAGAAGCTGGAAAGAACCCAGATGTCCCTCAAAGGAGGAATGGATACAGAAAACATGGTATATTTACACAATGGAATACTACTCAGCTATTAGAAACAATGAATTCACAAAATTTTTAGGCAAATGATTTGATCTGGAAAATATCATCCAAAGTGAGGTAACCCAATCACAAAAGGTTTGATCTAGCACTGGAGGGGATTATTAGGACAGAGAAAAAGGAGAGAGGTGATTGGAGAATGGGTGGAGAGAAGAAGGTTTATGGGACATATGGGGAGGGGGAATCTGGGAAAGGAGAAATAATTTGGAATGTAAACAAAGAATATAGAAAATAAAAATATATAAAAAAGAAAGTTATATTGTGAAATTTTCAGGTAAATAAATGGAACTAAAAAATTTCATCTTGAGCGGGGTATCTCAGACTCAGAAAGACAAATATGGTAGGTATCCATATGGTATGTATGCAAAAATATGGTGTGTAATATCCACACTCCAGTGGGAAAAAAGATAGCCCTTTCAACAAATGGTGCTGGCTCAACTGGAGGTCAGCATGCAGGAGAATGTGAATTGATCCATTCTTATCTCCTTGTACTAAGCTCAATTCCAAGTGGATCAAGGACCTCCACATAAAACCAGACACACTGAAACTAATAGAAAAGAAAGTGGGAAAAACCCTTGAGGACATAGGCACAGGGCAAAAGTTCCTGAACAGAACATCAATAGCTTATGCTCTAAGATCAAGAATTGACAAATGGGATCTCATAAAATTACAAAGTTTCTGTAAGGCAAAGGACACTGTCAAAAGGACAAAATGGCAACCAACAAATTGGGAAAAGGTCTTCACTAACCCTACATCCGATAGAGGGCTAATATCTAATATATACAAAGAACTCAAGAAGTTAGACCCCGGGGAACCAAATAACCCTATTAAAAAATGGTGTACAGAGCTAAACAAAGAATTTTTGCCTGAAGAAATTCGGATGGCCAAGAAGCAACTTAAGAAATGCTCAACTTCATTAGCCATTAGGGAAAAACAGATCAAAACAACCCTGAGATTTCACCTCACACCAGTCAGAATGGCTAAGGTTAAAAACTCAGGAGACAGCAGGTGTTGACAAGGATGTGGAGAAAGAGGAACACTCCTTCATTGCTGGTGGGATTGTAAGATGGTACAACCACTATGGAAATCAGTCTTGCGGTTCCTAAGAAAACTGGGCATGACACTTCCGGAGGACCCTGCTATACCTCTCCTGGGCATATACCCAGAGGATTCCCTGGCATGCAATAAGGACACATGCTCCACTATGTTCATAGCAGCCTTATTTATAATAGCCAGAAGCTGGAAAGAACCCATATATATCTCAGTGGAGGAATGGATACACAAAATGTGGTATATATGCACAATGGAGTACTATTCAGCAATTAAAAACAATGATTTCATGAATTTTTTAGGCAAATGGATGGAACTGGAAAATATCATCCTAAGCGAGGTAATGCAATCACAAAAAAATACACATGGAATGCAATCATTGATAAGTAGATATGGATATTAATTAGCCCTGAAGCTCTGAATACTGAAGATACAATTAGCATACCAATTGATTCCCATGAAGAAGGAAGAAGAGGGCCCTAATCCTGGAAAGGCTTGTTCCAGTATTGTAGGGGAGTACCAGGACAGAGAAAAGGGAGGGAGAAAGACAGGAGAATGGATGGAGAGAAGAGGACTTATGGAACCTATGGGGGGGGGGACTGGGAAAGGGGAAGGCTTTTAGAATGTAAACAAAGAATATAGAAAATAAATAAAAAAATACGAGGATATTAGCTGTTAAGTCACTGTTAAATCAGCTACATTCTATAGAACCATGAAGGTTAGGTATGGAATAAGGGACTAGAGAGAACAGATAGATCTCATTAGGAAAGTGAAATAGAATAGAGAGTTATAGATGGATGGGGGACTGGAATGGGAAGATCAAGTGGGGAGAAAATGAGGGAAGGAATATAGAGAGAAACAGCTAAAATTAAGGGCCATTTGAGGGGCACACACACACACAGTGTATTATGTGTATTATGACTTCCAATTTAGTGTTTTTATGTGAATCCTGAGCAATCAAACAAGAGAGTCTCTTTTTTCTTGTGCCTTGTCTTGGGCTCTTTTTCTTCTGTTTTTCTTGTCCAAGTTTTTGCTTTACTTTATATTTTACTTTGTAACATTTTATTATCCCTTAGAAGGGATAATACTTTTAATTAGAGAAATGAAGTGGTTCTGGATGGAATGGGAGTTGGGGAGTAAATGAGAGGGGCGTAAACCATAACCAGAATATAGTACCTGAGAAAAAATTCTTTTTTCAATATTATTGTAGAGTGGGAAGAAGTAGAAGAGGAAGGAGGAAGAGGAACAGCACAGAGGGGAAGTCCACTCTAGGGTAAGCTGTAGAACTTTGTAGTGCATTTTCCAAGCAAGCTTCTGTGCTATCAGATTGCAGATTATTCTGACTCACTACAGAATTGCAGTACTCTATGGATCTACTTGTGTAAAAGTGAATCTGAGGTTTTCTGACAAGGGAATGATTTTGAACCTGGTTGAATCTAGGACCTGTACTGCATCTATGCTACACCCCTCAATTTTATTTTAGTATGTATATGGTGTTTTGCCAGCTTGTATCAGTGGCTGCACTTCATGAGTGCCAGGTGTTGGTAGAGACTAGAAGACAGTGCAGCATAGCCTGGAATGGGAGTTACACCTGACTGTTAGCTTCTCTGTAGGTCCTAGAAACCAAACCCTGGTTCTCTGGAAGAACACTTAACTACTGACACATCTGTCTTCCAGGCTCTGTGCCGAGTCTTACCCTGCGTGGTCTCATAGAGCCTCAGCTCTTCCTGTGCACTTGGGTCAGGCCTCTTCACTGTTTATGTTTGGTGCTTCCTATGCAGAATATGTAATATACAAGAGAGCCAGAAAGCCTAAAACAGTGATTCCCAGGATTACACCATCCATTTAAAATATGGAACATGCCTGTAAATTCGGCTGGCTGCTCCAGACATAACTATGTGAATATCCTTTTTTGTAGCATGGTCGTCTCACTCCTAATTGCAGAAAATGGAAGCAGTGGGGCAATCTCATGGGTTCCATTCTAATATTGCCTTTTAAAATGACAAATGGCATTTGATGGTGCCCTGCCCAGCCTGCATGCACTTAATGCATGTAGATCCACTTGCCAGAAGAGGTCACCCAAACACCACAGTTAGTTTTTCATCCATTGAATTGAACCTTTATTTGTGGCACAGGGTGTGGTCAGCACATTTCTGTGCTGGGTGAATTTAATTAATTGACCTTATTGTGAGGGGTGGGGAGGGTATCCCACAGTGTGTCTGTGAAGGTCAGAGGACACATACAGCAGGTATCTCTAACATGTGGGACCCATGCACTTAGATGGTCAGGTTCACTGGCAAGTGGAGGCAGGAGCAGTACACAGAGGCTGACTAGGGACTCTGGAGATCCCAGGGTCCTACTCACTGCCCTCCACAGAGGCAGGGCGGTAACATCTGCTGAGCCACACAGTGGGATGTTTCTGCATTTTTAAAAGCATAGTAATAGGGTCCCAAGCATTCTCTGCAAAAGGTGTGGAATAGAATAAGGGAATTCATTACATTTACAATGGATACTTCTAGGTTTGGCCAAAACTGTAAGAAGCAAAGTTGGGAAAGAGTTGAATCTGGGACCTACTGTGAAGTCTGGCTCACCTTCCTTTTTAGTAGTTGTGGAATTTGGAGAAAATCCCTTAACCTCTGCCTGATTTTGGTCTGGCTATGAATATAACTTTAGTATCTCCATAATGCCCAGCCTAACAATTTTTGATAACACATCACTGAAAAACTACTGAGCTTAAAAATCAAAGGTGTATATTTTTTTTTAAATCTGGTTTTAGTGGACAGTGCCTTTTATGCAGTCTGCTGCCCTAGAGTCCCACACCTGCTATGGCAGCCTTCTGAGTGAAGGGATTACCAGTGTGTACTACCAGCAAATCCAGAAAACTGAGTTCCAATGGCTCTTGTTCTTGCCTATCCCTGGGCCATGCTTTAAGAGAATCCGGACTCACTGGGACCTCCTCCAAGTTTCTTTAGGATGTTGAGAGTATCAGATTTGTTGGATATGCCTCTAAATCATAGTGGAGAACAGAGAAATGGGGCTGTATGCCCAGTTGGACAAATGATTTTCAAGGATGGCTTTAGTAGGCTGTTCACTCATAAAAGCTCTGAATATTCTCCAATGGGCATTTCCACCCCACCCCCACCCCATATCACATATCCCAGCACTCAAACTGCCCCCTAAATACCAAGTGATGTTTTCTATGTATTTCACCTAGAAACCCAAGTCTACCTTAGAAAGGACAGTATCAGCAGCCAAGTCAGGGTTAGAGCCTGAACCACAGCAGCAGGTTGCATGTCAGCCTCCCATGTCCACTCTGAAATCTTGGTGACAACAACCTAGCTACCATTGGCTTGAACTCATTGTATTTAATTATATCCTGGAGAAGGAACAATCAGAAAAGAAATGTAAAAGCCCAAATTCCCAACCAGGCAATCCAGCTAGAGGAAGAGGGTCCAACAGCAGGCAATGACAGTTCCCTACTCCAATTGTTAGGGGACCCACATGAAGACCAAGCTGCATATTTGCTAGAAATGTGTAGTGGGCCTAGGTCTAGCTTCTGCCAGGGCTTCCCCTTCTCTGAGAAAAAAAGGGGAGGAGGTAATGGGGATAAGGACTTGTAAGGGAGGGACTGGAAGGAAAGGACGAATGGGCTGCAATCAGGAGGTAAAGTTAATTAATTAATTAATGAAGAAAAATCTGAAGCTCCCTATGTCATTTTTCAAATATTTTCCCTAAACCAGCATGAGTCCTGAAAGTTTAAAATTTTAAAATGTAATGAATCAAAGAGCACTCTGGACTACACAGTAGACTATTTGAAAAACATGTCAAAACCAGACAAACAAAAACCACAAAGTCATTAGCATAACAGCAGAATAGCAGGCTGGTGGCTGCTGGAGAACAGTTTCATTTCAAACAAAGGATTTTGAAGTTTGGGATATTCCACTTGTTCTCCATAGCTGATTTTCACAGTATCCATTACCAAAAGGTCTGGATTCTGTCTCTTCTATACTTGAAATGAAAAAAAGTTAAACATGAGTTTTTATTGATAACTGTTATATTACAGATAGTATCAAGATGTGCAGTCACTTGAAATTTCTATGTACTTAATATATTACATACTTTAAAAATAAAGCTTGGTCTTAACGCCTCAGTCTATCAAGGCCTGACATATTTCAAATTCTGAAATAAATTTACTTGTTCTTATTTTTTATAATAACATACAATACTCATTTGAAGCAAGAAATTTTCATTTTTTAATCATGACTATTCACACAGAATCATTCTATAATAAATCAAACTACACTTTAGACTACATAGCAGACCCTGTTTCCACAACAAGGCAAAATCAAACAAAAAAGCATAATCAATTAGCATAATGACAGAGGCCCATGGCTACTAGAGAACAAGTGAAGCTTCTAGAGCCCTGTGTAGAAGAAATCACTCTCTGCTGTATTAATCACATATCCAAATCATTGCTAGAAGCCCCATGATGCACTCAGACTTTCTTAAAGCTTTCTAGAATAGGATACATCTTTTCAAATGCTTCATAGATCTCAGAACGCTCTTTGGCACCTATAAAAAAAATCCAAGTTTATATAATCTTTAATATAAGAATACCACCAACAGTTTTTCATGCTAAAATTTCATTTCACCATGTTCGATTGCTGCCTCTTTCATTTTAGGAAATAGTCTAGCTAAACATTCCAGGGTGGCCTCAGAACAGACCCATCTGTGCCTGTCTTCCCAGTTCTGGGATTACAAAGATGCCCAATTCTTTGTGATGGTTTCAAGATGACACCTCCTAATTGTTCACAGTAAGTGACATTTCTTTGTAATACAGAAAAGACTTGGAAGAGGGGCACTATTGCCATAGTCTCTCTAAAATGCATGCCATAGGGCAGGGGTTCCTTTAGTTTTACCTCTCTGTGGATCTTGTCTTCAGTCATACAGGACTCAGCAGAGATATGGATGCAATGTTCTATGAGAGACCTAAGACTGACATCTTCAGCACCTGTGTCCAAACCAACTAACAGCAGAAATAACTGCTGTGGATCCACTAACTTCTGGCCAGTGTCTTGTTTTCAATGTACTAGGCTAGGTAGAATCATGTTAAGAGTTTCCAAATTTAATGCTAGGAAGTAATTAGAGGAAGAATATTTTACCATTTTTATTCTTAGAGTCTTAGGTGTCAGCAGTTGTTAGCTGTCATGATATGATATGATATGATACTACACATGACACAACATGATATATGACATGACATGACTGACATCAACTCAGCACTAAACTCAGATTAGACACTTTCTTGAAAAATGTCAGTCAGCTCCTACTCATCTTTCACCAACAAGCATCAATCATCAACCATCGCACTCTCTACCATTAAAAGTAGATAGAGGACAACCAAGTAAATATTAGGAACTAGTTTTTATGTGGCATGGGCCTCAGCTAAATAGGAATAAGTATCTGGTATATTTGTGGGCAGAATGCTAAGAAGAAAGTGGGTTAATGGAAGAAACAGTAAAAACTCTTAGCACCCAATGTATGTCTATACCTATCACTTGGAAGGTTGAAGCAGGAGGATCATGAGATCAAATTCTATTTCAAAACCAAGGCAAAAAACCCAAACAAACAAAATCATAAAAACAGCCTGTTATTGTGTGAAAAACAAAGTATCTGCACATAGGCCCTTCCTTGAGAGATGTAGAGTTAGAATGGAAGGGAGAAGATCTGAGACGGGTTGTCTGATTTAGCTCCAGGCCTGAAGAGGGAGAAGATCCAAAAAAGAAGACTAAACCAGAAATCAGGATCATGAATGAACTGTGATGCTTTCACAGGGTCTCCAATGGAGGAGCTAGAGAAAGTACGCAAGGAGCTGAAGGAGCTTGCATCCCCATAGGAGGAACAACAATATGAACCAACCAGTACCCCCAGAGCTCCCAGGGACTTAACCACCAACCAAAGAGTACACATGGAGGGACCCATGGCTCCAGCTGCTTGGGTAGCAAAGGATGGCCTTGTTGGACATCAAAGGGAGGAGAGGCCCTTGGTTCTGAGAAGATTGGAGCCCCAGTGTAGGCGAGTGACAGGACAGGGAAGCAGGAGTGGATGGGTTAGTGAGCAGCGGGAAGAGGGATAGGAGAGTGGGTTTTCAGAGGGGAATGTAGAAAGGGGATAGCATTTGAAATGTAAATAAAGAAAATATCTAATTAAAAAAAAAAAGAAGCCAACTGACAGTCGGATCTTGGAAACTCAGCAACTGCTGCACTGCTAGTGGGAATGTAAAAACTTGGCTCAGCTCCCAGATCAGGCTGTTCCTCAAAAGTTAAGAAATCACTACACAATCCAGCAATTCCACTTCGGTAAACCCCTCACAAAACCCAAAACAGGGGTACATAGGAAGGAGTCATAGTCATAAGAGATGAAACCAGCCTAGTGAAGGCACACAATAGAGTATTGCTCAACCACAAAAAGGACAAAATGTGAACATGTCTCAACAATCGGGAAAAAGGCCACTCACTCCCCAGCCCCTACCCCCACCCCCACCCCCGGAAAAGGGCAGGGATGGCTACATGTACACGAAATATCCCAAACAGGTAAATCCATGAAGAAAACAGACACTGGTGGCTGTTAGAGAACATTAAAGACTGTTCAATGATACAGGGATTTATTTGGAGCCATGGAAATGTTTTAGAACTGGAGGTAATGGTGTAAGTCACATTGCAGAACACTACATGAACTAAGTGCCCTCTATAGTCCACTTTCAAGTGGTTAAGTTTGTTATATTAATTTTGTTTAAAAAAAAAACTTTAGTCAGAAGGGAGTCCTTAAATATCTAATTTTTTTTTTGCTACCAATGGCAAAATTATGTTTATTCATTGCTAAGGAGTTTACAACTTGTGGGTCTGCACCCCAAAAGATGGCAGAATGAGGAAGGAGGCTCACTGCTAACAGAGAAGAGAAATTCTGCATCTCTGGGGTGGGACATTCGCCTAGAGACTTATCAGAGTTTAAAATATTCACGTTTTCCTGTCCACAAAGATCAGTTTGGTGTAAATCAAAGAGGATGTGAGGTATACCAGAAGTACAAGGCTACTTGCTGACAGAGAACTTGCCTCTGGTGTTGTAGCTACCTTTATCTGAACCAGGCTTCTTGCCATCCACCACCTACATGTGGTAGGTGAAGCAAGCTTGCACACTAAAGTAGACCCAAAGGCAAGGTATTCTTTTCACAGTTCTTTGAGGAACATGAAATCCAGATCTGGCGTTTGGTATGAACACTGCTTTGCTTCTTTCATAAGACTTTACATAAAATGCTGTACCTAAGAACATCCCATTCAAGCATGAAGAGAATACCACCCAACGACCCCTGGGAAGCAGAAACACTAGGAAGTCAGATTTTATAATCATAGAAAATGATTTCTGATACACAGAATGTATAGTTTCCTCATTCCATAAATGACATGGCAAGAAACTGATGTTACCTGAGTCATAAAACAGCAGCTATGAGGGAGACACGAGCCAGTGTCCCTTCCTTTACACTAGAAGCCATCAGCCAAGCGACATCTTTACTCATTCCCACGTGTTCAAACAAGATTTTGTCAAGTCAGTACTAGTTCTAGTGATGAGGACCAGACCCAGGGCCCTTTATATTCTAAGCAGAACCTTCTCCTTTTGACTGTGCCTAGACCTCATCCAACATTTCCTTACTAAGGTACAGACATCAAAGGAAACGTTAGTCTCATAGTCCAATTAACAACCAATAGTGAAAACCACTACCTTACAGCAGCAGCCCCAACTAGGTGACCCTGCTATTTTAAGCAAAGCTTACTGCCCCTTTTCTGTTTGCTTTAATGACTGCCCCTTTGAGATGCACAGTATCTCTGATCCTGGCCACTGAGGAGCAAGATGTGGCCCAATGCACTGAGAAAGGACTGGCTTTGAAACTGGTGGAATAGGAGCTCAACTGCCAGCTCTACCGCTCACTAAACTTTGCAAATGTAAGCATCTCACCTGACCTCCAAGTTTCAGTTTCCTTACCAGAAAGACAGCAACCTTTCTCATAGGTTAGTGAGAGAATTATGTGCAGTAATGTTTGTGGGAAGTCCTTTCAAAACCATACCACTTCAGAAAACTGCAGGCCATTTTATTGTCTTTGAAGAACATATGGCAGGATTAGGGACACTGGATGTACTGGATGGTTGGTTTAAGTACATGTGGCTTAACTTCTGTTTCAATGAGATTCACTGCAACTTAACTCCATCTGTCTCAATAGGGCTGCGTTGCTGCCAGATGGGTATTTGCATTCTAACATAGTACAGATACATGGTAGGTACTCAAAATTAAGAGTCTCTCATTTGGATACCAGATTTATGAATTCATCTCCTGACCTATCAACCAGAAATACAATGAATGACCTGAGCCAGTCAAGCTGGGTGTGGTGGTATGGGGGTGTGTGTGTCTTGCTATGTAACCCTGGTTGGTGGCCTGGAACTATGTAGACTAAAATGACCTCTTCTTTGCATAGATTTGCCTGCCTCTGCTACCCAGGTACATGGATTAAAAAGAAAGTGCCACAATAACCCAGCCTTCTGTAAAATTTTTAAAATACCACTGTAAGTTGATAAACTGTTTAGAAAGAAGGTTTGATTATAGGAGAACATATTTTAGATGCCTTTAAAGGAGCTTGGAAATTTATGCTAAGAACTTTTAAAACAGTAATATATGAAAGTTAAATTCCTGGGCACTTACACCAAAAATTCACAAATTAGTCAAGCGCTTTTCCCATTTATATATCACAAACGCAAGGGAGCATAGAGATATCTGGCAACGGGAAGACACATTTGATTCACTAACTTGTTACAACAGGAGTAAGAAAAAGCAGTACAGCTGGCAAAGACAGTGTACTGACTATTTTGTCAGCTGTGGACAAGAATAACTTCTACACCTTTAAGTGATTAGGAGAAAATATAACAGTTCTATTATACGTCACTTCTAAATCATAGTCACATAACTCACAGACCAAAGCCTCTCTATGATGCCAGGTTCAGCAGAGTAAATGCTTAGTGTTTTAGCTCTGTAAATGCTTTACAGAGCCTGTTTCTGCCTTAGAATATTGCACAGCTTTAGAATAAGCACCCTTGAAGAGATCCAAGAAGCAAGGTAAGCTGTGTGTGTGGTAATGGTTGATATAAAGCAAGATGGCAAGGCGAAAATACACATCAAGTAATATGAATTTTAGGAATTGAGATCTGAGGGTGATATCATTTTATCCCCACTATAGCAGAAATTACCTGTTATGACGGAATGAATAGCATTCCACGTAGCTTTCTGTCTTATGCAGTGGGATAGTAGCCTTAGAACTTACCTGTTAACACAACTTTTCCAGATGCAAAGATGAGCAACACAACCTGTGGTTTTACCATCTTATAAATAAGGCCAGGGAAAAGTTCAGGCTCATAACTGCTGAGACACAGAAAGTGATAAATAGCACTGTCATCCACTGCTTTTCCAGAACATTCAAGGTCCCACATGTTAAATCTCACCTCACAGCTGTAGAAAGTACCATTTTTACTTTTTAAAAAAAAAAGCCTTTTGGTTCTCTCAGCAAGAGTAGTGTTTTAAATGTGAATTTTGTTTTTATGCTGGAATTAAACCTGGAGCCCCACACATTTTAGGCAAGTACTGTGACAGTGGGCTATAATCCCAGCCCTAACTGTAGGCACTTAAGACATTCAAAAATGGATATTTTTGTGATTGGGTGTTGGTCACTCATCCCTGTAAATCCAAGCACTCATGAGACCCAGGGAGAATTGAGAGTTTAAGACAAGTCTGGGCTACACAGTAAGTCCATAGTAATTATTATCTAGAATAATTACATTTTATTGGTTTCTTAAGCAGTTCTCCCTGTATGTTTCTAAGACTGGTCCAATACTTGCTATGCATAGCCCAGGCTAAACTTAAGCTTTTGTTCTTCCTGCCTCTGCTTCCTGAGTTCTAGGATTTCAGGCAGATGCCACCATAACCAGCTTAAGGACTAATTTTTGATTAATGTTTCTCACACTTGTAAGCCACCCTAGATGACTAGAAATTGAGATTAACCTTCAACATCAGATTTGGTACTTGAACAGAGAGTTAACACTCTGTTACACTAAGCTACAGCTTGCCAGTACAAGTATATGTTTTTCTGAATTTTCTGAGTGCCCAATAATATGCACATTTTGTATGCATTTATAATCTGCTGAACATTTTTAACAAATAAAACCAAAAAAAAAAAAAAACCAATTTAAGATCACAGGTACTTGGCTGGGCAGTGGTGACACACGCCTGTAATCCCAGCACTCTGGGAGGCAGAGGCAAGTGGATTTCTGAGTTTGAGGCCAGCCTGGTCTACAGAGTGAGTTCCAGGACAGCCAGGCCTATACAGAGAAACCCTGTCTGAAAAAAAAAAAAAATCACAGGCACTTGTCTTTGGACAGCTGCTATACACAGGAACCAGTTACACTATATCAAACATGCAAAGTTTACAATTTGTTCCTATAAGTAGTAAATCACAAAGATTTACTAGAAACATGCTGGATTCTCATAGAGTAAAGGATAGGGCTTAAGAACTGAATCTCTACAGTCCATCCCAGAGAAGGGCACAGAGCCATGGAAATAGTTAAGATGTCGCCCCCAGAGAGTATATAAAAATACAACTGTTCTCAAAGTAATGGCTCATGGAGAATGGGTATGAAGAAAGTAAGACATCTGAAAAGTGGCACACTAGAATCTGCCTGAATCTTCGTGTGTACATAGAGGATGAACCAGGCCACACTGACAATGCCCACAGTTCTTCAACCAAGAAAACGGTAGAAGGAAGCCCTTGCTGGAGACAGATGGGGAATTGTCCTGAAGAGTGTAAAGGTTGCTTCCCAAACCATGTTTTTAAAGTGACAAGTACAAAAACTCCTGCTCAGACATACATTACTTACTCTATGTATCAGTGTAACTAAGAGAACTGAAACAGAGAAAGGGCAGAGGGCACAGACTACCGAGGAGAAGCTGACCTCCAAATACCTGATGATCTCTTGGTCAGTTCACCCTGGAATCATCTTGCAGTACCACCTCTCCAGAAGCACTTTTCTGACTCTCCAGATCCACAGCAACGCAAAGTACCCTGTTCATAGTCCCACAGGACACTGAGCAGTCTCAGCTCTATAGTGCCCACCACAGTTCAAAACTAACATTGACAGTTTGTCTTTATTTTAGTCAGCAGACTCCATATAGGCAAGGGACTAAGCCTGCATAGGTGGCCAGTAGGACCTTATCAGCTACTACAAAATACTCACCTGGAGTTTAGGGCTTTAACAAGTACTTACGAACATATTTTCTTAGTTTAAAACTAAAGTGGAAATGCTCATAAAAAGCTATAAAGATAATTGTAATCTAGATTGATAGAGAAGGTAGCAACAGGGAGACTATGTTGGTAATGTAGCTCAGTGGTAGAGCTCTTACTTGCCTAAGAGACAGGAGGCACTCGCTTTAACACCCCGGATGCAGTAGTACATGCTTATAATCCTAACACTCAGGAGGCTGAGACAAGAGGATCACTATAGAGGGAGACAAGCCTGAGTTACATAGCCAGACCTTATTTCGAAACTAGGACTGTATTAAGATGTTGAAATGCGAATTTTCAGGCCTTAAATCACTCTTGGCCTCATCATGACTGATGGGTATCACACTTCCCACAAGCTCTGGGCATTGAGAAAAAGAGCTAAGAAGAAAGCTCTTTCTCTACTTAGAAAAGCCCCTTTAGGCTCCCAATGCGCAGAATATACACACATTGGTGCTGACATTCTATTCTGTGGATGAAGGCCTGACAGAGTACTTTTGAGGGAGGCCAGAGTGAGGCTGGAAACAGTCAGTCTCTGGAAGACAAAGTACACCTTCCAGCCAGACAGTGAGTGGGTCCATAAATCTGCCTGGTTGGAACACAAGACTGGTGTGGGCTGCTTCCAGAGCAGCTGACTCTGCTCTTGCTCTTCTAGCAATTTTGTTTTTCAGAAAGTGAAAATGGTGTCAGGTGCCTATGACGGTCTACTGTGATCCCTCTGCATGTTGTTGAGAACGGAAGGGAAGAAGGAAGATGAATTGCACACACCGTGTCAAGCCCCAAGTGGCCTAAGGGGAGAGCCAGGAGTCTGCCCAGCCATGCTTTAAGTTGAGGTGCAGCTCATTCATGTGTCTAAGAAGGGAGCTGGAGACCTGTAGCTCAATAAAATGGCAGTGTTTGTACAATTAAAAATTGAGTATAAAAAATGCAGTACATACTAAGTCTATAAATTATCCTTGGATTGAAGAAGAAAACACATCTAGAGGCAATGTATGTTGTATGAGGAAGGGACAAAGCCATCTACAAAGCTCAGACTTTTGAAAAATAAAAAACAATAAGAACAGATAGCATAGTCACTCAACAAGCAAGTTGTTTGGAAGAGGAAAAGAAAATAATTAGGAGGAGGGAGAATGCATTGTTCAAGCTAGATCTAGGAATGAAATATGGTTTGACAGTTAAGTCCAGATACTTTAAACTTCTGTTGGGGCTGGGGCTGCAAGGAAAGCTAAGGAAGACGTCCCCACCCCCACTGTCCTCACCTCCCTGCCCCCACTGTCCTTACCCACACAGGTGAACAGACTCACTGTTCACTCCCTAAGGAGGGAGAAGGGTAGAATGAGCCCAAACTGATGAAGAGAATTTAAAAGATTGTGCTACATTAGGCTGGGAGTTTGGCCCCAATGTGTATTCAAGAGGGATTGTGATCCCTGAAGCCTGAGCTGCCCTCTCTGAGGGCTGAACTGAGGGCAGGGAGCTACTCTGACTGTGGAGATTAGGATTAAAGAACCCAGGAGGCTACAAGGCTCTCTTCGGACAGGAATACTGTAAATACAGCATTGTTAGAGCTACACAAAGATGCTCTTCCCAATAACCACAACTAGATAGGATCACACTCAGAGGCCATACCATAGCTGTCTTTCTCTCCATGTCTCTGTCTCTGTCTGTCTGTCTGTCTCTCTCTCTCTCTCTCTCTGTCTCCGCCCTCCATCTAGAAGCCTCAGCCCTTCACTTCTCCCACCACCATCTTCAAAACCACTTGGGCCTATTTTATAAATTAGTGCACCTGAACATAGAAAGCTCCAGCCAAGAAGCACCAGAGTTGTGTATGAACTTTGTGGGATTGCAAGCTGACTTTCTCCTGGTGGAGCTGCCCAATCAGAGATGTGGGCTAAAGTTGTACAAGTGATCACTATGCCATTTTTATGTGAAAAACACTATTTCAAGACACTGGCTTCACATAGTAACTTTTGATAATGGGCACAGCATCTTGATCCATTCAGATACCCTGCTTCAGCCTCTATTATTTTGGGAAATGGTCATTTTCTCAAAAAGCTATCTTGTGTTATTAGCCTGAATTTTCTAACTTCTTTAGCTTAGTAAGTGCAAGATTGAGTTTGATACCATCATACCTACTGAACTGCCGATGGGTTAGCGCCAAAATCTCCAGCCTGATGGCAAATTTCACATCACAGCTTCCAACCATGTTCTGTATTTTAAAATTGAAGAATCTGACGGGGAACCCAAGCTTCTGCAGCACACGAGCATACTTCCTCGCTGCCAGCCGAGACTCCTCTTCACTGGGGAGATGCAAGCACGATTAAAGACATTTTTGTTGTTTCTGAGATGGGCTGCCTCTGCAGCCACTAGTGGGTAACTCGTGACAATCTTCCTGCTTCAGTCTCCCATGCCTGAGACAGGCAGGCATCACCACATCGACTTGACCAATGGCATCCTGTCTCCTCTATTTGTGTTACACTTGCAGCCTATGCACAACTTTCAGTGCACCTATGAGTCTTTAAGCTGGGATGTGGCTCCATGACTTCACTTGCGTTATGTGTACAAGACTTTGGATTTGGTCCCCAGAACTACAAAAACAAAATAAATGGGAGAGAAGCTCTATAAGAGGGGCTTCCCTCCCATTCTTTTGTCTGCAATGCCTTGTCAAAGGTCTGATACAGTGTACCATGAGTTGAACTGAACCAACCCGCCAAAAATATCTTGATTGGCCATCTCTCATCTAGAAGGTACATTTCTTTTATGTGTCTTAAATGTTATTTGGAAAACTAACTACCTCACCATTTCTCAAAGTGTGTCTACACACCTAAAATCTTGTTAGAGGAGCCATGACCCAGGTTTGCCCTCTGTCACACAGCCATTCTTGTCTGAGGCCCAGTCAACTGCTGTCTACAGCCTCCTAAGTGCTTCCAGTCTTCACTACAGCTTGACAACTGCCCTGGTCTAAATGTGTGGAACCATTTATATAGGAACAAAAACAAGTACTAAGAACATTAAAAAAAAAAATAACACATGGAAGAAAGATATGTGCCAAGTGAGTGGGATAGACCTTTATCAGACAAATTGTCAAGAACAAATTTAAATTCCTTAAAACATGACCAAGTTATCTCAGCTTTCTCACCCAGCTGCTGTGCACCATACTCAGCATGAGGAAAGAATATATCCAAATTTATAGCTTCATCTTTCAAATGGTCAAGCCCAAATCCCAGTCAGAGAACATCAAAGTCCTAAGCCTGAGCCTGTAGTTTTCATCTAACATTGTTCACCTGCCCAAAAAGCAGTGAGCAGCAGCAGCAGCTGGACATGGGCCACACCTGGTGAGCAAATTATGGGAACATAGCTCTCCTTGTGGGGTGTCCTGGCATTTAAATTGTAAATCAGCAGTTCCTAAAAGAAAAGCCAGTGTGACTCAGCTTGCCTGTACAAAAGGAAGTATTGGATTCTCTAAATACCTTACTCTCCTCTATCTGAACTTTGTTATATGTGCTTTACTTCAGTTATTTCTGTTTCTCTCTACCCAATTCTAACTCCTGACAATGCTGAGTAAAACTATGTCCTATAGAGAGAGCATCTTGTGTATTGTATGGATATGTCACCTGTCAATTAAAAAGCCCATGCCCTATGGCTTAGGCAGGAAATAGAGGTGGGACATCAAGAGGAGAAAGAATTCTAGGAGAGGCAGCAGCAAGGAGCAGTCTGAAAAGGAGTGAGTAGACAGACTATGGTACCTGAGCATAGGTAGCCAGTCATGTGGCAAAATGTAGGTTAAAATAAATGGGCATCTTTAGTGATAAGTTAGTCAGAGTAGAGCTTAGCTATGTGGCCAAGGTATTTGTAAATATAATTTGAGTCTGAGTCATATTTCTAGGAGCATGGGGCTGAGAGGCAAAATCAGAGACTACCTTCAACAATGTCGCAAGTTAGCCATAGAATAAAGACGTGTTATAAAGGAAAGCTTACTCTGCTGTAAATCTCACATACAAGTTCCTATTTTACCACACAGCTCAAAGTCTATACATATATTCATTGCACAAACATTAGAAAATAGATTTAAAACTCTAAAGTCTCAGCATAGGTGGCAAAAATTATTTCAACTTTACCTTCTTCACATAGCCCTAAGCAAATATGTATCCTTCATCCTTAGCATTACATAGACCAGTAGAATGGAAGGCCCAGAGGCTCAGTTATACATCTGCAAAGAACTCCATGTGAAAGATAAGAGAATGGTGTCAGAACACACTCTTTAATAAGTATTCCTTGGATATTGAATAATGGTTTGAAAAATACTATCTTACACTGAAATAAAATTCTAGACCTACCCTATCCAATTAATTTAAATATTTCCAGTTCTTGCCAGCCACAGTGACCACAGGTTACCCCAGTGGGCAGCAGTACTCCCTTCAGAAAAAGCCTGTGCTAGAACAGTACATCTCAATCTGTGGGTAACAACCCCTTTGGCAAATTTTTACCTCCAAAAATATTTACATTACAATTCACAACAGTAGCAAAATTACAGCTATGAAGTATCAACAAAAATAGTTTTATGGTTGGGGGTCACCACAACATGAGGAACTGTATTAAAGGGTCTCAGCATTAGGAAGGTTGAGAACCACTGCTCTAGATGAATCAAAATGCCACTCCCCTTTATCCCAAATGAAAAAGACTAGAGAAATATTGAAAGCCAATACATATAGTATAACATATATAACATGTGCATGAACTTGTTTTTAGCATATATTTTATAAATAATATGTGTGTATAATAGATCTATAACATATGTATTTGTCTTAAGAACGTGTTGTTATAGTCAAGTTCCTAGAATCTTAACCAAACATGGGAATGTAAAGTGTGTGATATAGCTTAGATATGTAAGACTAAGAACTTTTAACATGTTAACTGTTTGGCAGTGAAAAATACATTGCTCCTACTGTGAACTTCCACACAAATGCTATGCTTATTTTCTTACATAATGAGTTGCCTATAGAGTAGGAGTGGAAACTGCAGCCCCATACCTTTTGGCTCCTGTACAGACCACTTTCCCAGAGCTAAATATGAGGGCTGTGGTCCTTGGCTCTCGGATCCTCATTATGACTGCAGCAAATCTCTGCAAACCAAAGACAGTGGGAGCATTAGTCTCTCCTGGAAGTTACCACTAGCTCAGTTGGAAAGCTGGCCCTTTATATATAAAAAACCTTGAGGAAACTAAAACTAAGTGGGAAAATCCAAACAATGTCTGGCTCTATTCTCCACACATTAGCAAGAATTACAGCTATAAGATGTTATTTTACAGCCATTTTCAAAGTAACTGTGCCTATTCTATTTCTCTGATTTAGACATATAAAAAGAGTAACGAGTTTATTGTTGCCCTTATTTAATACACAAAAAATTAAGAAACTTCCAATGTTATTAAAACTTGGTAAGGATCCACAACCAGTTGGATTTACATTGATATTCTCATTTTTCTCTTACAAAATCCCTTTTTTAAAAGAAGAATAGAGGTGGAGAGTCGAGGCTGTGGCCCTGTGGGCCACATGCTTGCTAAGCACACATGGTGCCCTGAGTTTCATTGCCCAGATGGAAATAATCCAGGTTTGGTATCCCAGCCCCCTGCGTATGGAGACATAGAAAAAGAAAAGTCAAGATCACCCTTGTCAGCATATAAAGTTTGAGGCAAGTTTGAAATGCATGAGATCTCATCTGAATAAAAAAAAATATGAGTTCAATGTGGTAGTACATGCCTCTAATTCCAGCACTTGTGAGACTGAGGCAGGAGGATTCCAAGTTTAAGAAAAGCCTAAACTACATGGCTAAATCCTATTTCAAGACAAAACCAACCAACCATAGAAAATAAAAGTATGCTATCATGTATGTTATAGCCAAGATTCTAGACTATACCAAAGTAAAATACAGTATACATAGTGACAGACATGCTCAAAATTAAAAGAAAACCTGTTTCATCATGTTCCAGCCTTCCCAATCCATTTCAATGTGTGTTCCCAGGCCTGCTCTTCAGTAAACCTTTCAAGGACACACTTGAGACAAATCGACCTATCACCTTGATGTGGCACTAAATAACCTCTTACTGCACTCTCTTCTACTTTTCTTTATCCACTAGGCCAGAACTGGCATTGGAGTGGGTCCCATGCAAGACAACATCTTGTAGGGGCCAGCTACTCCAAAAGATCATAGATGATTTCAAGCGCTGACAAGCAATTTGAACTGTAAACACTAAAAAAGGCCCTGAATCACCACCAGGGAGTTAATAAGTCCTTGTTAATGCTGTTCATGTGCATACTACAATGTATCACCTTCCCTGGCATCATTAAAATGCAAGAGAGGGCCTAGCAGTGGAGGTGCACACCTTTGATCCTAGCACTTGGGAGGCAGAGGCAAGCAGATCTCTCAGTTCAAGGCCAGCCTGGTCTACAGACTGAGTCCCAGGATACCCAGGGCTATACAGGGAAACCCTGTCTTGAAAAACAAAAAAACAAAAAAGCAAGAGAGAGACAAAGACAGAGACACAGAGAGAGAGACAGAGAGAGGCAGAAGAGGAGAGAGGTGGGAGAGGGTAGAAGAGGAGGGAGAGAAATGGAGAGAGAGAGAGAGAGAGAGAGAGAGAGAGAGAGAGAGAGGAGGAAAAGAAGGAGGAGGAAAAGGGAGGGGTAAAGAAAGGGGAGGAGTGGGGGAGGGAAGGAGAGGGAAAAATGTACATATCCTCTCTATATGACCCATCAAACAGCCTGCTGCCCCAGCCTCTCCAGGTTGGAATTATAGATACAGACAACTCATTTTGTTTTGTGAGACAGGGTCTCACTATGTCCCTCTGACTGGCTTTATGACTCTTTTTATAGACCTGGCTGGCCTTGAACTCACAAATATATACCTACCTCAGCCTCTCAAGTGCTGGTATTTTAAGGTGTATACCACCATGCCCAGAATAATTATTTCTATCTGTGCTTGAGGCAGAGATGTGAGACATAGAAGAGAAAGCTAGAATGCATCTGGATAATAAGTAGCCCTGAATTCAGATGTCAGGAAAAGCAAATGCTTATCTACATACTTGATGCATGCCACCTCTTCTACTATTGCAATTCTTTTGTTATCTGACCCTAAAAATCTTCCACCACTGAACCCAGGAAGCTGTTTTTCATAGGAGCAAGGTATTGCTTATTATTGCAGGCCTAGTACAGGACTTGGCTTCAGCCCTGTCTTCTTCTACAAGGCCTGTAGGCCCTGAAAAATCATTAAATGTTGGTGTAGCTAACAAATCCAAATTCTGTATTGCAATCAAGACAATGAAAACAGAGTGCCTACCCTTGGTGAGACACAGGGAACAGATTTTACTAAACAGCAGTCAGTGGGCAGAGACAGGGTGGTCCCTATGAGTTGGAGGCTGACTTGGTTATACAGTGAAAATAACTTTAGGTGGAGAGTCATGGAATTATCTTCCAGTAGAGAGAAGCTTAAACCCTGAAGCAGTTTACCTTTTGTATAAACAAAGCTGTAAATGGAAAAGCGTAGATGTGTCAGCTGTGTGGGCCAGAATTTAGAAAAACAGGATTTCTGACCAGGCATGGTTACGCAGACCAGTAGCTCCTGGGAGAAGAGGCAAGAGGATTCTGAGTTCTAGCCAAACCTTGGTTATACATTCAGACATTGTCAAAAAAAATACAAATAAAAGTTCCTCTGGAGGCTTGGTTCTCCAGCGTAGGTGATAATGCTAGGGTGGTAAGGCAGGAGTGGGTGGGTAGGTGAGTAGGTGGGTAGGTGGGTAGGTAGGTGGGAGAGGGGAGATGGGATAAGGAGTTTGCAGAGGGGAAACTAGAAAGACAGATAATATTTGAAAGGTAAATAAAAATAAGAAAAAAGGAAGGAAGGAAGGAAGGAAGGAAGGAAGGAAGGAAGGAAGGAAGGAAGAAAGAAAGAAAGAAAGAAAGAAAGAAAGAAAGAAAGAAAGAAAGAAAGAAAGAAAGAAAGAAAAGAAAAGAAAAGAAAAGAAAAGAAAAGAAAAGAAAAGAAAAGAAAAGAAAAGAGAAAAGAAAAGAAAAGAAAAGAAAAGAAAAGAAAAGAAAAGAAAAGAGAAAAGAAAAGAAAGAAAAGAAAGAAAAGAAAAATATTCCACAGATGTCATGGCAGTTAAAGACAGCTAGTGTTCTCTGGGCAGAGTGAAAAATCTTTTTAAATGAAAAGATCCAGCTTTAGGACTCACTAAGAAGTTTTACAATTTCTCTTATAAAGAAATGAGACATTGTCAAAATCATACAAGGAAAACAACCTAAGGAAAAGTTAGTGATTGAAGAGAACACAGAGGAATCTTACCTTTGGGTTGTATTCTGTGTTTTTGGCATTCAGAGCTATTTTTCTCAGATCCAATTTACAGGCCAGATTTGCAGTGGAAACTACATTCCTGAACAAACAAGTCAACTCATAAAATCATAAAAGTATAGTTTCAACACCAACTTCTTAACTTATTTCATAGACTCTGCCTTAGCATCTAGCTAGGGGGAGAATTCTCACTGTGAAATGTAAAGTAATATGGTCCCTAATAAACCTCAGTGTGCTAACATTGTCTAACATTTCATAACTAAAAAATAAGATTTAAAACTTAAATGTTATAATTAATAGCAAACAATGTCTCAAAACAGAAACCACAAATCCAAAGGAGACTCCAAATCAAAGTCCTTTGTGCTTACCCAGCCTTAACTCCTATTGTTAAAATTTGAGTGCTTTGGTATAAATACAATCTTTCAAGAATGTGTAAAGAACTGATGCTTCATTTCATAAGCAACCAGACCACCATTGGCTATAATGCTGAAGGGAAAGAAGGGGAAGAAGGAATGGGGAGAGGATCTACTTGAGAGGGTATTGGGAGGATGGGGGGGGAGCTGATATTGAGATGTAAAGTGAATTAATAAATTTAAATAAAAATTAAAAATAACTGAAAAAGAATAAAGCAATCTGAACTTCTCTACCTTATATCATTATCCTGAAATTAGCTGTCATGTTCTGAAATATAAACTATGCACCTAGAAGCATCCCTCACTTGAAAAACAAGTATACTTACTGTAACTGAGGCACAATTCCAAAACATTCTGGAACAGGGTTCATTGGTATCATGGATGATATCAATGCCACAGGTAAGGCTTTGGAGTTTGGTGTTTCTGGAGAGGGCTGGTTGGAGTCAGCATCATCAGAGCCCAGACATGACTGGGTATCTGGTGAACTATTCAAGCTCAGCCCACTGCCCTGTTCATCAGGCAAGTACAACTGCCTTTGCCCATCTCGAGTCCTACAGCTTCCCTTACTTGCCAGCTTGTGTCCAATGACAGTTTGGTCTTGATTTTTTTGGGTGAGTTCATCTGGTAAGAAGCTTAGATCCACAGCTGAAAGGTGACTGGATGCCTTTTTGACTTCACCAAAATGTGAATGGAACCCAGTCTCTGGATTGGATGGGTGAAGTGGGTGCAGGTCTAAAGGTGCTCCAGGGCTGAACAGTTGAGACATAGCTGGAGGAAAGTCATCCTAGGCAGTTTGCAAAGCAAAAGAAATAAAAACACTGGTGTCTTACACCAGCAGGATTCCACTATGACAGAAAGGCAATGTGTTCATTCTAGAAGGTGGTTCAAGCTTGCTTAAATTCATACCCTGCCTCCTACTACAAAGTACCACCGAAGATGCTACTACAGAGTTACAGCATGCTTAAAAGTGTATCTTAGAGCTGGAAAGTTGCCCCGTAGAGCACTGGCTGCTCTTCCAGAGGACCCAGGCTTGTAATCGCCACATGACTACTCTCAACCATCTGTAACTCCAGGTCAGGGGATCTGATATCATCTGTTGAACTCATTCATTGGGCATCAGGAATACCCATGGTGCACATACATACATGCAGGCAAAACACGCATACACAGAAAATAAAGGCGAATAAATCTTTTGTAAGTATATCTTAAAACATAGAAAAAGCATTTATCATAAGGGGGTTTTCCTACCTCAGTGATAGCCTACTCTGCTGTCCCTAGTCTCAGCTGTTAAAGAGCAGCTGCACTCTGTTAGTTAATTATGCACCAGTTGACTTAAATGTTCCTTCAGTCTTAAAATCACATTTAATTTTTAAGGATTTATTTTTATTACTTTGTCAGTATGTATATGTGTGGAGGGGATATGTGCAATTAGTGCAGAAGCCTAAGGAATCTAGAAGGCGACATCAGACCTCACTGGACCTGAAGTTACAGGAAATCAGGAGCCACATGGTTCCAGTCATGGGTGCTGGGAACTGAACTCAGGTTGCCTGCAAGATTGGTAATTGCTCCTAACTATGGCGCTATCTCAATGAACCCGGAAAACCCACACTTTACAGTAAGCAAGTGAACGTTGGAACAACACTAAATATTCTGTGCTGCTTTTTTCTAATCAGAGGAAAGAAAGTTTAGGATAGATAAATTAGATACTGAGATTTAAATGTTAAGAGTATTTTAAATTGATATTTGTTTTGCTTTGGAGATAGGATCTCATTGTAGGCCAGGCTGGCATCAGCCTCTTTAGTGCCGGATTATACCTTTAATCCCAGCACTCGGGGAGGCAGGGAGAGCAGATCTCCATAAACTTAGTTGTTCACTGTTAGTTTGAGAAGTCAGATGCCTAGGCCTGGCCTGGACCAAGCAAAGCAGAAGCCAAAGCATTAGAACCCGAGGTGACTGCTGGCAGCACGTGACTGTCACTTCACCACCAGGACTAGGCCATCTAACTTCATGGCCAGGGTGTGTCTGATTGGCAAGCCTGGTTACCTCCCTTAAGTTCAGCTGAGGAGTCTGGATAATACAGCCTACCTCTTAGAGAGGATTTGGCATTTCAGAGAGGTCCCCATGGCCAACACCAGCCCTGGTTCTCAGCAATGTGGCTGCCAGGCTCACCTGGATGGTGTAGGGGTCCAGGAAGAGGTCCAGGTACATGTCCTCCTCCATGAGGGGAGAGCCCACCATGTAGAACTGGGAACAAGCAAAGGAATCAGCGTCCAGGCAAGTAGAGGCTTTGTTAGAACCAGCCTGGCTGTGGGAGCAGATGCCCTTTATCAGCCTCGGGCAGCACAAAGTGGGGTGGGGGGAAATAGCTCTGCTGCCTTGCACAGATGGTGTGAATGAGCTGAGGAGCCAGGTGAGAAGCAGAGAAGGAATTGATGAACCAGGCAAGACACAGCTGGTGGCACCCAGAAGAGGAGGAGGACCACTGAGCTGGCTGGGGCAGGCCAGGGTAGGGCCTCAGCTGGTGCTTCCAGGAGAGCACCCTGGTAAGGTCAGGCAGTGCACAGTGAGAAAAGAATGCTTCTCTTTTCCACCTTTTTCCTTTTCCTTTTCCTTTTCCTTTTCCTTTTCCTTTTCCTTTTTCTTTCCTTCTCTTTTCTCCTTGCCTTCCCCCTTCTCTTCTCATGTAGTCCAGGCTAGCCAGAAACTTGCATATCCTCCAGCTCCTGAGTGCTAGAATTACAGCATGCACGTGCACTACCATACCCAGATTCTTAGATGTGGTATTTCTAATATTAATTTATCTTCGTTGCCTTGTGTGCATCACACATACACAGTACAGAGTTCATGTGATGACCAGGGAACAATTTTCAGGAGTAGGTTCTCTCCTTCCAGCTTTGGAAGAAAAACAAGGATCAAACCCAAAGTGTTAGGCTTGGTGGCCAGCGCCCTTACCTGCTGAGTCCACTCATCTATTCAGATGTAAGATTTCTGTAATTATTCTTCATCTTCACACCCTAGGTAGATTTTCACCCTTTATAGAGAATTTGCATACAGCTGTGTTGCTCCACAGTTAGAGTTCAGAGAACTCAAGAAGTTAATGTAAAACCAAATATCCAGAGTTTTTCTTTCTTTTTTTTTTGTCTTTTTTTTAAATTCGATATATTTTTTATTTACATTTCAAATGATTTCCCCTTTTCTAGCCCCCCACGCCCCGAAAGTCCCATAGCCCCCTTTTCTCCCCCTGTCCTCCCACCCACCCCTTCCCACTTCCCCGTTCTGGTTTTGCCCTATACTTCTTCACTGAGTCTTTCTAGAACAAGGGGCCACTCCTCCTTTCTTCTTGTACCTCATTTGATGTATGGATTATGTTTGGGGTATTCCAGTTTTCTAGGTTAATATCCACTTATTAGTGAGTGCATACCATGAGTCCCCTTTTGAGTCTGGGTTACCTCACTTAGTATGATGTTTTCTAGCTCCATCCATTTGCCTAAGAATTTCATGAATTCATTGTTTCTAATGGCTGAATAGTACTCCATTGTGTAGATATACCACATTTTTTGCATCCACTCTTCTGTTGAGGGATACCTGGGTTCTTTCCAGCATCTGGCAATTATAAATAGGGCTGCTATGAACATAGTAGAGCATGTATCCTTATTACATGGTGGGGAATCCTCTGGGTATATGCCCAGGAGTGGTATAGCAGGATCTTCTGGAAGTGAGGTGCCCAGTTTTCGGAGGAACCGCCAGACTGATTTCCAGAGTGGTTGTACCAATTTGCAACCCCACCAGCAGTGGAGGCATCGGATAGAGGGCTAATATCCAATATATATAAAGAACTTAAGAAGTTAGACTCCAGAAAACCAAACAACCCTATTAAAAAATGGGGTACAGAGTTAAACAGGGAATTCTCACCTGAAGAACTTCGGATGGCGGAGAAGCATCTTAAAAAATGCTCAACTTCATTAGGCATTAGGGAAATGCAAACCAAAACAACCCTGAGATTTCACCTTACACCAGTCAGAATGGCTAAGATTAAAAATTCAGGAGACAGCAGGTGTTGGAGAGGATGTGGAGAAAGAGTTTTTCTTTCTTAAAAAGCTTTAATTCAAATGTCTCAGTTCAATTGTGTTGAACTGTACTAGAAACAGACACTTTGATGTAAGAAATTGCCGAATGTATTTTGAAATCTTCCTTACTTGATTCTACTGTTTAAAAGGAGCAACTTGAATTATTCATCACCATGTCTCTGTGTGCAGCTTATCCGCTCAATCAAACTTGGTGGATGAAAGACCCTGAGAATAGAGCCTAGAGAGCCTGCACTAGAGTCAGATGGCTAAGCATCAGACATTCCAATAAAAAGAAGGGGATCCTTTTGAAAAGGATTTCTATAGGTTGGGATTTATACAACGGTGTGTGATATAATGTAATAATGTGTGTAAGTGAGACAGCCTACTGAGCTTCATGCTCAGAACCAGCCTGACAGAGCAGTAACCATCCTGTTCTTAATAGCACTTAGACTGCTTGTCCCACGAAGATCACGTGTGGAAGCCTTAATCTAATATGTCTGACGGTTTCATATAAATAGGAAACTAGAACACACAGACACAAGGAATGTGCATGTATAAAGAAAAATCTGTAAAAAGCATTACAGCAGCTTCCTACACAGGGAAGGAGGGAAGATGGTTACAGGAGAGACCAAACCTGCAGGAACCTTGATCTTGGATCTGCAACCTCCAGAACTGTGAAGGAAATTTCTGCAGCTTATACTGCCCAGTTTGTGGTGTTTTATTATGGCATCCCAAACTCACTAAAACAGATCCATATTTCACTTTATTTTAGTATTTATATCTCACCATCTTGTTGTGTGTGTGTGTCTGCCTTTTCCTGTGCATATGCATGTGCCAGTGCAAACTGGTATCTAAGGAAGCTCCTGTACAGCTGGAATCACTAAGAAGCCCAGTGTGGGTGCTAGGAAAAGAGTTTCTATCCTTTGAAACAGCAGAAAGTATTCTTAACTGCTTGGCCTCCAAAATATATTTATAACTATCTCGTATGGCATGCAGAATGTTTCAGTGACTTCCCAAATCCCTGTTTCCAAATGCATCTCCCAGTTATCTAAAAACAAATGCTCCCTGGTTTTGAAGATATAATTAAAATTCCAAGTCTGTTGTTAGGAAAGGGAGAGGACCCTGGCTAAGCCTGGCCTTACTGACTGAGCTGCCAAGAGGGAACTTGCCACTCTTTGGGAGGGATTTGAGAGCAGAAGGTGACCTTGCTGTGAGGGAAAGTCTTCACTGCTGACTTTGAAGATAGATGAGACCATGGTACAAGAAGTCTGGGTAACTTCTAGACGCTAAGAGTGAGACATATTTGATATCTGACAAGCAGATGAATAACTGAGCTCTACAGTTATAAAGAATTACATTTGTCCATCAAAAAGGAATGACCTTTGATGTGGCTTCTTCAGATAGCTACAACAATCTTTAATCTCTTTGTGCTCTTATCTTGCCCATATTAACTGTACAAAATACTAGGTTCATGCCACATATGGCATGTTCATATGTGCATATGACATTCTTCTGCTATACAGTGCTGACAGTATTCCCATGAATCCTTTTCCTTCATAGCTTCTTCTGCTTTCACATCATTTCTATATTTCCTAGGCTCTACATATGACAGAAAACATGTCACCCTAATTTTCTATCTGGCTTTGTTGTGTGACTGTTTTCTTTGGGTTTAATACAACCATTGCCAACTTTACAGTTTTTTACAAGTCCTCTATGGTGCAGGTTGGACTCTTGAGGAACAAAGCTGCCTGGAAGTTACCCAGGGGACTTTCTGGAGATGTAGCTGTCTTTGACTCATGAAAACTTCTATAAGTAACCCCAACAAATATATTGGTTCACTAATTTAGACATTTCCTTGTGAGGGAATGCCAATGGGCCTAATCTCACGCTGGTCCTCTGCTGCTCTTTGGGCTAAATGCACCCTCTATATTTGAATAGAGATTTCGCAACTAGGTTATTATTCTCTCAACCTGGTTATCTCTTGTTCTTCATGATGGCCAATGACCCACTGTATGCCTGTGTGTGTGTGTGTGTCTCCTTCACCCACCATTGAGAGGCACCCAGAGGCACCCAGGCAGATACTATAACCTAGCTGCTGTGAATACTCTATAGACATGCAGATATCTCCATCCTTTGGTGCAAATTTGCATCCTCACCAATGGTATATAATCCTGCCACTGAATTCTTTCTCAAGCATTTGCTGTTTTCTTTCCTAGTTATAGCAGATCTGACTAGGGTGAGGTGAAATCTCAAGATAGTTGCTCTGTCTCTGTCTTTATTTGTTTGGAATAGGGACAGACCATACACCTCTGTGGGGCTTGGAAATTAGTACATAGACCAGTCGGGCCTGAAACTCACAGCAATCCATCTGCCTCTGCTAGGCTTCATAGTATGTTACACCACACCCGACTCAGTGTAGTTTAGATTTGTGCTTCACTGATACGAAGGATATTAGGCATTTCCTCCTGTACTTAGAAAGGCATATCTTTGATTTTACCTTTAGCAGTTTTCCTCCTTACATTTCTATCAAATTAGGAGTCTAAACAAACATGAACTTATAAGATGATAGTGTCATAAATGAGTACAGGAGGGATGTGAATGAGTTAGGCATTGTAGTGAATGCCTGAGATCCAAGCATTAGGCAAGAGATAAGGGATCAAATTCAAGGCCATTCTCAGCTACCTAGTAAATTAAAAGCCAGCCTGGCCTATAGTATACCTTGTCCCCACACCCCATAACAACAAGCAAATGAGTTACCAGTAATAATCAGAGACAGATTTCCGTGATTTACATTCTAGTGACAAGCAAAGGAATGCAATGTTAATGATAAGCAAATGGTGGGAAAACTCAGTAGGCAAATAGCCTTCTACTTTGATCTTTGTAACCTTTTGTACATTTGACATGATTTCAAATGAAAAGCTTCGAAAGTAAAGGGGAGTTTGGGGTGTGTTTTCAGTTTTGTTTTGTTTTGTTTTGTTTTGTTTTGTTTTGTTTTAGTGGTGTATTAGTTTCTCTAAAACCTTAAGTTTTTCTTTGCTGGGGATAAAAGATTGTCATGGTTCCACTGAACAAGAGCTAATTATGAGCTAGCATCCTTCACACTAGGCTAAGTGCTTCACATGTCTAGACTCACTTCAGTGTCGCAACAAAGCTTGGAGTAAGTACCTCCCCATCTTCTGTAGTGCTGTGGGCTGAGTCCAGCACCTCATCACAGTAGGCAAGCATTCGATCACTGAGCTACATACACCCCAAGTCAGTAAGCACACTGAGCCTGCCTCAGTTCACAAATTCCTATTCGGAGCTCAAGACCCAGGTTCTCCGCGTGGTCCCTTATCAGCAGTCTTCGTATGCCATCCTAGATTCATACTGTGTGTCTCATCTCTTTCGAGTCTGGCTTATTTTTATTTAGAAATTTATGATATTTTAAACTTTGGCAAAAAAAAATGATGATGGAAAACAGAAAAATTACAAACAAACCTTACAGAAGGATTTAAACTCACTTGTTTTTGTTCTATTTTGTTTAACCCTTTCTAATGAAGAGCCCTCTAGCTGAATTCTCTCTCGAGGAAGCAGAGTAGGACCAGGCTTTGGCTTTAGAGGCCTTGCACAGAAACATGACTAGCCAAGAAGTCCAGTCCCTCTGAGCCCCAGGCTTCCCATCTCTGAACAGAGAAGACTGAAAGCCATTCTACTAGGTATTGTGGCACACACCTGTAATCCTAGCACTTGGAGGGGTGAGGCAGGGTGATCATTAGTTGAAGGCCAGCCTGGGCTACATAATGACATTCTGCCTTAAAACAAACAGACAGACAAACAGATGAAAAAAGAGGCTGCCCAAATAATTAATGTGTGAAACTTTGAGTTTATTGCCAAGCCATTCCCGATGGCACAGAGAATGGCAGATATATTTCTAGAAAACAAATCACCTTACTAAAGTGTGTCACTTTCCTTGTTTCATGAAAGAAAAAGAAAACCAACCCCCTGCATTTCCTTCCACTGTGTTTGAAGTAAAATACAAATTTGTAAGCATGGAATCAGAAAGCGACTCAAAGTCCCTTCTGGGTGCCTGCTGCGTGCCAGCCGGTTGCAGTCGGTTGAGTCTGAGCTTTGTTTGACCTTGCCCCATATTTGACCACATTCTCTCTCTTCCGTTTGGAGAATGGCTTGAGGAGTGCTAAGCTAAGCCAGGCAGACTTTTCTGTACATCCTCACTCCCGCCTGGAACAATTCCTATCTGGCAGAAATCCACAGTAGTTTCAATGTTTTCTGACTGTACTTTGCTTATAGAAAGGCTAAACGGAGAGGGCTAGAAAGCAATATCTGCATTCCTTCCTTCTTTCTTTCTTTCACCCAAGCAGCATTGGAGGTAGGTCTCTTGGGTCTCTGGCTGTCCTCCCTTATACAGCTCTAAACTGACAAAGAAATATAAATTCACCTGCATCAGAGACCAGCCAAGGTCACTTCCTTGTCAGAGTCAGCAGGAATTAAATCAAGCTGCCACCAGGTTACCCCAAAGACTCTGCATAGAAACTCACTAAAGTGAGACAGTGGGCAGCCTGACTGGTGGAGGGGCTGCCTTCTTTGGGAGGAGGTTGGGTCCTGTTACCTCCTATTACTCATTATTTATACTACTCCCTGACAGTGAAATTGGGAGCCAGATGTCAGCTTCCAGATGTTTCTAACTTCTGCAGCAGGTAATTTAGTAAAGATAGTCTTTAGTAAAGATAGTCTCAAATGCCATCCCATATGCCACTTTCCCAAAGACTTTGCACAAGGACACATGCATGAGTCCAGGCCCCTCAATTCTCTGCTGCTGCTGCTGCTGCTGCTGCTGCTGCTGCTGCTGCTGCTGCTGCATGTACATTGTAAGATTAAAAAATAGAAATACAAATCCTCTTTGGAAAGCATCAGTACCTTTGGTATTCTAATTTGGTCTTTTCCAATTCGGAAAACTAATTATTTTTTACTGGAAGACTGCTTAATGGTCAAGATGAGCCATTTTAATGCAGACTAAGATAATTTTTATTAGATATTTTCTTAATTTACATTTCAAATGTTATCCCCTTTACTGTTCCCACCGAATTGCCCTATCCCATTCCCCCTCCCCCTAATTCTATGACGGTGTTCCCCAACCTACCTACCCACTCCAGCATCCCTGACCTGGCATTCCCCTACACTGGAGCATCTAGCCTTCACAGGACCAAGGGCCTCTTCTCCCCTTGATGCCCGACAAGACCATCCTCTGCTATTTATGTGGCTAGAGCCATGAGACCCTCCATGTGTACTCTTTGGTTGGTGGTCCAATCCCTGAGAACTCCAGGGGGTCTGGCCAGTTGACACTGTTGCTCCCCTCATAAGGCTGCAACCCTCTCACCTCCTTAAGTCCCTTCTTCAACTCCTCCATCGGGAACCCCACACTCAGTCCAATGGTTGGCTGTGAGCATCCACATCTGTATTAGTTAGCCTGTGCAGAACCTCTCAGGAGACAGCTATATGAGACTTCCATCAGAAAGTAGTTCCCAGTCCCACAATAGCATCCAGGTTTGGTGACTGTATTTGGGATGGATCCCTACATGGGACAGTCTCTGGATGGCCTTTCCTTCAGTCTCCGCTCTACACTTTGTCTCCATATTTGCTCCTATGAGTATTTTGTTCCCCCTTCTAAGAAGCACTGAAGCATCCACACTTTGGTCTTCTTCTTGGGTTTCATATGGTCTATGAATTGAATCTTGGGATTCTGAAATTTTGAGCTGATATCCACTTATCGGTGAGTTCACACCATGAGCATTCTTGTGGGACTATGTTACTTCACTCAGGATATTTTCAAGTTTCATCCATTGGCCCGTGAATTTCACAAAGTCATTGCTTTTTGTTTGTTTGTTCGTTTGTTTGTTTGTTTGTTTTAAAGGAATAAAAGATATTTTATAATTTTATTTGAAAATACTGTTATACTTTTTCACTTAATTGTGTTATTGTTTTTTTCTTTTTTTTATTTGATATATTCTTTATTTATATTTCAAATGATTTCCCCTTTCCTGGATCCCTCCTCCCCCCCCCCCCCCACAAGTCCCATAAGCCCTCTTTGCTTCCCCTGTTCCCCAATCAACCCCTTCCCACTTCCCTGACCTGGTATTCCCCTACACTGCTGCACTAAGCCTCTCTAGGAATAGGGGCCTCTCCTTCCTTCTTCTTGGGCAACATTTGATATATGAATTGTGTCTTGGGTATTCCGAGCTTCTGGGCTACTATCTGCTTATCAGTAAGTACATCACATGTGTTCTTTTGTGATTGTGTTGCCTCACTTAGGATGACATTCTCCAGTTCCACCCAGTTGCCTAAGAATTTCATGAATTCATTGTTTTTAATAACTGAGTAGTATTCCATAGTATAAATATACCACATTTTCTGTATCCATTACTCCATTGAGGGATACCTGGGTTCTTTACAGCTTCTGGCTATTATAAGTAAGGCTGCTATGAACATAGTGGAGCATGTGTCCTTATTACATGCTGGGGAATCCTCTGGGTATATGCCCAGGAGTGATATAATGAGGTCCTCCAGTAGTCTCATGCCCAGTTTTCTGAGGAACTACCAGAATGATTTCCAGAGTGGTTATATCAGCTTGCAACCCCACCAGCAGTGGAGGAGAGTTCCTCTTTCTCCACGTCCTTGCCAACACCTGTTTTCTCCTGAATTTTAGATCTTAGCCATTCTGACTAGTGTGAGGTGAAATCTCAGGGTTGTTTTGATTTGCATTTCCCTGATGACTAAGGATGTTGAACATTTCTTTAGGTGCTTCTCAGCCATTTGATATTCCTCAGGTAGAAATTCTTTGTTTACCTCTGTACCCCATTTTTAATAGGGTTATTTAGCTCTCTGGAGTCTACCTTCTTGAGTTCTTTGTTTTTTTTTGTTTTTGTTTTTTGTTTTTTTTTATTTTTTTATTCGATATAATTTATTTACATTTCAAATGATTTCCCCTTTTCTAGCCCCCCCCCACTCCCCGAAAGTCCCGTAAGCCCCCTTCTCTTCCCCTGTCCTCCCTCCTACCCCTTCCCAGTTCCCCGTTCTGGTTTTGCCGAATACTGTTTCACTGAGTCTTTCCAGAACCAGGGACCACTCCTCCTTTCTTCTTGTATCTCATTTGATGTGTGGATTATGTTTTCGGTATTCCAGTTTTCTAAGTTAATAACCACTTATTAGTGAGTGCATACCATGATTCACCTTTTGAGTCTGGGTTACCTCACTTAGTATGATGTTCTCTAGCTCCATCCATTTGCCTAAGAATTTCATGAATTCATTGTTTCTAATGGCTGAATAGTACTCCACTGTGTAGATAAACCACATTTTTTGCATCCACTCTTCTGTTGAGGGATACCTGGGTTCTTTCCAGCATCTGGCAATTATAAATACGGCTGCTATGAACATAGTAGAGCATGTATCCTTATTACATGGTGGGGAATCCTCTGGGTATATGCCCAGGAGTGGTATAGCAGGATCTTCTGGAATTGAGGTGCCCAGTTTTCGGAGGAACCGCCAGACTGATTTCCAGAGTGGTTGTACCAATTTGCAACCTCACCAGCAGTGGAGGAGTGTTCCTCTTTCTCCGCACCCTCTCCAACACCTGCTGTCTCCTGAATTTTTAATCTTAGCCATTCTGACTGGTGTAAGATGAAATCTTAGGGTTGTTTTGATTTGCATTTCCCTAATGACTAATGAAGTTGAGCATTTTTTAAGATGCTTCTCTGCCATCCGAAGTTCTTCAGGTGAGAAGTCTTTGTTTAACTCTGTACCCCATTTTTTAATAGGGTTGTTCGGTTTTCTGGAGTCTAACTTCTTGAGTTCTTTGTATATATTGGATATTAGCCCTCTATCTGATGTAGGATTGGTGAAGATCTTTTCCCAATTTGTTGGTTGCCGATCTGTCCTCTTGATGGTGTCCTTTGCCTTACAGAAACTCTGTAACCTTATGAGGTCCCATTTGTCAATTCTTGCTCTTAGAGCATACGCTATTGGTGTTCTGTTCAGAAACTTTCTCCCTGTACCGATGTCCTCAAGGGTCTTCCCCAGTTTCTTTTCTATTAGCTTCAGAGTGTCTGGCTTTATGTGGAGGTCCTTGATCCATTTGGATTTGAGCTTAGTACAAGGAGACAAGGATAAATCAATTCGCATTCTTCTGCATGCTGACCTCCAGTTGAACCAGCACCATTTGTTGAAAAGGCTATCTTTTCTCCATTGGATGTTTTCAGCCTCTTTGTCGAGGATCAGGTGGCCATAGGTGTGTGGGTTCATTTCTGGATCTTCAATCCTGTTCCATTGATCCTCCTGCCTGTCACTGTACCAATACCATGCAGTTTTTAACACTATTGCTCTGTAGTATTGCTTGAGGTCAGGGATACTGATTCCCCCAGATTTTCTTTTGTTGCTGAGAATAGTTTTAGCTATCCTGGGTTTTTTGTTGTTCCAGATGAATTTGATAATCGCTCTTTCTAACTCTGTGAAGAATTGAGTTGGGATTTTGATGGATATTGCATTGAATCTGTATATTGCTTTTGGCAAAATGGCCATTTTAACTATATTGATTCTACCGATCCAGGAGCATGGGAGGTTTTCCCATTTTTTGAGGTCTTCTTCCATTTCCTTCTTCAGAGTCTTGAAGTTCTTGTCATACAGATCTTTCACATGTTTGGTAAGAGTCACCCCAAGATACTTTATACTGTTTGTGGCTATTGTGAAGGGGGTCATTTCCCTAATTTCTTTCTCAGCCTGCTTATCCTTTGAGTATAGGAAGGCCACTGATTTGCTTGAGTTGATTTTATAACCTGCCACTTTGCTGAAGTTGTTTATCAGCTGTAGGAGCTCTCTAGTGGAGTTTTTTGGGTCACTTAGGTAGACTATCATGTCGTCTGCAAATAATGATAGTTTGACTTCCTCCTTTCCAATTTGTATCCCTTTGACCTCCTTATGTTGTCGAATTGCCCGAGCTAGTACCTCAAGTACAATATTGAGTTCTTTGTATATCTTGGATATTAACCCTCTGTTGAATATAGGGTTGGTAAAGATCTTTTTCCAATTTGTTGGTTGCTGTTTTGTCCTATTGACAGTGTCCTTTGCCTTACAGAAACTTTGCAATTTTATGAGGTCCCATTTGTCAATTCTTGATCTTAGAGCATAAGCTATTGGTGTTCTGTTCAGGAAAATTCCCCTGTGCTCATGTGCTCAAGGCTCTTCCCCAGTTTCTTTTCTATTAGTTTCAGTGTGTCTGGTTTTATGTGGAGGTCCTTGATCCACTTGGACTTGAGCTTTGTACAAGTAGACAAGAATGAATCTATTTACATTCTTCTACATGCTGACCTCCATTTGAACCAGCATCATTTGTTGAAAAGGCTACCTTTTTCCCACTGGATGGTTGTAGGTCCTTTGTCAAAGATCCAGTGACCATAGGTGTGTGGGTTCATTTCTGGGTCTTCACTCCTGTTCTATTGATCCACTTGCCTGTCACTGTACCAATACCATGCAGTTTTTACACTATTGCTCTATAGTAATGTTTGAGCTGTGGGATACTGATTTCCCCAGAAGTTCTTTTACTGTTGAGAATAGTTTTAGCTATCCTGTGTTTTTTGTTATTCCAGATGATTTTGAGAATTGCTCTTTTTACCTCTATGAAGAACTGAGTTAGGATTTTGATGGTGATTGTGTTGAATGTGTAGATTGCTTTGGCAAGATGGCCATTTCAACTATATTAATTCTATTCCATTGATGTACCTGCCTGTATTCTCTACCAATACCATGTAGTTTTTAACCCTATTGCTCTGTAGTAGAGCTTGAAGTCAGGGATACTGATTCCCCCAAAAGTTCTTTTACTGTTGAGGATAGCTTCAGGTATCCTGGGGTTTTTTGTTATTCCAGATGAATTTGATAATTGCTTTTTCTAACTCTATGAAGAATTGAGTTGGAATTTTGATGGGGATTGCATTGAATCTGTACAGTGCTTTTGGCAAGATAGCCATTTTTACTATATATTAATCCTGCCAATCCATGAACATGGGAGATCTTCCCATTTTCTGAGGTCTCCTTTGATATTTTTCTTCAGAGACTGGAAGTTCTTGTCATATAGATCTTTCACTTGTTTGGTTAGAGTCGCTTTGTGATACTTTATAATGTTTGTGACTATTGTGAAGGGTGTCTAATGTCTTTCTCAGCCTGTTTATCCTTTGAGTATTGGAAAGCTACAGATTTGTTTGCATTAATTTTTTTATCTGGCCATTTTGTAAATTTGTTTAGCAGTTGTAGTTTTATGGTGGAATTTTGGGGGTCAGATAAGTATACTATCACATCATCTACAAGTAGTGATAGTTTTAATTCTTCTTTTCCAACTTGTATCCCTTTGACCTCCTTTTGTAGTCTAATTGCTCTAGCTTCAAGTACTACATTGAATATTATATGGAGAGAGGGCAGGCTTGTCTAGTCCCTGATTTTAGTGGGATTGCTTCCAGTTTCTCTCCATTTAGTTTGATGTTGGCTACTGGTTTGCTGTATACTGCTTTTACTATGTTTAGGAATGGGCCTTTAATTACTGATCTTTCCAAATCTTTTAACATGAAGAAATGCTGAATTTTGTCATATCCTTTTTCAGCATCTAATGAAATGACCATGTGGGTTTTTTTCTTTGAGTTTGTTTGTGTAGTGGATTACACTGATAGATTTCCATATATTGAACTATCCCTGCATCCCTGGAATGAAGCCTACTTGATCACACTGAATGATCATTTTGATGTGTTCTTGGATTCGGTTGGCAAGAATTTTATTGGCTATTTTTGCATTGATATTCATAAGAGAAATTGGTCTGAAGTTCTCTTTCTTTGTTGGATCTTTGTGTGGTTTTGATATCAGTATAATTGTGACTTCATAGAACTAGTTGGGTAGCATTTTTTTCTCTTTCTATTTTGCAGAATAGTTTGAAGAGTATTGGTATTAGGTCTTCTTTGAAGGTCTGATATATTTCTGCATTAAACCCATCTTGTCCTGTGCTATTTTTGGTTGGGAGAATTTCAGTGATTGATTCTATTTCTTTACGGGTTATTGGACTCTTTAGACAGTCTATCTGATCCTGATTTAACTTTGATATTTGGTATCTGTTTAGAAAATCATCCATTTAATATAGGTTTTCCAGTTTCGTTGAGTATAGGCTCGTATAGTAGGATCTGATAATTTTCTTTTATTTCCTCAATTTCTGTTGTTATTTCCCCCTTTTCATTTCTGATTTTGTTCATTTATATATTCTCTCTGTGCCCTCTGGTTAGTCTGGCTAAAGGTTTATCTATCATGTAGATTTTTTCAAAGAACCAGCTCCTTGTTTTGTGGATTTTTTATTAGTTTTTTTTTTTTTAATCTTCTTGGTTGATTTCAGCCCTGAGTTTGGTTATTTCCTGCTTTCTACTCCTCTTGGGTGTATTAGTTTCTTTTTGTTCTAAAGCTTTTAGGTGTGCGGTTAAGCTGCTACTGTATGTTCTCTTCAGTTTCTGTTTGGAGGCACTCAGAGCTATGAGTTTTCCTCTTAGCACTGCTTTCATTGTGTTCCATAAGTTTGGGTATGTTGTGTCTTAATTTTCATTAAATTCTAAAAATTCTTTCATTTCTTTCCTTATTTCTTCCTTTACTGAGTTATCATTGAGTACAGCATTGTTCAGTTTCCATGGGTAGGTGGGCTTTCTGTTGTTTTTGTTGCTATTGAAGACCAGGTTTAATTCATAGTGACCTGATAGGAAGCATGGGATTATTTGAATCCTCTTATATTTCTTGAGGTCTGTTTTATGACCGATTATATGGTCAATATTGGAGAAGGTACCATGAGGTGCTGAGAAGAAAATATATTCTTTTACTTTAGGATGACATGTTCTATAGGTATCTCTTAAGTCCATTTGGCCCATAACTTCTGTTAGTATCACTGTGTCTCTGTTTAGTTTATGTTTCCATGATCTGTCCATTGATGAGAGTGGGGTGTTTAAGTCACCCACAATTATTGTATGAGGTGCAATGTGTGCTTTGAGCTTTAATAAAGTTTCTTTTATGAATATGATGCCCTTGCATTTGGAGCATAGATGTTCAGAATTGAAAGTTCTTCTTGGTAGATTTTTCCTTTGGCGAGTATGAAATGTCCTTTCTCAGCTTTTTTGATGACTTTTAGCTGGAAGTCTATTTTATCCAATATTAGAACGACTACTCCAGCTTGTTTCCTGTGACCACTTTCTTGGAAAATTGTTTTCTAGCCTTATACTCTGAGGAAGTATTTGTCTTTGACACTGAGGTGTGATTGCTGTATGCAGCAAAATGCTGGGTCCTGTTTATGTATCCAGTTTGTTAGTCTATGTCTTTTTATTGGGAATTGAGTCCATTGATGTTGAGAGATATTATGAAATACTAATTGTTGCTTTCTGTTATTTTTTTGTGTTATTTTTATGTTTGTGTGGTTATCTTCTTTTGGGTTTGTTGAAAGAAGAATACTTTCTTGCTTTTTCTAGAGTGTAGTTTCACTCCTAGTGTTGGCATTTTCCATCTATTATCCTTTGTAGGGCTAGATTTGTGGAAAGATATTGTGTAAATTTGGTTTTATCATGGAATATCTTTGTTTCTCCATCTATGGTAATTGAGAGTTTTGGTAGATATAGTAGTCCAGACTGGCATTTGTGTTCTCTTAGGGTCTGTATGACATCTGCCCAGAATCGTCTAGCTTTCATGGTCTCTGGTGAGAAATCTGGTATAATTCTAATAGGTCTGCCTTTATATGTTACTTGACCTTTTCCCCTTACTGCTCTTAATATTCTTTGTTTAGTGCACTTGGTGCTTTGATTATTATGTGACAGGAGGAATTTCTTTTCTGGTCCAATCTATTTGGAATTCTGTAGGCTTCTTGTATGTTCATGGGCATCTCTTTCATTAGGTTAAGGAAATTTTCTTCTATGATTTTGTTGAAGACATTTACTGGCCCTTTATGCTAGAAATCTTCACTTTCTTCTATACCTATAATCCTTAGGTTTGGTCTTCTTATTGTGTCCTGGATTTCCTGGACGTTTTGGGTTAGAAGCTTTTTGCATTTTGCATTTTCTTTGACTGCTGTGTTTTCTATGGTATCTTCTGCACCTGAGATTCCCTCTGCTGTCTCTTGTATTCTGTTGTGATGCTTGTGTCTATGACTATTTCTTTCGTAGGTTTTCTATCTCCAGTGTTGTCTCCCTTTGTGATTTCTTTATTGTTTCTACTTCTGTTTTAGATCTTGGATGGTTTTGTTTAGTTCCTTCACTTGTTTGTTTGTGTTTTTCTGTAATTCTTTAAGGGATTTTTGTGTTTACTCTTAAAGGGCTTCTACCTTTTTACCCATGTTTTGTTCTCCTGTATTTCTTTAAGGGAGTTATTTGTGTCCTTCTTGACTTCCTCTATCAGCATCATGAGATATGATTTTAAATCCAAATCTTGCTTTTCCAGTGTGTTGTGTAACAAGGGCTCACTGTTGTGGGAGAACTGGGTTTGGATTATGCCATGTTGCCTTGGTTTCTGTTGGTAATGTTCTTGTGTTTGCCTTTTGCCATCTGGTTATCTCTGGTGTTAGCTAGTCTTGCTATCTCTGACTTTGGCTTATCTGTCTTGCAAACCTGTGTATTAGAAGTCCTGGGAGACCGTTCTCTCTGGGAGGAATTTAAGTATGGACAGCTATGGTACAGGGTCAGCTCAGGTGTGCTGATAGAAGCCAGATGGATCCTGTCCCCAGCTGATCCTTGGTTTCTGTGTCCTGATGGCTCCAAGCCTCGTGGGCTAGGAATTTGAAGAGAAGTTATGGTCTTACCGGTGCATGCAGGTATATAGGCACTCCTGGTAGACTAGCTCTCTTGTGGCAGTATTTGTGTATGTAGCTCTGTAGCCCAGGATCAGCTCTGGGTACAGATGGAAATGGGAAGACTCCTGTCCCAGGTTGCCCCTGAGTTCTTGTGTCCTCAGGGTTTCAGACATGTTCCTCTGAGCAGCAGGGGTGGTCCTACCTGTACTCTCAGGCCTGTCTGCACTCCTGGGAAGCTAGCTATCTCCCGGTGACACTTGGGTCTAGACCCCTGTGTCATGACTTTATATCTTGAACATATTGCACACCACTCCTGTAGGCTCCATTCATCTCAGTACCAGCTCCACTAAGGGGCAAGAAGCCACCACCACTGCACCTCCTGCCCTCCTCCGACATTTTTGATACATGAGGAAAAATTAATTGAAAATCAGAGAACCATGAATCTGAGATGATCTTGCCTTGACTGCACCCTTGGGTCTGAATATGGGTGACACACAGTTTGAATTGGACTTAACTGTCAGACTATGAAGCCCCTGAGAATACTGCATGTAACATAGCAACAGATAAATTATATATATATATATATATATATATACATATATATATGTATATATATATGTATATATATATAGAGAGAGAGAGAGACATATAGCAAGAGAGAGAGAGAGAGAGAGAGAGAGAGAGATCTCAATGAATGAGAACTAGCTCTGAGGTACCATGATGATGCTGGAGGAGAGAAGCAGACCCAGGATTATATACTTTATAATTTTATTGGAGAATTACCAATGGAGGGACTTCCTTGAGTTGAAGCAAGCACAAATGGATCCATGCAATTTGAATTGGAAGAATGGGTATATAGGAACTTCTGGGGGCAAAAGTCACTCATTCCTAGCTGGAATGTACCTGGTTGATCTCAAGCAAATATCAAAGAGGTGGGCACATTTCTGGCACCAAGATCTCTCTATAAAGCATCACTTATCACTCTGCTGATATTTTATATTTATAATACTCTAAGAAGCTATGGGGATAACCAGCCAGTGTTACTCAGAGTCAGTCAAGGAGCTTGTGACTAAAACTGGCTACAGCTTACTTTCTCTGCCACCAACCTGACTACTCAAGTTCTTTCCCTACAATCTACATGACAAAGAGAGAGAACAAACGTCTACAAGTTGTCCTTTGATTTCACATGTATATGCACACACACATCATACATATACAAACACAAATAAATAAATGTAAACAATAAAAAAATATTTTTAAAACTAAAGAAGATCAGCCCTATATCCCTCTATTACAGACATCTCCACTGCATGTTTCACTCTTGCATCCTTTTTTCTATTTAAACAATCCCAGTTCAATTAAGGTGCTTTGTAGTAAAGGGCTTCAGGCTGAATTGAACTATTTCAAAGAAAGGGGAACTCCAACCTCGTAGCAACGATTTGATCTTCAACAAAGGAGCTGAAACCATCCAGTGGAAAACAGATAGCCTTTTCAACAAAAGGTGCTGGCTCAACTGGAGGTCAGCATGCAGAAGAATGCAAATTGATCCATTCTTATCTCCTTGTACTAAGCTCAACTCCAAGTAGATCAAGGACCTCCACATAAAACCAGACACACTGAGACTAATAGAAGAAAAGAAACTGGGGAAGAACCTTGAGGACATGGGCACAGGAAAAAAGTTTCTGAACAGAACACCAATAGCTTATGTTCTAAGATCAAGAATTGACAAATGGGACCTCATAAAATTACAAAGTTTCTGTAAGGCAAAGGACACTGTCAATCAGACAAAACGGCAACCAACAAATTAGGAAAAAAATCTTCACCAACCCTAAATCCAACAGAGGACTAATATCCAATATATAAAAAGAACTCAAAAAGTTAGACTCTAGAGAGCCAAATAGCCCTATTAAAAATGGGGTACAGAGCTAAACAAAGAATCTTCACCTGAAGAACTTTAAATGGCTGAGAAGCACCTTAAGAAATGTTCAGCATCATTAGTAATTAGGGAAATGCAAATCAAAACAACCCTGAGATTTCATCTTATACCAGTCAGAATGGCTAAGGTTAAAAACTCAGGAGACAGCAGGTATTGGCAAGGATGTTGAGAAAGAGGAACACTGTTCCACTGCTGGTAGGAATGCAAGTTGGTACAACCACTCTGGAAATCATTCTGGCAGTTCCTCAGAAAACTGGGCATGATACTTCCAGAGGAACCTGCTATTCCACTCCTGGGCATATAGCCAGAGGATTCCCTGGCAGGCAATAAGTACACATGTTCTGCTATGTTCACAGCAGCCTTATTTATAATAGTCAGAAGCTGGAAAGAACCCCAATGTCCCTCAGTGGAGGAATGGATACAGAAAAAGTGGTATATTTACACAATGGAATACTACTCAGCAATTAAAAACAATGAATTCATGAAATTCTTAGGCAAATGGTTGGAACTGAAAAATATCGTCCTAAGTGAAGTAACCCAATCACAAAAGAACACACATGGAATGCAGTCACTGATAAGTGAATATTAGCCCAGAAGCTCTGAATACTCAAGACACAATTCACATATCAAATCATTCCCAAGAAGAAGGAAGGAGAGGGCCCTGGTCCTGGAAATGCTTGATGCAGCATTGTAGGGGATTACCAAGACAGAGAAGTAGGAGGGGGTTGATTGGAGAATGGGCAGAGGGAAGAGGGCTTATGGGACTTATGGGGAGGGGGAACTGAGAAAGGGAAAATCATTTGGAATGTAAACAAAGAATGTAGAAAATAAAATTAAAAAAAATAAGAAATTTGTGAGTGAGCCTTGACTTATTCTTGGTGAATGAGATACAGCCAAGGGATTCTGGAAAAGTTTTTATTCTTATTTTCCTTTTTTCACTAATTAATTTATGTGTTTACATCTTGATCACAATCTACCCCTCTCCTCCCAGTCCCATCCCCTTACACAGTCCCTCCCCCATAACCTCTCCTCTTTGCTGAGAAGGGAAAGACAGCCCCTGAGTACCAACCCATACTGACAAATCTAGTCACTGCAGGTCTATGTGCATGTCTCCCACTGAGGCCAGACAAAACATCCCAGTTAGGGAAAAAGGATCCACAGGCAGGCAGTAGAGTCAGGGACAGTACCACCTCCAGTTGTTTGGAAATGTGCCTGAAGACCAAGCTAAACATATGCTCCATATGTGCAAAGAGCTTAAGTCCAGCCAATGCTTGCTCTTTAGTTGGTAGTTCAGCCTCTGGGAGCCTCTAAGGACTCGGGTTAGTTGACTCTGTTAGTCTTCTTGTGGAGCTCCTATTCCCTCTAGGTTCCTTAATCTTTCCCCTAACTCTTTCACAAGGCTCCCTGAGCTCCACCTAATGTTTGGCTGTGGATCTCTGCATTGGTTTCCCTCAGCTGCTGGGTGGAGCCTCTCAGAGAACAGTTATGGGAGGCCCCTGTCTGCAAGTACAACAGAGTATCATTAATAGTGCCAGGGATTGGTTCTAGCCCCTGGGGTGGGTCTCAATTTGGCCCCATCATTGATTGGCCAATTCCTGCAATCTCTGCTCCATCTTCATCCCTCCACATCTTGTAGGCAGGATAGATTTTAGTGTGAAGGTTTTGTGGTGGGTTGGTGTCATTATCCTTTCACTGGGAGGCCTGCCTGGCTACAGGAGGTGGACACTTTCAGTCTCCATATCCTGTACTGCTAGGAATCTTAGCTAGGATCACCCTCCCCAGGGCCACTTTGTCCTGTCCATGGTCTGCCATTCCCACTAACCACCAACTTCCATTCCTCCCCACATTCTCCCTACACTTTATTGCCCCACCATTGCCCTACCCATCCCCTCTCCAATCTAGGTCCCTCATTATCCACCTCTGATGTCTATTTTATTTCCCCTTCTGAATATATGCTATGGACTGGTATAGCTGGGTTTTAAGACAAAATTATAGCCAATTTTCTAAGAAACTACCAAGTTGAGTTCCAGAGTGGTTCTACAAGTTTGCACTTCCAACAGCCATAGAGGAATATTCCCTTGCTCCACATCCTCTCCAGCATGTTTTATCACTTGAGTTTTTGAATATAGCTATTCTGATGGGTGTAAAGTGAAACCTCAGTCATTTTGATTTCTATTTCCCTGATGAGTAAGGGCACTGAACAATTCTTTAAGTAATTCTCAACCATCATAGATTCCTTGTTTGAGAGCTCTCTGTTTAACTCTGCACCCATTTTTTATTTGAGTTATTTGGTTTGTTCATGTCTATCTTCTTGAGTTCTTTATATATTTTGGATATTAGCCCTCCATTGAATATAGGATTGATTAAGATCTTTTCCAATTTTGTAGGCTGCTGTTTTATCCTGTTGATTGTACCCTTTGCTTTAAAGAAGATTTTAAGTTTCATGAGGCCCCATATATTAATTGTTGATCTTATTGCCTGAGCTAATGGTGATCTGTTTAGGAAGTTGTCTCCTGTACCAAAACAATCAAGGCTATTTCCAACTTTCTCTTCTATTAGTTTTAGGGTATCTTGTTTTATGCATAGGTCCTTGATCCACTTGGACTTCAGTTTTGTGTAGGGTCATAAATGTTAATCTATTTGCATTCTTCTACTTGCTGACATCCACTTAGAACAGTACCTTTTGTTGAAGACATCTTTTTCCACTTTGTGGTTTTAGCTTCTTTGTCAAAAATCAAGTGTGTGTAGGTGTATAGGTTTTTGATTCAATTCCATTGATCAACCTATATTTTTCTATACCAACTGTTTCTATATGTAGTTTTTGTTACTAGTGCTCTGTAGTACAGCTTGAAGTCAAGACTAGTGATACCTCAAAATGTCCTTTTGTGTTATACAGTATTGTTTTAACTATCCTGGGATTTTGTTTTTCCATATGAATCTGAGAATTGTTCTTTCAAGGTCTACAAAGACTTGTGTAGTGATTTTAATGGGAAATAGATTGCATCTGTAGATTGCTTTTGATACAGTAGCCATTTTAACTCTGTTAATTCTACAGACCCATGAGAATGGGAGAGCTTTCCAACTTCTGATGTCTTCTTCAATTTCTTTCTTCAAGACTTGGTAAGGGCAGCAGCGGCAGCAGTGGCTGCTCCAGCTGAAGGGCCATCAGCAGTGGAACCAAGGCGTCACAGGGACCAGTTAGGCCCTGCGCCCACGACCACTGACCTTCGCTGACCAGCCGGACAGCAAGCAGCTGCAGTTGTGCGGCGCCTTTCCTGCACGGAGGCCACTTCAGAACTCGGCCTCCCACCAGTCAGGAGAGGAGGATCCATCTTGGTTCCGTACTCCAGGAATCGGACAGACTGAGGTACACAAACATAATCCGAGGCCAACACCGCGGTGGTCTGAGCCCGACGGGCGTTGGCCTGCACCCAGGCCCTGGGCGGGTCGGGGGGCCATCGGGGTGCCAACCCAACCAGGAGGTTTTTTGCCCAGGCCTGCGAGCGCGCCGCCGCCATTTTGCCTGCAGGACGACAGAGAGCTCAGGCGGGCAGACCTGTAACAGGCATAGCCTAAGGCTAACAAAGCAGGGGTCCAGGCCCCAAAAGGCACAGGACTGACCCCAAGAACTGGGCGGCTTGGTGGGCCATCTGTGAGTCAACCCGCCCAGGTGATTGTTAGCAAAGCAGACTCTCCCTGCGCTTTCAGGGAGCGCGGGCGCACACGCCCGCCATCCTAGTCACCTGGCAAACCCAATTAACAGTCAAAGCCGTAGGGGAACTTTGCTCGGACCTTGGCCTCCCAGGCTTTTGCCTGGACTCAGGGACTGGGCGGCCAGGCTAACCTTGTGTGCGACAGCCCGGTTGGCAGATCGGCTGCCCAGCGGAGTGAGCGGAACTCAGGGGAGGTCACAGTAGCATACACCTTCCGCACTCCCTGGGAGTGCACACGGGCTCCATCTGCTCCACAGACACAATCTGGGGCAAGGCCTCAGGCAGAAGCCCTTAGCTCTACTCTCTCCGCTTCCGGATCCAGATCAGTCTGGGCGGCAGCATTACATCTCCAAGTCCTGCAAGTGGCTAGCTGGGCTTCCGGGCGGCCAGCTGGGAGAAGTCAGTGTGCTCCAGTGAATCCAGCGGGCCCCAGCGGGAGCCTTCGGGTGCCTGCTTTGGGATCTGAACAGCCTGGGCAGCAGCACACTGTCTACAAGCAGTGCAGGAGGTAAGCTGTGCACCAGAGGCCAACTGGGAAGGGGCAGCTTGCACTGGTGAGTCCAGCACGGACAAGATAAACTAACACCAGTGAGATCTAGATGGCAAAAGGCAAACGCAGGAACGTCACTAACAGAAATCAAGGCAATATGGCAACATCTGAACCCAATTCTCCTCTACCAACATGTCCTGGATACCCCATCACACCAGTAAAACAAGATTTGGATTTAAAATCACTGGTCATGATGCTGGTACAGGAACACATGAAGGTCATACATAAAGAAATTCAGGAGACAATGGATCAAAAGGTAGAAGCCCTTGCAAGGGAAACACAAAAATCATTGAAAGAAATCCAGGAGAATACAAAAGCCAACAAGGAGGAAATGCAAAAAACACTTAAAGAAATACAGGAGAACTTTGCTCAACAGGCTGAGGTCATGAAAGACGAAACACAAAAATCTCTTAAAGAAATACAGGAGAACTTTGGTCAACAGGCTGAGCTCATGAAAGAGAAAACACAAAAATCTCTTAAAGAATTACAGGAAAACACAAACATGCAAGTGAAGGAGCTAAGCAAAACCATCCAGGATCTAAAATCAGAAGTAGAAACAACTAAGAAAACTCAAAGGGAGACAACTTTGGAGATAGAAAGCCTTGGGAAGAAATCAGGGGACAGAGATACAAATATCAACAACAGAATACAAGAGATAGAAGAAAGAATCTCAGATGCTGAAGATTCCATAGAAACCATGGACTCAACAGTTAAAGAAAATGCAAAATGCAAAAAGCTTGTAACCCAAAATATCCAGGAAATCCAGGACACAATGAGAAGACCAAACCTAAGGATTATAGGCATAGAGGAGAGTGAAGATTTACAACTTAAAGGGCCAGCAAATATCTTCAATAAAATTATGGAAGAAAACTTCCCTAACCTAAAGAGAGAGATGCCCATGAATATACAAGAAGCCTACAGAACTCCAAACAGACTGGACCAGAACAGAAATACTTCCCGTCACATAATAATCAAAACACCAAATGTTCTAAACAAAGAAAGAATACTAAAGGCAGTAAGAGAAAAAGGCCAAGTAACATATAAAGGAAGACCTATCAGAATCACAGCAGACTTTTCACCTGAGACTATGAAGGCTAGAAGGTCCTGGGCAGATCTCATGCAGACTCTAAGAGAACACAAATGCCAACCAAAACTACTATATCCAGCAAAACTCTCAATCACCATAGATGGAGAAACTAAGATATTTCATGACAAAACCAAGTTTACCCAATATCTATCCACAAACCCGGCCCTAAAAAGGATAATAGGAGGACAACACCAATACAAGGAGGGAAACTTCACCCTGGAAAAAGCAAGATAGTAACCTTTCATCAAACCCAAAAGAAGTTAAGCATTCAAATTTAAAAAATAACGTCAAAAATGATAGGAAGTAACAATCACTATTCCTTAATATCTCTTAACATCAATGGACTTAATGCCCCAATAAAAAGACACAGACTAACTGAATGGATACGTAAACAGGACCCTACATTTTGCTGCTTACAGGAAACACACCTCAGGGTCAAAGACAAACACTACCTTAGAGTAAAAGGCTGGAAGACAATTTTACAAGCAAATGGTCTCAGGAAACAAGCTGGAGTAGCCATTTTAATATCAGATAAAATTGACTTTCAACCCAAAGTCATCAAAAGAGACCCTGAGGGACACTTCTTGCTGGTCAAAGGAAAAATACAAAAAGAAGAACTGACAATCCTGAACATCTATGCCCCAAATGTAAGGGCACCCTCTTTTGTAAAAGAAACTTTATTAAAACTAAAAGCACACATTGCACCTAACACAATAATTGTGGGTGACTTCAACACTGCACTTTCCTCAACGGACCGATCAGGAAAACAGAAACTAAACAGGGACACAATGAAACTAATTGAAGCTTTGGACCAATTAGATTTAACAGATATATATAGAACATTCTATCCTAAAACAAAAGAATATACCTTTTTCTCAGCACCTCATGGTACCTTCTCCAAAATCGACCATATAATTGGTCACAAGACAGACCTCAACAAATATAAGAAGATCGAACTAATCCCATGCCTCCTATCTGATCACTATGGAGTAAAAGTGGTCTTCAATAGCAACAGAAACAACAGAAAGCCCACATACACGTGGAAACTGAACAATACTCTACTCAATGATACCTTGGTCAAGGAAGAAATAAAGAAAGAAATTAAAGACTTTTTAGAACACAATGAAAATGAAAACACAACATACCCAAATCTATGGGACACAATGAAAGCAGTGCTAAGAGGAAAACTCATAGCCCTGAGTGCCTCCAAAAAGAAAATGGAGAGAGCATACATTACCAGCTTAATGACACACCTGAAAGCCCTGGAACAAAAAGAAGCTATTTCGCCCAGGAGGAGTAGAAGGCAGGAAATCATCAAACTCAGGGCCGAAATCAATCAAGTAGAAACAAAGAGAACCATACAAAAAATCAACAATACCAGGAGCTGGTTCTTTGAGAAAATCAACAAGATAGATAAACCCTTAGCCAGAATGACCAAAGGGCACAGAGAAAGTATCCAAATTAACAAACTTAGAAATGAAAAGGGAGATATAACAACGGAAACTGAGGAAATCCAAAAAATCATCAGATCCTACTACAAGAGCCTATACTCAACACAACTGGAGAATCTGGAGGAAATGGACAATTTCCTTGACAGATACCAAATACCAAAATTAAATCAGGACCAACTAGACCATCTAAACAGTCCCATAATGCCTAAAGAAATAGAAGGAGTCATAGAAAGTCTTCCAACCAAAAAAAGCACAGGACCAGATGGCTTCAGTGCAGAATTCTACCAGACCTTCAAAGAAGAGTTAACACCAATACTCTTCAAACTATTCCACAAAATAGAAACAGAAGGAACACTACCCAATTCCTTCTACGAAGCCACAATTACGCTGATACCAAAGCCACACAAAGATCCAACAAAGAAAGAGAACTTCAGACCAATTTCCCTTATGAACATCGATGCAAAAATACTCAATAAAATTCTTGCCAACCGAATCCAAGAACACATCAAAACGATCATCCACCATGATCAAGTAGGCTTTATCCCAGGAATGCAGGGTTGGTTCAATATACGGAAATCCATCAATACAATCCACTACATAAACAAACTCAAAGAACAAAACCACATGGTCATTTCATTGGATGCTGAAAAAGCATTTGACAAAATTCAGCATCCCTTCATGCTTAAAGTCTTGGAGAGAACAGGAATTCAAGGCCCATACCTAAACATAGTAAAAGCAATATACAGCAAACCGGTAGCCAGCATCAAACTAAATGGAGAGAAACTTGAAGCAATCCCACTGAAATCAGGGACCAGACAAGGCTGCCCCCTTTCTCCTTATCTTTTCAATATTGTACTTGAGGTACTAGCTCGGGCAATTCGACAACATAAGGAGGTCAAAGGGATACAAATTGGAAAGGAAGAAGTCAAACTATCATTATTTGCAGACGACATGATCGTCTACCTAAGTGACCCAAAGAACTCCACTAGAGAGCTCCTACAGCTGATAAACAACTTCAGCAAAGTGGCAGGTTATAAAGTCAACTCAAGCAAATCAGTGGCCTTCCTATACTCAAAGGATAAGCAGGCTGAGAAAGAAATTAGGGAAATGACCCCCTTCACAATAGCCACAAACAGTATAAAGTATCTTGGGGTGACTCTTACCAAACATGTGAAAGATCTGTATGACAAGAACTTCAAGACTCTGAAGAAGGAAATGGAAGAAGACCTCAAAAAATGGGAAAACCTCCCATGCTCATGGATCGGCAGAATCAATATAGTTAAAATGGCCATTTTGCCTAAAGCACTATACAGATTCAATGCAATACCCATCAAAATCCCAACTCAATTCTTCACAGAGCTAGAAAGAGCAATTATCAAATTCATCTGGAACAACAAAAAACCCAGGATAGCTAAAACTATTCTCAGCAACAAAAGGAAATCTGGGGGAATCAGTATCCCCGACCTCAAGCAATACTACAGAGCAATAGTGTTAAAAACTGCATGGTATTGGTACAGTGACAGACAGGAGGATCAATGGAACAGGATTGAAGATCCAGAAATGAACCCACACACCTATGGCCACTTGATCCTCGACAAAGAGGCTGAAAACATCCAATGGAAAAAAGATAGCCTTTTCAACAAATGGTGCTGGTTCAACTGGAGGTCAGCATGCAGAAGAATGCGAATTGATCCATCCTTGTCTCCTTGTACTAAGCTCAAATCCAAATGGATCAAGGACCTCCACATAAAGCCAGACACTCTGAAGCTAATAGAAAAAAAAACTGGGGAAGACCCTTGAGGACATCGGTACAGGGAGAAAGTTTCTGAACAGAACACCAATAGCGTATGCTCTAAGAGCAAGAATTGACAAATGGGACCTCATAAAATTACAAAGTTTCTGTAAGGCAAAGGACACCATCAAGAGGACAAATCGGCAACCAACAAATTGGGAAAAGATCTTCACCAATCCTACATCAGATAGAGGGCTAATATCCAATATATATAAAGAACTCAAGAAGTTAGACTCCAGAAAACCAAACAACCCTATTAAAAAATGGGGTACAGAGTTAAACAAAGAATTCTCACCTGAAGAACTTCGGATGGCGGAGAAGCATCTTAAAAAATGCTCAACTTCATTAGTCATTAGGGAAATGCAAATCAAAACAACCCTAAGATTTCATCTTACACCAGTCAGAATGGCTAAGATTAAAAATTCAGGAGACAGCAGGTGTTGGAGAGGGTGTGGAGAAAGAGGAACACTCCTCCACTGCTGGTGGGGTTGCAAATTGGTACAACCACTCTGGAAATCAGTCTGGCGGTTCCTCCGAAAACTGGGCACCTTACTTCCAGAAGATCCTGCTATACCACTCCTGGGCATATACCCAGAAGACTCCCCACCATGTAATAAGGATACATGTTCTACTATGTTCATAGCAGCCCTATTTGTAATTGCCAGATGCTGGAAAGAACCCAGGTATCCCTCAACAGAAGAGTGGATGCAAAAAATGTGGTATATCTACACAATGGAGTACTATTCAGCCATTAGAAACAATGAATTCATGAAATTCTTAGGCAAATGGATGGAGCTAGAGAATATCATACTAAGTGAGGTAACCCAGACTCAAAAGGTGAATCATGGTATGCACTCACTAATAAGTGGATATTAACCTAGAAAACTGGAATACCCAAAACATAATCCACACATCAAATGAGGTACAAGAAGAAAGGAGGAGTGGCCCCTGGTTCTGGAAAGACTCAGTGAAACAGTATTCAGCAAAACCAGAACGGGGAAGCGGGAAGGGGTGGGTGGGACGACAGGGGAAGAGAAGGGGGCTTGCGGGACTTTCGGGGAGTGGGGGGGCTAGAAAAGGGGAAATCATTTGAAATGTAAATAAATTATATCGAATAATAAAAAAAAAAAAAAAAAAAAAAAAAAAAGACTTGGTAAGAGTTACACCAAGATATTGTATATTATTTGTGTCTTTGGTGAAATGTTTCTTTTCCTAATTGTTTTCTCAGCTTGTTCATGCTTGTTGATCCTTTGTATAAAAGACAGCAACTGTTTTTTTTTTATTTTTTTTTTATTTTTATTTTTTTTTATATCCAGCCACTTTACTGAAGGTGTTTATCAGCTATAAGAGTTGGTAAAATTTTGGGGGTCACTTATATATACACTATCAATTCATCTGCAAATAGTGATACTTTGACTTCTTTCCAATTTGTATCCCCTTGATGTTCTTTTGATGTCTTATTGCTCTAGCTAGAACTGCAAATACAATATTGAAGAGATAGGGAGATAGAGAACAGCCTTGTCTTGTACAATTGCTTTTAGGTTTCTTTCCATTTAATTTGACATTGGCTATTGGCTTGTGTATATTGCCTTTATTATGTTTATGTATGTCTTATATTCCTGATCTCTCCAACACTTTTAACATAGAGGGGTGTTGAATTTTGTCAAAGGCTTTTTCAGCATTTAATGAGATGATTATGTAGTTCTTTCTTTCAGTTTTGTTATATAGTGAATTACATTGATAGATTTTTTTAGATATTGAACCACCCCTACATCTCTGAGATGAAGCCTACTTGGTCATGGTAGATGATGACTTTGATGTTTACTTGGGTTCTGTTTGCTAGTGTTTTATAGAGTACTTTTAGATCCATGTTTATAAAAGGAATAGGTCTGCCTTCTGTTTCAGGCAGTCTATTGAGTCTTTGTGTGGTTTAAGTACTAGGATGACTGTTGATTCATAGAATGAATTTGACAGTGCTCCTTCTGTTTCTATTTTGTGGAATAGTTTGAGAAGTACTGGTATTAGCTCTTCTTTGAAAGTCTGTTAGAATTCGGGGCTAAAACTATCTGGCCCTGGGCTCGTTTTGGTTGGGAGACTTATAATGACTACTTCTTTTTTCTTAGGGGTCATAAGACTATTTAGATAATGTACCTGATCTTTATTTAACTTTGGTAAGTTGTGTTTGTCTAGAAAGTCATCCATTTCATTTAGATTTTTCCAGTTTTGTGGAGTACAGGCTTTTGAATAAGACCTAATGATTCTTTGAATTTCTTCAATGATTGTTGCTATATCTGTCTTTTCATTTCTGATTTATTAATTTGGATACTGTCTCTCTGCCTTTTCATGACTTTGAGTAAGGGTTTTTCTATCTTACTGATTTTTTTTTTTTAAAGAATCATCTCTTGGTTTTGTTGAGTCTTTTTTATTGTTTTCTTTGTTTCTAATCTTATTGATTTCAGTCCTGAGTTTGATTAGTTCCTGTCCTCTACTCCTTTTTTGTGTGTTGTGTGTTTGCTTCTTTTTTCTCTTGAGCTTTCGGGTATAATTTTAAATTTCTAGTATCAGAACTCTCCAGTTTCTTTATGAAGGCACTTAGTACTATGAACTCTTAGCTCTAAGCACTAAGCTCTTAGCAGTGCTTTTATTGTATCCCATAAGTTTTGGTATCTTGTGCCTTCATTTTTGTTGAATTCTAGAAAGTCTTTAATTTCTTACTTTATTTCTTCCCTGACTCTTTGAGTAAAGAGTTGTTCAGTTTCCATGAGAATGTAGACTTTTTGGTGGTTCTGTTCTTGTTCAAGTTCAGCTTTAATCCATGGTGGTCTAATAGAATGCAAGGGGTTATTTCGATTTTCTTTTATCTATTGAGGCTTACTTTGTGATAGAGTATTTGATTAGTTTTGGAGAAGGTTCCATGAGGTTCTGAGAAGAAGGAATAATCTTTTGTATTTGAGAGAAATGTTCTGTAGATATCTGTTAGGTTCACTTGATTTATAACATCAGTTACTTTATTATTTCTGTTTAGTTTCTGCTTTGATGACCTGTCCATTGGTGAGACTGAAGTGCTGAAGATTCCCACTATTAATGGAGTTTGAAACTATCTCAAAATAGAGACAACAGAGGAAAGGATTCTTCAGATGAATATCAAGATTTCAATGTTTAAAGAATGTGTGGTTTGAGAGACTTTTAATGTTAGAATGGTAAAGAATTATCTTGCTGTCCTGTGGTTTGCAAAAAAAAGAATGCATCACTGGGGCTCACATGCCCCTTTCATTCACCAAGACCTTGGAAGAAACCAAAGAAACAAAAGGTTCCAAGCATGCAGCCTTTTTTTTCTTCTCATAAACCTTTCCTGAAGCCTCCCCTTTTTAAAGTATTGTTATCTTCATGTACAACTGGAACCACGGCAGCCATTTTATACCCACCCCCAAAAAAATCATTCTAAGGGTTCAAGCCAATGGGCTGATTGCCCAGGTTGATGATCAAAGAACTTTAAAATCATTGCTCACACAGAAATATGAACCCTTAATCTTTTTGGTGCAGACTCTTTGGAGGCAAAATCTTTATTATTTTCCAAATACCTTTAGGTAACAGAATCTGTACTGGCTGATTTCATACCAACTTCACACAAGCTGGAGTTATCACAGAGAAAGGAGTCTCCCTTGAGGAAATGCCTCCAGCCGTAAAGCATTTTCTCAATTAATGATCACCCATTGTAGGTGGTGCCATCCCTGGGCTGGTAGTGCTGGGTTCTATAAGAAAGCAAGCTGAGCAAGCTAGGGGAAGCAAGACAATAAGTAACATCCCTCTATGGCTTCTATATCAGCTCCTGCTTCCTGACCTACTTCAGTTCCAGTCCTGACTTTCCTTGATGATAAATAGCAATGTGGAAATGTAAGTTGAATAAATCTTTTCCTCCCCAATTTGCTTCTTGGTCATGACGTTTTATGCAGGAATAGAAACCCTGATGAAGACAGAATCCAAACAGAAGCAACTGCAAGCCATTCTCTTCATCATTCACAAATGAGCCTAAATATGATGAAAAGAGGGTTTCTTACACTAAATTTTAAAAGGTTAAAGGTTTTTAAGAGTTGAAAAGGTGTGTGTGTGTGTGTGTGTGTGTGTGTGTGTGTGTACCAACCAAAGTATGAATGGGCAAGTCAGAGAACAACTTTTGAAGCCAGTTCTTTCTTTCTTGCCCATGTGAAGGTCCTAGGGATTTAACTCAGGTGGTCAGGCTTCACTGCAAGCACTTTTACACACTGACCCATCTCTCTGGCCATTTATTTTTAGTTTGAGATGGGGTCTCCTGTATCTTAAGCTGACTTTGAACTGTCTATAGATGACTTTGAACTTCTAATCCTCTGCCTCTTTCTTCCAATGCTGTATTACAGACACATGCCACCACACTCAGTTTATGTGGAACCAGGCAATCATTCTTCCAACTTGAGCCTTTTGCTCACAGGGAGTCAGACTTTCCCCTGCACCATAGTCCTGTAAGTGTCCTTACACCTGAGAAGGAAAGGCTGACTCAATGTCAGGTTTCAAATTGGCAGTTTAGGAGACTAGGCCTAAGAACTGGGAAAGTTCAGGCAGGCCTATGAGCTCACTTGATTGTCTCTCTATATATCTTGATAATGGGAGATCCCAGCATGCTGGACTTCTGCAGAATAAAACAACCTTTGCATTTACATACTATATGAGTGCAGGGTATCATTCTTCAGTGAATCATGGACCCTTAAACCCCTTCAGCTTTTCCTTTCTTTGTTATTTTCATAACAATTAAGTTTTTAAAAAATTTTTCATTTGTATGTACACAGGTATATCTGAGAGAGTTTGAGTTGAATAAGTTCATGTGCCAGTGAGGTCCAGAAGAGGGTATCAGATCTTCTGAAGGTGGAGTTCCAGGTGAAGAGGCCAGAATAGCAGGAAAGACTCTGTCTTGCTCTCCAAACTTCATTTTAAGTTGCTTGTCCTCAGAGTGACATGGCCCCTACCCTTGGCCTCTGGGGAAGAGACCACAAAGTGTTCTCAGCAGCTGAAAATAGACATAACAGCTGTAACCAGCTCACAATAACCGGATGAATTAAGAAAACATGAGTCATTCCCAGGTCAAGATGCCCCCTTTAAATGTGTGTTCTCTCCTTGTGGTTTGAACAGATGCTATGCACCAATCATTTTAAAGGCCAATATTCCTTTACCCATTTACCAAATCATGTAATGCCAAGCCTTGAAAGCCCCTGATTGCAATTTTTTCTCTATATAAACTCTAAACCTGTAGTCCCAGATGTCACTTTCCTAACCTGTTATATCAGGATGGTCCAAACTCAAATAACGACTCTTGTGTTCTTGCATGGAGTTGTGGTCCCTGGTGGTCTCTTGGGGGGGTGGTCTCCCGATCTGGGAGTAAAACAGGTAGTGGGGTGATATCTAACTTGCATACTAGGAACTCAACTCAGGTTGTTTAAAAAAAAAAAAGCAGCAAGCTCTCTTAACCTATGAGCCACTTCTCTTGCCTCAGCTCTTAATTTTTAATGTCTTCTATGACATATCCTTCAGATGGTACAAGGAGTACTTACAATGCTGTTTCCATGGAGAATGTCTCTTTGATTTTCCTAGAAGATAACCTCCTCCTAGTGGGCTGAATGGTCTTGGATGATGGGGAGCTCTGCTGGGTGTGTGGTTTGCTGCCTGGAGCCATGTCCACCAGGTTGGTTGCAGAGCTTGTGTTTGTCATAGTTTTGTCACCCACTGAATGCCACTTCCTCCTCCTCCTCCTCTTTTGTAATAGATGAAAATGGACTGGAGTCTGTCTTTGTCACTGTTGTCTTTTTTTTTTAGTTCAGATTTTGATTTCATTTTGAAAATTAACTTCTAATTTCTTGTCTCTATATGATGTATGCAGACATGAACTTGAATTCTGTTTTGGTGGCCTTCCAATCAATGAGCTGATCATGAGGGGACATTGTCAGCAGCCATTAGCTTTAAGCTTCTTAAGAATTAAAGTGAAATAAGGCTGTCCTTGGCCTCGATCTGTATTTAACTGCTGCCACTGCACAAGGGCAATGGGCAGTTTTGTTGAAGGCACATTCCTTTGAAAGGCATAATCCTATATTCCCTGGCAGTCATTTTCCCTGCATGCATTGCATTTAGTCCAATTTGTTTTCTTTCTAGAACCCAGATCTATTAATCCCTGACTTGAAATTCTAAGGTTTTATATGTCTGCAGTAATTGATTTCTTTATATTCCTCCCTGTTTCATTTTAAACACCTCAGTAAAAGGCAATTTACACCTCTCCTTTAACTATGACCAAATGTAGAAATTTACAAATTGATTGTTTTGTTTTTTTTATTTGTTTTGATCATTGACTCACTGGTTTAAAAATATCAACAGTTTTCCTTCCTCCTTTTCTTTCCTTCCTTTCCTTCTCTCTTTTGGTATGTTTCAGACAAAGTCTTTAATCTAGCCCTGGCTGTCCTGGAACACATTATGCAGACCAGGCTGGAATCCAACTCACATAGATCCACCTGGGTCTGCTTCTAGGGTGAAGAGATTAAAAGCATGCATCACTACAGCCAGCTTGTCTTTTCTTCTTTGATAAAAGGTTTTATTCTGGAGCCCAGGCTAGTCTGAAAGTCACTGGGTAGCAAATCTGACATCAAATTCCCTTTACTCTTATGAGAAAAGTAAAACAGAAAAGAAGAAGGATACTGCTTTATTGGAACAGCAAGGGACCTCATTCTTTCTGCAGAATGAAATATATTTAGAGGGCTGGGAGACTTGTGTGTTTGTTTGTGTGTGTGTGTGTGTGTGTGTGTGTGTGTGTGTGTGTGTGTGTGTGCATATATACATGTGAAATTCACAAATATCTGTGCTTTGTTTTTTTTGAATAGGGTTTCACAGTTAGGAATTGTTTTGACTGTCAATAGAAACTTTAGACCTTTGAACCATGTTGGAATTTTGAGATTTAGGGGTATTTTAAGATGGGTTTTTGCATTGTGCAATTAATATAAGATTTCCTGGCCAAGATGGAATGTTAGAATTTCATGTAACATGTTTGAGCATCATGTCAACAAGGAATAAACTTGAGATGGATCATATATATTGTCAACTTACCTGGATTTACAGTCACCCAGGAGTTATACTTTTGGAAACGTTTGTTAGGTTGTTCCACAGAGGTTAAACTGAGGAAATCCTCACTCTGAATATAGGCAGTATCATTCATTGTCCTGAGATGGAAACCATAGAAATCCAGATGAGTACCAGTTTTCCTGCTCTTTACAATGTAAGAAGGTGAAGAATCACAGTGAGAGGTGATACTACTCTGCTGTCTCTGCCATCGTGGATTGGATACTCAAATCATGAGCCAACAGCAAACCTCTCCTCCTTTAGATAACTTGTTATGTATTTGGTCACAGCAACAAGAAAAGAAACATACAGAAACATCTTTGCAACTTGGAGACTCAATAAATCATTATGTGTCATGAAAATTCTTGTCAGTAAATCATTTACTTAATTTCAGATTTTTTCATTGTGTATCGTGACAATAATTCTTGCTCCACTTCTTTTAGTCTATTGACCTAGATTAACGCTGAGACATAGTTGAAACTGTTTGCTTGTTTGTCTGAGACAAGGCCATATTTCTAGTCCAGGCTGGCCTAGAAATCACTATAGTGCCCACACCATCCTTTAATTGTCTTCCCTCAGCCTTCCAAGTGCTGGGATTGCAAGTATGAACCATAGTATCTGATTTGGATATTAGGATTTGAGTGTTCTGTGATCTTTAGAAACCTGATTTCTTAAGAAAAAGGGGTTGTCCATGCATTATTTTGTATTGTTTGGGTTTGGTTTGGTTTGGTTTGGTTTGGTTTGGTTTGGTTTGGTTTGGTTTGGTTTGGTTTGGTTTAGTTTGGTTTGGTTTGGTTTGATTAGATAAAGAGTTGTCTACTTTAGAAAGTCAGAAAACTATGGAAAGTCTCAGATAGTATTTCAAATTTTGCTGACCATATAATTTCTCTCTCTCTCTCTCTCTTTCTCTCTCTCTCTCTCTCTCTCTCTCTCTCTCTCTCTCTCTCTCTCTCTCTCTAAATAAGTTCTCCTATGGCATCCCTAAAGCGCCATAGACAATATGTTAATAAGGACAAAACTATTTCCTAAATAAAATTTTAACACAAAACAAGCAATAGTCTAGATTTTTCAATGGACTTTTCAGCCCCAGGACTAGAGCACTTTATTTTGAAACTATTTCATTTTTTATTAGTGCTTTGAAAAAAGGCCCACAAAAGTCAGTCATATGTTGACACTGCAAACCATCTCTTGGAAAATACTGCTTTGGTAGCATGATAGACAGAAAAGATTGGTCTAGCCCACAAAGCCGTCCTGGCTACAGTGAGCATTTCCAAACAGTGATCAAGACTGGCTGCCTTCTCAGTACTGGTGACATCCTGGAAGGTACACTGAAGTCAGAACTGGCTATAACAGATCTTCTCCCTGTCAACGCAAGACCGGCACTTCATCTATTTCATCAACATTGAGAATATTTGTTTTGGAGGAGAACTCAGAAATGAAAATGGAGGTCAGTGGCTGGGGAAAAGATAAACCCCAGTGCTGCTTGGATCAGACTTTTTGAAGATCCACATCAGGGCCCAAGCACAATTCTGAAAGCAAGCACTTGAGATCTCTAGTTGAAGTTCTTCACTGCAAACTTGACATAGTTAGCAAACTTTGGAGCTTCTCCAGCTGATGAGAAGACAAGAGAAGTCCAGAAAAGCAAAAAGAAGCTTTGCTATGAGTACCAACTACATCAAGTGATGACCTTATGAATTATTTCCACACAGAGGTTTGCGGCCTAGAAATAGCACTATACTTTTTAGAAAATTTTCACCATCTGCTCTGCCCAGGCAGATGACAGAGCATGATGGTAGAAGGACTTTCTGAGGCCAGATTGGAATTTTCACAGAGGAAGAAACTTGAGTGTCACCTAAGGATGAAAATGAGAGGAGACTTTGGTCACAGGACTGCCCAGTGTGTGGAATGTTAAGGGTATAACCTGTAATATGCCACAGGCTAGCCCTAGACTCTACCTAAGACCAAAGCTAAGAATAATAGGTGTAGCCGCCTGTGGCTACATTCGAACTGTTTACTGGGTTCCATGGAAGGAAAGCTGGAGATAGGGAACAGGGTGACAAGAGAAACAGGGAGTCAAGACAAGGTTTCCTGCTCAAGACTCAAAGTTTAATGAATGTCTCCTGTAACTGCCCACATTTACATTGAACGTGTTACCTGGAAGGGAAGCTGGGGGTGTATGGGAAGGTGGCAAAAAGAGCCCGGAGACCAAGACAACACCTGCTATTCAAAGTCTCAAAGTTTAATGAAGAACTCCAAATATATAGATAGAGAAAAACCCTTCCCCAAAAGCTGGAAGCTTCTCAGCAGAACCAGTTCGGTTGTTCCACAGGTGGCTAGTGTTTCTCAGGAAACTGCAGGCCCTTGAAGAACAAAAGGCTTCACCTTGGTCTGAGCACTCCACCCTAGGTGGAGGGGATTATGGCTAACACAGGAGTTCCAGCTCAAAGGCTGGGAGAAGAACTTCACGTTGGTCGATGTCAAGTTCCTGCCAGGTGGCATGGTGCTGCAATAAGGCTCTCTACAGTCTCCAAATATATATAGGCTGGGCAAGACCTCTTCCCCAAACGCTGGAAACAGGCTGGAAACAGGTCTGCAGAACTGGTTCTGCTTTCTCCGCAGGAGGATGGCGTCAGGGCTGGCATCAGGTGGTGGCTAGTGTCCTTGGAGAACAATGGGCTTCACCTAGGTCTGAGCGCTGCACCATAGGTGGGAAGCAGCGGCTAGCAGAGTTTGAAAATCCTGCTCAAAAAGGCTGGGGGGAGGGCACAAATAGATATAGAAGAGAGTGAAGATTCCCAACTCAAAGGGCCAGAAAACATCAACAAAATTATAGAAGAAAACTTCCATAACCTAAAGAAAGAGATGCCCTTAAACATATAAGAAGCCTATAGAACACCAAACATGTGGGACCAGAAAAGAAATTTCTCTTACCACATAATAATTAAAACACCAAATACACAGAACAAAGAAAGAATATTGAAAGCAGTAAGGGGAAATAACATATAAAGGCAGACCTATCAGAATTGCAACAGACATCTCAACAGAGACTTTAAAAGCCACAAGATCCTCAGCAGTTGTCATACAAACCCTAAGAGAACAAAAATGCCAGCATTGTTGGTTTTTCTATGCAGGTCCGTCTGCCTACACCACAGCACAGGTCACCTGTCTGTCTGACACGTGGGCCACAGTGATGAGGTGGAGACGTGGGCCACAATGAGATACACCAGGACAAACAGTTCCACATGGGACTTTATTTAAGATGGGGAAAGGGGTATCGGGTGGGAAGAAGGAAGGAAAGAGAGAGAAAGAGGGTGGGGGAGAAACACTACCCAGTTATATACACGGGTGATGACATAAATTACAGGTAAAAGTGGGCCACTGAATTCTGGGTATATGGCGGCTGTTGCCTTGACAACAGGCCTATAGTTCTAATTGTTGCCTATATGACGTCACAGGCCTTGCAGGTCTCAGTACCAACATCCCTGCATTTCTTCCATTAAAAAGAAAAGTGTGGGAAGCCATTAGAGATCCTCACTTCGGCCTGGAGGACTGACAGGGCAAAAAGGTCCTGAGTAAAACAAAGAAGAGCCTCTCCCTGTGATTGCTGGTCAAAGGAAGTCCTGAGATAATTGCGGGATGCTCCAGACTATGCAAACATCAGATGTCTCCACCAGAGGACCCTTGTCTCTCCCTGATCAAACTGACAAGATTGCCCCTCCCTCCTGAACAGCCCTGAGAAGATCTCTTCCTCTGAGAGCTTAAAACCTGTGTACCCCTGAACATTAAGTTAAGCCTCGACAATTGAACCCCCCTTGCCTGGCTTCCTTCTTTCTCTCACCCCTTTGACCCTCAGGTAGCACCTCTTCGGGACCCTGGAATAACTGGACCTGCTGGACGGGTCAGAAAAGGAAAAGAAAAGGGGAGGGGGACCTGATGATGAATAGGAGTGAGGGCACCATGTCTCTTAAACTACTTCCTGCTGTCTAGGGGCGTTGTCAATTTCAGTGGCTGACTTTCACCATCGGTGTCCACGTGGTACATGTTGGCATCAGGTACATGTGGACAGCGGCTCTTCTGTGGGCAGCAGCTGGTAATTCTGTAACAGAAGCTGATTAATAGTTTGGTTAGAAATTGTTTGTATTTGCCGTTGGAGGAATGTAGAAACAAGATTAATTAGGCAGGGAACAAACAATAACACCAGGAAGATGACTAGAAAAGGCATTACAAAAGGGAGTATCCATTTCCATATAGGGTTTTCGAAAATTCCAGAACTGGAGATCTCACAATCTCTGAAGTTCTTTATGTCTGACTGAAGCTCCTGGATTTTGTTTCTCACTATCCCAGATTGGTTGACATAGAAACAGCATTCTTCTTGGAGGAACAGGCAAAGACCACCTTCTTTAGCTGTCAGGACATCTAGGCCCCGTCGGTTCTGAAACACCACGGCTGCCAAAGAATCTATCTGCTTCTGGATAGTAAGCACAGTTTCAGTCATTTCCTGGAGATCGCTTTTAAACTGGGAAGTGAATGTATTGTATTGAGCCAGAGAAGTCGTTATTCCTGCCACACCAGTACCAACACCTATCGCTATTCCTGTAGCGACCAAGAGTGGCACGATCTGAACTGCCCTCTCGTGTCGAGCAGCTATCATATCTACAACTGGGACTGGCAGGGGCTCATTTCCCTGGATTACTCCCAGCTCAGGGAAAAGGAGTACTAATGTGCAAACTCCTGACCAGCTTGCAGATAGGCGATGATATACCTGAGGAGGTAGGCAATGATATACCTGAGTGCCACAAAGAATTGACGTGTTCTGGATTGCAGGGCATTGTGGCACAGATGATATATCAAGACTTACGGTTTTATTACAGCCTAGGAAGCTTAGTGTTCCTACAGAACGTGTCCCAGAGGTCTTAAAACAGTTTGCCATGCCAAAGAAAGGGACAGAGATAAGGTACAGAGTCATGGTGACATTGGAGTCAGGACAGCTAACAAAAGGTGAGGTAAGGTTATTTGGCAGTATCACTGGAGAAGCTGTAAGTGACAGTTTTGAATCAATTCCTGGGGGTACACATAACCAACAATCTCTAAAGCAACCAGGCCTGGTGACATTAAGGAGCTGGTATGCTGAGGTCAAGGTTTGAAGCAACAGGTGAAATGACAAGTTAGTGCCATTTATGAGGGGTGCTGTCAAAGAATCAAGGACCTCAGAGGAGTGTTTAATTATCTCCCCTACTTTCCCAATATCTAGGGGTTGGGCGATTGAGATATATTTTCTTTGAATATGGATGGTACTTACTGGGGAACTGGGCTGGTTTTTGTGATAGAGCTTACCAACAACTCCTGTCTCCCACCTGGAATCCCACGGGTCTTGTATGTAGAAGAAAAGTGTCTTGCGGTGTTGATAGAAGAAATGATTGACCCGTGATCCTAGCATATGTATCTGACAAGACCAATATGGCCAGCCCCCATGTTCATCTGGCCATTTTTTACAATAATCTTCTGTCTGGTCAAAGAGAAAGCAAGTATAGAGATCATAATACTTAGATAGGATAACAGATACAGGGATGATTGCGATTTGGATCAGTTCCTGGCATCCGGCTATGGAGCAGTTTTCTGACCATATTTGGAAAGACTGTTTGTTATCTGTGAGGGTTTCTTGAACCTCGAATCTCCAGATGTAAGGACTGTCCTGGATGGAAATGAAGAACAGCAGGGGTAGGACAAGAAACCCATGTCTAATCCAATGAGGTCAAGCTTGGTTGCCGAGTGGAGTCTCATGTTCTGGAATTGGAGACAACGTAGATGGTCTCAATATCCTCTGGAGCTTAATAGAGCATGGTCCTGTTAGGTTTGATGTGTATGAAGAAGAACCATTTTTAAGTGGAGGGATGAAAGGTTTAAGGTGAGATAGATGGACCCAATGAGGAAATCCTTTGAGTTTAGCAGCTGTAGGGGTCACAAGAATCACCTTAAAAGGGCCCTGACATTTGGGAGACAGGGGTGAGAGATAATAATCTGGAGGGGATAAGAGGATTTGGTCTCCAATGTTGACAGGTAGTGGACAGGAGACAGTCTGTGGCCGCGGTAGATGATGGTCAGCAAAGTCCCATAGGAGAGAGCAAAGGTGGCAAAGCAATGGGGTGAGTAGATGGTCTGGGAGGGGAGAACATTTAGGTGAAAGACCAGGAGTTAAAACTGGACATCCATACATGAGTTCAAAGGGTAAGATAAGAAGAGGTCGCTTGGGGAGAGCTCGTAGCCTGAAAAGAGCCAGAGGTAGGCGTTTTACCCAGTCGTGGTGAAGTTCCTGTGATAGCTTAGCAAGAGTGGATTTTAAAAAGGGATTAGTTCTTTCTACCTTACCTGAAGACTGAGGATAGTAGGGGATGTGAAAATGCCAAGGGATGTTTAAGGCCTTAGATAGACTCTGAGAGATCTGGGAAGTAAATTCAGGACCGTTGTCTGACTGAAGGGAGGCTGGGACACCAAATCGGGGTATGATCTCTCAGAGAAGGAGATCAGAGACTGTCTGATCCATTTTGTTAGTGGTGGAAAAGGCTTCTACCCACCCCGAGAAGGTGTCCACCAACACCAGGAGGTACTTGGCACGCTTGACTGTAGGCATATGGGTAAAGTCAAGTTGCCAGTCAGTTCCAGGAAGGGAACCTCTAGCCTGATGGGTAGGGAAAGGAGTACCACGATACCTCGAGTTGGAATCTGACATCTGACAGATTTTACAAGAAGCAGTGATAGATTTTAAGAAACATAAGTCTTCAGGAGTAGGCTGTAAGTGGGTCTTAACAAGAGAAGGTAATGCTCTGCTGTTAGGATGAAAGAGTTGGTGAAGATAGGATAGAGTTTGGCAAGTGTCAGGGGGTGGAGGTAGAAATGTGGGTTGTAGTGTAAGGATGTCTTGGGGAAGGTGAGATGAGCTTAGCCCCCTAAGGGCCGCAGCTCTAGATGCCTCATCAGCTCAGTTGTTTCCCTTAGATACAATAGAGTCATCCATCTGGTGGGATCTGCAGTGGACAATCCCAATAGCTGTGGGGAGATGGGAAGCCTTTAGCATGGCTAAAATGTGGTTTACATTAGTTACTGATCCTCCTGTTGTGGTAAGTAACCCGCGCTCTTTCCAGATAGCAGCATGAGACAGGAGGATATGGAAAGCATATTTGGAATCTGTATAGACATTGAGGGATTGTCCCTGTGCCAGTTGAAAGGCACGGGTGAGAGCTATCAGCTCAGCCTGTTGATTAGTGGTGTGTACAGGAAAGGCCTGTGCCTCTACCACCTCGGTGTCTGACACTATGGCATAGCTAGCTTTTCTAGTCCCTTCATATAGAAAGGAGCTTCAATCTGTGTACCAAGTATAAATGGCTTGAGGCAATGTGCCCTCCTGTATGTGTCAGAGATGAGGTAATAGTTGTTCTAAAGTCTCAGTGCAGGAATGAGACAGGGAGTGGTTAGTATTAGATCGGGGAAGAAGAGTAGAAATATTAAGAGGAGGACATGATTGGAAGGTGAGCGTGGAATCCTCTATTAGTGCTACCTGAAGAGAAAGAATTCTGGAGGGAGGTAGAGTCTGCAAGCCTTTGTAAGTTAGGAGCTGTGACAGGTTATTAGAAGAGAGCATAGCTATGGGAGACCCCAAGGTTAATTTCTTTGATTCTTGAATAAGGAGTTCAACAGCTGCTAAGGTACAAATACAAGGTGCCCATCCATGGATGGTTAAATCTAGTCTTTTTGACAAGTATGCAACAGGTGCAAAGGAAGGTCCCAGTTGATGAACTAAGACTCCAAGGGCAAATCCCTCCTTTTCAGTTACATAGAGGGAAAAAGGTCGAGTCAGGTCAGGGAGATGTAAGGCTGGGGCCTTAAGGAGAGCCTGTTGGAGCCTCTGAAAGGGCTTGGCAACAGATTTGAGAAGAGGTTCATGGGTGGGGCCTAACGCTGCCTCATATAAGGGTTGAGAAAGGAGGGAAAAGGAAAGAACCCAGGAACATAAAAAGCTAGCCATTCCTAGGAATGATAAAATCTCTTCCTTTGTAGAAGGAACAGTTAAAGACTGAATCAGATTCTTTCTATCTAAGGTAATAGCCTTGTGGGTTGGGGTAATTGTTAATCCCAAATAGGTAATCTGAGGAGTGGACAGTTGAACTTTAGAAGGTGAGACCCTGTAGCCTTGCCTGGAAAGAAAATTTAGAAGAACAGAGGTATCTGCTTGGCTAATCTCTAGAGATGGGCTGCAGACAAGGATGTCATCTACATAAAGAAGAATTTTAGATCTAGGGAGAGATAAAGGGAGTAAGTCAGAAGCTAGAGCCTGGCCAAATAGGTGTGGGCTGTCTCAGAATCCCTGAGGTAGAACAGTCCAGGTAAGTTGGGTAGAAAAGTGGGTGTCAGGATCCATCCAGGTAAAGGCAAATATGTTCTGTGACTGGGTGTCGAGATAGAGAAAAATGCATCCTTTAGATCTAGGACTGAGAAATGAGAAGTTCCTGAGGGGATAGTAGAAAGAAGTGTGTAAGGTTTAGCTCCGACAGGATGGAGAGGAACCACTGCAGCATTAATGCGCCTGAGGTCTTGAACCATGCAATAGGTACCATTAGGTTTTTTAACTGCTAGTATAGGGGTGTTGAAAGGAGAAGAACTGGGACGAAGGAGTTTTTTCCTCAAGAGGTCAGAAATGACAGGCTTAAGTCCCCTGAGGCTCTGGAGAGAGAGAGGGTATTGAGCTTGGGTAATGTACCTGGTACAGTCCAGTAACTGGATGACAACAGGAGAATGGTGTCTAGCAACAGAGGGGTTCTGGACGTCCCAAACTCGGGTCCACCTGAGAATCTGGTAGAGGAAATAACATGTTAGTGTTAATAGGTTGACTGGCTAGAAGGAGAAGTAGGGGAACTGCTGGCGAGCTTGGGTTCAGGCGAGTGGGGGGAGCAAAAGAAATTGAAGCCCCCAACTTAACTAAAAGATCTCTTCCTAATAAGGGAACAGGAGAGGCTGGCACTAAGAAAAAGGAATGGATGAAGTGTATATTTCTAAAAGTGCAGCTAAGTGGTGGGGTCTGATGAGGAAGGTAAGGCTGTCCTCCTATCCCGACTATGGGAAGACGCGAGGGTGAGGTAGGACCCCAAAACTCCACCAGGGCTGAGTAAGTGGCCCCGGTATCCAAAAGGAAAGAGATGGGCCTCCCACATACCACAACAGTTCCCCGGGGCTCCCTGTTGGTGATGGATGAGGTCAGGTCGAGGAAGCTCCGGCCCCTTCATTCATCCATAGCCAAGCCTAGGAGGTCAGTTGGAGGGGTTTCTGGATGGGATTGCCCTGTGTTCTGTGCAACATGAGGGCAATCGAAAGCCCAATGTCCCTCACGATGACACCTAGGACATGGTCCTTTTGGCTTGCAGGGGGGTGTGGCAAGTCTTTGCCCAGTGACCTTGTTGACCACATCTATAGCAGGGAGCTGGTGGTACCTGAGCCTTGGAAGGGGGTGGGGTGGGGGGTGGAGGGGGGGAGGGGGGGTAGCTGGAGCTGGTCGGACAGCTTTTGCCAGCATGTGGTACTTTTGTTTTCGGGCTTTTTCATCTCTCCCATGGTATACCTTGAAGGCCAGTGCCAAGACTCCTGCCTATGAAGTTAGGGGCCCCCTCTCCAAGAGCCTAAGTTTAGTTCTTATGTCGGGGTAGCTCTGGGAAAAGAAGTAAGTCATTAAAATTGCTTACCTTCCAGATTTTCGGGATCTAGGTTAGTGTATTATAACAAAGCCTTCGTGAGGCATTCTAAAAACTGAGATGGATTTTCCTATTTGTCCTGGACAACCTCCTGGAGTTTTCAACATTTATTGGCTTTAAGGCTGCCTTTCTGAGACTAGCCAGGAGGCATGTAACAACCCTGTCTCTGGCCAAAATACCATCTGTGGAATTGTAATTCCATTGAGGGTCCTGGTCAGGCACTGTCTCAGATCCAATTGGATAGCTTCTGTCTGTCTGGTGAATTTTGTCTGCATGCGTTTTTTGCCTATTCCCAAACTCACCTGCGTTCATCAGGAAGTAAATTGTTAGTAAGAATCATATGAATATCATGGAAAGTCAAGCTGTAAGATTGAGTAATGTACTGAAACTCTTTAATAAAGTTAGAGGAGTTAGAAGTATAAGAACCCAGTCTACTTTCTATTTGAGAAAGTTCGCTCAACGAGAAAGGAACATGTACTCTAACTAGACCATCAATTCCAGCCACTTCCCTCAGAGGAAGGACTGGCATTGGATCAGGTTTCATCGGAGGAGAAGAACTTGGGGGTTTGGCTGTAGCCTTAGAACTCGTAATCATAGGGGTAAAGGTTGGCACCAGTTCAGGGCATTTGAAGTAACCTGTAGCTGGCACAGAGTGAGAGGAGGGATCTGGGAAGGTCAGTTGGTAGACTCCGGGACCTGGTGAGAAGGGACCGAGGCTGCAGTTTGGGATTACACAGTCTCAAAAGACCTGGCGTGAGTGGGTGGTGGTTCATGAGTGGGATCAAAAGTAACACCATCTAGCGGAGGGTAAGTAGGTTTCATGGCTAGGAGAAGCTGTGATAGGGAGCAGGCAGAGCAGAGGGAGGGCTTAGAGCGGAGATAGATAAAAGCCTGAACATATAGAACTTGGTCCCATTTATCGAATTGCTGACAGTATGTATTAAGATCCCTTAAAACAATTGGATCTAGGGTGCCATTAGGTGGCCATTTGGAATTATTGTCGAACTTATATTGAGTCCAGACCTTATTACAGAGGTTTATTAGTTTTGACCGCCTCAAATTGTGCATTAGTTTCAGAGACTTGAGATTTTCTAGAAGACATCCCAGTGGGGTGTCTAAAGGTACCGACGAAAACAATTTATTGCCCATCGGGTGGGTGGGAAAGTAGGAATGTTGTTGGATACAAATCCAGCGTCCTGGCCTTTAGGAGCTGAGAAGTTCTCAGAATGCAGAAAGAAGTGCCCTGCCTGGGCCAGGACTTTGTCTGCAGCTGTAAAAGCCAATGGGGGATTTTAGGGTCACTTACAGATTAGGGTACACAGGGGGTTAAATGTCTTCTCACGAATGTTAGCTGGAGAGGCAAATCTTAGCTCTAAAAAAGATTGGCCAGATCCCTTCTGCAGCTAAGATTCCCTCCAGCCAACCGAAGCACCTTACTGATAAGTTGCTGTGTGTTTGTTAAAGATGTGCAATCTGATAGCCGGGAGTGTGGAACTGTTTGGTCGGGTGGGCCAGAGACAACCCATGTGGCAAGGCTTAGCGCACAGCTCACGTGATGAAGCCCATGAGTTCCAGGTTGCAAAGTCCACTAGAAGCAATGACGACTGTGGCGGTGGCATAGCAGAAGCAATGGTGGGGAGAGGGGGAGCAGTGGGGGTGATAACGGCGGGGGTGTCTGCAGTCTTGTTCGTAGCAGTTGTAGGCAGGATCTCCTGGATGGATTGCCAAAATGTTGGTTTTTCTATGCAGGTCTGTCTGCCTACACCACAGCTCAGGTCACCTGTCTGTCCTGTGTGGGCCGCAGGGATGCGGTGGAAACGTGAGCCGCAATGAGATACACCAGGCCAAACAGTTCCACGTGGGACTTTATTTAAGATGGGGAAAGGGGTAGCGGGCAGGAAGAAGGAAGGAAAAAAAGAGAGAGAGAGAGAGGGAGGGGGAGAAACGCTACTCAGTTATATACGGGTGATGACGTAAATTACAGGTAAAGGTGGGCCACTGAATTCTGGGTATATGGCGGCTGTTGCCTTGGCAACAGGCCTATAGTTCTAATTGTCGCCTATATGATGTCACAGGCCTCGCAGGTCTCAGTACCAACAAGCATAGGATACTATACCCAGAAAAACTCACAATTACCATAGATGGAGAAACCTGAGTATTCCAAGACAAAACTAAATTTAAACAATATCTTTCTATTAATGCAGCCATACAGAGGATAATAGAAGGGAAAATCCAACACAGGAAGGGAAACTACACCCCCCCAAAAAAAGCAAAAAATTAATCTTTTCACAAAAAACCCAAAGGAAGAGAAACACACAAACATAATTCTACCTTTAAAAACAAAAATAGTAGGAGTCAACAATCATTGATCCCTAATGTCTCTCAACATTAATGAACTTAATTGCCCAATAAAAAGACATAGGCTAACAGACTGGATACTTAAACAGGATCCAGCGTTTTGCTGCATACAGGAAACACACCTCAGAGTCAAAGACAGACATTACCTCAAAGTAAAAGGATAGGGAAAAATATTCCAAGCAAATGCTCCCAAGAAACAAGCTGGAATAACTATTATAATATCCAACAAAGTAGACTTTCAACCAAAAGTTATCAAAAAAGATGGAGAAGGATACCACATACTCATCAAAGGAAAAATCCACCAAGATGAACTCTCCATTCTGAACATCTATGTCCCAAATGCAAGGGTACCCACATTTCTAAAAGAAATATTACTAAAACTCAAACCACACATTGAACCTCACATAATAATAGTAGGAGATTGCAACACCTCACTCTCACAAATGGCTAGATCATGAAAACAGAACAGAGACACAGTGAAATAAAAGTAAGTTCTGAATCAAATGGATTTAACAGAAATCTGTAGAACATTTCACCCCAAAACAAAAGAATATACCTTCTTCTGAGTACCTCATGGTACCTTCTCAAAAATTGACTACATACTTAGACACAAAACAAACCTCAACAGATACAAGAATATTGAATTAATCCCATGTATGCTATCAGACCACCATGGACTAAAGCTGGTCTTCAATAGCAATAAAAGCAATGGAAAGCCCACATGTGTGGAAGCTGAACAATTATCTACTCAATGATAACTTGGCCAAAGAAGAAACAAAGAAAGTAAAGACATTTTAGAATTCAATGAAAATGAAAGCACAACATATCCAAACTTAGGAGACACTATGAAATCAGTGCTAAGAGGAAAACGCATAGCTCTAAGTGCCTCCATAAAGATATTTGAGAGATCATACACTAGCATCTTATTTGAAAGCTCTAGAAGAAAAAGAAGGCGATACATCCAAGAGTCGTAGAGGGCAGGAAATACTCAAAGTCTTGCTGAAATCAACCAAGTAGAAGCAAAAAGAACTATACAAAGAATCAACAAAACTAGGAGCTAGTTCTTTGAGAAAATGAACAAGATAGATAAACTCTTAGTCAAACTAACCAGAGGGCTCAGAGACAGCATCCAAATTAACAAAATCAGGAATGATAAGGGAGACATAACAACAGAAACTGAGGAAACTCAAAAAAAATAATCTGATCCTACTACAAAAGTCAGTACTCAACAAATCTGGAAAACCTAGATGGAATGGATGATTTTCTAGACAGATGCCAGGTACTAAAGTTAAATCAGGATTAGACAAACTATCTAAACAAGCCCATAACTCCCAAGGAAATAGAAGCAGTCAGCAGGTGAGAGCAGATGCTGGTGAGGATGTAGAGAAAGAAGAAATTCCTCCACTGCTGGTGGGATTGCAAAACTGATACAACCACTCTGGAAATCAGTCTGGAAGTTCCTCAGAAAATTGGACATATTACTACCTGAAGTCCCAGCTATACAACTCCTGGGACGTTGCTCCAACATGTAACAAGGACACATGTTTCACTATGTTCATAGAAGTCTTATTTATAATAGCCAAAACCTGGAAAGAACCCAGATGTCCTTAAACTGAAGAATGGTTATAGAAAATGTGATACATTTACACAAAGGAATACTATTAAAAATGATGAATTCATGAAATTGTTAGGCAAATGGATAGAACTAGAAAATGTCCTGAGTAAGGTAATCCAATCACAAAAGAAAACACATAGTATGCACTCACTGATAAGTGGATATTAGCCAAAAAGCTCAGAATACAATTTATAGACCACATGAAGCTCAAGAGGGAAAACCAATGTGTGGGTGCTTTGGTCCTTCTTAGGAATGGGAACAAAATAATCATGGGAGCAAATATGGAGGCAAAGTGCAGAGCAGAGAGTGAAGGAAAGGCCATCCAGAGACTTTCCCACCTAAGGATTAATCCCATCTACAGTCACCAAACTCTGACACTATTTTGGATGCTAAGAAAGGCTTGCTGAAAGGAGCCTTAAATATCTGTCTCCTGAGAGACCCTGCCAGAACCTTACAAATACAGAGTCAGATGCTTGCTGCCAACCATTGCACTGAGTATGGGGTCCCCAATGGAGGAGATAGAGAAAGGGATGAAGAAGATGAAGGGGTTTGCAATCCCATAGGAAGAACAACAATATCAACCAAACCAGACCACCCAGAGCTCCCATCAACCAAAGAGTACACAGGACTCTGGCAGCATATGTAGCAGAGAACAGCCTTGTCAAACATCAATGGGAGGAGAGGTCCTTGGTCCTATGAAAGTTTGATAGAAACCTCAGTGTAGGGGAATCCAGGAATGGGTGGGAGTGGGTGAGTAGGTGGAGGAACACCTTCAGAGAAGCAGGGGGAGATGAAATAGAGGGAGTTTCTGGGAGAGGAGGAATCCAGGTAAGGGGATAACACTTGAAATGTAAATAATTTTTTAAAAGAAGTCTCCCAACCAAAAAAAACCCAGGTCCAGATGGTTTTAATGCAGAATACTATTAGACCTTCATAGAAGATCTAATACCAATACTCCTCAAACTACTCCATAAAATAGAAACAGAAGGAATACTACCTAATTCTTTCTATGAAGCTGCAGTTAAACTGATACCTAAACCACAAAAAGATCCAACAAAAAAAGAGAACTATAGACCAATATTCCTTATGAATATCATTGCAAAAATACTCAATAAAATTCTGGCAAACTGAATCCAAGAACACATTGATGGGTTTGTTCCCAGGTTTTGGCACCAATTAAGGGGGCATAAAAAGAGAGAGGGGGTTTAGGGAGTGTGGCACGGCAGTGTGGGGGAAGGGGGTGCCTAGGTGGGCCCATGCCCAGGTACCTCTTCCCCCTGAAGGACCACATTCACACAGACATGGTATAGAATAGAGTTTATTCAGAGCAGAGGATGGGAGTTAGAGAGGCAGAGAGAGAGAGAGACAGAGACAGACAGACAGAGAGACAGACAGACAGACAGAGAGAGAGAGAGAGAGAGAAAGAAGAGAGTAGAGAAATGGAGGAGTGGAGGTCAGCCATGACCACGTGGAGAGAGGGGGAGGGGAGGAGAGCCCAAGAGGGGCTGAGAGGTGAGAGTGCCAAGAGGCAAGAGCAATGAGAGAGAGCGATGAGAGAGAGGAGGGGCAAGTAGCCCCTTTTATAGTGGGCCAGGTCTATGGGGAGGGGCATACCTGACTATTGCCAGGTAAGTGTGGGGTGGAGCTTAGACAGAATACTAACACACATCAAAAGGATCATTCACCATGATCAAGTAGGCTTCATTCCAGGAATGCTGGGATGGTTTGATATATGGAAATCCATGAATGTAATCCACTACATAAACAAACTCAAAGAAAAAGACTACATGATCATCTCATTAGACATTGGAAAAGCCTTTGAGAAAATACAACACCCATTCATGTTAAAAGTATTGAAGAGTTCAGGAATTCAAGGTGTATACTTAAATATACACTTAAATAAAAAGCAATACACAGCAAACCAATAGCCAACATCAAACTAAATGGAGTGAAACTCCAAGCAATCCCAATAAAATCAGGGACAAGACAAGGCTGACCACTCTCTCTCTACCTATTTGATATACTACTTGTAGTTCTAGCCAGAGCAATTAGACAACAAAAAGAGATCAAAGGGATACAAGTTGGAGGGGAGGAAGTCAGGACATCACTATTTGCAGATGATATGATACATAAGTGATGCCAAAAATTCTACAAGAGATCTTTTACAGCTGTCAAACAAATTCAGCAAAGTGGCTGGATATAAATTAACTCAAACAAAAAGTAACCTCCCTATACTCAAAGGATAAAAGGGCTGAAAAAGAAATTATGGAAACAACACCCTTCACAATAGTCACAAATAATATAAAATACCTTGGTGTGACACTAAACAAGCAAGTGAAAGATCTGTATGACAAGAACTTAAATGAAGAAATGAAGTTTGATATCTCCATTCCTCTGTTGAAGGGCATTTTGGTTCTTTATAGCTTCTGGCTATTATAAATAAGGCTGCTATGAACATAGTGGAGCATGTGTCCTTGTTACATGTTGGGGCATCTTTTGGGTATATGCCAAGAAGTGGTATAGCTGGGTTCTCAGGAACTACGCCCAATTTTCTGAAGAATGGCTGGACTGATTTCCAGAGTGATTGTACCAGCTTGCAATCCCACCAACAATGGAGGAGTGTTCCTTTCTCCACATCCTCATCAGTATCTGATATCACCTGAGTTTTTTCATCTTAGCCATTCTGACTGGTGTGAGGTAGAATCACAGAGTTTGATTTGCATTTTCCTGATGATGAAGGATATTGAACATTTCTTTTAAAATGGCCTAAAGAGTTTTGATTTTACTAGGTGACAAGGAGTTTGGACCTATACTACAGTGAGTGGATGGCTGGGAATGTGGGCATAATCCACCAAGAGAGAACCTCAATTGGTCATTGCTGGTAATAGGCTAGAGGCAGAGATTGCAAAACCGCCTGGGAAGAGTAGCTGTGCATAGTGCAGGAGGATGATGGTTTTTTAATATTTCCAGCAACATTTAGGTGCTTCTCAGCCATTTGACATTCCTCAGTTGAGAATTCTTTGTTTAGCTCTGTACTCCAGTTTTAATAGGGTTGTTTGATTCTCTGGAGTCTAATTTCTTGAGTTCTTTGTACATATTAAATATTAGTCCTCTATTGAATGTAGGATTGGGAAAGATCTTTTGCCAATATGTTCCTTGCTGTTTTGTCCAATTGACAGTGTCCTTTGCCTTACAGAAACTTTGTAATTTTATGAGTTCAAGTTAGTCAATTCTTGATTTTAAAGCATAAGTCACTGGTGTTCTGTTCAGGATCTTTCCCCTTCTGCCTATGTGTTTGAGGCTCTTCCCCACTTTCTCTTCTATTAGATTCAATGTATCTTGTTTTATGTGGAGGTCTTTGATCTACTCAGACTTGAGCTTTGTACAAGGAGATTAGAATGGATCAATTTGCATTCTTCCACATGCTAACCTCCAGTTGAACCAGTACCAGTTGAAAATGCTGTCTTTTTTTCTACTGGATGGTTTTAGCTCCTTTGTCAAAGACTGTAGGTGTATGGGTTCATTTCTGGGTCTTCTATTCCTTTGATCTTCCTCCCAGTCTCTGTACCAATACCATACACTTTTTTATCACCATTGACCTGCAATACAGCTTGAGGTCAGCAATGGTGATTCCTCCATATGATCTTTTATTGTTGAGAATAGTATTCTCTATCCTGGGTTTTTTCAAATGAATTTGAGAATTGCTCTTTCTAACTCTATGAAGAATTGTGTTGGAAGTTTGATGGGGATTCCATTGAATCTGTAGATTGCTTTCAGCAAGATTGCCATTTTTACTATATTAAGGCCACCCATCCATGAGCATGGGAGAACTTTCCATCTGCTGCAGCCTTCAATTTCTTTCTTCAAAGACTTGAAGTTCTTATCATACAGATCTTTCACGCTTGGTTAAAGTCACACCAAGGTATTTTATATTATTTGTGACTATTGTGAAGGATGTCCTTTAAGCAATTTTTGGGGCTGGCTTATGGTTCAGAGGTTTAGGCCATTGTCACCATGGAGTCTCTTCACAGCCATAGAACCCTTAAAACATTTATGTATTTGGGGATTTTCATATATAATATGAAAGTAATATTATTGAGTACGTTAAAACACGTGTTTAGTTCCTGGCACATAGCAGGGACATGAACGCCAACTTTATCATTATTGCCAAAAGCAGAACCTTCACTATCACAAGCGCAGCACCAGAATAGTCTTCACTATTTCCATCACAGGCTTGGGGGATTTCTTTCCTTTCTCTGATACAGCATGCCATCCTGCCTAACTTTTGTTTCGTTGTATAGAGGATGGTATTTCCCTCCTCACTGAGATATAAGTACTGAATGAGGCAGAGCTTATGAAGAGCCAGGTCAGCACATAGTACCAATTATGGTCAAAATTTCCTACTCTCTGTTTGCCCACCTCTTCTACATTTATCCCAATAGTAAAGAGAATATGGCAGAGGCCAAGCTTACTTTGACCTAAATCCAAGGCAGGTTTCAAGACCAAACAACGCCTTGCATGTTCATGGGCTGTTTTTCTACCCAACTTACCCTGTAAAATTGGATTTGCTTTTGGGTTTCAAATCTCTGACAAGAAGGGTTAACTTCTGGTACACATTTACTGTGCCAGGCATGGTGTTAAAGGACAGTTAAAGGTCTCCTCATCAGTCATATAAGGCAAGAACAAGTTGTATTCTAATGTAGTTAAAAAGACTCACCCAGGGTTTTAAAATTAGTAAGATGTAGACCTGGTACTGTGGAAGTTCAATTCCATGGCTATTAGGCTCCATTCCTCAACATACAAAAACTTCATCTACAGTATGCAGAAGATTGAGACCCAAGGTAAACGCATCACACAGCACCCAGGAGCTGAGACACTTGCCCTCAACTTGGCTGCACAGTATGCCTGACTGCCTGACCTTTGTGTCATCTCTTGGGGGTTGTTTTCTGATGTGAGGAAGTTAGATGGCCTGTAAAGGACTAGTGTGAGGATTAAAAGATTACTCAGGAAATTGGAGCTCTTACAGCTTTATCAGAAACACAAGAAGCTGTCAGGAGTTGTGGCATATTAAAGATGTGAAATGTCTGAGATCAGGACCGGGCTTTGCCACACATCAGGGTAAACAGGGCTTTGGTGTTAAGCTGTTCACTGAGTTGAGACAGCCACACCTCTAACCCAAGGCAGTCCAGAACCCACGTTCTCCACCATGACTCAACTTCTAGCTTGTGTGTTTCTTCATTATTGTTTGCTGCTGTGATTGCTGCTTTCGTTGCCCCAGGAGCCTAGACAAGCCACACCTAAATTGCCTCCCTGCCTTCCCTCCACAGCCTCCCAGGACCTTCTTGCCAGCCCAGGTTTCTTGCTAAAGTGGGCACACCCAGGGTTAGAAGATAGTGATACTGCCTTGCTAATAATTAAAAGGTCTGGAGTCACAGACTGGCCTTAGTGACTGCATAGAGAGCTTCAGACAAAGCTTTGATCCCAGAGACAAGACCTCTTTGGACCAAGGTAATTTCTGTTGTTCAGAGCTAGAGCCTTGTGAGGGAAAACTTTCTCTGTTTTCTATCCTGCTCTGGGTGCATCTGTGGCCTTCACCCAAGATACTGGAGAAAACAAGAGTTGCTTATAATTAGAGTGCTGCTTGTAATGCTCATAGTCCCTGCCTAAAGACAACTCTCAAGCGAGCCTTGGATAAAGGGAGGTGAACTGTTGGTTGCTATTGTAAGGGAATGTGCATTTATTATATCTGGTGCTATTAACCAGAATCTTATATCAACACATCTCTAGAGAAACAAACTTCTGATGGGGTTATGGATGACCACCTGCAGAATCCTTGGTGGTGTCTCTCTGAAAAAACAGTAAAGGAATATAGAAGTCAGAGTGGCAGGTTTACTGTCAGATGAGCAGGAATTCTTGCTTTAAAAGCAGGAAAAACTCATTCACTAGGTGTGGGAAGAGTTAGAACAGAACAAGTATAATCTACTTGGACCTAAATGTGGTGATTCGATGCAGAAGAAGTACCTGTGAAAATTGAACCTCCTCACCATCCAGATGTGATGGTGGATGGCATTTCAAAGTCATCATAGCCTGGAGACCAGTCACTAAACAGATGGGAGCTTCCACTTAGGGATTGCGATCCTTGAAATCCGTTCTTTCTAAGTACTTTAGAATAGTGTAGACTCCAGCTCCTATATTCTAAGGGCAGGTTCCCTGGAAGGAGAGATGGGTATAGGAACTGGTGGCAAGAGAAAAGGTTTGGAGACAAAAACATGGCTTCTGGTTCAGCTCTCCTTCTTTAATGCATCTCTCTGAAGATACAAAGGCAGGCCAAGTCCCTCCCCTGAAGGCTGGAAACCAGTTCTTCTTGTTCTTCAAGGAGGCGAGCAGATCCGGTAGCTGGCTGCTATTCTTTGAGAACAATGGGTTGGGGGAGGTTACAGAATAGTAATCTGTGTGCTAGAGTGATGGCTTAGTGCTTAAACGCACTTGCTGCTCCTGTGGAGGGTCAGGGTTCCAACCCTAGCACCCATACTGGAGAACCTGCAACTGTCTGAGACTCTAGTTCCAGAGGATCAGACTACGTCCTCTGACCTTCACAGGCACCAGGCACATACATAATGCTTGTCCATACAGGCAAGCCAAATACTCATCAATACAGCAGACAAGTCATTAAAACTTTTTAATGTGAATACAGGGTGAGGACTTAGGGAAACTCTCACTAAAGGATTTCATAAGATTATAGGAGCCTCTAAGATAAAAATGTTTCTTTTCTCTTTCTCAGACAGGCAATGATGGATTTTTCTCCACAAACTCGTTTACATTATACTCCTTCAAAAATCTCTGATTCCGAGAAGATGGACAAAGAGGGTAAGTGTAAAACACAAATCAATGTGGACGGTCTCTATCTAATCTAACCAAGGACAATAGGGTTGAAGGGGTCTGTTTCACATTCTTAGCCAAAATATATTTGGTCTAGCTAAAATACTCAGGGGAATAGATATTGAAATCTCAAGGCACTTAGGTCTTTCCTTAGTAGATATATTTAGAATTGTTTGTTCATTTTGACTAAGATATTAAAGAAAAAACTAAACAGCATACATATGTTTGGTTAATAGTTTTGGTTATTGTTGCCATGTAGAGACTATATAAATATGGAAAAGATAACTCCATAAGAACTGGCAAGTGTAGAATGTCTTCTAACCAGGAATGTATTCAGTTCTTTTCTGTGCCTTGATCCATAAACCAGGCTGCCCTAATTCCTTTTCCTTTGTTTTTATGGCTATGTCTTCTCAAAGTAATACCTATCACAGCAATTCAGAATTCACCATTATTAACCTTAAGACTAATGTGTCTTGTGTTTTTCTGTTATCTGACAGTTCAGGCATTACCCAGAACCTACAGGGTTCATGACTCCCAACAGATGGTGTGGGTCCTGACTGGAAATTCTTTAACAGCAGTTCCTGCTAGCAACAATGTCAAGCCTGGTAGGTGGCATGTGATGGTGCAGGTGAAGAGCTGGGACTGGACATGAGTCTGCACAAACCTTGTGCTGCTGCTTCCCTGGTCACCAATCTTATGTTCAGAGGAAAGGCAAGAAGAAAATGGTGGCTCCCCTTTATATATAGGAAAGCCTGTCCGTAAGAAGGACAGTGCAGGGAGCCAGGAATCCCCTCACTTCAGGCTTGCACACTCTTCTCTCTTGGCATCTCCTCTTTAATAATGCTGAAACATCCTTTTTCCCATCGAAGGAAATCCATCTCAGCCATGTCTCGTTCCTTAAAACTTCCATATTTTATGTAATTCCTCACTTTACCTGGTCCACCCCCACACAGATCTCTTAGATCATATCCCCAGTCTTAATGCTAAAACTACCTCTTGAGTCCCACATTCTATCCCTACCACCACTTATTTTCAGATTTTCATAGTAGGACAGACTATCCTCACCACCACCTAAATAATTTTAAAACTATGTTAAGGTTGATTTGTGTCCATAATTTCAGAGTTTTCAGAGCTTTCTGCTGGCTCCATCGCTTGCCGAGGTCCAGACACATGGTATGTTAGGAAAGAGCTACTCATCTCATGGTGGATGGAAAGTAGGAGAAAGATTCCAATCTTCTTGCTTTAAAGAAACATCAACAGTGACCAATTAGGTCCTGTGTTCATTACCTCATTCAACTATGAACTCACCAGTGGATTAGTGCATTGATGAGATTAGAACTCTCATGATCTGATCACATCTCAATAGTGCTAATAAGTAGGCTTCAAACTTTCAGCATACAAGATTTCGAGGGATTACTTCATATTCAAAGTACAACAATATTCTGTTTGCTTGTGACAATCACAGACAAATTTCAATGGCAAGTTGTCCATACAGCTTGCCTTCTTTGATTCTTGGGCACATTTATATCAAAATATCCTGCCTCAATGTGTTCATTTATATATTTAAACAGTATTCTGTTTGCACGTGTGCTATAAACAACTTTTCTATTTGGAATAATATACTCCAAATTTTTATACTGGCTATTCTTCCTCTTGGAAAGGGAATGGAGTTTGCTGGTGTTCTTTCCTGCTTTAGTGTATACACCCACATGTACTTTAAATATATAATTAGCATGTGTTATTTCCACAGTTTTTATTAAACATTTAAAATCAGCTTTTAAATTAGTTGCAGAACCAGTAAACTTATTTTCAGGAAAAGAAAGATAAAAATAAATAGCATATGAATGCCTTCCTTAATAAAATTACTATTAACGCTTCAGTTCTACAAATAATATTATAAACATAGTATTAAAGCACAGTATTACATGCCACAATAATTTCAAGTAAACTATTTTTAAACTGACTCTTTAATTTCATGATAATTCATACATGTTATTATTCCCCAAACATATCACTATATATATATATATGAGTAAAAGCACCATATATGGAATTTTAAAAAGAAGTTTGACATCCTAGAGATTTTCAGTCCCATTTCCTTCAGTTCATCTTTTCAAGGTCGCCTTTAGCAATCATACCTAAGGAACACACCTCTGTTCTTGAATAACTTGGAAAATGATGGTAACTTAGTCTTGAACTGCTTTCACCTTCCCTTTCAGTAAGAACAATTATTCTTGTGCATGTAACTGTCTTCTCTTTTGGACTTCTTGTTTCATATTCTCTTGGAGATATCTGAATGATTAGACTCCTCCAAGCTCTACTGCAGTAGTACAGTCCCTGTGAAGGGAGGGCAGATTATCTCTTGGTTTAGTGACTTCTATGCTCATCACTCTGCCACTTACGTTCCCAACTAAGACCTCTGAATGTTTTACTCTGCCTTTTCCAACATCTTTAGCTTTGTGTGCCCTCAAAACCAACCATGGCTCTATCTTCTGAAAGTTGCTGAGAAGATCCACTGATGTCACTACCACCCACTTTGTTCACTCACATCACAAGAACAGGAAGCACCCTTGATGATTCAGGGATGATTCAGCCCACTGGTACAGACTGAAGATTCCGTGGACAATATGCCTCAGTTGTGAGACATAACCTCCCACAACCTGGGCCATCATTATCACTCATTGCCCTCCTTCCCATTTCATTTGGGTAATTCCATATATTCCCTACATAGCAGAACCATGAACAACCCTCTTAATACATAAGATTGAATGTGGTCATGTCTGCGTGTCTGTTCCTGGGAGACAGCACAGGAGGAGAGGAGAAGGCCTAAGTGGACCATTCTGCTTTCAGATCCTTGAACATAGAAGCTCTTTGCATACAAGGGCCTTCCTTTTCATGTTGTGATCTCTCTCTAACCCTCCACTATCCAGTTTCCATCTTTTCATATGAGTGTTCTCTCTCTTAGCCTTACTATCTGAACTTCTCTCCACTTCTGCAGAGAAATATTAAATCTGGCCTTACACTCGCTATTCCAGGCTTTGGTCACTTTCCCCCAAACAGAGTTTTTGGTAATTTTTCTGTTTCCATCTCTTCCCATTTTCCCATTTGTAAAAATAGTTTACACATTTTACAGGAAATGATAATGGCTGTCTTGCTCTAAACCAAATCTCCAGTGCCCACATAGTGCTTTGTCTTACATGGGTGGGTATTAAGTAGTTGTTGAATGGATTTGTTTGCCTGTCCTATGTTAAGAAATAGATACAGAATACTAAACTCATGGGAATCTCATCCTAAATTATTAAATATTTAAATTCAACCAAGAATGGAAGAAAACTCACACAATGAGAGCTTAAATAACACAGTGGTATATTTCTTCCATATGGCCCACAGTGGGCCAGCCCATGGAGGGTTCCTTGTTGGTTTCATGATGCCACCAGAGGCCAAGGATTCTACCTGTCTGCTTCAGCAACCTCAAATTTACCTAAGCTATCATTTAAGTGTTTGATGTAGATAATAAATATGACAAACAAAGTATGTTTAGGTGAGTCTAGTCTTAAGGAGCAATTTTAGAAACCCTACAGCATACTTCCACTCATATCTCATGGGCCACATAAGTGCATGACTATATTACTATTTTTAGATGCAAGGATAATAAGATATTTTATTTTATTTTTGGGAAACAATGGACCAAGTGACAACTGAGGTTCTGGTATCAAGAAGAAAAAAGTCTCAGGAAAGCAATGAAGAATCACTGTTCCGTGACTAGCGTGGGAAGCTTGGATGGAGGAAGATTCTCACCATCCCTGATTTGGAGGGATTTCAGGGTGGGAGATAAAGGACTGGGTTTATCTGTGCATGAAATCTGACATCTTCCCAATATTCCTTGTGTTTCTAGTCATTCTTAGCTTGATAGCATGTAGAGACACAGAATTCCAAGATGAAGAGAAAGGTAATCTAGTTTTCCTGGGAATCAAGAGCAGAAGTCTCTGCCTCTTCTGTGCTGAGATTGAGGGCAAACCAACTTTGCAGCTTAAGGTGAGTGGGTGCAGTCCCTGACTGAATAAGTCAGGTATCCTTCTGTCTAATGTGACTTACCAGTTGCTGTACTATAGTATAGTATAACAGTATAGCCATGGAAGCTTGTATCGTTCATAGTAAGGAAGGAACTTCCACCTGCCTGGTCCCCAAATAAGTAACAATAAGTCCCCAAATAATTAAGCTGATGAATAGATAATAGATATAGCATTTTTATTAACCCCAGTGCAAAGATCCTGTGAAATCAGAGCATCAAAGCCAGGCAAATGTTTCTTCAAAGTGAAGGAACAGTGGCTTCTTCATTCTTAGTCCTGGATAACTTTTTCTCAGACATCCAGAGAGATGTTAATATGCCACAGTTAGGCAAACAATTGTGAATTTGAATTTTTTTATAGTACATGTCCATATTGATGTGCTAAAATAAAAGATTTAGAATTAAAACCCAAATCCCTTACTAATGGTAGACATTATAATGTATAAATTCACACAGAGGTTGGAACTCTGGCTGGAATAAACCTATAGATAGATGCACACCAGGATCCATACCCACTCTTACCCATTCTCTTCTAGGGAACATAATGCCTCAAAGAATCAGTAACTCTTTGTATCACACTTTTGTAAGAAAGACAAGTTATTGAAAATTAGTTGGTGCATGTTTTCATAGCTTATTATTTTCATCTGTCTGCATCCCTAACCCCTTTCCCTCCTATTGGATAAGTTGTTCCCACGATGTACACCCACTGCTCAGTTACTGTAGCCCCTCTCGCTGGCACTCTTCATTAACAAGCCTCTTTTTTTTATCCCTAGGATGTAGATATCATGAATTTGTACAATGAGGGAAAAGCGCAGAAAGCCTTTCTCTTCTACCATGGCATAGAGGGCTCCACTTCTGTCTTTCAGTCAGTCTTCTATCCTGGCTGGTTTATAGCCACCTCTTCCACAGCAAGACAGACAGTCATCCTCACACAGCAGAGGGGTGAAGATCATAACACTAACTTCTACTTAGAGTCTGAGAATTAAATCCAGCATGGGCCTTATGTGTCCAGTTTCACGCCAAAGAATCATACTGTTGGAGAATCTTTAACTTGAAACCACAGCAAGGCATCTTAGAAGACCACCATGCTACCTCTTCTCCAGACATCCATGTCCAAAATTCCATTCATTTGAACATCATTCCAGCATGAAGCCCAAGAATCACTTTTATCCTTTTCTGATCTTGTCCACCAGCCAGCCAGCTAACAAGTCCAGTCAAGTCACAGTCTTTTTACATGCAACTCCCCTCCCTGTTCTCACAGCAACCCATGGAGCAGAGATGTGGATTCCAAATCGTCAAAGCAAGATTCTTCCTGTTCACTTCATGTATATTTATTGTAATGTATCATGTATATTTAAATGGATGATAAAAAACGTAAAGGTAAATCTCAAGAATGAAGCAACATAAAAGAACATTTCCTATGTCTTGTTAATTGAGATAGATTCAAAACATCATCAGTTTTGAATAATCTGACACACAGTATATACTTGCATCATGGTGACTGTTAACCAAACTGATTCTAAAATGAATCTAAATTTCAAAGAGTCATTCACATCAATTAGAATTTCAAACTAATTATACTGTCTTTATTTTCCTTTTTAAAGTGATTGGAAATGAAAGGGTCAGCTCAGATATTTTTTGTGTTGTCTAAAACTTTAGAAATGTTCATGGGGATAATATTAAGTTTTTTATTTTGTGAGAGTATGGTGGTTTGAATAATAATGGCCCTGTAGAGTCATGTTTGAATGGTTAGTTATCAGGGAATGGAATGTTTGAAAGATTACAAGGCTTAAGGAGGTTTGGTTTTTTTGGAGTAGGTGTGATCTTGTTGGAGGAAATGTGTCACTGGGAGTGGGCTTTGGGGTTTTAAAAGCCCATGCTAGGCCCACAGTCTTTCTCTCTGCCTGTGGATCATTATAAATATTTGCCTATTTATAATGCTCAGCTTCTTCTCCAGCATCATATATGCCTGTGTGCCACCATCCTCCCTACCATGCGACTGTTAATGGATTTAACTTCTGAAACTGTAAGGAATGCCCCAATTAAATGCTTCCTCCTGTAAGAGTTGCTGTGGTCATGATGTTTCTTAACAGCAATCCAACAGTCACTGAGGTAGAGGGTTACTTTTGCTAAAAGTCAAATGGATTGCAATAAACTATGAGATCCTGAGTACAATCATAAGCATGATAAATTCTCCTTCTGTCCTCACATGTAGAACTTGTAATACTGCAAACCCAATGCTGAGTTAAAATTTCTTGACCAGGTAAAATATGTTCGAAAAACCTGTCCAGGAATTATCTCCTGTAATGTCACCACCAATGATTCCATTTGGGATATTCTTTGAATCCCAGCTTACATCTTGCTTACTTCTTAGTCCTGTCATCTCCATGCAACAAGCTTCAAGAAGATATTAAATGACAGCTTGCTATATGGCTTATTTAGACCAGTCTCAAAGATTAACTCTTCCGGTTCTCTAGGACATCTGGGGAAGGATGGTTAAAGGCTCTGCTTGGTACTCACACATGCATAAACATGAAGAACCATCAGTTAGTGTACAAGTGAGGAGTCACTCACCAATGCAATTCGTCAACATGCTCTGTGGTGTTCCTCAGAAGGTCTCAGCAGGAGTGAGACAGAGTCACACACTTAAGAACTCCTCCATGCTTTTATCTTCCTCATTTCCCTTCTTCAGTTCCCCAGCTTCAACTCTTGTTCCCTGGAGTCAGTTTTCATTGCTACACATGCAAATCTGCCCTAGGAAAACATACTCTACCAAAGTAAACATCTCTCTTCTCTACCATTCACTGTATTTCATTTCTTCCCTCTGTGTTTCTGTCAATGCCTTTACATGAGACTCTGACCTATACATTACTGCATAGCCCCCTTCTTTATTCTTCTGAGATAGACTTTCTATGTGTAACCCTAGTTGTTTTGGACCTCAATCTGTAGAACATGCTGTCCTTGAACTCAGAGATCTTTCTGCCTCTCCTCCTCAAGTGATGGAATTAAAGGTGTGCACCACTATGCCTGGCTCTGCTATGTCTTAACACCCTATATATGAAGTATTTGGAGGCCACATTTCTCCCCACCCAAAGGCAACACCTTTTCTTCTTTGAAGTCACAACACTGACTTTCTTGTGGAAGAAATTACTTTCTTGTGGAAGATTTCTTTTGTTTGGCTTTTTACTATTCTTGACTGTTGCATAACAATTCCTCAAGAAAACTTGCTAAAATAAATTATCACTGTATACTGTGCATTTTCCATCAATACCAAAGTATGTTGTCAAGATCTTACATTGCGATGGCAGAGGCAACATTTAACTCCCAAGAAATGTCAAAGTATATACTAAGCTGCTCAAGAAACATGGAGCAAAAAAAGCTAGAAAGCTTACATAGCAGCATCTCATTTCATTTCCTTCTATTCTTTTTAATATGATCCTTGTGACCTCGGGTAACTTTGGGCGTGAAATGATGTACACACAGGAAAAGGTAGGTGCAACCAGAACAGAACAGATTATTTCTGGAGGCCCCCACAGCAGTGTCCACTGCCTGCCTCTCAGAGTGTTCTGGGTGCAGTCTGAGGGTTTGTACTTTGTCCAAGCCCTACATCACATACCTTTTAGGCACATGCATAGAATTTGACTTACCTAGGAGGAAGAGTCAGAGGAATTCATTGAGACAATATTTTTCTATGGCAGAAACAGGAATAAAAATAAGACCTCCCCAAGGTTGATCAGGAGGTGCTTGCAACAATGAAGGTCAAACACGTAGAAGAGTAGACTACAAAGATTCTGAGTTTTGTAAGCACTGGGAAAGAATGGCTAGTGGTGTTGAAAACTTAAATGTAGTTCTACGTTGTTCACATAAAAAGTCACTTCCCAGAAGGCCCATGGGCACCGGATATGAATGAGAGAGAGACACCTTATCAGTGCTATACTGAGAAGGTGGTGCCATGGTGAAGTATGCAAACAGAAGGAATCAGTGCCTATTTGATCAAGGATGTGGGTTTTTTCATAGTCAATAAATCAATTCCATGAAACCATTCCCTAAGATTTGCAGGAGAAAAAAGTTCCATGAGTGTTTGTAGCCTGCAGAGAATCGGTGTATGTGCATTTGTGCATAAGAAAAAAACAGATGGAGAAAGGATACATCATAGTGTAATTTCTCCTGTTTCAATCTCTGAATTATAAGTCCTTATGACTTTTTCTTGAAGTTGATGAAATATTCTAATTCTGCAAAAATGCACATGATATTTTGACTTCTTAAACAGGAGACATGATAAGCATATTCAATTCTAAGACTGATGAGTGATGGTATATACAAAAGTTTCTAGGTCCACCATTATAATCCAGCCCCCTACCTCCTGATTTTTCTTCCATTCAGCAACCTGAGTGCAAAATCGTTTAATGGTCTCAATTTCTCTTTCATCTATTCTCTTGCCCCCTATGCTTGTGGTAGCATCTGTGTCCGTCTATTCCTGTCCTCAGATCTGATTTCCTTTATCATTGGAAAACCACATTTAAAGCCTCAACCACAAAACCCTTCAAACTACATTCTGAAGTGCTGACAAGATGTGCTGGATTTAATGGTGGCACAGAACTTGTGGGAGTGCCAACTAATGACTGGTACAGCTTGAGATCCACACCACAAGAGGGAGCCCACATGTGACATTGCCTGGATGGCAAGTAACCAGAGACAGGATAGCCCAGAGGCCATATAGAACCAAACACAACTGGAAAAAAAAGTCAATAATATGATTCTTAATGATACTTTGCTGTATTCATAGATTAGTACCTACCTCAATTGTCATCAACATCAGAGAGATGTCATCCAGCAACTGCTGGGAGAAGATGCAGGGATCCCCAGCCAAACACTAGGCAAATCCAAGGGAACCCTACAGAAGAATGGGAGGAAGGATTTAAGGAGCAAGAGGGGTTGAAGATATCATGAGAATAATACTGAATCAACTAAGCAAGATGCATAGGGGCTCATAGAGACTGGAGTGACAAATATGAACCCTGCATAGGTCTGAGCGAGGTCCTCTGGTTGTGCAGCTTTGTGATCTTGTGGGATTCCCAGCAGTGGGAGTGGGGGCTGCCTGTGACTCCTTTGCCTGTACTTGTCACTCCTTTCCTCCTACTGGGTTGCTTTGTCCAACCTTGATATGAGGGTTTGTGCCTAGTCTTATTCTAACTTATTTCTGAAAGTTTTACACTCTCTCTCTGTCTGTGGAAAAGGGGAGGCAGGGGGAGGGACTTGGAGAAGGGATGAGAAACTTCAGTTGGAATGTAATGTATGAGAGAATCAAAAATAAAAACAAAACAGTCTCTAAACTCTAAAATTGAACACGTCTGTCACTCATGTGGAGCAAGAAGAGCATCTTGATTTTGTTCATGATCTGAAGCAGACAGGAAGCAAGGAACACACTTTGTGCTGCCTTCCAGGAAGGAGGAAAGGTGGATATGGAAGAAATTGGTCATTAACTCATTTAACAGCAGCAGGATTCTCACTAGGACAATAGTGCTCAGAGTCCACCTTTAGGGAAGGGAAGTGGCTCCAGAAACAGGTAGGCATCACACGAAGCACAAATGCACATCGATATCACAGTGTGCTCTCATTAAGATGACTATTAGCCCATGTCAATTTAAATTGTGTGGCAACAACAAACTATTTCTCCAAGATGAGAACTTTCAATCCTAGCATATGGGAGGAGAGGTAGTTCCTCTTCCCTCATTATTGGTAGACATCCCTTGGTCACAGAACTACACTGATGAGGGCACTGTCACTCAAGAATAGAATTTCATTGGTCATATGCTGCCTCTACCCTCCTGCCTTCCTTGTTCTTAACTACCTTCTCCTGGTCCTGTGTTTCAAAGGGCAGGTCCACTTCTATTTTTTGTGACAGATCTTGCAACAAGTTTCATGGAGCTACAAAAAGTCTGGGGACTACAAACAAGAGAAACGTTTGTGTTTCTGAGACAGACTTATTTTGCTTAATTTGATTATCTCAAGTTGTATCTATTTTCCTGCAAATTCCATAGCATCATTCTTGATGTCTGAAGAATTGTTCCCTCACTCAGCTACTGTGAGTATTGCTGCAATAAGACTAATGTGCATGTGCCTCTGTGACATGTTGACTCAGAGCCCCTCAGGGGAATACCCAGGAGAAGCAGAGCTAGGTCATGTGCTAGATCTACTCTTTACTTTTTTGAGGAACCTCATTTCATGGTGGCTGGACTAGCTTACATTTCCATCCACAGTGTGTAGAGTGTTCCCTTTCCACCTCCTCCTCATTTGTTGCCATATGTGTGCATAATGACTGCCAGTATCTTGCTCAGGTAACCATGTGCTAGTTATCTTACTACAAAATGTTCAATCATGAAGCACATGGCAAGGATTTCAGTTTTTGAAAACTTCCAACCTCTGCTAAAATTAATTTTCATATGCACTAATCATTTTCCAATTTAAAAATGTTGTTGGGCCAGTGAGATAGCTGAGGGTAAAGGTGCTTGCTGCCAAGCCTGGTGACCTGAGTTTGACCCCCAGAACTCACATGGTGGAAGGAGAAAAATGATTCCTGCAGGTTGTCCTTTGACCTCTCCACATATATATGGCATGCACACACACACACACACACACATACACACCATATATACATATACACATGCATATACATATAAAAACACTCACACATACATACACACGTACATATACACTAATCAATGAGATAATTCTTTAAAATATATTCAACTGTTATTTAAAATACATTCACCAAATAAATTCAAATTGCATCCCTCCCCAATACTAGTTTCACTTTCTCTCGAGTCAGTGGTAGCTAGTTCATATCCCTCTGGTAAATATGAAAATATGCAGTGCTTTTCTGTGTGTCTTTGCATATCTCTAAGTGTGGGTATTAGTGACTCACATACATTTCCCTGGTTGGCACTTGTCCTCTCAGCCATATGCTTGAATGATGTTTATCCTGGTATGAATAGCTTTAGTTCATCCTCTACAGCTGCTGCCAAGTTTCAAAAAAATTCCTTTCACTGCTTAGCTATTCCTTCAGAAATTGTGAGGTAGGCGGTCTCATAACCAGTATTACAACAACTATCCTCCTGAAGACCCGGTTTCATAGCTGCATATCTTGCATATACAAGCAATATTTTCATTAGAAGAATGAATTAAGGGATGATGGAATAGATGCTTTCTTTATTTTCAGGAGCTCTCTCTCTTAGATATGGCTTTTCCCATTTAAATACCTTTAAGATATTTTTCCTTGACTAATATTTCTCATAATTTAGATTATGAGTTCTGTTAGCTCAGTTATAAAAGATCATTATTTGTTTGTAATTGCTCATCATTTACTAATAAGCACTCACTAGTCAGCACACCCTAGTCTGACCTCCATGTCTAATCTTCCATTCCAACTCTGCTGAGCAGCATTGATAACACCTTTGTCTGTTGCATAATCCAGAGGGCACTGGCATTTCACCTCAGACAGTGGTGGAAACAGCTCCCCTCCCCTCACATCTCCTACTCATCGACCAGATATTCTGCACTAAGTCCTGTCTTACCAGACCTTACTGGGTGTCTGCTCCTAGTCCTGCTTGCTGACTCCTCCTCATGTGACTTCTAAAGGCTGAAGCTGCTCTGAAGTCACTGGTCCCTCCTCCTTCTTTCACAATATTTTGCTAGGTGGTACTATTTGTTCTCATGAGTTTAAATTCTAGGGATAAGCTAAGAAATGGTCTTGGGCCCAGAACTCTCTATTAAACTGCAGATTGGAACTGCGCTGACTTGTGCTGTCTCATAGCTCATAAATAGATATGTGGTGAGCAGAACCTTTAATGCTCCCCAACCTACCTATGCCCACACCCAGTTTTCTCTCCATTTCTCAAGGCAGAAACCAAACAGTCATCACGGATTCCTCCCTGTCCTAAAGCCCAAAACTCCAGAAAGTTCATTTTCAAAGATTAACTCTTAACTACATCTCATTCCACCCATCTCTGTGCAGAATCTCTGCCAGTCACCACTAAATGAGAGGCAAACAATCATCTGGATTGTGGGTAATCTGCTGAACTCAACTATACCCATTAAATCCATCTTGCACATGGCTACCAACATTTAGGCTCTCCTACACTCTCCATTTACATGCACATTGCAGGCTCACCTAGAGAATTAGGCACAACCTCCCCACTCTGGGGATCTTCCCTTAACTGTTATGTCAGTCTTTCAATTCCTCAAAGGTATTGAGGTATCCTTTTACATGTACCATGCTCTTTCACATCCCTGACCCTGGACTGCTTGTTTATATTGTGCTGCCTCCTTTCATCTTCTAGACACCATACCTGAGGTTCTCTTCTACCTCTTGTGTTTTGCTATCTTTGGTCTTTGTTTACACAGGTTGTCTGTATTTGTCTGCTTTTGTCTCCCCTTACTGTCCCCATTGCTTTATAAAGGACTTGGTCATGGGGATGTTTATCTATTTAACCACTATATCCCCAGTCTCCACCATGGTGTCTGTTATATGTTTAATGAATATCTGTTGAATATACTGCTCAGTAAAATGAATCCAGACCTCCAGAAGTATGCACTCAAGAAATCCTTTCTTCTTTGTAAGTTGATTGTCTCAGATATTAAACATGCTAATGAAAACTAACATGATTGGCCCTACTCAAGGTTAAAACTATCATCCTGCTCCTAACCTTTGGTGTCTCAGAGAGCAATGGGGTTGCTATCTGCATCCACTTCCTTCATAATCACTGATCCTCTTAAACATACATATTATGTGGTATTATGGGAAACACATGGCATGGCCGGCCTGCTGTCTACTCACTTTCCATTGAGAACCAGATGCCATAAACAAAGCCTCCACATTATACTTCTCCTTTACTGTTTCGATTGGTACGAGGACTGTGCTCACAAAGCAGGGCACAGGATGGTGAAAGGACTTTCTAAGGCAAGGTTGGAACTTTCAGGGAAGGAAGAAACTTGAGTATCAGTTAAAAGATGGCAATGAGAGGAGGCTTTGTTCACATGACTGTCCAGTGTGTGGAATGTGAAGGGTATAACCATTCCTGAGCCAGAGCCTTGATACACTGCCTTTTATACATCATAACAACCCCAGGAAGAAATTATTAATATCCCACTGGCTGGGTGGTAAAATTAGCCACACAGGGGTTTTCCTGACCATGGTGACATATTGAGAATGCCTGTTTAGGAGAGAACTGTCATGGGAGTATGTGGGAAAACCAAGTTTTGTTTCTTCCTAGGTCAAATGTGACAGTAAGTGATTATGAAGGCCAGATCATATGAGTGACCAGCTCCTTCCTGTCCCTGTGTGGAGAGTATTGCTATCATTGTTCCGCTGTTGTAGTGCTCATGTCTACTACTGTTGCTGGTTCTCCTGTTTTTGTTTTGTAGTTATAAGGTTGTTGACTTCTTAATAGTGTAACCCATTTGACTAGAATCCACTTCACCTGCCTCTCTAGTCTACTTTGATGTCTCCTTGTCAGTTTTGTGAACTCTACAATATGGAAGCATCTCAAAATATAGCTCTAAGACCAGCAACCCCAACAGCTCTTAGGAATGTATTGAGAATATAAATTCTAAGGCTACAGCATGAACCATGAATCTCCTGCATTAAGAAGAACCTCTGGGGTTAAGGCTCAAGGGTCTGTTTTATGTATAAGCTTCTAGGTTATGGTGATATACACAAAAATGATAATACTACCCTATAGGACATATGAATAGTCACTAGAGCCTGAAAGCCATATGTGCCTCAACCTGGGAAGGAAGTTTGAAGAACAGAGTAGGGGTTAGAGTCCATGAGTGAGAGTCCTACACCTACAGAGGTTCATGATCAAGTCAGGACATGATGGTTGAAAATCATGTTACAGTAAAAGCAGGTTTAAGAATAACTTACTATTTAGGAGGTGAAAGAGTACAATACTGGTATTACCAAGGCAATGTCTGTACTCATATTAGTTCAGTTGAACATGACCTAAGAGGTATGTAGAGTCTGGCCATTCATGCTCTCAATATATCAGTCTCAGTGCTCGGTCCACAACCAAGGTTGAGAACCACTGCTTCAGGTCAGACCACTCAAATACTGACTTCAGAGAAGCATCATGGGATCTTGTAGCCAATCAGGAAGACAGAATCTCAGGCCAAGCCAAACATACCAACTACAATCTACAGGTGATTCAGGATATAGTAAGAGTATGAAAACAGGTTTAGTTAAGCTTGGTAGCCGTCAATCAACATGCCTTGTGAATTCAGACTCTAGGGCCAGAAAAGAGTCCAAGGAGAATCTAGCATAAGCCAAGACTGAGATGCTCAGATCTCCTGTGACCCATGTCCTTGTAGTTAATTAGGATCTTACATGGCAGGGAGACATCACTACTAAAAACACAGAGCAACCTGATACATTTGGCACTGTGATGCAGGTTGATCAAACAGGGCAATGAACATTTGTAAGCAAGTCTGAATCATTAGTACAAAAGCCAGAGAGAATGCAGCCCCATACTAGAAAGGAGGGCTTCAGGGAGGAGGCAGCAGGAGGACCAGTGTAGCAGGAAGCTCCATCCCATTTTCTGAGTAGGAGACTAGGAGAACAATCCATTGAGTAACCAGGCACAGGTCTTGTGCTCATGCATGGGAGGAGTAAGATCTTAGAGTAACTGCCCATTGTAATGGCAGGCCAAAGACACATTATTATGTGATAGAGGTATTGTATTAGCACATCTGACACACTATGACTGACCTAGCACAGAGGGAACCCCTGGCCACTGTTCTGGCTAGTACTGTACATTTAAAGAAATTAAGGGTTTGAGACAACCTCTGTGAATTTTTGAAGGAAGTGCTGTAGTGTCTGTTCCTTATTGTACCATTCTGGGCTCCTGGGTACCCTCTACCTCTGTCCTTCCCCCAATCTTCATTACTTCTATCTTCTCTGCCCTACCTCAGTGATTGCTGTTGGTATAGTGTCCACTAGCTAATGCATGTAAGAAGGTTAAGTAGAACACAATTAACATATCCCAGATCCTGTCTACAGTTTATACTTTTTCTTAGCTTGGACTAAGTCTGTGGGGCAGTAGACCATGCCAGGAAACTTGGTAAGGTTGAGTGAGTTGGAAGCCCTGTACCCTCTGAGAGGATGGTAGGACCTTAATCAGCTTCAAACCAGGCTCCTGTCACATGATCACACTCCCTAAGTAGGGTAGGAATGTAACCTATAGTTAGGTAGATCAGAACAGAATTCTCCATGCTAATGAGGTACCTAGAGACCCTGCCAGCTTAACCAATAAGCTTCCCTTCCCAGACATTCCTGTAAGGTATTAAATATCTGGTCCATCCCAAGGAGGTATTTTCCATAATGAACCAGTTTGGAACCAAGGACTATCTTTCCCATCAAGAACCTGTGGGGAGCATGGAGAAAGCCTTTATCTACAGAGCTGTGCAGCCCAAGTCTCCTGCCAAGTCCCCTTTCGGCTTTCAGACAACGTCTGTGAACTGAGCCAGAGTTTCTCCTCTCCCGGGCCCTGGGCTCCTCAGCCTTTGAGCCTTTTCCATTCCCAACTCTCCATGACCCAGTGGTGTCTGGATGCCCAGGAGTTTGGGAGTCTCCCCATCTCAGGCCCATGGACCCCTGGCCCTCTGTCCCAGACTCTTTGAATGGTTTCCAGTGGTGACTGGATGTCCTGGAGTCAAGGAACTCCAGCTTTGACATCTTAGCTGTGCTTTCAAGCCCCCTGAGGAGCAGTGTATGGTCACTTCCCTCAGGCCGAGCACCTGATGGCTGCTCAGGGTAAACACAATGTAGCATCTCCACATTTAGTCTGCACAGCTTTGTTCCCACAGTCCAGCCACAGGGGGAAATCTCAAGAAATCACAGCAACCCTACTCATTTGAAAAAGAATTAAAACTGTTACAACCCTTTCTTGATAGGTGCGTTTAGTAATATCCCCATTTCATAGATAAGAACACTGAGGTTTGCCCTAAGTCCTGAAGCAGTAATAATCAAAACTTGTATTTGAATCCACACATCAAAATCCAGGTTCCATGTGCTTAAGTCTAAGACAATTGTTTTATCCCACTGAAAGCCAAAATCCAGACCCTGACGGAAAGGGCTTTTATCCTCCAGAAGGAACCAGTCCTGAAACAGTCCTGACAGGAGGCTAAGGAAAGCCCATTCATCTTTTACAAGGCTTCAGTGGACCCCAGCACACCTTGGAATCGGATGCCTACCCTGGCTGGTTCCTCTGCACCATTCAAACATTAAGTTGACAATTCTTCTTGCTACCTTGAACCATCAGACATCTGTGGGGCAAATGATAGTGTATGATTTAAGTAGGTCTAACCTGACACTTGTAATAAAAAGGGAAAAGAGCTGGGTGTGTGTTGCACTTTAGAATTAGCTATACTGACGTGCTTGGTTGACAAGTGGGAACAGGCTCTAAGTAGAAGAATACAGGAATGGCTATGTCCAAGTATAGTATCCAAGGAAGCAGAGCCATGGCGAGTTACCCTCTAGTCAAGAGACAATGGGAAGGGGTTGGTGGATCTGAGGCAGGGAACAGCGAGGTCTGGAAATAGTGGAGCATCACAGAGCCTCTAAGCATCTGTGCTGCCAGTCAAAACGTAAGGCAAACCTACTTATGTCTAAATAGGTTCTGATTCTCCTAAAAGGTAGCAGTGTTAACAGAAAAGAAACTCAAGGTCTAAAATCAGAGTAATGGGAAGACTTAGAAATAAGCTGCCTTATTTCTGACCTGTCCGTTGCAAGCAGGTTAAATTAAGCAAAACGTATACTAAAACAAAAAGAAGCTTATCAAAAATGATACTGAACATATTCATATAAATAGAGATTACATGAGCCCAAACCACAGAGGAGTTCCTCCACATGGCACAGTGATGTCTTTACACTTTCCCTAAGTAAGAGATACCCAGCAGAAACAGTGGAGAAAGGCTTTTTAACATGGAGTTCCACAGAATGGGAGGCTGCCAACCTTGCTGGTGACACTGCTAGGGTTGAGGATGGAAGGTTGAATAAGCCTGGATACAGATTCTGACCTAAAGGAGACCAGTTACAATCTGGTCAATAACAAATATATATGGAGAATTAGTGTTCAGAAATTAGAGATGAAGAGATTAACTTGAGGAGCAAGAGGGATTTTTTGTTTTTGCTTTTAGTTTTAGTTTTAGGTTTTTGTTTTTGTTTTTTTTATTTTTACCACCTTTGAGAGGTTTTCATGACTTTTCTATGTAATACAAAAAGAAGGAGGATGTGGCGGAGAGAAGAGGAAGATACACGGACATCATGGACCCCAGCCATGACTTAAACACCAACAGAAGTGATTTGTCCAATGCATGCAGCGTTACCTGGAGGTGATCCTAATGTCACAGATGACTTAGCACCTCATCTGACACTTGGACACAGAGCCCCTAGAGATTTAGATGAATCGAGTGGTGTTCGACATGTACGTAGAATGTTTCACCCTGGCCAGGGACTAGGAGGCCCTTGTGCTCATAGATCAAACATGCACTTTACTAGCAGTCCTGCTGGGGAACTCTGTTCTCAGAGTTCATACGCTCCAAGCAGTAGGGAAGCCATGGATCCTATAGCTGAGCTCTTACCTCATTTATCAGGAGCGAGACTTTCTGCAGGAGGACAGCTTAACTCTTCAGGCCCTTCCGCTTCTCGGTTGCAGCAACTGCAGCTGCAGCCGCAGCTTGAGCGGCAGCATGCACAGGCAGCCCGGCAACAACTAGAGACTGCTTGCAACACAAGTCAGAGCACTAACACAAGCATAGTCACCACTATGACCACACAGGCCAAGGCCACAGCTAACGCAGCCAACACAGAGAACAGCCCGCAGGCTCTCCACAACTCCCAGTTCCTGGTAACAAGGTTGAACGATCCCAAAATGTCTGAAGCAGAGTGCCAATCCATGGAAAGCGAGCGTGCGGACCGCAGCCTGTTTGCCCAGGAGCTCCTTCTGTCCACGTTAGTGCATGAAGAGAGCTCGTCCTCAGATGAGGATAAATGGGGCAGATGGCAGGTTTTGGTGCTGTGGGCTGTGTAGATATTATTATGCCTTTACATGTTGCTTTAGAAAACCTAAATTTCCTGGAGTACCAGGACAGAGAAAAGGGAGGGGGAAAGATAGGAGAATGGATGGAGAGGAGAGGACTTATGGGACATATGGGGCGGGGGGGGGGGGGGGGACTGGGAAAGGGGAAAGCTTTTAGAATGTAAGCAAAGAGTACAGAAAATAAAAAAAAAAAAAAACTAAATTTGAAAGAGAGTAATAAAGGAAATGAGCCTCCTCCTTGATGACCTCCCCACTCGCAGACAATGTCCTCTGTGCTGTATTTGCCAATGAAAAGGGACAACAGCTCTCCTGGGTTTGTGCGCTAATTGTAATTTCAGGTCTGTCACTCTTGTTACATTCAAAAGGAAGAGAGAAATATATGTGATAAACATTTCCACTTAACTAATTTTTACTTCTAGCAGGTAAATGTAGGTAGCAGTACAGGGTGATCTCTGCTTCGTGTACCTTAACATGCAAAAGGCTCTCCTATTACTCCACATTCAAACTGAAGAGGAAAATTGAAATCTCTAATGAAGCTACAGTGTGTATTTATGAATATTAATGAATAAAAACTGCTTGGATGGTTTGCTTAACTACTGCATGAGCTTTTTTGCAGTGTGCATGAGTTTCAGTGACCTTATTATTTAAAAATTAAATACAATAAGTAAAACTTAAAAACATAAAAATAAAAAATAAAGATAAAATACAAACCCCAAAGCTTTCCCGGCGTTATTCAATGGTTACTGGGCAGAGTGGCTTTTGAACAATGTCTTCCTGACTCCCCCTATTCCGTGTGCCTCCTACACACAAAGCCAGCTCTGCAGCGGAGTCTGGGGGTCCTTGCCAGCTATGACGCTCCACTGTATGACTGCCCTGTCACCCTGTCAACTAGAGTCCAGACTGTCTCTGACTCACCAGAAGAGACACCAGTAAAGACAGGGTCCTCTGTAGGGCAGCCGTGTGCCCTTTAGACAAAGCCTGTTTTACTTTTTGTGGTTGTTTAAAATTTTTTGATTATTAAACATGTTCATTCAGGTGTAGATGAATTTTATTTACTCAGTGTTCAGAGATGTTAACCTGAATTATGTTGCTTTGTTTATAAAAAAAATCTCACATTCTCAATCATACTTTGTGGTATTTATGAATTTGTGGTTTGCTGAGACAGATCGGTATCAGGGGAGCCTTGAGGGTTTGCATTTGCCTTCCCAGATCTTATCAACAAAATTCTTAATGCTAATTTTAGCACCCTTTATTTACTGTTTTTCCCCCCTGGCATAAAAGTAAAGTCTTTTAATTGAATCAAAAACAAAAACAAAAAAAACAAAAACAAAAGAAACTTCCTCTTGTTCAATGTCTTTGACTGTATCTCTAGTATCCTGAGTCATGCAGATCCCCCAACAGTGATCTGATGTTCCAAAATAAATGTCAACATTCTTTAAATTATCACTAATTTGTTTTTCTTTTAGAAAACAAATCTAAAATATTTGCAGTTATATTGCAAATTGGCAGTTATATGAGTATGTAAGTGTTAATTCAAGTCCTAGTCATTTTTATGTTGACATAATCCTCATTATTTTAAATAGTCACAAGTTTCTGGTTCATACTAAAAACTAGATATCTAGTATACATGGAATTTACACAATTAGTACTCAAGTTCATGGCATGGTTTGGGGTTAGAGTGGGGCACACAAGTATTTTTACCCCCTTTGGTTGTGAAAAGTCTATGAATTGTTGGACTGTCTTAGTTTGAGTCCCTTGTGCTTCTTAGGAGGGAGAGCCAGGCAGGGCAGCTTTTCTGAGCTTCAACTTCAGGTGCACAACAGGTATCATAACAGAGATGAGAGACTGGTGACCCAACAAGAATGAACACCATGCAGTTGGTTTGTTCAACAATTTGCTGAAATGACTCTAAAACCATATATACCAAAATATGCTTTAAAACGTGTTGCCTGCGCTGGGGACTGCTTGCTGCCTGGGGCAGAGTCAACAACACAGAGCCAGGGAGCAGGTGAGAAGCACTGCAGCAAGCTCATCTGAACACTGCTGCAAGCTCCTTTAATACCCTCCATCCCTTAGAAGCATCTTCTAAACAGCAGTGCCCTGTTGGCTGGCATTGTCTGCACCAGTAATCCTGGTCTCTCGGTCAGTCCTCAATTAGGTCTTCCTGCAGAGATGCTTTTGTGGCTGTACAGACCTCCCCACCTGCCCCCAGTGTTAACATAAAGGCAGCCCTGCATTCCTGCTACAAAAGCTGACCCCCAGAAGCCTCGCCATAAGGAGGGTATGAGAGGCAGCCTAGGAATCCTGATCTTCTTACCAAAATGGGGGATCAGAGTGGTAGCCTCCTGAAGACAGCTAGGCCCCACTTCCTGGGTGTTCTACAACTTTCAAGAGCATGTGTCCTTATTACATACTGGGGAATCCTCTGGGTATATGCCCAGGAGTGGTATATGTTCATAGCAGCCCTATTTATAATAGCCAGAAGCTGGAAAGAACCCAGATGTCCCTCAATGGAGAAATGGATACAGAAAATGTTGTATATTTACATTATGAAATTCTACTCAGCTATTAAAAACAATGAATTCATGAAATTATTAGGCAAATGAGTAGAACTAGAAAATATAATCCTGAGTGAGGTAACCCAATCACAAAAGAACACATATGGTATGCAATCACTAATAAGTGGATATTAGCCCAGAAGTTCAGAATACCCAAGACACAATTCACATATCAAATGATGTCCAAGAAGAAGGAAGGAGAGGCCCCTGGTCCTGGAAAGGCTCAATGCAGCAGTGTAGGGGAATACCAGGACAGGGAATCAGGAAGGGGTTGATTGGGGAACAGGGGGAGGGAAGAGGGGTTATGGGACTTTCAGGGAGGGGGAATCCAGGAAAGGGGAAATCATTTGAAATGTAAATAAAGAATATATCTAATTTAAAAAAAAACATCCAAGAGCATCACCCTTGGAATAATTTATGTTCAAAATAAGTTTGCGAGGTGCACTTCAAATTCAAATAATAACACTAGTATTCCAGAACACACTGAATGATATATAGATTTTCAATAGAGAACACCATATATCTATATCCACAAACATTTTGAACTCCTTGAGTCTTGCCTTTCTCAGTCCATCAGTGCTAAACTATTAATATTATGCTACCAATTTACCCAATCTCATCCAAGTCCCCAGTTTAACTTCAGTCCTGACTCAGCATCATGAAGATGGACTCTCACTTTGGAAGCAAAATGATGAACCATTTATATTACAGCTTGACCTGTTTTGTTAGTCCTAGTCTCCCTGCCTGAAGACTTTTTACCACATGAAACAAATACACTCAGGACACATGAAAGACCCTGTGCTACCTTCACATTCCTCCCTAACAGTAGGGAGGGAAGTATTGAAAATAACAGAGCCTATCATTTGTCCCAGGTTCGTTTGAGGTTAACTGTTAGCCAATGCAAGCAGATTTATGCTAAAGCATTTTGTGAGATAATTAAGTCAAAAGGAAATGTAGCTTGGCACACAGACTACATATAACTCAGGGCTGCCGAGGAGTTGAAAGAGTAAGGTAATTTCAAAATATTGGTAAGTGCTAGACACTTCCTGCTTCAGTCAGTAAAGTGCTACTACCAAGGGACAGGTCCAGACTAGTGATGGCTAGATGCCATCAGGATGGAAGCAACACTAATTTGCTGGAAGAAGCTCTGGTCTGCATCTATCTGGTCTAGAGCTTGTGATCTAAGCTGGCTACAAATTATATTATTTGAGATTCTGCTTGGAAAGCATCTGTCTTCTGCATAGGAAACAGAAGCCTCAAAGTGATGCCTTTCACAGTGGATAAGATTAATATATACTGGATTAGATCAGGATCTGCCTAGGGTACCAAGTGAGTACTAGAAAAACCTGGGAGAGTCACCAAAACACTGTCTCAAAGTATTTTATGCTCAATGGCAAAGCATCTTCAGTATGCACAAGCATCTAGGTTCAATCCCAGAACTGTAAAATAAATAATAAATAGAAGCATCAAAATAAATGTTCCCAATATGTACTATAAACCTACTGTTCTTATAACTTCTACCACACAGTGAAAGTGTGTACATTATCATGTTTATTTGAAAAGTCAACATCTAATCTCATTATCTTGTCGATTTCAACTTCTGTGTGTTGAGTCTTCTGCTTATAATGAGAGAACAGTCCACAATCCCTCTCTTAGAAGTCCCACAAAAACACCACACACAAAAACACTGTAATATATATGCAGAGGGCCTAAATTAGACCCATTCTGGCTTCCTGATTATCCTTGCGGTATCAGTGAGCCCCTATATGTCCAGATTTGTTGGTTTCATAGACTTTCTTGTGTTGCCCTTGACCTCTCCAGCTCCCTCCCACAACCCCCACTTCCCTTCTTCCACAGGAGTCACTGAGTTCTGCCTAATGTTTGGCTATGGTTTCTGCATCTGTTTCCACCAGTTGCCAGGTGGAGCTAACAGTGATTATGCTGAGCTCTCTACAAAGATCATTAGAGAATCATTTCTTTACTTTTTTTTTTTTTTTTTTTTTTTTTGGTGGTTCTCTCCTAGGTCTCCAGAGCCATTCAACTTCTGGTATGGGTCTCAGGCTGGACTAGTTATTGGTTAGCCACTTCCAAATTTTCTGTGACACCTTTGCCAGAGCATATCGTATTGACAGGACATATTGTAGGCCAAAGATTCTATGGCTAGGTTTCAATCCCTACCCTGGATGTCTTGTCTTGTTATAGGAGATGGTTGGTTCAGGCTCTATATCCTCCATTACTAGGAGTCTTAGCTAGGGTCACCCTAATCGATTCCTGGAGTTTCCATTGTACTTGCCCCCAATTCCAGTTGTCGCCTTCAGTACTCTCTCCCTCCATCCTCTCCCCAACTGACCCCTCCTGTTCCCATCCCCATCTGCCTCCAGTCAAACCACAATAACTATTCAATTTCCCCTTCCCAGGGAGATCCATGCATCCCCCTTTGAGCCCTCTTTGTTACTTAGCCTTTCTGGGTCTGTGGATTATAAAATGATTGTTCTTTATAGTTAGTATCGACTTGTAAGTAAGTACATACCACACTTGCCTTTCTAGGTCTGGGTTACCTCACTCAGGATGATTTTTTTCTAAGTTCTACCAATTTGTATACAAATTTCATGATATGTTAGGACATATTTGAAAACCACAGTGCATACCTGAAGCTGTGGACAGTACCAACAGTTACACTTTCCTACTCTGTGAGGACATGGTCCTAGTCCTAGGGTAGAGGCAGGAAGCTGTGGGCAATACCAGCAGTTAAGCAACAGTTGCGCTGTGAGGACTTGGTCTAAGGTCTATGATGGATACTTGAATCTCTGGATAATCTCAAAAGTTAATCAATCTCTCCTTCACTTTGAGGACATCTTCCAAAGTCTATGTTGGATAACTGAAGCTGCGGATGGTACCACTAGCTAAAATCTCCTTGTCTCTGAAGACATGATATAAGGCCTATTGTGGAAGAGTGAAGCTGTGGAATGTACCAACAATGAAACTCTCCATCCCTATGAGGACATAAGACCTATGGCAGAAGCCTGAACTTCATGGATGCCTGAATTAGTGGATACTGCAGAGTATCTTAAGTTATACACTCCTGCTCTGTGAGGGCAAGTTTAAGGCCTATGGTGGGTGTCCAAAGCTAAGGATAGCACGAACACTTGAATTCGACTTCTCTGTGAGGACAAGGCCTAAGGCCTAAGGAGGATTTCTGAAGCTGCGGATAGATTTGACAGTTAAACTCTTCTGTGTGAAACATGGCCTAAGGTCTTATGTGGATGCTTGAAGCTATGATTTTCAACAGCAGTTAAATTCTTCTTGTCTAAAAAAAAAAAAAAAAAAAAAAAAAAAATTCTTCTTGTCTGTGAGATCAAGAACTGAAGCCTATGGTGGATGTCTGAAATTATAGGTAGTGGACTGCACCAACATTTCTTAAACATTTCTTCTCTGCGAGAAAATGGTCTACAACTTACTGTATATGCGTGAATTTATGGATAGTGGATAATATCAACAGCTAAACTTTCATTCTTTCTGAGGAAAAGGTCTAAGGCTATGCCTAGTGTCAATTCTTATGCATGCTGCTAGGCTTTCCATGTTTCTGCATACCTGTCACAAACTTTAATTTTTCAGTATACACATTATCATTTGTCATATGTTTCAGCAACTTCAACATATAATTTCCCTTCCTTTCCTATTACATTGACAACATCTCACTCAAAAGAAGCACTTTACAGCTCTGTTTTGGTTTTGTTATCTGATTACAAAGATTGAGAGCATCACTGAGAACTCAAGGACTGTGAGGTCATCACGAAGTACACAATAAGGGCTAGTTTAACACAAGCATTGGGATACCATGAGAGCAAAGCCAATCACTGAGACAGCTAGTGAGTACGCAATGGGCAGATGGTATATGCATACATGGGAGACGGAGTAATTTCTAAGTTAGGGGGATGTAGGGAAAGATCATGAGCTTTCACTACTGTGTTCAGAATGGTGTACAGTATAAGAAACTCATGAGTTACCAATTTCTGGAATTTGCCACTTAAACTGTATACAGTATTTATAACAATATAAAATGGAATGTTTAAATGCACTACTGAGGCATAATCAGTTTGATTATATATTTTCACTGAAATCTTAACATCAAGTGCTGTTAGTTTTAATTGTAATATTAATCAGATTTTTTAAAATTCTAAGCCAGGAAATTAGTCAAAGAGTAACTAAGCTAATATAAACATTAATATTTCCAGCTAGATAGTGATTGTCATGGCTCACTAGTTGATAAGGGAAGGCACAGCTGGAGACTGGGGAAATGGTTGGCTTTCAGTCTTAAGGTAACACACATAAAGTCTGTCTCTCTAATGCATACAGAATGTCAAGATAACAGAGGTCCACACTATCTTCTCCGGGCTTTCCTAGATGCAGATGACAATTTTTGAATAGACAGGGATCTTCTACATCAAAGCATTAAATATATTGCCTACAACCCTCCAAGGCACACAAGCCTTCTCTCCAAATTTGTGCCTGTGCTCTAAGTTCCTAATCTAATTTTCTTCCTGCAGCTGATTCTACTTAGGATCAGAGCCTCAATCTCTTCTGACCAAAATGCTCCACTAAATGACAAGGGTCCTGCTACCTGCCTTCAGGTCTCTCAGGAGCTGTCTCTGACTACTACCTGCTCCAGACCCTCTTGATGATTCCTCTTCCCATCTGGTCTTTCTTGATGACCCAGCTCTCCCCTCAAAAGGCTCAGATCAAAAGTGATTTGCCATGGTCCAGGAGCCCCAGGGCCCAATGAAACTTCTGTGTTTGTGCTTGCAGCTTAGTGAGTTTCCCTAGAATCCATCTAACTTCCGCAGGCCGCATGACTGCTCTGAGAGCCTAGCATTAGTAGAGTTACCTTCTGGCAGAAATAACTCACCAATAGGCTGGCTACATCATGAAATATAGAGTCATCCAGAGAAGGCCAGATATGTTTTAGAAAACAGGAAATGCCTAAACATTGAGATGTTTTTTCTTCAGAAAGTTATTTCAGTCTAGAAATTTAAAATTAACTATACATACTTTAAAGAAATTAATCACACACACACACACACACACACACACACACACACACACACAAATCGATTCCTCAGGCTTGCTGAGTGCAGGTAGCATTTATAGAGAGAAGATATCCCTATTTTTTGATTGGTACCAGGCTTAGACCAGATATTGCTGTTACAGCTGATCTGGCCACTGTCCTGTTGCCTTTCACTCTTCCACCTCATTACAAATTCAAAATGGGTATTTTTCTGTTTGCCCAGCTCCTTTGTCATCCCAACAGGTTGCCTGGGTGCACTGCAGGTGCAGACAAAGTACCCATGATTAGCAGTTGATTTCAGTGTGAAGTGGGAGCCAGCCTTTTCCTTCAGGAAGGTGAAGGGCAGGAGCTTCTTGCAGCTCAATGAACTCAGTTCCTTAATTTTCTTTTTGAAATACAAAGGGGAATCCATTAGTAGCCACTATAGTTGTATCTAGAAATGTTCCCCAAAGGCCTGTATGTCAAAGCCTTGGTCTTCACCTTGGAACTGTTGGGAGGTGATGGAAATATTAAAAACAGGGGCTTGGTTGTTGCCCAGTGCACCCTCAAAGGGAATTGTGGGACCTCATCCCTGTCTTCCTCTTCTGCGTCCTAGCCATTAAGTGAGCAATCTGCACCCTACTTATCCCCATGTGTTTCCACTGTAGTATACTACCACAGGACCCAAAACATTTCGGGTTAATTGACCAAGACTGTGAACTAAAATCTTATTCTCTTTAGAATGTGATTGCCTTGGGTATTTGTTACTGTAACTGAGAATGCTAACACATGACCCAGGCTTGTTTGTCGGGGGTAGGGAGGCCTATGCAAAGATTGAGGTGGTCTAAGGCTATCAATCTTAGCACTAAGGATTTCTACTTCCCTGAGCTGAAGGACAGGGGAGATCTCCTTTAATTCTAACAAGGGACGCTTTGGCCTTTTGACTCTATCACAGCAGAGAGTTTTCCCTAAGATACAGCCCAAACAGTATAATTTGCCTTTGAGCCACTAGATTTTCTTTTGGATAAAGTTGACACATAAAAGGTCTGGAAATAGAAAACAAGGTCAGCTCTAGAATTAAAAACTTCTCTTCCCTCCTTTTTTTCTGTTGAAGTTTCAGACACAGAAAGCTTGATAAACTCACACTCACACTGATTCTCAGAATTTGCGCTCTCTCCATATCTCATTTGGATCACTCCCCTATCTACAAGACTTCTTTTGACTGCAGACATCTCTGGTTCCCTCTCCTGTCTCACTCATTGGTGCTTATCACTGGTTCTGAACTCCTTTAGGAAGGAGTCAAACCGCCCCCTCTCCAAGGCCCAGTTAGGGGGGGTGGGAGTGGCAGGTGGTAGGGAGAGCACCATCTCCATTAGGTAAGAAAAAATTGAGGGTTACCTCCATGTTTGCTGAGCTTGTCTGGGACTGCCACAAGGGTGCTACTTTCCAGAACTAGAATCTGCTGGTTTGTGTTACAAACATGGGGCAATTCTTAGACCTGGAAAACAATAACAGAGGTTAAAAATAATGAACCAGTCTGAATTCAGCAACAAATTTGCTTAATGCTGCAGGCTCAGACAATATATAGTCCTCTTGGTTTTTTTGTTTGATTGATTGTTTGCTTGGGTGGTTGGTTGGTTGGTTGGTTTCCTAGCTCACTGATACAGGAATTTTGGAGCACTGAGACCATGCTAAGTCCGGGATAATTGCCTCTTCAATCATTCACAAGATAAAAAAGTTACTACATGTCTCCAAATACCACTTTTCAGATGAATAAAATGGGCATTATACAAGGTAACTATCTTTCATAGGGTTGATATGAGGACTAAAGGAGCTCATCATTGTTCCAAGTAGTGTGATTGATAATTTCTTTGTCTGAATCCTGTCCCTGAGGGCCTATGCCTTCAGCAATGCTGTCATGCCATGAATCTCTGTCATGTTAGGTTCCAGTACTGATCAAGGTCAATAGAAGGACAGGGAAGAAGGATAGGTTTAAGAGGGTGAGGCAGGAGGCATCCAGGAGCAGCAACCCAATGTCAGAAAAAAATAAATAAATAAATAAAATTAAAAAAATAAAAAAAAAAAACAGAGATGGGGTTACCAGAGGGAGATACCTGCACTTATTAAGGCCTTCTGTGTGGATGGGTCCAGCTGTGGCTGTGGCTGGGGAGTCATCTGAATATGACTTTACTGTGGACTGGGAATTTATTACCATCTCTATTAGATCAGATGACTTGAATGTGAGTGACTGTGAGTGTCAGATTTTACATGAGGAATGAGTAGGAGGCAAATATACAACTAAGTCGACTTAGAAGATGATAACGTAATAGCTCAGCAGTTGCACAATATATGCAAATAGATTATATGCAAATATAATTATTTATCATCTATATATACAAACATGCACATGTGGGCTTATCCCTTGCCTCATAAACATGATGCCTTCAGCTGGCACTCCAGTGTGTTCTCTCCTTCCTGTTTTCTGCCCATACCCTGCCTACCCTGTGATTTGTACTCTGCTTGCCATCTGTTCTGTATTTCTTCATTAAACACTTCCTGAAATCTGACCTCTCACTAGGGTGCAGAGTCCTGTACTAACTTGCAGGGTTCATTCTTTCTGAAAATTTTGAAGTTGCAAAGGAAAGGTCGGGTACCCGCCACTCATTCCTTAGATGTCATCAGGACAGAGTTGCTTACTTTGTTGAGAAGGCTGACCAACCCACTACCTGACCCAGGATCCCTCTGAAGATAACCTGAGTGGTTGGGAGACACAGAAACACAGCTGGGATCTGACAAAAGAATGCATTTTACTGTTGAATCAAAGAAAACAAATTTAAAAATCAGTTCCATTAGCTGGCAAGTTTGTGGTTAATTGGACTACGGAATTATTTCATTCCTAATGTCTACAGTTTCCAAATCATGTTTAATAAGCACATATGTAGAAGGTATGCAAATGATTTCTAAAAGACGTCATATCCATTAATTTTGGAAGGTTCAGTTTCAACAATGTTAAGGAAAATCATGTTATAGCAAGAATTCTCAAATATATTTCTTAAAAATATTTTGGTAAGAATCATAAAAATTGGGGGTGAAAAGAGTACTGGTTTTTCTTCCATTGGACATGAGTTCAATCCCCAGGAACCACGTAGACACTCAATATTGCTGTTAAATCCAATACCAGGGGTGTCGAATTACCTTTCTGGCTTTCAGGGGCACTGCACATACATGGTACACCAGTATATATGCAGCCAAAACACCTCTGCATATAAAAAATAAAAAAGTAAAGATTTAAAAATAGTTTTCCAATTACAAGAATATTTATAATTTGCTGTTCTAGCCAGATTCCTCTTGTCTGAAAGGTAATATGCTTTGAAGATGTGTTGTTTGTTTGTTTGATTGATTTAAAGCTTTGTTGGCTGCCAAACAATCCACTGGAAAAGCAATGTTTTAAAAGTTTCATATGAACATGTGTATCTAAACTTGGTCTACAGGGCCAGCAAGATATCTCAGTGGGTAAAGGCACTTGCTCCCAAGCCTGGGGACCTGAATTTGATCCTTGCATTTAGTGGAAGGGGAGAACTGATTACCAAAAGTTATCCTCTGACCTCTACTTATGCACCATTAAACAATTAAATACAATGTAATCATCATCATCATCATCATCATCATCATCACAATCATCATCCTATGATTGCTGACAATACATCTGAAGTCCTGAACTGTAGTATGTCTGTCTCCATCACTGTCCTTGTCTACCTAATATTTTGGAAGAATTCTTGCAGCTAAGATGCTTCATAGGTTGTTCATAGAATGTGTGGCTTCTGTGAGCATAATTAAGTATGATTCCCTGTGTTTGAAAACCATGTTTTGAGGTCAGGGGTGGGTTTAAAGAGGTTTCTTAACTTCTGGCTCTGTGTGGGATTCAACCAGGTCTCTGTAGCACTTAGGATAAATTTTCATATCTGAGCAGTGCTCTGGAGATGACATTGTCTGTGCTGAGAGTGAACACAGTTGGGGAGGTAAAGGGAGGCAGGACCAACATACATAGGAGAAATTTAATTAAAGAAACTTTCAACTCTAGGAAGCCTGGTCTCACATCTCTAATACCTGCAGGAAATAGCCTTGTCTCCACTTCAAAATGTTGATTTAATATCAAAAAAAGCAGATTTGTTCCAATTCATAGTATAATTCTAGTTTAGTTCTACTATAAAAGGTAGTTATGAGTCTTCTTTAAAATAAACATTTAATTTTAGACATTTATTATTTTGAATTTCTCACATGAGTTAATTTTCCAGGAATGATGTGAAGGTCTTCCTGAACACAGGTTCTGAATCAATTTGCCTTGACAGTCCTGAAATCCTTTATTTTTTAACAGATTAATACTGCTGCTGCTGCTGCTGCTGCTGCTGCTGCTAGATTAGAGATCAGGTTTGGTAGGTTGCAAGGTCCTAAAATATTCAGCTACTAGTGACCTGGAAAATATCAGGCTCATAATCATACCAGTGTTGTGGGTGTCAAGGATCTCACTTCTTTGGAGCCAAATAGTACAGATTAAATTGCTGAAGTTTAAAAATCCCTTTGGCAACTCTAAAAAGTAGAAATTGTTGGAGGTGTCATTATGCCTAATTTCAAATTCTAGTACAGAATGGGAAGGGGAATCACAGTATTGGCACAAAAACAAACATTGATCAATGGAATCTCATTGAACACAGAGACATAAATCCACATACCTATAGACTCCTGTTTTTTTTTATAAAAATGCTAGAAATACACATTAGAAAAAGATATCTTCAAAAAATGGTGGTGATCAAACAGAATGAGTGTAGAATAGATCCAGACTTAATCCCCTACACAAAACTCAAATAGATCAAAGTCCTCAACACAAAACCAGGTACACTGAACATGATAAAAGAGAAACTGGGGAATAGTTCTGAATTCATTGGCACAGGAAAAGACTTTCTAAACAGAACATAAGATCAGCAATTAATAAGTGAGACCTCATGAAACTGGAAAGCTTCTGCAAGGCAAAAGGACATTGTCATTTGAACAAAACAGTACCATATACATCCAAAAGAGGACTAATATCCAAAATATATACATAATTCAAAAAGCTAAATTTCAAGGAAACAAATAACCCAAATAACAAATGGAGTACAGATCCAAACAATTTTCAAAAAGGAAGCTCAAATGACTAAGAAACACTTAAAGAAATGTTCGGCATCCCTAGCCATTAGGGAAATAAAAATCAAAACTATTTTGAAATTTAATCATACACATGTTAGAATGTCTAAGATCAACATCACAGGTGACAGCTCCCGCTGGAGGGAGCACAGAATCAGGGGATGCCCATCTACTGCTTGGTGCAGACTTGAGCAGCCAGTATGGACATCAATGTGCTGGTTCCTAAGGAAGATGGGAATTAATCCACCTAAGATCCAGCAATATCTTATTTTGGGGCATATACCCAAAAAGATGCTTCTTCATCCTATCCCAGAAACATTTGTTCAACCATGTTTGATGCTGCTCTATTCCTAATAGCCAGAAACTAAAAAAACCTAGATGGCCCTCAACAGTTGAATGGATAAAGAAAATGAGGAGCATTCACACAATGGAGCACTACTCAAGTCATTTTTTAAAAAATGAAATCCTGAAAACTACAGATAAATGGATATAACTACCATGAAGTAACCCAGTCCCAGAAAGTAAAATATGAAAAATATGGTACATATTTGCTTATGTGTATATGTTAGCTGTTACACCAATGATAACCTTGATACAATCTATAAAACAAGAGGTTAGATATAGAGTTAGAAACTCAGGGGTGCAGATAGATCTTGTTAGGAAAAGGAAATAGAATAGATAACTAGGGATAGTTGGTGGTGGGGCTAGAACTGGAGTTTCAGGTGGGGAGAGGGAATGACAGATAAAATTAAGGTCCCTTAGAGGTGAAATCTATGGAATCTAATACAATATAAACCTTCTGAAGCATATACATATAAATGATCTAAATGAAATTGCCAAATAATGGGAGAGACAGAGTCCCAGGTGCCCATGTCTTGTCACCAAATGAAATTTGTAGTACTGGAACTGGGTTCCATATAACCATATTGAGTTGTTGACTAAAGGAGTCCCTGGAAAACCTTAAGCAATCCAGGTTGTTGACAGTACTGTAGTTTGCTCTTCACAAAATGACAGCAAGGCCTGACAGCAAGGCTAAAGACAACACCTACACAACTCATTGAATATGGCAAAATCCAACTAGTGCCTCCATAGATCTCTTACATTCTAGTGTCTTTGGTACAGGAAGGTACTTTGCATGCTACCAAAAAGGAAATATAGGTACCAAGCCAGCCACAAATCCTCTGATATAAAATGGTGTCCTGCCTGCAAGCTACACTGGGCCAATGGTGGCAAACTTTGTACCACTATTTCTATAATAAAAAAAGAAATACTATTTATATATCAGTACCTCAGGAATCCCATAAGAACACTAAACTGGAAGCCATAAAATATAAGCAAAGGATCTGGTGAACACCCCTGCACACACTGGACAGGCTGACTCAGTCTCTGCAAGTTCATATGAGCTTGTTCATGTTGATTTAGAAGGTATTGTTTTCTTGGTGTCCTTCATCTTCTCTGGCTCTTATACTATTCTGCCTCCTCTTCTGTGCAGTTCCCTGAGCCCAGAGAGAAAGGATGTGATAGAGACATCCCAGTTAGGGCTGAATGTTTCTCATTCTCTGCATAATGTCTAGCTATGGGTCTCTGAGTGTTTAAATAAGTAGGTCTCTGATCCTGGGGCTCTTTTCCTTCTGCTGATTTGTTCCATCTTATTCCAATGTATTTTGGTTTTGTTTTATCTTACCACATTTTATTTTATTATAAAAATAAATAAATAATTGAAAACCTTTGTCATACATAAGTCAACAAATTTTCATCATGAGACTTCAAAGAACATAGAGGCAGAGTTTTTATTGTGCATTTTTATTCAATATATTCTTTATTTACATTTCAAATGATTTCTCCTTTCCTGGATTCCCCACTCCCTGAAAGTCCCATGAGCCCTCTTCCCTCCCCCTGTTCCCCCATCCACCCCTTCCCACTTCCCTGTTCTGGTATTGCCCTACACTGCTGCACTGAGCTTTCCAGAACCAGGGGCCACTCCTTCCTTCTTCTTGGTCATCATTTGATATGTGGATTATGTCTTGGGAATTCCAAGTTTCTAGGCTAACATCCACTTATCAGTGAGTGCATACCATGAGTGATCTTTTGAGACTGGGTTACCTCACTTAGGATGATGTTCTCTAGCTCCATCCATTTGTCTAAGAATTTCATGAATTCATTCTTTCTAATGGCTGAATAGTACTCCATTGTGTATTTATACCACATTTTTTTTATTCATTCCTCCGTTGAGGCACATCTGAGTTCTTTCCAGCTTCTGGCTATTATAAATAGGGCTGCTATGAACATAGTGGAACATGTATCCTCATTACATGCTGGGTAATCCTCTGGGTATATGCCCAGGAGTGATATAGCAGGGTCCTCCGGAAGTGGCGTGCCCAGTTTTCTGAGGAACCGCCAGATTGTGCTTTTATAGGTAAAGAAAGTGAAATCAAGAACTCTTCAATGGCTAAGACCTGAAGTTTAAATACACCAATTCCTGCTGATCACCAGATATAAATGTTAATTCAATTAAACCATCAAAGTTCTGTGGCCCCCTAAGGTCACACAGGGGGTTGGAGATTGTTGGAGGCATCAAGGTTCATCAGGTACAAACACCTGCTTAGTCACAGGCACATCCATGCTGCAACCAAGTGTGTACATGTAACTAAGGATAACCATGCAGTCAAATATGAAACTGTAAACTCACAAAGTTTTGATATTAAATCTTTATAATCAATGTCATAGTTCTCAAGCATGCACTTTGTAGATGACAATGCTGTGATGTATAGTCAAGAGGTTGGATATATCTGATAGTGTTTCTTACCTTGATATAAGAGTTAGACATAACATTTATATCAATCACTAGCTTAGAAACATAGTTCCTTAGCTATAGACGAAGACTGTATAGAAATATAAACCTAGGCAAACCATTACCACTAAGTTGTTTCAGTTCAATTATTAATAAGTAGAGTGCTCGCTTGGGCAGCACATATACTAAAATTGGAACAATACAGAGAAGATTAGCATGGCTCCTGCACAAGGATGACATGCAAATTCGTGAAGCGTTCCATATTTTTACCTTGGGAAGAAATCAGGGGCCATAGATGCAACTATCAACAACAGAATTCAAGAAGAAAGAATCTCATATGCTGAAGATACCATAGAAACCAAGGACTCAATAGTTAAAGAAAATGCAAAATGCAAAAAGCTTGTATCCCAAAACATCCAGGAAATCCAGGACACAATGAGAAGACATAGATGAGAGTGCAGATTTACAACTTAAAGGGCCAGCAAATAACTTCAATAAAATTATGGAAGAAAACTTCCCTAACCTAAAGAGAGAGATGCCCATGAATATACAAGAAGCCTATAGAACTCCAAACAGACTGGACCAGAACAGAAATACCTTCCATTACATCATAATCAAAACCCTAAATGTACTAAACAAAGAAAGACTATTAAAGGCAGTAAGAGAAAAAGGCCAAGTAACATATAAAGGAAGACCTATCAGAATCACACCAGACTTCTCACCAGAGACTATGAAAGCTAGAAGATCCTGGGCAGATCTCATGCAGACTCTAAGAGAACACAAATGCCAGCCAACTACTATACCCAACAAAACTCTCAATCACCATAGATGGAGAAACCAAGATATTCCATGACAAAACCAAGTTCACCCAATATCTTACTACAAATCCAGCCCTGCAAAGGATAATAAGAGGAAAACACCAACACAAGGAGGGAACTTCACCCTAGAAAATGCAAGATAGTAACCTTCTTTCATCAATCCCAAAAGAAGATAACCAACCAAATATATAAGATAACATCAAAAATGACAGGAAGTAATAATCACTATTCCTTAATATCTCTTAACATCAATGGACTCAATTCCCCAATAAAAATACATAGAAAACTGACTGGATACGTAAACAGGATCCTATATTTTGCTGCATACAGTAAACACACCTAAGTGTCAAAGACAAACACTACCTTAGAGTAAAAGACTAGAAGACAATTTTACAAGCAAATGGTCTCAGGAAACAAGCCAGAGTAGCCATTCTAATACCAGATAAAACTGACTTTCAACCTAAAGTCATCAAAAGAGACACTGAGGGACACTTCTTGCTGGTCAAAGGAAAAACACACCAAGAAGAACTCTCAATCCTGAACATCCAAATGCAAAGGCACCCTCTCATCCTTTGCTCCAAATGCAAAGGCACCCTCACTCATAAAAGAAACTTTACTAAAGCTCAAAGCATACATTGCACCTAACACAATAATTGTGGGTGACTTCAACACTGCACTTTCCTCAATGGACCGATCAGGAAAACAGAAACTAAACAGGGACACAGTGTAACTAATTGAAGCTTTGGACCAATTAGATTTCACAGATATATAGAGAACATTTTACCCTAAAGCAAAAGAATATACCTTTTTCTCAGCACTTCATGGTACCTTCTCCAAAGTCAACCATATAATTGGTCACAAGATAGACCTCAACAAATATAAGAAGATCGAAATAATCCCATGCCTCCTATCAAATCACTACAAAGTAAAAATGGTCTTCAATAGCAACAAAAACAACAGAAAGCCCACATACACATGAAAATTGAGCAATACTCTACTCAATGATACCTTGGTCAGGGATAAATAAAGAAAGAAATCAAAGACATTTTAGAATTTAATGAAAATGAAGGCATAACATACCCAAATCTATGGGACACAATGAAAGCAATGCTAAGAGGAAAACTCATAGCCCTGAGTGCCTCCAAAAAGAAAATGGAGAGAGCATACACTAGCAGCTTAATGACACACCTGAAAGCCCTGGAACAAAAAGAAGCTATTTCACCCAGGAGGAGTAGAAGGCAGGAAATCATCAAATTCAGGGTTGAAATCCATCAACTAGAAACTAAGAGAACCATACAAAGAAACAACAAACCCAGCAGTTGGTTCTTTGAGAAAATCAACAAGATAGATAAACCCTTAGACAGACTAACCAAAGGGCACAGAGACAGTATCCAGATTAACAAAATTAGAAATGAAAAGGGAGATATAACAACAGAAACTGAGGAAATTAAAAAAAAAATCATCAGATCTTACTCCCAAAGCCTATACTCAACACAACTGGAGAATCTGGAGGAAATGTACAATTTCCTAGACAAATTCCAAATACCAAAATTAAATCAGGATCAAATAGATCATCTAAACTGTCCCATAACCCCTAAAGAAATAAAAGGGGTCATAGAAAGTCTCCCAACCAAAAAAAGCACGGGACCAGATGGCTTCAGTACAGAATTCTATCAGACCTTCAAAGAAACCCTAACACCAATACTCTTCAAACTGTTCCACAAAATAGAAAGAGAAGGAACACTACCCAACTCATTCTATGAAGCCACAATTACACTGCTACCAAAACCTCACAAAGATCCAACAAGGAAAGAGAACTTCAGGCCAATTTCCCTTATGAATATTGATGCAAAAATACTCAATAAAATTCTTGCCAACCGTATCCAAGAACACATCAAAATGATCATCCACCATGATCAAGTGGGCTTCATCCCAGGGATGCAGGGATGGTTCAATATAAGGAAATCCATCAATGCAATCCACTACATAAACAAACTCAAAGGAAAAAAACCACGTGATCATTTCATTAGATGCTGAAAAAGCATCTGACAAAATTCAGCATCCTTTCATGCTAAAAGTCTTGGAAAGAACAGGAATTCAAAGCCCATACCTAAACATAGTTAAAGCAATATACAGCAAACCATTAGCCAACATCAAACTAAATGAAGAGAAACTTGAAGCAATCCCACTAAAATCAGTAACTAGACAAGGCTGCCCTCTTTCTCCATATCTTTTCAATATAGTACTTGAAGTTCTAGCTAGAGCAATTAGACAACATAAGGAAGTCAAAGGGATACAAATTGGAAAGGAAGAAGTAAAATTATCACTATTTGCAGATGACATGACAGTATACTTAAGTGACCCAAAAAACTCCAACAGAGAACTCCTACAGCTGATAAACAACTTCAGCAAAGTGGCTGGTTATAAAATCAACTCAAGCAAATCAGTTGCCTTCCTATACTCAAAAGATAAGCAGGCTGAGAAAGAAGTTAGGGAAATGACACCCTTCACAATAGCCATAAACAATATGAAGTATCTTGAAGACTCTAACCAAACAAGTGAAAGATCTATACGACAAGAACTTCAGGTCACTGAAGAAGAAAATTGAAGAAGACCTCAGACAATGGAAAAATCTTCCATGCTCATGGATTGGCAGGATTAATATAGTTAAAATGGCCATCTTGCCAAAAGCAATATATAGATTAAATGCAATCCGCATCAAAATCCCAACTCAGTTCTTCACAGAGTTAGAAAAAGCAATTCTCAGATTTATCTGGAATTAAAAAAATAAAAAAAAAACAGGATAGCTAAAACTATTCTCCACAGTAAAAGAACTTCTGGGGGGAATTAGTATCCCAGACCTCAAGCAATACTACAGAGCAATAGTGTTAAAAACTGCATGGTATTGGCACAGCGACAGGCAAGTGGACTAATGGAATAGAATTGAAGACCCAGAAATGAATCCACACACCTATGGTCACTCGATCTTCGACAAAGGAGCTGAAAACATTCAGTGGAAAAAAGATATCCTTTTCAACAAATGGTGCTGGTTCAACTGGAGGTCAGCATGCAGGAGAATGTGAATTGATCCATTCTTATCTCCTTGTACTAAACTCAACTCCAAGTGGATCAAGGACCTCCACATAAAACCAGTCACACTGAAACTAATAGAAAAGAAACTGGGGAAAACCTTGAGGACATAGGCATAGGGGAAAAGTTCCTGAACAGAACACCAATAGCTTATGCTCTAAGATCAAGAATTGACAAATGGGATCTCATAAAATTACAAAGTTTCTGTAAGGCAAAGGACACCGTCAAAAGGACAAAATGGCAACAAACAAATTGGGAAAAGATTTTCACCAATCCTACATCTGATAGAGGGCTAATATCCAATATATACAAAGAACTCAAGAAGTCAGACCCCAGGGAACCAAATAATCCTATTAAAAAATGGGGTACAGACTTAAACAAAGAATTTTCACCTGAAGAAATTCACATGGCAGAGAAGCACCTTAAGAAATGCTCAACATCATTAGGCATTAGGGAAATGCAAATCAAAACAACCCTGAGATTTCACCTCACACCAGTCAGAATGGCTAAGGTTAAAAACTCAGGAGACAGCAGGTGTTGGCAAGGATGTGGAGAAAGAGGAACACTCCTTCACTGCTGGTGGGATTGTAAGATGGTACAACCACTATGAAAATCAGTCTGGCAGTTCCTAAGAAAACTGGACATGACCCTTCCGGAGGACCCTGCTATACCTCTCCTGAGTGTATACCCAGAGGATTCCCCAGCATACAATAAGGGCACATGCTCCACTGTGTTCATAGCAGCCTTATTTATAATAGCCAGAAGCTGGAATGAACCCAGATATCCCTCAATGGAGGAATGGATACAGAAAATGTGGTATATATACACAATGGAGCAATTTAATTCAGCAATTAAAAATAATGAATTCATGAATTTTTTAAGCAAATGGATGGAACTGGAAAATATCATCCTAAGCATGGTAACGAAATCACAAAAGAATACACAGGGAATGCAGTCATTGATAAGTGGATGTTAATTAGCCCTGAAGCTCTGAATACTGAAGATACAATTAGCATATCAAATGATTCCCATGAAGAAGGAAGAGGGCCCTAATCCTGGAAAGGCTTGATCCAGCATTGTAGGGGAGTACCAGGACAGAGAAAAGGGAGGGGGAAAGACAGGAGAATGGATGGAGAGAAGAGGACTTATGGGCCATATGGGGAGGGGAGAACTGGGAAAGAGGAAAGCTTTTGGCTTGTAAACAAAGAATATAGAAAATAAAAATATATATTAAAAAAATAAGGTGAACCATCAAATATGTCTTGTGGCTTAAAGATACTGTGAAAAATCCCCAAATATTAATTAGAAATAGGAAGGTTTGGGAAACTATGGTTTAGGATACTGTGGTTTAGAAGTACAGCTTTGGGATTGATCAAATCTTTTGATAGAACATTTAGGGTTCAAAGAATATTGTTACAGTGTTACTGGGGTGTGTTTGGGAACAGAGCAAGACTGATGTGACCAAATGAAGAAAAAGCAAGTGATACAAGCATAGGGAAACTGAGGGAAATTAAAGGATAAAGAGAGCAGGGAGCTAAGAGCAGATGTGCCTGGAGGCTCTGAGGAGCATGGGACACTGACCCTCGCTTGCTAGGTGTGTGTCTGATGTTCAGTGTGAGCCAGTGGTATTCTGTGCCTGCTTGCTCCTCATTAGTCCAAATGTACTCTCTGGATCTGCAGAACTAGCATGCTCTACAGCTCATGAGAAAGCCAGATACTCCTGAGGATGCCAGGAAGTTCTTGCTGACAGGAGCCTATTATAGCTGTCTTCTGAGAGGCTTTGCCAGAGCCTCACAAATACACAGGCAGATACTTGCAGCCAACCATTGAACTGAGCATGGGGACCCCAATGGAGGAGTTAGAGAAAGGACTGATGGAGCTGAAGGGGTTTGCAACCCCATAGGAAGAACAAAAATATCAACCAACCTGACCCCCAGAGTTCCTAAGGACTACACATGGATGGACCCATGGCAACAGTCACATATGTAGCAGAGGATGGCATTGTCTGGCATTAATAAGAGAGGCCCTTGGTTCCTCTGAAGGCTCGATTCCCCAGTATAGGGGAATGCCAGGGCACTGAGCTGGGAATGGGTAGGTAGGAAGGGGAGCACCCTCATAGAAGCAGGGGAAGAACAGATAGGATAGGTGGCTTCTAGAGGGGAAACCAAGAAAGGGGATAACATTTGAAATGTAAACAGATAAAAGATCCAATAAAAAATAAAGAAAGAAAAAAGGAAAAAATGTAGAACTTGGAGCCCAATCAGAATCAGAACTTGGATTTTTAACAAGATCTCTGGCTGATTCCTACTCACACCTGCATCCTGAGTTGTGCTGTGTTACTTGTCATACTATCCAGGGTGGCTGACATGGAACTACCCAAAGAATTTAGGAGGGTATGGAAGATTAGGTGCCACAGTGTAGAGACTCTTACTGAAGAGATCTAGAAAGGAAACTAAACTGTGGTTGGGGAAAAATTGGGCCAATAATATGCTTTGTGAACATGTTTTTTATTTTATTTGAGGTGGAGAGAATCTACTTTTTAAATTAATTTAGCAAAAAAGGGAAAATAATTTAAATATGTGAACAAAATGAGCAAGTATAAGAAATCAATGACCCCCCCCCCACCACCACCACCACCAAGAGCCATCTGTGAAGTGTTAAGAAATTAGGTAAGGAAAACAAGGATAGGGGTTTGAGTCCATTTTTACTTCCACTCTACAAACAGGATGATACCAATATCTCTGAGGTCTCAAGGTGTGTTACAGACAGCTGTGTATTGGATGTGGTTGAACTCTTCAGAGTCCAAGTGTTGGAATATTAGTTCTCAGTGTTAACAGGAAGGATCTTCATCAGGTGCAGGTCATTACCAGCCCCTCCCTGTCCTGCTATGACAGATTCTCTCCCACAGCACCAAGACCTAAGTGAGACAACTGGAAGAGTTCTTGCATCAAGTGGCACCATGTTATTTGCGCTTTGAGACAATAAACCTTATTTCCTTATGACCTAGAGAGTCTTAGGTGATTCATTATGTAAGAGTAAACTGATAGACAGACAGAATTGACCATAAGGCTGATAAAATTCACATCAGTTCTTTAGTTGGTATCTACTCAGGTGACAACCACTTATCTGTTCATTTAAAGAAATGTTGTATTTATCTATCAGGAGTCAATCAATGTTTACCTAAAATGAAAGCCCAAAGAGGTGGTATCAGAAAGCCCTTTCCTAACACAAATTTGCTGTTTACCTTTAGAAGCCATCCTCAGCACTAGAAGAGAGGAGCAAATCAACAACACTCTACTACAGTGCACCAAGGAATTGTATACTCATACTCTGTTCTCTACATCTGCTCAGACTTCTAAGAGACTATTAATCCTTGGTACAAACCCTGTCGGGTAGAATACTGCTCCTGTACCTTATGTAAGTCATTCATCATACATCTTAGAGATAAATTTGAAAGGAAAGAAGAGCCATAAGAGGAAAGCCCAGGCCAACTCAATAACTGCCATTCCATTTCCACAGTAATGCAAGCCTACATTCACTTGCTACAATGTCTTCTTGGCTGTAAGGGATGATGAGATTTGGATTTGGGTCAGCAATAAGGACTTAAGTAACATGTGCCATAGCCCAGGGGCTATGCCAGACTAAATACCCGGATCCGGGATGTGCATTTCGGTAGCTCTGAGCAGATGTTGGAAGCTCTAGAATATCTTTGGACGCAGTGACCACAGAGACTATTGCTTTACTAAGAGTAATAAAGTGGGAGTGGATAGATATGATGGTATAATAATAGTTATCAACCAACTGTTTTGTTGGCTTGTCACATTGACAATGAGTGCAAAGTCATTGATGCTTTGCTGCTTGTCAGGTGAGGTCCCCTCCTCTGACTCTGCCTGCTGACCATCAATAATTAGCAGTAGGATTGACGGATTCACTTGCTACGACCTCTTCTTGGCTGTTAAAACATTGCCTTTTGCCTCTAGTCCCTTGCAATACTTCTTACAACACAGTCATGTGGGTGTAAGAGGTCTGAAGCATGACAAGACCGAGATTATTAAGTCTCCAGTGAATTCTTACCAAGCACTCAGCACCAAATGGTCAGCCCAATAAGTTAGCCACCTAGCATTACATCTCCAGCCATTCATGATTTACATGGAACATAACAACACCCCTTGGCTGAACCTTAAGTTCTTCCTAAATTGCAGAATTATGAGTTACCAATTTTTAGGATAGTTTTCTCAAATAACCAGAAAATAATTTTGTCCCAATGTAGAATGCTACAATAGCTGATGAAGAACTATTGGCTTTGATTCAGCCTGACAGAAGGCAAAAGGCCACTGGAACCCTGGGAGGAATAACTGCAGAATGAGTAAAATTCTTCAGAAGGTGTGGGAAATTTAACAAAACTGTAAGATCCCAGAAAGATGTAAGGTCACGTTCTCCAAGAAATGTGAGTGCCTGTGCACAGAGGGTTCACAGGCAATTCAAGAACTATCTTGAAAAAAAATCCTATAAATATGTACTGTTTTCTACAATCAAATTGGTCATACAGTAATAATGTAACTGCTTCTAATAGTCATACTTCCTTAGGCTGAAAGGGACAATGACACAAAAAGGCCTTGATACACTGTATATATGCATTTCACAATAATTTTCATTATTGAATGTGATTTGGTGGGACAATGTGAAGGAGAGGGCAATTTTATAGTCAAGGAATATAATTTGTACCCAAAAGACGGAGTAGGAATAATGGAAATTTCTTGACACTTCTCCTTAGGGGTGTTGTCTGCACCCTCCCATTGTATCATTGCAGGCCCTTTGACTAACCAAGACATTATGACAAAAGCGGGCCTCAGTCTCTGCAGATAGATAACTTCTGCACTTCTTCCACATGTCCATAGTCTGGGATGCTTGCTCTTAGCATCCAGCGGTAATCCTATGAAGAAAACCAAGAAGTCCCTCAGTGAGGAAGAAAGGCAGCAAGGCACTACTCATCTGCCCTAGATAAACTGCAAGCACCATTATACAGACTAAGGCTATATCTAGGGATGTATATGTTTTATATACATGCATGTAACAATAATTAATGAAAACAGTAGCATGAATTTGAAAGAGAACAAGGAAGGATATTGAAAGATTGCAGGGCTGGAGAGATGGTTCAGTGGTTAAGAGCACCAACTGCTCTTCCAGATGTCCTGAGTTCAATTCCCAGCAACCACATGGTGGCTCACAACCTTCTGTAATGAGATCTGACGCCCTCTTCTGGAGTGTCTGAAGACAGTGTTAGTGAGTGTACTCACATACAGAAAATAAATAAATGTTAAAAAAAAAAAAAGAAAGAAAGATTGCAGGGTAGAAAAGGAAAGGTAGAAATGATATAATTATACTACAATCTCAAAAATAAAAGAAAAAAATTAAAAATTCAAACAAATTAAGTATGTAGCAATAAACTATCCAAATACTACTTTTCATGAATTCAATAACCAAAAAACCGAGTGTTCTACATAAGCACTTAGAAACAAAACCATTTTAAAGCCTGAATTTCAGGGACTGGAAAGATAGCTCAGCACTTAGGAGCATTGGCTGCTCTTCCAAGGACCACGGTTCAGATCCTAAGTACCTCTCTTTCAACCTCCATGGACACCAGGCATGCACAAGATATAAATAGACACACTCAAGCAAACATTCATACATATAAAATTATATCTATATCTTTTTAAAATGTGTATTTCAGAAAATACAAAGGCCAACAATTCAATTTAATGAATTTAACTTACTTCAACTGTTCTGTTTTGTACTTTTTATTATGAAATTATACGATTAGACTTTATCAAATTAATATTGAAAGCTAGCTGTATTTATAGAGGGATGAACTGAGTTTCAATGTAGAATGTATTTCCAGCATGGGTTCAATCCAGTAAATGAAAGATTAAGAACAGTGCTTTTGTTATGAGTAAAGTCTTATCCAGGTTTCACCACATGTCAATGGCGTGGACTCAGGGCATAGCTCTTTAATATCTTCATGCTATCCTCTGCAGATCTGGGTTGGAGGGGGCACAGCTCTAACAGCAGCTCCAATGGGACAAAAGACTTGATGGTTTTCTGAAGGTGATGGAAAGGTCTCTGGTCTCACTAGCAACAGGGCATCTCAGTAGTAGGACCCAGGAGGTAAGAGGTAAAGATGGATCTTTAAGGAGTTTGTGATAAGTCAAATGTCTTAATTTAAAAATCTACAGTACATAAGCTGTTGAGCAGTAAGGTGATTAAAGGCCTTCCTGTAGTACTCAGACTTCTCCACAGACCTAATAGGGTCACTGAAGGGTTTTACACAGAGCATGATGTGATGGGATGAACTCTGCATTGCCTGAAAATTCCACAGGCAATCTAGAAAGGCAACAGTTTGAGGGGGGTTGATAGTTATGGGTTGAATCAGGTCCATGACAAATGGTATTCTCCTCAGATGGATGGCCCATATATCTCTACCTGCTCCACCTATGCCCACAAGCTTACCTATAGACTATTTCAGTCTCTCCACCTCTCAGTTGGGCTCAAGAAATAGGAGCTGAGAGAGAGGAGTTCACGTGGAGTTCCCTTTTCATACGTGTTGGCAAGAGCTGTATTCTGCTAAGGATAGTCACAGCTCTGTTCTTCTGAAGCTCAAGAAACTAGATCATGCAGTAGACCAGAGTCCTAGATAGGGTTACTATTGTTTTGATGAAATACCATGACCAAAAGAATCTCACAGAGGAAAAGGGTTTGTTTGGCTTACATATCTTGTATCACAATCCCCTGGGGGAAGCCAAAGTAGGAATTCAAACCAGGAGGAAGTCAGGTAGCAGGAGCTGATGCAGAGACCATGGAGGAGTGCTGCTTACTGTTTATTAAGGCTTATTTTTTATAGAACCCAGGACCACCTGTCCAGCGATAGCATCATCTTCAATGGGCTCAGTCCCCCAACACCAATCACTAAGAAAATGTCTCCAAGCTTACCTGCCTACAGCCCAATCTTATGGAGGCATTCTCTCAATTGAGGTTCTCTCCTCTCAGATGACTCTAGTTTGTGTCATGTTGACACAAAACTAGTCAGCACAACCAGCTACAGCTCCACCACCACCCCCCCCCCTGCTCCTTCTCCTCTGTAGAGCATGGTGGGCTCCAACTGTCTGTAGCCACCGGTGTTTCGTTATTATATACTCCTGCCATTATTACATTCTCATGTTTGTAATCCCTCCCATATACCTCTTGAGTGTGACCTCTATCCATTGTCAGGGCCTTGGCCATGCTAAGGGGTGGACATTTATTTTTCAGACAATGGATTATTGGAGGGATTTCTATCATTCAGTATTGAGAGCTTTTGTGTTTCCTGAAGAGGGAGGTCAGGTTTAAATGAATTAGATACTCTGAGCTTGAGTCAAACAAAACATGACTACACAACAATAGGAATACTGGTGTAAGGTAGTGAACTGGTTTCTCATGAAGTTGATTAAGTAGGGAAAGAGGGAAGCCAGGCATTAGATGAAGATGTTGTCTGCACTCTAAGATACCCAGAGTATAATGTTCTCTTTTGCCCTGCCTTGCACTTCCTGGCACTTGTTACATAGCCTGGACTAAGCTAGCAAACCCCTTTATTGGCCTTTCTGGGACAACTGCTAAATTTCTCAAAGGAATGTTCCATCAAAATACTATGTGAGCTGCATATATGAGTCGTTCAGATAATTTAAGATGTTTTTAGGTAAAGTCTAGTTATATATCTCAGGCTGGCCTTTACTTTACTGTCTATTCCAGGCTAGTCTCAAGCTCACGAGCCTTCTGCCTCATCTATCTTAACAACTACAATACATAAGTGTAATTTAAAGTTGACCACATCCTGCTCTTGCAGAAGACCTGAGTTTAACTACTGTCTATAAGTCCAGCACCAAGGTGATCTCCTGCCTCTCACTTCCACAAACCTCTGTAGTATTCATGTGACAAGCCCTACAACACACAAACATGCACACACAATTAAAAATAAATGAAAGTATTTAAAGTATAATTCAATTTAAATAATTGAATAAAATAATTTATTTTATTTAAGTATAATTCAATTTTAATAATTGAATAAAATAAATAATATTAAAAATAAAATTTAGAGCTGGAGAGATGGCTCAGCGGTTAAGAACAATGACTGCTCTCCTGGAGGTCCTGAGTTCAAATCCCAGCAACCACATGGTGGCTCACAACCATCTGGGATCTGATGCCCTCTTCTGGTGTCTGAAGACAGCTACAGTGTACTTACATATAATAATAAATAAATCTTTAAAAATAAATAAATAAATAAATAAATAAATAATAAATAAAATTTTAGTAGTCACATTTACAAAAATTAAGAAAAAAATGGTGAAACAAGTTTTAAAAAGTGTTTCACTTAATTTATGTTGTGGTTTGAATGATAAATGTTTCTCATAGGCTGATGAATTTGAACCCTTGATCCCCGTTAGTGGGCATGTTTGAGTAGGTAGGTAAGGCAGCCTTGCGAGAAGACGTGCGTCCCTGGGGGCAGACTTAGGAGTTCATAGCCTCATCCAGCTTCCAGTTTGCTTCATGTTTTCAGAGGAAGATGTGACCCAGGTTCCAGCCGCCTGCTGCTGTGCCTGCACTGCTGTTGTAGACACACACACACACACACACACACACACACACATATAAGCAAACTCAAAGTAAACTCTTCCTTCTGTAAGCTGCTTTTGGTCATGGTGTTTTATGACAGAAACAAAAGTGACTAATATTCAGAATATTAACAATTCAAGTTGCAATTTATATATTTAAAGCATTTCACATTTTTGTGTTATTTTTAAATTTGAAAATAAATGAAATCATATATGCCCAGGAGCTCTGGTGTGATTATTTGACACATGTATATTGTGTATGATGATTACTACAATTCAATCAATTAATATATCCACTGCAAACCATGGCTATTCTGAAATTCTTTTTGGCAATGAAAATTAAGACTGTTTCTTTGACTTGCTTATATTCTTTCCTTTGGATATATTTCTAAAAGTGGGATTGCTAGGCTAGTTGGAATGTTGATTAACTTGCTCTAACTATAACAGAATCCTGACATAATTTAAAGGAATAAAATTTTAATTTAGCAATTACATTAAATTTCATTTTTGATCCAGGGGTTTGGTAAAACTAAACATCAGAGCAACAGCACATATCACATAGATTATATATCTGATGGGCAGGAAGCAGAGAAAGAGAAGTGGCCAGGACAAGGTATGGTTTTTAGTGACTTATTTCCTGTATATAGGCCCTACCTGATACTTTCCACCATTCAAACAATGCACCATATTGTAAGCCTAGTAAAGGATTAAACCATTGTCTAGATCAGAACCATTAGGACCCAATAATTTCCCCCCCAACCGTCAGCTGCTAACTAATATATGAACCTGTGTGGGACATTTCATAGTCAGATCATAGCAGATGGTTTAATCCCATTTTTTCCAGGAATCTTTATCAGGATGGTACGTCAGAACATGGTCCAGGAATGGAGTCACAGGAGGAGAATTCTGGGTCTTTGTAAGACACTTAAAAAAGAAAAAAAAAAAGACAAAAGTCTTGTGAATTCAGTTTCTTCAAAACATAGAATTGTTGTTTGCGGAATGTGTTTTTGTTTTTTTGGTTTTTGTTGTTGTTCCTCCCAGTGATGATGGATAGGAATGAATTTTCTTCTGATTGCTCATTACTGCTTGCTGTTGTTATTCAATTCAGTGTTTAAGTAATCCTTTCTATGCCTCTAAGGAAAAAACATGAGTTTTCCTTGAGATTGCATACAGCTTGAACTCATGAGAACTTTACTTCTTAATCCTCAGAGTACAAACTGAAAGAGTGCCCACCCCATGGCCTGTTACAGAGATGAATTAAACCCTCCTAGGGCTGGGAACTACGAGCCTATGGAGGTTAACCAAAGTGCTACAAAGTTGCAAGGCATAGGTTCAGAAGACAGAATGGCAGTCCTACAGACATGCTACTCATGTTTCAATTAATCTTTAAGGAAGAGACTTTCTACAATAGCCTATTGTAGAGATCTGTATTCCCACCTCTAATGCTCCCTGTTCTTCACAGGCTCGATAGCTAATGAAAAGAATGGGATATCCAAAAGGGAAAGGACTAGGAAAAGGGTTGCAAGGGATTCTTGAACCTGTATTTTCCACAAGGATAAAATCATAAACATGGATTGGGTTTTTCATAGGGGCCAGAGGGAAAAAAAATCCCACCTATAAAAATTACATGGAAATCCAGTGAGCCTGTCTGGACACCTCAATGACCACTTTCTTAAGAAAAGTTACAGGCTCTGCACTGGGTAGTCAGAGAACTGTTGGAGAAAGTCAAACCCTCTTTTTCTCCCTGGAATTCTCCTGGTTTTGTAATTAAAAGCTGGTGAATGGAGATTGTTGGTTGACTTATGTAATGTTACTGCCACCATGTGGTGAACAGGAGCTTTACAGCCTGGTTTTCCTAAGCCCACAGCTATTCCTAAAGACTGGCCGTTAGTAGTTTTGGGTTTAGAGTATTGCTTTTATACTACACATGTTCAACCTGATAATAATAGATCACCTCTTCTGTTCCCTTGCTCAGTCATAAAGAACCTCACCTCCAATATCCAGGATTGTATTACCTCCAGGTTTGCCAAACTCCCCTGTTACATTTCAATACTATGTAGGATGATATCTTATTAGCCATCTCCAAAGAGGAAAATCTGCAATCCAAATATTACATGACTCAGGATATGCTACATACAAATGAGCTTATTGCACCTGAAAAAGCACAAAGATCAGACACTGTACAATATTTAGGATAACTAGTTTAAAAACAACTATAAAACCACACACCCACTAGACAATTTAAAAACACCCAACAATTTTCCAAAGTTATTAGGAGATACTAATTGGTTAAGTCCCACTAAAGTAATACCTAGTTGTGCACTAAATTATTTATTTTAAACTCCAGAAGGAAAGGCAGTGTTAGGCGGTCCTTGCATATTATCTTGAGAGGCAAAGGAAGAACTATGGCTATATGAATCCAGACTAAAAGGGGCATCTGTGTATCGTGTGGCTCCTTTACTGTTTTTAAACTTACTCCCCCCCCCCATTGTCTCCTACAGGTATTATAGCACAAAAAGATAACCTTTGGAATGGATTTATTTACATCAATAAGAGCTATAAGATACTAACTGCTTGCCTTACTCTTCTTGCTCAAGTAAAATCAGGGAGGACTCAATGTCAACAATTATCTGGGTTTGAACCTTGCTGCATTTCATTACCCTTAGTTAACAATCAGCTTTTAATAGTGTTAAGAGATCTCTATGGATTTTTAAATTTCATTTCCAGATTACTGTGGAAGAATAGGAAATCACTATCCAACTGGTAAGCTATGGGATTTTTCTCATTGGAACTGAATTTGTGATTATAAAAATTGTCCAAACTTTTCGATTCCATAGGCAAATATTTACTTATTTTATATCAAGGGATGTTCTTGCTCTTTTCTTATTGACTTTTAATTTTTAAAAATTTGTCTCAAGGTGATATATGGTCAAGAGCTCAAAAACATTGAACATATATCATTGAACATATATGTTCAAGAGCTCTACAGAACATTCTGAATTGACTTTAGATAGGCCTGTGTGGCTTAAACAATTTGTTACTTGGAATCCCAGTTTGTTGAAGAAAAATGGGAAAGAGTGGGTTCCTGTCATTGTAAATAGATCCCCTGAAACATTGTGGATTTCTCTTCAGCTGCTCTAGCCCCAGGCCATCAAGGACAACAGCAGAAGGTGATGAGACAGTGGAAATATCTCAAAGGTAGCAAACTTCCAACTCAAAAGCAAAAGGAGATACCATATCTTTAGAAGTCAAGTCTGCCATCTGGGGCCAAGTTAAGGCCCCAAGAAAGAAATAGACAGAGCCCTATGCCCCTGAGAATCTTTTTCTGGTGGTGCTAGCTGCATTGACCTGTGCATCTGCAGTAATGTCTCTGAGCATGTGTATTGATCTTATGTTCCTCATCCTCTTTTGTTTCAACTTGTACATTTGATGGCTTCAGCTCTTGTTATCGTTACTAATGGCTCTGTGTATAAACAATAGTACTAGGCATTACACACAATGCTTTCATTGTTCTAATAGATTCACTATATAATTTGCTTCCATATAGGACACTCATGCATTGAATGACAATTACATTCCGTGTATCAATAGGCTTTGAGATCTCAATAGAGTCATTCATTCATCTGGAGAAGGGGCTGCATTTAATTTTTCCTCAGGATTTAAATCACTTCCTATTTGCATAAGTCATCGTGCATCATAATATTTGTATTCCTATTACAGGCAAATATGGGCTTACGCTCTATAAGATACCAGAACTACTAATCATACAGGTCTCTGTTCAAGCTATTCTTTAGATTTTCTAATCAATATACTAATATAAACAATAGTACTAGGCATTACACACAATGCTTTCATTGTTCTAATAGATTCACTATATAATTTGCTTCCATATAGGACACTCATGCATTGAATGACAATTACATTTATCTACAACATCTCAAAAAATCACTCTGGGTATTCTGCATCTAAAAAACAAAAGTGGTCAAGATGTTCGAACATGGTTCAGGAATGGAGTTTTCTGAGGGTAATTCTGACTGCTTGTGAAAACACTTCATGAAAATAAAGCAAGAGTCTTGCTACTCCAGTTTCTTCAAAATATGAAATTGTTCTTAGAATGTGGTTTCTGTGCTCCTCCCAGGAGTAGCAGATAGTTTACTTCAGGTTATTCATTATTGCTTACTTGTTGTTATTCAATTCAATGTTTAAACTATCTTTAAATGCTTCTAAGAAAAAACATGTTTATGCCACATGTGGTTTTACTTGTGATTGTTTACATTTTGAACTCATGAGGACTTTACTCATGGCCCTTCCTAACCTTCAGAGTATAAATTGCCTGAGGCTCTGAATAAAGTTAGCTATTGGATGAGACATTAGCCCACCTCATTGATTGATACCAGTATCGGAGATCCCACCGCCTCTATAGTGGTAGTAGAGGAAGTCATATATCATCAATGTTTAAGGGATCCTTTGTCTCCAAACCTTCACTTATATTTTTATATAGCTACCTGAACTATAAGGTGATATAATGGCATATATATATATATATATATATATATATATCCTTTAAGATTGTGTGTGTGGTGTGTGTGTCTGCTTATATGTATGCATATCACATGCATGCAGAGATATTGAGGCCACAAGAGAGCTTCAGATCCCTGGGAACTAGAGTTACAGAAAGTTGTGAGCCATCTGATAAGGGTGCTGCAAACTTAACCAGAATGGAGGGAGGTGGAATCTACTTCCTCACACCATTGTGTATTGTCTTTTTAATTTGTGACTTCCTGGTGGGTAGAAGAGGAACCTCATTTAGTGCTTTGCTTTACATACTGCTAATAACTATTGTAGGCAATTATAGAAATCTTAGAAAGTCTTGGAAATGTTGATAAGGTCTTTCTTCTCCCTGATGTCTTCTCCCTCAGGCACCAGAACAAGCTCACAATGGAAAACAATTTTGAAAACCATTATATATGGAAGTGATGTTGAGATGGAACCCTGGAGAGCTAGGCTACTTGTATCCTCAGCTATGTCTTCTAAACACCCATTTTCTCTAGCCATCTCAGGAATGGTGCCCATATGCCACTATACCTTCATTTTCTGGAGTGTGGAGACCACTACCAGCATCAGGCCAAGCACAGAGCAAGCACAAAAAATAGCAGCTGGGTCTCAGTACACATGAACTGTGAAAATGCTTTTTACTCTAATGTGCTTAGATCAGTAATCACCCAGGGTAGCCTTTGTTTCCCATAGATTTACTACAAAGAAAGTCTGGGTTGATGGGTTACAAAAAAAGCTGCCAGTTTGGAGCTATAAACAACCGGTCTTCATTGCAGAATGGGTCTAGATTTAGATAATCTCTCTCCTATAAACCCCTGGTCTTTATTGCATCTGGATTTAGGATATCATCTCTCTCCTGTTTCTGAAACTTAAGCTTCACATTTGTTTTCATTCAAACAGGAAAAGAAACTCCTGACTTTGGGGAGGTTTTTGATGTGAACCAGCAGGTGTGGATCTTTCATGACCAGGCCCTTGTCACAGTTCCACGAAGCCACACTGTAACTCCAGGTCAGTGGTCATCTGCTACTGCTTTGCTCATTATACTGCACAGACTTCGTTAAGGGAAGGCATTAGTGCCCTATTGTGCAGTAGGATGGCCATGGTTAATAGTAGTTAGAAGAAAGCTTCTGGGTTCTTTGACCACAGATGAATGTTAAATATAGGACCTGAAACATATACTGATTACCCTGGTTTCATCATTGTCGTTTGTCACATACATGTATTAAATCAATACTCTGTACCCTAAAAATATGTCTAATTATGTGACAAAACCAAGCTTAACTTTCAATGGGGGCCACCAGAAAAAGGGAGAGTTTTACACCTGCCGAAGAAGAGAAGTCAGGGAGAGGGTTGACCCAAACTATGGGTGGAAGACCCTTCTCAGGTATTAGAACTTGTACCATGGATATAAAGCAGCTAAACTGTAGAAGAACAATATGTGTATGTTCTATATGACATCAAGGCATCCTAAAAGAATTAAATGAGTGAATAACACAGACAGGAAAATGTCAACATCCCATTAGGTAAATGTTGCTACTGGTCCAAGAGCTCTCTGAGGCTCAGAGCAGCTGCTTAGGATAGGAGCGACTGCCACCAGGTGTTCAAGCACGGCTGTGAGAATGTAGATCTTACCATCTATTCCTGCCCTAAGAGTTAGGCCAGTGCTTACATATCAAGATGGAGAGGCAGTTGGGTGGAGGACCACTTGGTTGGTCTAAGTAGCAGAGATTACATTCTACTTTCCTAGTTGAGAAATTTTGTCTTTCTTAAATGTTAAGATGCCTGCAGTCATTGTGAACGTTTGAGTGACCTCTCCCTAATTCTCCTTTATGTCTCATTTCAGAATTCCTATTCATCAGTCAGTGGAAGTCTTAGGCCTCCCCTGAGTATTTTACACTATCTTATGTAATGCCACACTTTCTGTCCTTCCATTATTTAATTGCTTATTGGCCTTTCATTCTAGGAGAATTTCTTGATACAATATCCCAGTTTATAATTATGCTCTTTCTATTGTCCTACCTGCTCAATGACCCTTCCTTAAGCTTTCCTGAAATGTTAATCTTTGCTGTTCCAATTTCTATACATATATATATATACATACATATATATGTATATATATATATTCATACATAGAAATGTATATAAATAGATATAATTTTGTTTGTATATAAGGATATGTGTTACATATATCTCTTCTTGCTCCATAAACTTCATTTTAATTAGCTTTATTCAACTCAATCCAATTTAACTCAGCAAATGTGCAAGAACTTAATTGCACCATAAGAGTACATGGGCTATCTTTGAACAAAATGGCAATGAGCTCTATCCTTGTACAGCCTGGATTCTAGAAGGAGAAGAAACATGCAAATGATAAATATAATAGTACATTTATGATATGGTAAAGGGTACCACATGTCATAGGAAAAATAAAGCAAAGCAAAACAAAAGAAGTTCAGTAAAAAGCCAATCTGGTCAGGGCAGAGCCTGGGAGCAGCAGAAACAATATAGTGTCAGGCAGTAAAATGTGTGGTAGGTGTCATTGCCTAGGAGAGAGCAGGAAGCAAGGAATTTAGTCAGAATCTGAGGCTAAGTCCAGTGAAGACAGTTATGTTGCACTGAACTAAGACCAGAAAAAGACTTGCCAAGACTTGGCCACTCCAGCCAAGTAAAAGGAAAAACCTGGGATGCTTTGGACAGAGTGACCCAAAACAACTTAGGTCTGAAATGGATCATCTGACATTAGGTTGATCATTGCAGGGGTCAAGAATAAAAGTCCTCTGGAGGCTATATGGTAAGCTGGGTGTGGTTTGATGGTTCTGAGATGATGACGGAGATGGTGGACTCTGGAAATAGTTTTTTAAGTGTCAGCAACAAGATTTTTAGACAGAGTAAATGTGACTACATGCAAAATTCTGTCCTGCCTTTGCTAAGTCACTCTTCTATAGGACATTTGTCCTCAGAAATTGGCCATTGATAATGTATGGACTTTTGGGGGAACTTATGAGACAAGTGTAGAGGTGAAAAGGTTGAATACATAGAGTGAGCTTAAAAAGAAAAACCAGACAGCAGATTTTGGCAGTCATCTCAAGGGGTTTCTGTAAAGCAAGAACTGACAGTGGGCTTGGATCATTAAAATACACTTATGTGACACAAGAGAACATTCTGACTAACAATGGGCTTCATATACAGTGCTCTCCTAAGACCATGTCATAATTATATGACATTGTAACTGCCTTGGGTGGTCTGAGCATATACAGATATGACTGAGCAGAGAAAGCAAAAATGGACAGTGCCTATGAGAGCAGGAAGAATGGCTAGAGGAAATCCTTGAATGTGTGGGTGGAGAGAAGCCATTGTATGGTCCTTCTCAGGTAGGAGGCAGAGGTAGAGCTGACTTGTGCCCAGTCAGTGGGTAGTTTGGAGAAGTTCTGCTCCAGTCACTTCAGCTTCCTCAGGGAACTGGAATCTGGAAGTGAAGATGACTGAAGAGGTTTGGGAGATGGATAAGAAGGCAGATTTTCACTTTTTGAACAGTCAATGAATCTCTGCTGAGCAGAATGTCAGGTCAGTAACGGGCAAGTTTAGAAGGCATTTAGTAGTGAAGGGAAAAACCAGAAAAGACATGATGATCAGCAGGGAGAATTGAAGCCTTCTTTCCTTCCTTCCTTCCTTCCTTCCTTCCTTCCTTCCTTCCTTCCTTCCTTCCTTCCTTCCTTCCTTCCTTTATTCCCTTGTTCCTTCCTTTCCTTTCTATTTATTTTCTTTCTTTTTTATATTTTTGGGGAAGGAGAGTTAGTAGGGATTGAACCCAGGGCTTTGTACTTGCTAGGCATTTTCTACCATTTTCTGAGCTGAATTCCTCACCCCTGAAATGTCTCTTTCTTATCCTGTTATAAGAGAGGCTTCCTTGAACTTGAAAATATTTAGTGGCTGTGGAAAAATAACTTTGCCCATCAGAAGTAGTGTCTGTTTTTGCTCATGAATATTCTCTCTCACTTGTAGGAAGGGAAGATTTTGGATTTGTACCACCATCCTGAGCCAATGAAGGCTTTCCTATTTTACCACACCCAGACAGGTGGAATGCCCACCTTTGAGTCAGTGGCTTTCCTTGACAGTTTTATCGCCTCCTCCAAGATTGAAAACTCATCTTCCTCACATCAAAAAAGGGGGAATATTACAACATTAACTTCAATTTAGATATAAAGTCTTGAACTTAGCATGGAGGTAAAGGGTTGGTTAGAACTCTTCCTCTTAAAACTTCAAACCTCTAATATGTTGTCATTTGTTTGATCTGTAGTGTTTCCATACTGAAAGGTGAGCAGAACCAACATTATCTCATTTCATAGATGAAGAAGCAACAAAACAGAATACATACGCCAAAGTAGGTGGGATGGGAGTGGTGTAAGACTGTCCTCTAAGACTGAAGTGGCCCAACCCATAAGGCATCATGCCTGAGAAATAGGGTGCTTTGCCACAGTGTATAAAACCTAGAGTGCCCTCTGTGTAAGTGGTGACACCCTCACTTCCAGTCATTGGCCTGATTTATACTAGGTTTTTACACACTTGTAGTATCAACTCCTTGCATTTGGATAGCAGAGGCCTCACAATGACATTTTCTCCAACATCTAATAGCTTTGACCCTTCAGCAACTGACTGCTGTGTGAATTTGGACACACTAGGAAAGGAACTAGAATCCTGCGTGAATAAACAATTTTTAAAACAACTAGAGCTGTTTATTTGTTGGAGTTCAATGGTTTATCTTTGAAGGATGAGAATACTGCCTGGTAAGTCATAAACAGTTATAAACTCCGCTTGAACAATTCTTCCCTGGGATTAATGTGTGCAAGTTATGATGCACATCCTTAAAACATTGCCCTTTATTATTCTAGACTTCCATAAATGTTTTAAAGGTTTTTTTCCACTGTAATGTGCATCTGTGGTTAAAAGCACTACTACTATCTTGCCCCAGTCCCGTCTCTATAAAGCACATTCCCTTGCTCAGTTCTTATGTCCCCATCTTGCTTCTATGTACACAGTAGACCTGGGCACAAGCACTGGCTCCAGCAGAGTTGGACTCATTGACAGTGAGACTTCACTCAGGAGGCCCTGTGACACAGTGGCCCAGGATGATTGTTTCACCTGATTTAGAATTTGGATAATTTATTATTTGTAAGTGTGTGTGTGTGTGTGTGTGTGTGTGTGTGTGTGTGTGTGTGTGTGTTTGCAGGTACTTATGGAGGCCAGATGATGGTGCTGAATTCCCTGGAGCTTGGAGTTACAGGAGGTTGTGAGATAGCCCAATAATAGGTGCTAGGGACCTCAAGTCTTCTGCAAGAGAAGTATATGCTCTCAACCATCCATCCATCTATCCAGTTCATGAATAATTTTTTAAGTGGCATCATTTCAACCCGCCTTTTATTTCATGAGTTAGGAAAGGAAGAAATATGGAATCAACAAGAAATCCTGAGGACAGCATTGACATTGAATACTATAACTGGAAATAATAATATTCTTGATATTTGGACTTTAAATATCTGTCTACTTTAATTGGTTCATTATAAAACACAGTATAAGAAATCAGCAGAAATGATCCTGAGCAAGATTGAAGTAATTCACGTGAGATAGTTCACAACAACTTTGCTGGTTAATCCAATTAAAAGTTTTGAGTCCTTTATTAATGGCCAGACCAAGAGTGGATTCACATCTCTGGAAAGTCTCTTGGTGCCCAACCATAATTACATCCATGCTAATAGGAAGGCATTGCATTATTGAAGCATTGGAAGTTCCCTAATAACATCTGCTTTCTTTACAAGGCCCAGCAATATCTTATAGACACTACACAATATGCCTGGAGCATGGTCAAGAACATGGCCAGTCCCAGAAGTTGCTAAGGTGAATGCGGCTGTTGTGGGTGGAAGGCTGAGAAGTGACCAGGCAGGCACAAAACTATGTTAGGATAGTATGGTATTGTCTTAGTCAGTTCAAGATGGCATGGTGTGTATGACAAAACTTTTTACTGTAGGGACACAACACATGTCTACTTCCCCAAGGAGGGAATTCCATGACAGACCAAGGTACAGATACACCAAAGTCCAATTTGGTAAACCAATGAGTTTTACTGAGTTTGCTAACAAGAATTCCAGTGAGAGGTTTCTTACAGGAGCACAAGTGACTCAAAGGTAGCTGCATTACCAAAGCCCAGTATTAGTGACAATGCACAAAAGCTAGGAAACCTGGAACATGCTACACTGTGTACAGGCAGCTCAACAGGTTGGAGATGGTCCTTTCCAGGAGCCTCCATTGCTCTAAACCTCTCCCAGGCAGCTCCACTGGGTTGTGGTTTTTCAGGAAGCTGGCGGGGTCTTAGTCTTCTCTGTAGCATAGCACCTCTGAGGCTTTTATTATTTACTCTGGCAAGGAGGGGTCTAGTAAATTTGCTAAGTTTCAGGGACTTCCTAAAACTAGTTTGGGTGGTTTACTTTCCTGCTTAAGTAGACTGCCTGGAGGATGGAAAATTTCCATCTTTGCAGAAACTGTTGCATAACACATGACAAACTCCAGGCTTCCTCATGCACATCCTTGAGGCTGTCCTTATTTTGCACAATATCAGCCAATGACACACCCAAATGCAGTACCTCTAGCTACCCAAATACAATTATGTAATCATCCTAATACAATTTATAATGAAATGTACTTATTTCACTGCATTTCTCACACTTAAAACAACATCAGAATTACAGGGGTATGTACTAAGCCTTTAGAAACCCCACACCTAGTAAATTAAAACCCCTTCCTAGACATTGCAACATGTTCCCCAAAGATTTCTGATTGACTAATGTTTTTCTAGATCTTATAATTTTCTACATAGATGTACTCCAATTAATCATAGTTAAGATTATATATGTGCTTCTGTAGAAATAAAATGTTATCTTAAAATGTGTGTTTCTTGCCAATATTTATATTTTCTTCTCTAAGGCTTTTGCCTCTTGAGTGATTTAAAAGTGAGCTGAGCATTGGGGATATAGAACCTGAAGAGGCCACCTCCTATAGCCAGACAGAAACCCCAGTAAAGCTATAAGGAGACCAACCCATCCACAAATTTCAACCCAACATTTATCCTTCCTACAAGGAATTCAGGGACAGGAGGCTGGAGCAGAAACTGTGGAAATGGCCAACAAATAACTGGCCCACTGACAACTTGAGACCCATGGACAAGCCCCAGTCCCTGATGCTACTGTTCTGCTTGCAGACAAGAGTCTGGCATGGTTGTTCTTTGAGAGGCTTTACCCAGCATCACAGGCTCAGCAGAAATACGTGAGCCATGTAGACAGTGAGCTTGACTCACTGAATTAATTAAAGAGATTTTGGTGATGAGGAAAATTTGTGAGAGGATAATGAACTCTATAGAAGAATAAGCAAAAATTCTGGGTGGTAGGACATGCACTCAAGAAGAAGAAGGAAGAGGAGGAGAGTAAGAAGAAAAAGAAGAGAAGGAAGAGGAAAGGGAAGAAGAGGAGAAGAGGAAGAAAAAGCAGAATAAGAGGAGAAAGAAGAGAAGAGGAAGAAGAAGAGGAAGAAGAAAAAGAAGAGGAAGAAGGCAAGGGAAGAGTGAAGAGGAAAAAGTGAAGAAGAAAAGTAAGTGTGTGTGTGTGTGTGAGTGTGTGTGTATGAGTGTGTGTGAGTGTGTGTATGAGTGTGTGTGAGTGTGTGTGTGTGTGTGTGTGTGTTTGTGTGCCTGTGTCTGTGTGTGTGTGTGTAGAGGGCTGGGGTCAGAGACTGAAGCAGAGAAGCGGAGAGGCTAAAGAGAAAGTAAGGCAGTCCTTTATTGGAATAAAGACTGTTATCTTGGAAAAGAAAAAGATTAATACAATTACTATATGAGATAGGTCTATTTTATTTACACCACTTGATATAGTGATCTGCCTTTTAAATGGCATTTTATTTTATTTTGAATTACATATATATTTAACAAAGAATCCTTTCTAGAGGACAGAAGTTGTGGAAAACAATGAATGATTGTTATTGCTGTGGTAAGTCTATTATTTCTTGAACCATCAAGAAATCTCTTCAGAACCTGCTTTTTAGCCCTTTGGTTCAAAATAAGCATTGAGAACATTTGAAGGTTTACTTATAGCAAATATATCCAAGGTCTCATCACCTCACTTAAAAAGAAACAGACCTTTGCAAGCTTCATTTGCCAATCTTCTTTTCCATCTCCTTCCTGAACTTCATGCATCTGTACCTAAGAGGTCTCTCTTCACCCACAGACACACATACACACACAGAGAAACATACACACACACACACACACACACACACACACACAGAGAGACACACACACACATACACACAGACACGCATTTTCTTTTCTTCTTCCTCTTCCTCCTCCACTTTTTCCTCTTCTCCTTTCTTCCTCCTCTTCCTTCTCTTCTTCCTCCTCTTTTTCTTCCTTCTCTTCTTGATCCTCTCCTCTTCTTCCTCTTCTTCTCCTCTTTTGCCTCTTCTCCTTCTCCCCTTCTTCCTCTCCTCTTCCTCCTCTTCTTTTCCATCTCCTTCCTGAATTTCTTGCATGCCACCCTAAATGTAATGGCAGCTGTTCCTTTGGACTTCATTATAATATTGTGGCACTTATGGGTCCCTTTAAAAAGTATTCTTTAGCCTGCAACTTTTTATGGAGATGAGATCATAAAGTATGCATTCATCTACAGTTTCACTTTCTCAGAATTCATTCATGTAAGCTAAGGTGTTTTGAGGAGAAGATGCCAAAAGACTCAGTGGGAGAAATATTTAAGAAAAGCCTAGGAGGGAGTAGACAGAAGTATGAAATAAGGAACTTCATGTTTTACATCCTGAAAGACAATATCCCATCCTCCCTTAATTGTATTCTGGAAAATTAAATTTCTTCTCTGATTTCTTCAATGACTCATCACTGTGCAATCAAAGTGCAGTGTTTAGCCTGCATATTCATTGGTAGCTTTTATTACAATTAAATTCCAGTTTTATTGAACTATGATCTGTTAAGATACAAGGAATGCAGGAGACTCCCACCCTCTCAGAGGAGAAGGGGTGTGGAGGAAGGATTGCAAAAGGAGATGACCTGGAGGGAGTCAGTGAGCAGGATGTAAAGTGAATAAATAAGAACTTAAAAATAAAGATACAAAGATAATTTTGATGCTTCTGTATCTAGTAGACTCCTGTACATGTGAACAAGTGTATTTATAACTCTTGTCCCTTCTCTTGGGGCTCTTTTCCTTCTTTTAATTTATCTTGCCCAACTTTGATGTAATGTTTTTTGTTTTATCTTGTATTTTGTTTTGTTATGTTTTGCTATTATCTCTTAGAAGCCTCTCCTTTCCTAATGAGAGACATGGAGTGAATCTAGATGGGGAGGAAGGGAGGAGCTAGAAGTAGTAGAGGAAGGGGGAATTGTAACCAAGGTACAGTGTATGTAAAAAGAATCTGTTTTCTTGTTTTGTTTTGTTTTTTATTATTATTATTTTATTTTTTTATTCACTATATTCTTTATTTACATTTCAAGTGAGTTTCCCTTCCCTGGATGCCCCCCTGCCCGAAAGTCCCATAAGCCCTCTTCCCTCCCCCTGTTCCACAATCTACCCCTTCCCACTTCCCTCTCCTGGTATTCCCCTGACACTGCTGCACTGAGCTTTTCCAGGACCCGGGGCCATTCCTTCCTTCTTCTTCTTGGGCATCACTTGATATGTGCATTGTGTCTTGGTATTCCAAGCTTCTGACTTAATATACATTTATCAGTGAGTGCATACCATGAGTGTTCTTTTGAGACTGGGTTACAACACTTAGGATAATGTTCTTCAGTTCCATCCATTTGTCTAAGAATTTCATGAATTCATTGTTTCTAATGGCTGAATAGTACTCCATTGTGTATATATACCACATTTTTTGCATTCATTCTTCTGTTGAGGGATACCTGGGTTCTTTCCAGCTTCTGGCTATTATAAATAGGGCTGCTATGAACATAGTGGAGCATATATCCTTATTACATGCTGGAGAATCCTCTGGGTATATGCCCAGGAGTGGTATAGTAGGGTCCTCCAGAAGTGACGAGCCCAGTTTTCTGAGGAACCACCAGACTGATTTCCAGAGTGATTGTACCAATTTGCAACACCACCAGCAGTGGAGGAGTGTTCCTCTTTCTCCACATCCTCGCCAGCACCCGTTTTCTCCTGACTTTTTGATCTTAGCTATTCTGACTGGCGTGAGGTGAAATCTCAAGGTTGTTTTGATTTACATTTCCCTGATGACTAAAGATATTGGACATTTCTTTAGGTGCTTCTCAGCCATTCAATATTCCTCAGGTGAAAATTCTTTGTTTAGCTCTGTACCCCATTTTTAAGGGTGATATTTGGCTTTCTGGAGTCTACCTTCTTGAGTTCTTTGTATATCTTGGATATAAGCACTCTGTCGGATGTAGTTTTGGTAAAGATCTTTTCCCAATTTGTTGGTTGCCATTTTGTCCTTTTGACAATGTCCTTTGCCTTACAGAAACTTAGTAGTTTTATGAGGTCCCATTTGTTAATTTTTGATCTTAGAGCATAAGCTATTGGTGTTCTGTTCAGGAACTTTTCCCCTGTGCCCATGTCCTCAAAGCTCTTCCCCAGTTTCTTTTCTATTAGTTTCAGTGTGTCTGGTTTTATATGGGGGTCCTTGATCCACTTGGACTTGAGTTTAGTACAAGGAGATAAGAATGTATCAATTTGCATTCTTTTGTATGCTGACCTCCAGTTGAAGCAGCACCATTTGTTGAAGAGGTTATCTGTTTTCCACTGAATGGTTGTAGCTCCTTTATTAAAGATCAAGTGACCATAATTCTGTGGGTTCATTTCCAGGTCTTCAATTCTATTCCATTGACTTGCCTGTCACTGTATCAATACCATGCAGTTTTAACACAATTGCTCTATAATACTGCTTGAAGTCAGGGATACTAATTCCCACAGAAGTTCTTTTACTGTTGAGAATAGTTTTAGCTATCCTGGGTTTTTTGGTCCTGAGAAGGCTCAATGCCCAAGTATAAGGGAATGGCAGGACAGGGAAGCTGAAGTGGGTGGTTTGATGAGCAGGAACCTATTTCACAAAATAAAAACAGAAGGAACACTACCCAATATGCTCTATGAAGCCACAGTTACACTGATACCAAAATCACACAAAGATCCAACAAAGAGAACTTCAGACCAATTTCCCTAATGAATATCAATGCAAAAATACGCAATAAAATTCTTGCCAACTGAATCCAAGAACACATCAAAATGATCATTCACCATGACCAAGTAGGCTTCATCCCAGGGATGCAAGGATGGTTCAATATACGGAAATCCATCAATACAATCAACTACATAAACAAACTCAAAGAAAAAAAACCACATGGTCATTTAATTAGATGCTGAAAAAACATTTGACAAAATTCAGCATCCTTTCACACTAAAAGTCTTGGAAAGAACAGGAATTCAAGGCCCATACCTAAAAATAATAAAATCAAATATACAGCAAACCATTAGCCAACATCAAACTAAATGGAGAGAAACTTGAAGCAATCTCACTAAAATCAGGGACTAAACAAGGCTGCCCACTCTCTCCATATCTTTTCAATACAGTACTTGAAGTTCTAGCTAGAGCAATTAAACAACATAAGGAGGCCAAAGGAATACAAATTGGAAAGGAAGAAGTCAAACTATCACTATTCCCAGATGATATGATAATAAACTTAAGTGACCCAAAAAACTCCACCAGAGAACTCCTACAACTGATAAACAACTTCAGCAAAGTGGCAGGTTATAAAATCAACTCAAGCAAATCAGTAGCCTTCCTATACTCAAAGGATAAGCATGCTGAGAAAGAAATTAGGGAAATGACACCCTTCACAATAGCCACAAACAATATAAAATATCTTGGTGTGACTCTAACCAAACAAGTAAAAGATCTGTATGACAAGACCTTCAGGTCTCTGAAGAAGGAAATCGAAGATCTCAGAAAATGGAAAAATCTTCCATGCTTGTGGATTGGCAGGATTAATACAGTAAAAATGGCCATCTTACCAAAAGCAATATACAGATTCAATGCAATTCCCATCAAAATCCCAACTCAGTTCTTCATAGAGTTAGAAAGAACAATTCTCAGTTTCATCTGGAATAACAAAAAACCCAGGATAGCTAAAACTTCTCAACAATAAAAGAACTTCTGGGGGAATCAGGATTCCAGACCTCAAGAAGTACTACAGAGCAATAGTGTTAAAAACTGCATGGTATTTGTACAGTGACAGGCAGGTAGATCAATGGAACAGAATTGAAGAAATTAATCCACACACCTATGGTCACTTGATCTTCAACAAAGGAGCTAAATCCATCCAGTGGGAAAAAAAGATAGCCTTTTCAACAAATGGTCCTGGTTCAATAGGAAGTCAGCATGCAGAAGAATGCAAATTGATCCATTCTTATTGATACAGTGACAGGCAAGTCAATGGAATAGAATTGAAGACCCGGAAATGAACCCACAGAATTATGGTCACTTGATCTTTAATAAAGGAGCTACAACCATTCAGTGGGAAACAGATAGCCTCTTCAACAAATGGTGCTGCTTCAACTGGAGGCGAGCACACAAAAGAATGCAAATTGATACATTCTTACCTCCTTGTACTAAACTCAAGTCCAAGTGGATCAAGAACCTCCACATAAAACCAGACACACCGAAACTAATAGAAAAGAAACTGGGGAAGAGCTTTGGGGACATGGGCACAGGGGAAAAGTTCCTGAACAGAACACCAATAGCTTGTGCTCTAAAATCAAGAATTGACAAATGGGACCTCATAAAATTACAAAGTTTCTGTAAGGCAAAGGACACTGTCAAAAGGACAAAATGGCAAAAGAATTTTAACCTGAAGAATTTCAAATGGCTGAGAAACACCTTAAGAAATGATCACATCATTAGTCATTAGGAAAATGCAAATCAAAACAACCCTGAGATTTCACCTCACACTAGTCAGAATGACTAAGATCAAAAAGTCAGGAGAAAACAGGTGCTGGCAAGGATGTTGAGAAAGAGGAACACTCTTCCACTGCTGGTGGGATTGCAAGCTGGTACAACCACTCTGGAAATCAGTCTGGTGGTTCCTCAGAAATCTGGGCATGACACTTCCAGAGGACTCCACTATACCACTCCTGGGCATATACCAAGAGGATTCCCCAGAATGCAATAAGGACACATGCTCCACTATGTTCACAGCAGCCTTATTTATAATAGCCAGAAGCTGGAAAGAACCAAGATGTCCCTCAATGGAGGAATGGATACAGAAAATGTGGTATATTTACACAATGGAATACTACTCAGCAATCAAAAACAATGAATTCATGAAATTCTTAGACAAATGGTTGGAACTGAAAAATATCATCCTAAGTTAGGTAACCCAAACACAAAAGAACACACATGGAATGCAGTCACTGATAAGTGAATATTAGCCCAGAAGCTCTGAATACCCAAGACACAATTAACATATCAAATCATTCCCAAGAAAAAGAAAGGAGAGAGCCCTGGTCCTGAAAAGGCTTGAAGGAGCATCTAGGACAGAGAAGTGGGAGGGGATTGATTGGGGAATGGGCAGAGGGGAGAGGGCTTATGGGACTTATGGGGAGGGAGGAATGGGTAAAGAGGAAATCATTTGGAATGGAAACAAAGAATGTAGAAAATAAATTTAAAAAAACAGGTAATACAATCAGATAGTATCAGAACAATAAAAAAAGAAAACAGCTAATAAAAAAGAAAGTAAATAAATAAAAGAAAGTATACGCACACACATACACACACATACACACATTTATACTTTATAAATGATTGACCCTTGGACCTTTATTTCACATATGCTCAGATTTCTACTCTAAAATGCTGACCTAAAACTGTTGTCCAAGTCAGATATCAGTATGTGCCTTCCTATATTGTGTAAAAGTGATCCAGAAAAAAAAATACCTCCTCTATAAAGTAGAAAACTAAAAATATTAAAGGTATTAATTTCATTTAGAAGCTTATATAGTTTACACAATTGTTCAGTCACCAGTGGGAATTTTTTTTCTTAGGTCAAATGGAGAAAAAAATAACTGGTAACTAATTTTTTTTTTTTTTTTGCATTTTTGCAGTCATTCCTACCACAAGCTCTTTATGCTTCTCATGATCTCCAGAAGTCTCCGTTATGAAGGTCTACCACACACCACCTTTCTGTTTAATCATTTATCAAAATTTCTACTTTTCAAATTAAAGAATTGTTTTCTTTACTTCACTCACTCAAAAAGAAAGAAAGAAAGACAGGAAGGAAGGAAGGAAGGAAGGAAGGAAGGAAGGAAGGAAGGAAGGAAGGAAGGAAGGAAGGAAGGAAGGAAGGAAGGAAGGAAGGAAGGAAGGAAGGAAGGAAGGAAGAAAACGAAAATGCTGTCTTTTTCCCACTGGATGGTTTTAGCTCCTTTGTCAAAGATCAAGTTACCATAGGTGTGTGGGTACACTTCAGGGTCTTCAGTTCTATTCCACTGTTCTACCTGCCTGTTACTGTACCAATGCCATACAGTTTTTAATTACTCTGTACAGTTTTTTAATTGCTCTGTAGTACAGGTCAGGGATGGTGATTCCACAAGTTTTTTTTTCTTTTCTTTTTTATTAGATATTTGCTTTATTTACATTTCAAACGTAATCCCATTTCCTTGTTACTCCTCAGAAAAACCCTATCCCCTTCCCTTCCCCATACTTACCAACCCCCCTCCCTACTTTCCTGACCTGGCTTTCCCCTACACTGGGGCATCAGTCCTTCACAGGACCAATAGCCTCTGCTCCCATCGATGTCTGAAGAGACCATTCTTTGCTACATATGTAGCTGGAGCCATGGGTTCCTCCGTGTGTACTCTTTGGTTGGTGGTTTAGTTCCTAGGAACTCTGGGGTTACTGGTTGGTACATATAATTGTTCCTCCTATGGACCTGCAAACCTCTTCAGTTCTTTCGGTCCTTTCTCTAGCTCCTCCACTAGGGATCTTATCCTCAGTCTATTGGTTGTCTGTGAGCCATGTGGGGGTATTTTGATCCCCCTTCTAAGAAGGGGGATCTACACTTTGGTCTTCCTTCTTCTTGAACTTTATGTGGTCTGTGAATTGTATATTGAGTATTTCAAGTGTCTGGGCTAATATCCACTTATCAGGGAGTGCATACCATGTGTGTTCTTTGTGATTGTGTTACCTCACTCAGGATGATATTTTCTAGCTCCATCCATTTGACTAAGAATTTCATGAATTCATTGTTTTTAATAGCTGAGTTGTACTCCATTGTGTAAATGTACCACATTTTCTATGTCCATTCCTCTGTTGAGGGACTTCTGGGTTCTTTCCAGGTTCTGGCTATTATAAATAAGGCTGCTATGAACATAGTGGAGCATGTGTCCTTATTACATGTTGGAACATCTTCTGGGTATATGACCAGGAGTGGTATAGCTGGGTCCTCAGGTAGTGCTATATCCAATTATCTGAGGAACTGCCAAACTGACTTCCAGAGTAGTTTGACCAGCTTGTAATCCCACTAGCAATGTAGGAGTGTTCCTCTTTTTCCACATCCTCTCCAGCATCTGCTGTCCCCTGAGTTTTTGATCTTAGTCATTCTGACTGGTGTGAGGTGGAACCTCAGAGTTGTTTTGATTTGCATTTCCCCCGATAACTAAGGATGCTGAACATTTCTTTAGGTGCTTCTCAGCCATTCAATATTCCTCAGTTAAAAATTCTTTGTTTAGCTCTGTATCCCATTTTTAATAGGGTTATTTGGTTCTCTGGAGTCTAGCTTCTTGAATTCTTTTTATATATTGGATATTAGCCCTCTGTTGGATGTAGGGTTGGTAAAGATCTTTTCCCAATTTGTTGGCTGCTGTTTTGTCCTATTGACGGTGTCCTTTGCCTTACAGAAACTTTGTAATTTTATGAGGTCCCATTTGTCAATTCTTGATCTTTGAGCATAATCTATTGGTGTTCTGTTCAGGAATGTTTCACCTGTGCCCATGCTCTACCCCACATTACCTCCTATCAGTTTCTTCTATTATTTTCAGTGTATCTGGTTTTATGTGGAGGTCCTTGTTCCACTTGAACTTGAGTTTTGTACAGGGAGATAAGAATGGGTCAATGTGCATTCTGCGTGCTAACCTCCGGTTGACCCAGCCCCATTTGTCAAAAATGCTGTCTTTTTTCCACTGGATGGTTTTAGCTCCTTTGTCAAATATCAACTGACCACAAGTGTGTGGGTTCATTTCTTGGTTCTCAATTCTATTCCATTGATCTACCGGCCTGTCACTGTACCAATACCATGCAGTTTTTATCACTATTGCTCTGTAGTGCTTAAGGTCCTGGATACTGATTCCCCAGAAGTTCTTTTATTGTAGAGAATAGTTTTTGCTATCCTGGGTTTTTTATTATTCCAAATGAATTTACAGATTGCTCTTTCTAGCTCTGTGAAGAATTGAGTTGGAATTTTGATGGGGATTGCATTGAATCTGTAGATTGCTCTCTGCAAGATGGCCATTTTTATTATATTAATCCTGCCAATCCATGAGCATGGGAGAGCTTTCCATCTTCTGAGATCTTCGATTCTTTTTTCTGAGACTTTAAGTTCTTACCATACAGATCTTTCACATGCTTAATTAGGGTCACCCCAAGGTATTTTATATTTTTTGTGACTATTGTGAAGGGAGTTGTTTTCCTAATTTCTTTCTCAGCCTGTTTATCCTTTGAGTAGAGGATGGCCACTGATTTGTTTGAGTTAATTTTATATTCAGCTGTTTTTGCTGAAGTTATTTATTAGCTGTAGGAGGTCTCTGTTGGGATTTTTGGGGTCACTTAAGTATACTATCATATCATCTGCTAATAGCGATATTTTGACTTCTTCCTTTCCAATTTTTATCCCTTTGACCTTCTTTTGTTTTCCAATTGCTCTGGCTAGGACTTTCAGTACTATATGGAATAGGTACGGAGAGAGTGAGCAGCCTTGTATAGTACCTGATTTTTAGTGGGATTGTTTCAGGTTTCTCTCCATTTAATCTGATATTGGCTACTGGTTTGCTGTATATTGCTTTTACCATGTTTAGGTATGGGCCTTGAATTCCTGGTTTTTCCAGGACTTTTATGATGAAGGTGTGTTGAATTTTGTCAAGTGCTTTGTCAGCATCTAATGAAATGATTGTGTGGGTTTTTCTTTCTTTGAGTTTGCTCATATGTTGATGGATTTTCGTATATTGAACTATTCATTCTTGGGATGAAGCCTACGTGATGGTGATGGATTTTCATTTTGATGTGTTCTTGGATTCACTTGGAAAGAATTTCATTAAGTATTTTTGCATTGATATTCATAAGGGAAATTGGTCTGAAGTTCTCTTTCTTTTGGGGGGCTTTGTGAGGTATAAGCACAACTGTGGCTTCATATAATTAATTGGGTGGGGTTCCTACATTTCTATTCTGTGGAGAAGTTTGAAGAGTATTGGTATCAGGTCTTCTTTGAATGTCTAATAGAACTTTGCACTAAACCCATTTGGTCCTGGGCTTTTTTGGGGGCGGTGGGTGTTGTGAAACCATTAATGATTGCCTTTATTTATGTAGGGGTTATGGGACTGTTTAGATCATTTATTTGATCCTAATTGAACTTTGGTACTTGGTATCTGTCTAGAAGATTATCCATTTCCTCCAGATTTTCCAGTTTTGTTCCAGCTTTTGTAGTAAGATCTGATGAGTTTTTAATTTCCTGTTTCTGTTGTTATATCTCCCTTTTCATTTATGATTTTGTTGATTTGGATACTCTCTGTGCCCTCTGGTTAGTCTGGCTAAGGGTTTATCTATCTTATTGATTTTCTCAAAGAACCAGATCCTGATTTGGTTAATTATTTGCATAGTTCTTTTTGTTTCTACTTGGTTGATTTCAGCCCTGAGTTTGATTATTTCCTGATATCTACTCCTCTTGAGTGTATTCATTTCTTTTTGTTCTAGAGCTTTCAGGTGTGCTGTCAAGCTGCTAGTATATACTCTCTCCAGTTTCTTTTTGGAGGCACTCAGAGCTATGAGTTTTCCTCTTAGCACTGCTTTCATTGTGTCCCATAAGTTTAGATATGTTGTGGCTTCATTTTCATTGAACTCTAAAATGTCTTTAATTTCTTTATTTCTCCCTTGACCAAGTTATCATTGAGTAGAGTGTTGTTCAGCTTCCAAGTATGTGAGCTTTCTATTGTGTATGTTGTTGTTGAAGATCAGCCTTAGTCCCTGGTGATCTGATAGGATGCATGGGATTATTTCACTCTTCTTGTATCTGTTGATGGCTGTTTTGTGACCAATTATATGGTCAATTTTGGAGCCGGTACCATGAGGTGCTGAGAAGAAGGGTATATATTTTTTTGATTCAGGATAAAATGTTCTATATATAACTGTTAAATACATTTGGTTCATAGTGTCTGTTAGTTTCACTGTGTCTCTGTTTATTTTCTGTTTCCATGATCTGTCCATTCATGAGAGTGGGGCGTTGAAGTTTCCCACTATTATTGTGCAAGGTGCAGTGTGTGCTTTGAGCTTTAGTAAAGATTCTTTTACAAATGTGGGTGCCCTTGCATTTGGGGCATAGATGTTCAGAATTGAGAGTTCATCTTGGTGGATTTTTCCTTTGGATGGTATGAAGTGTCCTTCCTTATCTTTTTTGCTAACTTTGGGTTAAAAGTCAATTTTATCAGATATTAGAATGGCTGCTCCAGCTTGTTTCTTTGGAAATTTGCTTGGAGAATTGTTTTTTAGCCTTTTACTCTGAGTTAATGTCTGTCTTTGTCACTGAGGTGGTTTTTCTATGTGTAACAAAATGTTGAATCCTGTTTATATATCCTCTCTGTGAGTCTATGTCTTTTTTATTGGGCAATTGATAGCATTCATATTAAGAGATATTAAGGAAAAGTGATTGTTGCTTCCTGTTATTTTTGTTGTCCGAGGTGGGATTATGTTTCTGTGGCTATCTTTTCAGTTTGTTAAAAGAAGAGTATTTTCTTACTTTTTCTAGGATTTAGTTTTTGTCCTTGTGTTGGAGTTTTCCATTTATTATCTTTTGAAGGGCTAGACTTGTGGAAAGATATTGTGTAAATCTGTTTTTGTCATCTTATTTTCTCTATCTATGGTAATTGAGAGGCTTGCTGGATATAGTAACCTGGGCTGACATTTGTGTTCTCTTAGGGTCTTATGGTCATATCTTAGGGTATGACCAGGATCTTCTGGCTTTCATAGTTTCTGGTGAGAAGGCTGGTGTAATTCTGAAGGGTCTGCCTTTATAAGTTACTTGACCTTTTTCCCTTACTGCTTTCAATATTCTTTCTTTGTTTAGTGCATTTGGTGTTTTGATTATTCTGTGATGAGAGGAATTTCTTTTCTGGTCTAGTCTGTTTGGTGTTCTGTATGCTTCTTGTATGTTCATAGGCATCCCTTTCTTTAGGTTAGGGAAATTTTCTTCTATAATTTTGTTGAAGACATTTACTGGCCCTTTAAGGTGGAAAGGGCCTCTCTTCTATACCTATAATCCTCTCTTCTATACCTATAATCCTTGGGTTTGGTCTTCTCATTGTGTCCTGGATTTCCTGGATGTTTTGGATTTAAGGTGGAAAGGGCCTCTCTTCTATACCTATAATCTTCTCTTCTATACCTATAATCCTCTCTTCTATACCTATAATCCTTGGGTTTGGTTTTCTCATTGTGTCCTGGATTTCCTGGATGTTTTGGGTTGGTAGCTTTTTGCATTTTGCATTTTCTTTGACTTTGGTGTCAATGTTTTCTATTCTATCTTCAGCACCTGAGATTTTCTCTTCTATCTCTTGTATTCTGTTGGTGATGCTTGCATCTGTGATTCCTGATCTCTTTCCTAGGTCTTCTATCTCCTGAGTTGTCTCCCTTTGTGATTTCTTTGTTTCTATTTCCATTTTTAGATCCTGGATAGTTTTGTTCAATTCCTTCACCTGATTGGTTATGTTTTCTTGTTATTCTTTAAGGGATTTTTGTGTTTCCTTTTTAAGGACTTCTACCTGTTTACCTGTGTCCTCCTCTTTTATTTTTTTTTTTAAACGGGAGTTATTTATGTCCTTCTTAAAGTCCTCTATCATCATCATGACATGTGATTTTAAATCCAAATCTTGCTTTTCCAGTGTTTTGTGGTATCCACAACTTGCTGTGATGGGAGAACTGGGTTCTGATGATGCCACATAACCTTGGTTTCTGTTGGTAGGATTCTTGCACTTTTCCTTTTGCCATCTTGTTATTTCTTGCTGTCTCTGGCTAGAGCTTGTCCCTCCTGTGGGTCTGTAAACCTGTATCAGCCCTCCTTGGAAACCAACTCTCTCCTGATGGGACCTGTGTACAGAGGGTTATGGAACAGCCTTAGCTCCCAGGTGCAGATGGTGATCAGAAGTATCCTGTCCCAAGTGCTCCACTGTTTTTGTGCCCTGTGTGCTCCTGGCTGGTCCCACTTTAGGCAGTTATTGGAGAGAGAGTGGAGATCTCCCCTCTGAGCTAGGAGGCAAGAGCACTCCTAGGAGAACAGCTCCCTCCTGGCAGGACCTTTGTACAGAGGGCTGTGGAACAGCCTTAGGTCCTGGGTGCAGATGGTGACTGGAAGCAGTATATCAAGTTTTAATGTTCTTTTATTTCAGATTTTGATACTGTAGGTTGGAGTAGAGCCTGGGTTTTTGTATTTCTGACCAGATGCCAAATGATGCCAATACAACATGAATAGTCTACACATCATAATCAATTGTTAGCATAAGTAGAAATGTCTAAAGTTTTACTTTGAATACATAGTATTTTGATGCAAATGTCTTCCTTTTTAATATTGAACTACTGGCTTATTAAGGTAGTCTTTAGAGCAGGAAACTTGTTTAGGAGATGACTACAGGGAATTCAGTAGATACTAGTTACTTTTATAGGTAACTGCAGCTGGGAGCCACTGAGGGCACTCTGAGAAGCCTGAGAATTGTCTGCCAGGGGACTAGGAGGCTGGGACCTTATCCAAACGTCCCTTAACTCATTGGTAGTATTTGTCCCTGAGATGGAACCCAAAAGGTATGAAAGTGACATGTTTTCAGGTCTTTCAGAGACAGACCATAAACTCTGATATAGAGAAAAGCATTCCCACCAGCAGTGGAGGAGCACATAAAAATCATTGCCTCAGTTTCCTTTAAGAAAAATCTAATGATAGACACTCTGACAACTGATAGACCATCTGACATTTAGGCCCAAGCATGGCAAATATGCACCTGCAGATGCTGCCCTTTCTGCTTCCCTCTCATGCTAAAGCATTGGATTCCCTTAGTTGGCCACTTCCTTATTATGCCTGATTCCTTCCTGGGCGTGACTACCAAGATCCAGCTATCAAAATTTCCTATTTGGCTACACTAACTAACAAGTCCAACCAGAACCTACCTACTCATTCTAGGCCATTTTAACCTAACCTTCCCCCTTTTTCCCCTTTAATAGGGAAATAGCCATTCACTCCTGCTTTTGCTCAGTTCAGATGCAGCCACGTTGTATGTTGCTTAGTAATTGCTGTTTGGGTGTGTTCTGTGCCTAACACGCATCAGAAGGGAGTACTCCAAATGTGAGCAGTCCATCAGGCTTCCTCTTCCTATAACAAGATAATTACTTAAATCTGCTGAGATTTAAGTGGGCAGGAAGTCCAGGAGTTGGCTTTGTTTTGGCTAAAATTTGTTGATGGAGAAGCAACATGCATATTGGCTGGGAGAAGGTGGAGCATCTACTGGAGTCAGCCCCAGGTGACTTGTACCAGTTTAAAAGTAACGTAAGACTTAGAACATAGTCTTCTCATCCACCCTTGCACTTCCTGTAGGCTCCTACTAGTAGGAGCAATATTCTACTTCTTCATTTTATGTCATCTAGTCCAGTCATCCATCCTGGGGAAATCCCATAATGTTTCTTTCCTCCATCATGTTAAAATCTGTGACTTATTTCCTGCTTACTGCTCTCACAGGCTTAGCAAGCCTTCCCTTTCCACGTTGCTCTAAATCACAAGCATGGCTATAATTACGATTTATTCCAAAAGATGCTTAGCAAGCCCTCCAGCAATTATCTAGGGTGTCCAGCAGTCGTAGATCCACTAAGGAATAACCTCCTCCCACATGTTGTGGATAAAAGGCCTGGACCCTAGTAGAGCTTGTCAGAGAAGCTGAGACAGCAGTGGCTGTAGTTCTGTAGTGTACAGACGCGTTCCTCTGCAATCAGGTTAGAAATGCAGCCTGTGGCTCTCAGCCACTGCTGGGAATCTCTTGCTGCTTGGCTCTGGCCTTGATGCTCTCTGTCCCCTTATACCTCAGGCCCACATGGGAATTAGTAGCTGCTTCTCTTGGACAATAAGCTGAGTCTAAGGAGATAATGGGAGCTTGGTGACACTTGGCTTAGAGAGTCTGCCAAGGGTCACAGTTAAGTTGCTCACCAGCTCCTCTGACCTGGGTCAAACAGTGACTTAGGACTAACTCTATGTCTTCCCTAAGGTCAGTCTGCAGATTGGCAGTTAAGAAACAACATCAACATAATGAGTAAGGATAAAGGTAAAGATCATCTTTATATAGGAGAAAAAGATTGGAAAGGGGAGATAGTCTGTGCCTTCCTACTTAAGAATCTGCATTTATTTTCCTTACAGAACTAAGTGCACTAACACCTTGGTTTAGACATATTCAGGATCTTAGTAGTCGTGTGTGGGTCCTTCAGAACAATATCCTCACTGCAGTCCCAAGGAAAGAGCAAACAGATCCAGGTGAGTAGCCCTGGCCCTTTATGGCAGCCCCTCTGGCTAATGTTGTGGGTGTGTCCTCAGATTTTCATTTCACTGAATGTGTGTTAACTGGCCTTATCTAAAGAGGAGAATTGCATGGATAGCTTATAAAGGAGGGCAGTCATGGTCTTGGACAGCCAAAGGATGGGTCAAGAAAAAGAGAGGTAGGTGACCCTAAGAGGAGTGGAGGGTTAGGATGAGGAAATGGTAGAAGTTTTGTTTTTTTTTTTCTGTGAAGCTTCCAAGAGTTAAACAAAAGAGAAAAGCCTATGAGATGAACTTTTGAATCCCTGAGAAGTTGTCAGTCACACAACTAAGATGCATGAAACAGACCTGTCTGAGCCAGGTGGTGTGCAGTGGGTGACAGGAAGGTGGGTGAGAAGATTCCAGTCTCTATTTTGTTGTGTTGAGTTTAGAGATGATGCTTTGGAAGCATGAACTGAACTCTGCTCTCTGCCTTGCATTCATAGTCACTGTTACCTTACTCCCATGCCAATATCTGGACACTCTTGAGAAGAACAGGGGGGATCCTATGTACCTGGGAGTTAAAAAGCCTCAGAGCTGCCTGTTCTGCACAAAGAATGGGGAGTGGCCTGTACTACAACTTGCGGTGAGTTTAGAAAAGGAGGAGCTACTCTCTTCTGACCAGGGAAGAGGAGCCTACCTTTTCACAAAGCACCCACTTAACAAAAACTCTCAAATCTTTTAAAAGGCAATTACTACATTATCCTTACACTGATTTAAGGGTACATACATCACGAAAGAATGAGGAAAAAATGTAGGGGTATTTTGAAACCAGCTTTCCAAAATAACATTTTCTTTTATTTTACAAAAGTAAGTTTGGTCGAGGAAGAAGATTTTTAGAGTTACTCTGGAGTGTCTGTGTGTTCATATGTGTGAGCATAGGTCTATGTGCACATGTGTGCATGTGTGCGTGTATATATAAGTCAGACTGACACTGCGTATCTTCCTTCATCTCCCCCCTCCACATTATTTTTAAGATAGGACCTCTCACCAAATCTGGAGCTCATCAACTAAGCTAGGCTGACTGGCCAGTTTAAAAAAACCAAGGACATTTAAACTGTCACAGAGTGGACGAGTTTATCTTCTAGACAAAATTTCACTGACAATTTTTTGTGAAAAAAATATATAAATCTCTGCAATAGGCATCTTAATGACTCTTCATTATAACCATAATGATTACTTTGACCCTTTCAATAAGCAGTCATAGACAAATGCTCAGCTTTATGACTAAAAATGGAGTGATTTTCAACTAGGAAATAAGTTGTCTTTGTCAAGATACTTTGGGTATAATGGAGAATAACATTAATGGAGGTGTGGTCTTGTTGATTAGAGTTGCTGTGGTCATAGAGTGTCTTCACAGCAATGAAAACCTAACTAGAACAGGAGGTTACAATTTGAGGCAAGAATGTGCCTTTTGTCTAGTGAGTGAAGGGCAGGGATACTGCATACAGGGATCAACCTACATAAAAGGGCATCCCCTGACAATAAAGATGTGCATATTGCTAAGATTAAAGAAATTTTGCAAAGACAATTGTATTTTACTCAAAATTTATGCTAATATGTAAACATTCTTTGAACATCTTTATTTGTAGGAAACAGGAAGTGAATTGCTAAAACAATGGTGTATAATATCCAAAATCTCTGCCAATTTATTCTTTCAAAACATTAAGAGTGACTGAGGCAAGTAGTGATGGTGTATGCCTTTAATCCCAGCAACTGGGAGCCAGAGGCAGGCAGATCTCTGAGTTCAAGGCTATTCTGATCTACAGAGCAGGGGGTGGGAGTGGGGGACCAGCTGGACATGGTGGCACCTGCCAGAACCTTAGCATTGAGGCTACCCAGAGAAAATTTGTCTCAAAATATTGACAACACAAACAAAATTGAAATTTTGTGTCCTAATGTTTTTACTATACTCTTAAAATGTATTTGGAGTACATGATTCTCTAATAAGAAACAGAAGTCTCCAGACTATTTTAAAAGATCTCCCTTTCTTTAATCCTGACGTTAAAAAGCAAGAGTTCCCATGGTGACATTTCATCCTGGAATCTCCTTCTCGCCCACCAGAAAGGGAACATAATGGAAATGTACCACCAAAAGGAACCTGTAAAGGCCTCTCTCTTCTATCACAAGAAGAGTGGTACAACCTCTACATTTGAGTCTGCAGCCTTCCCTGGTTGGTTCATCGCTGTCTGCTCCAAAGGGAGCTGCCCACTCATTCTGACCCAAGAACTGGGGAAAACCTTCATCACTGACTTCGAGATGATTGTGGTGCATTAAGGTCAGTCTTGTAATGGGTCCTGCTTCCCAAGCAGAGAACCTCGCCTTTGCTTCCACCATTCTAGCTCGCCGCACCCTTCCTTCTTACATGGATACTGTTACCCTGCTCCATCCTTCAAGGAGAGGAGACTTTGCTCATGTCAACCTAAAAGTTAGACTCATCTAGGAGCAAAAATTTCATTTGAGAAAATAATTCCATTATATTGGCTTATCAGCAAGTCTAAATGATCTAAATGCTGCTATTTTCTTGATTAGTGATTGATACGGGAGGGCCCAGGCCACTGTGGCTGATGCTACACTTGCCTGGGTGGTCCCAGAGGGTATAAGAAGGCAAGCTGAGCAAACCCCATATATAAATCAGTATTCCTCTGGGGTCTCTGCTTCCATTCTAGACTCTAGGTTCCTGTCTGGAGTTCTTGCACTGACTTCCCTCAGTGATAAATTGTTACCTGGGACCTGAAAGCATAAATTGAAATAAAACATTTCCTTGCCAAGTTGTTTTTGATAAATGTTTTATTCCAGCAACAAAAAAGCAAACACACATACCCAATTTTCAGAGATAGAAAGTAGATTAAGAGGTAATGTGTAGTAAAGCTTAATCCTAAAATACAAAGAAAGAATCTGTTATTGGACTTTTGACTCAAGATGAATTGGTGCCCTCCAACAAATTCATGCAATGATCTAAATGCTGGTGTAGGCTGTGGGGGAAACAGTAGTGGTATACTAGGCTTTTTTGTCATGGTCATGTCATTAAATCATGACACCATCACAAAACTAATGAAGAGACCTCTAGCTATATACTTCATGATAATATGTAAGCTAATATATAAGTGGTAACTATCTGTATTCACACTTCTGGGTTTTAGACACATCGCTCTGGCACTCTCTCAAGATCTCTCAGATTCCAACAAGAAGAAGTAACCAGAGACACCCTTAACAAAATGCAATACTGAAAAGAAAACTGAGCGGCCCTCCCTGGACTGTTTTCCCTCGACAGAAGGATCAGATGCAGAACTTCTTACCATGTTTTCATCCAAAGCATTTACTGTTGGTTTTTACAAGGAGTGAACTTTTTGAATTAAAATCATTTATCTCACTTGTATTTTTGAATGCAGTGATTTTAGTGGAATAAAATAGCCATATGATGTTTGCATTTATAAGGAAGTGTGGTTTGTAAAGCAAGCTCACATGCAGTTTCTCTCTTTTCTTTCTCCTCTCTCTCTCTCTCTTTCTCTCTCTCTCTCCTTCCCCTCCCTTTCTCCCTCTCCCTCTTTCCTTCCTCTTTCCCCTCTCCCTCCCCCTCCCCCTCTCTCCTTGTATGCATGTGCATGTGAAGGCCAGAAGTTGATGTCATGGTTCTTCCTTGATCACCCTCCACCTTATATATTGAGACAGAGTCTTTCACTTGGGCTCAGATTTTGCCAACTCAGCTGGTATAGCTATCCAGCTTTCTCATGGAGAACTCTGTCTCTACCTTCAGAGGGATGGGATTACAAATGGGACACATGCTGCTTAAGGTTTTTTGTTTTGTTTTGTTTTTGTCAACTTGACGCAAGCAGGGTCATCTGAGAAGAGGAGAACTTCAGTTGTGGAGAATTTCCTTGATTAATGACTAATGCAGGGGCGTCCAATCTATAATGGGCAGAGCCTCCCCTGTGCTAGTAATTCAGTAGTGTAAGAAAACAGGCTCACAATGGCCAAGCCGGTAAGCAGCACTCCTCCCATGGTCTCGGCTTCTGCCTCTGCCTCCATGGTTTCACCTGCTTGAATTCTTGCCTTGGCTTCTGTGGCATCTGAATGAGAATAGCCTCATATATTGGCACACTTAGCCCCTAGTTGGTGAACTGCTTGGAAGGATTGGGAGGAGTGGCCTTGTTGGAGGAGGAGTGTTGCTTTGAGATCGCAAATGTCCATACCAGGCCCAATATTGCTCTTTCTGCCCTCTGCCTGAGGATCAAGATGTAAAGCTCTCAGTTCTTGCTCCAGTGCCATGTGTGTCTGCTTCCTGCCATGACAACAATGTACTAACCCTCTAAAACTGTAGGCAAGAACCCAGTTAAATGCTATTCTTTACAAATGTCACCTTAGGCATAGTGTCTCTTAACAGTAATAAAACAGTAACCAGAGCGGTATCCCTCAAAAGTGGGCTGTGACCAGAATGTGTAAATCAAATAAATCTTTCTTCTCCAAACCACTTTTGACTATAATCTTTATAAAAGCAATAGGAAACAAACTAACAAAATTGCTATGCCTGCCCAGCCCTTACATGGGTATTGGGGACTTGAACTCTGGTTTGCACACTTGAGCACCAACTACATGATCCTTTATCCCATCTCCTGGGCCCCAAGTCTCTTAACTTTTAGAACTAGCAAGATTTCTAAAGAAAGTATCCTTTTCCAAAACCAGATTCTTCAAGGCACAAATATGGAATGACTAAGACAAACAGGATGCCATTAATAGAAATTGTATTCTACATTTTGTATTCTGTATTGCACAATGCAGATGCATAACTGACTTCAAATCTCCTGCCCTACCCTTGGTTGTGTTTTTCTTTTTCTTTTTCTTTTTCTTTTTTTTTTTAATTAGATGTATTCTTTATTTACATTTCTTTTTTCTTAAATATATTCTTTATTTACGTTTCAAATGTTGTCCCCTTTCCTGCCTCCCTGAAAATTCCATAACCCATCTCCCCTCCCCCTGTCCCCCAATCAACCCTCTCCCACTTCCCTGTCCTGATATTCCTCTACACTGCAGCATCAAGCCTTCCCAGGACCAAGGGCCTCACCTCCCTTTGATGTCCAACAAAGCAATCCTCTGTTGACTATGCCTCTGGAGCTGGGAATTGAACTCAGGACCTCGGGAAGAGCAGGCAGTGCTCTTAACCACTGAGCCACTTCTCCAGCCTGAGATTATTTCTTATTTACCCCTAAACACACAAGAATTTGAGACACTGGAGGAAACATCATGAAGGTATGATTATTTAACAGATGAGACAGAGGAGCTGAAAATTACTTGTATTTTCTTAAATAATACATTTTTCTTGGATATTTTCTTTATTCACATTTCAAATGTTATCCCCTTTCTGGGTTTCCCTTCCAGAAACCCCCTATCCAATCTCCCCATCCCCTGCTTCTATGAGGGTGTTCCCCAATCCACCCACCCAATGTCTCCCTGCCCTGTGAAGCATCAAATCTTCACAGGACCAAGGACCTCTCCTCTTACTGATGTCCAGTAAGGCTATCCTCTTGTTACATATGCAGTTCGAGCCATGGACCCCTCCATGTGTACTCTGGTTGATGGTTTAATTCATAGGAGCTCTGGGGTGGGGGGTCTGGTTGGTTGATATTGTTGTTCTTCCTATGGGGCTGCAAACCCCTTCAGCTCCTTCAGTCCTTTCTCTAATTCCTCCATTGAGGACCCTGTGCTCAATCCAATGTTTGGCTGCAAGCATTTGCCTCTGTATTGGTCAGGCTCTTGCAGAGCCTCTCGGGAGACAGCAATACTTCTTGGCATCAGCAATAGTGTTTGGGTTTGGTGACTGTATATGAGATGGATCCCCAGGTGGGGCAGTCTCTGGATGGCCTTTCCTTCAGTCTCTACTCCACACTTTGTCTCCATATTTCCTCCCTTGAGTATTTTGTTCCCCCTTCTAAGAATGACTGAAGTATCCACACTTTGGTCTTCCTTTTTCTTTTTTATTTTCTTTTTTTTTAGTGAAGGTGCAGATGTTTAATAATTATGAGCAAGGAAAAAAAGCATCAAGCTCAGTTAAGGATTGCTCGCCTCAGTGACAATTTTCAAACAGACAAACAAAATTTGCTTGGTTCAAAAGGCCAAGGTAAAATATTACAAATTCTGATTCCACTTCTTAAAAAGAATAGGGAAAGAACCTGATAGGTTACAACAAATATGAACAAGTTCCCAGAAGGCTTCTGAAATTTCACACCCCTCTCCTTCCTGCCTGCTTCCCCTCATGGCCCACAGACAGTCCTAATTTTAGTTGTCAGCAAGAAAATGTTATAGAGCTTTAGCAAATCAAATGCTTTTCAGTGGAGACCATCTCTAGGGGATAGGTGGCTAACTAACAGATTAGATAGAATTTAAGTTTTAATCCTGAAATGTATCCTTACTAGGAGTCCTTAAATGCAAAGGCCAAGCTCTATTACTAACCCAGTATTTAAGAAGCTCAGAGTGTTGGCGTCTCCTGGGGACTTCTGAGATTTCTTTTTTTTTTTAATTTGATATATTTTTTTATTTACATTTCAAATGATTTCCCCTTTTCTGGCTCCCCATTCCCCAAAAATCCCATAAGCCCTCTTCCCTCCCCCTGATCCCTCATCCACCCCTTTCGACTTCCCTGTTCTGGTTTTCCCCTATACTGCTGCACTGAGTCTTTCCATAACCAGGGGCCACTCCTCAGTTCTTCTTGAACATCATTTGATATGTGGATTATGTCTTGGGTATTCCAAGTTTCTAGGCTAATATCCACTTATCAGTGAGTGCATACCATGATTGATCTTTTGAGACTGGGTTGCCTCACTTAGTATGGTGTTCTCCAGCTCCATCCATTTGTCTAAGAATTTCATGAATTCATTGTTTCTATGGGCTGAGTAGTACTCCATTGTGTATATATACCACATTTTTTAAAATCTGTTCCTCCATTGAGGGTTCTTTCCAGCTTCTGGCTATTATAAATAGGGCTACTATGAACATAGTGGAGCATGTATCCTTATTACATGCTGGGGAATCTTCTGGGTATATGACCAGAAGTGGTATAGCAGGGTCCTCCGGAAGTGACATGCCCAATTTTCTGAGACTGATTCTGAGGCCACCAGACTGATGCAGGTTGTACCAATTTGCATTCCCACCAGCAGTAGAAGAGTGTTCCTCTTTCATCACATCCTCGCCAACACCTCCAGTCTCCTGAGTTTTTAATCTTCCGCCACTCTGACTGGTGTAAGGTGAAATCTCAGGGTTGTTTTGATTTGCATTTCCCTAATGACTAATGATGTTGAGCATTTTTTAAGATGCTTCTCAGCCATCTGAAGTTCTTCGGGTGAAAATTCTTTGTTTAGCTTTGTACCTCATTTTTAACATGGTTATTTGGTTTTCTGGGGTCTAACTTCTTGAGTTCTTTGTATATATTGGATATTAGCCCTCTGTCGGATGTAGAGTTGGTAAAGATCTTTTCCCAATTTGTTGGTTGACCATTTGTCCTTTTGATGATGTCCTTTGCCTTACAGAAACTTTGTAATTTTATGAGGTCCCATTTGTCAACCTAAAAAATTCCACCAGAAAACTCCTACAGCTGATAAACAACTTCAGCAAAGGGGCAGGATATAAAATCAACTCAAGTAAATCAGTAGCCTTCCTATACTCAAAGGATAAGCAGACTGAGAAAGAAATTAGGGAAATGACACCCTTAGCAATAGCCACAGACAATATAAAGTACCTTGGTGTGACTCTGACCAAACAAGTGAAAGATCTGTATGACAAGAACTTCAAGTCTCTGAAAGAGGAAATGGAAGAAGTCCTCAGAAAATGGAAAAATCTGCCATGCTCGTGGATTGGCAGGATTAATATAGTTAAAATGGCCATTTTGCCAAAAGCAATATACAGATTCAACACAATACCCATCAAAATCCCAACTCAGTTCTTCATAGAGTTAGAAAGAGCAATTCTCAAATTCATCTGGAATAACAAAAAACACAGGATAGCTAAAACTATTCTCAACAACAAAAGAAATTCTGGAGGAATCAGTATCCCTGACTTCAAGCAATACTACAGAGCAATGGTGTTAAAAACTGCATGGAATTGGTACAGTGACAGGCAAGTGGATCAATGGAATAGGATTGAAGATCCAGAAATGAACCCACACACCTATGGCTACTTGATCTTCAACAAAGGGGCTGAAAACATCCAGTGGAAAAAAGATAGCCTTTTTAACAAATGGTGCTGATTCAACTGGAGGTCAGCATGCAGAAGAATGTAAATTGATCCATCCTTATCTCCTTGTACTAAGCTCAACTCCAAATGGATCAAGGACCTCCACATAAAACCAGACACAGTGAAGCTAATAGAAAAGAAACTGGGGAAGACCCTTGAGGACATTGGTACAGGGGGAAAGTTCCTGGGTTTTTTGTTATTCCAGATGAACTTGAGAATTGCTTTTTCTAACTCTATAAAGAATTGAGTTGGAATTTTGAAGGGGATTGCATTGAATCTGTAGATTGATTTTGGCAAGATGGACATTTTTACTATAATAATCTACCAATCCATGAGCATGGGAGATCTTTCCACCTTCTGAGGTGTTCTTCTATTTCTTTCTTCTGAGATTTGAAGTTCTTGTCATATAGATCTTTCACTTGTTTGTTTAGGGTCACACCAAGGTACTTTATATTGCTTATGACTGTTGTGTAGAGTGTCATTTTAATTTCTTTCTCAGCCTGTTTATCCTTTGAGTATAGGAAGACTACTGATTTGTTTGTGTTAAATTTTATATCCAGCCACTTTGCTGAAGTTGTTTATGAGCTGTTGGAGTTTTCTGGTGGAGTTTTTTTTGGGGGGGTGGGGGGTTGCTTAAGTATACTATCCTGTTGTGTGCAAATAGTGATAATTTGACTTCTTCCTTTCCATTTTTATCCCTTTGACCTCCTTTTGATTTCTAATTGCTCTAGCAAGAACTTCATGTACTATATTGAATAAATATGGAGAGAGAGGGCAGCCTTGTCTAGTGATTTTAGTGGGATTGCTTCAAGTTTCTCTCCATTTAGTTTGATGCTAGCTACTGGTTTGCTGTATATTGCTTTTACTATGTTTAGGTTCGGGTATTGAATTCCTTTCTTTCCAAGACTTTTAACATGAAAGGATGCTGAATTTGGTTAAATGCTTTTTCAGCATCGAATGAAATGACCATGTGGTTTTTTTCTTTGACTTTGTTTATGTAGTGGATTACATTGATGGGTTTCCATATATTGAACCAACCCTGCATACCCTGGGATGGAACCTACTTGATCATAGTGGATGATCGTCTGAATGTGTTCTTGGATTCAGTTGGCAAGAATTTTATTAAGTATTTTTGCATCAATATTCATAAGGGAAATTGGCCTGAAGTTGTCTTTCTTTGTTGGATCTTTGTGTGGTTTTGGTATCAGCGTAATTGTGGCTTCATAGAACGAATTGGGTAGAGTTCTTTCTGTTTCTATTTTGTGGAATAGTTTGAAGAGTATTGGTGTTAGGTCTTCTTTGAAGGTCTGATAGAATTCTGCACTGAAGCCACCTGGTCCTGTGCTTTTTTTGGTTGTGAGACTTTCAATGACTGCTTCTATTTCTTTAGGGGTTATGGGACTGTTTAGATGGTCTATCTGATCCTGATTTAACTTTGGTATTTGGTATCTGTCTAGAAAATATTCATTTCCTCCAGATTTTCCAGTTGTGTTGAGTACAGGCTTTTATAGTAGGCTCTGATGAGTTTTTTAATTTCCTCAGTTTCTGTTGTTATATCTCCTGTTTCATTTATGATTTTGTTAATTTGGATACTGTTTTGGTGGCCTCTGGTTAATCAAGCTAAGGGTTTATCTATCTTGTTGATTTTCTCAAAGAATCAGTTCTTGGTTTTGTTAATTCTTTGTATAGTTCTTTTTGTTTTTACTTGGTTGATTTCAGCCCTGAGCTTGATGATCTCCTGTCATCTACTCCTCTTGGGTGTGTTAGCTTCTTTCTGCTGGGATGTGCTTCTGTGAGCATCTTTTGACTTTTTCTTTGAGCTCATCAACCATAACTTGACTTCATGCTCTTATATGCAGAGGATATTCATTTTTGTAGGATTATCTTTTAATATATTTTTTAAAACTAAAGTTTCTTTAAATATTCATGTCCAAAGAAAAGACAGGGTCAAAAAAAAATGGAACAGAGACTGAAGAAAGGGCCATCCGGGGACTGCTCCACCTTGTAATTCATCCTGTCTGCAGACATGAAACCCTGACACTGTTGTTGTTGCCAAGAGGTGCTTGATGACAGGAACCTAGTGTGGCTGTTCCCTGGGAGCTTCTGCCAGCAGTGGGCCAATGGAGATGTGGATTCATGGAGCCAACCATCAGACTGAGTTCTGAGACCCAGCTGTGGGAGCTGGCAGAAGGACTGGAGGAGCAGAGGAGCATTGCAACCCCATAGGAAGAACAATGTCTGCTGGCCAGACCACCCACTGCTCCCAGGGACTAGACCGCCAACCAAAGAGGAATCCATGACTCCTGCTACATATGTAGCAAAGGATGGCCTTGTTTGACATCAACGGGAGGGGAGGTCCTTGATCTTGTAGAGGTTTGCTGCCCCAGTATAGAGGGATGCTGGAGAGGTGGGGTAATAGTGGGTGGGTAGGTGGGAGAGCACCCTCATAGTGGCGAAGAGGTGGGGAATGGGGGGGTCTATGGAGGGGTATCTTGACTTGCACCCTCCCAATTTGTATCACTTGATCTCTTTTTGTTACATATTTTTTCTGGCTAGAACCTTGAATACTATATTGAATAGATAGGGGCGAGAGGACAGTCTTGTCCTATTCCTGATTTTAGTAGGATTGCTTCAAGTTTCTTTCCACTCAGGTCGATGTTGGCTACTAGTTTGCTCTATATTGCTTATATTATGCTTAGGTATGGAATTTGATTTCTTGATCTCTCCAATACTTTTAACATGATGGGGTATTTTATTTCATCAAAGGCTTTTTCAACATCTGAGATGATCATGTTGTCTTTTTCTTTGAGTATTTTTTTATATAGTGGATTAAATTGATGGATTTCTGTATATTGAACCATCCCTACATCCCTGGGATGAAGCCAATTTGATCATGATGATGTGATGGTGAATGATCATTTTGATGTGTTCATGGATTCAGTTTGCAAGAATTTTGTTGAGTATTTTTGCATCAGTATTCATAAGGGAAATTGGTCTGAAGTTCTCTTTCTTTATTGGATCTTTGTGTGGTTTAGGTATAAATGTAACTGTGGCTTCATAGAACATATTGGGTAGTGTTACTTCTGTTTCTATTTGTGAAATAGTTGAAGAAGTATTAGTATTAGGTCTTCTTTGAAAGTCTGATAGAATTCTGTACTAAAACCCTCTGGTCCTGGGCTTTCTTCTTGGTTGGGAGGTTTTTAATTATTGCTTATATTTCTCTAGGGGTTAGGGAACTGTTTAGATAGTTTATCTGATCCTGATTTAACTTTGGAACCTGGTATCTGTCTAAAAAATCATCTATTTCATCTAGGTTTTCCAGTTTTGTTGAGTGAAGACTTTAGTAGTAGTTTCTGATGATTTTTTTAATTTCTTCAGTTTCTGTTGTTATGTCTTCCTTTTCATTTCTGATTTAGCTAATTTGGATTCTGTCTCTGTGCCCTCTGGTTAGTCTAGCTAAGAGTTTATCTATCTTATTGATTTTTCTCAAAAAACCAGCTCCTGGTTTTGTTGATTCTTTGTATAGTTACCTTTGTTTATACTTGGTTGATTTCAACCCTGAGTTTATTTCCTGCCATCTACTCCTCTTGGGTGTATTCGCTTATTTTTGTTCTAGAGCTTTCAGATATGCTGTTAAGCTTTCAACGTATTTTCTCTCCAGTTTCTTTATGGAGGCACTCAGAGCTATGAGTTTTCCACTTTCATTGTGTCCTATAAGTTAGGGTATGTTGTACCTTCATTTTTGTTCAATTATAAAAAGGCTTTAATTTCTTTCTCTACTTCTTCCCTAACAAAGTTATCATTGAGCTACTGATTCAGCTTCCATATGTATGTGGGCTTTCTGTTGGTTTTGTTGTTATTGAAGATTAGCCTTAGTTCATGATGATCTGATAGGATGTATGGGATAATTTCAATCTTCTTGTATCTATTGAGACTGTTTTGTGACCAATTATATGGTCAGTTTTGGAGAAGGTACCATGAGGTGCTGAAAAGAAGGTATATTCTTTTGTTTTAGGGTAAAATGTTCTGAAGATATATGTTAAATCCATTTGGTTCAATAATGTCTGTTATTTTCAATGTGTCTCTGTTTATTTTCTGTTTTCATGATCTGTCCACTGGTGAAAATGAGGTATTGAAGTCTCCAACTATTATTGTGTGGGGTTCAATGTGTGTTTTGAGCTTCAGTAATTTTCTTTTACAAATGTGGTTGGTTTCCCTTGCATTTTGGGCATAGATGTTCAGAATTGAGAGTTCAGCATGGTGGACTTTTCCTTTGATGAGTATGTAGTGTCCTTCTCCATATTTTTGATAACTTTTGGTTGAAAGTCTATTTTATTGTATGCTAGAATTCCTACTCCAGTTTGTTTCTTGAGATCATTTGCTTGGAATTTTTTCTAGCCTTTCACTATGAGTTAGTATCTCTGTTTGTCACTGAGTTGTGTTTCCTGTATGCAGCAAAATGCTGAGTTCTTTTAACATATCCAGTCTGAGAGCGCATGTCTTTTTACTAGAAAATTAAGTCCATTGATGTTGAGGGATATTAAGCACCAATGATTATTGCTTCCTGTTAATTTTGTTGTTAGAGGTGGAATTATGTTTGTTGGGTTCTCTTCTTTTGGTTTTGTTATGAGATTAATTTCTTGCTTTTCTTTGGGTATAGTTTCCCTCCTTGTGCTTGAGTTTTCCTTCTATTTTCCTTTGTAGGGCTAAGTTGGTGGAAAGATTCTGTTTAAATTTGGGGTTGTCATGGAATATCTTGGTTTTTTCATCTATGGTAATTGAGAATTTTGCTAGATATAGTAGCCTGGGCTGGGATTTTTGTTCTCTTAAGGTCTGTATGACATCTGCCCAAGATCTTCTGGCTTTTAGAGTCTCTGATGAGAAGTATGGTGTCATTCTGATAGGTGTGCCTTTATATGTTACTTGATCTTTTTCCCTTACTGCCTTTAATATTCTTTCTTTGTTCTGTGCATTTGGTGTTTTGATTATTATGTGATGGAAGTAATTTCTTTTCTGGTCCCATCAGTTTAGTGTTCTGTAGGCTTTTTGTATGTTCATGGGCATCTCTTTCTTTAGGTTAGTGAAGTTTTCTTTTGTAATTTTGTTGAAAATGTTTACTGATCATTTGAGTTGGGCATCCTCACTCTTCTATGCCTATAATCCTTAGGTTTGGTCTTTTCATTGTGTCCTTGACTTCTCGAATGTTTTGAATTAGGAGTTTTTTCCTTTTTGTATTTTCTTTGACTGTTGGGCATTGGATCTGCTATGCCTGAGATTTTCTCTTCTATCTTTTGCATTCTGTTAGTGATCTGTGACTCCTGATCTATTTGCTAGGTTTTCCATCTCCAGGGTTGTCTCTGTGTTTTCTTTAATATTTCCATTTCCATTTTTATATCGTGGATGGTTTTGTTCAATTCCTTCACCTGTTTGATTATGTTTTCCTATATTTCTTTAAGAGATGTATGTGTTTCCTTTTTAAGGGATTCTACTTATTTACCTGTATTCTCCTATATTTCTTTAAGGGAAATATTTATGTCCTTCTTAAAGTCCTCTATCATCTTCATGAGATGGGATTTTAGATCTTATTCTTGCTTTTCAGGTGTGTTGGTGTATCCAGGGCTTGCTGTGGTGGGAGAACTAGGTTCTGACGTTGCTCAGTAGCATTAGTTTCTATTGCTTATATTCTTGCACTTGCCTCTTGTCATCTGGTTATCTCTAGTGCTAACTGGCTTCGCTGACTCTCACTGGAGCCTGTCCTTCCTGTGAGCCTGTGAGCCTGTGATTCTGGTTGTGTCAGAAGTCTTGGGAGTCCAGCTGTCTATTTAATCCTGTGATCCTGTGATCCTGTGATCCTGTGATCCTGTGATGCTGTGATGCTGTGATCCTGTGATCCTGTGATCCTGTGATCCTATGGTCCTATGGTCCTGTGGTCCTGTGGGCATCAACTGCACCCAGGAGCTGGGCAGTGCCACAGCCATCTGTGCACTGATCCTGCTAGGGGAGAACTACTCTGCAGGGAGTTATTTGACTCCCAGGTTTAGAGGTGAGGCCGCCATCTTCTCTCCAGTGACTGAGCAGACTTGTAAAGCCAGGAGCGCAGGGAACACAGGAATGGAAGAGCCTCTAGGACAGGGTCAGTCCAGGCTCCACCTGCACCCAGGATCTGGCCAGTGCCACAGCAATCTGTTCCAGGGGTGCTGAGAAAGGCTTGCAAGGCAATAGGAAGGACAAGCTCCAGTCAAAGCAGGACCAACTAACACCAGAGATAACCAGATGGCAAAAGGCAAATGTAGGAAGGTTACCAACAGAAATCAAGGCAACATGGCACCATATGAACCCAATTCTTCCACAAGAACAAGTCCTAGAACCCCAACACTCCAGAAAAGCAAGATTTGGATTTAAAATCACAGTTTATGACACTGATAGAGGACTTTAAGAAGGGCATAATTAATGCCCTTAAAGAAATATAGGAGAATACAGGTAAACACATGTGAAGGAATTGAACAAAACCATCCAGGATCTAAAAATGGAGGGAGAAACAATAAATAAATCACAAAGGGAAACCACTCTGGACATAGAAAACCTATGAAAGAAGTTAGGAGTCATCAACAACAGAATACAAGAGATAGAAGGGAGAATCTCAGATGCAGAAGATACCATAGAAAGCACTGACACAACAATCAAAGAAAATGCAAAATCCAAAAAGTTCCTGACCCAAAACATCCAGGAAATACAGGACACAATGAGAAGACCAAACCTAAGGATTATAGGTATAGAAGAGAGTGAAGATTTCCAACTTAAAGGGCCTGTAAATGTCTTCAACAAAATTATAGAAGAAAACATCCCTAACTTATAGAAAGAGATGCCCATGAACATACAAGAAGCCTAGAGAACTCCAAATAGATTGGACCAGAAAAGAAATTTCTCCTGTCACATAATAATTAAAACACCAAATGCACTAAACAAAGAAAGAATATTAAAAGCAGTAAGGGAAAAAGGTCAAGGGACACATAAAGGTAGACCTATCAGAATTACACCAGACTTCTCACCAGAGACTTTGAAAGACAAAAGATCCTGGGCAGATGTCATACAAACCCTAATGGAACACAAATGCCAACCCAGGATACTATACCCAGAAAATCTCTTAATTGCCACAGAGAGAGAAACCAAAGTATTCCTCTATAAAAACAAATTTACACAATATCTTTCCACAAATCCAGCCCTTCAAAGGACAATGAATGGAAAACACCAGCAAAAGGAGGAAAACTACACACTAGAAAAAGCAAGAAATTAATCTTCTTTTAACAAACCAAAAAGAAGTGATCCACACAAATATAACTCCACCTGTAATAACAAAAATAACTAGAAGCAACAATCACTTATCCTTAATATCTCTTAATATCAATGGACTCAATTCTCAAAAAAAAAATAGACTAACACACTGGATACATAAGCAGGACCCAACATTTTGCTGCATACAGGAAACCCACCTCAGGCACAAAGACAGACACTACCTCAGAGTAAAAAGCTAGACAACAATGTCCCAAGCAAATGGTGCCAAGAAACAAGCTGGTGTAGCCATCCTAATATTGAATAAAATCGACTTTCAACCTAAAGTAATCAAAAAAGACAAGGAAGGACACTTGAAACTCATCAAAGGAAAAATCTACCAAGATGAACTCTCAATTCTGAAAATATATTATCCAAACAAAAGGGTACCCACATTCACAAAAGAAACTACTAAAACTCAAAGCATACATTGCACCCCACACAATAATCATGGTAGACTTCAACACCCCACTCTTGTCAATGGCAGATCGGGGAAACACAAACTAAACAGTGAAATTAGCAGAAGTTATGAACCAAATGGATTTAACAGATATTTATAGAACATTTTATCCTAAAACAAAGGAATATACCTTCTTCTCAGCACCTCTCAGCTCCTTCTCCAAAACTGACTATATACACAGGCACAAAACAGACCTCAGCATGTATAAGAAGATTGAAATAGTTCCATGCACCCTATTAGATCACCATGAAGTAAGGTTGGTCATCAATAACAACAAAAACAGCAGAAAGCCCACATACACATGGAAACTGAACAACACTCTACTCAATGATAACTTGGTCAATGAAGAAATAAAGAAATTAAAGACTTTTTAGAATTTAATGAAAATGAAGCCACAACATGGGACACAAATGAAAGCAGTGCTAAGAAGAAAACTCATAGCCCCGAGTACTCCAAAAAGAAACTGGAAAGAGCATACACTAACAGTTTAACATCACAGCTGAAGGCTCTAGAACAAAAAGAAGGAAATACACCCAAGAGGAGTAGATATCAGGAAATAATCAAACACAGGGCTGAAATCAACCAAGTAGAAACAAAAAGAACTATACAAAGAAGCAATGAAACCAGAAGTTATTTCTTTGAAAAAACCAACAAGATAGATAAACCCTTAGCCAAACTAACCAGAGGGCACAGAGACAGTATCCAAATCAGCAAAATCAGGAATGAAAAGGGAGACATAACAACAGATACTGAGGAAATCCAAAAATCATCAGATCCTACTACAAAAGCATATACTCAACAGAAGTGGAAAATTTAGATGAAATGCACAATTTTCTAAACAGATACCAGGTACCAAAGTCAAATCAGGATCAGATAAATGATTTAAACAATCCCATAACCCCTAAAGAAATAGAAGTAATCATTAATATTCTCCCAACAAAAAAAGCCCAGGGACAGATGGGTTCAATGTAGAGTTCTCCCAGACCTTCAAAGAAGACTTAACACCAATACTCTTCAAACTACTTCACAAAATAGAAACAGAAGGAACATTAGCCAACTCATTTTATGAAGTCACAATTCCTCTGATACCTAAACCACATAAAGACCCAACAAAGAAAGAGAACTTTAGACCAATTTTCCTTATGAATATTGAAGCAAAAATACTCAATAAAATTCTTGCCAACTGAATCTAAGAACACATCAAAACAATCATCCACCATGATCATGTAGGCTTCATTCCAGGGTATGCAGGAATGGTTCAATATACAGAAATCCATCAATGTAATCCACTATATAAATAAACTCAAAGAAAATAACCACACGACCATTTCATTAGATGCCAAAAAATCATTTGAAGAAAATCTAACACCTCTTCATGATAAAAGTCTTGGAAAGATCAAGAATTCAAGGCCCATACCTAAACATTGTAAAAGCAATATACAGCAAACCAGTAGCCAATATCAAACTAAACAGAGAGAAACTTGAAGCAATCCATTGAAATCAGAGCCTAGAAAAGGCTGTCCATTCTCTCCCTGTCTGTTCAGTATAATACTGGAAGTCCTAGCCAGAACAATTAGACAACAAGGGAGGTCAAAGGGATTCAGATTGGAAAGGAAGAAGTTAAAGTATCACTACTTGCAGATATGATACCATCTATACATAAGTGACCCCAAAAATTCCACTAGAGAGCTCCTAAACCTAACAACTTCAGCAACATGGCTGGATATCACATTAATTCAAACAAATCAGTAGCCTTCCTATACTCAATGGATAAACAGACTGAGAAAGAAATTAGGGAAATGACCCCCTTCACAATAGTCACAAATAATATAAAATTCCTTGGTGTGACTCTAACCAAACAAGTGAAAGATCTGTATAATAAGAACTTTATGTCTCTGAAGAAAGAAATAGAAGAAGATCTCAGAAGATTGAAAGATTGCCCATGCACATGGATTGGCAGGGTTAATATAGTAAAAATGGCCATCTTGCCTAAAACAATCTACAAATTCAATTCAATCCACATCAATATTCCAACTCAATTCTTCATAGAGTTAGAAAGAGCAATTTCCAAATTTATCTGGAATAACAAAAAAATCTAGGATAGCTGAAACTATTCTCAACAATAAAAGAACTTCTGGTAGAATCATCATCCCTGACCTCAAGCTCTACTACAGAGCAATAGTGATTTAAAAAAATCTGTATGATACTGGTACAGAGACAGGCAGAAAGATCAATGGAATAGAATTGGAGACCAGAAATGAACTCACACACCTATAATTACTTGATCTTTGAGAAAGGAGCGAAAACCATCCAGTGGAAAAAGATAACATTTTCTTTCCTTTTTTTTTTTTATAACTAGACAAATATTAAGCTCTTTGATTGAATACCGAAAATTAAAATCCCTGCATCTGTGTATGTGCCAGTAAGGATACAATGACAGCTAATAAAACACAATCATAAAACTGGACAGTATGCAAAATAGACACTTAGAGCTAAGTGTGTGCTGACACCTCAATGCCATTCCTAATTTAATGGAATGCAAAATAAAGCAGTGTTGCAATTTGAATCTGAGATGCTCCTATAGGTCCATGTGTTTGACTGCTTGGTCCAGCCTGGGGTCACTGTCTGGGAAGGGTGCAGTATTTAGGAGGTGGAGCCTTGCTAGAAGTCAGTCACTGGGAGTGGGCACCCTGACTCCACTTCTTACACACTCCTGCTGCCAGGGCCCCTATCCCCATAATGGAATGTATCCCCTGGAACTGTAAACCAAATAAACATTCTCTTCCCAAAGCTGCATTTCATCAGGGTTTTCTACAACAGCAGAAAAGTAACCACAAGGAAGCCACAAGGAATACCTAAATAGCCTATAGCCTGGCAATGCCAAATATGGGCAAATGGAATTCTCCCAAGAGGTTGATGGGAGTATAATATGTTACATTTGGGTAGACACTGTAACCCAACAAGTCCACTCCTTAACTACATCCTATAAAAATGTGTTCAGTATTTTGAAGTCAGAATTGTTCTGGAAAGCCGTCATCCATGAAAACAGAGAAAATAGGAAATCAAGAAAAGAAAAATGGCAGAAACTGACCAGCCTAGGATAAATGGTGCTGGGTCAACTGGCAGTCAACATGTACAAGGATGCAAATTGATCCATTCTTATCTCCCTGTACAAAGCTCAAGTCCACATGGATCAAAGACCTCCATAAAACCAGATACACTGAATCTAATAGAAGAGAAAGTGGGGAAGAATCTGGAACACCAATAGCTTATGCTCTAAAATCAAGAATTGACAAATGAGACCTCATAAAATTGCAAAGCTTCTGTAAGGCAAAGGACATTGTCAATAGGACAAAACAGCAACCAACAGATTGGGAAAAGATCTTTGCCAATCCTGCATCTGATAGAGGGTTAATATCCAATATATACAAAGAACTCAAGAAGTTAGACTCCAGAGTACCAAATAACCCTATTAAAAAGTGATGTACAGAGCTAAATGAAGAATTCTCAACTGAGGAACACCAGATGGCTGTGAAACACCTAAGAACTGTTAAACATCCCTAATCATCAGGGAAATGCAAATCAAAACAACCCTGAGGTTCCACCTCACTCCAGTCAGAATGGCTAAGATCAAAAACTCAGGGGAGAGCAGATGCTGGAGAGGATATGGAGAAAGAGGAACACTCTTCCACTGCTGGTGGGATTGCAAGCTAGTAAAACCACTCTGGAAATCAGTTTGGCGATTTCTCAGATAATTGGACATAGCACTACCTGAGGACCCAACTATACCACTCCTGGACATATACCCAAACATTGTTCCAACATGTAATAAGGACACATGCTCCACTATGATCATAGCAACCTTATTTATAATAGTCAGAAGCTGTTAAGAACCCAGATGTCCCTCAACAAAGGAAAGGATACAGAAACTGTGGTACATTTACACAATAGAGTACTACTCGGCTATTAAAAACAATGAATTCATGAAATTATTAGGCAAATGGATGGAACTAGATAAAGCCACATGGTCATTTCATTAGATGCTGAAAAAGCATTTGACAAAATTCAGCATCCTTTCATGCTAAAAGCTTGGAAAGAACAGGAATTCAAGGCCCATACTCAAACATAGTAAAAGCAATATACAACAAACCAGTAGCCAACATCTAACTAAATGGAGAGAAACTTGAAGCAATCCCACTAAAATCAGGGACTAGACAAGGCTGCCCCCCTTCTCCATATCTTTTCAATACTGTACTTGAAGTTCTGGCTACAGCGCTTAGAGAACATAAGGAGATCAAAGGGATACAAATAGGAAAGGAAGAAGGCAAACTATCACTTTTCCCAGATGATATGATAGTATACTTAAGTGATCTGAAAAACTCCACCAGAGAACTCCTACAGCTGATAAGCAACTTCAGCAAAGTGGCAGGTTATAAAATCGACTCAAGCAAATCAGTAGCCTTCCTATACTCAAAGGATAAGCATGCTGAGAAAGAAATTAGGGAAATGACACCCTTCACAATAGCCACAAACAATATAAAGTATCTTGGTGTGACTGTAACGAAACAAGTGAAAGATCTGTATGACAAGAACTTCTGGTCTCTGAAGAAGGAAATTGAAGAAGACCTCAGAAAATGGAAAAATCTTCCATGTTTGTGGATTGGTAGGATTAATATAGTGAAAATGGCCATCTTGCCAAAAGTGATATACAGATTCAATGCAATCCCCATCAAAATCCCAACTCAGTTCTTCATAGAGTTAGAAAGAGTAATTCTCAAATTCATCTGGAATAACAGAAAAACCCAGGATAGCTAAAACTATTCTCAACAGTAAAAGAACTTCTGGGGGAATCAGTATTCCGGACCTCAAACAGTCCGACAGAACGATAGTGTTAAAAACTGCATGGTATTGGTACAGTGACAGGCAGATAGATCAAGGAATCGAATTGAAGACCCAGAAATGAACCCAGACACCTATAGTCACTTGATCTTTGACAAAGGAGCTAAAACCATCCAGTGGAAAAAAGATAGCCTTTCCAACAAATGGTGCTGGTTCAACTGGAGATCAGGATGTAGAAGAATGCAAATTGATCCATTCTTATCTCCTTGTACTAAGCTCAACTCCAAATGGATCAAGGACCTCCACATAAAACCAGATACACTGAAACTAATAGGAAAAAACTGGGGAAGAGCCTTGAGGACATGGGCACAGGGGAAACGTCCCTGAACTTAACACCAATAGCTTATGTTCTAAGATCAAGAACTGGCAAATGGGACCTCATAAAATTACAAAGTTTCTATAAGTCAAAGGACACTGTCAATCAGACAAAACGGCAACCAACAAATTGGAAAAACATCTTCACCAACACTATATCTGACAGAGGGTTAATATCCAATATGCACAAAGAACTCAAGAAGTTAGACTCCAGATAGCCAAATAACCCTATTAAAAATGGGGTAAAGCACTAAACAAAGAATTTTCACCTGAAGAATTTTGAATGTCTGAGAAGCACCTTAAGAAATATTCAACATCTTTAGTCATCAGGGAAATGCAAATCAAAATAACCCTGAAATTTCACCCCATACCAGTCTGAATGGTTAAGATTAAAAACTCAGGAGACAGCAGGTGTTGCCAAGGATGTGGAGAAAGAGGAACACTCCTCCACTGCTGATGGGATTACAAGCTGATACAACCACTCTGGAAATCAGTCTGGTGGTTCCTCAGAAAACTAGGCATGACACTTCCAGAGGACCCTGCTATACCACTCCTGGGCATATACCTAGAAGATTCTCCAACATGTAGTAAGGACACATGCTCCACTATGTTCATAGCAGCCCTATTTATAATAGCCAGAAACTGGAAAGAACCCAGATTTCCCTCCATGGAGGAATGGATACAGAAAATGTGGTATATTTACACAATGGAATACTACTCAGCAGTTGAAAACAATGAATTCATAAAATTCATAGGCAAATGGTTGGAACTGGAAAATATCATACTAAGTGAGTAATTCATTCACAAAAGAACACACATGGAATGCAGTCACTGATAAGTGGATATTATCCCAGAAGCTCAGAATACCCAAGACACAACTCACATATCAAATCATTCCCATGAAGAAGGAAGGAGAGGGCCCAGGTCTTGGAAAGGCTTGATGCAGCATTGTAGGGGATTGCCAGGACAGAGGAGTGGGAGGGGGTTGATTGGGGAACTGGTTGATTGGGGAAGAGGGCTTATGGGACTTAGGGGGAGGGGGGAACCAGGAAAGGGAAAATCATTTGGAATATAAACAAAGAATATAGAAAATAAAATAAATATATGCATGCATATATACATACATACTTATTATATACATACATAAAAAATAAACAAGCAGTCCAGGTTCAGGGATGTGAAAGAGCATGGTACATGTAAAAGCCTTGAGGCTATAGAAAAGGTGGCACCTTTGAGGAATCGAAAGATTGGCATAACTGTTAAGGGAAGATCCCCAGAGTGGGGAGGTTGTGCCTAATTCTCTAGGTGAGCCTGCAACGTGCATGTAGAGTGTAGGAGAGCCTAAATGTTGGTAGCCATGTACAAGATGGATTTAATGGGTATAGTTGAGTTCAGCAGATTACCCACAATTCAGCTGATTGTTTGCCTATCATTTAGTGGTGACTGGCAGAGATTCTGCACAGAGATGGGTGGAATGAGATGTAGTTAAGAGTTAATCTTTGAAAATGAACTTTCTGGAGTTTTGGGCTTTAGGCCAAGGAGGAATCCATGATGACTGTTTGGTTTCTTACTTGAGAAAAGGAGAGAAAACTGGGTGTGGGCATAGGTAGGTTGGGGAGCATTAAAGGTTCTGCTCACCACATATCTATTTATGAGCTATGAGACAGCACAAGTCAGCACAGTTCCAATCTGCAGTTTAATAGAGAGTTCTGGGCCCAAGACCATTTCTTAGCTTACACCTAGAATTTAAACTCATGAGAACAAATAGTACCACCTAGCAAAATATTGTGAAAGAAGGAGGAGGGACCAGTGACTTCAGGGCAGCTTCAGCCTTTAGAAGTCACATGAGGAGGAGTCAGCAAGCAGGACTAGGAACAGACACCCAGTAAGGTCTGGTAAGACAGGACTTAGTGCAGAATATCTGGTCGATGAGTAGGAGATGTGAGGGGAGGGGAGCTGTTTCCACCACTGTCTGGGGTGAAATGCCAGTGCCCTCTGGATTATGCAACAGACAAAGGTGTTATCAATGCTGCTCAGCAGAGTTGGAATGGAAGATTAGACATGGAGGTCAGACTAGGGTGTGCTGACTAGTGAGTGCTTATTAGTAAATGATGAACAATTACAAACAAATAATGGTCTTTTATAACTGAGCTAACAGAACTCATAATCTAAATTATGAGAAATATTAGTCAAGGAAAAATATCTTAAAGGTATTTAAATGGGAAAAGCCATATCTAAGAGAGAGAGCTCCTGAAAAATAAAGAAAGCATCTATTCCATCATCCCTTAATTCATTCTTCTAATGAAAATATTGCTTGTATATGCAAGATATGCAGCTATGAAACGGGGTCTTCAGGAGGATAGTTGTTGTAATACTGTTTATGAAACCGCCTACCTGCCAATCTCAAGGAATAGCTAAGCAGTGAAAGGAATTTTGGAAACTCGCCAGCAGCTGTAGAGAATGAACTAAAGCTATTCATACCAGGATAAACATCATTCACACATATGGCTGAATGGACAAGTACCAACCAGGGAAATGTATGTGAGTCAGTAATGCACACACTTAGAGATATGCAAAGACACGCAGAAAAGCACTGCATATTTTCATATTCAATTGACCAGAGTGATATCAATACATTATAGTAACTACCACTGAGTCGAGAAAAAGAAAAATTAGTTTTTAGGGAGGATACAATTTGGACGTATTTGGTGAATGTATTTTGTTGTTGTTGTTGTTGTTGTTGTTTTTAAAACAGTGATTTTATTATTTTTTATTATTTTTATTAGATATTTTCTCTATTTACATTTCAAATGATGTTCCCTTTCCTGATTTCCCCCAAAAAAATCCTCCCTAACCCATCCTCCCTGCCCCTGCTCACCAACCCACCCATTCCTGCTTTCCTGTCCTGGCATTCCCCTATACTGCAGCATCGAGCCTTCTCAGGACTAAGGGCCTCTCCTCCCTTTGATGTCCAACAAGGCCATCCTCTGCTACATATGCAGCTGGAGCCACAGGTCCCTCCATGTGTACTCATTGGTTGGTGGTTTAGTCCCTGGGAGCTCTGGGGATACTGGGTGGTTCATATTGTAGTTCCTCCTATGGGGCTAGAAACCCCTTCAGCTCCTTGGGTCTTTTCTCTAGCTCCTGCATTGGGGACCCTGTGCTCAGTTCAATGGTTGGTTGAGAGTGTCCTGGTCTGTATTTGTCATGCATTAACAGAACCTCTCAGGAGACAGCTATATCAGGCTCCTGTCAGCAAGCACTTGTTAGCATCCACAATAGTGTCTGGGTTTGGTAACTGTATATAGGATGGATCCCCAGGTGTGGCAGTCTCTGGATGGCCTTTCCCTGATCCACTTTGTCTCTGTATCTCCTCCTGTGGATATTTTGTGCCCCCTTCTAAGAAGGACCAGAGTATCCATACTTTGGTCTTCTTTCTTCTTGAGCTTCATTTGGTCTGTGAATTGTATCTTGGATATTCCAAGCTTCTGGGCTAATATCCACTTATCTCGGAGTGCAAACCATGTGTGTTCTTTTGTGACTGGGTTACCTCACTCAGGGTGATATTTTCTAGTTCCATCCATTTGCCTAAGAATTTCGTGAATTCATTGTTTTTAATAGCTGAGTAGTGTTCCATTGTGTAAATGTACCACATTTTTCTGTATCTATTCCTCTGTTGAAAGACATATGGGTTCTTTCCAGCTTCTGGCTATTATAAACAAGATTGCTATGAAAATAGTGGAGCATGTGTCCTTATTACATGCTGGGGAATCCTCTGGGTATATGTCCAGGAGTGGTATAGCAGGGTCCTCCAGTAGTACTATGTCTAATTATCTGAGGAACCACCAAATTTATTTCCAGATGGTTTTGCCAGCTTGCAATCCCACTAGCAGTGGAGGAGAGTTCCCCTTTCTCCACATCCTAACCAGCATTTGTTGTCACCTGAGTTTTTGAAATTAGCCATTCTGACTGGTAAGAGGTAGAATCTCTCAGGGTTGTTTTGATTTGCATTTCCCTGATGACTAAACAAAGGGATGTTTAACATTTCTTTAGGTGCCTCTCAGACATTCAGTATTCCTCAGTTTTTTACTGGCCCTCTAAGTTGGGAATCTTCACTTTCTTTTATACTTATTATTCTTAGGTTTGGTCTTCTCATTGTGTCCTGGATTTCCTAGATGTTTTGGGTTAGGAGCTTTTTGCATTTTGCATTTTCTTTGACTCTTGAGTCAATGTTTTCTACAGTATCTTCAGCACCTGAGATTCTCTCTTCTCTCTCTTGTATTCTGTTGTTGATGCTTGCATTTATGACACATGATTTCTTTCCTAGGTTTTTTATCTCCAGAGTTGTCCCCCTCTGTGATTTCTTCATTGTTTCTACTTCCATTTTTAGATCCTGGATGGTTTTGTTCAATTGTTTCACTTGTTTGGTTGTGTTTTCCTGTATTTCTTTGAGGGTTTTTTGTGTTTCCTCTTTAAGGGCTTCTACTTGTTTACCTGTTTTTTCCTGTGTTTCTTTAAGGAAGTTATTTATGTCCTTCTTGAAGTCCTCTATCATCATCATGAGATGTGATTTTAAAATCAGAGTCTTGCTTTTCTAGTGTGTTGGGGTAACCAGGACTCATAGTGGGAGAACTGGATTCTGATGATACCAAGAGGCCTTGGTTTCTGTTGCTTGTGTTTTTGTGCTTGCCTTTTGCCATCTGGTTATCTCTGGTGCTAGCTGCTCTTGCTTTCCTTGACTTGACTTGTCTGTCCTGCAAATATGTGTGTCAGTACTCCTGGGAGACTAGTCCTCTCCTCAAGGAATTTAGGTGTGGAGAGCTGTGGTGCAGGGTCAGCTCTATGCTCGCAGGTATGTAGGCACTTCTGGGAGACCAGCTCTCTCCTGATGGTATTTATATATGTACCTCTGTGGCCCAGGATCAGCTCTGGACACAGACAGAAACCAGAAGGCTCTCATCCCAGGCTGGTCCTGGGTTCCTGTGTCCTAAGGGTTATGGGCAGGTTGCTCTGAGCATCAGTTCCTATCTAAACTCACAGGCCTGCCCGCACTCCTAGTAGGCTAGCTATCTCCCTGTGCCACCTGGGTATGGAGCCCTGTGGCAGACAATCTTCACCACCAGCAGACAGAAACTGGAAGGTGGATGTATTTTAAATAACAGTAGAAAATATTTTAAAGAATTATCTCATTGGTTTGTGCATATGTACATGTGTCTGTATCCATGAGTGTGTTTATGTGTGTGTGTGTGTGTGTGTGTCTGTGTCTGTGCCTGTGTCTGTGTGCAAGTCACACATATATGGAGAGGTCAAAGGACAACTTGCAGGAATCATTTTTCTCCTTCCACCATATGAGTACTGGGGGTCAAATTCAGGTCACCAGGCTTGGCAGCAAGCACCTTTATCCTCAGCTATCTCACTGGCCCAACAACATTTTTAAATTGGAATATGAATAGTGCATATGAAAGTTAACTTCAACAGAGGTTAAAAGTTTTCAAAAACTGAAATCCTTGCCATGTGCTTCATGATTGAACATTTTGTAGTAAGATAACTAGCACATGGTTACCTGAGCAAGATACTGGCAGTCATTATGCACACATATGGCAACAAATGAGGAGGAGGTGGAAAGGGAACACTCTACACACTGTGGATGGAAATGTAAGCTAGTCCAGCCACCATGAAATGAGTATGTAGGTTCCTCAAAAAAGTAAAAAGTAGATCTAGCACATGACCTAGCTCTGCTTCTCCTGGGTATTCCCCTGAGGGGCTCTGAGTCAACATGTCACAGAGGCACATGCACATTAGTCTTATTGCAGCAATACTCACAGTAGCTGAGTGAGGGAACAATTCTTCAGACATCAAGAATGATGCTACGGAATTTGCAGGAAAATAGATACAACTTGAGATAATCAAATTAAGCAAAATAAGTCTGTCTCAGAAACACAAACGTTTCTCTTGTTTGTAGTCCCTAGACTTTTTTGTAGCTACATGAAACTTATTGCAATATCTGTCATGAAAATAGAAGTGGACCTGCCCTTTGAGACACAGGACCAGGAGAAGGTAGTTAAGAACAAGGAAGGCAGGAGGGTAGAGTCAGCACATGACCAATGAAATTCTATTCTTGAGTGACAGTGCCCTCATCAGTGTAGTTCTGTGACCAAGGGATGTCTACCAATTATGAGGGAAGAAGAATTACCTCTCCTCCCATATGCTAGGATTGAAAGTTCTCATCTTGGAGAAATAGTTTGTTGTTGCCACACAATTTAAATTGACATGGGCTAATATTCATCTTAATGAGAGCACACTGTGATGTCGATGTGCATTTGTGCTTCCTGTGATGTCTACCTGTTTCTGGAGCCACTTCCCTTCCCTAAAGGTGGACTCTGAGCACTATTGTCCTAGTGAGAATCCTGCTGTTGTTAAATGAGTTAATGACCAATTTCTTCCATATCCACCTTTCCTCCTTCCTGGAAGGCAGCACAAACTGTGTTCTTTGCTTCCTGTCTGCTTCAGATCATGAACAAAATCAAGATGCTCTTCTTGCTCCACATGAGTGACAGATGTGTTCAATTTTAGAGTTTAGAGACTGTTTTGTTTTTATTTTTGATTCTCTCATACATTACATTCCAACTGAAGTTTCTCGTCCCTTCTCCAAGTCCCTCCCCCTGCCTCCCCTTTTCCACAGACAGAGAGAGAGTGTAAAACTTTCAGAAATAAGTTAGAATAAGACTAGGCACAAACCCTCATATCAAGGTTGGACAAAGCAACCCAGTAGGAGGAAAGGAGTCACAAGTACAGGCAAAGGAGTCACAGGCAGCCCCCACTCCCACTGCTGGGAATCCCACAAGATCACAAAGTTGCATAACCAGAGGACCTCGCTCAGACCTATGCAGGGTTCATATTTGTCACTTCATTCTCTATGAGCCCCTATGGATCCTGCTTGGTTGATTAGGTGTTATTCTCATAATGTCTTCAACTTCTCTAGCTCCTTAAATCCTTCCTCCCATTTTTCTGTGGGGAAGATTTGCCTTGGATTTGCCTAGTGTTTGGCTGGGGATCCCTGCATCTTCTCCCAGCAGTTGCTGGATGACATCTCTCTGATGTTGATAACACTTGAGGTAGGTACTAATCTATGAATACAGCAAAGTATCATTGAGAATCATATTATTGACTTTTTTCAGTTGTGTTTGGTTCTATATAGCCTCTGGGCTATCCTGTCTCTGGTTACTTGCCATCCAGGCAGTGTCAGATGTGGGCTCCCTCTTGCGGTGTGGGTCTCAAGCTGTACCAGTCATTGGTTGGCACTCTCACAAGTTCTGTGCCACCATTAAACCCAGCGCATCCTGTCAGTAGGCTAGAATGTAGTTTGAAGGGTTTTGTGGTTGAGACTTTAAATGTGCTCTTTCCAAATGTTAAAGGAAATCAGATCTGAAGAAAGAAAAAGACAGACACAGATGCTACCACAAGCATAGGATAGGGGGTGAGAGAATAGATGGAAGAGAAATTGAGACCATTAAAAGGATTTGCACTCAGGTTATTGAATGGAAAAAAAATCAGGAGGTGGGGGGCTGGATTATAATGGTGGACCTAGAAACCTTTGTATAAACCACCACTCATCAGTCCTAGAATTGAATATGCTTACCATGTCTCCTATTTAATAAGTCAAAATACCATGTGCATTTTGCAGAATTAGAAAATTTCATCAACTTCAAGAAAAGTCATCAGGACTTGTGACTCAGAGATTGATAAAGGAGAAATTACACTATGATGTATCCTTTCCCCATCTGTTTTTCTCCTTATGCACAAATGCACATACATTGATTCTTTTCAGGTACTCAAGGAAATTTTTCTCATGCAAAACTTAGGGCATGTCTTTATGGAATTGCTTTATTGACCATGCAAAAACCCATATCCTTGAGCAAATAGGCACTGCTTCCTTCTGTCTGCATCATTCACTGTGGGACAATCCTCACAGTACAGGACTGATGGAGTGAGGATATCTTTTTCATTGATATCCAGTCCTATGGGCCTTCTGGGAAGTGACTTTATATAAACAACCTAGAACTACATTGAATTTTTTAAAACCACTGGCCATTCTTTTCATGCACCCCTGGGCCTACAGAACTCAGAATCTTTGTAATCTTCCCTACTGTGTGTTTGACCTTCATTGTTGCAAGCACCTCCTGGTGCCCAAAGTTACCTGATGTCACAATGATCATAATAAAAAGAACAGAAGGATATGAAATGAGATGCTACTGTGCAAGCCTCATAGCTTTTTTGCTCCATGTTCTTTAGTATTTACTTCATCATTTCTTGGAATTGAATGTTACCCCTGCCAGTACAATGTAAGATCTTGACAACATGCTTTGGTATTGCTGCAAAATGCATAGGATGCAGTAATAATTTACTTTTGCTACATTTCTTGAGGAATTGTTATGCAGCAGTCAAGGATAGCATAAAGCCAAACAAAAGAATCTTCCAAAAGAAAGTAAAATTGTTATGACTTCAAAGAAGGAAAGGTGTTGCCTTTGTCTGGGGAGATGAAGTGTGGCCTCCAAATACTTCATATATAGAGTGTTAAGACAGAGCAGAGCCAGGCATAGTGGTGCACACCTTTAATCCCAGCACTTGGGGAGCAGAGGCAGACAGATCTCTGAGTTCAAGGCCAGCATGTTCTACAGATTGAGTTCCAAAACATACACATAGAAAGTCTGTCTCAGAAGAAGAAGGAAGGGGACTATGTTGTGATGTATAGGTCAGAGTCTCATGTAAAGGCATTGACAGAAATACAGAGGGAAGAAATGCAATACAGTGAACGGTAGAGAAGAGAGATGTTTACTTTGGTAGAATCTGTTTTCCTAGGGCAGATTTGCATGTGTGGCAATGAAAACTGACTCCAGGGAACAAGAGTTGGAGCTGGGGAACTGAAGGGAAATGAGGAAGATAAAAGCATGGAGGAGTTCTTAAGTGTGTGACTCTGTCTTACTCCTGCTGAGACCTTCTGAGGAACACCACAGTGCACATTGAAGAATTGTGTTGGTGAGTGACACCTTACTTGTACACTAACTGATGGTTCTTTATGTTTATGCATGTGTGAGTACCAAGCAGAGCCTTTAACCATCCTTCCCCAGATGTCCTAGAGAACTGGAAAAGTTAACCTATGTGACTGGTTTGAATAAGCCATAGAGCAAGCTGTCATTTAAGATCTTCTTGAAGCTTGTTGCATGAAAATGGCATGGCTATGAGGTAAGATGGGATTCAAAGAATGGAATCGCCAAATGGAATTACTGGCAGTGACATTACAGGAGGTAATTACAGGACAGGTTTTGGAACGTATTTCACCTGGTCAAGAACTTTTAACTCAGCATTGGGTTTGCAGCATCACAAGTCCTACGTGTGAGGACAGAAGGAGAAGTTACAATCAGGATTATGTTTGCAGTCAGGATTTCATAGTCTACTGCAATCCATGTGGATTTTAGCTAAAGTAACCCTCTGACTCAGTGACTGTTCAATTGTTGTTAAGAGACATCGTGACCACAGCAACTCTTATAAGAGGAAGCATGGAGCCTTCTTTACAGTCTCAGAAGTTAAATCCATTAACAATCATCATGGCAGGGAGGATGGTGTCACACAGACATCCATGATGCTGAGGACGTGGCTGAGCATTATAAATACTGATCCATAGGCAGAGAGAAAGACTCTGGAGCTAGCATGGGCTTTTAAAATCTCAAAGCCCACTCCCAGTGACACACTTCCTCCAAGAAGTTCACACCTACTCCAACAAAACCAAACCTCCTAAGCCTTGTTATCTTTTCATTCCATTTCCTGATAACTAACCATTCAAACAAGAGTCTATGGAACCATTCTTATTCAAACCACCACATTATCACAAAATAAAAATCTTATTTAATATTATTCCCACAAACATTCCTAAAACTCCAGACAACACAAAAAATATCTAAGCTAATCCTTCAAATTCCAATCACTTTATAAAGGAAAATAAAGACAATATAATTAGTTTGAAATTCGAATTGATGTGAGTAACTCTTTGAAATTTAAATTCATTTTATTATCACAATGGCTAAGAGTCACCATGATGCAAGTATATACTGTATGTCAGATTATTTACTGATGATGCTTTGAATCTATCTCAATTACCAAGACATGGGAAATATTCTTTAATGTTGCCTCCTTCTTACCTTTTAGTTTTTTATCATCCATTTAAATATACATGATACATTACAATAAATATACATGAAGTGAACAGGAAGAATCTTGCCTTGATGATTTGGAATCCACATCTCTGCTCCATTGGTTGCTGTGAGAACAGGGAGGGGAGTTGCATGTAAAAAGACTGTGACTTGACTGGACTTGTTAGCTGGCTGGCTGGTGGTCAAGATCAGAAAAGGATAAAAGTGATTCTTGGGCTTCATGCTGGAATGATGTTCAAATGAATGGAATTTTGGACATGGATGTCTGGAGAAGAGGTAGCATGATGGTCTTCTAAGATGCCTTGCTGTGGTTTCAAGTTAAAGATTCTCCAACAGTATGATTCTTTGGCGTGAAACTGGACACATAAGGCCCATGCTGGATTTAATTCTCAGGCTCTAAGTAGAAGTTAGTATTATGATCTTCACCCCTCTGCTGTGTGAGGATGACTGTCTGTCTTGCTGTGGAAGAGGTGGCTATAAACCAGCCAGGATAGAACACTGACTGAAAGACAGAAGTGGAGCCCTCTATGCCATGGTAGAAGAGAAAGGCTTTCTGTGCTTTTCCCTCATTGTACAAATTCATGATGCCTACATCCTAGGGGAAGAAGAGGAGGCTTGTTAATGAAGAGTGAGTCCAGCAAGAGGGCTACAGGAATGAGCAGTGGGTGAACATCATGGGAACAACTTATCTAATAGGAGGGAAAGGGGTTAGGGATATAGACAGATGAAAATAATAAGCTATCAAAATAGGCATCCACTACTTTTCAATAACCTGTCTTTTTCACAAAATCCTGTGATACAGAGTTACTGATTCTTTGAGGCATTGTTTTCCCTAGAACAGAATGGGGTAAAGGTGGGTGTGCATCCTGGTGTGCATCCATTTACAGGTCCATGCCAGTCTAGGGTCTCAACCTCTGAGTGAATTTTTGCATTTTAATTCCCACCATTAGTAAAAGATTTGGGTTTTAATTATAAATCTTATCTTTTAGCACACAGGATATGAACATGTACTATAAAAAAACACAGATTAGCAATCCTTTGCCTAACTGTGGCATATTAGTATCTCTGTGGATGTCTAAGAGGAAGTTATCCAGGATTAAGAATGGAGAAGCCACTGTTCCTTCACTTTGAAGAAACATTTCCCTGGCTTTGATACTCTAATTTCACAGGATCTTTGCACTGGGGTTAATAAAAACGCTATATCTATTATCTATTCATCAGCTTAATTATTTGGGGACTTATTGTTACTTATTTGGGGACCAGGCAGGTGGAAGTTCCTTCCTTACTATGAATGATACAAGCTTGCAAGGCTATACTGTTATACTATACTTTAATACAGCAAGTCACATTAGACATACAGGTAAGTCACATTAGACAGAAGGCTACCTGACTTATTCAGTCAGTGACTGCACCCACTCACCTTAAGCTGCAAAGTTGGTTTGCCCTCAATCTCAGCACAGAAGAGGCAGAGACTTCTGCTGTTGATTCCCAGGAAAACCAGATTACCTTTCTCTTCATCTTGGAATTCTGTGTCTCTACATGCTATCAAGTTAAGAATGACTAGAAATACAAGGAAAATTGGGAAGATGTCAGATTTCATGCACAGATAAACCCAGTCCTTCACCTCCCACCCTGAAATCCCTCCAAATCAGGGATGGTGAGAATCTTTCTCCATCCAAGCTTCCCACGCTAGTCACAGAACAGTGATTCTTCATTGCTTTCCTGAGACTTTTTTCTTCTTGATACCAGAACCTCAGTTGTCACTTGGTCCATTGTTTCCAAAAAATAAAATAAAATATCTTATTATCCTTGCATCTAAAAATAGTAATATAGTCATGCATTTATGTGGCCCATGAGATATGAGTAGAAGTATGCTGCAGGGTTTCTAAAATTGCTCCTTAAGACTAGACTCACCTAAAAATACTTTGTTTGTCATATATATTACCTACCTACATCAAACACTTAAATTATAGCTTAGGTAAATTTGAGGTTGCTGAGACAGACAGGTAGAATCCTTGGCCTCTGGTGGCATCATGGAACCAACATGGAACCCACCATGGGCTGGCCCACTGTGGGCCATATGGAAGAAATATACCACTGTGTTATTTAAGCTCTCATTGTGTGAGTTTTCTTCCATTGTTGGTTGAATTTAAATATGTAATAATTTAGGATGAGACTCCCTTGAGTTTGGGTATTCTGTATCTATTTCTTATCAGAGGACAGGCAAACAAATCCATTCAACAACTACTTAATTCCCACCCATGTAAGACAAAGCACTATGTGGGCACTGGAGATTGGTTTTGCGCAAAACAGCCATCATCATTTCCTGTGAAATTTGTAAACTATTTTTACAAATGGGAAAATGGGAAGAGATGGAAACAGAAAAATTACCAAAAACTCTGTTTGGAGGAAAGTGACCAAAGCCTGGAATATCGAGTGTAAGGCCAGATTTAATATTTCTCTGCAGAAGTGGAGAGAAGTTCAGATAGTAAGGCTAAGAGAGAGAACACTCATATGAAAAGATGGAAACTGGATAGTGGAGGGTTAGAGAGAGGTCACAACATAAAAAGGAAGGCCCTTGCATGCAAAGAGCTTCTATGCTCAAGGATCTGAAAGCAGAATGGTCCACTTAGGCCTCCTCCTCTCCTCCTGTGCTGTCTCCCAGGAACAGACACGCAGACATGACCACATTCAATCTTATGTATTAAGAGTGTTGTTCATGGTTCTGCTATGTAGGGAATATATGGAATTACCCACATGAAATGGGAAGGAGGGCAATGAGTGATGATGATGGCCCAGGTTGTGGGAGGTTATGTCTCACAACTGAGGCATATTGTCCACGGAATCTTCAGTCTGTACCAGTGGGCTGAATCATCCCTGAATCATCAAGGGTGCTTCCTGTTCTTGTGATGTGAGTGAACAAAGTGGGTGGTAGTGACATCAGTGGATCTTCTCAGCAACTTTCAGAAGATAGAGCCATGGTTGGTTTTGAGGGCACACAAAGCTAAAGATGTTGGAAAAGGCAGAGTAAAACATTCAGAGGTCTTAGTTGGGAACATAAGTGGCAGAGTGATGAGCATAGAAGTCACTAAACCAAGAGATAATCTGCCCTCCCTTCACAGGGACTGTACTACTGCAGATAGAGCTTTGAGGAGTCTAATCATTCAGATATCTCCAAGAGAATATGAAACAAGAAGTCCAAAAGAGAAGACAGTTACATGCACAAGAATAATTGTTCTTACTGAAAGGGAAGGTGAAGGCAGTTCAAGACTAAGTTACCATCATTTTCCAAGTTATTCAAGAATAGAGGTGTGTTCCTTAGGTATGATTGCTAAAGGTGACCTTGAAAAGATGAACTGAAGGAAATGGGACTGAAAATCTCTAGGATGTCAAACTTCTTTTTAAAATGCCATATATGGAGTTTTTACTCACATATAGTGATATGTTTGGGGAATAATAACCTGTATGATTTATCATGAAATTAAAGAGATAGTTTAAAAATGATTTACTTGAAATTATTATACCATGTAATACTGTGTGTATTAATGCTATGTTTATAATATTATATGTAGAAATGATGTGTTAATAGTAATTATATTTAAGGAAGGAGTTCATATTATATTTATTACTATCTTTCTTTTCTTGAAAATAAGTTTCCATATTCTATAACTACTTTAAAAGATGATTTTTAAATTCTTTAATAGATATTAATATTTAATAGGAAATAATAGATGCTAAGTATATATTTAAAGTGTATTTGGGTGTATACACCACAGCAGGAAGGAACAGCAGCAAATCCATTCCCTTTCCAAGAGGAAGAGTAGCCAGTATTAACAATTTGGAATATATTATTCCAAACAGAAAAATTGTGTATAGCACATATGCAAACAGAATGCTCTATAAATATATAAATTAACACTTTAAGGCCGGCTAGTATGATAAAATATGTCCAAGAATCAAAGAAGGCAAGTTGTATGAACAACTTTCCATCGAAATTTGTCTGTGATTGTCACAAGTAAATAGAATATTGTTGTGCTTTGAATATAAAATATTTCCTCAAAATCTTGTATACTGAAGGTTTAAAGCCCACCTAGTGGCACTATTGAGATGTGATCAGATCATGAGAGTTCTAACCTCATCAATGCACGCATCCATTTGTTGAATGGATTAGTGCATAGATGAATGAGGTAATGAACACAGGACCTAATTGGTCACTGTTGATGTTTCGTTAAAGCAAGAAGATTGGAACCTTTCTCTTACTTTCCATCCACCGTGAGCTGAGTAGCTCTTTCCTAACATACCATGTGTCTGGACCTCGGCAAGCGATGGAGCCAGCAGAAGGCTCTGAAAACTCTGAAATTATGGACACAAGTCAACCTTAACATAGTTTAAAAATTATTTAGGTGGTGGTGAGGATAGTCTGTCCTACTGTGAAAATCTGAAAATAAGTGGTGGTAGGGATAGAATGTGGGACTCAAGAGGTAGTTTTAGTATTAAGACTGGGGATATGATCTAAGAGATCTGTGTGGGGTGGACCAGGTAAAGTGAGGAATTACATAAAATATGGAAGTTTTAAGGAACGAGACATGGCTGAGATGGATTTCCTTCGATGGGAAAAAGGATGTTTCAGCATTATTAAAGAGGAGATGCCAAGAGAGAAGAGTGTGCAAGCCTGAAGTGAGGGGATTCCTGGCTCCCTGCACTGTCCTTCTTACGGACAGGCTTTCCTATATACAAAGGGGAGCCACCATTTTCTTCTTGCCTTTCCTCTGAACATAAGATTGGTGACCAGGGAAGCAGCAGCACAAGGTTTGTGCAGACTCATGTCCAGTCCCAGCTCTTCACCTGCACCATCACATGCCACCTACCAGGCTTGACATTGTTGCTAGCAGGAACTGCTGTTAAAGAATTTCCAGTCAGGACCCACACCATCTGTTGGGAGTCATGAACCCTGTAGGTTCTGGGAAATGCCTGAACTGCCAGATAACAGAAAAACACAAGACACATTAGTCTTAAGGTTAATAATGGTGAATTCTGAATTTCTCTGATAGGTATTACTTTGAGAAGACATAGCCATAAAAACAAAAGAGGAAATAGGGCAGCCTGGTTTATGGATCAAGGCACAGAAAAGAACTGAATACATTCTTGGTTAGAAGACATGTTCTACACTTGCCAGTTCTTATGGAGTTATCTTTTCCTTATTTATATAGTCTCTACATGGCAACAATAACTAAAACTATTAACCAAGCATATGTATGCTGTTTAGTTTTTTCTTTACCATCTTAGTTGAAATGAACAAACAATTCTAAATACAAACTATTAAGAAAGGTTCTAAGAGCATTTAGATATCAATATGTATGTTTTGGACCGTGAAAGGCAGTCTGTGTTCTGGTTGAGCGAGGCTTAACTTCTGGAGACCCAGTAGATTAATCTACAAGGGATGGACCCCATTAACTAAGCTCCCAGACACTAGGCTTCTGACACAGTGAGGCCCTCAACTCCATAATCCTGTGGCCATCAGTCACATAGAGAAATGTCCCAAGCCCCCAATATTCTGGCCGAACTCCACCCCCACAGTTACCTGGCAACAACCTGATAGCCCAGCCCACTATAAAAGGGGCTGTTTATCCACTCCCTCTCTCTTATTCTCTCAGCTTCTTACACTCCTGTCTCTTTCTCTTGTCTCTCTCCATTCCCTTTCCCGTCTCTCTACGTGGCCATGGAAGGCTTCTGTTTCCCTACTCTCTCTCTCTCTCTCTCTCTCTCTCTCTCTCTCTCTCTCTCTCTCACTCTACTTCTCTACAATAAAGCTTTGAAACTATGAATTGTCTCACAGTGTTTCCAGCCACCAGAGTGGACCAAGGACTCTCCGTGTGTGGGAACCTTCCCAGCACGCCTTCCCTTACCGCCCCCTTTCTCCTTCAGCCCTGGAGCTGATTGAGCTGCCTCTGTACCGCCCTCCCCCCCACCCCCATTGTCAGCTCTTCCATGGTACCTAGTGGTATCCTGCGATGCCCAAGAGCTAGAACATGTATGCCTCTGGGTATTGTAGCCAGAGAAAATAGATTTGTGGCTAAGACAGTGAGACAGGCCCCTTCAACCCTATTGTCCTTGGTGAGATTAGGAGATGGTCCAAATTGATTGTGGTTTGTACTTACTCCCTTTTCTAGTACGTTTGAACTCGGAGCTCTTTGGAGGAGTACAACGTACATAAGTTTGTGGAGAGAAAGCCATCATTGCCTGTCTGAGAAAGAGAAAAGAATCACATTTTTCTCTTAGATGCTCCTAGAATCTTATGAAAACCTTTAGTGAGAGTTTCCCTAAGTCATCATCCCATATTCACATTAAAATGGCTGAAAACATCCAATGGAAAAAAGATAGCCTGTTCAATAAATGGTGCTGGTTCAACTGGAGGTCAGCATGCAGAAGAATGTGAATTGATCCATCCTTGTCTCCTTGTACTAAGCTAAACTCCAAATGGATCAAGGACCTACACATAAAGCCAGACACTCTGAAACTAATAGAAAAGAAACTGGGGAAGACCCTTGAGGACATCGGTACAAGGGAAAAGTTTCTGAAAAGATGACCAATAGCGTATGCTCTAAGATCAAGAATTGACAAATGGAACCTCATAAAATTACAAAGTTTCTGTAAGGCAAAGGACACCATCAAAAGGACAAATCGGCAACCAACAAATTGGGAAAAGATCTTCACCAACCCTACATCAGATAGAGGGCTAATATCCAATATATACAAAGAACTCAAGAAGTTAGACCCCAGAAAACCAAATAATCCTATTAAAAAAATGGGGTACAGAGTTAAACAAAGAATTTTCACCTGAAGAACTTCAGATGGTGGAGAGGCATCTTAAAAAATACTCAACTTCATTAGTCATTAGGGAAATGCAAATCAAAACAACCCTGAGATTTCACCTTACACCAGTCAGAATGGCTAAGATTGAAAATTCAGGAGACAGCAGGTGTTGACAAGGATGTGGAGAAAGAGGAGGAACACTCCTCCACTGCTAGTGGGGTTGCAAGTTGGTACAACTACTCTGGAAATCAGTCTGGCGGTTCCTCAGAAAACTGGGCACTTCACTTCCAGAAGATCCTGCTATACCACTCCTGGGCATATACCCAGAGGATTCCCCAGCAGGTAATAAGGATACATGCTCCACTATGTTCATAGCAGTCCTATTTATAATAGCCAGAAGCTGGAAAGAACTCAGATGTGCCTCAACGGAGGAATGGATGCAAAAAATGTGGTATATATACACAATGGAGTACTATTCAGCCATTAGAAACAATGAATTCATGAAATTCTTAGGCAAATGCATGGAGGTGGAGAACATCATACTAAGTGAGGTAACTCAGTCTCAAAAGACTCATCATGGTATACACTCACTAATAAGTGGATATTAACCTAGAAAATGGAATGCCTAAAACATAATCCACACATCAAATGAGGTACAAGAAGAACGGAGGAGTGGCCCCTTATTCTGGAAAGACTCAGTGTAGCAGTATAGGGCAAAACCAGAACAGGGGAGTGGGATGGGGTGGGTGGAAGAACAGGGGGAGGGAAGTGGGCTTATGGGACTTTCAGGGAGTGGGGGAGCCAGAAAAGGGGAAATCATTTGAAATGTAAATAAAAAATATATCGAATAAAAAATGCTTTAATGACTTGTCTGTTATATTGATGTGCATGAGTATTTTGCTTGCCTGTATGGACAAGCATTATGTGTGTGCCTGGTGGCTGTGAAGGTAAGAATAGGTAGTCTGCTCCTCTGGAACTCAGACTGCTGTAGGTTGCCCAGTGTGGTGCTAGGGTTGGAACCCTGACCCTTCTCAGGAGCAGCAAGCATGGAGCCATCATTCTAGCATTCTAGCAAACAGATTACTATTCCAAAGTACTTAGAAAGACTGTATTTCAGGGACGGAAATCTCTAAGTGGATGCTCCCTTCCGTTTATTGACTGGTCTCCAGGCTATGGTGACTTTGAAATTCCATCTGGACAGTGAGGAGGTTCAGTTATCACAGGTACTTCTGCATTGAAACACCAGGCTTAGGTGTAAGCAGAGTGTACTTGTCCATCTCTGTTCTAGCTCTCCCCACAGCTAGTGAATGACAGATTCTGCTGCTTTTAAAGCAAGAATTCCTGCGCATCTGGAAGCAAACCTGCCCCTCTGACTTCTATATTCCTTTAATGTTTCTTCAGAGAGACACCACCAAGGATTCTGCAGGTGGTCATCCATAACCCCATCAGAAGTTTGTTTCTCTAGAGATGTGTTGATATAAGATTCTGGTTAATAGCACCAGATATAATAAATGCACATTCCCTTACAATAGCAACCAACAGTTCACCTCCCTTTATCCAAGGCTCGCTTGAGAGTTGTCTTTAGGCAGGGACTATGAGCATTACAAGCAGCACTCTAATTATAAGCAACTCTTGTTTTCTCCAGTATCTTGGGTGAAGGCCACAGATGCACCCAGAGCAGGATAGAAAACAGAGAAAGTTTTCCCTCACAAGGCTCTAGCTCTGAACAACAGAAATTACCTTGGTCCAAAGAGGTCTTGTCTCTGGGATCAAAGCTTCGTCTGAAGCTCTCTATGCAGTCACTAAGGCCAGTCTGTGACTCCAGACCTTTTAATTATTAGCAAGGCAGTATCACTATCTTCTACCCTGGGTGTGCCCACTTTAGCAAGAAACCTGAGCTGGCAAGAAGGTCCTGGGAGGCTGTGGAGGGAAGGCAGGGAGGCAATTTAGGTGTGGCTTGTCTAGGCTCCTGAGGCAACGAAAGCAGCAATCACAGCAGCAAACAATAATGAAGAAACACACAAGCTAGAAGTTGAGTCATGGTGGAGAACGTGGGTTCTGGACTGCCTTGGGTTAGAGGTGTGGCTGTCTCAACTCAGTGAACAGCTTAACACCAAAGCCCTGTTTACACTGATGTGTGGCAAAGCCCGGTCCTGATCTCAGACATTTCACATCTTTAATATGCCACAACTCCTGACAGCTTCTTGTGTTTCTGATAAAGCTGTAAGAGCTCCAATTTCCTGAGTAATCTTTTAATCCTCACACTAGTCCTTTACAGGCCATCTAACTTCCTCACATCAGAAAACAACCCCCAAGAGATGACACAAAGGTCAGGCAGTCAGGCATACTGTGCAGCCAAGTGTGAGGGCAAGTGTCTCAGCTCCTGGGTGCTGTGTGATGCGTTCACCTCGTGTCTTGATTTTCTGCATACTGTATTAACAGAAACACCAAGGAGGCCTTGGGATTCACTCTGTGTGCATGAAGCAGTCAAAGGTGCCAGGGTAGACTTTCAAGTTTGTGAGTTCTTAACTCTGCAGCACAAGTTAGACTCAGCCTGGACATTGATACTAGAAGGAAATCTTGACCCTTCAGTAATGTGGATCAGTACTAAACGCTGAAAGGAATCCACTTGTTCTGTTCCAAACTTTGCTCTCAGGGAAATCTGGGTCATGGTCATATTCTCTGACATCTCCACCAAATCTTCTCCTTAGAGTCTTGTCATATCCCCTAACTACTATCCCTGTCTGGCCCTAACTGTACCCATTTAGCCAAGAAACATGGGCTGGCACTCAGGACCTCTGAGGATTTGAAGGGAAGGCAGAGAAACAATCCAGGTGTGACTGTTCTGGGCGCTTGGAGAAACTAAAGCAGCACAAACCCCAGGAAACTTTTTCTCTTTGAACTTAAATGTCCACCAAGCTATGACCAGGATAAGATAGAACTATGGTCATATCACTTCCCTGCTCAAAACTCTCCAAAGTAGTCACTTCATGGTAGAACACGCAGACCTCTCACTGTGGTTACCCCACCCCAAACGACCTACCCCTGCTTTCTGTCCTTGCTGATTCTGATCCTATCCTAAGATTTCCCTGGCTTTAGTTCACACTAGGCTGCTGTTTAGTCTCCCAGATTATTCCTGTTTGGGCAACTGTATGTTTGTATTTAATATTAGTGAGTTGTATAAAAAAATATATTTTGTACTATGTAATAATTATTATAAATATATCATTTTATTGTGTTAATAAATAGTTATTAATATACTATAGATTGACTAATATAATTTCATAACATAAGTAGATTATTTATATAAAATATGTATACTTACACTGTATGATATATTACTTATCTATTATATATATGAAGTATATATATCTAATACAACATATATACTATATATAAATTAATATATGATATAGTTTAAAATATATGTGATGTATAGTGACATATCATAATCATTATATTATGTATATATGTAATTATATGTATAATGTATATTATAATATATACAACATATAATAATTGTATAATGATTTGCATAATTATGTTATATATTACATATTGGAATATATTTCATAATATAATTAATAGATTCTATTTATTATGAATAATTAATATGTTCTATATATTTGTTAAATATAATATATTTAATATAATGTGTATCATTCATATATTATAGTCTATATTATGTATGGAATATAATAGAACATATTATACATTGTATATACAACATATAATACATAATATATGTATAATATAATATATAAATTATATATTATGCATTATACATTTTATGCATATATACAATTCTATGCATAAATTGTATATATCATTATATGTATATATTATAAATTATATTTATGGGGAAAAGTCTTGAACACATGGGCACAGGGGAAATTTTCCTGTACAGAAAACCAATGACTTATGCTCTAAGATCAAGAATCAACAAATGGGACCTCATAAAATTGCAAAGCTTCTGTAAGGCAAAGGACACTGTCAATAGGACAAAACAGCAACCAACAGATTGGGAAAAGATCTTTAACAATCCTACATCCAATAGAGGGCTAATACCAAATACATACAAAGAACTCAAGAAGTTAGACTCTAGAGAACCAAATTACCCTATTTAAAAAATGGGGTACAGAGCTAAAAAGAGGAATTTTCAACTGAGGAATATCAAATGGCTGAGAAGCACCAAAAGAAGTGTTTAACATCCTTAGTTATTAGGGAAATGCAAATCAAAACAAAAGCTCTGAATACCCAAGATACAATTCACAGACCACATGAAATTCAAGAAGAACAAAGACCAAAGTGTGTGTGATTCAGTTCTTCTGAGAAGGGGAATGAAATATTCACAGGAGCAAATATGTATATTAAGTGAAGATCAGAGACTGAAGGAAAGGCCATCTAGAGACTGCCCCCACCTGGCAATTCTTCCCATATAGTCACCAAACCCTGACACTATCATGGATGCCAAGAAATGTTTGCTGAAAAGAGCCTGATATGGCTGTCTCCTGAGAGGCCCTGCCAGAGCCTTACAAATACAGAGGCAGATGCTCACAACCAGCCATTGAACTGAGCATGGGGTCCCCAAGGGAGGAGTTAGAAAAGGGACTATAGGAGCTGAAGGGGTTTGCAACCTCATAGAACAACAATATCAACCAACCAAACCCCCCAGAGCTCCCAGGGACTAAACCACCAACCAAGTGGTACACATGGCTCTAGCTGCATATGTAACAGAGGATTGCCTTCTCAGGCATCAATGGGAGGAGAGGTCCCTAGTCCTATGAAGACTTGATAGATGTCCCAATGTAGGGGAATTGAGGGCAGAGAAGTGGGAGTGCGGTGGGTGGAGGAACACCCTCACAGAAGTAGGGGGAGGGAGGATTGGTTAGGAAACTGGGAAAAGGGATAACATTTGAAATGTAAATAAAGAATATATACAATAAATAAATAAATAAACAATATTTATATTAGTTATACATTTTGTATATGTATATGTGATATGTGTTTATATTACATATAATTACACATAATTATGTATAGTTATATAGTAAATAATATGTAAATCATATATATTATATAATTGTAATATGTAACTATACATATTATATAATGATATATATAATATATAATATAATAATATATATTCATATATAAGTATTTGTTATAATATGGTTATATAATTATATAGCATATATATTATATTTTGTATAATATGCATGGCCAATAATTACATAACATATTAAATAATATATGTAGCCTATCATATTATCATATTGCATCATTATATAATATAATATGCTATTGTATAACTTTATGTTATTAGACAAAAATATTATATAGTGTTATAATAATTAATTTATTTATCATTTGTTAGTTATAAGAATTAATTATTTAGCAATTATTGATTGTTAATCATGAATATTTAATAATATATAATGCTTAGTCATACTCATTGATAATATATCATATATTTTATACAGCAAATAATATATAATTTATTACAGATTATACATCATATAATATATATTACATGTAACATGGTGCATATTATATTATATATAATACATTGTATGTATATATAGGAGCTCATAGGATGTGATGCTCCCATACTTCATCCTAAGTACCAGACCTTGCTAATGAATTCAAAGGAAGCTGAAGCACTCTTGAGAATGCTCCCAAGAGTCTAAACTGAGCTTTTGTCCTTATGGGTGCTCACTGCCTGGATGAGCTCTTTATATCTTTTGCAGAAAGGAAATGGAAACTTTTGAAGGAAGACTGAACTTAAATCAATCACGTGTGTGCTGGGATGTGTGCTGAATGCAGCCTATCCTGGCAGCACCCCTGCTGTTCCGTGAGAGACTGGCAGCACCGCATGACTTCCGGTCCAGTTGGCAGATCCAGCCAGACCACGATGAATGGAGCCAGATTCACACATTTCCTGACCCGGCAGCCTTTGTCTTTAACTTATGGATCCTTTCAGTTCAATAGTATTTTCTTCCCAGCAATGGACAAACCTTACAATCTATGGGAGGGTTCACAGGGTCTGGAGACTGTGGAAGTAAGTGCTAGGACCTGCTCCATGGGGTCTCGCCTGGATTTGGAGTGGGGAGCTTGTGGTGGCCCCTGCCCTCAGTGAGTCAATCAGGAGAAACCCGTGGGTTGCTCACGCAACATTTCCAAATTTAGCTGGTAGAACTGGCTGTTCCCCTTATCATCTCTTCCCTCCATCCCATATTAGGCCAGGATGGTGCCGGCTGAAATGCTGTGACACCACCCACCAGGTGTCTTCTGTCTCATGTCTCATCCCCTGTTTCTTAGGTCTGTTCTCCAAAATTGTTCCCTCACCCCCACCCCCATCCTGCTCCACAGGATGATTTTATGATATATCTCAATGGAGGAGAGCAGTCACATCTCTGTATACTGTGTGTGAGCCAGCAACATCTCTTCTGTACTTTCAATTATGAAAGCTAACCCAAGGTGACATGCCCCGGTGCTGGGTACAGCCACGTTTCTCTGAATTAGCTTGTGTTATTTTGTTGTTTCTGTAATCCCATTCTTTTCGAATAGTCCCTTGGTTCTTTGGGCAGATAGATTCCTGCCAGTGTTGTGCCTTGGTTCCTAGCCCAGCCCTTTCTCCATCTCCACTCTGTTTAAATCTGTGCTCTATGAAGTTTTTGTATGTTGAGGAATGGAAGCTAGTAGCCACGGAATTGAACTTCCACAGCACCAGGTCTACATCTTACTAATCTTATGACCCTAGGTGAGTCTTTTTAACTACATGGGAATAAAGCTCTCTTGCCTTCTATGACGAAGGACAAGACCTTTAACTGTCCTTTAACACCATGCCTGGCACAGTAAATGTGTACCAAAAGTTAACCCATCTTGTCAGAGATTTGAAACCCAATAGCAAATCCGATTTAACAGGGTGAGTTGGGTAGAAAAACAGCCCATGAACATGCAAGGCGTTGTTTGGTCTTGAAGCCTGCCTTGGATTTAGGTCAAAGTAAGCTTGGCCTCTGCCATATTCTCTTTACTATTGAGATAAATGCAGAAGAGGTGGGCAAACAGAGAGCAGGAAATTTTGACCATAATTGGTACTATGTGCTGACCCGGCTCTTCATAGGCTCTGCCTCATCCCGTCCTTATAGTCTCTGCACAAAGAAGCAAAAGTTAGGCAGGATGGCATGCTGTATCAGAGAAAGGAAAGAAATCCCCCAAGCCTGTGATGGAAATAGTGAAGAATATTCAGGTGCTGATGCTTGTGATGGAGAAGGTGCTTTTTTTTTTTGGCAATAATGGTGTAGTTGGTGTTCAAGTTCCTGCTATGTACCAGGAATGAAATACATGTATTAACTCACTCAATAATATTACTTTCATATTATGTATGAAAATCCTAAAATACATAACTGTCTTATGGGTTCTATGGCTGTGAAGAGACTCCATGGTGACAATGGCCTAAGCCTCTGAACCATAAGCCAGCCCTGATTAATTGCTTTCCTTTATAAGGGCCGCTGTGGTCGTGGTAGAAGGAGCTGAGAGTTCTACATCTGGATTGGCGGGCAGAAGGAAGAGAGATTAACACTGAGCCTGGTTTGAGCATCTGAGACTTCAAGGCCTGCCCCCAGTGATACACTTCCTCCAACAAAACCACGACTTCCTAATAGTACCAATCCCTTTGAGTCTATGGGGCCATTCTCTATCAAACTACTAAAATAAAGATTATGTAATTTGACCAATATTCTAGGAAGTGACAGATTTAGATGTGGTCTGATGTAGCTTGTACATACATATATTTAGTAATTACGTAAATATGTATTAAGTACATTTTGTAGATAACAGTGTCAGATAAACAAATATTTATTATCTTCTTTTATAATGCAAATGCAGCTATAGGCAATATTTCAATAAATAAACTTAGTTGTATTACAGTAAAACTCAATTCATAAAATAAGAAGTAGTGGGGTGATCTTGACCCAAAATCCAAGTTTTCTAACCCATGCTCTTTAAAAAAAATGTGGGGGGTATGTGTCTTAGTCAGGGTTTCTATTGCTACACAAAACACCATGACCAAGAAGCAAATTGGTGAGGAAATGGTTGCTATTCATCACCAAAGGAAGTCAGGACTGGAACTCACACTGGGCAGAAACCTGGAGGCAGGAGCTGATGCAGAGGCCATGGAAGGATCTTTCTTACTGGCTTGTTTCCTTGGGCTTGCTCAGCTTACCTTCTTACAAAACCCAGGACCACCAGCCCAGGGATGACACCACTCATAACGCCCCCTCACCCCTTGATTAGCAATTGAGAAAATGTCTTACAGCTGAATCTCATAGAGACATTTCCTCAACAGAGTCTCCTTTCTCTGTGCTAATTCCACCTTATGTCAAGTTGACACACAAAACCAGCCAGTACAGCAGTGCAAGTTTTCAATCCTAGAACTTGAAAGGCAAAGGTAGGCAGATCTTTATGAGTTTGGGTCAGCCTATTCTACAAGTAAATTTCAGGAAAGCCAGGACTGCACAGCAAAATTCTGTCTCAAACAAACAAAAAGGATTTTCATGTGTGTGTTCCTGAATGTATATATGTGAATCATATAAGTGCAGGGCCCATGGAGTTTAGAACTCAGCATTAGATTCCATGGAACTGGAATTACAGATTGTTATAAGCTGCCTGATACAGGTGCTAGAAACTTAACCCTGCTGCTCTGCCAGAGGAGCAAATGCTCTCAACTACCAAGGCACCTCTCCATTCCCCAACCCATGTTTTTAACTACTGCATCAAAAAAAAAACATATCTATCATATCTATAAGCATCAAGTCTCTCTGGGAAATGAAATAATAATGGTAAAGCGTTAGACAGCTTCTTGGTGTTTGCAATGTGAGAAAGGAAACAATTCATTCTGGTTCAGTATTTGTGTATAGAAATATTAGGATGATCCAAAGACCTGGGTTTCATTCATCTACAGAATTGACAGAGGAAACTTCTCCTAATGTGAAGTTTGTTAGATAGAGCTAAACAAGGAGGCAGGTTTATGGTACACAGCTATAAGAGGAGAGATAGCTAATCTCAGCAGGAGGCACTCTAGTGGAGCAGTCCCAGGCTGCAATCATCTGAGTTGAGGAAACTGCCTCAGAGATGGATTCTTTCTGAACATACTGGTTTTAGATAAAGGTCACCTGTCCATCGATATCCATATTAGACCAGGGGAAGGCCTTGCCATTCCCATGAGTCTATCCGTGAAACGGCTGTGCTTATGTCAACAAAACAACATCCACAGTGTGGGCCTCTCTGTGAGGTCACTTGGGTGTCTTTGTCATATGGCAGCTGACTTCCACCAGGTGAATAATCCAAAAATAAGCTAGGAAAGATGCAGTCCCCTTTATGCACTAGCCACAGAATTGACACTGTTCCTACCACAGAACCTGCTTACTGTACACAAAGCACCAGGGTTTGTTTCCTCTCAAGGGAAGGCAAATGAAATATCATCTCCTGTAGGATTATACAACAATCTTTTTGTTAATTTTAGTTAGCATACAAAATAATAGGTTTCTATATTACATCTTCATGTGTGCATATTGCTATATCGGCTCAAGCTCACTTTATTATATTATCCCTGCCCCTATGACAAGCCCCTCTGAGATAGTCAAGAAACCATGGATATGTTTTAAGTCTACTCAATCCACTTTTTTGTTACCTTGATTTATAAGAAAAAGAGAATTATTTCACTCAACTCCAAAGCCTGGAAAGGCAAGTGTGGCACTTGCATCTGATGTAGTCCCCTTTGCTGGTGAAGATTCTTCAGAAACGAAAGAAGGCAGGTTAGTGCCCTGCCCACTGAGAGAAACATGTGCAGGAGACAGAGTCAGGCTGACTTTATAGTAAATCCACAGCCCAAATAATCCATCAGCTCATGACCTTGATAATCCTAACTACATTAACTCATTCCTCTGCCGTCAGGAATTAATAAACTCTCAAAGGTCCCAACTATCCCTACTTCTTAATATTCACAATGACGATTAAATTTCAGCATGAGTTTGTTCTTCATGTATGTTCATTAAGTATGTGAAGTAATGGGTTCCATCATGGCATTTCCATGCATGCATATAATATATCTTAATCACAATAATTCTTTCTATGACTCCTTTTGATCTCTTCTTCCTCTTTTCTGCCTCCATATTCTCAATCATTCTTGTTCTTTTCTTCTAGCTAGATTTCACAAGTGAGAGAAATTATGCAATACTTGTCTTTATGAGATTAGCTTATTACATTTAACGTGAAGAGCCCAGTTCCACTTTTCCTAAAGTAACACAATTTCATTGTTGTTTATGGCAGAATAAGACTTCATAGGATGTATACACCATATTTTCTTCATCCATTCACTCATTGATGAGTAAATGATGAGCTGATTCTATAGCTTGGATATTGTGAATAGTATAGAGATGAACACCAGCATGAGTTTTAATGGAACTACTGAACCATAGGCATATATTGGGACCTAATGCATATTAATCAGTCACTCAAACCAAGGGATATGTTCTGAAGCTATCTAATTGTTAGTGGAGCCGTTATACCCGAAGAGATCCACACCCACGCTGACATCACTTGCATTTTATGTGTGCAGACTTTGTTAATAAAGCTTTGTGCATCCTTCCATTTTTTCATGCTTGCATGGGTCTTTACATTTCACAGCTCAAGTCACAGCAGCAATGCTGGAAGAAGCATCTCTGCTTGCACATCCCAGCAAGCTCACCACATCCCTGCAGGCCAGCCACACACAGAGACATCATTCAGTCTTAGGGAGAAGGTAGAGATAGTTCGGCCTCATGGCACTGTTCATTAGACACTTGGACACAATTCACATGATGCAAGGAATCAGGGAAGGTGGCCTTGGCAGATGATATTTTAATGTTTAATTTTTTATTTCACACATGAGTACTGTATTTACATCATATCTAGTCCTGCTCCTCCTATATACCCTCTGTTCTCTTTCAAAGTCATGACCCTTTCTTCTATAACTTTTATTGTTACACACACATGAGCACACACACACACACACACACACACACAAGCACACGCACACACACACACATGAGCACACACACACACATGAGCACATGCACACACACACACACACATGAGCACACACACACATACACACACACACACACACGCACACACACACGCACGCACGCACGCGCGCACACACACACACACACACACACGATACTTAGTCCATTTAGTGCCATTCGTTTGCACATGGATTCCGAGCTGATCGTTTGAAACGGAATAACTGATTAGGGAACTCACCCCTAGAGAAAATGAGTTCTCCATTTCTCAGCATCCTTGACTGCCTATAGTTCTTCACTAGCAGCAGGGCCTTGTGAATCTCCTCATCCACAATGGCGTGTCAGCTGGTATAGTTACTATGTATGTCTTGCTTAGGCAGCCACATCACTAGAGGTTTTTTCAGTACAGTATCCCTGTCACATCTAGAAGACATCACCTCACAGCAGGTGTCCTGGTTGTCTGGCCTTTTTTTTTTTTTTTTTTTTTTTACATATTTGCCTTAGTTACATTTCAAATGGTATCCCCTTCCTGTGTTACCCTATCCTTCCCCCCCCCCAACAATTTTCTGACTTGCATTCCCCTATTCTGGGGAATTGAGCCTTCACAGGACCAGTGGTCTCTCCTCTCATTGATGTCTGAAATGGTCATCTTCTGCTACATATGTAGCTGGTCCCTCCAGGTATACTCTTTGGTTGGTGGTTTAGTCCCTAGGAGCTCTGCGGGTACTGGTTGGTACATATTATTGTCCCTCCTTCAGGGCTGCAAACTTCTTCAGCTCTTTGGGTCCTTTCTCTAGCTCTTCCATTGGGGGCCCTATGCTCAGTCTATAGCTTGGCTGTGAGCCATGGGTATTTTGATCCACTGTCATATAAGGATCAAGTATCCACACTTTGGTCTTCCTTCCTCTTCAGCTTCATGTGGTCTGTGAGTTGTATCTTGGGTATTCCAAGCTTTTGTGTTAATAATCACTTATCAGCGAGTGCATACCATATGTGTTCTTTCGTGATTGGGTTACCTCACTCAGGATGATATTTTCTAGCTCCAGCCATTTGACTAAGAATTTCATGAATTCATTGTTTTTAATAGCTGAGTAGTACTCCATTGTGTAAATGTACAGCATTTTCTGTATCCATTCCTCTGTTGAGGGACATCTGGGTTCTTTTCAGCTTCTGGCTATTATAAATAAGGCTTCTATGAACATAGTAGAGCATGTGTCCTTATTACATGTTAGATCATCTTCTGGGTATATGCCCAGGAGTGGTATAGCTGGGTCCTTAAGTAGTGCTATGTCTGATTTTCTGAGGAACCAAACTAATTTTCAGAGTGGTTTTCAAGTCTGGCTTTTTTAATGAAACAATATTGTCTTCTCTGACAGATAAGAACAATCTTGCTTAAAACTTTACTTTGCCTATAGGCTGCTTCGTCCTAAAACTCTGTTCTGTTTTTGCAAATATTATAGTGTTGGTTCTACTTAGTCAACTAATAGTCCATCTGACAATTTTGCATAAGATAGCTTCTACATTCAGATTACTTTCCTGAAAGACATTTGCCATAGTAACAGTCAATAGTTTGCAGGAGTATTCAAACCTTGAACATTTTTGTTATGCGCTAATGCTTACATTTAATTCTGTTAGTTTGTAGAGGTATTAAAAACACTAATTATTTTATATAATTACACATTGTTTTACTAACCAAGTATTTAAGGCAGGCAAAGTATAGAATCGTAGCAGTTTGTCACACATAATGTTCTATAGCAAAAGCAAGCAAGCGAACAAGCCCAGCTGCAGGAAGGACCAATACAACGAGAGGTGGGTGAGCAAACATGAATGATGCTGTGGTTATACTCCACAGAAGGCTATAGAGCTATGCAGACTTACAATGTCATTATCATGTTTGGTATAGGAGAAGATTCTGCTAAGTTCCTACATAAAGGTGGAAGGTGAAAACATACAGCTTCTGTGGTGTTGTCATATGAAAAGCTGCCTGTGATTAAATGGGTTCAAAGGAAAAGGTGTTGACACTGTTTTTTTTTTTAATACATCCAAAGGCAGGTAAGCATGCATATTTTTCTTTACTGCTTGTCTGGATTTTCTGGTTTTTCTACAACTGTTGCCTAAACATTCCTAAGCAGATCTCCGCCTCCAACAGCTCCATAGGTCTGGCAAAAGCAGGAAGAAGGGACTGAAGGAGGTGAAGGAGAAAGGGAGAGAAGAAAGAAGACTGCTCTGGCTTTCTATAGCTACTTCCTGAAGCAGCTGAGTGTGCCTGGAGGGCTGGAACCCTTGGGAGACGACAAGATTGATTGTTGAAGCTTCCTTCATTTAGAGATAAGGTGAGAGGACAGCAGGTGCTTTTGGAAGTTTGGGATGGTATGAAACCATTCTGGGAAAACCTGCTCCTCTCTAGTGAGTTTCAGGCTCCTCCCTGGATCATTAGTGTATTTCATGTACTTAAAGGACCACAGCATCTTGGAGGAGCAAGCAGACAACTACAGACTCCTGCCTGGAGAAAGGGGAGATCTGATGGGTGCTTTGTCGGCTCGTTCCTGACTTCCAGATCCAGAATCTCCTGCTTCACACAGACTGTTCACATACTGACAGGCTCTGGAGCCTGTTTTCTACTTAGGCCTCAGATTTTCCAGCCTTGTCTTTGCCTAAAATTTCCTGCTGTTTATTTCAAAATAGGGTCTACATTCTGTGGAGCTCATAATGGTCCTGAGTGGGGCACTATGCTTCCGGTGAGTATTTGGTCATCTGATTTGGTGGTGTCCTCCAAAAAGTGAATTTCAGGTAGACAAGAAGGGCTGTTCTCTCATCTGGGCTATCACAGGTAGCTGGGAAGATGGGACCAATACTGTCCTTGGAGTTCTTCTGGCCTTCTTCAGACTGGGGAAGAACTGAGCAGGATCCTCACAGGTTCCTAATTCTACGTGTATAGGATGAGGGTTGGGACAAGTAACTAGACAGTCTAGAGCTGCAGCCTGTGTCATCTTTGGTGAGGAGAGTCAGGTGTCCCTTAGAGAGATCCACTACTGCCTCCCATGATGATGAATTGCCATCAGCCCAGCCAGTGTACTAATTCCTCCATGATCCTTGTTGGGGGTGGGAATAACAGTCCCTCCCTGGTATGCACTGAGCTCTGAATGTTACTACAGATTTTACAGCAGCAAATGACAGTGTTCCTTACTCTCACTGGACTCAGTTTATAACTTCTCAGCCCTCTGTATCTGCAGTTACTACAATCACATATTCAACAAACTGAATTGAAAATATTAGGGAAAAAATCGCATATGTGGTAAACATATACAGACCTCCCTTAAATAACAACATAACTATTTATATAGTATTTGAATGGTGTTACATATTTCAGTAATATAGAAATGGTTAAAGTATTCAGGAAGATGTGTGTTGGTTAGAGGCAAATACTATAGCCATTTTATCTAATGGCCTTAGCACCTGTGGGTTTTGGTATCTGCAGGGGTCCCAGAACCAATTCTTATGCTACCAAATTGTTGGAGAATTTCCTGAAGTGTGTCCTCTGAGGCTCAGCCCCGTGGATGGTTTGTGCAATAGTGCTCTCTGAGTGAGTGAGGGTGTGGAATGATGCCTCCTCATCATGTTTGGCTGGGAAGATGACTCCACGGAAGATGAAAGATGTTCATGTTGGTAAAATGTAACTTCCAGAATGCATATCCTCAGAATCCACATAAAATCCTGCTGGCTGTCTGAGGCCAGCCTCTAATTTCAGCACCTAGATGGAGAGACAGGAGATCACTGGGACAAGCTGACTAGAGTAGTCAAATTGGCAAGCTCCGGGTTCAACAAGAGTCCCTGCCTCAGGAAATAAAGTGGCTCAGGGTTAAAAATGATATCCAAAGTGGAGTTGTGGCCTCCATGTTCAGGTTCAAACTTGTGGGCATGCATACACATACACTGACACATATATGAACATGAAGACACATATGCACACCAGACACACATACACACACACACACACATACACACAGAGAGAGAGATGCAAAAACTGACTAGATATCAAGACAGTTTTACACTGCAAAGGTCTGTTGTAGAATGAAAATTTTATCTTAATAGAATCGCAGAAAATCAGCTGAGAAGTAACTCTGAAAAATAAAACTTTAAAGAAAGTCTTCAGGATAGAACATATGGCCAAGTGTATGAAAACATGCTTTGAAGTGTTCAGTGAGATCAGAAGTGAGAGGTAGAGTCGGTGGAACCGTGAATGTGGGGCCAACCCAGTCTACATAAGGAGTTTCAGGCTAGTCGGGACTGCACAACAAGATCCTGTCTCAAAAACAAAAACAAAAACAAAACAAATTGCTGAGCATCAGAATTTAATTAGGAAGAGGCTTGGGTGTTGTTTAACATACTGTCATGATCTAGCAATAAGAGAGTTACACCAGAGCAAGCAAGAATTTTGTTGGGTCCAGCTTATCTTCAAACCCTCCTGGTCAGAGTTAGCACAGGTAAGGCCCTCTTCTGCTCACAGAGACCCCACAGGGTTAAACATATCCAAACAACCTCCAGGTCATCAAGCCAGGCTTAAGATAAGGAGCCTGTGGATCAGGGGAGTCACTGAAGGTTGGAGAAGAGATGTCCTGGCTTTAAAGAGCCAAGGCTCCAACTCACAGGGTCCCAACAGAGTGGAGAGGATGTAAAAGATTTAATAAGGGGAAAGAGCAGACCTCATACACAGATGGGAGGAAAGAGGGAGGGTCAGTCACCTTGCAGGGCTAGAGCTGAAAGTGGCATGACTGTGTCTGTAACAGTGGAAATACCTGAGTTTTGGGGATCCTTCTGGAACCAAGGCAAGGTAGGATGCCCATCCATCCCTATCCTTTATGGAGTCTTATCCCTTCCTGGTGTTTCAGAATGAAGGACTCAGCCTTGAAGGTACTGTATCTGCACAATAACCAGCTGCTGGCTGGAGGACTGCACGCGGGGAAATTCATTAAAGGTTGGTATCTATGAGGCCTAGATCTCTATACTCTCTAGGGGTATGTGCTTAGAATCTCTTAAATTGCTCTGTAAACTGTGGCAGGTCTGCAGACCACAGAACCACCAAGTCAGATAGGGAGTTACAAAACAGGTTTAAACAAAGCAGAGACTCTGGTAAAGCCCCTGTGTAGAAGTGGAATATTTTCCAGTACAAATGACCTGGTTCTATCATAGGCTTTTGACTATCCTGCCTGCATAGGAGCCAATACTGGGCAGAAGACTAAAGTAGATCTTCATTCCCAAGTAAGTGGGCTCTGCTCTCCCACCCTGCTCTCTAGAGATCCTACAGTGGTGAGATCTGGACAGTAGCTGCCACCCTCTGGCCTCCTCCTTACTTATGGTGCCCTCAGACTTTGGCAGGCCTTTCTACAACAGTGCATACATGTTTACTTGGGCATCTTTATGAGGTATGAAAGCTATACATACCCCTTTATTGCATTGTGAGTACATATGTGTCTATGATAACACTACATGAGAGTTTATATGTGAATGCATGCATAAGCTCTTGTATATAAATATGTGTATAAGTATGTGTGTGCATACAATATGCACATAAACATTGTATTATGTGTGCCTATGAATGTGTACATATTTTGATTATGTGTAATATATATGGGTACATACATATGTTAATTATATCTATGAACATATGTTTATTGCAATGTAATGTGTGTGTATGTATGTGTATATGGTGTGATGGGCAGTATACAATGAAGAGTGAAATACTTTTCTGTTCACAGGAGCTATATAACTCTAACAGGACAAGACGAGGTGCAGAGAAGAGACCTGGGAGACAAGAGAGTGGTGGGAGGGGTGGAATTTAGAGAATTTCTCAAAGTTTGGCTTTAGAAAAGAGAGATTGAATGGGAGATTGTACCTGTGTCCCTGTGCTTTGGTTTCTTGTCTGGGCCAGGAGGCAGGAGATTAGCCTTATCCATGTGTTGGAGAGCATGATGCCTCACTCTGGTTCTACTACCTTTAAGCACCTACTCCGCGGAGAGTGGCTAGAAGGAGACCCAAGCTCCTACATCTTGCCTTTTTCCTCTAGGTGAGGAGATCAGCGTTGTCCCGAATCGGGCACTGGATGCCAGTCTGTGCCCGGTCATCCTGGGTGTTCAGGGAGGAAGCCAATGCCTGTCTTGTGGGACAGAGAAAGAGCCAATTCTGAAACTTGAGGTGAGTTTTACTGCAGCATCTTTGTATTCTGGGCCTGAGCAAGGAGAGGCGGAGAGCACCAGGGCTGCCCCGCAGTCTAAGTTACCTGGGGACACTGCTGACCCAGCAGTCTCCTCTCTGAAGAGCTCTGTCATCCCGTCTGCCCACTCCTGTGTCTCATCCTCATGTCCCTTTTCTACAGCCAGTCAACATTACAGAGCTCTACCTCGGGACCAAGGACTCAAAGAGCTTCACCTTCTACCGGCGGGACATGGGTCTTACCTCCAGCTTCGAGTCCGCCGCCTACCCAGGCTGGTTCCTCTGCACCTCACTAGAAGCTGACCAGCCTGTCAGGCTCACTCAGATCCCTGAGGACCCCTCCTGGGATGCTCTCATTACAGACTTCTACTTTCAGAAGTGTGACTAGGCTGCATGGTCCCCAGCACTCCCTGAGCAGAGGCAGAGTAGGCAGTGGTGGTGATACAGGAGCTCCATATTGGTCACCGACTCCTCTCCTTCCCTACAGGACTTCTGCTTCTGACTTACAAGGCACACAGACACTCCCTTCTCCTGCACCCCAGTGCTGGTAAATCTTCTGCTATTTGGAGCTCAATGTGTTAGATTCTTTCCAATTAAATAGTACTTCCTCTGGTGTGGAATCCAATAGAAGCCACATAGGACCAACAAAGAGCAACATAAGATTCTTGGGTGAGGGAGAGGTGGGAATTGTTCACACATAGAAAGATCTGACACAGTACCTCAGAAGTCCTGACCTTCCCTACTGTTCGGGAGAAAAGGGGTTCACCAAGACTTTCTCTGGCTGGCTGGGCCTGTTCCCTCAATCTTACTGACATCTGCGGCCTCTCTCATCCTTGCCTTCATTCTCTGACCCTGGACTGAACAGGTGATGTCAGGATAGCTGACAGAAGATGGCCAGGCACATTGTCCTGGCTTGAAACCAGAGGGACACTAAAAATCCCTGATTCTGGTCTCTACGCACATAAAAAGAAGCTTGTGAGCATTAAGTGGGAGGAGATTGCTACTAAATAACATATCTTGTAATTTCATCTTAATTAAAATATACTTCTCTATATTATGTATTTTAAAAGGGATCTGGAGCGTTTACATCAATTGTAGCCATGCCCAGGTGGGGGCAAGAGAGGTGACCTTTCTTTTTATTTGTGTCTATAACCTTTTCTATTATAGAGATGGGTTTTTTGCATAATAAAAAGGAATCAATATGGAGGGAAGTGAAGCCGACACAGTTTCTGATCATCTTCACCATCTGCTGGAGTAAAATCCAAACTGAGCTCATCTGCTCTAAGTAGCAGGAGCAGGGAGCGAGAGGCAGACCCCAGAAAAGCCAGGAAGAGGTGAAGAGTTTATGTTAGAATCTCCTGGGTAAAGGATTTACAGAAGAAATATAGAAAAGAAGGAAGGAGTAGAGGGAGAGAAGGAAGAAAGTGATAGAGTAGAGGAGTAGAGTGATGAGGGAGCAAGAATGAAGGGAGGGAAGGGGAGGGGAAAGGCTATCCTTGCTTTAACCTGAGATGGTGACAACCCCTGGGATTCCAAGGAGTCACAGCCAACTTCTGAGGGGGCTACTGTGCTGGTTTGAAAGTCTCCTCCTCAAATTCATGTCCCTCCCAAATCTACTATGATCTTACCTAGGCAGAGTCTTTACAGGTAAAGTGCTGGACTAAAAATCTCACTTGACCGACATCCTTTGAAAATGAGGATATAGACCCAGAAAGAGGCACAGGGGACAGGCCCCCCACGTGAGACTGAGGCAAAGGTTGAAGTGACTCAGCTGCCACCAGCCACAGAAGGCCACAGACTATATGGACCACCAGAAGCAAGAAAGAGGGGAGGAAAGGTTCCTTCCTAGGGCTTCTGAGGGAGTTCTGCCTTGGTGGCATCTTGGTCTCAACCTTCTGGTCCTCTGCACTGTCACAGAATACATTTCCACTGTTTAAGTTACTAAGTGTGCAGTAATTGGTGCTAGCAGCTGAGGGGCTGAATGGAGCCGCTGGTGGTCTCTTCTTCCTCATGTCCAGTCCCCCTGATGCTCTACCAGGTTTACCTCTGGATGAGTGACGATGGCAGAGGCGATAGCAGGCTGCTACAGAGAGTGAATTATAAAAGACACTGTAGTGACTTTGAGAAACCTGCTCTTTGTCTTTACACTGGGGCAAGCCAGTTTCTATGCTGCAAGCAGCCTCTTAGAGAGATCATAGGAGGGAAGCCAGTCTCTCAGGGACAACAGCTGAATGTATGCACTCAGGAGCATGGCATGCCCCCAGAGCCACTGCAAGCCAGATGCTGTCTTGATTGCAGCCTCATAGGAAACTGACATAGAACTGCCCCACCAAGCCGCTCCACGTCCCTGCGCCACAGAAACCCTGTAAACTAACCATGCTGCTTTTAGACTCTGCAGTAAGTTGATAAGCTGCAGTCAATAATATTCAATGGAAGAGAAATGTGCAGTTACTTTATTATGATCAAAACTTTATTTCTTGACTCTTTCCATTTTCCATCTCAGAATTGATAATTAGTCTTTCACTAACCCACATAGCCAATTTAAATGCTGATCACACTTCACTTGTTAACTGTTACCTGTTCCCATAGGTCCGATTCCTTTTCGACCATAGCTGCATCTCCCACCTGCACACCAAGATGTTTCTCATATTCCTACCTAAAACATTGAGGACTAAGGGTAAAAGCAAAACATAGGGGCCCATATCAGAACCCCAGGTATAACTGTAAAACTCACTTGTCAGGCCAGCTTGACACAGTCACAGTTTGTACAAGGACCAGGACAGGACAGAAGAAGCAACCTCCACTTGTCCTAGAACGCATCAGTCCAGATGCGGCTAAGTTTCCTGAGCAACAGGCAGCACCGTTTCTACCACAGGTCTCTCAGAGATACTGACGATGCAGCCCCGGGGCACGGACCTCAGTTACCAGGCCCTTCACGCTGCCTGTCTGTGAGTTAGGCTCACAGTGCATTCCTACTTTAGGACACTGTACCCATCCCCTCCACCTACAGAAATCACTTCTCAATGTCACCTCCTATAAGAAGTATTTGAAAAGATGAGAGTCATGGTCATTTGCTATGGTAATATTTTGTGCTTATCTATCTGTAAAAAGTTGGCTTGGAGTCTTTGGTATTAACCTCACCTTAAGGATGGATCTGCACCAATATGTTTTTAAGTACCTAGCATAATGCTTTGCAAATTTTAGGAACATGATTTGTACGGAATGTGGACACTCACAATTCTGGGGCATCCATTCACTTTCCTCCACCCACACACACCCTTGTAAAAGAGTAAGTAGTTTGAATCTCAACTTATTCTTGAAGGTCATCTTTTGTAGGGTGACAGAATTTAAAAATACTTTAGCCCAGGTAAGCTCACGCTTCCAAATCCAGAGTGAAAGGAGAAATAGAAATACACTGGTGGTGGTGGAAGTGATGGTGGTGGTAGTGGTGGTGGTGGTGGTGGTGGTGGTGGTGGTGGAAGTGGTGGTGATGGTGGTGGTGGAAGTGGTGGTGGTGGTGGTGGAAGTGGTGGTTGGTGGTGGTGGTGATGGTGGTGGTGGTGGTGGTGATGGTGGTGGTGGAAGTGGTGGTGGTGGTGGTGGTGATGGTGGTGGTTGTGGTGGTGGTGGTGGTGGTGGTGGTGGTGGTGGTGATGGTGGTGGTGGAAGTGATGGTGGTGGTGGTGGTGATGATGGTGGTAATGGTGGTGGTGGTGGTGGTGGTGGTAGTGTCATTGTAATGATCACAGTAAAGGGATGCATCATGGCCTGAGAGAATCTGGCATCATGGATGTTCACGTGAAAACTACCTACTGCTGGTTTTAGATTTCTATAATTTTAGTAGCAGCCACAGGCCTGGGCCTATATTTTCAGAGAGGAAATGCCCACAGTAGGTGGGATCTTGTCAATCGCAGACACTGAAGATCAGAGATGTTTCACAATCAGATCACAAGAGAAGAGGTAAAGGATCCAATGGCCTTATCCTAAAAAAGCAAAATATAGCCCACTCCATGCTTAAAGCATCCAAAGGTCTACAGGCGGAAGAATACATTTTGCTTTTTATTATTATAAATTACCTGGAGAATACTTTTGCCTGAATTATCTCCCAAATCTTAACCATAAAAGTATGAATTCCATTTGTGCTTCTCCCAGGGGCTATAAAGCCCCTGATCTTGGAGTTGTTGGGGCAAACCTGACCTTTGAAGTAGTGACCTTTGAAGATGCCATACCATACATTTGGCCACTTGGAGAGAGAGGCTGATGTCACTTCTAAAAGTCACTCTAATGCTCTTGTGTCCCACATGCCCTTGACTTACAGCTAAGTATGGCCCCAGCTAAACTATAAAGTTCCTAGGCAACAGAAATGGCGCCCTATGTGTCTTCGACGCAGCGATATAAATGCTTAGTGAGCATTACTGATTGCCTGACTGGACACCTCATACTTTGGTACTTTCAACAGAGGGATACAAACTTGTGAAAACAATGAAGAATGAATATTGGCAATAAAGGCAAAAATTGGTCAACCCAGTTCTAGTTCTGAAATCATTTTCAGGGGGTGGAAAGTCTTTTTGTTTTATTTATTCATTCATTCCTATTGCTGTCCTCCCTCCCAGTTCTCCCATCACCACAGTCCTTCTCCCCTTCTCCTCTAAGAAAATGGAGGTCCTTCCTAGATATTCTCCCATCATGACACATCAAGTCTCTGCAGGGCTAGACACTTCTCCCACTGAGGCCAGTCAGGGCAGCCCAGCTAGTGAAAAATCATATTCCACAGACAGGCAACAGCTTTTGGAATAGCCCCGTTCCAATTGTTTAGGACCCACATGAAGGCCAAGCTGCACATCTGCTACATATGAATGAGCAGGCCTAGGTCCAGCCTGTGTATGTTCTTTGGTTGGTGGTTCAGACTCTGAGAGGCCCACGGGTACAGGTTAGTTGACTCTCTTGGTCTTCCTGTGGAGTCCCTGTCCCCTTTCAGCCTGCAATCCTTCCCCCAACTCTTCCATAAGAATGTGAGGAGTCTTTAAAAACATTCAGCATTTTATCTCCCCAGGACAACACATGGAAGTGAAAGATTGTGAAACATAATTCAAAGAAAAAGAAAAAAATTAACAAAGAATAAGAATTTTGTTTCTCTGAAAATGCTTAAGCGTGTGGAAAACATAAACGGGATTCTAATAGAATGCAATTGGATTGTAATGAAAACCTATCAACGTTCTGAAATAGCTTTCACTACCTTCCACGAAATAAATATCTCTTGACATATGTGTTGTTGGCCAATTTTGTTGTTAGTTTAAAACACAACAATAACAACAAAATAGCAAAAACTGGGTCTCAGTCCCATCTATCTTTTCTCATCTCTTGTTCTGTGGTCATCTAGGTCTTGAGCTGACACCTCAACTGATTCCTCATCAAGCCCTCTGTGGAAATTTGCAAATGTTCCAAAAAGGAGAATTACTATAAGACAGTTAATCTCCAGAGAACATTCTATCCAATTCTTTATCTCCAGTGATGAATGAGTAAAGGATGTATAACAGATGGATAAATGGATTGATGTACAGATAAGTGAAGAAATATGTAGATGGTTAGGTAGATAGATAACTTACTCAACAGATGAATGGAAGGATGAGGAAATAGATGAACAGATGGACAGAGGCTTGTAAAGCCAACTGGAGAACTGAGTCTCTTGACCCTGCACTGTCCATCTCCTGTACCATTCCCATGCAAATCTAAGGCTAATACATTCTATAGCTGAGTTTCCTTAGATGCTGTGTCTTACTAAGTTTGTATCAACTAATTAAATCTGAAAAGCAAAGAGTTCCTTCTGATCTTCCCAAACAGAACCACACTCATGATGAAGTGAACCCCTGCTTCATAGTGGTTCTCTAGATGCATCTGGTTCCCATCAGCAGTAATCTTTCTATTCTTGGTCCTTCTGAACTCTTTAGGTCTCAGATAGAACCTCATGGAGCATCAAAGGTGTTTGACCCCGGCATTGTTTACCTAGCTGCAAAACCACTAATAACACAGTCAATGACAGTAGCTAGAGAGACAGCAGGTCAGTGTCTGGCCTCTGTCAAGGCTTTATGGGTGACTCTCTCCCCTTCCCGCAAATACTCATTAATCTCCCCACCTCCTTATTATTTGGACTGTGTTGAAGATATTATGAAATCTCTGGGCTCTTCTTCCTTGATCTAGAGCCAATTACAGATTGCTATAGGCTTGACCCACCCTGACCAGACATTATAAACACAGTGCTGATGCCCTGAAGAAAACAGTTGGAGACTGCAGGCATCAGAATCCAGGCACCAGGATCTACAGGTCAGTGGTAACAGTCGGACTTTCTGTGTATCTCTTACAAACACACAAATACATACACACAACATATAACACATACAACATACACACACACACACACACACACCACTTTTCTGTCAATGTCTGTAAAATGCTCAGGGTCTAGGGAACAAGAAATGCCTTTTAGAGAATGTGGTATGATGTTCTATAAGTCTAGGAACACTTGGTAGAATTTTAATGAGAAGTTAGATTAAGTCGAAGCAAGTGTATTAAATATTTGGGACAAGAGAGTTTTGAAAGTCATCTCAAAAGAAATTACCTAGGTGAGAAATATTCAAACAATGCTTTGTTTGTGATATATGGAAGCTACATGGATTCACATCAATTGACATACACACATACACACACACAACATACAACACAACACACATACACACATACACACACACACCATTTTCTGTCAATGACTCCAAAATGCTCAGGCTCTAGGGAACAAGAAATGCCTCTGCATAACCCTAATCCTAACCCCTAAACCCTAACTCTAACCCTAAACCCTAACCCTAACCCTAACGCTAACCCCTAACCCCTAACCCTAATCCTAACCCTAACGCTAACCCCTAACCCCTAATTCTAACCCTAATCGTAACCCCTAACCCCTAACCCCTAACCCTAACCCTAACCCCTAACCCTAATCCCTAATTCTAACCCTACCCTGATCCTAACCTGAACCCTTGCCTCCTATCCCTAACCCTAACCCTAACCCTAACCCTAACCCTAACCCTAACCCTAACCCTAACCCTAACCCTAACCCTAACCCTAACCCTAAGCCTAGGGATGCCACCAAGGTGCTATCTTCACACCCATCATCTATCATACATGCAAATGATTTATTTGAAAACAATCTCCTTTTGAAACTTAAAATAGCCTTGAAAATATAATAATCTTGCCCAACCTCTCATTTCAATGGGAATAGATCAAAGGCCTAGAGACCAAAACACACACACACACACACACACACACACACACACACACACACACACACACACAATAAATGAGTAGCCAAGTTACTTCTAGAATCCAGCCTTTCAGTCAAAGCCTGATCCATGCATATCTGTGTTCTGATCTTAAGGTGCTGTGTCTGTCAATTGTGTACTTGGATAGAGGTTCAGATGAGCGGTATACATCATACTTCAAGACTTCAGAATCTTTTCACTTTCATAAAGCAAAAAAATTGTCTTGATGTACACTAATGAACAATATAGCAAAGCTTGAAAAGAACTCAGAGTACTGTTACAAAAGGGAAGGGAAGAACTTTGTTATGATAGTAAAGGGGAGAATCAAATTTTGAGTCATGGAATCACACATAGTTTGACCTAGGAAGAACCTTGGCAATTGATAATCTAATGCATGAACCCGAGAACTGGCCACAGGAGGACTTGACCCTGTGTTTCTGAGCTCCCATTTTCAGCTGTTATGTAACTGAACAGACAAGATACTGAGCCCAAGTATAGCAAAGCCATGTCCAATGATCTTATTAGGAGAAACATGAATGGTTGGTGATGAAGACAGGTGGATTTTGAGCAGGAATACCAAAAGCAATGCTGAGTGTACCCTTGGAGAAGATTAGAACGAGAAATGAGATTGCTATTGCACAAGCAAACTAGGGCCAGATGGTGTCAAAATAGGTGGCCGTTGTGGATTTTAGAACCGGGCAGGAATGTGGTCAAAGAGGTACTTAAACATCGAATTCTGAAAGCTTTATTTACGTAGATTGGGTTTGATGGAAGGTTCAGCAACCAGGAGAGCTAGCATGTTCACAATGGCGACTAAAAGCAAACTCAAGGTTGTACTCTAAAGAAATAATCTCTGAATAGAATGGAGGTATATTTTCAGTACCGACAAGAGAAATATGAAAGGGAGAGCCATAGACTTGAAAAAGAGAAGTGGATTTGGGAGGAGCAGATACTTAACTTACCCTTACACACACTTGCAATGTGTGAGGACATAACACCCAAAGATGAAGGTGTGCTGTGGATTGCTGAAGTTCAGCCTGTGGCTGTGAAGCACAAAGCCAATTTGCTCATTGCAGCTATAGAAGATATTCCATAGCATATAAAAATGAAAGTACTTAGGATGTTCTCTTGTAACTCCCAGCCTTACGAATGACCATAAGGAAAAGAACTCTACGATGTGCCTGTGACATATAGAAGGGAAATATGACAATAATCAACCAGTCTCAAAGATTCCAAGAAGAGAGTAAGAATCGAAGAATAATTTTTAAATGCCTTTGGTTTTGGCTTTGTGAAAGTCAATATTGTTCTTGGGGATAGCAAGCAAGAGAATAAGGAGATTGTTGAAGAGTCACAACATTATCTGTTCATGACACTTGATCTAGGACAGGAGAGTGAGAGAAGTCTGAGGCAGCCAGAGTCCATGGCCTGAGATAAATTAGAGAAATAAAAGAAGGACATAGGCCCCATCTGAGCAAATGCTTATTTGGGGAGTTAACAAGGAAGGGGAAACTTCTAGAATCAAGTGTATGGACCACTGGAAAGAGCATCAGGACCCCAGGCTTTCTGTGTAGCCACAAACTAACACGAACTCTAGAGCTTGTGTTCTCTTGCAGTCTAGCTAGAGCCTACAGAGGCCCTATATTGGAATCTATAGGAAACTGGAAGTTTGGGCTATGCCAAGATGAGAGAGTTTCAAACCCCCAAGGATCCAACTTGACTAGACCAACACTGAATGGCTGTTGCCTGTTTGAGCTGACAATGACCAGGGTTGAAGTCATCAGCCTGGATATGCAATTTCCTGGCTGCTCATACTTCCTCTGTTCCAACCAGAAGAGCCTCGGGTATTTGGCTCAGAGGAAACATCATCAAATAGGCTTGCTTTGAGGATGTGCTGTTACTTGTCTACCTGGGATAGAGGAATTCATTATTCTCTTATACTCCAAGTGTGGTCTGGGGACCAGCAACATTATTAAAACCTCATTGCAGGTTTGAAATGCAGTCTCAGGCTTCATCCCAGTCCTATAGAACAACACTCACTATTTTAATGAGGATACAGGATCAAGAAAAACGCATTAGAGAGCAATTGGCTAAATGGGCAAATGTCATGCAAGCATAAAGATCTGAGTTTGAATCCCCAGAATACACACAGTACCAATTCAGTAGAACACATCGATAATCACAGTAGGTCTATGGTGAAATGAGAGGTGAATCAAGAGAATCTCTAGCAGCTAGGGGCTGGCTAGCCTGCCATGCACAGCAGTAAATAAGACAGGGACCAATACCTGAAGTTGTCCCATGACCTTCACATGTACACCATGGCATGTGTGTACTTGTACTCACACACAAACACATACACACATGCACACATATAAAACTCAGAGATGAAGGATAATTGACCTGACATATCAGTCTCCAAGCCTGGCTCATGGCTTGCGTCACTTCTAGCAGCATTGAGTAAGGATGGGAAGAGAACATTTACCAAATGGTTCAGAAGTGGGAGCATGCTTTGGAGCCTATGACTTTAACCAAATGCGTCATATTTTTAAATAATAGCACTTAGATTACAAAATAAATTTACTACAGGAAAAAGTTAAGAACTATCAACAACCATTGACAATCCTGTTGGCTTCCAGCCGTCCTCGCCCCCATGTGTGTATCTCTGCACAGCTATGAAGCTAATTGGGATTATCATGTGCACATTCTTTATGGCCTGAGTTTTCACTTCATGTATTTGAATTGTTTGTTCCACAAATGTCATCTTTAAGGAGCATATCCTTATTTCCTGGATTTATCATTCCCCTTCAGCCTATTATTGGACATTGAAAGCATTTCTAACTTTCACCCTTGTAAAAAATAACTAATTGAACTATTTTATAGGTAAGGATTTGTGCAATAGATTACTTATCCCTGGACAGGGACAACAGCACACGCAAGCACGTGATAGCCAGGATGCTGCTGTGTGATCCCTAGCCCTGGCATTTGTGCAGATTCCTCACGTGCAAGCACAGGGAAGCCAGGTGCTGCTGTCTGACCCAGCCCTGGCATTCAAGCAGAACCTCACTCTCATCCGTGCCATTAGCCTTCACTCTCAAGCCTTTTTCCCAATGACTTTTCAAGGCAACAGAATCATGTAGCCAGTAATGAAAGCTACTTGGTGTACAGCCATGTTTCTTATAACACCAGCCCATGGATCTCAATTCCAGCCATCATCATTAACCTTATTTTCCTTATGAGCCTCCCTCAGTATCACTTCATCCATCTCTCAGTCCTATTTCTTTCTTCCTGCAGTCTTCTTTTCTATCTAATTTTCTGCTTTCTTACACAATCATTTCTCTCTCCCAACCCCTTCTTGCTTGGCAGGAATCAGATCTACTCCGGAAGCCTCAGCCATGATCATCCAACATTTACTTTTACAAGCTGTTCTCCTGTTTTGTTCTGTTCTGAGTTTCTCATGTGCTGTTCTGAGTGATCATTTCAGGGAGGAGCTCTGGGATAGGACTGTGTTCCAGGAAGGAACACAATCCTGTGAAGTAAGCTTTGTGGCTCGGGGTTATCTAGGTCAGTCTCTACACTTCAGAGCACTCATTTTCTAAAGCTCAAGTCTCTGTATCTCAATCCTGTTCTGATTGTCACATTTTAAGAAGAGGAATGGGGGTGTTTGGACAGACTTGTCACATTTCTCAGTAATCCCAGTTCCCAGGAGTGGTACTTCCTAAACTCCAAACCCTGCCTATTCTCCCTAGCTAAGGTACTCTTCCCTATGTGCTGAGTGTTAAATATCTTTCTCCCTGCTAGATAAGGAGGGCAGACCAAGCTGACCTTCTTGCAGGCCAGGTTGGAGAATGGGACTGGATCTGTTCTGAGTTTATCCCAGGGCACCCACCCTAAGTCTGGAAAGTGAGCTTGTAGGCTATTTGGGTGAATCTGTTTTCTAGAGTCTGGGAACCAGTTTCAGCACACAAGGCAAAACCCTATCTAAAGACCAGGAATAAGGAAAAGACTGGATGCCTGCAACTTGGAGGGCTGGGAAAGCCTTTGTGGATTCTGTAATACCTAGGGGCGGGGATAGCTTGTGGCTGGGTAATTCTGAGCCCAGTGTGTCTGCCCCCCCCACCCAAATACACTGTTTTTCTGAAAGCCTTTTTCTTCTTTGCCTCAGTGAAGACCAGACACTCCCAACTGCAAGAATGTGCTCTCTTCCCATGGCAAGATACTACATGTAAGTAATCTTGGCAATCTCTCAGTCAAGGGGCCTGGAGATCACATGAGAAGGGAAAAGGCAGAGTCAAAGGAACAAAGTTCCCTCTAGCCACAGAAATCTCAAGCATTGAATAATTGGTCTTCATCTTTGTCAATCACAACAGCCCTCTTTCCTGGTGGCAGACTGAAACAACTGTAAGAGTGGTATTGATTAGTTCATTTTATAGACCTGGGAACTGAAGCACCACAAGGTTATACAATTTTCCTCATGCCATGAAACTACCCAAAATCAGATAGTGGGATCAGACTCCCTGTTCTCTGAACTTAATTAGCTAGTTCTTAGAAAACTCAGACAATCTTGAGTCCCAGAAACAGCACCTTTATGGTAACCTTGATTGATACCTGATCAACAACAACAACAAACAAGTCTCACTATATAGCCCCGGAGCTCTCACTATGTACAGTTAGTGACCACGACCTCACAGAGATCTGCTTCCCAAGCGCTAGGGTTAAAGTGTGTACCACCAAACTTGCATCTTTGACAATAACTGAGTGGTATCTAAATGTTTCCAGTGGGTCAACTGTTAAGTCCCAGTTCCCAAAGTCTGAGAAAAATGCCAGGTGGTGAGATCTGTGCAGACCTTTGTTCTTAATGCACAAGTGAGCCTGCTTTAAAAATAATACATGAGCTATTTTTTGCTATTGCCAACTGTTGCAGAGAGAGAAAAGACTCCCAGAAGCGGTGGCTTTGGTCCCGGGGTTCTTCTCTCAAATGCATTGTGAGCTCCCAGGGCCCTGAGTGCAACTGATGGGTATCTCTGAAACCAGCCGGGCAACTAGGTTAATACCAGGCATAATTTTAATGTTTCAAGTGCATGACAGTTTCTCCCCAGCTTCCCTGGTGCATACTTACCCTCCCAGGCAGGTCATTAGATCAATGGGTATTACCAGTGACTAATCAGGCCCTGATCTAGTTCTGGGTTGGCCTCCTATATGAATTCCACCCAGAGTGTACCTCATCATAGCCAGAATGGGCCCAGAGTCTAGGGACATAGACTTTTTTTATTTTCCAATTTCTGATTTGTGAATTTTCTACAAAACGTTTTTTTTTTAATTTTACAAAGCAAGTCACAGTTATTACATCTTCAGTACTTTCATTAATCAGTGTTACTATTTATTTAAAAAATTAAATCAAGCCCAGAAACCTCATCGATAGGGCTCATTGTATCTCCAGGATACCTGAGCTTCATAGCAACTACTCAGACAGTCATGAAAACCCCCTCAATTCCCTCATGAGAAGACACAACCTATTGTCACTTCCAGAGCCTCTGACAATCCTGAGCCTAGGAAGATTGCTCTTGCTTTGGGATGAAACTGTTTCTACCCTTATTGGAGCAGTGTCCCTCTCCTCTCTGGAAACAATTCGCCAAAGGCTCCATGTGGCGGTCCTGTGAGGTAGTACAGAGACTGAAGGGGACAATGATCCCTGAGGGCAGTGGGTCATTAACCTTGCCCTCCTATTTCAGAATCAAAGACGCTCATCAAAAGACTTTGTACACACGGAATGGCCAGCTCCTGGTGGGAGACCCTGATTCAGACAACTGTAGTCCAGGTGAGCTTCCAACGGCAGGGAGTGGGGAGATGGGTGTTGGACGGTAGCTCTCTTCCAGGACTTGTTCGGTGTCCATCTGCCACAGGCCCTTGATTCTTACCTTCGATTATATCTCTAGAAACATGAGAATATTGCCCCAGTGATAAGGAGACGAGGTAGGGGCAGTGTCTCCCTGTCCAAGTGAATTCCATTTTCCCTGCAGTCTCCACACAGAAATGAGCCAAATGGGGTCAGACCCAGCAGCTCCTAGCTGAGTCTTATCTTGATAAAAAACCTGCCCCCTGTGGTCCCCGCAGTGACTGAATTGCACTCTGTCTTACCTCCCAGAGAAGGTCTGTATCCTTCCTAACCGAGGCCTGGACCGCTCCAAGGTCCCCATCTTCCTGGGGATCCAGGGAGGAAGCTGCTGCCTGGCCTGTGTGAAGACAAGAGAGGGGCCTCTCCTGCAGCTGGAGGTGAGACACCCACCTCACTGCAGAGTCAGCCCTGCCACTGGGACGTAATGACATCTTTGTACCCCCATGTCCCCTCTCTTGTTTCCCATCTATCTCTCTTTGCCTCCATCTGAGGGACTCTTGCCTTTGGGGATCTACAAAAAGAACATCTCTGTGGAAAAACTCTTCCCTTTTGAGTCCTTCTTTGGCCAAGTCTCCGAGGCAGACATCCCAACCAGAGTACTCGTCTCATCTCACAGCTGTCTCCCTCTCCCCACAGGATGTGAACATCGAGGACCTGTACAAGGGAGGTGAACAAACCACCCGCTTCACCTTTTTCCAGAGAAGCTTGGGCTCTGCCTTCAGGCTTGAGGCTGCTGCCTGTCCTGGCTGGTTTCTCTGTGGCCCAGCTGAACCCCAGCAGCCAGTGCAGCTCACCAAAGAGAGTGAGCCCTCTACCCATACCGAATTCTACTTTGAGCAGAGTCGGTAAGGAGGCATGAGGCTGGGGTATAGCCTAGTGCCCCCAAACTGAGGTCTTCTTGCTCAGCCTCTCTGGAAAGCAGAATAAGGATTCACCAAAGATGTCTAGGTCTTAATCCCCAGAATCTGTGACTGTGTTACATTAAATGGCTACGGGGCTTTTCCTTTGTGGTCCATTTGGGCCCACTGGCCTCACGAGAAGGAAGGAGTCAGAGAGAGACTGGGACAAACTTTGGCACTAAATGTAAGAATGGGGATAAGGACCATAAACTGGTAACAATGGTTTCTAGAAACTGGAAATTGTGAGAGCTCTTCTGACACAGGTTCTGGATTTTTCTGGACTGCAGAATTGTAAAATATACACTTCCACTGTTTTAAGCCACTGAGTTTGAGATCTTTCATTGAAGCTGCTATAATAGAACCTGTGCTTCATTCACATACAACTCAATACTGGTAGGTACCCTAGAGATTTCTTGGAAAGACATCCACGGATTCTTCTGGATGTTGAGCTCAAAGTCCAGTGGAGTTCCCGAGTTGAAGGGATTTCACACCCAGACTATCAGGCTCCGCTCTTCTGAAAGTTTGTAGCTGCACCCCTTGCCTGAAAGCATCAGCAATTTTTATTGCAAAGGAAATCTGTGTCCCTGCTCCTACTAAAGCAGGGAGCCTGTTCTGTCCTCATTTAGTGAGGGGTGATCTGCTGGCCTTATGATCATTGCTGGACCAGCCTAGTTGCTACAGAGCCTACCTTCAGCCCTGTGTCCTCACCCTCAGCCAGTACCTTCAGAGGTCAACTTCAGTGCTCTGGTTCCATGGATGGCCTGACCCTGCTTCATCTTCTTGTATGAACTTAGGCACAAAAGCTTAGGCATCAGGAGAGCTCACTTGAGTGACTTATGAATCAGGCAGCACCAAACTACAAGTTGTTCGGGCTTTTACTGATTGGAGAAAAGGAATGAGGGTGGTTAGAATGCAATCAGGAAACAAGGGGAGGAAAAATTTGATTGCTTAAAGTGGAAAGTCCCAACTTAAATGTTAGTCAGTAGTTTCTAATTACTTGAGTCTCTAATTAGAGGTTAGTTGGCAGTTTCTGCTTAGTTAATCTAAGTTTCATTTTCTTAGACCATGACAATTCTCTGAGTCGCATGTTAGCAATGCAGTAGGAACTCAAGACCCATAATAGCCTGTTAATTATTTTAGCAATGATCACTTATTTCTGTTGCCTCCTATTGAGATCTGTTTCCATGGGCCGCCCAGGCACATCAGGCCTCCTAGCACCAACTAGCACCTCCTAGCATAGTAATGATTGCTGCACAGGCAAAATGTTTGTTTTTCAATATCTGGTATTTGGTGCATCTCCATTAGTGCTGGAGGGAAGCTACAAAGACCGTGAAGGCAAGGCCCCTGCCCTCTGCCCTCTTAGGACATACAGTGTAATAGAAGGAGACCTGCAATTATAAAGTGGGTCACCTTGTTTCAAACTGAGAAGAACTGGGGCTGAAGGGTCAGCTTAGTGGTACGTCACTTGCCAGACAAGTCCATTGCTAGGAAAAACACATTCTGGGTCTGGTTAGATGACTTAGAGGAAAAGGACATTCATTTGCTAAAAAGTCCAATGATCAAACTTTCAATTTCTGGAACCCATGTGGTGGAAGAGAGAACCAACTTCTGGCCATTTGGGCATGCCCCCTACCACCACCACAACACACCAAAATAAGTAAGTAAATAAACTAGAAAAATCAAGAAAAACTCATATTCCATAGAGCTCTGGTAGAATTAGCAGCAGGCTGTTATGGCACTTGGGATTTGAAACTCAAAAATGGAAGAAGCTATTTGTGTCAGTTCAAGACTCCAGGGATGCTTCTCTGCCACATCCCAAGACTCAGGCTTAAATTCCTTCTCCTCCCTAGAAGATCACACCATCTTCTCAACTAGGCCACATATGCTATAATTATGTAAATGTGTGAGAAAGGCACACTTTAGATCTTCACCACTGTTCTACATATCAGAATGACAGGTACTAGGACAGGACAAGCAAGTGGTACACAGTATGAAGGCCTCTAATATGGCACTCAGGAACTTAGTAAGTGAGGTAGGAAATGCATGTAGCCATGTGTGTATGGTGTACTGTGTGTGTGTGTGTGTGTGTGTGTGTGTGTGTGTGTGTGTGTGTACATGTGTGTATGGTGTAGTGTGTGTGTGTGTGTGTGTGTGTGTGTACGTGTGTGTATGTGTGTGTGTATGGTGTACTGTGTGTGTGTGTTTGTGTGTGTGTGTGTGTGTGTGTGTGTGTCCCCTGTTAATGCTATAGGACTTAGCATATAGGACTTAATGTGTTCAGCAGTTCATTTAGTGGGCTTTGTTTCAAGAGGATCTAGAACAACTTTATCCGAGATGACAGTGTGTTCAAAGCCTCCTAAGATCTGCATATCCTAAATCATCCAAACCAAGATTAAATTTTACATTGGCTGGCATTCTTCTTTGGACCATATTTTCCAGATACCAGCTTGAACATCACCATAGAGCCAATGAACGACTGCCCAAAGTATCACACACACACACACACACAGAGAGAGAGAGAGAGAGAGAGAGAGAGAGAGAGAGAGAGAGAGAGAGAGAGAGAGACATGACACCTGTTAGTTCAAGTGAAGGCAAGTCATGTCTAGGGAAGGAAAACTGTGTAAAGGAGAATGGATAAAACATTAATGGACATCATTTCTTCCTATTATCTGTCAGCAAAAATCAAAAAGCTAGTGAACTGGCACTTAGATTATTCAACCATATTTTAGGCTGAATTTCAATTTACATAACTAGTTTCTGTTATTCTCTCTGAACAAATAGTCTACCCCCTAGAAAAATTCCAGTCTCATTTATACCTAGCAAGGGGTAGATTCCAAACAAGTTTCTGGTGGGACCCTGGAAGCTTATTTCTGATAGGAAACTTGCAATGTACCATTTGGACTAAAGGTGGCGACAGAGTTCAACTTTTTGAGATTGTGAGCTCTGGAGCAAATTCATCAGATTTCATTTGAATGTGGCATATCACCTGTCCACCAGCCTTTGCACTGCATCTCTGCCTTACTTTCAAACAGAACGTGTAGCTCTGCATCGCTGAAGAGGCTCTACCTGTTTCTGCCATTAAGAAGTTTTACCTATGACAAAAAGACCATGGGCCCTGCTCTCTCAAAGCCTGGAGAGATTGTCCACATAGAAGCTGGGAGCTCAAATATGTCCTAGCTATGTATTTTCCAAGCTGGCTTTCGAGAATCTTGTGCTGAAGGCTCGTGCGTGCGTGGGGGGAAGTGGGTGATCTCTCGGCTTTTCTGCCTGCTCCTTTTTCTGTTCCACCCTGCTTCAATAACAATGGCTGTCTCACCGTTCTCCAAAGGCAAGTACGCTCAACACTATGCTATTACAGGTGCATATCTCAGTCTACAGGGCACTTGATGAGACTTCCAAGCTTTTATGCCATAGAATGAAGAGATGGAGTAGGGACCACACAGATACTGCTAGAAAAAGAAGCAGTTCATTAAGAAAACACACTCCTGAAAATGGAAGTGGGCAGGAGACCTGGAACAGAACCAAGACCTGAGAAGCCACAGCGCCCTAACCCTTTATGTGTCCTTGAACAGCATCCATTTTTCCCACACTCAGAATTCAAAGGGCTTTTTAAAAACACTCATTCAGGTTTGTTCCATTTGTCCCTTTAGGAGAGATTCCCAAGCTTCTGCTGCCAACTGGCTTCTTTGACAAATTAATCTTGATGCCTCTCTATAGCCTGATCTCCTGACACAACTCCACTCCAAGAGCTGTTATCCCAAGAATCCTTTTGAATTATGAGAACTGGCCTTCTATGTCTTCAATGCTGATGAGAGACATAGTTCCGACCTAAGAGCAGCTATAACTCTCTCTTAGTCTCTTGACTAGAAAGGAGGTTTGCACCACCTGTAACAGAAGTTGGCAGGATGTTTTACATCACAGAGAATTAGTGTGAAACTATCATACCCTGGAAGACATATATTCTAAAAGATTGATGGTATAAGGCCTATGTAAAGGTAACATAGTTATGCCAGCCACTGTCCCCAGAAAGGACAAGATCCAGAAAAGCCACAGCCATGCTTGTTCCAGAAAAGCTGTCTTGATTAAGTTATTCCTCAGGGCATGGTCCCTTCAACTGTTGATAAAATTCTAAGCAGTCTGAGCAGGTATCGATCGCTTCTTGTCTTCTCCTTACTGCTTCCCTTCCGTTTATTTACTTGATATGTGCATATGTGTGTGTGCATGTAATTGTGCCACAGACTTTCTCTCCACCTTGTGTCTGTGTGTCTCTTTGTGTCTCTGAGTGTAGGTCAGAGGACAACTGTGAGATTTGGTTCACTCATTCCACAATGTAGATCATAGAAATCAATCTCAGCTCATGCCTTTATCTTGCTGAGCCATCTCACTAGCCCCCATCTCAACTTAGTTTTAAAATGACCAGGCTGTTTTAGTTTTAAATTGGACATGAACTTCGCAACCCTGTTCTTTTGGTTTTGTTGTTGTTAGAAGAGGAAAACATGAGTAGACAGGCAATAGTTTGTATACCTCAATGTCACAACTACAAATTAGGCCTTATCTTAAAATATAAGATATTAGTTATTACTGTTTTCTTAAAGATGTAATAACTTTAATATTTATTGAATATAGAATAAGCTTACATAGATTCTAAATTTTATTGCTTATTGTGATTATATCACCTCAATTTTGATTGTGAAATGAAATTTAACATAAAAATCTCTTACAAATGTGTACATATAACTGTCATCTTACACATATTATAGTCTTCATAAAATATTGCATTTATCATTTGTATATTAAGAATATTCATGAAAAAGAAATCCATAGGAACTAGTCTACTAGGAGGATTTTAATGTACATTATTTGAAGGAATTTTGATTAACATAAAGTTTACGTATTTTATTTTCTCTTACTCTTGACTATTTACCCTAAACATTTTTCCAGAACCTCATTTGAAAGGAAATCCTTATTAAAAATCTCTGTCCAATGTTAAATTTCATAGCTTAATAACTCCATTGGATGTTATTTTTATAAACAAGTAGCATTTTATAAAGCATATAATAAATAAAAAAATTACCATTTTAGTAGACTAGAAAAGTGCTGAAGTTTCTAAGAAAGCCTTTTAAGATATTTTATAAGGCCTTTAAAATAGCCCAAACACACACACACACACACACACACACACACAACTTTTTTAAAATTAGACATGCCAAAATATCCTTAAGTCTACAATAAATACCAATTTTTAAAAATGAAATGACCGTGTGTTTTGTTACTCTATTAATCCTGGGAATTCTAGGAGCAGATTGATCTTTGTCCCATGTTGTTTTAACACAAATTTGACCTATAAAATTACATCAATACACAGGACACAATTTCACTAACAAAGTTAATGGTTTTTATCTTTGGAGAAAAGGAGATTGGGCTGGAGCGTCTGTAAGGATGTCTTCGGCTCTCCTGTCTGCAGGACTGTGTTTCCCTGAGTGCCTTTACCTCTGTGAGATGTTCCTGCCAGGAACTGGTCCTTTCCTTCTCTGGGAGCAGGATCGGTCCTCCAGACCCTTCATGGCCATGGCTATGGAGTGGGGGCACATTGAATACATTCATGTGCCTGGTGGCCTGGGCCTTCATGTTTGAAGAAGACCTGGCTTTTGTCCTCTGAGGCTCATCAAAGAATCATTTGATAGATGGGCCTGGCAAGTGGCACCTATAAGGACCAGCACAATCATTTAGACTCCTTCCTGTGTCCTTTTTGCCTTCCATTAATCTCAGTTATTGAAGATAGAGAAGTCAGTGTTTATATAGTATTTGAGTCTCTGTAGTCAGAGGTCATTTCTTTGGCTTCTGAAGCTTTCTATAACTGACAAAGGTTGACTGGCTAAAACATGGTAGCCCGGAAGAACTTTTCTTTTGGGGTATAAAGAGCCCAGGTTGGTGGACTTCCTAAAAACTTCAGTTAGCCTGTTGACAATGGGGCAAGTTTTACTGCCTTGAATAATCTCTCTGATCTTATCACAGTTAATATATTTGTCAATATAGCTTTTCATTCCTGCACTAACAGTTTCTGGGAGGTTATAACCCAAGCAATGAGTTTCTGGTGAAGGACATGCACACTGGACAGTCAGTCATTAGAACGTTGAGCTCATCTGCATGCTGGTTTTAAGAACCTTTCTCTCAGATCCTCTGTTTCCTGCCCACCCCCAACTCCAGGGATATAGCAGGTAATTAGAACTAAGCATAGGCAATGGACTCAGGATCCCTATCCCTGGGACTGGAGAGCATCTCTGGAAAATTATTGTGGGTGGAAGATAGAAGAAGGAGCTACGTAAGTATCTGAACCAAAACCCTGAGGAGTCTGTGTTTCCTGTCATCCCAGTGAGCCCTTGGAGAGGTGAGAGGAAGAAAGAAATGGGCAAAGAAGACAGGAAATGAGTCAGTGCAGTGACACAGAAAGGCTCAGGTTCAGCGGCACTCGTGAGTTTCTGGGGTGGTACAGATCTCAAGCTGCTGTGTGAACGTGGTCTTTTTATTAGCAGCATCAAGGCCATCCCCACATGTGGCCACCATCTTAGTTGCCCTTGTGATTGCTACCCTGATTGGCCATGTAACTGTTGTTCTATTTGATTGACAACATGGCTACCAATGAGCAGTGGTCAGTTCTGTGGATACCTGAGCTAATTATTAGTAGAACATGGGACCCCAAGAACTCTGTTCTCCTCCAGGCTTGGTCAGAGTTAGTGTGACTTTGCATAGCGGCCTCCCACTGTAAGTGTTGATCTTCCTGGGCAGCTGCTTCCTAGTCTTTAAGTGTGAAATTGGCAGCTGCTGGCCAGTCCACTTCTTTACTTAGGCATACCAAAAGGTCTGTTGGAAAGAGCATCCCCTTGGTTCCCAGATTTGCTGTTCCTTTTGACAAAGAAAGAAAAGGCAGGGAGAGGGAAGGTTTGAACCTAGTCACCCCAGGAGCAGCACAGAGATTCAAAAGCCCAGGCCAATAAAACTCTTTTATAGGCTATTTCTATAGCTTCTTCTTCCTATTCAGAGATCATAGGGGTTTTCTTGGCTTGGCCTCTGTCTTATAACATAAGGGAGAGTTTCCAGTCTAGTCTTCCTGTGCCAAATACATTGTCGCCGTTGATTCTTCTTTCCTCGCTGGCCCTACCCACCTGCTTTGGTGATGCCCCAGGGACTAACACCAGGCGTCAGTTGGGAAGAATTCATTATTCTCTGTTTATCTTCATGCCTCAGCTCCTTGGTGAAGAGCATTCCAGTTATTTCACTTAATACTGTTCCCAGAACTGAAATCTCAACACTTCCAAACCACCTACTTTACAGTAGCAAAGCCCCTTCTGTTACATCCCAACACGGCCTGATTTCCTCTTCATCCTTTCCCATAATGCAAGACCCACCAGATGAAGGTTCAAGCCTACTCTTTTTATATATCACTAGCATGTACAAGTGTTCATGACATGTGTCAGGAACATTTTTGAACAAATAAAGACACAGGCAGTTTGGGAGAACACTTGGCTAGTTAGAACATCAGTCCCAGGAGAACCAAAAGAGTCCAATGTGGGCATTTGGCTCTATAGCGACCTGAACTGTGATGTCTGTTCAGAATCATCAGAAAGGACTGTGTCAGCAGATGGGAGTAGTGTAGAGAGTCTAGTCTCCAGAAAGATAGATACAGAGAGGGTGGTCTGGCTATCCAGCAGTGTCGAAAAACTTGGTGTATGCATCACAACTCACTTACCTATTGCTGGATAACAAAACAACCTAGCATTTATCAAGTTAAAACAACAGTTCATCACGTGTTCGTACCCATGTGCTACATTGCACACTCACATTCAGCTGGAGGCACAACTGGATTAGATGGTCCAAGGTGGTTTCGACCACATGATTAACCATTGGCATGACTGTTATTTGTGTGCCTTGGGTCCTCCTTGGGTGTCCTTAGATCCTCCAATAGGCTAAGGTGTGACCTTCTGACTCATGTGACCACCTGAGTGATACTTTTCTAAGGGAGAAGGTGGTTGTTATGGCTCCCGTTGAGGTCTGAGCTCCAGAGCTTACATTGTCATGTCCTGTTACTCAAGCAAGTCACAGGACCTGCCTCAAGAGGAGTGGGTAAGGAAATAACTTCTACCTCCTGTAGGGAAGAATTGCAAGGAATTTGTTTTCAAAGTCACTATGAACAAACAGGACAGGAAAGGACTAGGCCCAGACTGGCCATCCCTGAAACTACACCTTGTTATATAACGCCTTTACAAGGAGCTCAGCCATGGGTCATGCAGCAGGAAATCCTTTGTCTTTTTCATGAGTGAAGACATGAGTCAGCTCCCCAGAAGTCAATCCCAATCAGCATCTATGACACAGTGTGTGTGTGTTTCCATGACAAAAGGGGATAATTAAATAGGAAATTGACAATCAAAACATAACTGCCCTCTGTAGAACCATGTGCCTCAACCACTGTGACCCAGCACGACTTGCTCTGCTCAGCTTGTTAGTCAGAGAAGATCATGGAAAATCATCTTCATTTTGAGAAGCTCCACATTGGTCACGACTTCCTCACACACTTCCTCAAGAGAGACAAACGGATGACCTGATAAAGAAATTCAAGAAAATGTGACTCTGACTATTCCTTTTCCTCCCCAACATGACAGGCAGGGAAACTGGGGAAAGAGGCCTTATTTCAGGCGGCCTGCTATGAGAACAAGGGTATGGATTTGGGGGGATGGTTCTAGGCTCTGCTGCCGGTTCCTTCCCTATTTTGGAGGCTGGGCCTTCTCCTCACTGTACTTTCCTTGTCACAGTTTGTAGTGCCTTGCAGATAGCTCTCCCCAGTCCTGGCCAATCAGATCCCCAAGAGTCCAGACGTTCTTTCTCCTGACAACCAAACGTGGATGTGCCAGTGCTTCTCTACAGGCAGTGCAGATTCAGGTTCCTCTTTTATCAAGGTTGTGTTATATGTCACTGGAAGGTGAGTTCCAGAGGCAGGAGATTTGACCCTTTTTATTTATATATTCTTATAGAAGCCCTTGGATCCTTTCTAGACTCACAGACTTTACTGTGTAACTCTTAGGATTGCCACACCCATTCTGTCTCCAAAGCTGTCTCTCTTTGCGATTTCCTACACAAAATCCCTTTGCGATTTCCTACTACAAAAGTAGTAGTTGTTTCTACCTCTGTTTTTAGATCCTGGATGGTTTTGCTCAGTTCCTGCACTTGCTTGTTTGTGTTTTCCTGTAATTCTTTAAGAGATTTTTGTGTTTCCTCTTTCATGACTTCTGCCTGTTCACCCAAGTTCTCTTGTATTTCTTTAAGTGATTTTTGCATTTCCTCCTTGTTGGCTTCTATCTTTTGACCCATATTCTCCTGCATTGCTTTCGATGATTTTTGTATTTCCCTTGTAAGGGCTTCTAACTTTTGATCTGTTTTCTCCTGAATTTCCTTAAGAGATTTATTTATGTCCTTCATGTGCTCCTCTAACAGCATTATGACCAGTGATTTTACATCCAAATCTTGTTTTTCCAGTGTGTTAGGGTATCCCAGACTTGCTGATGTTGGAGAGTTGGGTTCAGATGGTGCCATATTGATTTCTGTTGGTAAGATTCCTACGTTTGCCTTTTTGCCATCTGGTTATCTCTGGTGTTAGTATGTCTTGTTGTCACTGGCTGGTGCTTGAACCTCCTGTTAAGGCTATTTCCACACAGCTGGATGACTGGGTTTCCCCTGGCACAGATTGCTGTTTTGCTGCCCTCCTCTTGGATGCTGTTGGAGCCCTGGTACATTCTGCCCCAAGCAATGTTATACTTGGGTTGTCTCTATGGACCGAACCTGGTGCTGCCTCTCTGTTCTGTCAGGGAGCGAAGATTGTGGAGGGGATCCTGCAGGGCACAGGACCCATGCCTGGCTGGCTCGCAGACGATCTGCTTCTCAGCACAGGACCTGAGTGCAGGTGGCAGTCCGCAGCTCGGTGCACTTAGTCCCCGCCACACCCATTCTGAAATGGTAGATTTGGATGCTTATTATGATAACTGGCTATAAATTAATGTGTGCTAAAGTGCCAATAATTTTTAGCAATTTTCAAGTTGATGAGAATAAAGGTAGAAAAAGAAGGGCTTTGCCCATTTACTCCAGAGAGCCACAAATGGCTGGAGCACAATGTTACCAGATGATAACATTCACGAAGGTTCACCAAAAGCCTGGTCTTGGTCAAGAAATGTGGCGGCCCCACAAATAACTGTAAATAGGGAACTGATACAGTAAGAATTACATCCTAAAATAATCATTCTACCACTGCCTACAGAAGAGCCTGCCAGCAGTTCCCCAAGAAGCCTCACACAATGGCTTCCTGCCTCAGAGTTCATCACCTCCAGTCAGACTGGGAGACGGTTAGTGTCTGACAGTCAGTAAGAGAAGGGATTTGATTTAATGCATATTTAGAATAAAGACTTGATCAGTTTTGGTGCATTATTGAATGTGGTTAGAGTTTCTATATTTACTGTCTATTATAATATTTCTGCTAATGGCTGCTGGACTTATTACAGTCTGGCATAAGGTATAATGGAGGAGGAAGAGGATATACTGATCTTCTGATAAACTTGCGTTTTAAGACGTATCTCAACCTGCAGGTGGAGGTATTCAGTAGGCATGGACATATACATATTTGGAGAGAAATTTGGATGAAGGTAAAGATTTTGGACTTTCCAGGTGATAGCTAAGCTCATAAAGTAAACGAAGGCTGGAGAGGGATTGGCTTAAGAAAGACAAAAGACAGAAGATGGAAAACAGTAGACTCTAAGGCTGAAAGAAGAGTCAGAAGATATTCTCAGTTCGGTGGGAGCAAAGTCAGGAGAATGCCTTATGGGAATCCTACGGAGTAGGTTTCTCAGAGCAAGACCCTTCCGTGCAAAACACTAGCATAGGCCAATTCTGGTCAAGTCCAAAGTGTTCATTGGACCTTGGAGGTAAGTATGGAATAATTCCAGGAGTAAAAATGGAGGAGAACCATCTTCAGAGTGTGTGAGAGTGGGACGTGGTCATGTGACACTGAGTCGCCTTAGAGATTTGGCTGTAAAGGGGGGAAAGAGAAAAGATGAAGTTAGAGGCAGCTATGGAGCTAAAGAAGGCAGGGTGTTTTCAAGTTGCAACAGTTTAAAATGCTTTTGAAGGGGAAATCAGAGAAAAGAAGTGGCTCTTCACTTTGGGTCAATAGCGTGAGCTCAAATGGTCATCTGAGCTCACAGTCCTACATTTCTCCACTGAATATAAATTATATGAAGTAGATATATTAAGATAAGATTGAAAAACGATCAATATTGCAGAAGCATGTGCTTTTATTGCTCCCCGATGCATCTGAGAAAAAAATCAGTGGCCTTCTTCAAAATTAGTAAGAAATCTTTGCAGTATTTATAGCCCTTAAAGACTTAAAAGTATCTTATCAGTACTATTTCCAAGACAACTGCTATGGAACAAGCAACCCAAATCCTAGAGGCCCAAAACAAAAAGAATACAGCATTAATTTTGTTTATGAATCTGAAAGCAGCCAGAACTCATGGAGACCTCTTGCCTTTCCTCTATGGAGCATGTGCTGAGTGGGCTCAAAGGGTGGGCCTTTGTCTGCGAAGTTCCTCCTCACGGGATGCTGATAGTGGCTGTCCATAGGAACCCCGGTGAGAGAGCCAAAATGCCTTCAGGTGGCCTTCTCATGCCACTTAAGCTTCCCTGCATTGTGGTGACTGGCTTTTGGGAGCAAGCAAGTGTCAGAAAAAAGCAACAGACAACACTGTGCAGCACCTGATGCCCTCCCTTCAGGACTCACTGAGTATAACTTCCCCTTCATTTCTGTTTGTTAAATGCCAGCTGACATGGAGGAAGGGGTTAGATCTACCTCTTACTGAGAAAAGTTTCAAATTTGTTGATAATGTTTTAAAACCTCAAGAATATATTTTCAACTAACATAACATCAAAATGATAAGATTTCTTTTTCAGAGAGAGTGCTAATTTCTGTGAGATATAACATCAATTTCTTTAGCCCTTAGTTATAATAAGACCGCTTTGTCCTTCTACTTACACGTCTTATTTCTTTTGGTCAAGATCAGAATTGGTGATGGTACTGTGCATTCTTTACACTCTTTATAATATGCAGAGAGAAAGTGCTAGCGGGTGGCTGGTCTCAGTTCAGTGACTCTCAAATGCAGGCTTTGAACAAGTTTATGTTGCAGAACCTCCTCTCTCCAACTAAAGCCGTGATGGAGAAAGATACTCCTCAAGCTGCTGAGACTTTTTTCTTCTTGTTCATTTCCAGTGCTACCACTAAAAGCAACGTCATTTGTATGGCAAGCAAACAAGCAGGCCTTTGGACTTTGAAATAAGGATGGAATAGAATCTTACTCAGTAATAGTGAGATAAATAGCAGTACAGCTTTCTTTTACCTTGCATTATTTGAGCAAGTAGAAGCAAAAACATTACAGGCTTTAGGAAGAGGCTGAGTAAACTCCCACATGCTGAGCTAAGATGGATGCTGATGCTGAGTGAGGTAGGGGGGGTCACATAGGACCAAAGGGTAAAAGACCAAAGGGTAGAGGACTTACCTCGGGGAGGAGTTGCTTCCTAGTCCATTGGATGAGACAAAGGAAAGGGAAAGGGGAGAAATCCATCATATTTAATAGAGACATATGGAGGAATGTCTTAAGTCCTTTGCTTATGTCATTTTTCTCTAAAGGGAGATGGGATAGAATAGGACATTGATAAGAAGGTGACTTTAAGTGTTTTCTGTAAAGATGAGGGAGCCAACCAGTTATGGAACCATAGCATTGCTAAAGCAACCACAATGTTTGAATATTACCAGTGTACATGAGGCTGATCTGCCACATTCTCCTATGGTACTCAGAGGCTTCATTACAGTCCAAGAGGGTAGATATCAGGCATCAGACCTCTGCCTGCTATACGGCGTAAGGGAAGAGGAACCAAGCCATAGGGAATATGACAGAAGAATGGTGCAGGTAAACAGCTGGAAGAAAACCCTGAAGGAGGAGGCGAGTAGGTCACAGGGCAACAGATCTCTAGACTGTTTAAATGATTGAGTGGTGGTGCTGTGAGGGATGAAGGAAGAGCGGGAAACATGCCTTAGAGATCCTTGGAATAGAGCTCGTTGTAGTCGGAGGGCAAACGCTTGCATTTCCCCACTATGGGGGTGACAGAGTCCAGAATGATTAGCCACAAGCACGATGAGCAACTCACAATGCCCTGGAAGTGAATGTGGGAAGAGGAGTGACCGTGCGAGTCCCTGAGGGTGAGCAAGTCAAGGCGCCTAGCGTCCTCTCACTGGTCATTCAGATAAACATCAAAGACCTGTGGGCTTTAGGAAGAAAACAAATAATTGGTTCAAGGTGCCAAATGTCGGAAGACTAAGGGAAAGTCCAGGAAATTGGTGGCCAAATGAGACAGTGAGTGCAGGGAGTGTCAGCTTCATGGAACTGGAGCTTTGTTTTTGCTTGAGTTGGCTTTGCATTTTATAAACATCAGAGAAGTCGTACTCTGCTGATGCTAGCAGACAGAAGACTACATGCTTGCCCATCGTCCACGGTCTGAAATATCTGGAGGATAGGCCACCAGCTCTTTCTTCTCTTTCCTGAGAAAATTATGGGGGACAAACAGTCCTGGAGAGAAGGCACATTTCAGCTAAGACAAGAGCTAGAGAGACATCCAGAAAAGAAAATGGAAAGTGTGATTCACTCATTTAAAATTACTGTGGTGTGATAGGCTCCGGGCACTAAAACACATCTGTGAATATAATGCACTAAAGGGACCTACATTCCATTGCTCAGAACAGGCAACAAATTCCTGAGCAAATACATACCCGTGTTATTTCAGAAAGTGATACAACTGGTAAAGAAACAATAAGGTCATTAAATAGAGGCTGAAGAACGTCTTCAGGAACTGAAACTTTTTTGTCACAAATTATGTTCTCCAAAGGGAATGGATGGTGTCCTGGGAATTGTGTAAATAGAAAGCCCAGAGAGATCATATTGGCTTAATGCTGGCTAGAGTAAACAGCTTGGCTGAGTAGCAGATGGAGAAAAACACATTAAAGTTTACTAATCATTGCTGTGGGACTGACGATTTTGCAGAGTCATTACCAGGATTCTCAGAACTCTTCCTCCATCATGGCCCACTAAGAGAAGCTGTGGTCAGCTCTGTCTGCCCTACTTGCTGAGCCCAAAGACAAAGGTCAGACAATTGCAATACCTGCCCACAGGCCACATAGGTCACAGAAACACTGGAGAACAGAGCAGACATTCACAGTGCGGGGGTGGGAGTCGGCATGCAAGGCAGTTTGCACGCAGCGCAGGAAGTAATGGTACTCTTGGGAGTTGAGCAAAGGGAAGTGGCTAGCTCCTCAGACATGACACCCAGTGAAGCTTGGAGGAGACCTTTTTAGGGCAAAAGAAAAGGAAGCTTTGCTTCACCAAGCACTAAGTGACATAAGAAACTTACTTTCTTAACAGATGAATAAACAAAAGCGAAGGCAGATCCAAAGCACTCCGAGAACTCTGAGGCAGGCCAGAGCAGTGGTGAGAGGTAGACACTCCTTGGCGCCATGGTTAGCCAGGCTTCGATCCTTGCTCCCTTGTTTCATTTGCCTTTAAAATAAAATCCAAAACCTGTCTTTCCTAATGGTCTCTAACTCCCTGCCTTCCATTAAAATCATAGAAAAGATAGAACTCTCTAGCGTAAGTCCCTCCCTTTAAATTAAATGGCCAAATGAATCCATTAGCAATTCACTCATTTCTACCTGCTGATCACTTACATTCAAGATACCATTTAAAAATATAAGGACTTAAATATATAAAATTGTAACTGTAAGCTGCCAGGGGGCACAGAAAGTCTGATTGACGTTGTAAAGTAATGTGAATGTTGGTGTACCCTTCATTCCACATTCTTTCTTCTGCTTCAAGGCTTCAGACATGACCCATCAGGAGGTCTTCATCCCCATGTGTCTGTCTTCTAGATTCTAGATCTGCGTGGGCAGCTGCTAACTAAGCATCTCCATTTGATGTCTCCACATCTCAAACACTGCTTAATTCAAAATGAGTTCACCTTCCTCCCATTTCCTTCAAGAAGATCCTGATCCTTTCCAATGTGTCTTCTTTCTCAGAAGTGCTTACCATGTAACATCTCATGTATCCAGGCTGCAAAATAAGAATACCCTTGGTCCCTTCAATAATACCTCTTACCTTAAACAGTTACTGGGTCCTATCAAATGTACACCACAATATTTCTACCAGCTTCTCTATCCTAGTAGCCAGCATCATTGTCTAGATTCTGTCTCCTAGTCTGTGGGTCACCGAAGCAAGTTCCCACCAAGCTCCTTACAACAAAGTCTGTCCTTGTTCTAAACGTTAGCTCACAATGCCTCCCACCTGGGTGGACTGATGTCTTTTCTTCAGTGGTCAGCATATACTTTTAGTACTGGAAAATCGTCAGATCATTTCTCAGTTGTCCTTGCATCTCCCTACACCCACACTTTATTTAAAAACAGCCATTACAAAACACTGGAAGGTCCCCCAAGGTCTCTGAATAGTTCCATCTGCTGCCCTTTGTTGCAGAAAATCATTTCTCTTCTATATGTAGGCTAGTCATACTCATATTTCTGAGCTAAATCAAGGAGTCAAGCCCACTAGAACACCCTGTACATCCAGCTTATATTGCCCATTTTTCTATACAACTGTAGGGCACTGGCTCACTCCCAGCACAGATCAACTTTTGAACCCCTTCCACTTAATGGTAAGAAAATGTGCCCTATGTGGTTTTGTAGCCACAGTGGGTTCTTTGCCAGTAGATATTCAATAAAAGTATGATAAAGGAACAAATAAAATAGAAGAAAGGGAGACAAGGAGAGAGAAAGGGAGGGAGAAAGGGAGAGAGAAAGGGAGGGAAGGAGGGAGGGAGAGGGAAAAAAGAAATGTCTAAGCATGTACTATGTGTGGGAATAAAGCAAAGCAGAAATAGGGAATAAAAGTGTCAAGGAAGAGGTGATAAAGTTTGAGTAAAATATTTTGGTAAAGGAGGGGTTCATTATCCAGGCAGTTAAAGCAAGGGAGTTTTTAGACAGAGGCAAGAAAACACACTGAACCGCAGAAATAAAAAATGGTGAAACATTGGTTTCTTCATCATGATTCAATGAGAGGGAATAGCAAGTACTACAGATGGTCTGAAAAGGAAATGTTCTTGTGTGAATATATCGGTCCCCAGAGAGTCGGATGGAGAACCACAGGAATGGCCATAAGAAATGGCTACCAGTGGAGTCCTCCAGAACTGGCTCACTGTCATCTGTCACGTCAGCATCAGGGAGATGCTACCATACCTCAGGCTCCAACTACCTTCTACTAGAGCCTGGTGCTTGACTCACACAGATGTTGACTCTAGAAAGATACATCAGACATCAAAAAGCCACCTCCAAAAGCACTCCATAGTAACTAAAATCTGTATGAGGAAAGTGAATGATCCTCCACAGACAGTGAATTCTAAAAACACGTTGAGATGTCTCATGAATGTTTCTTCTTGGTAGAGCTGAAATTACAGCTGCAACTGTAGTTGTAAAAGACTCTGAGAGAAACGTGCTTTTGTGGCCTAGATGTAGCTTATCTCTTAAAGTTCTGTATGTTGGAACTTTGGGCCCCAGTGAGAAGGTGTTGAGGGAACGGAAACTTAAAAGGCAGGTTTTAGGGCCTCGCCGCTCTGAGAGAGTTTTAAGTGATACCTGTCTGGAATAGGTTTCTCTCTTGAGACTGCATTCATTGGTGTGAGGCTGGGTTGTCCAGAAGGAAGCCTGACACCTCCCAGGACCCCCTTTTCTGCAGTGGCTTCTCCCCACACATGTTCAAATGGTGCTGATTCCATCTACTGTGAATCAACTTATGTTCTTTATAAAGTATTCAGACATAAATATGAAAGAATAACATAAATCTCATTATCTCCATTTAAGGACCAGACCTGATTTTGAGAAAAGACTGTAAAGCACCAGCTCCAGGAAGAGACCATAAGTCCCAGAAACTAGGCCATAAGACACCAGACCAGACCACAAAATCCAGAACAAGATCATAAAACCCACTACCAAAGAACAACCTGGGGATAACAGCAAGAATGCGGAAATATCTCATCTCAGAATGAGCCATCTGTGCTGGGCAGCCCTATTTCATCCCATGGTTAAATGATTCACAATATAGGGATGCAGACCACTGACCACCTGTGATCCCTTACCACCCACCAATGAAATTTTAGATTACATAATCCTTCTAGAGAGTTCTTCCAGTTCTTTGAGCCTTTGTCTGGGGTCGCCATTTTAGAGAATGGTTGATCCCTACATGCTGGATATTTCTGCAGGATAAACACTCTTTGTTTTTGCATACTCTCTGAGTCTGGGGTCTCCCTTCAGTGGTTTTAGGAACCTTACAGGATTTTTTTGTAACAACACAAATGATGCAAGAATAATGGTTGATTTTTTTTTGACACTACAGAGACAAACTAAAAAGTTGCTGAAAGACATGGTGAGGTAGCAAGCTGCTCTTCTAAGTATCTTTTCCCACATTTGATGTGGTGTAAGAAGAGATGACCCGGATGTGAAAGTAGAATTCTGCAGTGGTATTCCGGGTCAGTTCCCCCCTTGCATAACTGACTGTGCATGATTTGTTAGGCTCATAGTAGAAAGTCAAGCCAAGACGTTTAACATCCCTCTCTAAGGAAGCCTGTGTACTTTTTTCTTGGTTTCTACTTTGCAGCTGAACATCAGCTTAGCATCAGTGTATTTGGGTAGAGTTAGTACTCGTGTGACTCTCGACTCACAAAATCAGACTGATATTCACTATGTGGGGAAGCAGATTTGCCCTTCTATGAAGCATTCTCCTCCATGATTGTATAATTCTGGTTGTGGTGTTTGAATAAGAATGACCCCCATACGTTCATATTTGAATGCTTAGTAACCAGGAAGTATCACTATTTGAGAAGAATAACAAGGATTAGGATGTGCGGCCTTGTAGGATAAAGTATGTCCCGGGGGTGGGCTTTGACATCCTGTTCTTCCTTGACAGCCAGAAAATGAGACTGTATTAAAAGTAGTTATGTTCATATTCATACCACAAGGGTCCTCGCAACGAGACAGGAACTGATAACACACATAGACTATAGGAGGGGGTGAGTAACTCAGCCATAAACCAAAAATAAGGTGAGCTTACTAGAAGCTATACAGAGACAGAAAAGGAAGTGGTCCTTTTCTGCTCACAACACAGGGGCCAAGAGAAGAATTAACAAGGCAAAATATAATAAATCTATTTGGTCAAAATCGAAGATCAAAACCTCAACCTCAGAATAAACCACCCATTTTTAAATTAATTATACAATAGGTTTCCATAACACTTTTTCATATATCCTTAGTTTTGATTATTCCTCCAAATCCTACCTCCCCTTGGCTTTCCTACCTCCATTTAAACTTTCCACCTCCATATCCCCTCTCTGTGCTTTCTTATAGCATGTGTTCTGCGCCTCCCTCCCCACTTAGTGTGCCCCCTCCTGGCTTCCTTTATAACTTTCTTGGCACTATATATACACACCCAAACTCAAATACCCAAATCTAAAAATATAAAAGCTAAGATGTCCACAATGATAGACTTACCAGGGTTGTCAGCTTAACTACAGCTGAGCTCTACATGTCTGGACACACTCGTGAGGGGTTTTTCTTGATTGGATCATTTGAGGCGGGAAACCTACCCTAAAGATGAATGATTTGACGCCGGGAGCCCCAGCCTAAAACTGGGCCACACCCTTTTGTGATAGTCCACATAAAAAGACAGGAAAGAAGGAAGTCTTTGCTTGCTTGCCTCACACCCAGTCTTGTGAGTGGAATAACTATTGGATCCTTGGCCCTTCTATACGGAGAAAGTCACTGTTAAACTACTCAGCCTGTAAGCCATGCTAATAAATCTCCCGTATACAGTTATTCTATCAGTTCTAGTCCTCTAGAGGATCTTAATATGTTTGTCTTTCTGTGCCTGGGTAATCTTAGTCTGGTTTTTTTTTTTCTAATTCCATGCATTTTCCTTAAATTTTTCTTTACAGCTGGGGAAATTTTACTGTGTATATATGAACATTTTCACCATCTATTCACATCTAGGATTGATTCCATTTCCTGGCTATAGTGAACAGCCCAACGATAAACATGGATGAAAAAGTATCTCTACAATAGGAGATGGAGTCCTCTGCATGTGACATAGCTGTGTCATGGAAGTCCTGTTTTCCAGCTTTTTGAGATACCTTGACACTGATTTCCATAGTAGCTGTCCTAGTTTGCACTTCCATTAATAGGGATAAGGTGAACTGTCCATCTTTTCACTGATGTTGCAGGAAGTGTGACAAGTCATACAGAAAAGGTGACTGAATGAGAGGTGCATGATCTAATGATGCTTCACTAAGCAGGAAGGCCAGCTGCTCAAGAGTCTACACGGCCTCTGTGCAGAATTCCTCTTCCCAAGATAAAGCACTACCTATGACCTAGAGTTAGATGACAGGGAAGGGATCCTGTGAGCTAGAGTTAATTAAGGTAGGTCAGAGTTTTTCCCGTGGTCAAAGTTAAGTTGGAAAACTAGAAGGGAAGAAGATTATACTTTAAGCTTCATGGCTTATTTGGGAGGAAATGAGTTCTCATTTGTATGACTCTGTCTCATCTTAAAGGAATGTTTTAGTTGCTGGCCTTGAGAGGGAAGAAAGCAGATCAAGAGACGGGAGGACAGTAGAATCCCAGAGAGGAGCTGCTGGTTGAGTGAGGTATTGCTTTTTGAGCACGCCTTCACTGGAAAAGGCAAAGTAGTGAGTTTCTCTGAGACTCTAGAAGGAGCATATTCATTATGACACTTGATTTAGCTCACTATCACCTGTATCAGACCTCTAATCTACAGAACTGCAAATAGGCCAACTGTTAAAGACATTACTGTGTGTAAATACATTGATAGCAGCAATGGAAATAAACCCAAGAAGGGGTACTATGCATGACAATAGAGCAGTAGGCAGAAAAGGCTTTTGGGGGGGAAGATGGCTGGAAACTCTTCTGCATTCTGTGTGTCACCTGTCCAGCACTTGGAACTTTTGAGAACAGTGGGTAATAAACAACACTTTAGAAAAGGAGGTAAGTGACTTGTGGCAAGCACCTACAAGACCTATTCTCTATCAAGCTGTCTTGTTTGGTTCTTATGACATCCAAGAGGTGGCTTGTTTTATTTAGACTGCTAAGTCAGTGACCTGAGTAAGAAGACAGTAGTTAAGAAAATTGACAATAAAGCCACAGTCAGTAGTGTATATGCTCTGAACTCATCCGATCCTGTCTGATTCTAGACAGCAATTTTCATCATTATGTGGTTCAGTTGCATATATTGCACATCAAGGGAGGAAATGAAGAGAGTCTCGACACATGACCCAGATCTCCTTGAACACGTGGAATAGAGGAGAAGTATTACAATAGGTGTTAGAGAAAAGGTCAGAGGTGAAGTTCAAACAATGGCAGTTGGAAAGGAAATGAGTCTCCTTTAACTGGAGATGATTCTCAGAAGGAAGAGTGCTTCATGTTCTCAGGTAACCAGATTCTTCAAGAGCCATAGCATAATGTGAACAATGAGTCATCGCCAAGGTCAGGGAAGGGAGTGGCAGCTTGGGCTGATAGGGGATCTGACTGCTTCACTCCCACAGTGTCCATTCCTGAGTTTCCTCACGGTTGGGGCAGGTGGTGTGCAAAGGGATTGCTCTGATGTCTGGAGTCTCCAAGAAAACAGGAAAAGCAGTGGCTATTTTCCAGACTTAAGAGTCAAGATGGCTTATGGGGCTGAGGTTCTCTGGATTTCCTGCATGGTCTTTGTTGTGAGACTGAAAATCAAATCTATACTTGATTTAGTTTTATCATGTACTACTATCATGGTTCTGATTTATAAAAACTCTTTTTCTCTCTTTTCTACTCCAGTGGCTCTCAGAACTGGAAGCCTGCACAATTCTTAGATTCTTAACATTGGCAGTGGCCTTTTGAAACATGCTCTTTCTGATTTCCATTGTGCTGGTGAAGTCCAGAGAGACTCAGTAGCATGTTCGGGTCATGTTTAGTTAGGGTTTTACTGCTGTGAACACCATGACCAATGCAAGTCTTATAAAAGACAACATTTAATTGGGGCTGGCTTACAGGTTCCAAGGTTCAATCCAGTATCATCAAGGCAAGGCATGGCAGCATCCAGACAGGCATGGTGCAGGAGAAGCTAAGGGTTCATCTGAAAGTTGCTAGTGCCAGGCAGCTCTGGTGAGGGTCTTAAGCCCAGGCACACAATGACACACCTACTCCAACAAGGCCACACCTCCAAATAGTGCCACTCCCTGCGCCAAGCATATTCAAACTGTGGTGTGTGTGTGTGTGTGTGTGTGTGTGTGTGTGTGTGTGTATTTAAAGCAGCTAGAATTTGGAGTCAATATTACTTAACTCCAAAATCTATACTTGATTTAGTTTTATCATATACTAAACATGGTTTTGATTTATAGAAACTCTTTTTTCTCAACCAGATAGGTTAAAAGGAAAACACAGCATAACAGCTTAAAAACAAAAGGAGCATGGGAAGCCAGGGTGTGGGAACTCTGGCAGGTCAATAAGGGGAAATGTATAAGGAAGGCTTCTCTGAGAAGATGTCCTTAAAGCTGAGGTGTGTAACTAGCAGGATATTCCTGATAGAAAAACTTGGTGGATACATTTGGGAAGCACCAGCAATGAGTCACCAGCTTATGACATCAGAAGCCACTGTTGACACAGATGATGACTTCAGATTCCATGAAAAGAAAACATTTACATCGCATATGAGCCTTGGAGCCACACTGAAAAATACAGTTGTTCACAGACATTCAGACAAACTTCTCATCTGCTCAGGAATCATGCTGTCCATTAACGTCATGCCAGGGTAGTTTTGTCAGCGATGACCATTTCCTCAGAAATGTAAACTGTATGTTGGTAGTCAAGACCCTACAATGTATCCAAACCAATACTATCATCCTTTCATGAAGTATAACCATGTGCTCAGAACAGTTTTAAATAAGCAAATTGCTGAATGCCGTTTCCATAGCCTCTAAGAACTGTGCACCTCAGAAATCCGCCCTCTTTAAAACCTCTGTTGGATGCATTGTTGTATACTTAACATGCAGTTTTCAGAACTGAACATTTTAAATAGCTGTGTGTTCTACCACAGATGTAACCTGATAATTAGCCATTCTGATTTTGTACCCTGAGTTCTCCTCTAGTGTTTTGCTATATTCTGTGCTGAAGCAATCGTGCATGTTCTGCCTTTTGCATTATTTTCTATGGAGATATTCCTGAAAATGGGATTATGTTAAAAAAATAGTACATTCTTCAAATCCATATAAAGTGGAGGGTAGAAATAAAAGCAGTGAAGAATAATGAAGAAAGATACAAAAATATGTATCAATTATTTACATTTCAATTATGTTTATGAAGCTCCTAAAAAAACTGGCTTTTAATCCCTTTCGAGATGATACATATTTTTGTAATATGACTTCTTATCCTCAGAATGAGACAGAAATACAAGGTCCTGGGTTCCTAAAATAGTTCTACCTCTCAAATTAAGAGTCTTAACAAAGACCTTGTATTAGAAGGTTGCTGTTAATAACAATTTAATGTGACCTATCTTTTTTCCTTTTTTTTCTTTTTTGAAGTGCTCACAGTGAGCCAATGTGAAGCAGAGTTGGGAATCTTCCTAGAAACAAAAAGAAAGGCACTCAGGAAAAGAATGAGAGCACATCCACAGTCATGGGTGTGGCCTCACACAGAGTCACGCCTTATTGGAAGACAATTTTATCATAGAGTTTTAAACATGGGGGTTCAGAGAAAGCTACTCAGGAGAAGGAGCGAGAGACATCCGTGTGGGCGAGAGCTGCAGGAGCAAGGATCTTAGCAGTAAGCAGAACCATTGAGAGATTTTAACTTACGCCTCAAAGGGCTGCTAAAAGACGGACTTTTCTTGTCTCTCTCTTTTTGAGAAGTGAGACTATGAATGGCTTTGGAGGTGCCTTGGATAAGACCTTAATCCCATAAGGCAAAACCAGGAGTCACCAGGGTTATAGAGGAGGTGGGGGAGGGGGGCTAATCCATGCCCATCCCCAGCTAAAGGACTATCTGGTGAAAATACTAGAAAATTGCAAGTTTTTATCTATGAAAGGATAAAGGCCTTACGCCGTTGTTGACTGTGCTGGCACTCTTTCTTTAGGGTTTCCTTTTAATGAGCACATGTGTAGGGTAGGTTCTGCACATGTGGGTGGAAGTGCCTGTGGGGTCCATAGATCCCTAGGAGTTGGAGTTACAGGTAGTCGTGAACACCTCAGTACGGAGGCTGGGAACTGAACTTGGGTTCTGTGGAAGAACAGTAAGTACCCTTAAGCACTGAGCCATGTCTCCGGCCCCCAGTCCTGGATTCAGCTGTTTGGGACTTCAGCCAGACTCTGCAGTGAGAGACTCGCTTTGCTCTCCATGGCGTCACCGTTTTCCCTGTCTTCTCGCCTGCCTGACTCAGACCTTCAAAGTTAAGATGGAAGTGATCTCTCACAAACTCCATATTTATCAGATTCAAAATTAAGGTAACTACGTTTGAAATATTTAAGGTAAAAAAATTAAATGTAATTAAGAGAAAAGAATTAAATGTGTATAAATAAATAAATTGCTGAAATTGAAACTTAAATATAATGGCTGAAGCAGTAGTATAATTTTTTTAAAAAAATCTGCTACATTAGAATAATTTAAAAACTCACAGAATGCAAAATCAATTCAAAGATTCTAGAGTCATACAAAATTTATACAGAGAAGAATAAGCAAGGACAAATTTGCTCATAGATACCTTAGACTTAATCTGTAAAATATCAAAGTTAAAGAGATTGCCTGACTATGGTATGCTGACAGAGGATTAGCCCATAGTAATGGAAGCCAGGAGATCATTGACGACCATCTTCAAAATGCTTCAAGAAAATTAGTTGTGGTTAGCAGAACAATAATAGCAAAATGATCTTTTAAGAAGTTCAATAAATACATTTCTAGATAGACAACACAGGAACCTTCCTTCCAAAGAAATACATACAGGATATTTTTAGAAAATACATGATCCCCCAAGTGGAAGCTTGTTAGTTTTGTTAGCTGTGCCACAGACTTGATGACTTAAAATAACAAAATGGGTTGGCAGGGTACAGTGCGTCAAAGCTCTCATTTCCTGAGTTCAGTCCCTAGGACCCTTAGAAAAAGGAGAGAACCAACTCCTGAATGTTGTCCTCTGAGCTGTGTATACACACACACACACACCACCCATACCACACATACACACACACACACACACACACACACACACACCACCCATACCACACACACACACACACCACCCATACCCCAGTTTAGCAGAAGCCTCACTAAGTTCTATCAACTGAGCTCTTGGAGGCTATAAGAGACTGTCCACCTTTTCTACCCTCCAGAGGAAACCTTCATTCCTAAGTTTGTCTTTAATACCAATCATGGTTCTTTAATCATCTTCACAACTTCTCTATGGCCTCTTCTGCTATTGTTCCCCACTATAGACTATTAAATCAGAAACACACAGGTAATCTAAGACAACCTCCCTGTTTTAAAGTCATCTAAGTAAAATTTAATTCTTTCTTTGCCATGTGACCTAACATGGACATAAGCCCAGGAACAGTATGTGGACATACAGAAGATGGAAAATTGTTTGAATGACTTGACAGTGGTGCCTATAGGCTCATATATTTGAATGCTTGGTCCCCAGCTGGTGGAACTATTTAGGAAGGGTTATAGGGTGTGGCCTTGTTGGAGGAGGTGTCTCACTGGCGTTTGGCTTAGAGGGTATGAAGTCCCACACTATTTCCTAATTAATCTCTCTCTCTCTCTCTCTCTCTCTCTCTCTCTCTCTCTCTCTCTCTCTCTCTCAGCCTCTGCTCCATTGCCATGTGTGCCTGCCTGTGCCATGATCTCTACCATGATGGTCATACACTCTAGCTTTCTGGAACTGTGAGCTCCAAAATGTTTCTCTTATAAGGTGCTTTTATCATGGTGTCTTATCACAGCAATCAAAAAATAACGAAGACAGGGAAGAAGTATTTTTTGCTGCTTACCACAGACCTGGGTTATAAGTAGGGGAACAGGAAACAACATCAGTAAACATGTGGGAGAATGGCACAGATTGTCTTATGTTAAAAGAAAAAAGTATAAGTGTGAGGTTTGAGAAATTAAAGACCTAAAATGTCATTAACTAATATTATTAAGTGATAAATGCTTGAAATTTTTTAAAAATGTCTATTCTATAAAAAGCTAGCTGCAGATTCAATGTGAATCCCATCAAAACTACAATATAGTTCTTCACAAATTTGAAAAACTAAAGTTAAATAACATAAATGACTAGTATAGTTTTTAAAAATTCTGAATAATAAGAAATTTTCTTAGGTTGATTTTGAAATTGTCACCCCAGATTTCAAATTATACTACATAGCTATCATAATAAAAACAACATGGTACTGGCACACATTGGTCACTGGTATAGTACTGAGAATACACATATTTACAGTGTAAAAGCCACCTGTTTTTTGACAAAGAGGTCATAACTACACATTGGAGAAAAGATGGCTTTCAACAAATAGTGCTTGTAAGACCACTATTCATAGAAAAATGAGACTCATTTCTCATCTCTCAGTCTACACAAAACTCAACTCCCGATGGGTCCAGGATAACAACATAAGACCTGCTATCTTGACTCTGATTCATCAGGAATATATAAAAAATGCTTGAACTTATTGGCACAAGAAAGGACTTTCTAAACAGGATCCTGATAATGTGGGCATTAATATCAATAATGGAATTTCATAAAAAGTATCTTACAGCAAAGGGCACTTTCATTCTAGTGAAGAGGCAGTCTACAGAATAGGAAAATATATTTACCATCTACACTTCAGAAAGAGGGTTAGTGTCTAGAATACATCAGAATTCAAATGGCTAAATAGCTAGGAAGCAGATAATCAAATTTTAAAATGGGGCATGTAACTAAACATAGTTCTCAAAAAATAAAATACAAATGGCTGAGAAACCGTTGTTTGTTTTTATACTCAAAATCCATAGCCACAAACGAAATAAAAATCAAAGATATACTGAGATTTCATCTCACTGAAGTCAGACTAGCTGGGATCAAAGAAGTAAATGACAAAGTTGGTAAGGTTGTGGGAAAGAGGAGACATTCACTGCTGAGGGTAGTACAAACTGGTGCAGCTACTACAGAAATTCTTGTGGAGGTTCTTCAAAAAGCTAAAACTAGACATACCACATGATCCAGCCACACCACTCTTCGAATATCCCCCAAAGAACTCTATATCCAACTTGGAGATACTCATCCATGTTTTTTGCTAGTCTGTTTTTAATGTCCAGGAAATTTAGACAGCCTAGATACCCATCAACTGATGAATGAATACTGAAAATGTTCTTAGCCAGTGAGGTCCCCATAGACCCCAAATATTACAGGCTATTGCCAAAGTACTTGGTTCCTCTAGAATTTGATGAATCCTGTTGCTGAAAACACCACATACTTGAACCATGAAACATGGAGAAATCAAGGTAATATTGACCTCAATGCTTTGTCCCTACTGGTTAGCTTTCATGGTGCTTTGAGGTGCTACGCACTACGAGAGAAGAAAAGAAACCATCTATATTAGCAGCTATGAACCCATGAGGAGACACTTCATACCTGAACTACAATAATCTCAATTGATGTAGATATGTATATTTATCATGTGACCATTTATGAATGCTGTTTCCAAGATAGATGAACCTGTGTGTTAGCAGACAGGGGAGCAGAGATAGTTGGGGGATAAAAATGTCCTTGTACATCTGGGTACCTTTCCACATGTGCTGGACCCTCTGGTTTCATACTGTGACCTGGAGATACAATGGCAAACTAACCAGATGTGGCATTAACCACAGCTTGTCCAAGTAGGCAGGTATGATGCAAAGAATCACACACATGAGGCATCTGAGTTGAGGAATTGAGGATTAGGAAGGGAAGGACGTAACAGTCATATACTTATACTAAGTTGAGGGTCTGAGGCAGGAGAATGAGGCAACTGAGAAACTAGGGGAAGGCCCGTATGACTAGAGTTCAGAGAATGACTGACAGCTGCAGCAGGCTGTGCAGACTTACCTCCAGCCAAGGGAAAGCACTCAAGAGTGCAGTCATCAGAATTATGAAATGAATTCATCTCTTCCCAAAGCTATGCACACCATAGCAGGAAGCAAGGTGCTCTTGGGACTTCTTACCCTTGGCTGCAAAGATGGTTGTAAAGCAGTCTCCATGCCACATGGGGTCTCTGCTGCTGAGCCCAGCCCGTTTCCAGACTTCCTTTTGAGGAAATCTAGAAAACTTCTCTTTGGAAGCTTTAGGGCCTCTGGTATCAGAAGGGACCTCATCTGAAATTGTCTCAAACCAAGAGAGGGGTTATAACATCTAAACTTCAGTAGCTCTCTCCACTTTCCTGATGCTTTTCCCCTTGATACCTCTTGTCTCCACCTTCCCTTCTGTGATGGTTTGTATGTGCTTGGCCCAGGGAGTGGCACTATTAAGAGGTATGGCATTGTTGGATTAGGTGAGTCACTGTGGTCATGAGCTTACGACCTTCATCCTAGCTGCCTGGAAGTCAGTCTTCTCCTAGCAACCTTCAGACAAAGATGTAGAACACTCAGCTCCACCTGCACCATGCCTGCCTGGATTTTGCCGTGCTCCTGCCTTGATAATGGAGTGAACTTCTGAACCTGTAAGCCAGCGCTAATTAAATGTTGTCCTTATAAGAGTTGCCTTGGTAAGACACCTCCTATTGATCCCTCTTCTCCTTTCCTCACAGCAAGCTAGTATGAAAGATCACCCACCTACAGTCCTTGGTGTTCTTTAGAAATGTTTCCCCATAGCCACGGGTATCCAGATATCTAGAGTTCACAAAATTCTAAGCACCCCTGCCAGTCTTAGTACTGAGACCCTGGACTTCAGGATTCTTAGCTTTTCTTAACATCCTATGCCAGACCACTGGTCTCTTCAGATCTTTGGGTCATGAGCCTGGAAGAGAGTTCTAGGTGGGCAATGGGAGACTGAGGCTCCCATATGACATCTTTCCCCCAGGATTAGGTCACCAGAAAACTCTTCAGCCTTGGGTGCTGATCAAACTGTAATCCTCTGTATATGCTGAAAGCCTAGTTCATTCTCTTGACTGGACTGAGCGTGTACCAGGCTTCAGCTTTCTGCTGATATAGGTTCACTCTTCAGTTCAAACCTGTGATAGTTTTAGCTAAAACAGTCTAATCCTTCTGTATCTTCAGAGAACTGGTTCTAGAAATCTCTGTGGATATCAGAATCCATGGATACCAAGCCTCTTGTATAAAATTTACAAAGTTTCATAAAGCTTAGGTACATCTTCCTGTATACTTTAAATCCTCCCTAGATATATAATACTAAATTTAAATTCAATGTATTATGTGAATAGTTACATTGTATTAATTAGGGAATAATGACAAAAAAGTCAATATGAAGGTGTATGTGTGCATGCCTGTATGTGTGTGTGTGTGTGTGTGTGTGTTCATTTTATGTGAAGTGAGTTCACATGAAATGCAAGAGTATATCTTGAATTTGCCATGGTATAGGGCCAGCTAGCCAGCAAGATTTTGAGTGACTCTCCTATTTCTGATTCCCATCTATAATAGAAGTATGCTGGGATTACAGATGTGTACTACTGTATCTAGTTTTATTAGAGTTCTGGGTATCCAAACTCAGGTTCACATGCTTTCACAGTAAGCATTTTACTGGTTGAGTCATCTCTCTAGCCCTAAGAGACAATTAAAAATATTTCTGATTCATAGTTGGTTAAATATACAAGTGCAGATCCTGTATCCACAGAAACTGGGGCCAGTTGTAGCTACATGTAAGATCTAAACATCTTACATATGTTACTTCAATCCCCAAAATAAGGTGACAACAGATGAATGAACAGATTCCAAAGTCACCAAGATACAGTTTACAAGGCTGAGATTTGAACCTCTGAATGCCAGACCCTGCAGTCCCACGTGACTTCCTCTTGTCATATCAGATATGTACACTAGATAGGTTCCACCAGCAACTTCCAGACTTCCCTCCCAGAGCAGCTTCACAGGTTTGCAAAGCTGGCGTTTGTAGTTTCCAGATTTGCAAAGCTAGTTCCTGATTCTTCACAAATACTTCTCTACAAAAGCTCCTTTCTAATTCCTAGTTAAGGCTAAAAGATCTAGATAGTCTAGCTTGGTAAACCCAAGCTAACAAGAGCAGGAAGTTAGGGCCCCATGGGAAGTCCCTGCGGTTCAGAATGCCAGGCAGGGATCCTTTCTCACATGGGGGCCCCAGTGCCTCCCACACCCATGTCAGGCCCATTAGAGAGACCTTGGGAATGAGTCCAGACGAGCAGAACAGCTAGAGGGAAAAGCAAGGGGCTTTGGCCAGGTCACTTGAGTGAGGGTGGGTTGTCCTGTCCCATCAGTAGAGACAGACTTGCAGGTGGCAAGATTGCAAGCAGTATTGTGTTTGCCTGCCTTCTCCTTCATCTTCATATTAAGGCATTTCCTGGAACAAGGCCTAGTTTTAAGTGTGCACAATTTATAAACCATTTTATGGTCTACATATCAATCTAAGGCTGGGAAGGGAGCGTCAGGCTTTTTTGCTTCCATCAAAGTCAGTCCTAGAAGGGAAAATGACATGTCCTGACTCTCCCAACGAGTGCCTGCCACCCTGAAGCTCAACCCGAGGAATCACAGGCTGCTGTTTTACCTACCTGTCAGCCTGACGGTTATTCATCACACAAGCATTATCCATCGTTGGTGGGAGAGCACAGAGGCAGGAAGTCAGAGCAGGTTGGTGCGGAAGTTCAGAGGAAGAGAAGAGGAGTCAGAGAATTGAGAACTTCCAGAGAAAGTTGAGAGAATGCATCTGGCCTTCTGGAGTCAGTCCTGGCAATGGTACAACAGTGAAATGCAAGCATACTTGGAAAATGGGGTAAACCTCTGAGTGATGCTGTGACCTCATATGGTGGTGAGCATAATGCTCAGATCATTAAATATCACGTCCCAGTCCTCTTCCTTGCTGTTTCCTGTGGTTGGAATATTCTTTCCCTTCCCCAACTAAAATGCCTCCATTCTCATAGAGGCTTCCCAGGTCACCTTCTAAGATATCTGCCTGGGTGCCTCATAGACATGTCATGCATTTGATTTCTGCCCCCATAAGAAATTAGCTTATTTTACTCTTTCCTTCTCCATTTTCTTTCATTAGAATACAAGTGGCCTTGTTTGGCTGGCAGCCAGTGCTTGTGAGAGCACTTGTAAGTACCATAGGCAGGACTAAGTCAGGATGTGTTTTGAATAAATTTATGCATGCATGATGGTCTTATAACAGCTGGGTTTGAGGTGATACAAAGGTCCCACCTCATAAATCCAGCTCCTTTCCTATAAGTGATCTCCAGTTTTATGTAGATAAGAACCAGTTTGGCTTCTGCTAGCCTGAGTCACCCCTGTGGAAGCTGGGCTTGGCTTGGCTTCAGTCATCAGCAACCCACCTCCTAGGGCTGACTGGCCTGTGTAGGAGTATGGGAGTGGCCAGCTCCCCCCTCTTATTCTGCTTAGGTAGCTGGGAAGGAGGGGCAGTTTCACCCTAGGAAGGTCTGTGCCGTAGACGCTGTCTGGGTGCTACTTTATACACAGCAAGTCTTTCTGGAGTGAGACGTCGGAAGGTAGTGGAAGACCTCGTGTTCTGTTTAGCTCCCCCATGGCTTCAGGTAAGCTCTTTGAAGTCATATGAAAAGTGAGGGAGGAACTATCTTCCACTAGTGTTGACCCAATGCTCAATGCCAGATGCATGGAGCACTAGGCTATCAGGAAAATCTGGCCAATGGGAAGCCACAGCATCCCAGGAAACTAACTACCTAGATATGCTGGGGCAGAAGGCATGTGCCCGATATGAAAAGAGTCACCAGAAGTGTTGGCCATTCTCCACTGTTTATGGAAACAAGAAATAGAAGAAATGTTTCTGTAAGATGGCAGAAAGAACTATGTGTGTAATGAGAAGTGCTGATAGAAAGTCCAAGGTTGAAACATAATAAAGAAAGGTAGAGTCTGTAGATTAACAGATTGACAATGACAACATGTTTACTGTAGAGAACATAGGCTCAGGTGGACATTCTTAAAGGAAAAGCCAAATATTATCTGTGGTACTATCTGGTACTTCCAGAATCAGACAGTATCTTATTTTAAAATAGCTTATTCCAAAATATATAGAACTGGCAGAAACCTAAGTGTTATATGCTGGTGAGCATGAATTGGGTTGAATTCAGAAACCAATCCAAGCAAGCACAATATAGACACCACAGTCTCTGAAAGAAGGAATCAGAAACATCATCAAAAGCCAAAGAGATGGGAGCTTCCAACTATGGCCAAGCAGTAACCATGGCTCCACGAGAAGTTAAGCATGTGGTTTGATGGGGGGCTTGCAGAATGAGGACAGGAGCAGGAGTGTACCACATGCCTCCCTTGGTCTTTACTTTCTCAGTCTGTGAAGTCCGGCTTCTTACCTCACAGGTGATGCTTGTAGAGGAGAAAGCAGTGGTGATGGGAGGATAAACCCTGTTTAGGATCCACTCTGAAGACAGTTGAAGAATGCTAGCTGCTAACACCGTCTTAAGATAAATGGTTTAACTTGAAATGAATCAATGGTGGATGTGACCATTCTTTTATTTACTATGGTCTCTTCCTGGGTGATAAGTTCATTTTTGGCCTTTGTATATATTTCAGTTATCTATTTGTCTGTCTGTCTTACTTATTCTCTATGAATTCATCTGTCTAAACTGCATCCCATCTATCCAAATGGATCTTTGCCAATAAGAACAAGCTAAATTAGCAAGGGACAGCCATCAAGTCAATGTGTTGGCAATTTGTGACACCATCCACCAGGATTCACAATTTAGAGTGACCAAGGCTTTCAAAGACTGAGGGACTCACTGAGACACAGAATGTTCAGTAATGAAGCTAAAATAATCTTTGACAAACCAAGGCAGCTTGCCATCCCAGTCCATAACCAAGTGAAATGGATTCATCATAGCCTGTGCAGAGCTTTAAAATATTTCTCCTCACATTCCCATATGCTTTTCCATATTTCCAAGCAGTTATCAACTAAATAGTTACTCCATAGGATAATGAGCCAGAGCCAAAAAATAAAATCATAAGAATAAGTAAAGGTCTTGCTCTCATTGACCTTGCAATGAAGCAAAGAAGGGAAACACCTGTGGCAGGACTGTATGTCATATTGAGAAGAACAAAAACCAGAATTTAAGCCTTGCCTCAAGACAGTGTCCAGAGGACATGTTGTCTTCCCGGGCCTTGAGGTTTTCTCCTACAAGCTACCCAGGTGCATTCCCATCATGAAAGTGTGTTCTATGATGTTACCTTACACATAGTAGATTGGTATGAAGAGTGTAGTACAAGATGGGGTATCACTCAGTGGCAGACTATACTATCTGTGGTAGTTTGAAGGAGAAATATTTTCTATAAATGTTATGGCATTTGACCATTTGGTGCCTGGTTGGAGGGCTGTCTGGGGAGTTTAGGAGGTGAGCCTTGCTTGAGGAGAACATTACAGTGGGGGAGGGGTGTTTAAAGCCTCAGTTCACTTCCAGCTCATTTCTGCTTTGTGTCTGTGGTTGAAGATGTGAGCTCCCAACTGCCTGCTCCAGCCGCCATGCCTTCCATGTGTGGTAGACTCATCCCTTCTTGAGTCATATAAGCTCTTTTTTCTATAAGTTGCTTTGGATAATGGTGTTTTATCAGTGCAACATAAAAGTTGTGAATTCGGGAACAGAGGTGGGCACAGCAAATCTGTGCCCTCTCTCAGAATTCCTGTCCATCTCCATCTTCTCTTGCCTTATGAAGTTAACCATCAGAGAAAAGAGTCAGCATGTACCTCTGAAGACGTGATAACTATAAAAATGATGATGTTCAAAGCCAATCCATATCACACCCACACACCATGGAACTAAAAGCCATCTAGGAAAAGTTAACCTCAGAAAGGATTCAGGGAAGGCTTCCTATCTGAATCAAGAAATTGAGCCTCTTGAAAAGCACTGATCTACAATTTATACCCTGTCTGCTGGATGACCTTTAATAGCCATGAGAGTGCACATGATCACCTTGACATCAGAAAGCTAGAGGGTAGAGAGTACCAGGAGCACAGCTGTCTCCAAGCCAGACCTGTTTCCCTAAGGAGCTTCCTACAAGGTGTATTATTAAGATGAGCTCAAATACCTGACATGGGTAGCTAGGAGCAGATGGAAAAAAAATGGCTATACCATCAGGTGTTTCTTCCCCCCACCCCCACTTCCTCTCATACTAGTATATTAATACATGACTTGGAAGGAATAACTTTGGCCCACTGTTTTAGTAAGAATTAGCAAAGTTAGGATAATATTGCCACAACTGTGTGGTTCATACCACACAGCTCAGCTATTCGAGTGTTGACTATGAGATAATTTTGTTACAACTCAGGGTGCATACTTATTCATCCAAGGTCAAGTGCATACATCTCACAAATGGTGCCTAGTGGCACAAGCTCAGCTCCAATAGGCAGAGGCAACGCTCACATCAGGATTCATTAAAGTTTTCTGGTAATGTGTATTTGTCAGGAATAATGCAAGGGGTGAGAGACCTGCCTGTGGACCATTTGAGGCTTAGAGGAGTTTGGTACTGGAACAAAGATGGTTTCTCTCCAGAAAGAAGGAAAATCAGCCAAATGTTTCTGCCTTTGTGGAGCACTGGAGCTAGCAACACCCAGTTGCCAAGGTCCCACAATGTTGATTGCTTTAACTCTTTGTTGGTGGGAGTATTTAAGCTGCAGCAACTGGGAAATGCTGTAAATAAAATTTACAGAGTGGTTAAACACAGCATACGTCTGGTTCGGTCACCACACTTCTGTCTTCTAGTAATAATCTGAATGTAGTCTATCTTCTGACCCCATGACTATCGGAATAAAGCAAGGCTGATAACAGCCTCCAGGGTGATTTTCCTTAAGATGACCCTACATCCTTGGGGTAGCATTAGTGGGCTCTCTTCTTCTGACTCTCATGCATTACCCCTTCTGACTCTACCCTCAAACATGGTGAGTTTGAGTGTTAATATTGTCACTTTGATAAGATCTAGAATCACCTAGAAGACAACCCTCTGGGTGTGTCTATATGGTAATTTGTAGACTGAGTTAGCTGGATGGGAAAATGTACTGATTTGTGGCCTTCACCAGCCTATGCTCGGCCCAGGAAATAACAAAGGAAAATGACCAGCTGAGCATTAGCAGTCCCTGCTCTCTGCTTCCTAGCTGCAGACACTGTGACCAGCTGAGCACTAGCAGTCACTGATACTGTGAACAGATGCTTTCTCCATTGTGAGCAATATTCAAACAGTGAACCAAAACAAACCCTTTCTTCCTTTTGCTTTAGTAGGTGTTTAATGACAGAAATGAGAAGAGAAGTAATGGGATGTTTTAAAAAATAGGGGTAATACCCATCTCCATCTGGGTTCAATCCCTGAGAAATCTCTCCCTAAGCTAAGATTTTTGAGGATCCATGACCTTGGTTTGGAAAGCTCAAAACAAACTGGCTAAAATGTATACATTATATTCCATTCAGGAAAATGGGTCTGTGTAATCTGAGAAAGACTCCTAATGAGTTATAACAGCCCTCTCAAGTATCCAAGCCTGCTACAAATGAGCTCAAGTCTTATTTGCATAAATGTTACCTGCGATCTCATGGCTCTGGGCCAGTTGCCCAACGAGAGCAAAATGACCCATCTAAGGATGAAGATAGCATCATACACATCCTTTTAAAAAATCTCTACATGTTAAACGTGCAGTGTCCCTGAGCAAATATATAACAACCAGACGTGCTGTTAGTTAGCTTTGTGTACACACAATAAAATAGCTAACCTAATTAACAAACCAAGAGAAGGGACTTAGTTGGGTCACAGCTTCGGAGCCTCTGGTTCAAGATTAGATGGGCTCATTGCTTAGGGTTTTTATGGGTATACCAGCTATCAATACTGCAGAGTACGTAACCTCATCACCCAGGAAGTAAAGAACAAGAAAAAGGCAGAGAAATTCCCTTCAAAAGTGTGTCTCCAGTGACCTAAGGCTCTCTCTCTCCTGTGCAGGATCTACCATAACCTCCCTAAGGCCATTTCAGGAACCATAATATATATGCAAAGCAGTTTGTGCATTAAAGGAAAACAGACAATAGGAGGAGACCCAGAAGGAATTCCAATAATGGAGTTATTAGGGATGGCCTTTTAAAAGCACATGAACGAATGAGAAGATGGCTCTGTTGACAAAATGTTGGCTGCACGAGCATGAGGAACTAATTTCAGATTCCCTCTATCCATGGGCACTGCCATGTGAGCCTGTAATTATAGCACTGAGTAGGTGGCAGACAGAGGGTCTCTGGGGCTCACTAATGTAGCTGAAACCATTCAGTGAGAGGCTCTGCCTCAAAAAAATTAAGGTGAAGAGTAGTGAAGGAAGACACCCAACATTACACATGCACCAGGAAGTGTTCATGACCCCAAAAGACCTCCAAAGAGCCAGTTCCGATGTAGGTATGTATAATCACATTAGGGTCTTTTTATTACAAACTTGAGTTCGGACTTATTCACCATCAACCCACGGAATGGTTTGGTAAAGTGCCCCCAAATCCTCATTGGGACAGGGTTTTATAGGAGAATGGGAGCAAATGAGGGGTATCTAGCCTGGCAAGCATCTAATAGAATGACTTTTCTAAAGCAAGACTACGAACAATCACAAATGGTCTGAAAGCACATCTGAAACAATCAGACTAATCTTTGATTAACTGTTGCAAGGAAGTAGCTAGGGAGGAACTCTGGGCTATAAACTAAGGACAAGCCACAGGCTCCTTCCTGTTCGTAAATGAAACTTGGGTTCTGTTGCAGGTCAAGTTCTCGTTTTTTTTTCTTTTAAGATGGAGTCCAGTCCCAAGATGAGGTAGGTTTGGTTCTCTCTCTCTCTCTCTCTCTCTCTCTCTCACACACACACACACACACAAATAAACATATGAACACACACACATACTTGTGCATGCACTCATACACACACACACAAGTACATAGGGCCCAGATATATATAGATATAGATATGGGTATAGAGATATAGATAGATAGATAGATAGATAGATAGATAGATAGATAGATAGATAGATAGATAGATAGATAGAACTATATTTTAAAAAGGAATCAAATGGAAATTCTAGAACTGAAAGACCTAATCAACTGAAATTAAGAACCAGCAGAGAGCTACCAGGAAATTTCTACGTGGTCAATGCTGTGTTTAATATATGAACGGCTTATACATAAGACAATTGCAAAGGTGGTCCCTCCTTGCAACCTGATACAATGGAATCTTAACGCCCCTGATCCATGTGTGAAAACACTTTTGTTCATACCCTGCTGTGTCTTTAAAGCTACTGTTATTGCCTATTGCCTCTCCTAATGTGTGGATAGCTCAGGTTTTCTATCCCCCTGCCTCAAAAGAACCCAGAAGGAAGTCACAGGGTCCCATTTGTATTAAGATCCTTAAGCTGGTTTCAGAAAGTAGAGTTTGGGTTGAGCCCCTAGAATTGGCAAGCAGTATTGCCAAGATCACCAACAGTAACACCACAAGAAAAAGATTAAGAGTGGAACTGAGGCCAGAAGATGAGTAAGGAAAGAGGACTTTTTCCTTCCTTTTCTTCCCCCTCTAGTAGGGAGATGTGCTTAGGCTCATCACAGAAAATCCAGGAAGGAGCGTGGGTCAGTAGCAGGGAGAGGAGGAGTTGTACAATCTGCACATGGCCAGGATTGTAGGGGTAGTGGGCATTGTGACTCATCCCTCCCATTTTGCCTGAAGTAAGGAACTATGCACAATCACTACTGTTTGAGCAATTCCCACGTGTCAGCACATCATCTCAGAGTCTTACTGAATTCTCATAGCAGCCCACGCTGTGGTTTCCAGTATTAAACCTGATTAATGGGTAATGAAACTGAGATCCAGAGAGTCTGGGCACCTTGTCTGAGGCAGTGCATCTTAGAATGACGTAATCAGCCCAGAACCTCCCTTCCTGCACACTCAAAAAGAACATGCTGCTGGCTTTTGTGGAGGTGGGAGCGGTCACAGGGAAAAGGCACAGACCAAGGGGGTCTGGGAGCATAATGTTTCCAACCTCTAGGAATAATCCCTTCCCATCTGATTTTGTGCTGTGGTCAGAGAAACATTACTCAGCAGCTATCATGTGGGGGAGGTGGGGTGGGGGGAGGATTTTGCTTGGACAGCTGTCTGAGAGCAGCTGTGGAGCCCCACTATTCACCTGGCTAGTCACGTCTCTTCCTCAGTCTTCAGGGATGTTTGAGATGATGATACTGATCTGATGTTCTAGCAGAGTCTCACCAGTTTGCTCAAGCTTGGCTTCTTTAGACATTTATCCTCATTAAGAACTCTCTAGTTCTTCATTCATCGCTATGTCAGTAGCTACCAAAACTTCAGTTTTCAAAAATCAACATTCTATTAAAATCTGAAAATGAAATGAAAAGAATAATAATATAGAAAATTGCATAGGAAGAAACTGACAAAACATGTATAACTTAATGACATTCTTGTATACTACATATAGAAATCACATCACTTGTAAATATCATATTTACAGTATTTACAGGACAATGTGATACAAATATTTGTGCTTCATTTCAGCTACTGTTAAATTGTCTTGTATTTCTTGTGTTAATTTTCGTCTTCCTATGAATGCATAATTAATAAGAAGTTGAATACACTGAAGGCATAAACTTAGCATCTTGATATAAATTGTAGAATTTTCCCCCTAATCAGGCTAATTAACACATCTCCCTCCTCACATAGATCACATTTTCCTTCTCCTTCCTTGTTCCTCTCTCCCTTTCTCCTTCTGTTCCTCTCATTTCCCTTCTCCTTTCCTTTTAGAGGGGAGAGATAGGGAGGCTACTCAGCAACCACTCTCAGAAGTTTTCAGTGTGTAGTAAACAGTGTTATTACTGTCATATGAGCCCCGGATATCCAGAACTTGCTCATCTTAGCAACGTGGCATCAATTATATCTGTGAAGCAGCGTAGACGCAGAAGTGAGACAGGCGTCTGACCTTCAGCTGATGGGGAAGCCTCTCTCCCTCAGAGACTTGAAGGGTCTCCCAGGATGCAAAGACACTGCGACCCTTTATAACGGTGGGGTGAGGAACTTGGGAATGAGGAAATTGTTCCTGCTGAAGTGGCCTACACAGCTCAGCTTCCTGAAATTGTTGGCACAAAGCCAGACAGACTGTCCTTTCTGGGGCCACTGGTAAGAGCTGGGCAAAGTCATCTACACTCTCCTAGGAATCCTGCTATACACAACTGAGGCACTTATCCTCGTGTTTAACTCTATGCAGTCCTTGCTGTCTCCTACCTCTGGCAACCACCAATCTATTGCCTATTTCTAAGTTTTAATATGAATTTTATTGATATGTAAGATGTAGTGATAAATAAGTAATAATAAAGTCCAAGGTGGCTTTAGAAGCACATGAAACCAGCATGAGAGAGCTGATGGGAGCTGGGTAGCAGTTCCCCCTCCTCCCAGCAGATGTGATAACAACAGTTTGTACCTGGTGACTAATAAACCTTTCAGAAACTTTAAAGCTTAATTAATTCAACAGTTTCTGGATGTGTTAAATAACTAGGCAAGTTCATGCACATCCCCTCCTTCAGCCAGCTTCACAAAAGATTTTCAAAACAAAGAAATGAGCGAACAGAACTTTCCCTTGGCTGTCACAGATAGATACAACATTTTCTACAATAACTCAAGAAAGATATGGACTTTCCATTTGACTCTCAAAATTATCATCCAGCATCATAGCAACTGGCATGTCCCATTTGTTGGGGGAGGGAAGAAGTCTTTAAAGACTTGATAGTTATTTAGCTTCTCCATGAAAGGATCTAATTCTCCTTTAAACATACTCTGGTTTCTTGCGTTGAAATAAGGTCAGATGCATCCATTGAGCACTGGTGGGCACACCTTTAATCCTAGCACGAGAGAGGCAGAGACAGGAGAATCTGAGTCCAAAGTCAGCCTGGTCTATAAAGCAAGTTCCAGGACACTCAGGGCTACACAGAGAAACCCTGTCTCAAAAACCAAGAGTAAAAAGAAAATGAGGTCATCAAGATGGATGAGTGTAGCAGGATAATCTGGCTGTAAGAGCTGGGGTTTGGTTTTCCACCATTAACAATCTCTACAACCTTTCTTAATGTCTCTTTCTGAGTCTCTTTAAAGTAGTGAGAGGTTGAGATCAGGCAACCACTATGCTCCAATCCAGTTCTGAAAATGCTACGCCTGTGTTCCTGACAGCACTCTCCCTTGAGGACACACACAACGGCTCTCATCACCTTTTGATAACATAAAATAGGAAAATACTTACCTTTCCCCAACTGTCCAGAAAATTGCATGAAAGGAACTTAATGTTTTTTAATACTCACTTGAGATCAAAACTTAACTCCCTTCTTTCCTACCACCTTCAAGAAAGACATGATCCTCCTCATTCTGAGAATGAAGAAGCAGAAACACAAATAAAAGAAGTCACTTTTTCAAGGTCACACAGTGACAAGTGGCAGAGACAGATTCTGGATCTGTTGCTGCCCACACACTTTCCACTTTTCCATTATTTGGGAATGAAGTTACCTCTACAAGATTCTAACTTCACAGAGGACCACCTGCCTGCAAGCATAACAGAGTATCATTAATGATGTCAGAGACTGATGGTTGCCCATGGGATGGTCTCAAGTTGGGCCAATTATTGGTTAGATATTCCTTCAGTCTCTGCTCCATCTTTGTCCTGAATTTTTAGGGGAGACAAACTTAGAACCAAAAGCTTTGTGGGTGGGGTGGGGTGCATTTGGGATCTAAATAAATAAATAAATAAATAAATAAATAAATAAATAATTTTTAAAAACGACTTCAACTTTCCAGATGCAGAATTGGGAAAGATGGTGGATTTTAACACACCTCTTGGGCAGACTCATTTCTCTAGAGCGGAGGTCAACAAACTTCTGCACTATGTGTGGCCTGTCCTATGTTTTGTAAACAAGGCCTGTTAGAGCAGAGTTAAGTTTTCTGGCTTACAAATTGCTTGTGGGTGCTTTTGCACCTTGACAGCTAAACTGAGTATTATGTTAGATTGGATAGTTCACAAAATACCTAATATTTACCATCCAGTTCTGGACAGAATGTTTATCCAGAGTCTAGCCAACTGTCCCTTCCCCAAAGAACACAGTAACAGTGACACGACATTGTCCTTTGTTCACCAGGCCCTATCACTTGCCCTCAGATGAAAAGGGAACATTTCTACTCTGATCTGTTCTTTGAGGGGAGCAGGGCTGGGGATCAACAAATAGACTTCGAGTACCTGTTATGCAAATGAGGGAGTCTGTTTTCCATTGTGTTCTTCTTCCCAGGAACACCATGAAGGGGAAACAGAGAGCTCAATTTTGGGGAAATTACACAGGGTAAGGGGGAGGAGATCAGTTACAACACACCATTGCGACACTCTCGGGGTTGACAGTGACAACAGTAAAGGTTTCTCTTTTTGGAAATATGAGGGTTTTTCCGCTTCTGGCTTCTGACAGTGGAACGAAATGACAGCAGCGCAGGCTGGTGAATGACTACTTTCTTTATAAGCAAGCACCTTGAGCCTGAAATGGCAGTCACTGGTCTCTGTTGCCTTGCTGCGCTGCGGCCTCGGGATGGAAATCCGCTGGGGACCCTACAGTCACCTAATCTCTCTCCTCATCCTTCTGTTTCACTCAGAGGCAGCCTGCCGCCCTTCTGGGAAAAGACCCTGCAAGATGCAAGCCTTCAGGTAAGTCTTCCAAAGACTTACTCTGGTCCTTGGTTGCATAGACCAAGAACCAGAGACACATGCTGCATGTCCAGGGATTCAGGAACAACGTGCTAAAAGCAGTCTTTAAGGCTTATGTTTTAAAATATTCCATGCATGGACAACAGGACAGTTAACTGTGCTCACTTTCTCAGACACCTAGATATAAAGTGATGGACAGGCATCCAGGAATAATGCTAGCTTTGGGATCTATCAAAAAGGACACAGTCAAAGGCTCAGTCTACACTCTGTATCTGTGCTGACTTGGAAGATATCTCTCTTTGATATCTCAGTTTCCTTATCTGTAACTTGATACTGGTTTGATGATAACCCCTTGTGTGCCTTACAGGATTGAGAACACTAAATACGTGAGTGATACTGTAACCGTGTTCTGAGACCTGTACTCTGAGAACTGTAAAGTGCCTGAAAAATGACCTGAGTTTTAAAATGGGATCAAGAGCCTTGGGAGATGCCATCAACCTTATAGTAAAAATGGCAGGCCTCGATTTTTATTTTAAAATGAATAAAGAGATTATTGGTGCATGCGATCTGTCCTTGATCCTTCCTGAGAGTGAAGTCTGTGTTGAGTCACTTCCCCTTTGACTCTGTCTTCTTTTGATCCACAGCTGGAGTCTGGAATTCTAACTGTGAATCTATGCATCTATCCCAAGGCAACTCTGTCCCACAGATCCAGTAACTGCTTCATGAGATTTACCACCACATCCTCTTAGTAGCTCCAAGAGAGGTCCTGTTAGCAAGGCTCTGGAATCCCTTCAGTTTGAAGCTCACCAGATATATAGAGACCAGTCACAAAGGCACAAATACTCCTCACATGCAGAGAACTTGGTTTGTGCTCTACCCATCCCTGAGCTCCTAGGTTGCCCCAAGCTACTCAAGGAGTCCTTTCAGCTATCCAGACTGGGTAAAGAGATAAGGGACAGCTCCAAGGTCGTATCACCAGAGCTCTATTAACACACCTCACAGGTGCCTGCCTTTCTGGAAGCCAGAGGGCCTTTCACCAAGAAGTCAGAGAGTAACAATAGACCCTGGGTGAGCTAGACAGGAAGCTGACTTATTTCCAAGGACATCTGTCCCTGCCAGCAGGCGATCAATCCCACAAGAGAAGTAAAGGTTTCAGTTAGAGACTTACGAGTCTAAGTTGAGCAGCTTGAGGTAAGAGTTAAGCCAGAATGGCTTGGTTACAGTATATCCAAACCCTTGAGCCTGTGATACGATGTAGTAGCCATTAGCTGCAGATGTCCATCTAAATGCACACATAAATGCATGAAAACAAAAGAAAGCCCTATACCCCGCAGCTCTGTTTAGTGGGGCAAACATAGGATGTGTTTGCATCACCTAAGGTTCTATCAGATGCTGATGCTCTATAGAAAATTCTGCCAAACCCATGGATGTTCATGCTGGGATTCTGGGGTGAAGAACAAGAAAAAGAGGTTTTCTGTTCACCAGCTATGAGAGATGTGCCCATCTCTTACATAGTATTGGCTTAAATTCTCGTTTGTGTTATGAACTTGCCACACTTCCAGCAGATCTAGAATGTAAATTAGGTGACTCTGAGGAAGTTGGAAAGGGCTCTGTACTGCCTACTCCAGCTAGGCCATTTTGCTTTTCAGAATCTGGGATACTAACCAGAAGACCTTCTACCTGAGAAACAAACAGCTCATTGCTGGGTACTTACAAGGACCAAATACCAAACTCGAAGGTGAGTGGACAACATGGAAGGTAATATAATATGGGCATGGAGTCCGTTGCCCTGCTCCTCGGGCTGTAGGTGGGATGTCCTCATTTCTGTTGAGTTGGAAATGAGAGACTTGACCACAAGGGGACACATGGGAGTAGCCTCAAGAAAGCAGAAAAGATAGAGCCTGGGTCTCAGTGCCCCAGGGACACAGCTAAGTGGAACAGGGGCCAGAAGGCACCACTGCACCTCCTTAGTCCTTCTGTTCTGGTAGACCACTATACCCCAGTGTAATTCAAACGCTAGCCTTGTCCTAGGCTAATATAATATGTACATGGGCTTGGTAGCATTTTTACTGTGGATGTAGCCCTCATCATGTACCCATCTAAACCAAGACAAAGAAAGCTACATGAACTTGGAGCATTACACACAGATTCTTCTGTTGTTGGTTTCTGGTTTTCCTTGTTTGTTTGTTGTTTGTTGGTTTTTGTTTGTTTTTGTTTTGTTTTTGCTTTTTTTAGAAAAATGAAGGCACTTAGTTGACAGAATTTGAATTGCCTTGACAGAATTGAACTCCTTGGTCCTGGAGTTTAAAGTTCCCACATCTCTGTTTGTGATAGAACAAAGCATTACCTGTATCTCCTCAGTATTCCCCAAGCCCTCTACTTTCCTGTATCACTCAGCAGTTATGCAACTGGCTTTTCCTCTCTTTCTAGTAATCCTCCCATGAACACACTCAAGCATAGAAGGCTAGGTTTTCCATTGCTACCCAGTAGCAGGGTGGAAAGGTGAACTGTATGAAACCTATACATGGTCCTTGTGAGCGTTGTGCTTCTGTCTACCAACAGCAGATCTTAACCTGGAGGACTGGTTCACTGGAGAAAGTAAAGGAAAGTTGGGAACAGCATAGAATCTAGGTAGCTGGTTCTTAGGGAGTGTGCTCATTTGGATCTTTCGCTTGGAGACAAACTAGAAAGATAAAGCGTTCCTGACCTTCTGAACTTGTAGTTTTAGTTTAAAAAGAAAGACAGAAAATACACACAGACTCTCCCCTACCCTTGTCTCCTCTTCTCTATTTCTGACCCCACCCTCTACTCTTCTCCAGAAAAGATAGACATGGTGCCTATTGACCTTCACAGTGTGTTCTTGGGCATCCACGGAGGCAAGCTGTGCCTGTCTTGTGTCAAGTCTGGAGATGATATCAAGCTCCAGCTAGAGGTAAGAATCTGGTTTAGCTAGCAAATTATTCTAAACCCAATACCTATGACAACTACAGGTGTTTCTCATGACCCTGAGTGTGCAAAGATGAGGGAGGCTCTTCTTTCCTCACAGCATACTATTTTGAGGTCACTCCTGAGCAGTTTCCACAATGTTCTTGGTCGGTATTGGGTGTCCAAGGTGGTTTCTCATCCTCTAAACCACCCTTTACGTGACTTCTTGGCATTCAGTTGACATTCTGAGCTTCCTTTTAGCATGGTGGTCAACTTTTATAAGAGATTGTTCCAGAAAGATGGGGCTCAGTGTGAAAGTGCTTATCCAACTTGGGCTTACATAAGTTTATTGGCAGAAGCCTGTGACATGGTTGATATGGACTCATTGTAGAAAGGTACTGCAGAAGGATCTAAACTCTAGGAGGAGACATTTTCATGAAGGAGCACCTGTATGACACTGTCACAGGACATCACAGGACATCACGGGTCTTATGCATCCTCAACCACTTGAACCTACTTCTTCTAGCAAGGTCAATTCTCCAGACTATACACTTCCAATCATTATCTATGCTACTATTTACCTATTATCTAGGCTACTAATTTGCATCCCACACAGACCTGTGTCACTCCTTTACCTAGTCAGTAGTGATGGGCTGTTCAGACATCACCTTGAGGGCTGGCTAGACAAACTTTTAACCCAACTGCAAATAGCCACAATCATGAGTTTGTTGCTAACTCTTACCAATGGACAGGAGGTGAGTGGAGAGGAGTAACTGTTTATTCTAAATGTAATAAGCATGACCATGGTATTTCATATAACACACCCTATGGGCTTTGAGATAGCCTAACCCTTCTTTACACCCTTCTTTCCTTAAAAGAATCAGATCCTGACAGATCACTGCTGCTATGGCCTTAGTCTATGCTTATTGGAACATGTATTTGTTAGACTTACTGTGCCATTGCCCCAATGGCATGGGTGTGCAAGAGATGACAATGAGACAACCCCTTCCACCTGTGCTATCTTAAGATATCTGGAGCCTGTGCTCTTTAGACAGGTCTTCAGAGCTCATTTCTTGACCATCAGAGGGTAACAGCCTTACAGGAGGTATGGAGACAAACAGCCAGGATTTTCTCGGCCCTCAGGAACTACCTGACCATTTCTTTCAGCAATTACCTGACCATTTCTTGACTTCCAGGAAGTTAACATCACTGATCTGAACAAGAACAGAGAAGAAGACAAGCGCTTTACTTTCATCCGCTCTGAGAAAGGCCCCACCACCAGCTTTGAGTCAGCTGCCTGTCCCGGATGGTTCCTCTGCACAACACTAGAGGCTGACCATCCTGTGAGCCTCACCAATACACCAGAGGAGCCCCTTACGGTCACAAAGTTCTACTTCCAGGAAGACCAATAGTACTGCCTAGGCCCGTCCTCCCCACTCCCAGACCAACAATGACCAACTGCCTGATCACTCTGGCCATCATTGGGGTCTAAGGAACAATGTTTGCAGTGTGTACAGCAGGAGACAAAAGAGTCCTGGTGACAGATCTCTACCTTCAGTCTGTTGGCTCTCCTAATCCCCATGATGACTCCAGAACAATCTTTCAAACTTGATCATGGCAGGCCCTTGTTCAAAGCCCTTTATTGTTGTCTCTGCCATCTGGGTGAAGTCTAGACTACTTGCTTGACCTAGATGTCTTCTGCTCCACCACCCATTCCGCCCCCACCACACAATGTTTTATCCATTGTCCTGCATATCCACAGTCCAGATCTATCAAGTCACTTGATAATATCTCCCAAGTGGCTCCCTTACCCTGATTTACAAGCCTGTGCTGGTCTATGGAGAAGGATTTTAATTCTCCATGTTATTCATTTTGGTTTTTTAGATGCTTGGGATAAAAATCACCAGGGCATCACATATACTAAATATGTTCTATACCACTATGCTTTCAGCACAGGAGGACATTGTTAAGGCTCTAGAAAACAGAAATTAAGGATCTCACAGTTATTTTATTAGGCCAGCTTTATTCCATGTGTGCAAGAAGCTTCTTGTGGAAATTATGTCCTTTCTGAGAGGAGCTAAGGATTAGATGTTCCTACATTTGTGAAATGGTTGTAAGCATAGGAAAATAGATGGTAGGCTTTCCTCCTTTCCTTTTTCTGTGTGATGCCCTGAATTGAAAAGTTAAAATTTGATGGACTGTAGTATTCCCATAATCTCCCCCCTCCTTTTTTTATTTTTTGGAAATTTCCAATGGCTTGTATTCCTCTGTCCAGCCCAAACACTATCTTTACTCCAAACCTACCACAGCTGCCTGAAGAAGTTCCCCCACTATCTCTGTGCAAATGTGGCTCTCAGGCTCTTCCTGTGGTGAATGAATGAATCTACTGATCATTTCTTAACCATTCATTTTATCATTTATAACCTTGAAACTTATGTGGAAGTATCTACGTTCCTGTCTGTTTTCTCTGCCAGACTATGAGCTCTGGAGAGTAAGGAGCTTTGTGTGTGTATGTGTTGTGTTGTGTTGTGTGTGTGTGTGTGTGTGTGTGTGTGTGTGTGTGTGTGTGTGTGGTGGGTTCCTACAAGCATGAGCACCCTCGCTGGCTCTTAGAAGGATCTCAGAGAATAAGTGTTATATATATTCATGGAAATTTTCTTATTCCTCCCTGTGACTTTGGCTTAATTTTACAATAAAACACTGAAAATGTCCACTTTGTTGGCTGTTACCATGAGCTCAGGCCTAAGGCATAAAGGTGCTGGGAAAATGGGAAGGGCAAAAGACATTTTTTAATTCTATGGCCAGAGAATAATTATCTCTTCTCTGAAAGTCTTCTTCCTCATTTCTCACAAGATACCAAGCACCCCTTGCCTATAAGTTATAAAGTATTATTGTCCACCATGAACCCACCAAGTAAAAACAACCCAAATACCTATCATGGATGAATAAACATGCAAGTATCAGATCTGTACTCAACTCAACTCAACACCCACAATGGCAAAGATAACAAATGAACCACAGACAGCTCCACCCAACCCAGTAGATGAATCTTAACAAACACTTGATTCAAAAATCACTAAAACTCAAATACTCTCAGGACAAATACCACCAGGCAACAAGCTAATAGTCAACAAAGAGGGAAAACAAATGTTCCACTGAATCCTGCAATCTTGCAGACATGGTTCATTCCTGTGTTGTTTGCTATGTGTGCTCAGAATGAGCTAGTTAAAACTCTTATCAGGGGTTCAGTTTTCCCATCTCTGTTTGTAAATAACAACTTATGTAGAAAACTGATCTACCACTGCCTTTAATGTTTGCAATACCCTTCTCTAATGAGTAGTAATATAGTTACTATTATTTGTCCTGGAGGAGGTGGTACACAAGGACTCTATTTCAAAGCTTCCTTGCTTCAAGTACCACCCACAATTTGCAACCCCATCATTTGGTAATAAAATTTCATGCCAGTTCCTTGGGCTTCACACCAGACTTCCTGGCTTAGAAGTTCACCTTAACAAGACATCCAGGCTAAGCATACAGGTTAAAATTTGAAAAGCACTGCTTTTGACAGGTATAGTGGTGTACACCCTTAGACCCAGAATTCACAATCAGAGGCAGGTGGTTCTCTGAGTTTGAGGCCAGCCTGCCCTGGTCTACAGAGAGAGTTCCAGGACAACCCGGGCTACACAAAAAATCTTTGTTTCAAAAGGGGGAGGAGGAGGAAAAGGAGGAGGAGGAGGAGGAAGGGAGAGGAGGAGAGTGGAGGAAGAAAGGAAAGAAGGAAGGAGGGAGGGAGGGAGAGAGGGAGAAAGAGGGGGAGAGGGAGGGAGGGAAGGATGGAGAGAGGAGGAAGGAAGCGAATGAGGGAGAGAGGGGAGGAGGGAGGGAGGGAAAGAAAGAAAACTGCTTTCCCAAACTGCTGCCATGCAGTGTGTAAGCTCTAGCACATTTACCAAAAGCATAAATATAAATTCTGTCTTCTCCTGTCTCCCCAACCTCCATCTCATTACCATACCAAAACCTCCCCCTCTTATTGCTATAGTTGGACTTCAGGTGTTCCTTAAAATACTCTGAAAGGAAAGCTTTAGGCCACAACCATCTGCAAAAATGTCAGTCCAACATATCCAAGGGTCTCTGTCTTATGTATGTATGTACATACATATACATATACATATACATATACATATACATATACATTACACATAATACATATACATATACATAATACATAATACATAATACATAATACATATACATATACATATACATATACATATACATATACATATACATATACATATACATATACATATATATATATCTTGTGAATAGTAGCTGCTTGGAGTTAGCCACTGCACACATCAATAGGAATTCATGGATTAGGTCATCCAACAAACCTGTGTGGACTGAACTGAGACAAGGCAAGTCTTGAAGGAGCTCATAAACCAGAAAAAAGTGGGGAGCGACTCAGAGAAAATGACCACCAGATGGCAGTAGCACTCACAAGCTTGAGTGAGCAATGCTCTTTCACCAGTTCACGGTGGCTCCTCACCACCAGGATCTGCCCAAGCCCGACGGAGGTCCCACACAGAAGGGGAAGAGAGCGAAAGGGTCTCATGGTAGATGGGAGTTGAAGAGGGGGTTTCCATGCTAAGGAATGTGTCTTAGGGACACATCAGGGAATCTCTGATTTAGACTCCAAAGGGAAACGATTTTGCCTAGGGTTGAAATCCTTGGCATAAAGTTATTGTGTTTAGTGTGTGGCTGTATCTTGGTAGCAAATAGGACCTTAGTGGACAAACACCTGCTCATTTGGGCTATATTTAAAAGAAATGTACAGACATTTGAGTTTGGCATGGCTGGGGTTTGGAGAGCTTGGCTTTCACTAAAGAAACCACCCACATAGGTTTCTTGGTTTGCACTGAAGAAAACAGTGAATTCACAAAATCCATCTTTGGATTTGAAGTGTACAAGGAATGGAACTCAGCTGTGGAAGCCAGGCTTATGTAGAACATTCAAGGGAAATCTCCTTTCAGTTCGGAGGCAGTAAAATGATGAGACTGGTGTAAGTCTGAGGACATGAAAGATTAGGTTGTGAGGGTCTAAGGTGCTTTAAAGTATGTAAATGCAACTTGTAAAGGTATAAGGAAGTGACTTAAACTGTATAAAAAGTGAACAACTCTTCAGATTTCTTTCCCTCACTATGCTATTGTTATACTAAGACTTCAAAAGTTCATAACTTTAGCAACCAAGAGCTATTTGTTGTAAATCAGGTGCTCACCAGCTGTCTTTCCGTGACTCAGCAACAGCAGCTTATATCATCACCGCCACCACGGAAAGGGTCACATTGACACTGTCGCTGTGAGTTCATATTTCCCTATGCAATCCTTCAAAAGGGCCCAGCCACCCCAGATTACTCCTGGTCTCTCTATCTGTCTGTCTCTCTCCCCCATGTCTCCACTCCAAGACAGTCTTCTGCCCTCTCCCTTCTCCCCAATAACCCTCTCTGCCTTAGATCTGTTGCTATGATTTCCAGTGGCGCCCTTGTCCTCAATCTGGCAACATGCTTTTCAACACCTTTTCCTTAATGTGCTAGCTGGTAAGCACTGAATCCTGCTGTCATGGTGACAAGCTTAAGATTTTAAATTTCCTTTGATTGTCTTCTAAGTATTGACTTTAAAATTGTTTCACATTGTGTTAAAAGCATCTTTTCAATACCCATATACCCAGTCTTCTGGATAGATGAAAGGGTGTTCATGCTTTTAACCAACATCATTTTGGGGTTTCCAAGCTTTTACTATGATGCAAAGGCAAGAGTTTACTGTTCCTCCTACAATGTGGGCTTCAGTACAGATTACAAACAGTGAAAATTTGAGACTGTTATCTCTTTTATAAAATAAAATAAAATCTTGTAAGCTTAAGGGAATTGATTTTAATACACCTCTTACAGGTCAAACAGATTCCAGATAGGTAGTCCTGTTCAGCAACAGACTACGATTCCCCACCTACTGCCTATTCCTGGAGGTGAGATCATTCCCCTGCCTTCCCTGGTCTTGAAACTACCCTCCCCGACTACCAGGACCATGGGCCTAAAAATTTCCCCTAAGCTCCTTAACTTTACCTTTACCTTCTGTCACATGTGTATGTACACACACACACACACACACACACATATGCCAGCAAGTTATGAGGCACCTGAACAGAAAGCGAAACAGCCTGCTATTCCCAGTCTTGGCCAACATTCCAGCTTTTTAGGTCCCCAATAACAATGCTTTATATCAGCAGGAAGTAGTCATAGCCCCCCCCCCCTTACATTCATTTATCAACGAAAATCCTGGGATGTTGTTTCAACCCCCATTCCTAGCCCTCCTATCCCCCCTAAGACAAATCGCTAAGGTGCCTATTCAACATATCAAAACAGATCTGGCCACCATATTTTCCCAACATTCCTTAGTCCCTAGCTGTTAAAAAAGAGTTCTCCAGGCTTGCATAACCCACCCCTTACCCTGAACTCTCCAACCCAGGGGGCTGTAATTAGATAAATGTGACAAGGGTGGTGGGAGTACTGTTGATGGGTCTGTGGCAAGGTGCACGGCTGATAAATAATGCCATGCAACAGATATAGTGCAAGAGGTTTATTGGGGGAGAGGTGAGAGCAAAAGGCCATCTCAGAGTAGAGACATGAGACTGACAGGCAAACAGACAGGGAAACAGGGAGGAAGGTCTGGGAGAAAGGGAGGGAGAAAGGGAGAGAAAGAGGGAGAAGAAGTAGGACAAAAAGGCAGAGACAGAAAAGGGATGAGGAGAGACAGACAGACAGACAGACAGACAGAGATCTGGGGTGGCCAGGACCATTTTACACACAGCACCTAGTGCACCTGGTGGTGTAAGATGATGACATAAGCTGCTGCTAGGTCCCTAAAGGCAGGCCAGCTGGGACACCTAGTTGCTAACAGGCTAGGATGCTCTTCTGTATATAATTCATACATTTTGGTTACCCAACCTTTTTTATACCTTTGGCCTCCAGGTTGCTGCACCTGGTTTCTCTCTCTTCCTTCTCCCTTCCCCTCCCTGACTCCCAACATGGCCCAGTTCAGCCTGGTCATATCTTCTCTGAACAGCCCCAGAAATCCCCCTTTCTGCCTCTGCCTGTGCTCGCCCACACAGCTATAACAAACATTCTCCTCCACAAAACCTAGGAGCAGTCATGTCCTTTCCTTTCCTTTTTCTTTTTTTCATTCAACTAAGGGTCAGAAGGGTCTCAGAGGAGACAGAAAAGAACAGAGAGGGAACCCAGACAAGTGCCTCCAAGAGAATGGTCTTTTCTTTTGTCTCTAGACCTGATCAGCTGCAACATCATAGAACCACAGAAACCTGGCTCAGAAATCTAAAATGAGGCTAGGCAGAGTGGTGCAGCCCTGTAACCTGTAACCGCAGCACTCTGGAGGAGAGCTATGAGTTCAAGACCAGATTTTAAATAGACAGACTTCAGAAGCAATCACGAGGCTTTCTCGATTTCACAGTCACTACTTACTGCAGTGGTGGCCTTGGTCAAGAGACCCTGGATCCCGGGCTTCTATCTCCTCACTTGAGAAGAGGGTACCGGACTCTCTCTGTGTTAGGACACTGACCTGTACAGTTCCTTGTCAAAAGGTCCAATGTCTGAGCTCTGGTTCCACACAGAGATTCTGATTCACTTGGTCTAGGGGTGGCTTGGAATGGAACAAAGTCAGGCTCCCCCAGTTGTTCCTGCCCAGCAGCATCTGTTGACACAGAAGCTGAGGGGTGCCCTTTCACTGCAGAAAAGGGGTCCTTGCTAAATCAACCATACCCTCCCACGGTGCTCACTTAGACTACTGTCAAAGACAGCACTTGGCAGAGATGTGTGATGGCCTGGGTTCTGCCCCCAGCTCTGATGGGTAGGTAGAAATGAGAAAAATTCTGATTCTTCAGAAGTGTATAATATCATAACTTGGGTAGCTGAGGCAGGAGGATTGTGAGTTGGACTCTACATGGATTGCAAACTGAGACCGTTTTAAAGAAAGAGAGATTTGATAATTTCCTGCTGTCTCAGTCAGAAGGTTGGCTAAATGCTGGGTGTTAGAGGCAGGGCTAGCATAAGCATTGGAGAGGGCTGAAGAGACGGCTCAGTGGTTAAGAGCACTGATTGCTCTTTCAGAGGTCCTGAGTTCAATTCCCAGCAACCACATGGTGACTCAACCATCTGCAATGGGACTCAATGCCCCCCTCTTCTGGTGTGTCTGAAGAGAGTGACAGTGTACTCACATATATAAAAATAAATAAATCTTTTTAAAAAGGAGAAGAAAATGTCTTTTTGTTAAAAAAAAAAAAGAAGTTTCACAAGCATAAGCATTGGAGAAATCAGGATTGTCAATCACAGGCAATGGAAGGGGGTGCTATTTTCTTCAACAGAAGGAAATAAATGTTTCTTGAACACCTATAATGCTGGAGTAAGTGGTCAAAAAAATCTGGTGATCTTTTGGTATTCTTTTACAAGCCAACCTCTACCTGAATCCACCCCCCAATATCTTGAGAAATGTTTAGGTCTTAATCCTGGGCCTTATCAACAGTGACTAGAACTCATTCCTATGAAAGAGGCCTGTCTTAGCTATGGTTTTACTGCTGTGAACAGACACCATGACCAAGACAACTCTTATAAGGACATTTAATTGGAGCTACCTAACAGGTTCAGAGGTTCAGTCCATTATCATCAAGGAAGGAACAAGGCAATGTCCAGGCAGGCATGGTGCAGGAGGAGCTGAGAGTTATACATCTTCATCTGAAGGCTGCTAGCAGAATACTGGCTTCCAGGCAGATAGAATAAAGGTCTTAAAGCCCACACCCACAGTGACAAACCTACTCCAACAGGGCCACACCACTCCAAGAGTGCCACTCACTAGGCAGAGCATATACAAGCTATCACAGGGTCCCATGTGCTTTGCATCCTCCACCAATAGAATCCATCTTTGTGCTTGTCACAGATCCTACACCCTAGCACCGAGCTCTATTTATCAGCCAATAGAATTCATTCTTACTGTAAAAGTCACAGGTGCTCTGCTGCCTTGCTAGGAAGTTTCCATGTAACTCTGCCTAACACTGTATTGTTATAAGCATCATGTGAAAATCTTTTCAAAAGTTTTACTATGCTTTAATATGTAAGAATAATAAACTGTAAGGGGTCAAGCCCTGGAGGTTTTTTGGTTTTCGTTATTTGGTTGGTTGATTAGTTGGTTGGTTGCTTGGTTGATTGGTCTGATTTGGTTTAATTTGATTTTTCAAGACAGGATTTTTCTGTGTAGCCACCCTGGTAGTCCTGAAACTCACTTTGTACACAAGGCTCTCCTCAGACTCACAGAGATCCACCTGTCTCTGCCTCAGTTTTGACCCAGTACTTACAGAGTTTCATTCTTTACATTGTGTCTCTATCTGCTTAAGTGTCATAAGGCTTGTGGGGTATGTGACAACTTGTAATTTCACTATTTTGGCATATAGTTTAAACAATGTGACTATGATATTAAATTGGTATAGATTTTTGTAGTTTTGTATATAAAATATATAATCCTCAGAAGCAAATCTCAAAATGTTTTATATTGAACCCAGTTATCTTAGAAAACTATGAAAAGACTGTGAAAAAGAATTGGGGTTCTTATTTATAAAGTTGAATAGAGGAACCATGGGCTTTGGGATCTTGATCACAAGGAGGCAAGAAAAGAAGTCCAGAAAATTTCCACCAGAGGGCAGCCATACAAAAAGGAATCTTGGGTTGACACCTCCAATTAGCTTAGTTCTCACCTCAGACTAGTCAAAGTTTTTTTTTTCCAGACTTGCCAGGGAAAATCTACCCCCACCCCTCTTCTAGGCATTCTTATTCACCAATCAAGCCAATTTAAGGTAGATACTTGATAAAGTGCATAACCCCAACACCTCATCACCCCCAGGACTGCCGATTTTGTGTGCCAACTTGACACAAGCTGGAGTTATCACAGAGAAAGGAACTTCAGGTGAGGAAATACCTCCATAAGATTCAGCTTTAAGGCATTTTCTCAATTAGTGATCAATGGGGGAGGGCCCATTGTGGGTGGTTCCACCTTTAGGCTGGTGCTCTTGGGTTCTATAGGAGAGCAGGCTGAGCAAGCCAGGGGAAGCAAGCCAGTAAGAAACATCCCTCCATGGCCTCTGCATCAGCTCCTGCTTCCTGACCTGCTTGAGTTCCAGTCCTGACTTCCTTTAGTGATGAACTGCAACATGGAAGTGTGAGCTCAATAAACCCTTTCCTCCCCAACTTGCTTCTTGGTCGTGATGTTTGTGCAGGAATAGACACCCTGACTAGGACAGTGTCCTTATCCTCTGGTTCTGTGCACTCACTATAGCTCTCTAGCTCTTAGCCCCTAATTCTCCTCTTTTTGATGCTATATTCTGCGAGGAAGCTGAGATGTCTCCCCGTCCCACTCAAAGGGACCCTAGGGCACCTTTGGCCCTACAAACACTGTTCTGTTCCAGAACAGAGCTTGAAAATTAGAATTCTAGCTGGGTGTTGCTTGCAGCCATAATCCCAGCATCCAAAAACTATTCGAAAGCCTCATTCACATCAGTGGCTTATATTCCTTGCTGGATTTCAGACCCCAGAACAAACAGCTAAGATGCATATTTTATATACCAAAGCGGACCTGGTCTCCAGCTTCTCCCAATACCTCTCAGTCCATACCTAGCATATGCCACCCTCTACCCTACCATCTCAGTCCAAAGGCTGGGCTGCCCTTCCCCCACAGGTTCTTCCCTATATAACCAGACATTTTAGTATCTCAAAGTACCACTGACCAAGGGTGTGGGGGTTTACATTCAAGGAGACCCCTGAGTGGCCACTGACTAGGCTGATCAGAGGGAAAAATACGAAGCCCATCAATGGCAACAGACACCTAAGTGTTTGTCTCTCTGTCTTCTGCTTTCACTTTTGGCTTCCAAACATGGTGTCTGCTGGAAAACCTCTGGTCTGGTGTGGTCAGTGCGGCAGGCAGCCTTGCCTTAATGCCGCTGTGACTGTGGGGAGTCTCGAGGACGCTTCAGGCACCCCCAGAGGGAGTCGAGAGGATCCTGCTCCATTTGGAAACTGCAAGACACCGTATCTGCGGGAACCAAGTCTTGCTATAACCTGGTTTCTGTGCCTGGGAAGGGGTGAACTGTCTGTGTGCTGATTGATTGTCTTTCTCTGTGTTTGTTGGTATTGATTATCTCATTCTGTGTTCTTGGACTTGGACTGACAACATTTTTGGACATTGGGCAGACTGAATCTACCCGATTAGACATCCTAGTTAACCACTGGAGAGAAGTTAGGAAAAGAGAAGAAAACTTGTCAGTAGTGGTAAAGAAGTTAGTTACTCTCTGCTTCTCCAAATGGCCCACCTTTGGGGTAAGGTGGCCACCCACAGGGACCTTCGACTTGCAGGTAATCAAAGCAGTAGAGGAGAGAATCTTTAGGCCAGGCTCCTTCTGGCACTCAGACCAAGTGCCCTACATAGTTACCTGGAAGAATCTAGTAGAAGACACCCCATATGGATAAAAGTCTTTCTTTCCCCAAGATCCAACTCACAGGTTCTGGCCATCAGGAAAACAGAAACTTGGGAGGAGGGATCTGGACCTGAGAAGTCAATCCTCCAAGACCCTTCAACAGTGCTCCTCCAAGACCTTCCTCTTCCATATCCCCCACCCTTGCCCCCATGGCTCTGCCAGCACAAGCACAGGCTCGGGGAGCCTCAGCCCATACAAAGGGCTGGGAGGAGGGGGAGGAGACCCCCAACTTCCCAGTCCCACCATGCAGACTCTAAGTCTGAGAGCCTCCTCCCCTGATACCACTGTGGTTCTTCTGTTGAGGGCATACAGGCCTCTAAATGATAAAGGAATCAGGTAATGCAACATTGGCCCTTCTCTCCAGGCGACTTTGTGCAACTGGAAAGCCCAATGCCCCCAACCCCTTTCATATAACCCTAAGTGGCTGACTAATCTCTGAGACTGTTTTATTTATTCATCAGCCCACCTGGGATGATAGCCAACAACTCATGAGAAGGGGACCATCACAACCAAAGAATGAGAGGGAATAATGCAGGAAACCAGAAAGAATGTCCCCTCAAAAATGGGAGAACAGATTGACCAGACTGTCATTGAAAGCGGAATTTCTCTGACTAGACCTGACTGAGACTTTAATATGGCAGGAGGTAAGGGGCACCCGAAGGTCTACCAGCAGACCCTCAAAGCAGGTCTCAAGGGGGCTGCACGACAACGACCCACAAATTTGACCAAGGTATGTGAGGTTAGATGGGGATCAGATAAGTCACCTGCTGCCTTTCTAGAGTGACTCATGGAGACATTCCATCAATATACACCCTATGACCTCAGCAGTGAGGAGCACAAAGCTACTGTGACTATGGCTTTTATAGACAAGGTTAGTAGAGATATCAGGAAAAAGCTTCAGAGATTAGAAGTACTACAGGATAAGTCATTGAGGCATTTAGTGAAGGTTGCTGAGAAAGTCTACCACAACAGGGAGGCATAGGGAAAAGAGCAGAGAAAGAAAGGAAGGAGGGAAGGAAGGAAGGAAGGAAGGAAGGAAGGAAGGAAGGAAGGAAGGAAGGAAGGAAGGAAGGAAAGAAAGAGGGAAGGAAGGAAGGAAGGAAGGAAGGAAGGAAGGAAGGAAGGAAGGAAGGAAGGAAGGAGAAGAAAGGTAGATGAAAAAAGAAAAGCAACTGGGAAAGAATTTACAGAGAGAATTTTGGCTACAGTAGTTAGGAAAAGCAAAGAGAGACTCTAACCAAAGAGAGAGAGAGAGAAAAGTCTTGAAAAGGGCCAGTGTACATATTGCAAGGGAGGGGTCACTGGGTCCGAGAGTATCCTAATAAATGGAAGCTGGGGCAGGAAATCCCAGACCTTGGGGAAAGTACCCCCAAATGGTGAAGGTGTTAGCCCCGGGTGAAGGCAGAAACTAAGGAGGACCAGTTTCGGAACCCCTTTGTCTTAGTCAGGGTTTCTATTCCTGCACAAACATCATGACCAAGAAGCAAGTTGGGGAGGAAAGGGTTTATTGAGCTCACACTTCCATGTTGCAGTTCATCACTAAAGGAAGTCAGGACTGAAACTCAAGCAGGTCAGGAAGCAGGAGCTGATGCAGAGGCCATGGAGGGATGTTTCTTACTGGCTTGCTTCCCCTGGCTTGCTCAGCCTGCTCTCCTATAGAACCCAAGAGCACCAGCCTAAAGGTGGAACAACCCACAAAGGGGCCCTCCCCACTTGATCACTAATTGAGAAAATGCCCCACAACTGGATCTCATGGAGGCACTTCCCCAACTGAAGCTCCTTTCTCTATGATAACTCCAGCCTGTGTCAAGTTGACACACAAAACTAGCCAGTACACCAGGGTAACTCTGAGAATGGAGGGGAAACCCACTCAATTCTTGGTGAACACAGGGGTTCAACACACAGTCCTCCTCCAAGCCCATGGCCCCATTTCCAAGAAAAAAATCTTGGGTCCAAGGAGCCACTAGCAACAAAATGTATTCATGGACTACCCAAAGAACAGTGGACCTAAGAATGGGCTGAGTATCCCGTTCATTTATGGTCATCCCAGACTGTCCACACCCTCTGTTGGGGTGAGACTTACTCTCCAAGATGGGGACCCAGATATACTTCCTGCCCGACAGGCCACAACTAGAGAGCCCATAGGTGGAGGAAAGACCCCTTTGACTGCCCCCTGCTGGTTTACAGACTAGAAGAGGTTTCTCCATGAAGGTCAGAGTGGGTGCTGCCATGATGAAATGTTATCTGGGCTGATCCTCTACCCCCAGCCCCGGCACATCAGCACAGAATGCAGATCCTTGGAACTTGGGGCAGCCAAGAAAAATAACATCTACACGAATAGCAGGCCACATACCACATCTATTGGGCTATATACCAAGAGAGAGGACTGCTGACATCAGAAAAGAAATAAAAGAAAAGCAGGAAATCTTGGATCTCTTGGATTCTCTGATGAAGCTGGCAACTGTATTATTCATTGCCCAGGACATGAGAAGGGAAGAGACTCAGTGGCCTGGGGCAATAACCAGGCAGATCAAGTGGCTCGAGAAGCGGCTATGCAGGAGCCTGTCTCAGTTATGGGCCCGCAAGGGACACCCGCTGGGCAATGGGGCTGGACTAAGGGATGGCCTTACTTAGAATATACTGAAGAGAAAAGGACTCCGATTGCTAACCACCCTACTACCCACAGAAGGAAGGGCAGTGACACACAAGAAGGAAAAACTACACATCCCAGAAAGCAAGCAAAAGACATACTGGGCCAAATGCACAGATGGACTCATTTAGGAGATGAGAAGCTCATCCAAGCCGTCAAGGGGTCTAAGGTATCCCTTGTGTATGTATATGTAATGGACCTTAGGTCTTTAGCCAGGGAGACAGTAGAACAGTGTAAGATATGTCAGCAAGTAAATGCTTATGTAGCCAAGAGCAAACAGGGCAAGAGACCTAGGGTAGTGCAGCCTGGGGTTTATTGGGAGGTCAATTTTACAGAAGTTAAGCCAGGAAGATATGGTTACAAACACCTTCTAGTGTTTGTGGATACTTTCTCTGGATGGGTTGGGGCTTTCCCCAGCAAGCAGGAAACAGCTACCGTGGTAGCCAAGAAGATATTAGAGGAAAATTTTCCAAGGTTCAGAGTGCCCAAGGTAATTGGATCAGTCCTGCTTTTGTCTCTAAGGTAAGTCAGGGATTGGCAGAGGTATTGGGGACTAACTGAAAGCTCCATTGTGTGTACCATCCCTAGAGATAGAGAGAGGTAGAGAGAGAACCCTAAGAGAGACCTTAACTAAATTGTCCTTGGTGCTGATTGGGTGGTGTTCCTTCCCCTGGCCCTGTTCTGAGCCTGCAACACTCCCTACCATTTTAACTTGACCCCTTTTGAGAACCTGATGGGACCCTCCACTCCCTTGACCCCGGCTATTGACCTCCTCACCCCAGAGTGACATTTCAGGCTGATGTCCTTTTTATTCTAATTGGATATTTATTTTCTTTATTTACATTTCAAATGATTTCCCCTTTCTAGGTCTCCCCTTTGGAAACTCCCTATCCCATCGAATTCACAAAATTCTTAGGCAAATGATGGAACTAGAAAATATCGTCCTGAGTGAGGTAACCCAATTATAAAAGAAAACACATGGTATGCATTCATTGATAAGTGGATATTAGTCCAAAAGCTCGAAATACCCAAGATACAATTCACAGACCACATGAAGCTCAAGAAGGAAGACCAAAGTATAGGTGCTTTGGTTCTTCTGAGAAGGGGAACAAAATACACAGGAGTAAATATGGAGATAAAGTGTAAAGCAGAGACTGAAGGAAAGGACATCCAGAGACTGTTCCACCTGGGGATTCGTCCCATATACAGTTACCAAACCCCACACTATTGTGGACTCCAAGAAATGCTTGCTGAAAGGAGCTTGACATTGTTGTCTCCTGAGAGGCTGTGCCAGAGCCTTGCAAATACAGAGGTGGATTTTCATAGCTAACCATTGGACTGAGTGTGGGGTCCCCAATGGAGGAGTTAGAGTAAGGACTGAAGGAGCTTAAGGGGTTTGCAACCTCATAGGAAGAACAACAATATCAACCAACCAGAATTGCCACACACACACCAGAACTCCCAGGAACTAAGCCATCACCAAAGAGTACACATGGTTCCAGCTACAGGTGTAGCAGAGGACAGCCTTGTCAGGCATCAATGAGAGGAGAGGTCCTTGGTCCTATGAAGGATTGATAGATGCTCCAGAGTAGGGAAATTGAGGGCCTGGAGATGGGAGTGGGGTGGGTGGAGGAACACTCTCATAGAAGCAGGGGGAGGGAGGATGGGATGGGGGTTTCCAGGAGAGGGGTAAAGGGGATATTTGAAATGTAAATAAAGAAAACATCCAAGAGAGAAAGAGAGAGAGAGAGAGGGGGGGGTTCCTTCCCTACACATTGCCTTGATACTTTGGCTACAAGGTTTACAGATCTACAAGGTTTACAGATCTACATTTGGATCCTAATGCTGTTGTTTTGGTCTGTTTTTCTATCATTTCAGTTTGAAATATTTGCTCATATTTCTTAAGGTTTATTCTTGAACCCACATCTTGGTTAGAAGTGAATTACTCAATTTCCAAATGTCTGGTGTGGGTTTCTAGATAAGATACTGTTGTGTGATGTTGATTTTATGTCCTTGTGATTAGAAAACATGCCATATAAGTTACTACATGGGGATTTAGAGTCTCTGGTAGCCCTTGTGGAATGTTCCATGCACACCTGGAAATAATGTGTGCCATGATGTTGGTGTAAAATTTCAAAAGATCAATTTGGTCAAGTTGGGTAACCGTGTAGTTTAGGTCTTCTGCATTCTCACACGTGTTGTGTACACCGAATTCACTAGTTATAACCCAGGGGTTCAGGACTGCGCAGGGATGCATGTGTTTTTTCTGCCATTTCTCTCAGTTCCATCAGGTTTTACCTGGTGTACTTCGTAATTTCATTGCTGGGTTCATGTGTATTAAGAATCATCTTAGTAACTTGACACTTTTCTCACTTTAAATTGATCCTTTTATTAATGATAATATCTCTAAGATTGAACATTACAGAGGCTGACGAGATGGCTCAGCAATTAAGAACACTGCCTGCTCTTCCAGAGGTACTGAGTTCAATTCCCAGTACTCACATGGAGACTCACAACCATCTGTAATGGGATCTGATGCCTTCTTCTGGCATACAAGCATACATGCAAATGGAGTGTTCATGTGTATAAACAAATCTTCTTTTAAAAAATGCTCAAAAATTAAGCATTGCACAGTGTATTTTCCCCATTCTTTTCATTTCAACAAGTGTACATATTTGTTGAGTGTGTCTTTTGTGGTTCCAATGCAAGTAGGGCATCTTTTATTAGCCCTTTTGGTGACTTTAAATTTTAATTGAGATACTTAATGTTATTACTGATTCATGTTTTATTATCCTGTTTGTCTAATAGTAATCTTTTATATATTTTACTGGTTTGTCCTAAATTTAAATTGTATATGTAATGTATGCAGTCTGTGACAATACTGTCCCTTTTGTACTTTGTGATGTTTACACATTCTGCTTCTATATGAGTTAATAAACTTCATCATAATATGTCACTATTTTAGTGAATAAACTTTTAGATAATGTAATAGAAACAAGAAAAAGTCATAGATTTAACTTTCTAGTTATTTTCATATTGTCCCCCTCATTTTGAATAATTTGTTCATTATATTTGATAATGAATAATACTAACAAAATTTATATTGTACTATTTATTTGTTATAATAAATTTAAACATATACTCTATTTTTAATTAAAATTTATTTGAATAATTTTCTTTTCATATTTTGTCTTCTTGCTTCTTATTTAAGTAGATTTTATGGGTACAGAACAAGGGGACAGCTTATTATTTGATATTTTTGTGTATCTGTATGTGTGCATATGTGTCTTTGTGTGTATGTAGCACATGTATACAGGTGTTTAAGGAGGCCAGAGAGGATGTCAGATCCCACAGAGCCTGAGTTACAGGAAGTTGTGACCTGCCAACCATTGGTGTTGAGAACCAAGCTGAAGTCACTAACTGTCTCTCCAGCCCCAGACTGTTTTTCAGCATCTTCCTGTATGGGCTTCTAATGAGAGCTAGCTCAGTCCTGTGTGCAAGCTGTGATGCTCTTCCCTCTGGATGCTTCTTACTTTTCTCTGTTTGTCTGCGTTAAGTGAGCAACTATGAAATGGTTCTAGTTTATATTCTTCCCAGTCTATATTCCTGTCATAATTTCATAGAAAACTATTCATTACAGCAACAGCACAGCGATATTGCTAAATAGATTCCATGAGCCCCAATGTCTACAACAATGCATGTCCTTGCTTAAATCTTAAATGTCCCTAAAGGCACATACACCACAGGCTTGGTCCCCCACTTTTAGTGCATTGAGAGGAGGTGAACCTTTTAGGGGGTGGGACAATGGGAAGAAGGAAGTTGGGTCATTAGGACTTTGCCTTTATAGAGGGAGGATATTGTTCCTCCTGTCCCTCTAGTGCTTCCTAGCCACCATGCTGTGAACAGCCTCCCTAACAACCATTCCCTATCATGACTCAGGGCCTTCCCTTCCATGTCACAGGACCAAGCATGGCCAAGTGACCATGAACAGAAACCTAAGCAAATCTGGGGTTTTTTTTCCCTCCTTATAAGTGGTTTATATCAGATACGTTGTCACAGCCTGAAAGATGACTGTTGCAGAGTGTGTGCTGCAGCTTGTGTGTTACTAGAACATGAAGGCGTGTGCTGGAGGAGAGTTCCAGTGGTAGGATGCATTCATCTTTGGGCTGTTGGGAGCCTGGCGTGGGCACGCTTGACACTGAAGAGCATCATCGTGGGAACATGTTTGCTTGGATTCCATGCAGCGCTTTGCTGGGCAGCCATTCGGCTAGAATCCCGTGTCTCTCTGCCCACGGTGCCCTTTCTCCTCACTGGGTCTTGATCACACTGATCACAGTTTTGACTTTTACTTCCTTAATCCTTAAATCCCACAGCTTTGTTGTCTGTGATCTTGTTAACTGGCTGTTGGCTGTTTTCTTCTTGGTTGCAATCCATGTTTCTGATTCTTTGACTGCTGTGTAAGGATCATTGTAAATGACTCATAGATGCCCTGAATTCTGTTATTGTCCTCTATTGGAAGCATATCGTGGTCCTCTAGGTGTGACTACCATGGGATTTCAATGGGAAGCTCCGAGTGACTGTCTGAACGTCAGGACTCAAACTAACTGCGTTCTTAGTTTCATGGTTGTTTTCTTGGAGTTCCTTGTAATCCAGCCCCAAGGGCAGTCAGGAGTGTCAGGAACTTGAAAGGAGTCTGTAGGCACAAGCACTCCACTTAGGGAGTTCCTCCTTGGTTAGAACTTCCTACTCTTAAAGAGCTTCCCACCAGCAGAGCCGCCCTACACACACACACACACACACACACACACACACACACACTCAGCAGGCTTATGCTTATCTGCCGAGTAGGCTGCAGCTTTTGAGATGCGTTGTTCGAATCCCACAAAGACCACTCACACCCTGCCATGTTCATAGGAGATACACAAGAAACAGTTCAGAGTCAGTCACAATTTATAACTTAGCATCAGCATGTCTCGAAAACAGCAAAGCAGCTGTCAGAAGCATGCCTTTAGGTCCCAAGTCTCTCCCTCTCCCTCTCCCTCTCCCTCTCCCTCTCCCTCTCCCTCTCCCTCTCCCTCTCCCTCTCCCTCTCCCTCTCCCTCTCCCCCTCCTTCCCTCCCTTCCTTCCTCTCTCCTTCTCTCTCCTTCTCTCTCCCCTCCCTCTTCTGTGTGTTGGGGTGTGTGTGTGTGTGTGTGTGTGTGTGCGCGCGCGCTTGTTTTGTGGCGTCACTTACCCACTTCCTACTTGAAGGTTGTGAGGATTAGATGTGTTGACACACACACTTTATAACCTGGAACCCAGCGCTCCACACATAGCTGTGGTTGTTACTTAAAGCGCAATTTGTCAACTGTGTATCAGGCAATTAGTTTTTTCAAACTGTGCGTTTTTAGAGCAGCTAAAATGTTGCTGGATAACAAAAAACACTTAATTCAAAATTCCATTCTATGTCTTACCTATAGGGACAGAAATACACTGGATGGCGCCAGAGAGAGGGGTATTAAAATTACAGAATTTCTTGCAAAATGTCAGTCTATGTCTAAGATTAAGTTGGGAAAATGTCTTTGCATTTCAAGTCGCAGCTGTTTGCACCATGCTCCCAATCACAGTGGGTCAACAGTTGCAAGCAAATGAAGCTCTGAGCGCCAATAATGCATTCTTTGCCTGTGTCTACGAAATGAGTAAGAAATAATGGATTTGTGGAGAAGCTTAATTATTGTCCCATTGCAGGCATGCAGCTTATGTGGGTCTGGCCACAGTTTCCGGTTTATGTGCTTGACAAAATCAACCAAATTGGGCGGAGGAACGCGGCTCTGTGCGAGTGTTGCACCCGGCCCAAGCCCGCCGCCCAGCCCAGCGCCCGGTCAGACCAGTCGGACGGCTTCGCTCTAGCCCGGCCCGCCCCAGCCCTCGGATCACCGCCCTCCCGGAAACCCGGTTCCGCGCTGCGCCTCCCCGCAGCCCTCGCGGCTCCGGCCGGCGCCTAGGCGCGGAGCCAAGGGGGCGCCCGGGCTGCCGGAGCCCGGTGGGAGGTGGAGAGAGGCACGTGCGAAGGGCTCGGCTGCAGTGGCAAGATTTGGATCTGTTGTCCTCCTGATGGTGTCTGCACTGTGGCTGCGCAGTGCACCGTCAACACCAGCAGGTGAGCATCTGAGGAGAGCCCACTAGGGCCAAGCGGTCTGAGTTGGGGAGAAGCTGTAGGAGGCACGAGAGCTAGCAGTGACCCCAAGAATAAGGCCGAACTGAAGAGCTTTGGTTGAGCCCCAATGATCAATTCTGGTATGGGGTCCTCTACACTCCAAGTCCCCAGTAAAGCAGGAGGCTTTGAAGATGTGAAGGGCTTTGCTTCAAATCTTCCCAGTGTTCTCTGCTGCTTGTGGCATGCTCCTCCCTGATGACACAAGTTTGCTGGGAGCTAAGGGCTGCCCCGGGGAAGGTGCTGACATCTTGGAGAACGGGGCAGCTATTTCCAACACATGGTCAACACAAGCCCTTCTCCTGAGCTTTTCTTGTTATGTCTGTCCAGAAAACAGCAGACATTCTTGGAAAGGTAAACATCATCCATTCAGACGATAAGTCACCTTCCTCACTGGTTCCTTTCGGGACTTAGGATTCAGTCTCACTTGTCCTTTCAGTAAAATGACGATAGGACCAGGGTGTGAAAAATGCTGGGTTTTTCCAGGATACAGGCCAGCTTTTGTTGCCCTGATACATGCATCCACCAGTCCCCTGTGTCTATGACCTGTATGTCTAGGTCGTGAGGCCAGCTTCAAAGTCAAGTGCTAGATATTTCTATACTCATGTGCCTGCAAACCTCATTAGTCCAGCCCCTTACCCAAGCCCTGAGTTGATTGAATGTAATTAGCATCTAATTGGATGCCTATGGTTCCTCTGCTTGAGAAACACCTCAAGGTTAAGGTTACTGGGCATGGAGTGAGCATTGTCTTCCCAGCACAGCATTTTCTGTTCATGGAGAGTAATGGGACGATGCCTTCCTCCATTTATTCAGTAGACGCTTGCTGTTCACCAGCTGCTCCTGTGACGTGGGGGGTGGGGGGGGGGCATGGACTCCTTGCTCTCCTGTGGATATCTTTGGATAGCATCTCCTTTGCTGGAAAAGAGAAGGCAAGCAGATGAATTGGGTTATCTCAGGGTGATGAATGCTGTCAGACAAACCAAACAAAACCTTGTGAGGAGAGTTGTGTCATGAAAATGAGAGAAACTATTCCTCAGCTAGAAAGGATGCAGCAGACATCCTGGCTGAGGCAGGGGAATGCTACCATCTTCAAGGCCTACAAGTCTACACACAACGGTGATGGGGAGTTACAAATGTCTTCTAAGGCCTTGAAGCAGGAATGAGGTGGTAAGGAGCCCTCCATGAAGTCCCAAAAACATTCCTTTCTGGGGATGTTTAAATCTAAGCTAGAGCTATATTTTCCCAGGAGACACATCCTGTTGTCTATTTGCTCATTCATTTAACAAATATTTGCCCAATAGTCTATACTTTCCAGGTTTAAAACTCATTAATAAATAAGATAGTTCTTTTCTTTGTAGATGTTATTTTCTGGTGAAAAGAAATGAATAATAAATTATTTATGAGAGTCATGTTATGTGCTATGTTGCACTAGTTTGCTTTGGACTCTTGCCTCAGACTCAGCTCCTGTAGGAAGGAGTTCCTATGTTCAGTAGAGAGGTCAGTACAGGATGGATAGAAGAGGTTAGACTTGGGCAGGGACTTAAGAAGATCGTACATAGCCATGTGACTGCCCAGGGGAAGAAGATTCCCACCCGGGGATTAGAGAGTAGAAAGGCTCAGAGATGAGCTAGGTGTGATTCATTGAACATGTTGGAGAATAGAAGGCCACAGCTACTCTGGCCCACCACATAAGGCTGACCGGAAACACAGCCTCTGAGAAAAGTGGACAGCACCTTTAGGAAGGCCAGGCTGGCAGCCCACACCAAGCAGCTGGATGCTGGTGCTTTGTCCCGCCATCACAAAATACCTGACAAAAACAGGATGTGGAAAAGGTTATTCTGGCTCACAGTGTGAAGAAATGTACCCATTACAGAGAAAAAGGCATGATGGCCGGAGCCTGAGGCCACTGGTAACACAGTGTCTGTGGTCTGGGAGCAGGGAGAGACGTGTGTGTTAGCCAGCACACAGGAATTGTCGGCTTCCTTCACTTAAACTTTCTTAGCCTGGCCGGGGTGGCCCACACCCTTAATCCCAGCATTTGGGAGGTAGAGGCAGGATCTCTGTGAGTTTGAAGTCAGCCTGGTCTACACAGAGGAAACCCTATCTCCAAAACAAAACAGAACAACAAACAAAAACAAACAAACAAGCAAACCAACAAAAAAAAATTTGAAAGGGGCTGGAGAAATGGCTCAGCAGTTAAGAGCTCTGACTTCTCCGCCAGAGGACCCATGTTCAATTCCCAGACCCACATGGCAGCTTACAACTCTCTCTAGCTCCGATTTGAGGTGATCCAACCCTTTACACAGACACATATGCGGGCAAAACAGCAGTGCACATGAAATCTAAACAAACAAACAAACTTTTCCAGAGTCAGCCTCACAGGCAAACTCAGAACATTGGTGGTTTCAGTCTAATCGAGCTGACCATTAAAGAGTAAGAACTGGGAGCTATGCCGTCTGGCAAGAGAAGTATCTTATGCTCAGTGCGCATCAAAGTGTTGTAGACTCAAACAAAGAAAATTAAAGTAGCAGCCTTGGGATTTGAGGATGGCAGGAAAACTGCTGCCTTCTGGAAAATTCCTAACAATCTTTTTTATATTCTGAAACTAATTAGATGATCCAGTTAGCAAGATTTGACAAAAACAAAACAACACAAAACACCTAACTAGACAGCAGAGTAACTATGTTACTGAGCGAGGGCTATACACTAGGCCCCCTTAGCCTCTTATGTGTAGTAATAGCATAGTTAATCCCCACAGCAGGCCTCTGAGGTGTGTGCTGGTGCTATCCCCTGGGAAAACTGGGGCCTGGAGAGAGAAAGAGTTGCCGAGGTTGCACGGCATGGAAGGAGGAAGCAGACTTTGCCGCCAGGTGGCGCAGCCTTTCACGCGTTTGCTCTAAGGGCCCTGTTGTAGTGGAGACCTGGCCTCGGGCCCACACTGCTAAGGTTCCAGCAGAGTTCTGACTGTTGCCCCAGCCTTTATAGAAGTGTGGAGTTGGCACTTAGAAGAGAAAGATTCCTTCAGGAAATAGTGACATCTATGACTTCATTCCTGTAAGAACTGGTCCTGGGCTGTGGAAAGACAGAGTGGGCATGGGCACAGGACCTGTTCAGGTTCTGTTCAGTCCTGGCCAGAGAGAAGGCCAGCCTCAGGCCCAAGCCTCCATTTCCACTCCCTATAGAATGAGAGCCCCTCAGCTGTCAGCCGATTCCCGTAAGTCCTTTAGATGCCGGCCCTATTGTCAGTACCCCCTCTACTCTAGTCTGAAACAAAATAGCTGAGACTGGGTTCTTTAGATTTGTTTAAAATAGATGTTTCCTTTAGAACATGGTTCTGGGGGCTAAGAGATCCAAGATTGTGTGGCTGGTATCTGACAGGGCTTTCTTACTGCGTTAGGACGAAGGAGAAAGGCATCCCAGAGCTGGGCAAGGAAGCTAGTCAGAGTGGCCTTTGTAACAGAGTGACTCTTGTGATGTTCGTTACGTTATTAATTTATTCATGAGAACGAGAGCCCTTGTGACCCAATCACTACTGAAGGTTCAAAATTATGTATGACTAAGGATGAAGTTCCCAACTCATGAAGGGTAGGGGACACCTTCAGATCACAGTAACTGGCACTGCAATAAACTTTGATTTATACACAAAATACTGGAGTGAATGGAAGGGCAGTAAGGCATGTGCCACTGGCACTACAGTGAGGGGAGCATCGTCTTGGACCATGACTACAGGAAGTGGCAAGAAAAGACACAAGCCATGGGAGTAGCATTACGATGCATGCTTTATAGTTGTTTATTATTATTATTATTATTATTATTATTATTATGAGAATACTCCCAGGAGGCAGAAGCAAGCCTTAGCTACATGAAGAGACCTTGTCTCTAAAACCTAAAAGAGAGAGAAAAGAGACCAGGGCTTCGAGTGCATTTCCTCACATTAAATATTTGTTTGTTTGTTTGTTTGTTTGTTTATACACGGCCCAAGTGCCCAGTATAACCTCAAACTAGCCTTGAACTCTTGATCTTCATGCCTCCAATTTTTTTAAAGATTTATTTATTTATTATTATGTGTAAGTACACTGTAGCTATCTTCAGACACATCAGAAGAGGGCATCAGATCTCATTACAGATGGTTGTGAGCCACCATATGGTTGCTGGGATTTGAACTCAGGACCTTCGGAAGAACAGTCAGTGCTCTTAACCGCTGAGCTATCTCTCCAGCCTCTGCCTCCCCTTTTTAAGTGCTGGATTTATAAGCATGTGCCACCATCACCAGTTTTATATGTTGCCAGGCACTCTACCTACTGAGTCACATCCCTAGCCCTTAACAGAGACTTCAATCTCCTTGTATCCATAGGAAAGATGAAGAAACCTCTAAAGGGAGAAGAGAGATTCAGGGAGTTCTGGGTAAAGCAGCCTTGTTCTCTGATTTAAATGATTAACAAAGGTTTAGGAGACACAAAGTCTTCTAGTGAAGGTTAGAAATATGGTGAAACATGGAGGTTGTGGGCTAAATCTTCTTTGAACTATAAACATGACTTCATTCTCAAAGGTCATTTTTTAAGGACACGTATTTGTAAACAAGCACACGTGCACACACACACACACACACATACACGCACACACTCACTTCCCTTTTTTCTCTTTTCCTTTTACATATAATAAAAATAATATTCAAACCATGTACCTTTTTATAAACTTAGCAACCATTCTCCACAATTAATCTTCAAGATATAGACATGGATTTCATCATTTCTAAACAAAGGTTGAGTGTCTCGTTGGTTGGGTACACCATGTTTATAAGCCAGCCCCGGGGTCACAGGTTATTTTCCCTTATTTGCTAAATAGCCCATAATGCGTTAGGTCTCCCTGTACTGAGTCTGCCTTCTGAGACCTGTTTCAGCAGTGTGAGAAACTTACAAATGTGAATTAAAAGTTACCTGTGTGTTGAGCTATCAGTGCTTCCACCACCCTGCAGAGGCACAGCATGACTTTACACAGGAAAGTGGTGATTTCCCAGGAAGCTACCCAGAGTGGCTTCAGCTCAGCCTGGCTAACTTCGAAACGTCATCACATTGTGGTTTCAATAGGTATTGTTTTCTGATGAATCATTTTATCAGTTTTCCATATATTTTAAGCTGCCCATCTTTCGACACTCTCTTCATATCTTTGATGTGTTTGTTAGCTTTATATTTCTATAACAAAATACCAAGAGATCACCAGCTTGGGAAGAGGAAGTGATTCTGTGGGCTCACAGTCGTGCACGTTTTCCTCTGCAGCCAATTAGCTTGTTGCTTTGGGCCTATGATAATGACAGGAATGCGTATCAGATGAAGCAGAGAGAGAAAAAAGTACTGAGTCTAACTAAACCCTGATGTGTTTAAGATGGGTTTATCCTTGGAGCTGGACATATCTGAGGAAAATGTGTGATGTTGGCTTATGGATGCATGAACCACACAAATTACACTATTATGTTTTTTTTCTTTAAAAAAATCTTTTATTTGAGAGTGTGCATACCTCGGGTGCTAAAAGTCCTCAGGCTTGGTGGATGGCATCTTTACCCACTGAACCATATTGCTGGCTCCATGGCCTTTTTTCTTACTTGCTAAGACAGTTTTTTTCTTTTCTTCTTCTTTTTTAATTGGATTGCCAGTAGTGTACATTTAGCTTGCTTTTTCTGATAGCCATATAGCTGGAGTTTGGGAAATATTCAAATAGTTATTAGTGGATTAGTCTAGAAAGGTGAGTAGGGGTATTGTGTTAAAAACCGTGAAGGGAGGAAAGGGATGTGGGAACATGGGCGAGCCAAGAGGACAGTGGAGGGCCCATAGGTGGAGGGCGTTGAATCAGTGGAAATTTCCAGGGTAGGATGATGTCATCGTGGTGGGAAATTAGGATGGCCTGAGGACCTGATACCTCTGAGAGTCCAGGAGCAGCTGCAGCTCTCAAATCAGACAGGAGTGGTCAGAGTAGTGCTGAACCTCCAGGCATGAGAGGGAAAGGCCCAGAGGCTGATGGCCACGCTGCTCACAAGAAAAGCAGCCACTGTGCAGCTGTTGGATAGATAGGAGCTGGGAGGGGCAGGCTGCAGGGCCAGGGTGGGGGAGGCACTCTTAGCACATTAGCAGGCGAGGTCTGAAGTCCTGTGGAGAGTTCATCTCTGGGCTGCAGAGGGCTTGAGAAGCCTTCAGTGAGTGGCTGGGACAGGACATGTGAGGGTGACATCACCAGGAAGAGCACAGTGAAGGCCCAGAGAGGCCTGGCTGGAGCAAGAGCCCCATGGCAGCTACATAAAGGAGCGGATGGACAGACTGAACCAGATATGGTACACTTTTAATGGACTCTCTGCCATTCTGGAATTTGGTTATAGACAAGGCCTAAGGAACCATCCCTTCCTGCCTGTCTTGGAAGATGCAGAACATGCTTGGGCAGAAGGCAAACAGTTTAAGAAGACCAGTGTGGTGGTTCATCTCCCCCAGGTAGGAGCTGGGATCCCCAAGCACTGTTCCTGCAGGGAGGTGCCAACCCTAAGGACGACATGGTTGGAGTAGTCTTGGTCTGTGTTTGGTAGTGGGTACAGAAAGCTCTAGTACAAGAAATATTAAGCGTGTGCTCTTCCAGGGGTATATGTGATCTTTCTGGTCACCCAGGAAATGCCTCAGGTTTTCTTTCTTCTTCACCCTGTTAAAGTATTCCTGTCCCTTTTTTATAATACCATGTTTTGCTACTAACTATATACACCTAGCTTTCCAGTCAGAGATCAATGGCTGACCAGAAAGAATGGGCACTGTGAAGAAGACATTCTTCAACTCACTAGAAATGCTCAGAGCCTGTGGGAAGTGTCTGCTCAGTTGTGTGTCCTTGTTAGGACTTTCGGCACGAGAGCTTTGCACCTATAGTATCCTTATTTAATAGTTTTCTTTGAATGTAGGAAGCAGGCATTACCTACTTGAGCATCTTGAGTAGCACCGTCTGTGAGACTGCAAGCTTGCTCTAGCAGTTGTAATTTTCCTAATGCATAGCTACATGCATGCTTAACTAGTAACAGCATGTATATTACATACACACTTAGGCACAGCTTAAATTTATGTATTCACAGAGAGGTAATCTTGAAGCGGAAACTTCCTCCCAATCCTGTGCACTAGAGGATAAAACTGTTTCCTCTACCTTCCTGTAGTGACTCAGAGCTGAAAATAAAATAGACAAAATTTATAGATGAACAGGAGTAGCTGGAGTTTTGAATGGTTACATTAAAAGTCTATATGCCTAACTTAGAGAAAAGGAGGGGCAGGAAGAGGATTCTGTAAGAATAATACATTATGTTTCTGTTGAGGGGGAAGATAGACGTGAGGAGAAAGAATGAGAGAAGGCTTGTGAGGCTGTGGAGGTAAATGGCCTTGCTGACCTCAGGGCCATAAAACTGTCCCGGGAAGGGGACTGGCTGAGGTTTATTTCCTGTGTTCCCTTCCAGGAGTAGATACTTTCCAAAGAAGGCATTTGCAGCTGCCTCATTTTTCCAAGGTTGCTGCTGCCTTCTGTCATGTAAAGCAAGTTCTGTCTGAGAAAGCTCTGAAATTTTAAAATGTCTTTACCTTCAAGTAATTCACACAGCAACTCTGGGGATCCAAATGGGTCCCAACACCTGTGCCAGGGAGGCGCCATTTGCAAGATGGTTACAGGTAAGGTTCAAGAATAGCAATGGGGCTGCAGTTCAGTCACAGATTCTAGGTTTGATCCCCACTGCCAAATAAAGCAAAGTAAAGCAAGATGCCCAAACTCATACAGACATCCCAAAGCTCCCTCCAACCCCACCATAACTCTTCACCTCTGTCAACCACAGGATAGAGGCCATAAAAGAATCTTGGAATATTTGAAGTGAGTAGAGGTATTCTATCATTATTAAATCAAACTAAATTTGATAGTGATAAATGTAATACATATTTATAAAGTAAGCAGTGATGGTACATGCCTGTAATCTCAGCTCTTGGGAGGCAGAGAGGTAGACTCAGAGCTTGAGGCCAGCCAGGAATACGCAGAGAAACCCTGTCTTGAAAAACCAAATGTGTCTGTGTGTGTCTGTGTGTATACACATATTTATGTCTTAAATTACATGTATTCTTAGCATAAAGGAGTTAACGTCTTGTACAAATTTCAATGAGGAGAAAGTCTTAATCAATGTTGTGATGTTTCCCTAAACAAAGTTTCAGAAAATTGAGGTCATACTGAATATAGAAACAGTTTTCTTTCCTTTGGTGGGGGGCAGGGTGGGGCCCATACATGTCAACCTCAAGTGCCACTCCTCAGAAGTCATGCACTCTGTTAGGGAGGAATGATTCTCTCACTGGGACCTGAGGCCCCAGGATCCCCTGCATCTGCCTCCCTGGCACTGGAACCATAAGCAGGTGTCATATAGTGCAGCGCTTTATGTGGGTGCTGAGGTTTGAACTCATGTCTTCATACTTATATGGCAAGCAAGCATTTTACCAGTTGAGCTAGCTCCCTAGCCCATAAACAGTTTTCCTATTTAATAATAGTCTTTGAGCATCTTTCTGCTTGAATGGATTTTAAAAACAAGATCAGTAATAGTTACCTAGGTTCCACTAACCAAGGTAGAGGGTGTGAGTGCTTTTGCTCTTGTAAGTAACGGTGAGCTAGTGTGCTCCAGCAGAGGTAGAGTGGGTGCCCTTCAGTGAGGGAGGGTAGATGACTGTGGAGACCACTCACTGATCACATGAGAGGGACATACCCAAGGCAAGTCCCTATAGGAAAAGTGCTCATCCTAAAATCTCTTAGCTGTGCGGTGAGGACAGACAGGGAGGGGGGCTTTGGGGAAAAGAAAGAGTGAACTTTCATGAGGGGCAAAGGAAAGTCTGGACACCCTGGGCGCTCTGCCCAGGGGCACCTGGCCACAGATCTTTAATTTGACCAGACAGGGACAGGACTGCTTCCCTGGGTCACTTGACCTGGACTGAGCAGCCAAGGCAGAGAGAGATATTCGCACTCACTCTCGGACCTCTTTCAGGGACTGAACAGCAGGCTAGGCAAGCGCTCTGCTGCTGAGACACACCCAGTCTAGCTCATGGTCTTTGAGATATTTCACTGAGTTGCTCAAGCTGGCCTTGAACTTGCTTGGTAGCCTGGACATGTCTTAAACTTTCCATCTTCCTTCTCAGCCTCTTGAGTAGCTGGGATTGTGGGCCTGTGATCCACGCCCACTTTCCCGGTACCAGCGGTTGTGTTGGGAAGTTGACAATGAATGTCATTACCTATGACAATGAATGTCATTATCTATGACAATGAATGTCATTATCTATGACAATGAATGTCATTATCTATGGATTCTTTTTTTAAATTTTTTATTGAATGTATTCTTCATTTAGATTTCTAGTGTTATGCCCTTTCCCAAGTTTCCTCCCTCCAAGAGAACCCCCCATCCTTTGTCCTGACTCTGAGAGATGCTCTACCTGACCCCCACCCCAATTCTAAGCCACAAGCACCCAGGGGTAGCGCCTTTGGCCCCTGCTGGGTGTTAGCAATTGAAGACCTGGCCCACCCTCCTCCAGCTCCTTGCTCTGATCCCTGGGAAGCCACCTCCTGGTCAGTGTGATATAAACAGACGGAGATCTGGGAAGGCTAGTGTCCTCCTTTCTGTCCTTTCTGAGGACTCGGTCTTGCAGAGCTCACATTGGTGGTAAGGAATGCAACTCTGCCTGCAGATACATGAGGACACAGCTGCCTTACTTCAGGCTTCTCCAAAGGAAAGGGCTTTTTGTTGCTCTGCCTGCTACTTGCCCAAAAGTTCAGAGTTTCAGGTCAGCCAGCTCTAGTTTTGAGACAGGCGAGCCCCACTGGCTTGGAGAGGAGGCCCGCTCTCTACTCAGTGCTGGGATGACTGTTTCTTTAGCATATGGACCACAGCAAGGCAGAGGACAGGTACTTGCTGGGCTCTGCAGTGCTATTGACTGTCAGTAACCACTCTGACCCCCTCCTCATCTGCCTGGAGCATGAGCATAGTGATACTTTATCCATGAGCTCTAGAGGGAAAGGCCAGTGAATTAGGAAAGCCTGGTGAAATTCTGCAAATTTCTGTGCATAGGGTGCTCAGGAAAGGATGTTGCAATAAGTCAGGGTTTCCTTCTCCTCCTTCTGGGCCTCATGAGGGACTCCTCTCTTAAGAGATGTCTCCTCTCACTCCCATGTTCACTGCAACCACCTGTGATGAAGGGCTTCCTTTGTGGACAGACAGGAAATAGCTCATCTCTTAGAGGCACGGAAGACTCTGGTCAATGCTACATATCTTGGGCTGTGTGGGCTGTGTGCTGCAGACCATGTAGTCAGGATGCATTTGAGTTCTTGGAGAGGATGGAGGCCTGGAGAGAGACTTTATAAGTGGAGAAGAAGGATAAGAGTCCTGGAGTTTACATACAGCTCACTACTCTGGGACCAGGGATCATAATGTCCCTCTAGCTGGGGGCCTTTTTGGCCTCTACCAAGGGAGCCTCCACCCAGAATTTTGCTTCTTATGATATCAGGAGATAAAAATTATAAGAGATGCATGCAGGCTGAGGACTCCAACAGTCAGGAAGTCCTTTGTGACCCACAGCCTGGAAGGTGAGGGAGAGGCAGATTTCCCTTTTGTTTTGAAGTGATTAGGAAAGAGATGAGCAATCAGGTCAAAAGGGGCAGAGACTACTTAGATCAAGCACTCTGTTATCAAGTGAATGCAATTCATGGTCACAGGGAGGCTGTTGACCGACCTACCGAGGAGCAGAACCTGGGACTGAGAAAGGAGGCAAGTTCCCTAGGTAGCATCCAACCAGCTTCAGGGAGCTAAGAGTGCTGTGGACCACTGGGGAGGGGGCAGAGCCCCCAGTCAACAGAACAACACTGCTTGCCTCCACTCTCTTACATCATGGCCATCTGCTTCAACGGTCACCTCAGTGTCACCCATCCATAAACTCACAGGGGCCATGTTCAGTGAAGGCTCACTTTCCTTTTATTGCTCTTGACAGTCCAGCAGGCTTCAGCCTGGCTAACCACTTCCTTCAGAAGCAACCTCCTCTCTCCAGTGACAACACTGTCTTCTGTTTCACTTACCTCTTGATAGCCCCACCTCTCTTTCTCTTCCCTACCCTAACCCTGCATCACAAGCTGGAGGGGGGAGGGGTGACAAGCATAACTCTAAGCCCTACCTTCTACCCCACCCTCTGCTATCAGCTCGCTAACCACCCTAAACCTAGTCCTAGGCTGTATCTAGCTGCAATGGGCCTGGGGGCAAAGCAGACCTAGAACAGAGAATTCTTAAGACTCTCCATACCCAGAGGCATTCGCAAATCCAGGTAAGCGGGTGTCTAGGGACTCCTTCCATCTGTGAAAGACAGCTAGAGAAGGCCTCTCAATGAGGGCCCACTCTCAGAAGGCCCATGACTGAGGCCTTGACAGCACCACTGTTGTGGGTAGGCCCAGAAAGGGGCCCAGGGAAGGTAGCGGGTATGAGAGAGCTGTGGCTGTGGCTGTGGCTGGGGTGGGGTGGTGGGATCTTCAGCAGAAAAATGGTGGAGCTGAGACTGAAGCTATGGATTGTTTACACCGAGTGTGACTTTCACTGGCCTCTGTATCTTACTCCTAAACACTGTAGCCTGTCCCATGAACTTGTGTGTAGAACTGAAGGGAACAGACACATGTGTAAAACCTGAAGCAGCAGCTGGATCTGTACAGTGACTGAAGCAGTCATGTTTTATGAGGTCAGAGTGAGAACTCGCTAAGGAGCTTTTGAGGGGAACCTTTGGTAACTGTAAGATAATATCCCAGGCGTCATTATCATAACCATATCAAAATTGAAATGTGAAAAAATGCTTGAGTCGAGGCCATCCGTCTCCCTGTGCTAACTCTCTGGTAGGGGTGGAGGGACCACTCAACTAAGCTGAGGCAGAGGCAGAACCTGAGGTAAAACCTCAGGGAGGAAGGAAGAGGGGCTGTTCAGAGCCCAGGCCTCCAGTTCTTCCCCTTTCTCTCAGGCCCTGGTGTTGTGGGGAGAAGGCTAATCTGTGGCAGGTTCTTTCAGAGGAGGTGCTTCAGGGTAGTGGCTTCCAAGGATCAGACACATAGATAGCGTTTGGGGGGCCTGGGAGAGACTGGAGCCGGAAGTGGAGGCCCTTGTCTTGTGGGCAGGAAGTGTGAGGTACTGAGCTACACTGAGGGCTTGGGAGCCCTGGGGAGCGGGAGGGGTATGTGTCATGGTAGTGAGGGGAACGGAAGTCGGAAGCTTTAGCCGCCACATTTGCAGGCAGGCAGCTATGCAGCAGTGAGTTCCTGGGGAAGGAGGATCGGATCGAGAGACCCTGAAGGTGAGCTAGATGGGCATGGTTGGGGGGGCGGGGGATGGAGGGGGTGAGGCTGGGGGACTCTGGTGAGGGGACCATAAAATAGAGTTTCATGTGTGCCCGCATGCCAGGGCTAAGGACAGGTACACAAATGGAAACAAGTTTCTGGGCTTGATCGTGGCTTGGGTGCCTGCTGTGGGCCTAGCCTCGCTGGACCCCCGCCCGCCCTCAGAGCCCTGCCTTCCCTCCATGCTGTCTACCTTCCCTCTGACTCTCTATCCGCCCTTCTCGAATGTCTGCTTTCCCTGCTTTCACCAGGATCTCTAGAAATCTGAAGGTGTGAGGCGAAAGGTGACAGGCAGGGTCTGGAGTCCTTATGACTGTTGTGGTTGAGGTTTCAGCTTGCCTGGACGGACGGATGGACAGACAGACGGACAGACAGACGGTAGACCCTGAAGACTGGAGTCCCAGGAGGGTGCTAGAGCAGCACTGGGTGTGGCCGCTGCTGAAATGGAGTAAGAGCTTCCGGCCTTAAGGTGCTCTGTGCTCCACACTCTATACTCAGGCCTCTCCCAAAAGACTAGAGTTAGAAGCAGGAGACAGCCTCCAACTTGTTTAGTCGTTGAGTTAGGACTATTTTCCAGATGTGTAAGAGGAACCATGTCACTCCCAAAAGTGTCCCTCTTTGAGACACTGTAAGGTTTATTGTCCCTTAGATCTGGTCCTCAGTTCCTGCTTTCATATTTCAGGGCCTAAAAATTCCATAGTTAGAGTCGTTCATCCACTAAAGGGACTGAGAAAGTTGATCCATCAGGACCAGAACTCTTAGACCTTAACCTAGCTTGAAAACATAGGCTCCAAGTAGGCATGTCTTCAGTCCTGTAGCGCGGTGGAGCCTCAGCTCTCAGTCGATTGGAACTGCTGGTGTAGAGACCATGGCCCAGACGCTGGAGTAAGAGGACCAAGGAGGGAGAGTTTGAGCTCTCAGGGGGCCTTTGCCTTCCCAGGCCACAGCTGTTCCTGAGCTGGGAGTTAGGTCAGCTCCGGCTTCCCACCCACCACCCCCACCTCAGCCCACCCCCTCGCCCCCCACCCCCACCCCGCTACTCTCTGCTCTCTGTTAGAGCCTCAGCTGGTTTCACCCATGGCCTGTGGGTGTCCTTACCCCCCACATTTGCACGAAGGCTCTCCTGGGAGCAGGAGGTGGGGCCTCCCCAGTCAGTTCTCACGGTGATCTGGGCCCAAGTTCAGACAGAGGTACCTGTCCTGTCCTAACATTTCGAGAAACTCCATTTGTTGTGGTTCCCTCCCCTGGGAACACGGCTGCTGCCTAGGCTACGGGGGTCAAAACAGCTCATGTCCTATGCCTCTGGAAAGGTCAGCATTCTTATGGGCTAAAAAGAAGGAAGCAGGCTGCCTTGCTGAATCTGGAGTGTGTGTGGTGTGTGGGATATTCCAGACTGAGGGCTGAGGGCTGTTCCTCTAGCAAGCCAAGAGCTGACAGACAGTATGTGGACCTGGATAAGCCTGACAAGGAGGTAGAGGGGTGTGTGTGTGTGTGTGTGTGTGTGTGTGTGTGTGTGTGTGTGTGTAAGAGAATGTGTGTATTATTTACCTTTGCTTCTCTATGTGAATGGAAGAATAAGGCTGAGAAAACAAGACAATTTCTTGAGCACCTCCCAAGGAACAGGCCCAACATCAGCGCTCAGACCAGTTGCATAGCAAACCTGCGGAGTGGCTTTTTAGTGTGATTTCTTTATTCTACAGCTAAGGGGCCAGGTGACATTTTCCTCTGTCATGGGGCTAGTCGAATGTAGAGTTAGGATGTGAGTACAGTCTGTGAGCCTCTCTGTCAACATTCTTCACTGTTACTCTGATCCAGGCTGTTACTCTTCCTCCCCAGGAATAGCTTGCCTCCATATTCAGTTGCACATTCTTAAGCTAGAATACACAGCTGGATCTTTGGTGAAATTACCTGAAATCGGCTGAAAAAAATTTAGCAGTAAAGATACTAACTGCTCCTCCAGAGGTCCTGAGTTCAATTCCCAGCAACCACATGATGGCTCACAACATCTATAAATGGGATCCGATGCCCTCTTCTGGGTTAATGTGAAGACAGATTTCTCATATACAGATAGATAGATAGATAGATAGATAGATAGATAGATAGATAGATAGGGAATGAAAATTACCTGAAATGAAGAAACCAAAACTGAAACAGAAGTGCTCATTGAGACAGTGCTGCTCTCTTTCCTACCTGCCTGGTCACTCCTCCTCCTGTATGTTCTGGAACACAAAATCATTTCCTTGGCTTGCAAAGACACTCTGCATCTCCCAGATGTGTCCTTAAACTTCCTGAGCATCACAGAACTCTGAAAAAATGGAAGGCCACTTTGTTTCAGAGGCAACCAAACCCATCTTATGAGACATAGCTTACTGAACCTGTTCCTTGCAACTTTTGTTTAGAACCGGAGATGAGAGATTTCAAAGATCTTACTAGGATGGTCAGATAGATCATCCAGTAGACGGTCTTGCCACCCAACCCAAAGAGCAGATCTCTATCCCTGGAATCTACATGGTGGAAGGAGAGAACTGATTCCCCCAAGTTCTCCTTATACAAACACAACATAAGCTAATCCATGTGAGACATGGGTGGCGGCGATTTCACTGAACTAGGGAGGTGGGAAGAAAATTCTAAGTGCATGCCTAAGGCATACATGTGCTCTGCTCCCTTGTTTCTGGCCTGCTTCTGCCTAAGAGATGCCTTTCTTCATCAAGGGGTAAAAAGGCTAGCCTCAGTGTTTTTCCAGATGACTTCTAGGGCAGCTATGATGGCCATCAGAAGGACTAAACCCTTCTAATGACCTCTTCAATGGATGGCCACCCAACCTATCCATTCAAGTTGGAATGCTAAAACTTAAAAAAAAAAAAAAAAAAGGAAGGAGCATGCTGCCGTGTGTGTGTGTGTGTGTGTGTGTGTGTGTGTGTGTGTGTGGGAAGTGAGAGTGGGTCTGGGGAGCCTTACACCGGGTTGCACACCTCTGCAAACATGAGCTTTCTTGCTAGAGACAAGAGAATGCTTTTGTTTGACTCATTCATGGGGGGGCTTGATGAGCAATGAGCTGATGGCTCTACAACTGGGTAAGTAGCCCACTTGCAGGGCCTGGATACCTCTCCCATGGTGTTAGGTTGCCAAATAAAATACAGAAGACGCAGTTAAATTTGAACTTTTGATAAATTAGTAGGGTGTTTCAAGCATGTCACAGATTTTGGGAGTGCTGGGGTTCTGGGTTGGTTTGTTTTTTTTTTTTTTTTTTTTCATTCTTTTGAAAGCATCATGGGGTATTAACCCAGAGCCTCGCACATGATAGACTCTATCATCTACGTGTCCAGCTCCCTCACATGCTCATCCCCTAGATTCAGTTACCCCACCATGTAGGTGTGACCCCATGTGTCCTTGCCTCCAGGAATTGAAACTCACCCTTAGGCTCTAGAACGTCAGAGATCTCATAGAGAAACCTAAAAATCTCACATCAAACTTGAACTTTTTGATCCACTTCAACAAAAGGATAATGATACAGTTCCAAGAAATTTGTGGGTGCGACTGGGGAGAACAGAATCCCCCACCCAAGTCCTGAGAGACTCCAGGGCCCAAGAGAGGCAGGAATTCTCCATGCTGACTTCAGGCAACAAGAGTCTTCTGAGCAAATACTGAGAGTTGAACACTGAGTGTGGAATGCAGTTGGGGTGACTTTAATTATTTTAAAAGAATTGTGGCCCAGTCAAACAGCATACCAACCACCAGGTTTGGGTTTTCTTAACCCCCCTCTCTGCCCCTTTCCCTCAGTTTCCCTTGGCCTCCTAGAACCTTCTCTCCCTAGGTCTTTCAGATACCAGACCTCAGGGATCTGCTCTCTCCTCTTTAGAAAATTGTAGTTTCTCTCATCCTCCCCTTCCCATCCCACATCTTTGAAAAAACCCTGGTTTTCTTCTGGGAAGGCAAATGCAATAAAACCTAATATTCAATAGTGTCCACAGTAGCCACAGATATATTCCATTATTGCAGCTTTATGTACTGGCATGCATGCTTGTATGTATGTATGTATGTATGTGTGCATGCATGCATGTCTGTGTGTATAAGTACCTACGTGTAAAGAAACACATAGTGCTCCCTGTAGGCTTTGGTGCCCATTCGCAGTTTCAAGATCACACATGTCCTGTCAAATGAATTCTGTGATGAGAGTATGTGAATCATCCTGGCTACATGCTTAGATGAGACTTAGGGGCTGAGACACAGTAAGATGTGATGTATGGAGGTCAGGGAATGGGGACAAGAGGAGGAATTACACACAAGAAAGGAGCCAGGGAGGTCCAGAGGCATCAGGATTTAGCTGGGAAGAGGAGGGGACTGTGAAGCTCTGCCTTGGGGTCTGCTGAGAGAGAGGGTGGGGCTGCGTTGCCTCCACTCCAGCAGCTGTAGCCACGGGCGCCTCTTTCCATCCTTCCCTTCCAGCTTCAGTGCGTATCACTCGCCCCAGTTAGCTGTGCTCCCTGTGCTCTGTTGACTTAAGGAGGCCAGAACATGGTCATCTTTCACTTGACCCTTTCTGCCAGGCAGGTCCAAGGGAATTACCATTTGTTGAGTGTCTAAGAGTAAAGCCAAGCCTAAGGTGACAATGATGGAAGCCTCCCTCTGAGGTGGGGCCCTCCACAAGTGGCCCTCAGTCACAGTGTTGGCCTTCCAGGTCCATCCATTCAGCTTTCAGTCCTGAGGAGAGGTGACTCCAAGCCCTGTGATTATCCATTCACCCCTCACCTTGTACTGCTTAGGAGAGGACTTGAGCCAACTCCATGGGTTTCAGTTAAGACCATCCCACCCACCTTACCAGGGTCTGGAACACAGTTTGAGGTTTGGAGCTGAGGAAGGCTCTAAAGAGGTGGTGCTAGGGGAGGCCAACTGGGCAGCACCCCCTGTAACACAGGGGGAGTTCCCTCTGCAGAGAGGGTTGTGGAAGCCCTGCTGTTTGAAAGGTAGGGGGTCGAAAGGGAAGGGCCTCCCTTTCATGCTGTGAGTCATTAAGGCCCAGGCTCTGGCTTCCTTGTCTGTGTGACTGTGTGAAGGAAAGGCAAGTGCACAGTTATCTTCCAGGTGCCAGGATGTCTGTTAGTGAAGAGGAGCATAGCTACTTAGACACAGGCAGGGCTGCCGTTCTTGGCTGTCTGCGCGTCACCTAGAGCTGTAGATGGGGAACTCAGCTCGCGTGTTCCTTTGTGCTGCTCCCCACATTTGTATGGAGTTTTCAGGTCCGCCCAAAGTCTTTCAAGACAGAATCATATTAGAAGGATGTGAGACATGAGGATCTATTTAATGAAACCAGGGTGTGATTGATGCTGGAAAGACATGGCATGCATCCATGTACTTACCTCTGCACTTCCTGGGGCTGGCACAAGAGGAAACCGGGGCACATCATGAGTGGCAGTGTCGAGTGGATTAAAACAAGACAGTCGCTAGCTAAGAGGAAGGGGCATTCTGGCAGCCACGTAAGCTTGCATTCCATACAGATGGTGGAGACTCCTGCTTCTCAGCAGCATTCCGACCTGTTCCTTGGCTACGTCTGATGAGGGCCCACCTCCACTACTAAAGGGAATGATGTACCAGAAAGTTCCTTGGGCACCCGTGGCTATTGCTTTATGGTCTCACCCACTCTGGAAGTCAAGACTCTCCACTTCATGCAACAAGCACTATGCTCCTTGGTGGGGCAGAGGGCTGGGGCTTGGCCTTGAAGGTGGGGCAGAGGGCTGGGGCTTGGCCTTCCTGGTGGGGCAGAGGGCTGGGGCTTGACCTTGATGGTGAGGCAGAGGGCTAGGGCTCAGCCTTCACAAGGCCCAGTGAGTGGGGACCGCTGTAGGGCCTCTGCCTTACATTGCACCACTGTGCATAGCACATAAGGAAGCAGCTTTATGAGCTGGCCTTGTGACTGGTGCAGGCCCACAAACAGGACCCATATTCTGAAAAACCAGGCAGGCTGTGGCCTTGCTCCCCTGGCGCCTGCTGCCCCCAGAGCTGGTCCCTGTCTCCTGGCCTCTGTGACCCACGTCTGAGTCTTGCACACTCTGGCTTACATGTCTTTTCTGAGTTCTGCCACTCTCGTGGCGCCCTTAGGTGCTCTAGCTGTTCCTGCTACTCCTACTCTGTCTCTCCATTCTCGAATCCCAAGAGAAAGGCCTGGTCTGACGCATGCATGCTTTTTATACTGAGCCACATTGGAACCTTTCAGTGAATTGATGGGTATCTTTGGAATAAGCACCATTCTGATGCCAGTTTGAGGTTGTGAAGTCACAGGGTATGTCTGGTATACCCTTCCCCATAGCAGGGCTCACAAGGTAGAAGTGTCTCTTAGTAGAGGTCCCAGGTGTGGATTCTGAATATGTCTAGCACCTTGGACACAGGACTTGAATGGATTATGGCCCCTCTCAAATGCACTCACTTTGGACGTTCACAGGCTAGATACGAATGTCCAGTTTCCACCGTGGCTTGTGCATCTACTAATTCATGAGATGGGATTGTGAAAACAGATGCTACCAAGGGCTTCTGCTCAACTGTCACTCTGTGGATGATGGGGGACCACCTCAGACCCATGGAACTTCTCAATATTTGCTTGGAAGAGAATCTACAGCCCCATACAGAAGCATATCCAAGTGGCCATCCAGGCCCTTCTGAACCTTGCCAGGAACATACCTGGCCGATTAACCCCCTAGAGTCTGCCGGGCCTGATGCTCATCATGGTAACTCTGGTGTGGAGCCCACTCACCTGGGAAACTGCTTGGTGCAGGGGGAGGCCAGGCAGGCCTCAGCATCACTGAGGTCACTGGAGGACAACAGCTCTTTCCGGAGTCCACAGCAAAACCAGAGCTCATCTACCCAGGTGGTATTCTGGGCTGGCATCCTGCAGGCCCAGATGTGTGTCCTGGACCTGGAGGAGGAACTGGAGAAAACAGAGGGTCTCAGAGCAGAACTCAGGTGCTGTATCCCACCTCCCTCTAAGGACTTCCTTGGCAACGTGGGCCTCAGCCCCAGCCAGCCCAAGGAGGATGAAGACTCTGGGGATGACAGCAGTGGGCCTGAGGAAGAAAACCAGACCTGGCCAAGGGAGAAAATTCCAGGCTCCTCCCCAGAGTGGGGTGCTGAGGAGGACAGCATCTTCTTTGACAATCCCCTCTTCCTGGAGAGCCCTTGCTCAGACACCAGCACTGAAGGAAAATGCTTTTCCTGGGGGTACCCGAATTCCCATCCAGAAATGAAGACCTGGCCTCAGAGCCCTCAGACTCTGGATTCTCCTCTCCAAGAAGGCACAGGGCTCTGGAGGCAAGGAAATGAGCTGGATTTGGGGAGCAACAATGCTGACCATAGCGGGTGCTCTACCCCTCCGTTCCCTGTGCCTTCCTATAAGATGCACCCCTGCTTGGCCTTAGGATCCACTGGGGAGACTCCCACAGTACCTCCTGATCAGGAGGGTGAGGTACGTTAGCCGAGGAAGCCAGCTGAGGGCTGGGATGGGCACACGGAGGAAGGGACTTCCTCAGGAGGCTCGGGACACTGTTCAGAAGGTAGAGTTTGGGGGGATCTGAACTAACAGAGCAGCAAACTGCCCAGTGTGCGTGGATCTGGGGAGATGGCTCTGTGGGTAAAGCGCCTGCTGTGCCAGCTTGGGGACCTGAGTTTGGGTCCCTGGAACCCGTCTAAAAGCTGGGTGCGTCAATGTGCACCTGAAACCCAACACTACAGGGAAGAAAATGAAAATGGGGATCCCAGCATCTCAACGGCCAGGCAGTCTAGCCAAAGAAACAAGCCCCAGGTTTAGTAGGAGATGTCCATCTGAAAAAAAATAAGGTGGGAAGCAACAGAGGAGGACATTACCTCTGTCTTCCACATGTTGGACATGCTCACGTGAAAGCAACACACACACACACACACAGAAAGATAGAGAGACATGGACATATGCAGGCACACAAGCAGACATATGTACTCTCTCTTTCACACACACACACATGCATACATGATCTCTCACACACATACACGGATATATAAATATATTCTCACACATATACTGATATATACATACACGGACACACGCACACATAAATACTCTCTCTGTCTCTCTCACACACACATGCATACATACTCTCTCACACACACATACACAGACAGACACACACATAAATTCTCTCTCATACACACACATGCATGCATACATACTCTCACACACACATACAAGGACACACATATATATTCTCACACATATATACTGATATATACATACACAGACACACACACACATATATACTCTCTCTGTCTCTCTCACACACACATGCATACATACTCTCTCACACACACATACATGGACACACACATACATATATATATTCTCACACATATATACTGATATATACATACACAGACACACACACATATATAGTCTCTCTCTCAGACACACACACATGCATACATGCTCTCATAAACACATACATGGATACATATATATTCTCACACATATACTGATATGTACATACACAGACACACACATATATACTCTTTCTTACACACACAAATGCATACATGCTCTCACACACACATACACGGATATACATATATATTTATTCTCACACACATATACTGATATATACATACACAGACACACACACATATACACTCACACACACACATGCATACATGCTCTCACACACACATACACGAATATATATATATTCTCACACATATATACTGATATATACATACACAGACACATATATATAGTCTCTCTCAGACACACACACATGCATACATGCTCTCATACACACATACACGGATACATATATATTCTCACACATATACTGATATGTACATACACAGACACACACATATATACTCTCTCTCTTACACACACAAATGCATACATGCTCTCACACACACATACACGGATATATATATATATATATTCTCACACACATATACTGATATATACATACACAGACACACACACATATACACTCACACACACACATGCATACATGCTCTCACACACACATACACAGATATATATATATATATATTCTCACAAACATATACTGATATATACATACACAGACACACACACACATATACACTCTCACACACACACATGCATACATGCTCTCACACACACATACACGAATATATATATATTCTCACACACATATACTGTTATATACATACACAGACACACACATATACTCTCATAAACTGAGTCATACAGACTTCAGAATAATGGGGAATGTTATTAGTACAATAATGTCATTTGGAACTCAGATGCAGGTGAGCTCGGGAATCTCCATGTCACCCGCTCCAAGGAGCGAAGACTCAATAGACCGTCTCAGAGAACAGGTAGCTTCATGGTGTTCCAAGACATTCTGGGATCTTCCCTCCGACCTCCTAGGCATCCCCAGATGTCACAGAGTAACCTAAGCTGGCCTTTGTCACATCAGAGAGCTGTCTATTTTAAGAGTCTTCTCCTCTCTTTTGAGAGATTTGAACATCCTGTTTCTTTTAGCTCAGGATCCTCCATTTTTCTGTTGAGCAGAGTCAGTAGATCAGGCCCTTGTCAGGACAATGGCATAGGAGCCTTGATATCAATCAGGATTTGTCACAAGTTATGTGAGACAGGCAGGGGGACAGTTTTCCCAAAAATTCTCTGCTTTAGAGATAAGGAGAATTCAAAATGACAGAATGCTGTAACCTTCTAATCTCTCCACTCTCGAACAATGGTAGTCAAAGGACTGCCTCCTTTGAAGATGTCTGTCTAAGGACCTCCTTCAAGGGAAGCCTGGGAACTCCGTCCAGGCAGGGCCAACTGGGCAACTTGTGAGAAGGGGAGCAAGAAGGAACCCGGAATGATTTCGCGGGTCTCTTATTTCAGCCTTCTTGGGAAGATGATCTAGGCCCTGGCTCACCTAAAGCGCCCTCTGTAGACCAAGAATTGATCCAAGAATCAGATAGCTTTGCATGTGACCTTAGACCTGCCGCAACACATCCAGTACAGCCTTGGGTAAGTCTCTCCCCCTGTACCTAACTTCTCAGTCTGTGAAGAACCATGAACCCAAGAGATTTCCAAGGCTCTAGTCTATGGTGCTTCTTCTATCTACTGTTCCTCTTCTGAACTGAGGACCCAAACTACTGTCCGTGGGCTCTGGGAGAAAGGACTCCTAGGAGGGAGGGGCTTCCATTCAGTCTCCACGAAATTCACTTCAGTTCTTTCTGCTCTTCTTTGTTCATTGCTCTTGTCTCCAGGGCTTACAGACACCCCAAAGCCTTTCTGACCTGGCTCAGCCCATACTCGAGGACCTGCAGACAGAAGATCCTTCCAGGTTCCAGGAGTCTCTTACCTCCCAGAACAGAGGTGAGACCCAGTGTGGGGATCTGGGAAGCTGAGGGATTCAGAGTGGAGACAAAGGTCCTGTTGGATTCATTGTATTGTGTTGGAGTCAGAGGTGCTTAAGATTAATTCTTCTGTGTCTTTATATATAAATGAGTTTTCCAATGCTTAGAGAATGAAGAGCTATATGCAAGACACAGCATTTCCAATGCCTGGGTCTTACTGGCTCAGCAGGTCCTGAGACCTGAGCTATCTGGGGAATTGGAGTCCAAGACTCTGCCATAGGGAGAATCAGTGTCTGCAGCAAAACAGGACATCCTGCCTAGTGCCAGGGAAGGAGGGAAGGAGGTCTGGAGGCAGCAGGCAGCTGCTTTCCTGTCTCCAACCCTGAGCATGCTCATTCCTGCTGTTCCTCAGGTGAGAGGGATGCTGGCTGTTTTCAGAAGCCCATGCTCTGCACCTTGGCCCCCTGGGGAAGCCAAGCCTCTTTACTGGAGCCTAACTGCCCAGAATCTGAGGATAGAGGTTCTGGCCCCCGGCCCAGCCCTGTGTCTTCCCAGGATAGCAGCCCACAGATTCAGCTCCACAGCCCCGAGTGGCCACAAGATGCCTCACACCTTCTCCAGAAGGAAAAATCAGAGTTGAGTTCCTTGAAGAAAGAGGACAGAGAGGAGGTCCCAAGCCTGAAGCAGGAGGCAAAGTGTGAAGATACATCCAGAAGTGAAGAAGCTTCCGCCACACAGCACCACGTTCACTTGTCTTCTGCAGAAGGGTGAGTCTCAACACAGCTGGCTCCTTGGCTCATAGTTGTGTTGTGATAAGAACACCCTGCTTTGGGTGGAGCATGAGAAATGTACATTGAATTTAATATGCTAATGCTTATGTCATTCCCCAAGACCATATTATATGGATAATATATATATATGAGTACAGTTTCAAAAGACTGGAATGCTTAAAAGCTAAAGAACAGATTTACAGGAAGTCAAGAATATACAGAAGCAGAATCATCAATGTCCCCAGCTTGACACCAGGAGAGGGAGACCCGAAGATGTTTGGGGGACTGACTGGAGCCCTGTGAAAGCTTGGGAGATTGTAGGTAGAATTGTAGGGAGAAGCTACTGAGTAGAGATCACACATTGTTTCTGAACATGAAGTCAGTGGGAGAAATTCACTGAAGGGTCTGGGCCTGGACGCTGCCTGGGATCTCAGCAGGGGGAGACTTGACTGGGACAAGGATACTATATCTTGGATCCCATAACCAGGAACTGTTGTAACCTCAGAACTGCAGCCACAGGTAGGAACAGGTCCATAAGGAAACTTTCTGAGGTGACTGACTGCCCCAGCACACTACCTCAAGGCTTTCAGACTTCCAGTGGGGAAGGGTTTTTCCTCTGGGTGGCTAAATAGGAGTCATAGAAAAGAGACCAACTGAAGCCAGTTGGAGTTAGACCATGCAACCACCCCAACAAGGGTGAACCTTGTTCCTATTTTCAGGATCCTTGGGTGGTGGAATGTTAGTTGGTGTCACAAATTAAAGAGCCATCTTCTTCACAAATCTGGAAACGTAGTTGCCCAGGAGCTGTCAGAGGTTAGGAAACCATAGAAGACTTGGAATCTGAAAAAGGAGGTTCACTGTACCAAAGATGAAAGCAAATCCAATCCCTGCCGAAGCAAGACAGAATGACAAACCCTTCAGAGAAAATGAAGGGAGAAAAACAGGTCTAACTTGGACTTTCCCCGGGTAAATGACACCAGATGTGGTATAAGTAAAACATTTAGTATTACGTTTAACAGTATGCACAGATTCTGATTTCCTTGGCTTCACTCGTTTATACATGGCTTTTCATCGTGAGCACATGAACTTGTTTTTTAAATATAGCTTTATGGAGCTACAACACATAGAGCGTACGACTCACTGATTGACAGTATACGGTTCCCCCAACAGGCTGAATGTAGTTTTAACAACAACACTATCCACTGAGTCATTTGTTAAATCAGATTTTAGGGCTCCCTTTATTGGCGTATTTAGAGCCTCTTAAAATGTGATGTGCTCCTGATTTTTCTATTTCTACATAATTAGTTGCTCAGTGGATTCCCCCTTCCCCCTTACCAGTGCTTTCCCTGGTGATTTCTACAGACTCCTAGCACTGCCTTCATGGACCTCATAAATCCTAGCATTTTGAATTTCACTTTTCAGTGACTGTTGTATTTTTGCCCCCATTGAGGGATGGGATGTAGAGGAGGCTTAGGAAATGGAGAGTTATCAGCAGTGATGCACTGACCTACTGACCCACTTGTTGGTGTAAAGGAGGATATTGGGTGAATTCCAAGGATTAGCCATTTCTCAGTGACTGTTTCTCAAGTTAGCCTACCTGACCTACAGCTAATCTTAGCTGGTAACTTAGGTAACAGATACCTGACATTGGTTGTAAGGTTTCAGGAAAACATCAGTCACGTAGGGCTGGGATTGAGAATCTTACTTTTAGGTGTCCCCTGTAGTCTGGGTCTGTCTTGCCTGGGTCACCAGCCGGTCTTATGGCATGAGCTGTTAGGCAGAGGAAGGGGTAGATCTGAAACATCCACTGAGTCCCCCAGTTTTTGCCATTCCTAAAACCAGCCTGGCTCCCTGTTCTCAACCTACTCCTCAGACCTTGCATCTTATATGGCTCTAGAACTAAGAGTTGGGTTTGGAGCTGAGGCTGGGGAATAGAGGCATAATTGCAGATGAGGGAAATAATCCTACCTGTATTAGTTAGGGTTTCTAGTCCTGTGATGAGACATCATGACCAAAGAAACTTGGGAAGGAAGGGGTTTATTCGGTTTACACTATCACAGCACTGTTCATCATCAAAGAAAGTCAGGACAGGAACTCAAATAGGGCAGGAACCTGGAGACAGTAGCTGCTGCAGAAGGCATGGCAACCAACTTGCTTCCACAGCTTTACGCAGCCTCCTTTCTTGTAGAATGCAGGACCACTACTCCAAGGATGGCACCCAGCCTGGGCAGGGCCCTCCCCACAATCACTAATAAAAAAAATACCTTACAGATGGATTTTTTATTTATTTTTTTATTTTTTATTTTTTTGGTTTTGGTTTTTGGTTTTTGGAGACAGGGTTTCTCTGTGTAACCCTGGCTGTCCTGGAACTCACTCTGTAGACCAGGCTGGCCTCGAACTCAGAAATCCACCTGCCTCTGCCTCCCAAGTGCTGGGATTAAAGGCGTGCACCACCACCGCCCGGCTTACAGCTGGATTAAATTCTTATTAATTTTTCTCAATTAAGGTTCCCTCCTTTTGGATGACTTGTGCTAAGCTGACATAAAACTAGCCAGCACGTTACCTCATCGTGGGTGGGCAGCACAGCACTGAAGTCTTCAGAGGCCCTCATTGCCACTCCAAATGAGATAAGCTTTAAGTGTCTTTGTGGGTCCCTGGGGAAATGTGGCATCAGCTTGGCTCCACTCCTGTGGCCCTTGTTTCTCTGGTTCTCTGAGCTCTCCTGTTCCTAGCCTATGCCAGGCCAGGCTGGCTTTGAACATGTATCTCCATACTGAGCACCTGGATTCAGCTTCTCCAGATCCGAAAAGTCATAGTGCTAACCCTGAGCTCTGGCCATTTCTTCCCATGGCCTCCTTGGAGGACACTGGCGTTCATGTGCACCACAAGTGTGAGTCTGAGGACACAAATGGACTTTTCCAGGCTTCCTGAGAGCCCCATGCCCCAAGCTAAGTCTCCAGAGGAAGACTGGGGGCCATCATCATCTAGAGAGAAGTTGGCTAATGACAACAGAAATGACAAGGGGGCCTGGAACCTAGCCTTGCGCCTCTATCAACTGAATGGTTTTCGGAAGTCTGAAGTGGCCGCCCACCTACGCAAGAAGTAAGGGGCTTTTGAGATACAAGGGAAGGATACAGACGGAGTTTCCCATGGGCATCCTCCACTGACCGTCCGCTCTTGCCCTTTCCCTGACCAATATCCCTAGTTTCCCTCCAGCCTTATTACTACTTATCCCTTATCTCCCCTTCTCTCCGTTCTGGTTCCTCCCCGTCCCACCTCCCTACCCCATTCTCGGCTAGCTCTGCTTGTTCTTGGTCTCACTTGAAACACCTCTTCTCAACCCGACTCCTCCTCCCTTGCCCACCCAGACCCCACTTGGCCTATCCCAGGTAACACTGAACCAAGCAGCAGAGGCGGGCTGGCCACAGGCTGCTGTCTTGGGTCCTGCCACCTAACCTGGTTATACTTTTCTCTGCCCTTGTCTCCCTGGGGCCCCTCTGTGCCTACAGCTCTCGGCCTGGTCCCCAGCACTGTTTTTCTTCCCATTGCCCTCTGCAGCAATGACTTCAGCAGGGCTGTAGCGGAGGCCTACTTGTCTTTCTTCCAGTTTGAAGGTCAGAGCCTGGACCGAGCCCTCCGGTAAGGCCGTCTGCACCTCTGAGGAGGCAGGAGTTGGGTGTGTGGGCTGGTTAGTAACAGCTGTGGGGCAGTGGTCCCAAGTTCATGGAGAATGTGGACTCTACTCAATCCTGGTCTTCTTGGGCAGTGGTTTTCTCCAGGCCCTGGTGCTCAGTGGAGAGACTCAGGAGCGGGAACGAATTCTCTACCAGTTTTCCAAACGCTACCATTACTGCAATCCTGGAGCCTTCCCCTCAGTAGGTATGGAGGGTGGAGCAGGGCTGGGGCGGGACCTGGGGTTGGCATAGAAACAGCATGTGTTTACTTGGGCTTTGAGCAGCACCTGCTGGGAGTCTATTGGGGTTGTAGAGAAATGGGGGGAGGGTCACCCCTAGTGTGGTCCAGAGTCCAGTGAGCTTTGAACTTTCCTCCCCTGGGGCAGATTCTGTACACACCTTGACCTGTGCAATCATGCTCCTTAACACAGACCTACACGGACAGGTAAGGAGTGGGGAGGCAGCTAAAGAACAGAAATGGGGGTTTGGAGGGTGGGGAGGGGAGGGGTTGTGGCATGAGGCAGGAAGAGAAGACAGGAGACTTGGAAGAATCTCAGGGTGGGATGTTTAAACTGTCCCACTTCTCCATGGCCACAGAACATTGGAAAAAGCATGAGCTGCCAGGAATTTGTAACCAACCTGAATGGCCTGCAGGATGGTCGGAACTTCCCCAAAGAGCTGCTGAAGGTAAGGCCCAGGCCCTCTCTCTCCTCTGTCTGTAGCCTAGAACTCTAGTTCCAAGGGCGAAGTGAGAGCTTAGACAGTGTGGATGAACATCTATGATGGGGTAGAGGAAAAGGGCGGTACATATGCCCATAGTTGCGTACCAACCACATGAGTGGCTAGAGCACCTGCTGATCTATATGCTTCTGTTCCAGGCCCTCTACTGGTCCATCCGCAGTGAGAAGCTCGAGTGGGCTGTGTAAGTGGCAGCTCCCTCCTTCCCCTTTGTGCCCTTCATCCCTGCCACTGAGCCTGTCTACCCACTGTTGCCCACCTGAGAACTGGAGAAATTGAAAGGTCTTCATAGATCCCCCTCTGAGTGGGTGGTATCTGAGGCTGGGGGCTGGACCAGTTTGGGGAAGGGCAGAGGAACTTGGGCAATACTGGAGAAGCCAGAACTGGCCAGGGGTGAGTATAGCACCTCAAGAAGCATAAGGTCCTTGTCCCACCAGCATCCCTGCCCTGATTCTCTGCCATCCAGAGATGAAGATGCAGCCAGGCCTGAGAAGGACCAGCCCTCTCCCTCAGCTGGCAAGATAAGCAGCCCCTTCCTGCAGATGGCTCAGGACTCCACGATGCCCACCTATAAGCAGGGCATCCTGGCTCGGAAGATGCATCACGACGCTGATGGCAAGAAGAGTAAGTGTCTGCGGCAGGGGACAGAAGGGTGTGTAGGGAGAGCTCTACTTGGGTCCCTGTGCTATACTGTGGTATGCAGAAGAATGAGTCTCTTTCCTTTAGTGTAACTGAATGCTGTATAAAATAGGTCTGGTTATCCCCAGACCCCAGCACCCCAGTGGTAAGACAAAGACTAGGCAAGCACACCAGTGTCTCAGCCAAAGGTGGGCGGGGACTGTGTTGCATATGGGGACAGGAGGAGGGAGAGGTTTTGGGGAGTTGGTTCTGAGGACTGGCTCTGAGGACAGGTTCTAGAAAATGATGGGACCTGATAAGGTAAGAGGGTTTGAATTTTTGCATTGTCTGATCACTTCCCTTAAAGAGCAAAGAGCACTGCAGAATCCACGCAGAATGTGCGGTGTGCAAAAGGAACAGCAGGGATAAAAACTGCCAGAGTTGGCATTTACTGTTCATTCCCAGGGCAGCTGCCTGACCAGAGCACTAACTAAGCTAGAACCACAGAGGAAACTCTGTGGTCGCTAAGTGGGACTCCCGGGAATGACCACAGGAAATCAGGCCTCTCTCTGGCCAAAGACCAGGACATTGGGAAGAGAAAGAAAGGGGGATTGGTGTTCAGGGGCTCCCCCGGAGTGGGCAAACATATCATGCTCAGTAAGAATGGGGCTGATAGAATTATTTGTGCCTGCGGTGTACCCCTGGGACTGGGGAAAGCCGGTGTGCATGCCCATCCGGTTATGAGCCAGTGGGGCATCTGTTCCATGGCAGTAGTTCTTTCTCCGGCTTTGTTTCTGTATGCGGAGACCTCACCCGTCTACTTTGATTGCACGTGTTTGCTTGTGGTGGTGTGCTCCCTGTGCTCATGTGCCTTCTTGTGATGGAGGTGGTGTAGGGGTGTATGCCGGACTCGACCTGGGGTGGGACTGGGCACATCTGGGTATAGTGTCAGCACCTACCTTTTTGTGTCTCCCCTTGGGCCAGCGCCATGGGGTAAACGAGGCTGGAAGATGTTTCACACCTTACTGAGAGGGATGGTCCTCTACTTCCTGAAGGTAGGAAGGCAGTCCTGATTACTGACTTCCCAGGCTGGGGAGAAGGGAGGGAAGGAAGAGGGACGGGAAACTGCCTTTGTAGATTGGAGATGGGATCTTGGGACACCATGGAGGCTATGGGAATGTAAAGTTGACGGGGGCCGATTGCTGAAATGCTATTTAGAACCCAGCTAACGGGGTCATCAAGAAGAGGGCCAGAACTTTGGGATAGATGGGCAGCTGATGACATCTTCACTGAGCCACTGTGTCTGGTGGCAGGGAGAGGGCCAATGGCTGGATGGAGAGAGTTTGGTAGGACATATGGTGGATGAGCCTGTGGGGGTGCACCACTCACTAGCCAGCCCAGCCACCCACTACACCAAGAAGCCACATGTCTTCCAGCTTCGGACTGCAGACTGGCGTCTCTACCTCTTCCAGGCACCGTGAGTCCTAGAGCAAGGCAGCCACTCAATGTCTGTGGTCCCAGCCCTGACGGAGCCACTATCTAGACTAGGAAACCTTAAAATTCTGTTCTGGGAGAAGTGCTGGGTGGGGGTGGGGTGCAGACAGAAAGGTGCCAGGGAATACAGCTACTCCTCCCGGCCCCTTGGTTAATGCACTAACCTCTTCCTTGTATGTTAACAGAAGATACTAGAATGCCAGCAACGACTGTTTTTGACATTTGACTGTTCTATTGCCACCCTGCATTTTCCTCTATCAGATAAAATTCAGTGCCCCCACCTCACCCCCTTCTTGGTTTGGGGAGGGAACAGAGTTGTGAGGGGAGGGGAGGGCAGAAGCTAGAATTGCACCCCTGGGGACACAGGACCTCCTTTGCCTGCAGTACTGCCAAAGAAATGGCTTCCTGGATTGCACGAATCAACCTGGCCGCAGCCACGCACTCGGCGCCTCCCTTCCCAGCTGCAGTGGGCTCCCAGCGGAGATTCGTGAGGCCCATCCTGCCCATGAGCCCGGTGCAGAGCTCCCTGGTACTGCCTCTCCTAACTAGCCAGGATGCAGGGAGGGCAGAGGTGGATTCAGGCATCCTAAGCAATGGAGCACTAGGCGTGGGGCAGATTGGAGGCGGGGAGGGGGTGTGGGGGGGGAGTGTACTCGGCACCAGCGGTCGGATTAGGGTTGGGAGGCTGCACAGCCTGGATCCTTAGTTTTAGAGAGTCGGGAACAGCGAGCGAGTGAGGGGCAGACTGGGATCGGCTTCTCCACCTTTCTCTTCCAGGAGGAGCAGCATCGATCCCACGAGAACTGCCTGGATGCTGCCTCCGATGACCTGTTGGATTTGCAGAGGAACCTGCCGGAGCGGCGGGGCCGCAGCCGTGAGCTGGAGGAGTACCGCCTAAGGAAGGAGTATCTGGAGCACGAGGTGAGCAGCCTACTGTCTTCTGGCTGCCCTGGCCAGATCTCCTGCTGGCTGGGTCTTCTGCCGCCCTCTCCTGGCTGCTTTTGTCTCAGACCCGGAAGCCTGGCTTAGGGACTCAGTGGCAAACATAGAGTGGAGTTTGTGAGCACTAAAGACCCTTTGCCTTTAGTCCCTAGAGTGCTTACAGGATACTTCACCCTCTTGGGAGTATACTTAGCTTTCCTACGATGAAAAACCTATAAACTATATTATCCTTCCTTTTTTTTTTTTTTTTTTGGTTCTGGTTTTTTCGAGACAGGGTTTCTCTGTATAGCCCTGGCTGTCCTGGAACTCACTCTATAGACCAGGCTGGCCTCGAACTCAGAAATCCACCTGCCTCTGCCTCCCAGAGTGCTGGGATTACAGGTGTGCACCACCGCCGCCCTATATTATCCTTCCTAATACTACTACCTAGTGCTTGTATTGTCTGCAAGGACTATCTCAATTTACAATTCTGGGATAGGTCACAAGAGACTATAATCCTCATTGTATAGATGAGAGACCTGAAGCATGGTTTGTCTGTCACGTGCTTCCTTCATACATGGTCTCCACTGGAGTTGATTTTATTAATTCTAGTCTCCCCACCCGACTCCTATCCTCCAGTTCTGCCATGGCCTTGTTTCAGTGCACACTCTGGCAAGCTGATGGCAGTACCAGCTTCAAAGGCACTAAAGGCCACTGATCATGGCAGACAGCCACCAGGAAAGAAGGTGTGGCAAGGTACAGTGTAGGAATGGACGAGTCCCACAGCATCTGGAAGCCAGAGACCAGGAAGGGGCGTCGTCAATGGGCTTCCTACTCATGCCTACCTGGCCCCTCTGCAACCCAGCTCTCCCCAGCTTTCAGAGCCTCTGCTCAGTCCTTTGGATTACTGGTTGTCTACACCACCATGACTCCCCACTTCCCAGAGGTCTTTGGGTAAGGCAAGGACCCGGCTTGTCCCCATCACAACCCAGCTGGGCCCTTCCTCCACTGACCAATTCACATTTATGAAGCACATGAAACTAATCCACATCCAGCTAACTTCCCAGGGCAGGGTCCAGTAAGATTGTGAAGTAGGAACAGTATTCTAGATGGGTAGAAGCTAGTCCCAGAGGCCTTGGGAGTGTTTCACAGTCGAGGGTCGTTAGCATCATGTTCCACAGACATCCGTTGTTCAGAAATGTGGTTGGACCCCAGGAGGCTCGTTCTATAGAATGCTTAAGAACTATTAGGGCATCCCTCTACCACCATGGCTTCAAACAGCTATAAGCTGCCCTTTGGGAGCTGGGACTGTGCTAAAGTGGTGTAGTTATTTATGTGTTGCAGAAAACTCGATATGAGACATACGTGCAGCTTCTGGTGGCCCGCCTACACTTCCCGCTGGGGAACCTGGCCCTGTGGGAAGATCAACTTGGGAAGGAAGCTGACAGTTCTCAGGAGCCCAGGCCGAGCCTGAAGAAGTCCCACTCAAGCCCATCCCTGCACCAGGATGAGGCCCCCACCACAGCCAAGGTGAAACGCAACATCTCAGAGCGCAGAACCTACCGGAAGATCATTCCCAAGCGCAGCCGCAATCAGCTGTGAAGCTGCCGCCCTCTCAGACACTGACCACTGCTCTGGGGTGGACCTGAGAGGCAACTTTAACACAGTGTCAGGACTGTGGTGAAGGATGAGGCATCTCCATTTCTGTGCTGAAGGATGGGGCTCATTTCCCTGTGTCCCGTTCCCTGGCTCTTTAGAACTGCCTTAATCTTGCCGTACTTGCTCACTGACCCCCCCATCGCCCTAACCCTGACCATTCAAGAGCAAGGTTGAGTAAGAAGTTGGCTTCACTTGCCCTCTCTCTCTAAAGCACAGGGTCTGGGCTTCTGAGAGGTTGCTTGAGGCCGTCTAGCTAAGACTGTTGTTCACTGGGTTTCGCCTTACTTGGGAATTGGGTGAGCTAGCAGGGGATGTTCCCAGAAGCGTAGGGGCAGGGCCTCCTGGAATTCCTAAGCAGCATCTCCTGACCCAGGAAGCAGGGTTACTCTAGCACTGCCCAGCAGAGGACAGCCTTTTAACAGGGTCCTTGGTAGGTTCAGGGCTCAGGGATGCCGTGGCGCTCCAAGCTTCTGATCTTCTGACTGTTTATCCTGCAGTCAGCCAGTGCCCTTCCCGGGGGGTCCATGAGAAGGCTGCAGGCCTAACTGTTAATCAACAGAGCAGAGCTCTTGGCCTGAGCCAGGGTCAGGAGGAGGGGGGCCTCTAGAGCTCTACAGAGAGCTCTTGGAATAAGGAGCCTTTGTTTCCTGAGGGTAATGAGGGTAGCTTTTCTAGGGTAGACCGCCGGCCGTGGAAGGGGAGGGAGTGAAGGTGGGGACAGTTCTCCTTTGGCATCTGCCTGGCAGTGGAAGCGGAGATCGGAGACCTGGGTTCTCACTGCCCCCTCCCCCATCCCACCTCCACCCTCCGTACTCCTCAGAGCCGCATTCCGAGGGTTGTCAGGACCTATGTCTCATTCCGGGGCAGCTCCCAGGCCTTTGCTGCCCTGCCTTGGGAAATCCCCTTGTACTTCTTTTTGGCTTCTTCCCAGGTATGCCTGTTCTCCAGGGGGAGGTTCTGGAGACTCGGGGACTTAGGGCTGTGCCTGTGAGGAGGAGGAGGCGAGCCTGAAGGAGCAGCCACATTGTCTCTGCTCAGCCATGTGTGCAAAGAGGTTTCTGGCCAACTGGGAGCCTCTGCTGCTCGCCCTTCCGCTGGAGCTGCCTCTCCTGCCCTCCTCCTGGACCACACATCTCCCTTCCAATAATGCTTGTAACAGCTCTAAGGGCTTAGAGCTCCACAGAGTGCAGCTGGTCCTTAGGGCCAGAGAACTCTCTGACCAGGGCCTGGGGCTGGTCCTTACACCCAGTGGGTGTGCAATAAATCGAACCTACCAAAGAAGCACGTGAGTGTGTGTGTGTGTGTGTAAGGGGGAGTCAGTCAGGTAGCCATGGCCACCTGCAGTATGCCAGGCTAGATCTTCCTCCCCACCCCTGGTGATAGTATGTTTGTGTGTGTGTGTCCTGTATGTTCATGTATGTACCCCATCATACAGTTACAAGCTATTTAAGCTCAGAAACATTTTTTCATTTACTTGCTGTGTTTTCATTTCATGGATGTCATGGGACTCCTTACGTGGCCAGGGCTAAGGGATTTGAAATGAACAAAATGTCCCTGACCTCATGAATTGGGAGTCTTGCCCACTGTTTCCCAGCTGACAGTATTAAGATCACATATCTTTCTGGGAAAGCATTTATCCCTACTCCTGCCTCACAACCAGAGATCTAATCTGCAGACCTGTCAGGTGGATATGTATACATGCTTGAAACATAGGTATGCTAAACTGAGATTTAGCAGAAGTTAACAGACACACAAGAGTCCAACTTGTCTGATTGTATTGAGGAGAAAACTTAGCATGAGTAGACATGACACGGCCAGGGCTGATGCTTACAAATTAAGCGGGCATGACTGAGTTCTCTGACCTCATTAAACACTTATCCTAATGTCTAATACCAGAAGAAAAGTTAGAAGTCTGTCCACTGTGTGTGACACCTTGCTCGTGTAGAAATTCTGTTTCATTTGGGTGCCTTTGGAGCCGGGAGACTGGCTGCCAGGTCACTGATGCCTGGAGAGTGGGCAGTTGGAGATGGGATTGTTGGGCTGCAGTTCTAACATGTGGCCACTGGAGGGCAAGCGAGCACCTCGCAATCATTGGGCGGGTCAGAGGCTTAGCCAAAGCCCAGCTTATTGAGAAGGATCTTAGTGTGGGGCCATCACTGTCTTCAAACTTACAGTGGCCCAAGCCACGGCTTCCACTATTGGGCAAATCTACCCAAGGCAAAGGCTTGAGAAGCTGTCATCTTTCTGCAGATAAAGAAGACTTTCTACAGCTTGATAGATGGGGCCAAGAGGCCCCTACAGGCTGAACGGGGAAAGCTGAGTGAGCCCGCCCCCAGGCCCAGGAATGCGCAGGTCTACTTCCACCTGCATGGTGTGGGCCCTTGTCTAGGAAGAAGGGGCTAGGCGGAGGCTTCTGGTGACAACTGTAAGAGGGTCACATTGGACTCCAGCCCTTCTTCTATCTACGGTCCTGGAACCACATATACAGGTGATGCCCGATGTAAACCTCTTCCTGGTTTCTTGGGCCTCTGCTCTGGTCACTTTATGTAAGGGGCATTTATTTATTTTCAGGAACCATGGAAGACTTAACAATTATTGTGGCCTGAGACCTAGATTCTCTCCTTTTAGGGACTCAGTACCTTGTACAATTAGAAACAGGGACTGTGGAGATGGGGACTGTGTGGGAGATGAAAGCAGGTGGAAAGTCAGAATGAAAGGGCCAAGGGTCAGAGGGCAGGTGGGCCTTGAACACGGCCCAGAAGTGTGGCTTTCGTGCAGTGGTGTTCAAGCAGAGGACTGCATGGCTTGCTTTCAGAGAGATGAGCCAGCTGTGGTGGCTCACGCCCCCGCCCCCGCCCCCGCCCCCGCCCCAGCACTTGGGAGGCCAATGTAGGAGAATTGCCATGCGTTCCAAGCCATCTACATACTAAGTTTCTGGACCATATAATAAGTTCCATGCCACCCTGGACTTAATTTGTCAAGCAGAGATGAATGCATAAGGCCAGTGAGTAGTAACTGTGCTCCTACTTTTGCAACATTTAGGCATGCCTAAATAGTTTCAAAACACTTAAAATGTAAAAGAAAGGGGTAAAATATAAAGACATATATAAATAAGTTTATAAAAGCAAACTATCAAGCCCAACAGTCTTGCCACAGCCTGGTCTGTTGGATGCACTCCAGGCCGATCTCCCCAATGGTCTGTCTGCATTACGCCCTGACCCCCTTGCCTCCAGCTCTTCGGGCCGCCTCGCTACCTGACTGGCTTACCTACTCATCTGCTGTCCTTTCCTCTGAGGAAAGGACGCTGCTTGATTTCACAGCCTGATGAGGCCATGGTTTCGAGGCCAGCATGGACCACTCGCTGTCCTTCAGTGGGCCCACTTTCTATCCATCCCACTGTCTTCCCGGCTGATGCCTTCCACTGTCATCAACAGGACGAAAAGATCATCAAGGCCTTCCTTGGACTCTGTGGCTTCTTGTGGCTGACACTGTTTTTCCAGATGCCTGATGAATGCCAAGGATGGCGGGGCCTTACCACCCACTTCTTCATTGTTGCGTTCCCATTTCTACCTGCCTCTCTTCCTTTCTTCCTCCCTCCCCCAGCCTCTCTGAAACACCCACTGAAGACCATTGATGACCTTCAGCCTTCGAATACATTGTCCACTCAGCCTTCATCCAAACTCACACCCAGAAGCCTTTGACCCTGTAGGTAACATGATCTGTGTGGACTGCACTCAAGTCTTACAACCAGGCTGACTCAGGTTGAATCCCAACTGCATGGATTTGGTTTGGTTTGATTTGGTTTTTGAGCTGTATGGCCACGGGCCAGTTACTCTGCCTCTTATACTTCTCTTTACTTATGCACAAAATAGGGATAATAACACTACCTACTTCACAGAGGATGCAGTGGAATTATGCTTGTAAACACCTCAGACAATGCCTGGAGAGAAAGCCCACCAGGTTAACTATGACCATGAAGCCTCCCTGCACTGCCCTGGGAACCCTCCACACCGTCTCTGAACTTTGCCTTAAATTCTGTCTTCACACAGCCATCTTGTTTAGAGCTCGGCCTCTGCACCTGACTCTCCCTGTGCCCAGAGGTTCCAGGTAATGAATGTTGGTTCAAATGGGCTTTAGCAGCAACTGTGAGTTCTGTGTCCATGTTTGGAACACAGATAAAGTTTTTCTCATACTGCTCTGGGGGGCTCCCTTACCCTGACTTAGAAGGTGGGAGCAACCCTCGGGGTCCAAGGAGGATCCCCATAGATCCTGCTATTGCAAAGTAATAGATAAGACTTATCTCCTTTCGGAAGATTCCATCCCAAATCCACGAACCTATCGGAGTTCGCAGCCATCGTTCCAATACCTGAAGCAATCTTTTAAACCAGTTCCGCCTTGGGAAATGGAGTGAGTGAGGTCAGGATCACCCAAAGCCAGAGGCTGGGACCAGGCAGGCGCTGAGGACGTCTGAACATTGCAAGGACACGTTAGGAGGAATTCATGGTGACACAAAGCCAGTGGCAACTGACATGGGGCTCCCCCTGTGAAGCTGTCCTAGGGTCTGCTGTAGTTACTCTGAAATCCAATTATTCCCTTTCTTTATCTTTCCCCTTCTGTCATCTCTTCTCATCCATTTCATGGGCAGGAACTAGAGCCGTTGCTCCACTCAGGTGGAGTAACGCCCTTAGGGCTTCTTCCTTGTATGGTGCTTCTCCATGTTTGTGCTGTCCTTTCTGTTCTTTAACCCAGCTCTCTCCAAAGGTGGACACACCCATAGAGGTCCTTGCTGCCTGACTTGGGACTTCCAAAAGAATCCCAGGGAAGAGTGTCTTGAAAAGCCGTTAGCCCGGACTTCTCGTCTGAACGTCAGACCTGAGTTCTGACTCCACAGCACACCTATCTAGTACATTTTTCTTGTTGTGTAAAACACTGCACGTGCCACTCATTAACCCCACAATTTGACTTAGTGTCATCTCCCCACAATTTTTCTTTGACTCCCAATACTAGGAATTATTCTGAGATAATTCTTCCCCTGCTTTGAAACGCAATCCATTGGGACACAGGCCTGTCTTCCTCAGCCAGGGTCTTCGCCTCATTCACCTCACTGCTTCCCTCTGGGACCTAATGTGTGGTGGGCAGGGAAGAGATTCCTCCCTCACTGGAATGCTACAGAATGTCCTCACAGGGTGCTACCCCTCTCCCTGTATTCATCCACCACCCTCACCTTGGGTCAGATCTAGCCTGAAATCTTGATTTCGTCTGCCAGCATTTGCCTTGAGACCCTGACCTTGTCTGTCTCTTATGTCCTCCAAAACTCACTTCAAATAATATCCTGGTGGTGAAGCACAGGAGAGAGAGTGTAACTGCCCGCAGTTACATCGAATGGGTTACCTGGAAGGGAAGCTGGGGATGTATGGGAAGGCGGCAAAAAGAGACGAAGACCAAGACAACATTGCTGTTCAAGGTCTCAAAGTTTAATGAACAACTCCAAATATATAGGCAGGAAGCTTCTCAGCAGAACTGGTTCAGTTGCTCCACAGGTGGCAAGAGTTTCTCAGGAAACTGCAGGTCCTTGAAGAACAATAGGCTTCGCCTTGGTCTGAGCACTCCGCCCTAGGTGGAGGGGATTATGGCTGACACAGGAGTTCTCACTCAAAGGCTGGATGAGGACCTTCACGTTGGTCGATGTCAAGTTCCTGCCAGGTGGCATGGCGCCTCAATAAAGCTCTCTACAAGAGAGTATTGAGACATTCTTTGCTCAAGATGTCCCAAATCTCTACACTCCCACTAGGCAGAGCCTGGGAGTGCCCATTTTGGCTGTCCCTGGTGAATGTTGCCCTAGGCAGTCCTGGGGGAAACTGGGCTTGACTGGCTGCTGTATCTTTGAAGGACCCCTCTACACTTAGTTTTCTTTTATTAGGGGCAATGTGACTCATTTTCTTTAGAGCCCCAGGTGCTATCACAATAGTGCTCCTGAGAACCAGTGCACTGACTTAGAGCCAAGTGTGTTAGAACAGTCACAGCTTCACTCCACAACTGGAAGCCTCAAGGCCTACACCAGCTCTGCTACCACTCAGGATGCACTTTCCTACTCACGGTATATTGTCCAGGGTCCCAAAGCTTTTTTTCCTAAATGTTCATGTCTAACTAAATTATTACATGCATTTCCTATGAGTTGTCTCAAATTCCCTTGGAACAAGGTGAATTGGAACTAAGTGCCAGTGTGTGTGTGTGTGTGTGTGTGTGTGTGTGTGTGTGTGTCTTAGTTTGAAAATTCCTTAAGGGCAGGGGCCATGTCTGTTTATATAGCACCTGGCACAGTGTCAAATTAAGGCTTAACAAATGAATTTAGGTGAAAAAGGAGAAGAAGCAGCAGAGACTCTCTGCCTCAGTCCTCCTGCCTAGTCCTCTCTGCTAGAGGTCCTCACGCTAACCACAGTTTCTCAGGCTGGCCGTCCAGGTTTGGCCCGTCAACCTCATCTGTCCCCATACTTGCCATAACCTACCTGATCCTTGCACATACTGAACTCACCAATGCTGCTTCTCATTTCCAGACAAGGCCACATCCATGCCTGGATCAGAGCTTCACCGCTAAACAACCCTCCTAGCACACTGCCCTGGTGTAGCATGCTTGCTCAATGTGTCTACACATTTCCTAGGAAATGCCACAAGCAGAGGTGTTTGAGGTTCTTGTCCCCACACGTGCCTTGGCCCTGTGGGGGCCTCCAGCTAGGCAGGGACCTGACAGAGGGAGGGAGAGGATAAACTGCCTCAAAACTCCAGATGCAGCAGTTAAAAAGAGGACAGAGGCAATGATCCTTCAAATTGCCACATCTGTATAATCTGCCTTTTATTTTCTGCTTCATGAAGTTTTATTTCCTATTATTTATTCACCTCCCCGCCCTCCCCTCCCCCGCCTCTACTCCTCTTTAGCAGGCGCCATGCTCAGATGGGTCCTAAGCCTTGGCCTGGGTCTGGCTACCCCCACCCCACTTAGCCCCTCCTTGGCTGGCTTCTGAGAGAAGGCGCCTGCTCCCTCCTCTAGCTGCTTTGCTCTCTCACAGGGGCATCTGGGGGCTGCAACTCTTCACATCTTTGTGGTCCAGACTTTATGTAACCTTGTTCCATTCTCCTGTGGAGCCCTGATGACACATGAGAGGGGTAGAGGACCGTGGGGGTAGGACTGTCTGTATTCAAGGCCTGTCACTGTCTCCATCCCCAGGAGTCCTAAACCTCACTGCTGGGTGACATCTGCACTCCTTGTCTCCCTTGCAGAGCTTGTCATTTCCAGTTCCCCACTGGCTCCCTCAATCTCTCAGCCTTCTTTCCAGTTAAGTGGACCTGTGGCCAGGAAAGGTGGGGGACAGTGTACCAGTAAAGACGTGCAGGAAGGGTCATCCGTCTGTGTTCTGTTTTGTTTGCACCTTCCATTTCCCTATCCAGGTGCAAGAAAAAAGAAGCAAGTCTGGGAGGTGCAGGGCCCAGAGACCAGCCTTTCCCAGGAGCTAGAATCCAGACAAGAGCAAAAAGGATGCTTAGAATGGCCAGGTGAGAATTTGGGAAAGGAAAGTAACATTATTTTATTATTCCGAGATGGAGGATTGAGCTCAGGAAATCCTGTGTGGTAGGCAAACATTCTTCTACCAAGCTACAACCTTAGCCTGGCATTGACAAGTCGAGTCTTCCTTGCCTGACGACGCTGATTCCTCTCTAGGTCACAGACAGAGGCCACTTGCAGGCAGTGCTCCTGGTGCCCAGCTGCAGAAGAAGGCCAGCCTTGCCAGAGGCTGAAAGCAGCCTGGGAGTGACAGTCACTCCCTAGTCCATGTGGACTCCCTTGTGATTTTTATTCCTTTCTTGTTTAGCAATTTGTGCAAAATTCCATTTCTAAACACTAAGATTTTTGTTCTTTGTGTGTGTGTGGGGGGGGGGTATGTGTGATGATTCCTATTTAGTTTATCTTGGTTTTTCTTATGTTTGCTAAACACATAGGGAATGGCTCTGTAGCAGTTGTTTCAAGGAAGACTTCTGGATGAATGGACAGAGAAGTTAAAGAGCAGAAACAGACTCCTCATGTACCTACTTGCATTGACCTCGTCAAGCTGGTGTCTCCCAGCTTCTGTCTACCCCAGCTCCTTTAGACGTCTGGATGTAGTTATGCAAATTGAGCCAGAGTCCGAATCTGGGTAGGTGGGGCAGAAGAAGCAACCTCAACCAAAGACCACATTCCAAATGTGGATATCTAGATATGTCACGACAGGACACGACACGACACGTAGAATCAGGAGTGGGAGACAGGAAGACAGAGTCAAGGCCATCCTAGGCTACACAAGTTCAAGGTCAGAGACTCTGTCCCGAAAAGTTAAAAAAAAAAAAAGAAGAAAAGGAAAAAAAGGAAGGGAAAAAGAAAGAGAGGAATTTAGGGACAGAGGAAGGGGGAAAGGAAGGAGGGGGGAGGGAGGGAGGGAGGGAGGGAGGGAGGGAAGGAGGGAGGGAGGGAGGGAAGAAACATCCAGACAGGCTTCTTACTGAAGAAGGTCAGGTGAGACCCTTCAGAGAGTTCACCAACTTGACAGCAATCCCATCGACAGTTCAAGGACAACTTCAAGTCACAGTGTTCTTGGTCAAGAAACTGAGAAAGGGTGCCAGCCAGAGGGGACAGCCAGAGGGGACAGCCAGAGGGGAGGTAGGGAAGGAGCGAGTGTCTCTTACAACAATAGCTGACAGGTTCTCATTGACACCCAGAAATGACACCCAGGAAAGACACTGTTCCCTCGTCCCCTCATCAGCTAGAGGCAAGTCAGGAAAGAAACTGTTTCCCTGTCACATTGAATACCTTTCTGTCCTTCATACTCTTCCAGAGCTAGAAGACCAGACCTACTCTCACCCATCCCTGCTCCTTTCCTAGTGTTTCTTTTCTGATCAAACCCTTTTATTTTATAGACAACTTCTTTCCTGTAGCAGCAAGTTTTTCTGGGTTCTCACACCTCCCCAAGGGCACAGGTGTCAGAGGGGCTAATGCTGCCCACAGCTGGGGGCCTCGGCTCTGGGTCCCCAAGAATACAGGTGGGAAGAGAGCTGAAAGAAATGGGGCAAAATCACCTTGATGGGGGAAAGCAACGGCAGTCTGGGATGAGAGTCTGTGCTCCTAGTGAGACCTGGGGTTATCTGTCCCAAATGTTTGTGATCGGCATCTTGGCCTCTATTGAAAAAGTAAGTAAATAGAAGACAAACCCCAAAATGCTGTATTTCTCAATGAACAACTTCCTCATCCTGCAGTTTTAGTAGCAGGTGGTTGTGGGTGTGGTGTGGACTTTGGCTCTGAAACTAGGAGGTAAGGTGTCTTAGCTGAGGAGGGGATGCCCTGGGAGGACTGGAAAAGGGCAGAGCTGTGGGCAGGGCACCCTTGGCAAGGGAATCAGGGTCCCTGGACTGGGTGAGGAGAGGCATGGCTGGGGGAGGTGCCCTTGTGAGGGGATGTGCTAGATGTGGGTACCCTGGTATGGGGAGGGAGGACAGTGTCTTAACTGAGGAAGGGTGGCCTTCTCTGGGGGAGAAGTCCAAGGTAGAGGACTGTGGAAGAGAAGGAGGGAGCAGGGGTCTCCGGGAGGGGAGAGGGTGGGAGGGAGGCATGATGAGGGGGAGGGTGTTGGCTTCCTGCTGTTACCAGTTTGATTTATCCCTAATGAGTCCTCAGCACATGGCTGCTCCTGGCCCACTCCAGGGGCCCGCTCAGCCTCCTGTGGGCAGAGCCCGCCCCAACTTCACAGCAACAGCGGCTGCTCGCTCAGAAAAGAGCCAATTTCCACGCTGCACAGTCCGCTTCACTCAAGGGAAATCACATTTCCCTGGGAGAGCCGCAGGCAGTGCTTCACTCCCCAGCCTGGCCCACTGCCAAAGGGCACAGATGCGGAGGAGCTGCTGCTCCTCCTCCACTAACCTCCTTCCTGGGGGTCTGAACCCCAAATCTCCCAAAGCTGCTTCGTGACCTGGTGGCTCAAGAGGAGAAGGAGGATGCACAGGGAAAGCTGCCCAGAGGAAGGGAGACCTGTGCGGCCTGCCCCCTCTGGGGAAGACTGGGCACCTGGATTCTGTTTAGGTGGAGTGGTGGTTGTGGTGACGTTAATGGATAGCATGCTGTGAGTCTTCCCAGAGCCCAGCAACAGGAGCTGCCATCGAGGAGGTGCCCATCCCAGGGGCTGTGTTGCAGAGGACCTTAGTGAGCCAAAGCAGTGAAGACAGGATGCGCTAGAGAGAGTTTGCAAAGGGCAGGGCTGTGGAGGGGATGGAAGAGAGGCCTCCTGGCATTTCCTGAGCCTACACAGGACTGGCAAGGCCTTTTCAAACACAAATCCACACCCCTTAAGATGCCAAGTCCTTCACAAAGAGAAAAAGACTGGTTCAGCTTTGGAACTCAGCAGAAGAAACAGACCAAGAAAAGAAAGGTAGGAGACAGAGAAAAAGAGAAAACGCAGAAGCCATTGGGGGAAGGAGGGGGCTTTCCCCAGAATCACAGAAATGCCGAGGCTCATAATTACCTCAGAAGATGATTACAGAGGAGTAGTCAGCTCCCCACAGAGGAGACACTTTCTGATTCTAAAGGTGAGGTAGCTGAGAGAATCTGAGCCAAGGGCAGAAGAAACCAGCCTGGTACAACTTTGCTTCTGCAGATTCCATAGTGCCTTCTACAACCACGTGGGCCTTGTATCCAGTACCGAGTTGCTGTGACTGACCCCGTAACCTCTCCATGAGGAGGACATATGAGGCCCCTCAGAAGCATGACCATGCCAATTCCTACAGCCTTAAAATAGAGTGACTATTAGGCTTCTAACAGGGGTCAGTCATCCTCTCAGCGAATTACATGATGACCTTGTTAAAGCAGCTCTCACAGTCTCAGTTTCCCCAAGTGCAGCATGGAACCAGGGTTCAGAATGAGAAACAGTAGAGGAAGTGACCATGCTTTGTATGCAGGTCCACAACCCCACCTGACAGGCCCACCCTGTGTGTTGTGAAGCACAGCCAGGCCAATGGTAGACACCCACCGAGATTGTTGGTCCTTCCTGTGCCCACTCCCAAGGGAATTACAACAGGAATTAATTGCATGGTAAACTGAGTGAAGATATATTTGGGGTAAATAAGACATCAGAAAAATGGGGGCACAAGGGAATGGGGAAAGCTTTGTGTCTATCACTCCCTCTAGGTTTTTATTTCAGGATTTGTGGGCTGTCGTCACTGCGCACTATCCCTTGAGCTTTGAGTATGTGCCTGGAACACAATAGGCCAGTTACTATTTCTTAGTAATGGCTTGTGACAAGAATTCTGGAGAAGTCAAGAGAAGGTGGGAAATGGGACTGAGGGGTTCCTTACACACAGCCTAGGGAAGACAGGGAGAGAGGGCTTAGGGAGATGGGGAGAGGGGGCTTGTAGACCACCCAAGGACTCACTTTGGAGAGGGAAATCTAAGTTTCTTCTCTTCCCCAACCACCTTCCTGACTTGGAGTTTGTGGTCATAGAGCAAAGAGTCTATGGCAGCTCTGCCCCTATGTCTGGGGCCCACTCTTCCTCCAGTAAGAAATCTGTTCATTGCCAGTTTTACCGTCTCCGGCTTGCTGCAAGCTCCTGGTGACCTGGCACCCTGCTAGAAGGTACTAGGAAGCAGGGAGGACTGGAGGAGGGGGTGGACAGGAACAGCTGCCTTTAAAGCTGAGGCCTCTTTACAAAACCAGTGAAAATAGTTGTCTCAGATGCAGGGAAGAGAAGAGTAAAGTAGGTTCTCAGTGCTTTGGTAATCTCTCAGGCAAACAACACCTCATCCCAAGTCTTCCTGCTAACATAGGCTATTCCTCCATAGCCCACAGAAACCAGGGCCCCCAACTCCCCTTGAGGAGTGAACCAGTCCTCTCAACTTGCAGTCACCCATCAATGTTCCGTTCGCTCCATCCCTAGGTGGACACAGCCTCTAGTACAGCCACCAGCAGCCTCTTCCTAGCATTTCTTCTTTGGGTCCATGCATGGGCCACAAGCAGACCTCTCCCAGAAACGCCCTAATGTTGAGGTACTTTGAATATTCACTCTCTCCCAATGTTTTCTGAGCCCTGAGGGGGACTCGAGTCTGGATGTATCTGACTATGTCCTGGGGAGTACATATTGATGCTGGCTCATACCACACCATCTCCCAGCATCTGTTCTCAGATGACTTACCTGCAGTGACTAGCTGAGTTCAAAAAAGGGGAGTTAAGTTTTGCATCAAACATATATGTCAGTTCCCTCTATTTGAGACATGAAAGTAAATGCCAGGGCTATATAATATCTTCTGACAGAGTTTTGTTTATAAATGTAAGGATCACTGTGTAGGCTCCTAGGAACACCAGGAGCCTCAAAATGAGTCTCAGTTGTGGATTACCTTAGGGAATTCACAAATCCAGTGAGTCAGAGCCATGAAAACCTCAGTTGTAATAGGCCCCTGAGTCCTACTTCCAAGGTTACAGATGGAAGAAATCCCTGTTACAAAAATGACCTTCATTCCAGATCCCCCATGAACAGATGGGGCCAGGGTTTCTTCATGGGCAGTCTCCCCTCATGACACAATTAGGTTCATCCCATCCCTGCCCCTGAATGTTCTTGGAACCTCCTTTGGGCTAGACCTGAAAAAATAACAACTTTAGCCATTTCTGTCCTCCCAACCATGGAGCCCCCAGTTGGGATGACAGACTCCACCAAACTCTGTCCCGCTCTATTTCCGGGCATGCTGGGCTATCCAGGTCTAGAATGGAAGGAAGGGTCGACATAGATGCCAGATAGCTCCTCTCCCAAATGGGGGAACAGACACCTATGGAGAGCAAAAGAAAACAAACCCTTGGTAGCAAGCTGCCTACCCAACCCTTCCTTGTATTAGAACCTCTGGTACTCCTAAAGAGGGTACGGTGGTATTGTCTGAACGTGCTGGACTTAGGATATGAAGACTTCATTGAACTCAAGACTTCCCGCTTGGGCCACACCATCCCATGTCTTCCTAAGCTGTGTTTTCTCATATGTAAAATCAGGCTAATCTGAACTTGTCTTCCTAGATGCCCCACACTGTGCCTGACACTATGAAGCTCAAAACTGCTGTTTATGTGGGGGCCACTTCCCCAACTTACCCCTGACCTCTGGATTTCCCTTAACACCAACTACTTACAGAGAGTGTGTGGCTGGCATGGCCTCTGACACATGATTACTTTACGCTGGCATCTACTTAGTGGATCAACTCAAGACTTGATTTACCCAGCACTGAACATCTATTAAGAACCAGGAGAGAATGCTAAGCCAGGACATCTAACATATCCCTTCTAATCTATTCAAAGTGAGTTTGTTAGTCAATTGGTTCTGTGCTTAGTGGAAGTCCATCCCCAAGATAAAACCTGAGACCAAGAGTAATGGTTTATTGAGTCATGTGGTAATGGTGGGTTATCTTTAAAAAAAAAAAAGTATCAAGGAGAAAAGCCCAACATAGTAGGGAGATATTTCAGAGGCCAAAGTCTGGGGAGTGGAAAGAGGGAAGCTTGACTGAACCAGAGCTTCATTTACAGTATTTACAGTGAGGTTGTGTGGGGGAAAGAGCTGAGGAGCCAGAGAGGGAATCTTGTTGCTGGCCTTGGGGTCTCTTCGGGAGCTGTGTGGGCTGGAGCTGCAGAAAGCACACTTGAATTGGCAGGGCCGTTGAGGAGAGGACACGGCTGGTCCCATCCATCCATCGTGTCTTCCTGTGCTCTACACAGAGCCTCCCTGAACTTTCCAGGTGACAGGTTCGCTGCTGCCAAAGGGGTAGCCACTCATTGAAAGGCTAGGGGACGCTTGTAAGCTCACAGCAACTGGAAATGGAAGGTCAGCTGAATCCCAGGAAAGTGCTGGTTGACTTGCCCAGCAGGTGGTAGAGGCTCAAGGCTATGAGTCCTAGGATGACAGATAGGTAGAGCCTTGGCCCTAGGCTATGACTGTAGGCCAGAAGGACTTACTTACTGTCCATAACTGCTGTCATTGTAGAGATGAAGACCACACAGGTGGCCCTGTACACCCTCAGACTCGGCTCCCTCTAAGTTCTTTGGGAACACTTTTTCTCTCCTTTGGTGGGGCCAGCCTCAGTACATTTCTCCTTTGTGTCTCTTTTGAAATGGATGGTTCTTGTTTCTGGAACTCCTGTCACTCACAAAATGAATCTTGGAGGACAGTTTGGCCTTCTCCAAGGTCATCCTGACTTTCATGGTTCATTTGATTGACCACACGGGGAGTGAGCTGCAATGCTGGAACTGTGGTTATTTTTCATGTAATAAATAAAGATTCCTTTGTGTGACTCTCTGGGGCCTGTCTCAGGCCAAGTCCTCCTGATGCCTGGTTCTTCCCACTGTCCCCATGACAACTACAGATGGTCAAAGGCCGTGGCAGAGGTGGGTGGTGCACTTGGCCTTGATGTAGAGCTGTAATAATATGGGGAACCTGGACACATTAAAACAACAACAGCATTGCTGGTCAGAAGAAAAGTTGTACCACTGTGTTCCTCTCCATCTGCTGACCTTTAAGACAGCACACGTTAATCATTTACCCCCCCACCCCCACACCCCGCCCATCTGATCATCAAAGATTAACTCCTCTCCAGCCTTTCTTCCTTCTCTGGCCTCACCTTTGGCTTCTTGCCCCCTACTTCTCATGACTGCTTTGACCTTTAACCCTCTTGCTTTAAAGAGTAGGCAACGGAGAACAGTTACACGTAGGACCTCAAAAACTGAACACAGTGAGAGTGACGTGGGTGCTCTCTAGCCCCACCTAAAAAAAATGGCAGATCAGACCATCCTCCTCCGAACACTCAAAAGAACTGTACTCTTGGCCAGCCAGAGGGGTTCTGGGCTTGAGACACTCCCACCAAGCTCCACTCGAAGGTCCTCTTAACACCATCAGCATCACTGTCTTTGCCCTTTCTGGGTAAATGTGGAGTTGAACACATCTGTCTTAGAATTGAATGTATCTGTCTAAGAGCACACGGAAGTCCCCTGTGGGTCATTTCTAGAACTGTAAGATATGAGAACAGGGGAAGGAATTTTAGGGAACGGATGCTCCAGCCAGTTTGTCAAGGTGTCTGTGAAACTGAAGATCTTTGAGACCACTGCTTCCCTCTTGTTCAGACTTGCTCTGACAACTGATAGGGCTACCACTCAGGAAGGCTCTAAAGAAATATTTCACTGTGGTCTTATTTTCCTTAAAATCTTCCCCAAACAGTTCAGGACCCAGGGATGAAAAAGTAGTCTCAAAACTCATTGAAACTCTTTTCAGGTATAAACCCTGAATGCTACTCATTTCTCAAGCCAAACATGAGGGACTGAATGGGGACAAAGCCTTTGTGGTGACTCACAACTGTTTTCAACCTATCTAGATGACCAGTGAGCAAGGTGCCATCGTGGCCTCGGCTCCCAGGAAGGAGAGCAGCTGGCAGTGTGCCCAGGCCGTGTGCAGAGGCAGAAGTCCTGAATAGAATCTCCTGGCAGGGCTGTAAGTCCCCGAGGGCAGGACAGCCTCGCATAGGATTTTCTTGAATGTAACTTAGCCCTTCCTTGACCTTCAAGGCTTGGTTTCCGAATTTTACACAAAACAAAATTTGAATAGACAAGGCTATGGGATGGACAGATACAGGAGAGGTAGAATGTCTGACCTTCTGTTTTCTCCCCTAAACCTACCAGAGACTGTGATCTGCTACTGATCTCTTCTGGACAAATAAGTGCCAAGTCTCTAGCCATTCCATCTAACCTGGGGCCTCTCAGCTATTTGGTCTGGCTTCATTCCCTCCCCCCAGCCCTCCCCTGCCCATCAGAGGGTCTGGACAACCCCAGGAACTTACTCAGCAGGCTGGAGTTGGGGAAGCGCCAGGCCTCACTGTAGGAGGAGTATGGGGTGTGGCTGTAGGCATTGCCAGAATATTCACTTCCTGTTGGAACACACAGGCAAGAGACCTGTAAGGTTCATGACACCAGGACAGGGTTTGGGACAGGGAGACAGATCTGTGGGGCTGACAGGGCTGAGACCAAACAGGACTGGCACCAACAATGGAGCTGAGGTCCCACAGTAGAGGTCAGTCCCGGGAGGCAGACATCATAATTTCCATTTTCCAGATAAAGAAAGTGAGACTCCAGAAACTCACACCAGTTGAAAATCTGAGGTAGTATGGGAACTGCCAAAACTCTAGGATCTGGGTTCAAATTCCACTTTCTCAGCTGCTTGGACTTTCGACAGAAGGAACTTTCCAGAGGAGCCCATGGCAGGAAGAGGGGACTGGTGGTGAAAGAGGGAATCAACTCTCAGGAAAGTTGGGCCCTTGCTTCAGGCAAACTCAGAACATGAATTTATATAAGGGATGTTGGGCTCCCTTTTCTGGGAGCTAATCTTTGGCATTCCCCAAAGAATCAAAACAGCCGTAGGGGGAGCTGATGGCCATACCTACCATTTGGTCTAAAGCCTACAAAGCCCGTTTCTGTAAATCATGTCCTTGCCATCTCTCTCCCAACCAGCCTGTGAAGTCTCCACACTACGGATTTATAGAAACTGATGTGAAGACTGAGGGAAGAATTTACCTCAGCTCGCACTTCAGACCCGTGAAGGAGCATGAGCTTGATTTTAGAGCTGTTGATCATACATTCCAGGTAATTCCTTCACGCATTTGCCAGATTTACAAACCCAGCCAGATTCTAGTGAATTCATATTCAAAAATGTTTAATCTTTCAGAAACTCATCTGTGATTGTGGGCTAAGTAACTTGACTTTTTATGTGACTTCTTATCTCCTTCCCTCAGACTTTGGAATGAAGATTTAAAACTCCTCAGCTCTGGCCTTAGATCTCTCCCTCCCTCCCTCCCGCCCCCCCTCCCTCTCTTCCTCTCTCTCCTTCCCTCCCTCCCTTCTCCCTCCCTCCTTCCTTCCTCCCTCCCTCCCTTCCCTTTCCCTCCTCCCTCCCCCTCCCTCCCCCCTCCTTCTCTCCCTCCCCCTCCCTCCCCCCTCCTTCCCTCCCTCCCTCCCTCCCTCTAACCCTCCCTCCCTCTAACCCTCCCTCCCTCTAACCCTCCCTCCTCCTTCCCTTCTTCCTTCTCTCTCTCTCTCTCTCTCTCTCTCTCTCCCCCCCCCCCAAGCCTTAGCACCTTTGCTTATCATATGGGGCAAACTCTCCCCATCTCATGGGATTTTGGTAAAGATTAAGTGAGATAGTGAATATCAAATGCTTCAAATCACACTCTTGATAAAAGCATTATCAATAAACGTTGGTTTCTTATTTTTCTCCTGAAACAGGTACAAAAAAATAAAAAGAAAAAAGTTCAATGGACGCTCAGCTCAGTCACACAATAAATCTTAAAGCCCGGGCTGCGGCCAGCAGCATGGCTCCCATGTGGAAGAGTAGTCGTATGTATAAGAGGAATGGAAGCCTGAGGTAGGGGAAGGTTGGTGAGCCCTCAATGTGTCTAAGGCTCCATCCCAGCCAGCAAGCTCAGGGTGTTTGGGTTAGGGACACATCCAAACACAGAACTGGAGGAAAATACATGTCCAAGAAGGAGGGCCGAGAAGAGGGAAGAAAGGAAAACTAAGGAAAGATCGAATCCAACCATTTAGGATTGAAGAAACTTGTATGCAGAAGGCCCCCGGACTTTCCCCCCAAGGCTGCACTGCTAAGGAGGAGCCTGAATCCAGGAAGCCTGGCTACCAAGTTCCCTCCAAGTGCTTGTCCCTGCAGCCTCCAGTGGGAAAGGAGCCTGTCCACTGTTGGTACACAGCAATTTCCCTGCTCTCAGAATTTTCTTGGAGGCAGTCAGTTCTGCCCTGGCCACACAACAAGCGCCCCAGGGCTGAACACCGCAGTCTCTAAAGGGCAAGGGAGGGTACTAAGAAATGCAGTGTCTTAGCCTCTCTTTCTGCCACTGTCTTCTAGTTTCTTTGGAAAGTTAGTTATGCCAAATGATGTTTTTCTGGGGCACACAGAAGAAAGGATGTCTTGCTAAAGCAAACATGTGAAAGCCTGTTTTCCTGAAGCAATCACAGGCAAGAGGATGTTTTGGCACAGCAAACACACAGAAGGACTTGTGATGAAGGAATAAAGACAACCCCACAGACTGTGGGAGAGGAGCACTGAGCTTTGGTGTAGGTTGCTCCGCCTAGCTAGTCTTCGCTAAAGACTTGCATGTTTTGGTTCACTTTAAATAGCTTTGTTGAGCTCAACTTGTGGTAACACTGACACTGAGAGAAACTCACTCAAGGACTGCTTGTGAGGTTTCTGCAGCAGCTTGCTGCTTCTGAGGCCTTGCCTCAGAGCCATTGGCGAGGCTGGCAGCTTCTCCAGGGTTGAATTACAACTGTCCGATGTCTGCTTGCTGAAAGGACAGGCTGTAGCTGCTGGTTCATGCCGGGTGTCTGCCTGGTGTCTGCCTGCCTAGGGCACTGGTGTACAGCTGCTGAATCATATTTGGAGTTTGCTACAGGCTTGAACTGCTGCCCAAGAAGATCATGCCTTCCCCCAAAGAACTATACTGCTGAACAGGCCCATTCCCCTATCTTCCCAACGACTTTTCTCCTCCACTGCCTCTGCTGGGTGGTCGACTCGAGGCTGCTCTCTGTTCCTGTAGATGCTGCTCCCCTCTTTTTCTGCCTGTGCCTTCACATTCTATTACAATCAGGCTGTGATCTATGCCTAGACCTAATGCCTTAGATCCAATCAGATCATTCCAAGGATGGCTTCAATAGCAGCAACTCCCGGCCTCTGTCCCTCACTCCCTTTGGGATCTGGGTTACTCAGTCACCCAGACTGCTTTGCAGCCTGTGTTTTCTACTCACTCTCTCCTGGTCCCTTCTCTGTCAAAACTCCAAGTGATGTTTAGAGCAGCTCCGCATTAACGCCTCTGAGAGACCGTCTCAACTCTGTTACAGCCTCTTGCTCTTGCTTTCCATCACCTTGTCCTTTCCTGCTGGTGAGTGTGAGTGTCCACTCACCAGCGCCCCCTCCCGCAAGGCTCCCAAGCTCGCTCTATAGACACCCATCCCATGCTTTCCTCTCTCCTTCTCATCTCTGCAGTCAACTTGCTGGCAGGTTTTGTTCCATTTATCACCAAAACCTACTGAGTGACAAGCCCTCTCTTAGCCTTCAGGGCTGCTTTCTCAGCTAAAGCAACTGTTGTCCTTTACAAAAAAATCAGCAATGGTCCCCTGACTTGTCTCTGTATCTACAATCTATTTCCCCAAGCATCTGAGAAGTATTCTATAACCTGTCCCTGCTGCTACCTGCCCACTCCCGGTCCCTGCTCTGCAGTGCTCCCTCCAGTGCTCACCTTCTTTCCATATGCTGTCATACTAAATTAGCTTTTCCTGCCTCCGGGCCTTTGCACTTGGTCTCGTTGGGGCTAAGCGGGATGGTCAGCCTCAGTTTATCACTTGACTGGCCACTTTGAAAATCTCTTCAGAAAGGCTTCCTGTGTATTCAGTGTGAAATAGTTATCTCCTCCCCTGTGGCTCCTCACTGCATCACCACATCTTATTGCCTTTGCCTACTTATCTTTCTGTGGTAGCGTGCTTACTCATCCACTGGCTTGTCTCTCCACTGCTTGTCCATCACCACAAAGAGAGAGACGTGCTTTGTGCATTTCTGTAGGCCAGTAGATGTTCACTAGTATTTGTTAACTGACAAAGCAATCATACAGTAGGGTTCAAGGTTGGATAGAATGTGAATAATAGAAATATTAATAATGAATGAATGGATGGGGATGGCTGGAAAGGGGGATGGGTAAAAGTGTGGGTACAGTGGAAGGAAGAGACATGGATGGATGGGTGGATGGATGGATGGATGGATGGATGGATGGATGGATAAAAAGGAAGACAGTCAGATGGAAAGAGAAAACAGAAGCATAGAAGAAAGCATGAATAGATGTAAGGATGATCTAATCATCTAATCTGCTGGTTCTGTTTTATAACTGTTATGAATGCCATTAACTGTTTGTAGGGTCAGGCCACAGATTGCATCTTTACTTATGGTATGATGGAATACAGTGAGGGAAAATGGAAAAACGCACAGACATTAAATCAATAAATTTGTGTTTAAAAGACTTAATCAGTTAGTTTCATGTCTGAGCACACCATTTGGCTCTTATAAACCTTGGTTTCCTAGCTATAAAACTTGGTTTCTACCAGCCTCCAAGATGTATTATAAGAACTAAAGGGAAATAAAGCTATGCATATAAATGGCCAGGTATTCAGAAAGTATTCCTTTACAAAACTGACTGAGGAATGTAGCTGGCATGCCTTATTTGAAGCCCTTATGTGCCTTACATGCACCTTACATGTATGCTATAGGTGATTAATTAGTTAACTGACTTCAATGAAAGAATCCCCATTCAGTCAACTGAGACACGATAGGTGGTGGTAAGAGATGGATATGACGTTCTTTCTCCACAAGAGACAGCCCTTCAGAAACCATTTGCATACGAGTAACCTCAAGAACCAGGTGACTCACTTTAATAGGATTGCAATCCTGAAACGAATGTGTGCACAGCATACTAGAAGCCCATCCACAGCATGGGGAGACCCTTCCCTTTCGCAATTCACTTGCAATCCATGTGGCGGGTGTTGTGAGTGAGTGAATGTGTGCGTACACACTGTGTGCTATTGTGTGAGAGACTACTTCTTCACAGCACCCACTCTAGGTGATGTCTTCTTGGACACCACCCTTCCCCTGCCTTCCAGCCATATTCTGGGTCACACTCTGGCCCCAGGAACCCCTTGCCCTGAACCTTTCCCCCAAGAATCATTTATAATTAAGAGAGAAGGTGCCATTGTGCCTTGTGCTGCCTCCTTCTCCTCTAAGCAGGCATCAGGGAAAGTGGAGGGCTTGGAAAAGGGAGGCAGGGAGCTGACTGGAGCCTAGGGTTTTGATTGAGAGACCCCATTATCCATACTCAAAGAAATAACCGAATCTTTTCCTTTTTTATCTTGACCAATCTCATTTCACGCTCCACAAGAAGGAGGCAGGGAGGGAGAGAGGGAGTGCAGGCCAGGAGGGAGAGAGGAGTCAGTCTTCTGTATTTTCAACGCTGCATTAAGCACATTGCCACAGTAACTGGGCAACAAGTGCCAGCTCAGCAGGTTCCCAGGGAGCAAAGCCTCCTCTCCTCCCCCCCCCCACCTAAGAGAACATGGCCCACCCGCCTGTGCACAGGATGCCCAGAGTGGGTGGGCGGCTGGCAAAGATTAACCCCTGCCAGGGAGAAACAGGCTTGGTGCAATGGGGCCCGGTCTTTAGGGTAAGAGCCAGGAAGGTTGGTAGATGGTTTGTGTTAGTGGGCCACACATGGCCTGAGTTCAGATCCCTTCCCAAAAGCTTCAGGCCCTTTAACCTCTCTGGGCCGCGGAAATGGTTCCACTGTAACTACCCACCCATCCTGGCGCTTTCCCGAAGAAACTGTCATTATTCTACCCGTTTGTCCAGACCCTGACATTGTGGGACATCAGCAGCTTGTGATTGGCAGGCAGACATCAAATGGGCTGTAAAGGACATTCCGAATGAATGTAAGGAAGGACCATCTACACTCTGTGGCACCCACAGGGTAGTGGGAACCTGAGTCCCACTCATTGCTCAGTGTGGAATGCAAAGGAAGATGGATCTCATCATCACCAAGTTCATCACCACCATCATCATCATCATCAAGTTCATCACCACCACCATCATCATCATCAAGTTCATCGCCACCATCATCATCATCAAATTCATCGCTACCATCATCACCTTCACCATAATTATTATCACCACCATTATCATCATTCAAATTCAGATTTTACTGAAGAGCTAAACTGAAATTCATCTTATTTGATTTAAACTCCAAGAGACCAGGGCTTCGGCCCATGCTTGTCTTAGTGTTGGCTGCACATTCTTCCACTTTAATGCACGGAAGAGGAGACAATAGGGTGCTTGGATGTGAGCACAGGCCTGTCTGTGTGGAAGGTCTGGGAAGCAGAATGCTAAGCTATGAGGAGGCGAAGAGCCAGGGTGGTACTGGGGGGTTCCCTCTAGGTGCGTCTGTGAAGGTAGCCATTGAGCCAGTGTCCTCTGGGGTGCCTATGAGTGGGACACAGCCTGTATCTCATCACCTATTTTCTCACTACTCCTCCAACACTCCCTTTCCTTTTACAGTGCTTTTGCCCAGACCCTCAACCCTTACCTGCCACCATGCCTGCGATAGCAGAAGAGGCATAGCTGCCCTGTCCACTGGTGGGGATGTGGGGTGGGTATCCAGGCAGCGTGGGCCCCACCATCTCTCGCCCTGGTAAAAGACACCAAAGAGTCATTGGTTAGGATATGGGTGGTCCCCATTCTTACCACCCTGCCCTCCTGAGGTTCAGCACATCTCTCCTCAGCCACGGCCTTTCTCCAGACCTCCTTCATCCTCTCTCTCCTTTTCTCTGGAGGGTAGAGGTTCACCAAGCAAGAGCAAGGCAACTGCAGTCCTCCTCTCGTCCCCATTCCCTAGTAGCTTTATTTTCATGAATATTGTTTTATTGCTCCACAAAAATGTCAAGGTGCTGGGTGCCGGGGTGGCATCTTCTTGGTCTTTATCTCCCTGCCCAGCATAGTGTTTGACACCAGTGGACTAAATAAATACACAAGAGACCACACATCACGTCAACTCAGCTTTCAAAGGGATGGGGGAAACCAGGTCTTGTGAAATAAAGGCACAAGGATGATCCACCACTGTCTTTTGGGGACATGTGGCAGACACTGATAATCAACCACAGAGGAAGTCGCCGGTTGGCCTGGACTTCCAGGTGGATATAATTAATCAGAATAGAAAGGGATGTGAAACATGTTGACTATTCCTGATGTAAAAGCAAACATCACTGAGCGATTACTAACATTCACACATGGTCATATTATACTTCTTAAAAACCCATTTCAGTATGTTTCATCCCTGATAAATCTCTGCTTATGTGTGATTTGTGTCACGCCTACATCCTAGTGACACCAAGGCATTCCTGTGGAACCCCATCTCATTGGATGTGTCCTTCCTTCACATCAAGGAGTAAATCTCTCCTTTTGCAGGACACCACCTGACCTGCTGATGCTTGCCCCATCCACCCCTGTCCAATAACCAGAAGTACTGCTTGCCTCCTTGTTATCATGTCCTCTGGGTTTAGACCAGAATCTACATATCCTAATTTTCCAAGGTCCATCCCTGTGATGTCCACTGACTCAAAATATTTATTAACAGTGGACATTCGACTCTTAAAATGCTCCAATATGAGTATATGAATTATTTGGGCAAACTAGTTCTTAATGACATTTATAGAATTCCATTGACATTATTGACTGGTAAAGTATGTGTTGTGTAGCTGTCGTGTGCATTGCAGGGTATTGAGCAGAATCCCTGGCCACTACCCAACAGACTCCAGTACAAGTTCCCACCCAGTGTGACAACCAAAAGTATCTCCAGACATTGCTGTTATGTCCCAGTGTTAAGGAAGCAGGGGATAAAACCACTCCTGGTAGAGAAACCTCCGTGTTAGATGATAGACATTTGGTCCAAATGTTTTCTGTTGCCTTTCTGGGACTGCCTGTGAGCTTCTGTCAAATAACTCACCACACACATCCTCTCTGTGTCACGAACTGCCCCTTCTTCCCCATGCCTCCTAGATCCTCCGTACCTAAGCCTCCTGAAGGGAGGAACACACCATGAATCCTGTGGATTGTCAGCCCCCAGTGACTAATTCTTCCTTACCCATGAGAACAATTTTTCATTCAAGAAGTACTTTTGAGATGGTTCTAAGGACTAGGCACTTAAGGACTTAGGGGAGAGAGGGGAACAGAGAAAGGGGGAGGAGTTTGATGGATCTTATACTAAGACAGGCTTTAGGGCCAACACAGCAAACAATGCCTGCACAGTCAAGTTTGTCCCTTTTCCCAGAGAGAGCAGGCTGGGAATCAGAGGGCTACAGGTGCCACCCTACTCTTATGGCTCTCTGTCTGCCCTGAGACCAGCCACTTTGGTCCTCACCCTGTTATTCTGCATGCAAAGGGGCGGGGGAGGCATGGCCTTAGACACACTAGTCCTACAACTCTCAAGTGATCAACATAATTCAACCTGTTGCCTCATGGTCCAGGTGGACACTGATTAGTGCAATGGGCACGTTCTAGAAATGTATCAGTGAAGTGCTTACAGAAAATCATCCTGTCAGAAATAAGTTGTTAGTATTCGTTCTTTAAATACCTTCAGGATTTTTAGACACGTGAACAAGCGCCTCAGATTGATCGTCTTTATTGAGTACCTAGCTCTGGTTGGTCCTGGACTACACAGGAGGTCTCTGACATAAGGGCAGGACGCTGGTTAGAAAAAAAACCTTGTGGCGGGGATTAGACATATTTAGGATGAGGAATAAACCGAAGATCACCCAAAATAGCGTGAGTTTTGTGTAAAGGAGTCAGCAATGTAATCACTTTGGCCCTCCCTGCATGAAGCACCTGGCCAAGGTGGAGACAGTGAGTGGGAAAGTGGATGTGGGATCTGTGAAGGAAGGGGAGCAGGGTGCTGGGCAGGGTGCTGGGCAGGGTGCTGGGCAGGGTGCTGGACAGGGTGCTAGACAGAGTGCTGGGCAGGGTGCTGGGCAGGGTGCTGGGCAGGGTGCTGGGCAGGGTGCTGGGCAGGGTGCTGGGCAGGGTGCTGGACACGGTGCTGAACAGGGTGCTGAACAGGGTGCTGGGCAGGGTGCTGGGCAGGGTGCTGGGCAGGGTGCTGGGCAGGGTGCTGGGCAGGGTGCTGGGCAGGGTGCTGGGCAGCTGCTAACAGTGGAGAGAGATGGGAGAGGGAGGCTGACCCAGCCTGCATGCTTTTGCCTTTCTTCTTTCTTACTTATGAGAGGGAGGGAGGGGGAGGGAGGAAGAGAGGAGGGAGGAGGGAGGGGGAGGGAGGAAGAGAGGAGGGAGGAGGGAGGGGGAGGGAGGGAAGGGAGGGGGAGGGAGGGAAGAAGGAGGGAGGGAGGGAGGGAGGGAGGAAGGAAGGAGGAGAAAGAAGCAAGGGAGAGAGGGAGAGGGAGAGAAAGTTTAAAACTGAGCCTGAATTCTACATCCATGCAAGACTGAACAAATTACTAAATTTCTCCAAACTATAGTCTTCCTGTCTGACACTCAAGGACTGAATTCAGAGGAGGCCTGGAACTTAGGTTCTCCTTACTTTCCGGCTAGCGGGGTCTCTGCACTGTGGAGATTTCGAGGGCGGGTCCATGTCTCCTATGGATGACAACTAGTTTTGTTCTTTGGCCATCTATTTGCTAAAGCCCGTCTGTTGTTCCGGGAGCCTTCCTGGCACTGGCAGCCTGTGGTCCCCTGCCCTCCTAGTCCCCTCCTGTCACCTGAGCCTATAGCTTCTTCATGCAGGCTGTCACTGCCCAGAGTTCCTGGGCACACATCTCAGGTCGGTGGAGCCTCACCCCATGAACAATAGCTCTTGAAAAAGAATTTGTTGGTCTCTGTCCCTATATGCAGGAATGCTAATCTTCATTTCTCATCAGATACCTAATTTTCTCTCAGCAAGAAAGATTTCTGAATCAATGGCCCAAACAGACCCCCGAAGACTTCTCCTAATAAAACCTGGCCCTCCGGGAAAGACAAAAAAGATTTTTCCAGGACACTGCCCTATCTAAACTGTACCTCCATAGACTGTCTTAACAGCTCCACAAAACTCTCTTTCATTTTTTTATTCAAAAAATATGAATTTATTTATGTATCTTATGTATATGGGAGATTTGTCTGTATGTGCCCCCTCACTCCATAAGAAGGAGTCAGATCCCATGGGACTAGTTATAGAGGGCTGTGAGCCACCATGTGGGCACTGGGAGGGAACTGAGCTCAAGACCACTAGAAAAGCGTTTAATTGTTGAGCTGTCTTTCCAGCTCCTCTGTTTAATTTCCCGAGGAGCATAGTTTTATAGTATGGGACTGCAGCTCAGTAGCAGAACGCTTGTGTGGTTTGGACTTAATGCAAGCATTGGGGAAAATATCTTTCAGAGTCAAGAACCTTAAACCATGACAGGCGTGATGGCACACACTTTTAATCACAGCACTCGGGAAGCAGAGGCAAGCAGATTTCTGTTAAGTTCCAGGCCAGCCTGGTCTATAGAGCGTTCCAGGACAGCCTGAGCTACATAATGAGGTTTCAAAACCAAAAACAAACAACAACAACAAAAAGAATCCTGAACAATCTAGGAAACCAGAACAGATGCTACCAGCCTGAGATGTTCCCTTCCGGTCAGAGACCCTCAAACTCACTCTCTTTCGAAGGCTCTTTAACTTCTCCCTACTGTCTAAATCTGTCTCTCTGCACTCTAGTAGACTTCCAAAGAAAGCCTCTTTTAAAACTGTGGACAGAGGCATCAACATCGGTTGGCTGGCTATAAAGTGGGAGTCCCTAGGAAAATCCTGGGGCTCCAGAACTCTTGGTAAATATTCTAATTAGAGGCAGAGAGAAGGAACAGAAATCCATTAGCTAGAGGAAGGAATCCAGAGGGTGGAGGCAATTTGGGACGATTTCATTTCACTTCTTTGATGTCCGCCCTCAGTGTAACCCCTTTTCAATGCCTTATCTTGTTCTGATAGCAAGGAGAATTTATGGCAGCCCAGAAATCTCTTTGGCAAGACTAAATATATTTTGTACAGAAGAATGGAGGAGGATTCTGGGCTCCTTGATGATGAAAGGCTAACGGCAGCCTTCCCATCATCTGAGCTGCAGTCAGCCTTACAATAGCAAGGGCAAGGGTGTCCTTGATGTCACTGTCATGGCCAGTGGGCTGGAATCCACAGGGTGTGTGGTGTGTGTGTGTGTGTGTGTGTGTATGTGTGTGTGTATGTGTGTATGTGTGTATGTGTGTGTATGTGTATGTGTGTGTATGTATGCGTATGTGTGTGTATGTGTGTGTATGTGTGTGTGTGTATGTTGTATGTGTGTATGTGTGTATGTGTGTGTATATGTATGTGTGTATGTGTGTGTATGTGTATGTGTGTGTATGTGTGTGTGTGTTTGTGTGTGTATGTGTGTGTATGTGTGTATGTGTATGTGTGTGTATGTGTATGTGTGTGTATGTGTGTGTATGTGTGTGTATGTTGTATGTGTGTGTATATGTGTGTGTGTATGTGTGTGTGTATGTGTGTGTATGTGTGTGTGTGTGTGTGTGTGTGTGTGTGTGTGTGTGTGTGTGTAGGTATTTTAAAGGGGACTAGCAGAACTGTAGGAAAGTCTCATCATTTCCCTAACGTTGCCTCTTTCTTGGCTGACCAGAAAAAAAAAAGCTGATGCTCAGTGTGCCCTGTGTGCTCCCACAGCAGACACAAGCCATTTCTTTCCCTCTCCACTTCCAATTCCAAAATCTCTGGCTAAAATCACTCTGCTCACAGGTTTGTGCATTTTAATCACTTTGCTCAAAACATATGACCTATCTCTGCAGACTTCGACCTCTTGAAATTTCAAACTCCAAGTGAGTCCTTCTTTCCTTCCTTCAGACCCTTAACCACTGCCTCTCTGCCCTCGCAGTGCTCATCTCCATGGCAAGGTTGCATGGATATCCAGAAAGGGGAAAATGCCAGTTGTCAGACAGAAACTGCTGCCACTTAGAAGACAGCGTGCCTGGGTTTATGTCCCAGGGCCTTGAGACCTCTGACCCAGTGGGAAGTAAAGGCATACTGCGGAGTTTCTCCAGCCCGTGGGCCTCTGGAGCCAGTGCTCCGGCCCCAGTCGGAGCCACTCCGCTGCTCTGGCTGGCACACCTGCATGCTGAAGGCATACATTTTAAGTTGCAAGACAGACCTGGAATATTGGAAAACAGCTGGTCCAGATCGCTTAGACTGTGCAACCTGGGTTGCCTCTGTGCCGAGTCTCCCAATGTCTCTCTGCTTTAAACTCTTAAGGTGATAGGACCAGGGACCAGGAGACAGGGAGTCACGCTCTCTGCCACTTACTGTCCATACTCAATGGAGTCAGCTCTCTCACACAGGACACTTCCAAAGCTCAGCTGGATGCTAATTACTTCCCTTCTTGATTCTGAGGCACCCCCACCCCATCCCAGGATCCCCCATGTTAATGTCAATCAGATAGCTGAAGACCTTGAAGTGTCTCTGCCTGTGCCCAAACCAAAACTTGCCTCCTTCAGACATGGCTCGGGTCCTGACTGGTTGGGATAATGTTTTGCTTGGAAGATGCAGTCGGGATTAGACACAGGGGCAGTCAGCCTGTGCTCTGTTGTGGAGGCTGTACTTAGGCTGTTCCCTCTCAGGATACAAGAGGTTTGTTCCTCCTTCAGGCTTTAAGCCTCAAACAAGCGCTGCACCACCTCCAGTTGTGAAACTGTGCAGTCACCAAGGTTAAGGGGTGTGTGTGGTGGGGGGGAATGCTCCGTGCCCTGTACGGTGTCGCCACTCTCCTGGGCATGGAGACAGCCACAGATGGTGACTCAAAATTCCTTTCCAGGAAGTTGGTTCAGAAATTTGCTCAAGAGCCCTTTTCCCTCCACATTTTATCTTTGTTTCTTTTTGAACTGATACAAAAGGTTCAGACTTAACAACCCCTAGCTCTATGTATGGGTCGCTATTCTGCCACAGGCTTTTGGAGTGATTTTTTCCACTTGCTGGCACCCTCAAAGTGGTCATTTCTGACTCCCGACTTCTTCCATGGGAGAGAACCATGTGCTTGATAAACTGGAGAACGGGGTGATGATGTTTAGCCTAAAGATGAGATTAGGCTCAGACCAGAGGACTTGACCTCCCTCCCACCCCACAACACCTACATAGCCCGGGGCCTCCCTGTCGTACCTGAGAGGAGGGCCTGGCCCGTGAACTGCCCATACACGGAGGCAGCATGGGGAAAGGCATTGAAGGGTGGGACCGAGCCACCTGCTGGGCCCCCAGAGCCGACTTGCTGTAGATCCAAAAAGGCGGAGCTAGATAAAGAGGAAGGGGTGGAGCTAGAACTGGAGAGCTCTGGGGTTTCCTGCTTTATGGCGAAGGGTGAATGAGGATCTGCCGGAGGGAGGGAGACAACAAGGAGAGAGGGGTGTGAGATGATGGGGTGGGGACATGCACAAATCAAGCCATGAGATGGGGCGAGGGTAAGGGAAGAGGCAGGCCTGGCTGCTGGAGGAGGGGCTAGGATGGAGAGCCGTGGCTACGAGCTCCTTGGATGGAATGAGATGGGGAAGCTGAGGCTCCACCTCCCTGATGCGCCTTCCGCCAGTGTAGATGGATGAGAGACTGAAGTCACGTGTGCTCAGCCTCTCCCTGTTAGCAGGACTGGGGAGATCCAGGGAGCCAAGACTGAAGGCGCCACCCTTTGCTCCACTTTGAGACCCAGTCAGCACAGCCGTGTTTCCTTTCCAGGCCAGTACCCCAAACACCTTCCTCCTGCCAACCAGACTCCTCCTCGGCCTTCCCCTGCCCCAAGCCCATGCTGACCCTCACAGTAGAGACCAGATGGTTCAGGAGCCTCTGGGCATCCTACCTGCCACCACAGGGTAGGTCTGGTGAGTCGAGAGGTTGCGTCCCAGAGGTGTATTGGAAGGTGTCAGGGTGGCCTTCGCGTCATCCAGGGCACTGTTGAGTAAGGGCAGTGGGTACAGCCCCTGGAGAACAAAGGGAAGTCAGCAGGGATAGAGCAAGCCCGGCTTTCCACAGCCCCCTGTCTGTCTCTGCAATGGGAGATGCTAGCCTTCCTAAGAAAAGCCCCCTGGCCCCTTGTACCTTCCTCTTGTTTTCTCTTAGCTTGACATGGCGTGCTCTCCCCCTCAGAGCCCCCCTTCCAAGTTCCAGAATTCAAGGCCCACTGTTGCCATAGAAATCCAGGTATGTGATGGACTGGCCATCAGGGGACCATGTCCTGACGGGGTGCTGGTCTCCTTCCTAGTTCTTCACATGGGTTGGGCCCCCAAACACAGGACATTGCCCAAGGCTGAAATTTGTTGCAGGAGAGGCTGCTCAGTCTTTTACTCTACTAATACTTGATCCCCGCCCCCCCCCCCCCCATCCCACTGAGGAAATTCAAGTGCAGAGCTGAAGGAAGCCATTCCCTCTCCTGTGAGGTGATGCAGGCTCTGGCCCCTCTACTCTGAGTACAGTGATCACTTCTTACAGCTGCAGAGAGCTCGCCGTCTGGCTGTGCTTCCACCATCCTTCATGAATAACCCACTAATGCACCCTGAAAGACCATGTCACATTGACATGGCCCATGCAAACAGAAACATTTAATTTCACCTTGAAAAATACATAGGATTCGTTTTGTTTCAAAAAATTCTATCACGCACTTGAGGTTATGTTCAGTACTAGCAGCCATTCCAGCTCCTACTGGTGTTCCATGGAGCATGAGCATGGCCTCAGGCACTTCTTGAGAAAATAATTTGTTAGGCTATAGGCATGAATTAGTACAGCCTCCCCTCCCCTTGGCTCTCTGCTGTCCTTCCCAAGGAAAGATAGCACACATCCACTTCCCACACAACAGGCCATATATTTCACAAAGTACAACGTGAACTGTTGTACAAAACTGGAATCAAGGCCTGGTCCATGGTTATATAACAGCTCCACTGAAGACAATTGTTTTCAGTCATTTCCATTGAGCTCAGTTCTCCAAGGAGTCACAATGGACTCACAATGCTTTCTGCTTGCATGCAGGGCACTTCTGGAAGCTGCAGTCAATTCTGGAGGCCACTAGGGCACCATCAGTATGTGGCAGCAATTACTGACTAAATGGCTCTCTGGTTCTATTCTTCTGAGGGAGCCTACTTAGAGGCAGGGTGGAGTTGCTCTAGTGAATTGAACAAAATTTCTAATTTCTAGAGAATGTAAGAAAACTTTGAAATGCCTTAGGAATGTGTTGACTTGGCAGCAAAATACATACTAAAAGTCAAGTTTCTGTTCCAAACCCAGCCTAAAGAAAAAGTTAGAGAACCAGGTGGTATTGTGTTCAGTGTCTTAAACATGCCAATGATGACTTTTTTTCTGGGCTTAAACATGAACTGGGGACAGGAGAGCATAATGATCCAGAACTGAAATCACTCAGGGTTTGGATTCTACAACAATCTACAGGAAGCTGTCGTTTATTTGAGCTCTCTGGGTCTTTTTCCCCCCTATCTTTAAGAATAAGAGTCTTAGAATCTACTGCACAGGACTGATTAAATATTAACTGTGATTTTAAATAAATTTTTGCTTGTCACAGAATACTCAGCAAGCACAGATGTTCGGCTAGAAGTGATAACAGGTGTATTGTTGCTATGGGAAGAGTTAGTAACTGCCACATCTGGTCTGTCTTCCTACCATTCTCTCTTATTCTGATGATCCACATGGTGGTGAGTTTAAAATATAGAGGAAGGGTACCCAGATTTCTAACACTGCCTGGGGGTGACCCTGCAATGAGAAATGAGGTCACTCTCACCCTTGTTGATTTCCATGCTAAGACCATGTATAAATATCAGTTTTATCTTGCCTCCCAAAGACACCAAGCCTCTGTGCCTGGACAGGAAGACATGTTCTTTTGGGGTAGCACAATCAGACACAGTAGGCAGAAGAGCAAGGTTCCGGCTAGGATTCTCTGCTGCTCGCAACCCATCCTGATGGCTGAATGGGGGAAGGAATGACGGGCTGAGAGACTCCTCTAGGCTGAGGGTGAGAGACGCTTAATGATTTATACTCTGGCTTCATTTAGTTCTCAATATAAGAACGTCCTGGGCCACTCCTTTAATCCCAGCACTGGGAGGAAGAGGCAGATGAATCTCTGTGATTTCTAGGCCAGCCAGATTTGCAAAGTGACTTTCAGGACAGCTAAGGCTACACACAAAAACTGTGTCTGGACCCCACCTCAAAAATCCATGGGATCACCATGTCAAAAATAAGCAAGGGTGGAATGATTCTTATGAATGAAACTAGGGCGGGCAGCAATAAACTCTGCAACACCCACTTCCAAGTCCTCCCATGTTCCAGGCCCTGAGTTATCCTCACACAAATTGAAAAGGTAAGCTGTGTGGCCACCTACAGTGATGTCGTCTACACTTCTAAAGTCACCCATCCTACGATTCTCTGTGCATATCCTCCAGCATAGTGCAGGCATGTTCTCTAACCAGACAGGTCCTTTGGGGAGGACTTATGGGTGAAGGGAGTACATATTTTGGGGTGGCACAATCAGACACAGTAGGCAGAAGAGCAAGGTTCCGGCTAGGATTCTCTGCTGCTCGCAACCCTGCTGACGCATATTGCCTACCCAGCTGTAGGGGGTACACCCAGAGACACCCAGGGTCCCAGAGAATACCTCATTATTCTCTAAGGATAGCCAGTATGTGCATATTGCATTTTGCACGCGTACCACCATAGAATAAGCTTCCTGCAGGCTCAACACTTGCCCTCTGGAATCATGGTCTGACTCTCAGTGTGCCCAGGCTGCTCCCTGGGTCTGCTAATAGTCAACTTTGTCTACACCACTCGCATCTGTCATAGTCAAAGCTGATAAAAATCACTGACGCATATTGCCTACCCAGCTGTAGGGGTTGGCACAGGCCCAGCCATTTGCTGGCAATGTTTCAACTGCTTGTTAGCATCATCATCATTGTCTCCCTCAGGGCTTCAAGGTGTACCTATAGGCTTGCCTCAAGCCAAGAGCGGCCACAGGCCAGCCGTACCCCAAAGAGTTTGCTGGAGTGTTTGACTAGGTAGGATGAAAGAGGCAGACGCTGGAACCATTGGCAGATCATAGCAAATGTCTCTTAGTTGCGTGCATTTTGAGACATTTGTCAGCTTCAGTATGAGAATGTTCACTTCCTGCTTTTTACAGAAGCCATTTTGTTATAACCTACTTCTCCTTTCCTAAGGTCTGGAGAGGAGAAACCTTCCTATGGTTGTATCTTATCATTCTGAATTTCTCAACTGATTCATTGGTTCATTCATTTAATATACCTTCATTGCATTGCTATTAAAACACTTGGCCTGGGATATTCTTCAAAGGGAAAAGGCTTCTCTAGTTTGTGTGTGACAGTTTGATCTCCATCAATAATAAGTAATAATAACTTATTAATAATAAGATAATAGGTAATAATAGTAATAAGATTCTAGAGATGGGGGATGTCTCACGAGGCCACCCTGCCCCTAAATCTGTTGCTTTTACCCCCCCCCCCGCATTACATTATTAGGAAATACTGTGTCAATAGAAATCATGTGTGAGACAGGAAAGATGACAGGGTCCCAAGGGGTGAATCACAGGTGAGGGGCAGGGACAAATTCACGGAGAGGGTGATGGCCTGGGCCACAGCCAGCTGGTATTTTTCCAGGCAGAGCAGTGAGAAGAAAGGCATTCCACAAGGAAGGCACATGATGTACAAGGGCAGAGAGGTGTGGCTGAGGCCGGTGTGCCTGAGCACATGACTCACACAGAGTCCTAGATCATGCAAAGGGCTAGGAGTGGTGTCGAGGTCGCCACAGAAGGGTGTGAGCTTTAATTACAATTGCGAGCCCGATTCTATTGTTGGAGAAAGCCACCGAAGGCAAAAGGATGACCCTGAAAGCAAAGCTAGGCTCAAAGGTCAGACGTGGGCTGTGAGAAGAGGAACGTGTGGAGACGTGTGGTGAGCAGGCACGCACGCATGCGGCTGGATGCCGCATGAGTGCGAGCTCGGAGCCCACGGCAGCAATCTGCAGCTAGAGGACATGCTTTGCCCTGGCACTTGTCTATCCTGCCTGCTGTGTCTTACACCCCAGCTTCTTACCTGCTCGCCTTTGGTGTGGCTGGGGGAGGCATAGGCCTCCGGGTAATGCTGCCGCTCAAACGGGCACTCAAGAGCCTCAAGATGGTGCTGGCTGAAGGTGTCTGTACGGAGGTGCTTTCGAGAGCCACTGCTGCTGCTCTGTGAGTCGATGCTTAGCCGACAGCTGTCCTGGTCACCTAGTGCCCCCAGGCAAGAAGAAAGCTTTCAGGAGACTCCTCAGCCTAGCCACCAGGCTAAAGTGCTCCAAAGCAGAGGAACAGGTGGCCTGAAGACACTGGGGCAGGGCAAGCTAAGGGGAAGGACCCACACTCCTGTGAAAGGGAGTCTCAGAGCCCTGCTAAGCCAGGGCCACAGGAGGAAAAGTTTGTCTCCCTATCAAAGCTCCAGCCAAGTGCTTTCCTGTGTCTCATGCCACCCACAGGTCCCCTGAGCACTCACTATCATCCATCTTTCTCTTGTTGTCAGTGCCAGGCTGTGCAATCCCTAGGAGCCCGTTGATGGAGTAGGTGGAGCCCAAGGAGTCCGACTGCGGTGACTCCGGGGGTGTGACAGCTGAGCTGGGGACTGCAAAGGAATAAGGAGAGGGTCAGGGGTAGTGTGGGACGACACTCCACATAGCCACTGCCACTACCACGGATGCAAGCAGCAGCCTGTGCTGTGGACAGAGGCCTGCAGAGCTACGTCCCGTCAAGGGCCTGCTGGCGGGAAGGCTTCCTAGAATGACATTTGTCTGACGTGTATCCATTTCGTCATGTTCCTGTGAGTATCCCATGAGCGTTGAAATAGACTTTGCCTCGGGGTAAAAACAGTCCATGTCCAGGCATCTGAGCATTCATACGCTCTTGTGTGGCTGTGACTGTATGTGGTGGCTGTGTCTACGTCTGTATGGCTGTGTAGATTGCTTCTACATTCAAAGGTCTGGGGACAGTCAAATCCCTAAACACTCACTCAGCGTGTGTCCTGGACTCAGTGACTTGGTGGCCACACAGCTGTCCATGGGGAGGTTGAAGGGCTGCTGCACTTTGGTCCGAATGATTCTGTGAGGAAGCAGAGGTCTGTTAGAGAAAGAGGATGAAACAGGAGCTGTGGTTGTCCCGAGTCTACTCACCTTCATGACGGCCTACTTAGAGATCTTAAATGTGTCTTCAACTCACTGACTTCACAATCAAACTGGCCTTACCTCGTTCTCATACCCGACTGCTCATGCCCCATGTCATGACTAGAAACGTGGCTGTCTCAAGGCACAAACGGAGCTGCAGCTTAACAGGGATCTGCAGATTAACCTTGCTAACGCCCAGGATCGATCCTGTTTGGATCTCACTGTTAACATCTGAATGTGCGCCACGCCACGCCACGCCCGCCAGCTGAGAGTGAGTGTTTTCAAATACAAATCAACTTCCCGCCTAAAAATGTGCTAAGGGCTTTAATGGCTGCCTGTTGCACAGTCACCAAAGGCAAGATAGGTTCCAGTGCCCACCTGCTTCTTGGGGGCAGTTTCTTCTGGCATCTTATTGTCAGTGCACGCAGGCCTTTCTTGTATCTCTAATGACTCTCTTTCATCTCAGAGTGCAGGCTCTCATTAACCACAGGGCCTTTATATGCTGTGTCAGAGTTCTCTGGTATTCCTCTTCATCTGATTAATTCCCATTCACTTCTTACTTAAGAAAAAGTTTTCATGATTTCCCTAAAACAAGTTACCATAGGCTACCCCACTGTTATCAGCCTCCTAGCCTCAGCAGGACCAGTAGCTGCAATTTTGCATTTTGCATTTTGCATTTTGATCTTTTTGGGTACTCTGTGTCTGTGTTACCATTAGACTATGAGGAGAGTGATTCTGCGTTCTGGGAACTAATATAAAATAAATGAATGACTGATGTGTGAATGACTGAATGAGCAGATGTCTGATGAAAATGTAGTGAGCAGAAGTGCACATGTGACCAAGTAGTAGGCCTTTCCTGAGGGCCAGGAAAGGATCAAAGAGCTTCTTTCACAGAATGAAAGAGTGTGTGGTGTTTGAGGAAGCACAACATAGTGTGGGGACAGAGGAAAGTGCCACAGCAGGAGCATGAGGAGGCTGGAAGTGGTGGCGTGTGCTGGGCCAAGGAGCTCCTGCCTGATTCTTCAAAGTAAAGCCTCATCCAAATAACAGTACTCCACCCAGGCCAGGCCCTTCGTGTTTCTTACAGGAATCTTCCAGAACCCTAGGGCCCAGGAGGGTGCCAGAAACTGCTGTCTCTCACCTGTTGATGGAGCTGACACTGGGGACAGTGTCATTGTCACAAACGCCTTCTGCCAGGAGCCGGTCCCGGATCTCCCAAGCAAACATGGTAGGGTTCTGCCGCTTGTAGTCCCCTATCTTCTCCACCACCTTGGGGGTGGCCACCTTGGGCTTGGAGCCCCCTATCACTCCAGGCCGGATGCTGCCAGTCTCGTAGTACCTACTCCAATAGAGAACCCCACAAAATTACCCAATAAGCAGGTGGGGCCTTTGCGTATGGACCTGGTCAGAGCCTCTGTCCCCTCTGAGTCTCCTCAGGAGAGGTGTGGAACTGAGACATCCCCCTCCCCTGACTCCTGCTCAGCCAAACACTGGCTTTCTCTCCAATCATTCTCCTGTTTGAGTAGATTTATGCAGCTGCCAAAGCAAGACCCCTCTGCAAAGGCTTCTTTCTCCCCAGGCTAGCATGTGTATCTGCATCAGATCCCCCTTGTACTCCTCCGCCTTTCCTTGGCGTGACTCCCTGACTCCCCTCCTTTGTTCTCCTGGCCTCCCTCAGGAAAGCCAGCTGCTGTCTTGCTAGGCCACCCTTGCCTTGTGCGAATCGGAGCTATCTCCTTCACCCTTTGCTCTCTGGTTTTCTATCAAGTTCCATGGTTCAAGTCCAAGCTACTTCTCAAGTCCAGTCTCACTTAGAATCCCTGACCTGAGTCAACACCTAGACATGAGCTCCCTCCTTCAGAGCCCAGTCAACCCACGCGCTGGCGGCAGGTGAGTGCCTTCATGAAGACACTGGTCTTCTTTGTCACCTCTGGTCTCTTCTACCAATGAGTAAAACCAAGCCTGGGTCTTTAAAAAGGCCATTGTCCTTGCCATTCAAAGCTCTTCTCTTTGGGACTCTACAGTCTTCTTAACAATACTCTTTCCTTGGCCCTAAGAAAAGGCCACTTTCCCTCTAGCAATTTCAGGCAGAAAGCCAGGGCTCTCCATGGTTATTTACAGCCCAGTGCCTTAATTTCCCTTGAACCTACATGTGGATCTGTGTGGTGGGTTGGAGAGTAAGGTGGACAGGACATGGAACTCCAGAATTCCAAACTCTCTATTTAAATAATATTTCTGACAGACATGTCAGAGGCTTTGTGTTCCTTGTCCTTCTGAACCTGTACCCTGCAGGTTCTCAGTCCTGACTGCAATAATCAGAATCACTTCAGTGAGGTGGCAGCCAATGAGATACATAAATTTGAATCCACTCCCTTTTATTGGCTTGGGCTGGAGCCTAGATTGCTTGCTTAGAGTTTTCTGGCACAGCCAGGGCAGTGAACCACCACATTGAGTCTTACCGATGGATGGTTCTCAAGTCCTCCATGTTTCTGAATTTTGTGTTTCCTGGTATCCTACAAGAGCCACAGACTGAGAGGCTGACTGAGTAAGGCTATGGATTTCATCAAACACTTTCATTGCTTCTTGTACTAGATATTCTGAAAGTTTTGGCTTGAAAAACACAAAATCAGATGGTACATGGGCTTGCAGTCATGAGGTTGCAGCCATGAGGTTGACTATAGAAGACAAGCTTCACAGGGAAAGTGGTATGTGGTGAATTTCGTGCTTACCTGCCAAGGATCTTGCTTACACAGCCATGGCTGACACGGAGCTGGCGAGAAATATCACAGGGCCTCACACCCTGGTGGGCCAAGTCCACGATGCGTTGACGGACAACTTCCGGCAGAGGCCTGCCATTCACAAAGGCCCCTCCTAGCTGATTCAGCCCTCCATGGCCTAAAAAGACAGCATTGTCAGGGACAAGTGTCACACTAGGAGATAAATGTGGGTGAGAGTTAGCCTTGAGTGTGAGTAGGTGTAAGAGCATGGCTGGGCACTCCATGGTCAGGTCCTCCCGTGGGCCCTCTGCTTGCACTCTGTATTACTAAGAAACACCTCCCCCCCCAGGCTTGGTACAAGTAACATAACCTGCTCAGCCCATCTGTCATGTGAACGTTCGAAAGAAGTGCATGGCTATCTGCAAGCCCTTTAGATCTGCTCCACCCCATCCAGGAGCCCAGCCCTTTCTGCCACATTTCATCAATGCCTCCCTTTCCCCATTTCCCTTCATATGCAGACATGTAGAAGTGGAGAAGTCAGGGTTTTCTTAAGCTGCTACTGAGCTGAGTGGCACAGAAGAGGCTATCTCCCTTCTCCCTGGACTTCCCTTTCTTTTCATTGACATGAAGGTACAAGATGAGATGGGTGCTCTTTCCATTTGACCTGCTCCTCGTAAAGCACAGAACCATATTTTGTAACACAAACACCAAAGAAGCGCCGGAGAGTCTCTGGTTGAGGAAGGTCAGAATGGACAGAGCCCGTCTGCGGCTGTCTTGCCTAAGCAATCCCAAGTTCTTGTCTCTTTTTGACAGATTAGGGAACTAAAATACCAGGCTGAGAATTAACTAGGAGACATCCCGTGAGTTTCCTACCACTGTGCCAGGCTGGAGACAGAGTTGTACAGTGCATGGCAAGCCAAGCTGTAGCTCCTTCCCTGACTCGACCCCCTGGACTGATTCTGTACTTCATTCTGACCATACGCATCTAGTCAGACCCATACCTGCTGAGTGCCGAGTACCTGTCAGGTGCTTTCTCAGGTTCTGAAGCCCCAAGGGGAGTAAAGCCACCTGCATACTTGCACCCACCTCACAGGGCTTATCACAGTAGGAGCCCAAGCCAGCTAATTAGCATTCCTCATGATCTTTTCTGGAATCTCAGGCTTAGACAGGTAATTATTGAATCAGTAGACCTGCTCCTGATCAGAGAAGCACAGAAGAGTTCTTTTAAAAGTGCGAGCCAAGACTCAAAGCAAAGAAGAACTAGATGAGAGGAAGGGGATCCTGTGTAAGTCAAGAGGGTAGGTGTCTCTTAGATTTGCAGTGCTTGCAACTGCTTTTCAGTTAACAGTGTGTTAATGTCAGGACTGAGATATACAGTTTCCAAAGAGAAGACCATAAAGAGCATTTCTGTGGCTTCGCTGAATGACTCAGCTCACGTGAAGAGCAGGCAGGATCCAAACAATGGTTGGAGATCCAATCATTGCTGCTTCTTTGTGGACCCTTGATTGATGGCTGGAGATGATCCTGCCTCTGCAACCTTAAGATGACAGTGTCATTGCCTAGGCATGACTAGTGTCTTTTCACACCAAGAGCTGAATCTGGTGATCTAGCTTAGGGTGGGGAAGTATAAGAACTCTAGATGTTGATGCGGAACAGAATGGTCTGAGCTCAAACACTTGGGACCATCCTGACGCTTACTACACAGCAGCCAGGATTGTACCGGGGGTGGGAGTCATAGAGAGCCAGCCAGTAAGAAGGGGAAGTTGATACCAGGCCAGTGTAGCTAGTTAATATTTATGAGCAAGGGTGGGAAGTGCCTTTGCTGAGCACAGTGTGCCCATGATCACCCACTGACTTAGCACATTCAGAACTACCTTCCAATTCTCCTCAGGGGCCCAAGATGTCTTCAACAGAACAGATAATTTTCCTTAAAACAAACAAGAGAACAAGGTCATAAGCCTCTGTCCTGGGCAATAAGTTAGGAGGAAAAACCCACTGGCTATGCACCAAGTGTGAGGGACAGAATGGTCCATCTTCCAGGACAGCTTCTGCCTGTCCTGTTCTAGACCACCCATCCTGATGAATGCTTTTCCATGCGCTAGATGGGACTTTCGGTCCTGCACAGGCAATGAACAATGTGGCTCTTATTTGCTGGTGAACTCATTTCTCTGACCCCTCACTGGCCATGCTGCCCTTTGTGGGATAATTACCTCCCACTTTCTCATGGTTGCCTTTTGATTCTTTGGGATCTAGACACTGAATACCAAGGCACATCAGATGGCTATCCAAATGTATAAAACTTTAGGCAGGCCTACTTTGTCACTATTTTCCAGAACCTTTGCTGCATGGAGTATAGATCTTTGTGCTAGAATCTATCTGGAAGTCAGATTGTGTGGTGTGTGTGTGTGTGTGTGTGTGTGTGTTAGTTATAGAGGTGGCACAAATTGAACATTTTGCCTGAAAACAAAGCAATAAAGCGCAATCTACTCATGGGATTCTCCAATAGAGACAGTACAAACTAGAGTCCTAAATTATCCTAAGGGCTGACTCAGCATCCTTAGAAACACACATGCTCAGAACCTTGCTGAAGCTCACTGCATACACAATAGACAATCACAACTCTGGCCCCTGAACTGGGAGTTCTCTAAGGCATTATTTTATTGGGGAAAAGCTTGGGTCAGATTTCTGCCTTGATTCTATGTGTTTTAGCCATATCATTTGAGTAGATTGTGTTATTTCTAATTGCAAGTATGACATGGAGTTTCACAGCATTTTTCATTGTACCTGCTACTGACAACAGCAACAGCAATGTTGGGATGAAGGTGGAGAAGTATCTCATAAGCTGAAAGTCTTGATATAAATATAAAGATTTTCATTGTAGCAGTAATATGGTTGATATAATATAACGTGGTGGTAACTCTGACTTGGCCCTGAGACCAAGGAGTTCTCAAAACTGAAATACATACCAGAGTCAATTGTAGGGTTTACTGAATAAAAGCCTATTGAGTACAATACTTTAAGTTCTTAAATCACTTAATCTAGGATACAACCAAGAATTTATGTTTGTCAAAGGCCCATAGCTGTTCACTGTGAAGAGAAGTGACTTTGGAATGCTGAGCCCTAAAGGGAACATAAATATCACATCCTCCCCTCAAGGTCAGAGGTCTACGAAGAAAAGGGGGTGGGAAGATTGTAAGAGCCAGAGGTGGTGGATGAATTCAAGCAAACAGTTTTGGAGACACAACAAAGTAGGTGCACATACAAGCTCACACGGATTGTCATAGCATGTATAAGACCTGCACAAGCTCATGCCAGACAAGAGCCCGTCATGGAAAACAGAAAGAGAACATGAAGCTGAGGATCTATTGGGTTTTGATTGCTGATCAGAAAGGAAACATTAGTTCTTTAATGGTACAACATCTGGTTCCACTCCCAGAAGTGGTGAGCCAACAAACACTTGACTCCATGGATTAACATGTGTGTGTATGTGCACACCCATACACACAAGGTGGATAGGGAGGTGGGGGATGATCTGTGGAGAGTTGGGGGGTGGGATGAATATGATCAAAATATGTTGTAGGTAATTCTCAAAGAATTAAGCTTTTTTAAAAGTGTGTTTTGGAGAAGCTTCTAATGTATTAATGCCAAGACTTTGAAACCACTGGGTGTTAAGCAATGGCTGACAAAACAAATGAACAAGATGATATTCTTTCTTTCTTCAATCTTTTTTCAAGAATTATAATTATTATGTATATTTAATGACTTTCATTTCAAATCCACACATATTAACGAAATGATAATAGTGACTCAAGCACAAAGTCCTGGGTATGTAACCTGGACTAAGAAATGAATGTTTAAACCCTTTTCAGGGGACACAGCCAGATTAATTAAAAATCTTCATGTTAAGGTAGAAATCCTTTGGAGAAGCACACAGGCAGTCAGAGAGAAATCGAAGGAATGACTGGAATATATGAATGAACGAATGAATGAAGAGAGAGAAAGGAAGAAAGAAAAGAAGAAAGAGAGAGAGAGAGAGAGAGAGAGAGGAAGGGGAAAGTAGCCATAGGAAGTAAAGAAAAAAATTCCTTGCATAAAGTCTTGACCAAATTGAATGTTATTTACTGCCTCTATAGATCATGCATAAAAGATTGGGAAGGGCCAACTGGCTGCTTATGAGGATGGCATCTATGGGCTGAACTGAGTTCTGTGATGGAAGGGTTTTGTGTTTTCTGTGTCCGGTGTGGGGGAGTGGACTTCTCTAGGTGATTCACCACCAAATGCCCAGGTGGGTGCAGGCTTCCTTCCTGCCCTCAGCAAGGGACTGATGCCCACTGTTTCCATGCTGCTTTGTACTTTATGGGCAGGTGGGCCTTAAGGCAGGAAGCCAGTGATCAGTAGGAGCTCCATGGTTGGTCCAGAGGTAAGGTTGGGGAAAGTGTAAATCAGGAAGAGGTTTGAAGCTTCATAAGCAAAGAGCTTTTGCTTGTCTAGAGCTGTGGGTGGGGAGAGGTGGCAGTGTAGGAGGAAGGCTGGCCGGATTAAGGAAGCTCTTGAGTATGTATCTTCAGATAGGGAAATTCAAGTTTTACAGGGCAGCGAGGACTTAGGGTGAGTTAAATGAATTTGCAGGTCTGTAAAGCTTTAGGTGACGTTTGCTGTCTAGAAGCATCCTTTGGGGGAAATGACCACTGTGGGAGATATTGTTTGGTAATTTCTTCTCCACTCTGAAGGCTCTGAGAAGTAAGGATGAAAGAATAAAACAAAGACATCATTTAAAACTCTCATCACACAAACACTTAGGACAGAAGCACACCTTTCCTGCTCCTCCACGGCCTTCTGCACCTCTGTCATAGCACTGACTTTAACCAGCAACATTATCTATCTGGTTCCTTTATGGATTCCTCAAGGGCAGAGGCCAAGCCTTAGCACCTGTCTCAGAGTCCCTACTGTGGCGTCCTCGCATGCCATTCCACACAACATTTTTTTCTTTTTTCATCTTGTTGATTCCTTAAGGCTTGGCCCCAGCTGAATGACCACCTAATGGTGCCTCCTTCTTCCACTTCACAGAGATTCAGGAAGCGCTAGCCTAGAGCTGTATGACTTTTTTCCCACCATTTTTTTCTAAATTCTTTGTTTACATTCCAAACAATTTCCCCTTTCCCAGTTTCCCCCCTCCCCATAGATCCCATAAGCCTTCTCTCCACCCATTCTCCAATCACCTCCCTCCTTATTGTCTGTCTGATACTCCCCTACAATGCTGCATCAGGCCTTTCCAGGATCAGGGCCCTCTCCTTACTTCTTCATAGGAGTCATTTGATATGCTACTGTGTCTTGGGTATTCAGAGCTTCTGGGCTAGTTAATATCCACTTAACTTCTCAACCTCGGGAGGCAGACCCTTATTGAATGTCGTACCCGTACCCGTTAAGAATGTCTCACCTCTCTCATGCCACAGTTCATTCCCTCTGCTCAGTCTACCGTCTGGTTCTACCATTGTGTCTTATGCCGGCAAAGACCCCAAATGGTGGGGTATAAAAGAGACAAGGCTATGGAATCTCTGAACCTTTGTTTAAATAAACCTGCCCTCTACTCTTAAAAAACAAAAACAAACAAACAAAAAAAGCTCAGCCCCAAATAACAATAGCTCAGTGTGCTGTGCTGTAAAAAACAAAAACAAAAACAAAAACAAAACTAAAAACTGAATTTTACTATCTGTGGATGTTTCTGGTTTTTGCTCCAAGAGTGGGCAATGCTTGGCAAGATATAGTTAGAGGTGTAGTGACTGCCTCGGGGTAACCTTCAAATCATGCTTTCTACCCCCCTTCTGTGAAGAATAAGTCTTGCTAATGTTCTCAGTCTCGTGCTGCCCTTTCTCCAAGACACTGGCTTTCAGGTCTGCAATGGTCACAACCTTGCAACATCCCCATCTTGACATTATACCTTTTTTGGGGGGTTTTTGTTTGTTTGTTTCTTTGTTTTGTTTTTTCCAGACAGGGTTCCGCTGTGTCCTGGAACTCACTCTGTAAACCAGGCTGGCCTCAAACTCAGAAATCCACCTGCCTCTGCCTCCCAAGTGCTGGAATTAAAGACATGTGCCACCATCGCCTGGTAGACTTTATACCTTTATAGAATAAAAATCCAAGGACTTGGTCTCAAAATGTGCCTAAAGAAAGTGTTCTGGGACCATGGAATGCCACTGTCTCTCGTCAGTAGAGCAGATCACTTCAATCTGTGAGGATACGTGCACATCAATTCCTGAGCTGTCTGGCTGGAGAACTGCATCATGGATCCACTCTGCCCTCCCCCCACCCCTGCCTCTCTACATGATCTTTGGTGTCTCTATGCCTACCACTTGCCCTACGAAGGGAAGCTACAGAAAAGGCAGTGCCTACCTTTCTCTTACTGTTTACCTTTCTCATTCATTTCTTGTACACTGCTCATGTTTCAAATGTTCTTGAAACTAACTCTATCATTTATTGTCCTATTTTGAAAATTGATCTTTACCATTCACTTTCTACTAGGTCCATACTTGGGGTATAAAATGAAATGAAATTCATCTATGTTCTCTCTCTAGCATCAAGTATAGCTCTTTTTGAGAAACTTGTTTGAAAATGAGGAGGGAATTTTTTCAGAGTCAGGAGAAAATATGAATGAGAAGAAGGGTGTCTGAGATTTTGTCTGTTATCAGAATGAAGCCATGTGAGGCCAAAAATATTTGTTTCATTTATGGTTAAATTATGTAACATATTAATAAATATATCCCATATGAATTAGCCAACCACTTCTAGCATCTTCCATTCTCCTGCGTAGAGTATTCAGCAGACCATCCATAATTTCTATCTCTAAATATTTATACCAATATCTTCTAGCTGTCTTCAGCAGTCAAAAACCCATGTACTCATCATGTTCTCATGTACTATGACGTATCAAACACTTTAGCAGAAGTGAGTATATAAAACTGATTTTCACCTTCCTGGAGCTTTTATTCCAGTGATAGTCTAGGAGAAGTTACACATTCAGCAAATTAACACACAAATGGATGTTTAATACTTAAGATGTCTACAAGTAGACAATGGATGTAGAATTAAAGAGTACTGATGGGGGAAAAGAGAAGTGGAATCATTTCAAGAAGAACCAGGGGAAACCCCCACAGGTGACAGAATCTAGACAGATAGGTGTGGTTCCCTGAACAGAAGTGACAGAATCTACACAGGTAGGCGTGGTTCCCTGAACAGAGGTGACAGAATCTACACAGGTACGAGTGGTTCGTTGAACTCACTGAGCTCATCCAACCTTCCCATGTAACTCTTTGTTTTGCAGCTGGAAATGAATACATGCAAAGACATGTCTAGATGCACCATTCCCATGTTTAAGGAAGTTTAAAGAAAAGGCATAGCACCCTTTCATTCATGATAAGTCCAATCGTCTACATTTAGCAAACAGGACCCACCATGACCTTTTGTTTCTCTCTTGACTCATTCTCCATCATCTGTGCCTTAAAATCACTACTTTAGTTCCATTTTTGTCACAGTACCTAAGTCCTGCCCATGCCTGGAGTACCATTACTTTATTTTCATTTCATTTATATCTTAAGAGTTAGCCTCTTAGAGGAAGTCCTCCAGATTTTTTTTTCTTGCCTGCTCCCTCTGGTTCTTTCTCCTAAAGAAGTCAAGGCCCAAGCTCTACTACCACATTTAGCAGGCTATAAGTGTCCAACTATTGAATGTGTCATGCTGCATAAACTGTTTCTTGAGGGCCTGTTGTTGTAGTAGTAGTTGTTGTGATTTGTTGTGATTTGCTGGTACTATGATACTAAATCGCGCTAAGTTAATTCATTATTGGAAGGAAAGACGGAATGTAAATGGAAGGAGGGAAAAGAAAGAGTAAAGGAAGGCAGGAAAGACAAAGGGAAGGAGGAAGAAAGAAGGCCCGAGGAGGCTGAGAGGAAACTACATACGTGTTGCCTTCAAGAGAATTCTGTTTCCCATGGATTCTTAGATGTAAGTATTTGAAGAAGGACATCGACATATAACCGACCAGGAAAAGAGAGGTTTTCATTGCTTCTGAAGGACGTACCCAGTGATGGGCCTTTCTGCTGGCACTTACCCAAGCCTCAGATGGCCACGTCAAGTGGATGAGCCCTCCTGGGCTTCACACCTTTGTGAGGAGTCAGCTTTATGGGTGATTGTGGCCACATGTTTTGAAGAACTTAGGGAGAAAGAAGTGCTATTTTATTGTTACAGTTTTCCATCAATGAGGAAATTGCCATCAGTGTGGGCATTAGAATTCCTAGTTATGAAGGCTTCTACTTATAACTCTGGTCACAAAGGTTTCGTGAAGAATGTTGGGGTGACTACACAGCTCTGGCCTTGGGGGACTTGCAGTTCTGTTGGGGAGAAGGCCTGTGAGTGCCAGGTCAATCTAGGGAGGCAGGATGAGTAGCAGAAGTTGTCTTTCCTGAGCGCTCGGACACCTGCTCGAGAGTAAATTTTTGACCCATGACTGTGTGGACAGTGCCACTTTGTGTCTTTCATAGTTCAGTCAGTAAAAAGGAAAGAAACTGCTTCCTGCCCCTCACTGCCTAGAAGCGCAAACTCTACCTTCAAATACCATGACTAGGTCAATCCAATCCTAGAACCTTGTTTCCTTGGAATTTCTCCTATAGCATCATTTGGAGTTTGGTCAGAAGATGGAAACCTGTTCCTAGGAATTTCAACAGCTGGGTTTAAACAAAATTTCCTGGGTATCAAAAAGTATAAAAGCACAAAGGAAGAATTTGAGAGTCACTGAGATCTGCACTGGACATCCTTAATCCAAATTCCTAAAATATGAAGTGTTTTCAAAAACCATAATAAACTTTTTTAGTACCAACATGTTAAATGTTCCTGTCCTGACTTCTCTGATGGGTGTAAGATCACAGGCACATGGAAATCTTCATAAATTGGCCTTCAGTTTGTATGTGTAAGGAATATGGAAAACAGACATGAAAGCCATGATGGCATGACGAGACTTGGTCTCATCTTCAAGAAGGAAGATCTGAAATTTGAAACACTTCTGGTCCAATCATCTTGAATAATAGATAGGCAATCACAGGAAGCAGCCACTGCCCCTAGGCAGGAGAAAAGGAGGAAAAGACCTGAAATTGCCAGAATCTAGGTGCTTGAAGGCGGTTCCATGGAACTGGGGCAATGCAATCAATGGCTCTGCGCAGGCATTGCTGGGAGGCCTGTGAGTTGAGCTCTATGAGAGCTGGCATCTAGAGTCACTAGTGCTGCTGAGGCCAGTGACCACATGGAGCTAGAAGGAAGTCCTCCAGCCTTCTGCTACCTACCGGGTGGCCCATTTAGCAGTCCACCATAGACACTCCAATGAAGAAGCAGCTTTGCTTTATGCGTTTTGGCAGTGATTCCTGGATGAGGTTCATATATTCATTAATTTTCATTTTCTGACGCTGCATAGGATGGAGGCCAGAAGACTTGTACTCAACCTCTAAGTTATGAACTTCACTTCCCTCTGTGTAGGTGTGTTGTTTGGATATGAGAACCTCTGGGACTTAGCATGGAGCCTGGGCTCAGTAGGCCCTCTGCTGAGGTTTGCCACTGCTGTATCCATCTTGATATCCACCCTTTTGGGGTTACAGTTTCATGGATGGTTCTTTCTGAAATGGCTTCAATTTAATTTTTCACATCTCAGCAAGTAGCAAATCCTCCTGCAGCACTGGGCCTTCTGCCTGCACTGTTTTCTGGTGTTAGTATTTTACAATCCTTAGTGATGAGAGAAGCTTGGTTTTAGGTGCTGTGGGGGTCAAGAATAACCACAGTGCTCCCTTTCCTCTTGAAGTGCATGACTGGGTGGTTACTCATTGACTCCTGGGAATTCCTTTGGATGCCTTCCTCTGATCTGGCCGGCCCTGCTTCTCCATAAGCGTTAAGGCAGTTGGGAGAACCAACAGCAATTCTGGGTCTCCTATGGTCTGAAGCTCAGGCAGATCAAAGAGTATCTCCTTATAGGCTTCAGCCAGAGGGCAGGGGAGATTAGCCCAGAGGGTGGTGTGACTGAGAAGGGCTGGTGCTATCATCTCATCTCTGGGACTCTGGTACGGAGGGGGTGACATAAATGCAGACCCAGGAGACCAATGGTGGATAAAAGTGTGATAACTGAGCAGGAGCCAAAGTTGACCTGTGTCTTACCAATATTGGCCTTAAAAAGGAGAAAAAGAAAAGGAAGAAGGGGGTGGGTTGTGTGCTGTGTTTACCCCTTTCCTGAGTTAGTTACTGCATAGGAATAATGGCTGCAGGCAGCGTCAAGAAACACGCTTCTTCCTGTGCTAAGCAGAAGTGCATCTTTTCACTCAATTAGCATAACAGCCCTTGAGGTAGAAAGCACTTCACCTCCATTTTACATATGGCGGGGTGAAGAACCAAGATGGCATGTAATTTGCCCAAGGCTGCACATTACAGCAGGACCAGAACTGACCCTCAAGCTGGGGTCTCTCTGTGTGACCCCTACACAAATCCGCTGACACCTCTAGCAGTAAGGCGGTCATCCCACATTTAGTGGGACCCTACCTAAGGGTGACCATGCCTTCAACACCACCTACCAAGTGTGTGTGCTTCCCAAACCCACTTTAAAATTCTCCCTAGGCTCCCATTTGTTGGAGTCCATCTATGACTTCACTATTTGATTTTCTTTCAGTGAGAAAAATAATGCAATTCTTTTTTGTCTCCTACTCTTCCATATTGGTTTGATTTCCTCTGCTCTTTTTAAGTCTGTTTGCACTTCTTTCCTTCCGCCTGCTGAGCTGCAGGTCCCCCTGTCCCCAGTCTCCTTCAGTCCATTTCCCTTATTTCTACCCAGTGTTAATCATCCCTCTGACCATCACTAGGACACCAACCCCTTCCTATCAAAGAGAGCAGGCCCTTCTAGGCTCCCTCTCCCTTGTGCTTCTCCACCTCTGCCTCCCCTCTTATCCCCTCCCCGGCCCCTTTGGCCACCCCCCTGCATAATCTCCACTGCCTGCATGACTGCTCTGGTTCTTTATCCCTTCTTCCCTCAAAGGCATTCACAGCTCTGCTGTTATTCTTGTATTAGCATTGAACCCATTAAAGCTAATTTGTTTGCCCTAATCTCCATTTATTTTTCCCTAGTTGATATTAGATTTCCCTTTCTATTGCTCCAGCATGATTTTCTCTTTGTCTTCCTAATGGTGTACCCCCCTTCCTCTATTAATCTGGTTGGCTTCACTGTGGTTTCAAGGCCTTTTCTCTCTGCCTCCCTCAGCCCTTAGATTAACCCTGTCACCTCCCTCCCAAAAAAGGGACCCAATCTTCAAGGATGACGCTGCTGGAAATGTCAATAATCCTCTAATGTCTGGGAGGCACTGGTGATCTTGACATCAAGTTACCCCCTGAAGCCAGTCTATAGGTCTCCAAAACACAGACCAGATGCTGACACACCTGGGTCATGTGAGCTGTGTTGAACCTGAAAGTTACCACGCCCTAGTTTTTCCTAGGTAGAATGAACTTTGGGGCTTGCTCAGAGATTTCTGGAGGCTGTTTCCAGCTTGCTTGTGGCCTATATATTCTATAAGTATGCTAAGCAGTAGATGGGCAACTTCCTCCCTATGGCTAAGACGTGGCAGTTTCTTGAGCAATAGGTATGATACTTTACCTTCCTAAAGATGTGAAGGCCCTCTGTGGCTGGGCTCTGAGTGTGGCTGATCTACACCCTGCACCCTGCCTTCCATAAACCTAAGGAAAGAGGCCTACCAGGAGCAAGGTTCAGAAAATATCTCATTCTGCCAGCCTTGCCTGTCCAGAGGCCTCCATCTGAATCTCATTATGCGGGTTTCTTCCTGAACACCAGGACCTCAGAGGCAGCTTCAGCTCCTCTTCTGACTGTGCAAGCTCCTTTCTGGAGAGCAGAGTCCTTCCTACCTCAGTGCTCACTAGAATCCCTTGAGAAGCCTGGCACTTTTCACCTTGCACAGCTTAAAGAGAAGATTTCAGCATAATGTCCCTTCTCCTGGATCCTTAAAAAGATTGTCTGGTGATTTCTTAGAGTTTATAGCCACTCTGTAAAATAGAAATAACTATGAACCCAAACTATTAATTAGTTGATTAAACATAAACTTGCAACTGGGTCCTGGAAGGTATGTTAGAGAAGCCTCCAGGGTCCTAGAAGGTATGCTAGAGGTCTTTCTTCTGGCTCCTCCCCCTGAGCTTCAGGACGCCTGTGGATTCCTGCTACAAAACTGCTTAGGGGGTAGTAGACATATCCACATATCTGCAGGAGTCAGAGCTCTGTCTTCCTGCAGGTGAAGACATCTGCTGAGTATACATTTGACTTCTAGTTCCTTCCCAAGTCATCCCATATCTCCCCTAGGTTCAGAGGCTATTAATGCTGCCTTTTAAGAAAATGGGTTGATAGTAAAACAATATTTAATTCTGGGAGACACATAACATGATGAGGTGGCTTCTGAATAGATGATAGGCTTTGCCTTGAGAAACACACACCTTAATAACTTTTACTATGTTACCAAACCTTAAGGCTTTTTAATCCATTCACTGTAGATTCCTTCCTTCCTTTCTCCTTCCTTCCTTCCTTCCTTCCTTCCTTCCTTCCTTCCTTCCTTCCTTCCTCCAAGAAGTCCTGTAGGATATCCCCAGGTGGTGTGTGTGTGTGTGTGTGTGTGTGTGTGTGTGTGTGTGTGTGTGTGAGAGAGAGAGAGAGAGAGAGAGAGAGAGAGAGTGAGAGAGAGAGTGAGTGAGTTAATCTCTGGAGAGGGAAGGGCTAGTGCATAGCAAACAATCTAAGTTCAGAAAACATGTCCTTCTAGAGCACTAGGTTCTGTAGCTCTGCTACAAGGTTATATATCCGAGTTTAATGAACACATATAAAAATCACTTTGAGATGGGTAATAAGGGTAATAGAGATATGGCTAGAAGAACCTCTGGTAGAGACAAAGTCATGAGAGTGAAGAGGGAGAGGACGGCAGGAGGGGTGCGGGGGACAAGTGACTGTAGTTGCTATAACTGCAGTGACTCAGAGGCCGGGTGAAGTGAGGAGTTTTTAATAGAATACAATCACAAAGTAGGAAAACCTCTGTTTCTCTGCAACTCTGGGTTTCTCTGCTGTTTGGATCTTAACTTGAGATAAGATATGAATGACAATGTTAGAGAGGAGGAGAAGGTACACTTTGCTAGAATAAGAATCAAAGACACAATTAGAGACTGTGTATATGTGGGGGATGGCAGAGAGAGAGAGAGAGAGAGAGATCCCTCAAGGCAGGACAGAGACGGTATGGTCTCTCTGTTCTGCACAGATAGGAACACAAGAAGATCCACCTTTCAAAGTACAGCATACCCAACAAAGTCTTCAATAAAATTCCCCATCTGTGTTTCCACAACCATGGTGGCCACTAACCGGCAACCTGGCACCATTGTGAAGGGAATTATTTGCTCTAAGGCCTGACTCAAGGCCGCAGAAGAAAGTGGGAGGGGACAGAGAGGAACAGGAAGAAACTCCAGACTGGGGTTTCAGAGGAAGAAACCCAGAGTTCTGAAAATGAGGAAACATGAAGTAGTTTGCAGGACCTGTGAGCTCATGAATCAGAGCCTAGGTTTCTGAAGAGCATGTGACTCTAGAGGCGTGATACTCCAGGACTAGCCTTGGGTTTTGGGCCTGGGGTCAGAAGGCTCCCCAGAGGAATAAAAAGGTTGAACCCTTTCATAGAACACCGTGACAGTGGTCCTGAGGCAGTTGTAAGATGAAAACAGTACATCGAGGACTCCAAGAGCTCCATGGTGATGCGGTAGGCTGCTGTGGCCAGCATCCTGTGGAAGGGGATGTGTGTCTGTGCAGGACACTCAGAGTGTAGCTGACAGCGAAGAAGAGAGGACCTAATATCCAGACTCTTCCTTGCAGAGCCAGGACAGAACTTACGTTTTCTGACTTGTTCATTTTCTGTTGCTGGAAGCCCTTTGGGACCTTGGCGCTCATTCAGTAGAGAAGAGAGATAGTAGTAGAGTTTGGATGGAATGAACTCAGAACTAAGGGGTGCCCTGAAAGGTTGCATCTTCTCTAATCAGCTTGTTAGCTTGCCATTTCAATCATTTTTAGTTTAAATCTGTACCCTCATATGAAGTTTTGTGCTAGGTATCAGGGATAATATCCCTTCCACTCTAGGGCAACAGAAAAGATTTTGGACAACAGGCATTGACTTGCCCTATTCCGTCAGTCTCAAGCCTGTATTTCTGTGCTTGGTGTCACAGGGCTCCAGTCAGCTACAGGTAAAGCTGAGGTTAGGGAAGGGATGCTGAGCAAGTCTCTGACACATAGTGCTTCTATAGTCAAGAACTGAAATGTGTCCCACTCATCAAATTCATATGCTGAGGTTCTAACCCTCAATGTTTCAGAGTGTGATTTTATTTGGAAATGGGATCTTTGTAGATAATAAGGTTAAAATGAAGACTCTGCGATGAGCCCTGATCTAATATGTCCATGATGTGGACAAAAGTATAATCTAGGACGAAGGATTAGGCAGACAGGAAGACCATGTGGAGACTGAATGAGCCAAGGGGTGGCAGAGATTACCCACACACTGGAAACTAGGAAGTATCTCTGACTTCCTAGGTCTGAAACTTCTGGCCTCTAGAACTTTGAGAAATGTATGATGTGTCATCTTGCCTGTGTATTTTGTCACCAAGGCTATAAAAACCTAATACACAAACTACTAGGCATTAATCATTTTGTTATTGTTTTGTCTGTATATGTATAGGTACATGTGTGTCTTGCTATGTGACCCAGGCCAGCCTTGAACTCCTCTTGTCTTAGCATTCTGAGTGCTGGGATTATAGACGTGTTTTGCCTGAATGTATTTCTGTGCACCATGTGTGTGCCTGGTGCTTACACAGTCCAGAGGAGGGTGTCATATGCCTTGAAACTGAAGTTACTGAACGTTGTGAGCCACCACACGGGTGTTAGGAATGGAACCTGTGTCCTCTAGAAGCTAGCCATTTGTCTGGCCTCTTCAGTCGGTTTTGAACTACACAGCAGATGGAAAGGCTCTGTGAGTATCTCTTCTGAGATGCTTGCCTGTCTTGTAGCCTTCGTCTAAAGGGTCCTCCAGGACAAGGCAGGGTCAAGCAAGACTCTAAGGGGAAAACTCCTTTAAACATGACACCCATATCTCCTGCCAACACTATCTCCCTGTCCATCCAGCACTCTGTACCTCATTAATCCTTACATCTTGTGGTGGGATCTCTTTATTTCACAGAAGAGCATCCAGGCACAGCAAAGCCCCCAGCAAACCTCCCTTCCTGTGTTCTGCATTAGACAGGGTTTCTGCCAGGGTATATGTAGAAGCTGCCAAACTCATAGAATAGTCTCTAGCTGTAACAGCTATCATGTAACCAACCCACTCTCCTGAGACAAGCACGGATGGCATACATGAGCTAATTACTACGCTAAACTCCTTCTCCAATGGTCCCATCAGTATGCAACACCATTACACTTAGGATGGTATTAGTTGTTTTTTCATTGCTGTGAGGACAGAGAAGAAGAGGAGGAGGACAAGGAAGAGAAGGAGACAGAGAAGGAGGAGAATTTATTTTGGCTCACAGTTAGAAGCTGTAGTCCGTCACTGTGGAGAAGGCAGGGTGTGAGGGACCTGGCCATACTGTGTCCGCAGTCAGGAAACAGATGAGGAGAATGGAAGAAAAGAGGCTGAGAAAAGGGAGGAGGGAAAAAGGAAGATGAGGAGGAGGGAAAGAGAAGAGAAGGGAAGAGGGGAGGGGAGGAGGGGAGGGAAGGAAGAGGGAATAGGAGGAGGAAGTAAGGAGGAGGAAGTAAGGAGGAGGGGAAGGCGAGCAGGAGGAAAGCAGAAGGAGGAGGCAGCTTCTTTGAATTGTCACATTCTTGTTAGCATTTGATCCGCATCTCTGTGCTGGGCACCAACTGGAGGGTTGTTTTAGTCTTAGCCTACAAGAATCTAGAAATCCTCTATCCTCACAGAAGTGCTTGTCTCTGCCCTAACCAGCCATCCTGCCAAGTAGCCTGTGTCCACCAGGCCAGCCCCTGGGCCAGAACTACCCAAGTCTGGCCATGTTTGCAGCTTGCAGTTGGATTTGTGGTCCAGCCTGGTTCCGCAGCACTGACATCCCCAGGACTGAGGAGGCCTGCGATGGAACAGCAGCATCTGTGGTAGCTGCCACCAGTTCTCCAGAAGGCTACACTCCTTGTTTCTTCAGGGTCCTAGTTGTCATTTATAACAAAGAAAATTGAGGAATAATTGCATCATTTCATGTGGAAAGAATCAGGTGTGCTTCACATTGGGAAAACTTCAATCAGTTACTAAAACAATAGAACATGTTAGTGGGGGAGTGAGAGTGACCCACACAGACGTCACCAGGCCTCACTCCTCAGAGGATTCTGTACAATGTGCTTGGCACTTGAAAGTTTGAAAGGATTTTAAGTTTTATATATGTTAGAGAGAAGACACCACAATAAAAAGATAAAAGATGTCAGTGGTGGGGCAGGAGGGTGCCGAGCCCTCAAGAGTGGAAGAGAGCAGACAGAACCGGAAGTCAGAAGGGAGGGATGGCCATGGCTGCTAAAGCCTGAGGGTGTCTGAGAGTCTCGTTGAAAGGGGTGGAGCTTGAGCAAGGCTGTGGGAGGAGGATGGCGACCAGAGTCTGGCACCAAGTGGGCAAAGGGCCACAAGTAGGAATGCACACGCGCGTGCTTTGTAAACAGTGACTCGCTTGCTGAGACATGGGCTCGCATACAGAAATAGTGTGGGGCATCCTCCCAGAACCCGCACAGCAGTTAAAACAAAACAAAACCAAAAAAAAAAAAAAAAGAAACGAAAGCCTGTTAATGATTGGATTAAAAGGAAGCCCAAGCAAGAATCCAAGATTATTTTGGAAAATCACCAGGCTAAGTTTCTCTGGATTGGGGCCAGGAGAGGAAAGAAATCAAAACATTTTGATAATGTGAATAATCTGGCTATCAAAACTTATTGCCACAACTGTTCCCTTAGCAAAAACATCACAAAGTCTAACAGACTCTGGCAAGAGAGAAAAAAAAGTGCATGAAAGTGGCAGACACAGAAACTTGAAGTCTGCCGGGGAAGACAGAAGGTTTGCACGCCGGTCAGGCGAGCGCTCTGTAAGTAGACTTTCTGAATGCGGCCTAGAATGACTCTCTCAGCCAGGCTTTGTTAAGTTCCCCACAGCCTCGCAGGACCCCATCGTCTTTCCTCTTCCCATTGCTAGCTCCTTCACAAGGGCACGCATCCTAGAATCCGCCATCACTGCTGGGCCTACCCAGTGAGACTTCACCTTTAGCCCTCCCGCAGCTACACCCACAAGTCACAGCTCCGCCCCTGCCCCCTTGCTCAGCATTTTGTGTCTGTCTTGACTGAAGCCTCCCCTTTCTTTGGCAGTAGGTGAAAGTCCACTTTGCTTTTCTGTCTCTGGAAGGCCAACACAATGGCGGAGGTATCCAGGCTTGAGATTGTCCCCTGCAGTGGCCCTCAGACTCTCTCCTCAGAGCTTCACGGGAAGGATGAGGTTGGCGGCTGGGATCCCCCTACCTTTGTCCTGACCCAGCAAGGGCCTCTGAGCCCAACTTCATTGTCCACCACACTGAAGGGCTTAGTAAGTATTTACTTAGTTAGCTGACCAGTTAATGCTAATCCTGCTTAAAATAATTTAGAATTAAAACCTAGGGCAGGAGGGGCAGGGAAGGATGGAAAGAGGGCTCAGTGGTTAAGATCATTGGCTGCTCTTCCAGAGGTTCTGAGTTCAATTCTCAGCAACCACATGGTGGCTCACAACCATCTGTAATGGGATCTGATGCCCCCTTCTGGTGTGTCTGAAGATACAGTATATATGTGTGTGTGTGTGTGTGTGTGTGTGTGTGTGTGTACATATACATATATATGTATGTTTATGTATATGTATATTTTTTAAAAAACAAAAACAAAACAAAACAAAACAGAACCCTAGGGCATGCTTAGCCAGGGAATATAAATCAGGTAAAGGCTGGGACTAGGAGCCCTCCCAGAGAGGTGTGTGCATTCCAGAGGGTAGCAAAAGAAACCCTATCTATGGGTTTCCAGAAAGGTGTCTTCAGGGATAGCAAGACCTTCAGAGGAAATCTCAAGGAGAGGCATCCTGGCCTCAGAAATTGCGATGATCAGTTTGAATTTGTCAACTTGACACAATCTAGAATCACTGGGGAAGAGAGGTTCAATAAGGAATTGTCTAAAACAGTTTGGCCTTGTCTTTGTGAAAGGATTCCAGTATCTTGATTACATTAATTGAGGTGGGAATGCCCACCCAATATGACTGGCACCATTGCCTGGATTCTGGATTGCACGAGTGGAGAATGTAGGCTGAATAGTAACAGGCGTGCATTAAGTCATTGCTCTTGGCTCTCGCCTGTGCGTGTCATGTGACTTACAGCATCAAGTAAAGAACCGGCCACCTTGATTTCCCTCCAACAGGAAGTGAGGCAAACAAACCCTTTCTCCTTTAAGTTGCTTTCATTAGGATATTTTATCACAGCTACGGGAAAGGAAGCTAAGACGGGTGTTTACCAGGGGAGCTGAGAGGATGAGGCCACAGCAGCTAGTACAGACAGCATGCTAGCTGAGTGTGCACAGGCCAGGAAAGCTGAGGACTGGGAGGCCCTGCTCCACTAGCCACCATACTACTGCAAAGCACCTGGGTGCCTTAGGTGTCCAACATACATGAACTATCTCATGGATCCGGAAAGAAGAGGCACTATTAGCAAAAGTTAAATCAAGTCCCAGAGATGATGGAGAAAGGCATGTGGGTCCCATTATTTCATGTAACTAGAGAAGTGTAATGTCTGTGTGGACACCAGACAGTTCCACTTCACAGTAGTACCAGCCTTTCTGACATGTATTAGACCAGAATGGTCTGCAACCAGCACCTTGGAGCAGCGAGTTTAATGGGACTACTGAATCAGATCCTAGGTCCTGGGCCCCAAAGAGCAGACATAGAAGTTCGTAAGTAGAAAACCTTACACCGTCAATTTGAAGGGATTTTGTCTATAAATGCCCTCTTTCCTACTAGTACTTCAGGCTTTGCTGTGTGGATGTGTATCTCCGCTCACCTGCAAAAGAATATTGTTTGAGAACCACAGAACCTTACCACAAAGTGGTAAGTTTGTTCCCTGTAAATCATATTGTTTGCATTAACCATGAGCACCATTCTTGTGGGTGTTGTAACAAGCATGGCCTCATATGGTGACGGCTTTTGTTAACTCTCCCTGTTCCCTTTCAGGTTTTGGCCAATAGACACCTGTGTAAGCTTGGAGGTAGGTATGTCCTGGGCTTGGGACAGATGTCAAAGGGCCCCAAGGAGAAGAGTTGCTCCAAAATTCTAAAGCAGAGCAGAATGGTAGGGATGACAGTGTCTTCTGAGCAGGGGATCCTGCCTGAACAAGGTGCTTCATCCTCAGGGTACAAAATGATTGATTCTGCAAAGAGGAAAATCCTTAAAATTGCCACTAGTAACTATCCAGATCAAGAAAGATCCACCATGAACTCTGGGGACCCAGTAATATTAGATGTGGCTATGATCACCTGTCCCTGAGCCTCAGCTTATGAGAACGAGGCTGAGCACTAGAGTGTCTGCTAAATCCCCACGACCATCTTTGCTCTGTAATTCCATAAGGTTCTGGGGTCAGGGAAGCAGAGCATGGCTGGATACAGCATATTCCCTTATTCAAATCTGAAACCATAAGCTACAAAACCAAGACGGCATGGGCTCTTTCCCCATTCAAAAATGATCCCACAATCCAGAGCAGAAACCCAGGAAGCTTGGATTCTACACTCCCAATAGCTCGATTATAACTTCCTTGCAACTACGGATTCAACCAGGACATAACCAGTCACACCTGTAATTTCATACTTGAGTCTCTAGGAGTCTCTGAGAACAGAGGGGCTTCTCTTTCCTATTTATCACCTCTAGTTCTAGGGCAATTTCTAAGCATTGAAAGTTGTATTCCCAGTGTGTTTATGTGTGTAAGAAGGTAGTGTATGCAAACTTATATCTGCCAGTATTTGTAGTATATGTATGAGATAGAGGACTAAACTGAAAATGACCAGGTGTCCAGACTACAAAATTTAAGAAGCCATTCACTCATTCTCAGAGAGGCCACAAGAAAGTAACTTGTGAACCTTTATACTTCTCTCTACTTCCAGCCGTGTGTGTGTGTGTGTGTGTGTGTGTGTGTGTGTGTGAGTGATCTCTCTCTCTCTCTCTCTCTCTCTCTCTCTCTCTCTCTCTCTCTCTCTCTCTCTCTCATCTTAGAGCTTCATAATCCACCCTTCCTACACTTTGGGATGTACCACAAAGTCACTGAGAGAGCTCTGGTTTTTAAGAAGAGGTCCCTGGTCTGATACAGGTCTGTAGGTGCTGGATCCAGGTGTACAAACCCCCAGTCTCCTGTCAGTACAGTGCTTCATCTGTCCCTCAGACAGGGCCTCATCTATGACTCCCCTTGACCTTAATACTTCCTGGCCAGTTAGACTATTTAGTGTAATTAAACACTATGAGGTTCTTGGAGTTTGTATTTGAGTGTCTTGACACACCGTCTTGTAGCTCAAGCCTAGAGTACAGGAGCCAGAAAGATACGTACCCCTATGCAAAGTAGACAACACACAGCCAGAAAGTCACAGCAGGAAGAGTTCTTGAGGAAATGAGGAAGAGGAAAAAAGTGGAAAGCTTTACAAGAGGCAGTGGGTCTGCTGAGGATAATTCAGATACAGGCAGCAAGTGCCTCACACACTTGACATCAACCCTTTGGGGCAGTACCAGTGAGTCCCAATAACTGACAAAATCCACAGCTCCTAAACTCACAGTATAATCAGTCAGAAGAGCTTCAGAGCTGGACATGCATGACCCTAAAGGCCAGCCTTTTAAGAACCCCCTTTTAATCCTCCACCAACAGGAACCTAAGATTCTCTGGGCTCCAGTTGGATGCCGTCTATGTGGGGCAGATTGACAAACAGAAAAAAGTAGTCTGTAAACAATGAGAGGCTGAGACACTTGTCTCTACACTGGGTGATACAGAGAACAACTTCTAGAGAAATAGAATCCAAACAATGCAGCCTGGGCTGGTGCTGATGTGCTGCTGAGCCTCAGGTGTCCCCAGGCAAAGGAACCCTTCCATCTGATGGAGCCTAGCTTTTCTGCAGAAGTGCACATCTGTTCATGATACTGGCACCTATAATTCTGCCTCGTTTAGAGTTGTCCAGCCATATGGAAATGAAACTCCAGTGTAGCCTTCCCTGGAGATTGCTGGTCCCACCCAGAATCCAAGGATGCCTTTCTGGAGTAGGATCCACCAGACCAGAGATGGCCACAGGAAGTTTCTATGTCAGCCATGATGCCGTGGTTTCTCTCTAGTAGCTTGTTCAGGGCAAATGATCTCAGCTTCCTGGTGCTCCCAAATGACCTGTCTGTCCATGTTTGCCCCTGAACTGTTTTGTCTGCTCATTCCCAGTTCTGGTACTCTGGGCCTGTTCCCTTTAAAGGGATTCACAAGAATCCACTTTCCTGCCCTGAGTAGATGTCTCTCATCTCTTCCTGATGAAAACACAGCCACTCACCTTTTTTGTTCTGGCCACAAATGCTACCACCATCCCTGGCATGCTGCCCTAAACATGGTAGGTGGCACTTCACGTAGGCTAGTTAGGCGGAAACAGGTTGCTGCCTCTCAGACCCCCGCTGTTTTCTAGACTGAGTCTAGTATTGTTTCTTGCCTGCAGACCCCCTTGCTTCCACCTCAGAGTCAGAATCAGCCGCTCATCACAAGATGAGTCTGTGAGTGTGGCCAGGTCGCCCCCAATGGCCACCTTCATTTTGCGGCTTCTCAAGAACCATGTCAGCTGAAGGAGCTGAGCTGAAGTCTGCAGCTAGAGCTCAGTCACCACGACTTACATGCCAGCCAGGGTTGCCATCAGACTCACACTGGGCTGTTATTATTATACAAAGCAGGGAAATAGAAGACAGAGCTGAAGAGAGAAAGATAGTGAGAAAAGAGAAGAAATCAGAAAAACCAGTGATTTTTAATTGCTAAAAATTATGTGGTATGGATCTAAATTAAAAAAAAACAAATTTCTAAGGCAGGTGTTTGCATGTCCTGACTTAGCTGCATACACAGTGCAACTGCAAACCCACAAGAACTCTCTGGCAGATGCATTAAGGCCTACAGCAGCAGTTCTCAGCCTTCCTCATGCTGTGACCCTTTAACACAGTCCCTCATGTTGTGGTGATCCCCAACCATAAAATTACCTGTGCTGCTGCTTCATAACTGTAATTTGTCTACTGCTATGAATTGCAATGCAAATATTTTTGGAGATAGAGGTTTTGGGGTTAGAGTTTTGGAGATAGAGAAAGGGGTAGGGACCCACAGGTTGAGAACCAGTGCCCTTGAATGTTCTGGATTCCAACCTAAAGTCTACAGTTTATTCTATTGGAAGCTTAGTGCTTCTGCTACTACTGGGTTCTCCTGCATAATGGGTTTCTAGCTAGGACAGTGTAACAGCTCACAGTGGCTGTGGGGACCATAGTGGACATTTCCCAAGCATCTGTGGGATGAGCTTTGTCTACGTGGAATACAAAAAGGTTTCTCCTAAATCTATAAAAGAACAAACTTTCGGCTCTGGATAATCTGCTGAGACAACAGGATTTCTGGAAATGTGTCCCGGACACTCTACTCCCTGTGACCATAATACGGTAGAGCTTTTGGTGTTTTGTTTGGTTTTTTGTTTTTTGTTTTTTTGCTTTTGTTTTTGTTGTTTTTTTTTAACTAGGGCTAAGGATATAGTTCCATTTTTAGAGTGTTTTCCTGGCATGCAGTAATCCTCAGGTTTGATCCCCAGCACTTTATAATTCAGTAGTGGTGGCTCGTGGCTACAGTCATAACATTCAGGAAGTAGAGGTAAGAGATAGAGAGAAGTCCATGCTATCCTCTGTTACTCTGTTACCTGGGCTACATAAGTTTCTTAAAAAAATAAAGTAGAAAGAGAGAGAGAGAGAGAGAGAGAGAGAGAGAGAGAGAGAGAGAGAGAAAGGAAGGAAGGAAAGAAAGAAAGAAAGAAAGAAAGAAAGAAAGAAAGAAAGAAAGAAAGAAAGAAAGAAAGAAAGAAAGAAAGGAAGGAAGAAAGAAAGAAAGAAGGGAAAGGAAATGCTGATATTTCAATTTCCACAGAAATACCAGCATTTCCTTTTAACTCTCTACAAACCAACTACAACCAAGCTCTTTTGAAACTTCATGTGCAATTGGGGAATACTGAGGGGGCCCCACCCTCTCTGAGAAGAAGGGGGGAGGGGATGGGAAGAGACTCTGTGAGGCGAAGACTGGGAGGGGACAGCATTTGGATTGTGAATGAGAGAGAGAGAGAGAGAGAGAGAGAGAGAGAGAGAGAGAGAGAGATGGAAGAAGGGAGGGAAGGAGGAAGGGAAAGAAAGAAATCTTGAGTAGCCACTGCATAACATAGTGAGGATAATAATTTCTTTTGAAAATATATACATACATATTCATTTGTTTTACATACACTGTTTTCTAGAAACCCTGGAGTATCCCCAAGTTTCATAGAGATAAAATAATCAACCCCAAAGGGACAACCAACTTGCCTAAGGTCACACAGACAGAAAACAACAAGGCCCAGGTCAAGGACAAAGCCTCCAGGGCTTCGTCCCCTCCTGCTGCTTGCAGAAAAGTGTCTTTGTTGGTCAAGGCTGGCATAGGACCTTGGCTTTACAGCCATTTTGGAAGTCCCTCACCCTCTTGACACCTCTCAGCCCCTGATCTTATCCCAGGGATAATAGTTCTGCTGGTCTTCCACAGATATTAGAGACACCAAAGACTAAAAATTACAACACAAACAGGCTTGGGTGTGTGCAAACACACAGTTCACAGGATGACAGCAGATTAAGCCATTTCCGTCTTAGATTCGGTCATTCAGGTCATTCAACCAGACTGGTCTCCTGCACTATTCTGACAGTGACAATGCGTCCCAGCAGAGTAATTAGCACTAACTGCCAGGTCACTCCAAGGCCACTTAGAAAAACAAGTGAAAAAGAGAAAACCCTTGTCATTATGGCTGAAGACAGAAAGAGCAAGAGGGGCTGGAGGGAGAAGAGAGAGGGTCAGGAAATGGGTAGGAGCTAACAATGGAGGGGTATACACTTTCTTTCAGTTTCTCTGCCTAAATCAAACCATCGCAAAAATGTAGCCAGCTTAGCAGCTAAATGGGGACATTAAAATGAACCCCATTTTGAGCTGACGTATAAGGGAACCTCTGCAGAGGAGCTAAGCCCTGGCTTTGATCCTGTGAGACAGACCCTGAGGAAGCTGCAAAGAAAGCAAGACTAAACTAGGAGAAAGTTCCCAGCACCCAGGCACCCGGCCCAGCACCCAGGCACCCAGCCCAGCACCCAGACGCCTGGCACCCAGAACCTCCACCACCCCTGGCTACTATTGACCAGGAGACTGGGTACCCAGTACTGGCCCCTGGCAAAATAGGGAAGCCTTCTTGTATACACCAAAGCTATTTCCATTCCATACACTCTCTTGCCATTCCTGAAATAAACCCAAGCACTCAGACTTAATGTGGTTTTGAGATGCCAAGGAAGGGAATTAACTTTCCTGTGGGCTTTGAACTTTCTAAGGTGCCAAAGGATGGCACTTCTGGGACAGATGGAGGTATGGTGATAGTTTTGGAGGAATGTTTTTAAAGGCCCCTCCCTTTGTATTGGCTAATGTTTGACACTTCCTCCTCCCTACAGCAACTTTCAAGAGGTGCCCAGAGAAAGAAAATACTTGCCTCTCTTCACAGATGGAAAGACACACAGCCAGGCTGCAGACAAACACGTTTTATTTAATTCCTAGCGACTGAGAAATATGGACAAGGGAAACAAGCTAACAGAGTGAAGGCTCCCTGCTGGCACAGGCACTGCAGCCTTCTTAGTCAGCCTTCTGGCTGAGTTTCTCTCAAGTTTGCAAGCGTGGACCGTCCACCTAGGGCTGCTGAGTTCTGACGAGCTGGGTCTGGAGTGGAAGGGAGTGACTGAAGTCTGCCTCTTTGGCTGGCTTCCTTTCATTTCTATTCAAACATCCATGCAGTACTTGTCAGGCAAAGTCCAAGAGTTAACTGAGGTGATGGATGTGCCTGCTGGCAGTACAGTACCACACCTCTCACAGCCCTCAGAGATGAAATCTCAGCTTCCTGGAAGGAAGTGCCAGGGTGCGCGTGGCAAGGGAGGCTGTACAGAGCCTGGGCCTACTTGGCGTCTTGCATGGCATTTGGGACTATGGAGTAGGAGCCTTAGAAATTAACTCAGAAAAGGGACCTAAGAGTTCATGAGGCACACACGAACTCCCCTACCATTATCCTAACAAAGATGCTGGCTGGTTTCCACCCAGACCATTCAAGACCTTCAGTCAAGGCAAAGCTGGTGCTCACTGACACGAATGGAGGCTTTACCCAAACACCTTGCCATGAAAAATTTTTTGTTTTCTGGCCCCTGTAAAATAAACTTTTGATTTTCAGGTCCCCATGAGGCCATAGGAGTGGCCTGAAGAGCTTTTGGAAATTCAAGAAAGCCTGCTAGCCTGACTGTGGACATGAAAAAAACAATCATCTCTCCTCTCAGGTGTACTTTAAAGTTAGTGTAGATTTAAAAAATAAAAGGTTGAAAGCCTCCTCCCACCTGCTTGGCTTCAGGTAGTCCTTTCCAGGACTGTTCCAGAGGGCTGGGTAAGACGGGCAGGGCGGGCTCCACTTTCCAGAGCCCAGAGCCTCCTGATAGCTGCTCTTTGTACTTTTCACCTCAAAATGCCCCGTCTAACACGGCCTTAGAATCAGCCTCAGAACAGTTCCCTGTGCTTCTGACTCCCGGCTCCCCAAGGAACCTAGGTTAACTCAGGCGTTGCCACCTGACTCCAGAAAAAAACATCCATGGTCTGTGGGGTCCGTGCTTTAGACCCTGAAGTTTTTACCTCGGAAGGAAGAAGATCAGGAGGGGAAGCTTAGACCAGTGTATCAACTAAGGGCAAAATATTCCTCAGCCTTAAGTGGGGACTCATTCCGTGCTTCCCCCCCCCTCTCTTTCCCTCTCCCCCTGTGTGTGTGAAAGGGGGGAGGGGGTGTGGGTGTGTGTTTCCTTTCTTTTGCCTCTCTTAGTCTCAGATTCTCAGAACTCAAAGCCTCAAAGCTCAGCCGAGAACTCCAGCCCTCCCTCCTTGGTCTGAGAGAACCGCTTTAAAATGCTCATCCCAGAATGAAGACCGACCAACACATTCACGCACCAGTCAACTCTGACAAGCTCCTGGACATTACAAACTATTGCTTCTTCCTGAGAGCCAGGGAGGATGCTCAGGCAGTCTGGGTAAGGACCAAAAACACAAAGCAGCCTGCCTTCTCTAGCTCAGTTAGCTACCCACCCCCACCCCCACCCCAGTAGGCAGGCCACCATTTTAGACCTGGTTTTGAGGTTCCTAAGCAAAGTGAAGTCAACTAAAAAGAGGGTGAGCAGCTTCATTCTGTTCTCGAAGGTTCCCCTTGCTACAAGCTCTCCAACATGCTCCTCGGTGAAACTTGCCAGCAAAAAAACTGGAGTTCTCCCCGCACACACAAAAGAGAGAGTGTGATGAGGACGTAATTTGATGTGAAAACTTTGATTTGAGCAACTTTTCCTGCAAGGAATCTATAATTTCTACACTACCTTGTGTGTGGGCATGTGTGAGCACGCGCGCACACGCGCGCGCGCACACACACATTGCTTTTATGAAAGCCAATTAATAAATGCTAATTCATTCAGGCATATCTCCACTAAATTACTGTTTCATTTAATTGCAGGGGAATTTTCCATTACTAAACTCTCCCTTGCTGATTTTTTTTTGCATTATTTATATATTTTTCCAGTTTCACTAATAGTGGGCTTGGTATGTGATATTATCTGCTGTTTGTACGTCTTAGATTTCATTTTCATTTGAAACATTTCCTCATTCTTGCAGCTCGACATAATCTTGGAGAAACAGAATTAAAAGTAGACAAGATTTGATTTTTCATATAAATTATTGAAAAAGATACTGGCTGAAATTAACCTGACATGAGAGTATTTTACATGATTATGATCAGTTCCTCTCTTCCTGAGGTGCACAATTCTGTGTGTGTGTGTGTGTGTGTGTGTGTGTGTGTGTGTGTGTGTGTGCGCGCGCGCGCGCATGCATATAGGGGAAAGGGAGGGATTTTCCTAAAAAACAATGTATATTTTACTAATTTCTTTTCATAGATTTTTTTTTCAGATGAAAACTTTGATAGCTAGATGCCTGATATACTAACAGGCTGTCTGCCCAAGAGTTGCTTCTGTTTAAGCATAGAAAAAGGGGGGACTTGGGACTTGGGGGAACTTGGGCTGGTGTTGAGTGATGACTGTGGATGGCTGTGGTAGAGATCTGACGTTCAAAAGAATATGTTCTGAAATTAGGATTTCAATTTCTTTAATTCAAAGATCGTAAGCCCACCCCTGCAATGGGCTGCCTTCTTCCCAGGTAACTGCTGTCCGTGCGTCCGCCCCTCCCCCAGCCTCCTCCTTCCCAGGTTACTGCTGTCTGTCTGTCCCACCCAGCCTCCTCCTTCCCTCTGCTCCCATTCCCTTTTCTTTTCACTTTCATTTCCTTTTCTTTATTCTTTCCTGCCTTTTTCTCTCTCACAGTAAAATGTTTCGAAGGTCTATGATTCAACTGTTCACTCCAAGGTTTAGGTATGAGGCAGCATGTCACCCACCATAAGTAAAGTTTCACATTTAGAGCAAGGACAACTGTTAGTAAGTCATACTTAAACTGGCTCTTAACAATAACAACGGCAAAACAAAAACAAAAAACAGAAACAAAATTGATTTTATATGTTCAGAGCATTCCAAGTTTCATTGACTTTTACAAAAGAACGACAACAACAACAAACTCACAACTACAAAGCAGAGGGAACCAGATCCAAAATGAAACAAATTCACAAAAGTTTAATAAATATATTCACGGAAAATGCATGCCCTAAATAGTTGCATTCGTTGATTGATTTTGATCTCCTTTGGATCAAAATAATTCTTAAATGATTAAAATTTCATGGTATTGATTTTTATTTTGTTTCATTTATTTTCTTTGTCCTGTTCAGGAGAAAAAAAATGGCAAAGTCCTTTTGAGTATAGATTGATAAAATTAATTAACTTTTCCTTTATTCCAAAAAGGTCTCAAATAAATGCTTCCAATAGACATCAAAAAAGTGTCAATTAGAAATAATTACTTCTTATCAATCAGCAAGGCAATTAAAGTGACAATGCTTGAAATGATACTTATCTTAAAACTAATTCACAAGGCAACTAAATTATCTCCTAATTAACTTGCAGAGGGTGGGAAGATAGACTGTCCTGAGACAAAGATGAATTGAGGACCCCAATACCTCTTTATATTCCTGGACACCGGTTCACCTCCCAAGAACCTTTCCTCCTCAACACCCCCCTTCTCCCCCTCCCAAGCCAGACAAGAAACCTGGAAAGAAATAGATCCTTTCTGGTTGAATTTCCCTCTCTTTCCCAGGAGGCACCCAATTTTAGGTGTTTAAGGGCAGGCAATTCAGATGAGTTCTTTGATCTTCTCATCTGCCTCTAGAATAACAGTTTTTTTTTTTCAGGACTCAAGGAGGGACAGGTTCTCCGCAAGTTTTTCAGTGTTACTGTTAATGACAATCTGCTTGCTTTTTGCCAGACTCTCTTAGTCATAGAAACAGTATTATTTGCATTTCAATATTTAAGTGGAGCTTAATCATTTCTCACACATCTTTCAAAAAAAATTTTTTTTAATTTCTGCTTTTAGAGAAGTTTGTCCCCGGGTGCAACAAAAAATCCTGCGAGTTTAAAGGCCGCTCAGCCCAACGCTGACCTACAGATATCAAATCGTTCGCTCAAATCACGAACCATCCTGGAGAATGGTAAAAACTGTGAGGATGTTAAGACCTTTCTACAAGACTAGATTAGCCCGGGATGAGTGGCGGGTGGAAGGTGAGGGGCAGGCTGCCTCCGCCCAGGCCCCGGGGAAAACGAAACTTTTGCTAGGGCAGCTGGGATGGCCGTACAAGGGGGATACTGGCCTGGCTCTGTGGAAAACCCAGGACGCCTGCGCGCCACAGAAAACTTACACCCGCAGGCTCCGTGTGGCATTAGTGCAGAAACTGGGATGCCAACGGACTTGTGGACCAGCCGCTAAACCCAAAGAATGGGCCTTTCAAAACAAAACAAAACAAACAAACAAAAACAAAAAAAGAGAGGGTAGCTACGAATTCCTCTCTAAATATGGGACAGGGCATCAAATAAATGATCAGAAAGTCAGAGCATCTCAAGCTCAACACAGAGATCAGGAGAGAAATGCGGGACAGATTTAAACTCTTGGGATTCCATTAGGTATTTTCATCCTTTATAAAATCATAGTGTATGGATGAAAAAGTCCCTCTTCTCCTCTTTTTCGGTTTTATTTCTTCTTTTGTTTGGAGGAGGGAGAAGGGGCTCCTTCCACTTCCTCAGACAGAAAATTACCTAAGAGGGCAGGAGACAGCCGAGGAGCCACTCAACCCCAAGGTTGATCTTCTCCGAGCTGGTAGGAAAAGTGCCTTTCTTTAAGCAACTGGGGCAACTGTTGATTAAGAATGTAAGCACAGTGTGCCTTTACTATTTTCTTTTATTTTCGATTATTCTAATGAGTGTTTTTAGAACGAAAACAAGCCAATCAGGAGAAATTCTGACACCCCTTTTTCTTAGGCAGTGCGTTTGAGAAGAGTCTGGCTCATCCTGATTTAAGGTCTGTGAGTCCCCACTCTACTCAGGATGTCAGAGCAGAATAACCCGGGGGGGGGGGGGGGGGAGGGAAGCCTCGCTAGGGAAGTTGACAGCATCTAGACCCAAGACCTCCCTAGGCCTGGAAAACCACCCAACTCCTGGAGCGGGGGCGATGCATACGCTAGTTTGACTAAAGACTAAAGGAATACATTTTTGCCCTGCCCTTAGAAAGTGGCATAGGGGCACGCTAGGAGCTGCCAGATCAGGGGTACCAGGCAGCTTTGTTGGTGGCACCAGGGAGGAGCTGGGACGTCTCCATGTCGCAGTCCCTGTAAAACCGCTAGGGTCCCACTTTCGTGGGGAGTGAGCATCCTGCTGAATCCCCCACTGCTTTGCCATTGCAAAAGGCTTAGGAAACCTTTCCGCGCCCCCAGGGATGGGGTCGGGGGTTGGCGGTGTCCCTTCCAGTGCGGCATGGGCCCTCCAAACGGAGACTGCGCCTCACGGTCCGACCCTGGCGGCTAAATAGAGATCTCAGCCGAGCGGTGCGCGGGATCCGACCCTCCTTATTATAACAAATGTCCCGTTTGCTAAGCGCGACTTCATATTCGCAGAGAATTCATCTGAAATATCGATTTCCTCTCACTCCGCCGGCCCAAATCGATCGCGATGTGCCCTGGCCCCATAAATCGCTTTCCTCACGCCCGACCTGGCTCCATCCATCACCGCAGGCCGAGGCGTACCTCCGCCCCGCTGTCCTCTCTGACCGTGCGACTTGGTGGCGGCCATCCGCGGCACTCGCCAGCCTGAACTCTAGGAACCCTTCCCCCGGTACACCCCGGCCCGGGCCGCGGTTGAGCAGATCGGGCACAGCTGCAGGGAGCTCGGGAGCTCTGTAGGCCCAGGGCTGGGGCGCAGGTGGGAAGGAAAATGGGGATCTTTTGGCTGCCGGCGTTGTCTGCGCCAGCGGAAGCCCCGAGCCTGAGTCCACGCCTGGCTCAAGCCAGGTAGCAAAGAATTTAGTGCGCCACCGTTCCCAGGCTCCCAAATCCACAGACCCCAGACTCCTTTTCCCTTGGGTAGAGACAAACGGAGGTGGGGAGCGGTAGGGGAGTCCTGGGAAGAACTACGAGCACCCAGAGATCAAGAATTAAAGGACGCAGCAAGTCTAGAATCTACTTGGCCTAAGGCCTGTGAGCGTACAGGATGTCCACCCTAATAGGCTGTGCAAGATGGTTGTGGGGTGAAAAGAACAGCCCTTGTGACCCCACAAATAACCTCTCATGGCTTCCTGCAGTTCTCAGAAGCCAAGTCCGGGGAAGATTCAGTCGGGAAGAGGGGGACCCAAGAACTGGAGAGCAGCGAGTCAGTCCCTAGTGGAGAGCCAGGCCTGAGGCGCTCCCAACTATGTCCCCACACAGGTGGGTCCTGCCAGCCCAGAGCGGGAGCTGTCCCCCCTCCCCAAGCGCACCCGCGCGGCAATCCTGGCCCCTCTGTCGTCCTTACCGGATCTGATCGAGTTGTGAGGCATCGCCGGGGAGTCGCTCACAGCCTGCCGAACACTCAGCTTTCCTACGCAGGTCCTGGCAGCTCGGGCTGCCTCGCCGCTACCCTGCATATAGACCCAGGGCAAAGGACATGAGAATCAAGGCCCCAAACCCCCATCCCCTCCCCAAGCCAGGTTTTTTGACTCCCATTGAGTGTCAAGAGTAGGGATTTTGGGGTGAAGTGAGGCCAACCTCAGCGTGGCCTAGCAAATGTGCCTGTTGGATCCATGGTTAGGGGTGCGCCAAGGAAGCCCCAAACTCCAGCCCAGGTTCCCTGTCCCTCCATAGACTCTGCCTTATCCCACTTAACTTGAGAGGAAAAAGGTTAGTCTTCTTAGGACTATCTCCTTCCTCACAGGCCGGCTGTTTCCCAACCAGCTCCTTTCTAGCCCCTAGGCAACATACCTGGCCGGCTGGCCTCAGGCCCTTTCTGCCTGGGTCTGCCCCTGAGGGTGCCCAGGGCCCAGGCGTCTCTTCCTTCTGAAGTTTGCTCCCATCCACCTGGCATCGCCAGCCAGTTTTATCCCGGCGAGGCCCTGGGAGATGTGTCTGGCGAGGCTCTCAGGCCTCGGATTGGCTGGCTGGGTGCAGGGGGGTGAGGGAAGGGGAGGATTTTGCAAGGGGGACATGGCTGAGTGGACTCAGGAGTTAGAAACATTCGCTGAGCTTCTGTTTCCAAAGGGGAGAGAAGGCAGCCACGAATCCTAACTCAGCAGACCAGGAAATCCTGGGGAGTCTGAGGCTGTGGCGCTTTGGAAACACTCAGGGTCGCTGACCACCAGAGTGAGCTCAAGGTCACTCTGCAACCCCTCTCTTCCCCTGCCCACGGGAAAGGGACCTTTTCTTTTCTGAGTGAGAACTTTGGTCTGAGAGTGTGGGTCTTTAGGTAGAAGTCTGCCCATGAGGCTGCAGCAAGATGGCTTTACTCGCTGATGGCCCTCTCTACCTTCTGGGGCCACAGAGGCCTAGCCAGGTTAGGGGAGTGGTTGGCTACGCTAAGGCCATAGGGACTTTTCTCTCTTCTCCAGCATGCGCAGGCTCTAGCTCAGGCCTCTCTTTCATTCTTTGCAATGAGGACCTTGGGAGAAGAGTTTAAAGGGAGCCATTACAGCGTAGATTTCACCTCACCCTCTGCCTTAGGAAAGGGTAGTTTGGGCTGACCTGTGGCAAGGACACAGGAAGGTAGAAGACACCCTTTGGGAAAGAGTAAGAGGTGGCTCTGGCCGCCACTTCTATCTTTCTAGTTATCCTCTTTGATTCCAAATCACTGTACAAGGGGACACTGTGAGTGTGGGGGAGCAAATGTCCCAGAGGACCTACCGGCCAGTGAGGCATGCCCCATTTCCCAGCAGCAATCTCAGCGTCCATCTCTGGATTTCAGATTACAGCTGAGAGGACGGTCCTGTTGGGCAGGAGGGACTGTTCTGCCTTGAGGGCCAGAAGACCAAGCGGGGATGAGGAGGAAGCTAAGACAGGGGCAGAGGACACTGGTGATCAGGTAGATGCGTGTGCACACCTGTGCATGAAAACTCACAACTTTTTTAATTAAAAAAAGTTATTTCACTACAATCGGTCCTTTCTTGTATCCTAATTTAGAAGAAATGTAGTCATTCTGTGAAAAAGAGAATGTGTGTGTATAAATGTTCTTCACACCATTAAAGGACTTGAAAGGAAAGCATCTAGTGTATTATTGTTTTACATGCTTCTATATTGTTATTTGAGACAGCTCTGGGCATTGGCAGGTCCAGATCCCCTGACTCTACCATAATATCCTCCTGATGAGAGAAGATTCTGTGTAGCAGGACAGAAGTAGCTCCTGGTATGGGACCTAAAGACCCCACGGGCTGTCTGAAATGCCTTGCCTGCACAGTTTTGCAAACCTCAGAAGTTCTACCTAAGTCAAGGGTCTAATAACCATTAAAGCTAATAAATCTATTTGGTCAATACTTGCTTTTATTGACCAACAGAATAGTCTTGTTTTATTCCATATTTAGACCACAGCAAGTTATTACAATATTCTAGCATGAGACTGTAATGTGCACCTGAACACAGCTGCTTATCAAGGAAGAACTGGCCCACTTCCCCCCAGGCACCCTGCCTCAGGCTGCAGGTGACAGAGATAGCCAGGAGGACACTGAGCAGGCACACTAGAACCAACCAACAGTAAGAACACCGTGCCTTGTTTTATAAGTACAACTAGAAATCAGACCCTGGTCCCTCTGCACTTCCTGGTTTTCTGCAACCTAGGCAGAAGCAGGAACCCAGGTACCTAAATGTAGCACCTCTGGGGTCAGTCTCCTCTTTTGGAAAAGAACCAGTTTAAAAGACAGGTGTTTACTAAAACCTGTTCTTCAAGATTTTAAGTCTCAACCCTCTCTTTGACTTTAGTTAAAATTTCAAATTATATTTACATATTGACTTTCAGCTCAGTAAGAAATTAAAGAGTTCCTTTTAAAATACCAATACTACCTACCCCCACCTATTCGTCAGCTTGGCGTACATAAAGCCTTTCCCCAGAGTTATCAATCAACACCCTGTAGTCTACATCCAGTTACAAGTTTTTAATTTTGGGGGGAAGGGGGAGACAGGTTTTCTCTGTGTAGCCCTGGATGTCATGGAACTCACTCTGTAGACCAGGTTGGCCTCGAACTCAGAAATCCACATTCCCCTGCCTCCTGAAAGCTAGGATTAAAGGTGTTTGCCTTTCCCCCCTCCTATTTTTTTTTCAGTTACAAGTTTTATATTCTCTTTTCCCAAGAAAATCTAATTTGTTGTCAGTATTAAAATGCAATAATGAATAATGCTGATTGGCTTCTAAAAATTTGAGAAATCTGGCCACTATATTTCAGTCTGTGGAAATAAATATTCCTTTAGGCTTAGCCTTCCACTCGTTCCAGGTGAATGTGACAGTCCTATGCAGCAGTTGGAAACTTTTTGAGTTCCTGCAATATTCTAGGGCTGTAATCAAACATTGATCTGCGGAACTTTCAAAAATGGTCTTTTGGCACCATGGCTCTGCTAGTGGTGGGGTGGACTTTCTGAATTCTCCTAGTTGTGAGGTTTTCAGCACTAAACTGGAGCTGTCTTGGCAAACCAGGTTGAGTCAGTCATATTACCTGACTTGAGCCGAGGGGTTGGGACTTCTTCGTAACCAGCCCAGGGTTTCAGCTGAGTAGGGCACTAAGTACGGGTGGCTTATTGCCAGGGCGGGGTCCTGGTGCCCACCAGCTTAGGGAATGGACTCCTGGTACTTTCTCCAATGTACTCTTAGTGGTGCCCCAAATGCTTCAGCAGAGGAGGCCGGGAAGCTCATTTTCCCCTTTGATATGAAGGCTCTGAAGCTGCCTGCTCCATCTTCCTGGAGGACAGACATTAGGTCCCCACCCTCAGAGCCTGTCTCCGCCTACCTAATGAGTGTTCCAGCACCGAAGTGCATTCCTTAGGAGCAAGAGTGCTCTCTGCTCTTGTGAGGTGAGGGTTCCAGACCTGATTGTGTGGGATGGGAGCATGCCTTCTCTATGAGCCTGTTTCCTTCTGTGGGTTCGAGATGCAGTGAAGTAAAGAGAAAGGGTGGGCCTACCGTGCACTTTGTTGTGAGGATGAATAGACTTACAAATGTGAAAGCCCTTTGAAAACCAGCTAGGTACAAAAGTTAATTATTATTAGACAACAAAGGCAGAGGCAATACACCCAAGAAGGGCAGAGTTAAAACTCCTCTAGCATTTTCAGTAGACATCGGTTCCTTTAATCTTTCCCCCAAAGCATGATGAGTTTTTCAAAAGCCTCCTGAGTGAGAACCTCACGATAAAGAGGCCAGTGAGCATGCACTTGGGCGTGCAGATGCAGGTGATGGGGCTGCAGTGAGAGATCTCTACAAAGAGGGAAGCAGAGGGCCAGCGCCCTGGACTCTTTCAGTCTTCTAACTTCATGGCCTTCGTTTGCAGAGAGTAGATTGTGGCTTCTCACAGATCTCCCCCCAGGAACAAGCCCAATCCTGCCATGGTCTCTTGGGATTTCTACTCTGCCCTCACATTTTGGGGAGATGGCCAGCAGCCTGCCCTGGGGCCTCCTGGTGGCTGTGCCTGAGAATCAATCATTAATTATTCTGGTCCACTTCCCTGAGGCTTTCAAAACAGAAATAGAAATACAGGTCCTAGCAGGTGAGAGGAAAGGGGCCACAGGCCGGAAAGGCAGTTTGGAAAAATCCACCTGTGGCATTTATCCAGTGCGGAAGGTTGGGGATGTGACCTGGCATACATCCTTTGGTCTTTTGCCCATTTTATAGCCCCGTGGCAGCATCTACCTTAGCTGCATGAGAGGAGCCCCATGCTCCTGGGGCTGAATGAGAAAAATCCTCACTGGAAGCAGGGAAGGGAGAAATGACTAAAGGAGTCACAGAAGAGCGAGAGGGGAAACACTTGTTCCCCTCCACTAGTAATAGTTTTTAAAATCACAAACAATGAGCTAGAAACTTTTTGTAATCTGCTTTGAAAAAAACGAGAAAACTGAGTGTACAGGAGCTATTGTGCCCACGGGCACCCTGCTGGCAGGACCAAATAAGCTCTGCTGACCCTGGCCTTGTATTAGGCGCTGGCAAGCCTGCTCATTCCAACCTGGCTCCTCCCTCTTCCCAGCACCTTCTATTCTCCCATTAGGAAGAAGGTTTCTGGAAGCCAGGGTGTGGCCGGAATGAGGTCAGACCCCATGGTGGGAACACAGCCCTGCCAGAGATGGAGAGCAGGCAGCTCAGCGAAGAGGAATGCCCTCCCCTGGCTGGGACCCTGTGACCCAGCCTAGAAGAGCAGAAGGCAGATCACAGGAATCCTCCTACCCATTCCAAGTCACCAAGTGGGCTACCTTTCTGACAGCTGTTCTTGGGGACATGCCAAGGAAAAAACCCAGGGCCAGGGCTGGCTCTATCCCCTGTGGGCCTGGAATGCCAGAGGTTCCCTCTATTAGGTGAGACAGAGGAGGGTCAGCTCTCCCCAGTCCCTGGCAGTCCCAGGTACTGACTGAGGGACATCAATCTTAGTGGGGCGGGTGAGTGGAGGTGTGTGAGGAGCTCACAGTAAAAACAGTATTCAGGACATCTAGCCTGACTCTTGTCCCCAAACTCTCAACATTGTCCTCTGAAAATTTTCTGGTACATTCTGAACAGAACAAGCTAAGTTGCTCTGTCTATTCCCCGGTGGACCTAGGCTCTTTTCAACAGCCACTGCCTTTGCTGTGCCCGGAGGATCCGCCCTGAGTTAAGACCTGAGACTTTAGTTTGCCTCTTTCTTTTCTGATCATTTCCCTTGCTACTTACGGATTTTGTACTAGAGTGGATAGAGCATCATCTTGAGAAAATAAAGTATGGAATCCTTGTGATAAGGTAGTTGTTGCCTCTGTTCCTTGCTAAGTGTTTCTAAATGCCAGTACTACTGAATACTCTATAGTATCTATTACAATACTCAGTGAAGTCAGTGTCAGGAGGCACCTAGGACATAGACCTTGCTCTGGGTCACTCCGCTGTTGAACCTTGGTCTGCTCTCAGATACAGCTAATCCCAGTCCAGTGCGGTTCCTTTACCTCATGTTAATGTTAAGGCATGAATAGTAGCCATGACTCCAAAAAAGCTCTTGGGCTAAACTCAAAAGCAAAGCAGATAGTATGTGCCAGTTTCAGGGACCCTTGGCATTGGGAGGCAGCTTTGTCCATAGCGCTGAGGCCTATATTCTGTGGGCTGTCAGAGAGGCTGTGGGCAGAATGAGAAGAGCCCAGGGCTGTGTGTGGGGCGGGATTACTTCCCACCTGAAGACTGGCAGCGTCCACACAGCACAGATATCACAGACATTTGTTTGAAAACTCAGTCACCCACCTGCCTTTTCCTAAATGTTGTTTGAAAGCCTTTCTGATTTTAGGCATTTCTGATTTAGGAGAATTTCCTATTCTTGGCCCAAATGCCCTTCCTCCGAGCTCCATGCTGTGTCCTGCAGCCCTGGTTGCTTCTTTTTATTTTGTCACATTCCCATCATGGATTTGTCTGTCAGTTCATGTCCTTCCTTCCTTCCTTCCTTCCTTCCTTCCTTCCTTCCTTCCTTCCTTCCTTCCTTCCTTCCTTCCTTTCTTCTTCCCTTCCTCTTTTTCAAGAAAAATCACTTCCCTCAAGCTCAGCCCAGAAAAGGACGGAGGACCTGGGTACAAATGGCTCAGATGTGAGTGAGCTGTGTCTCCCCCTACTCTCTGGGCATCTGCAGGGCTCAGGTCTCTGCTCTCCATCCCTCATGCCCACATTGGTGAGCAGAGCCTGCTCTGTCATCTGCAGCCAGGTATGTGTGTGTGTGTGTGTGTGTGTGTGAGTGTGTGTACTAAGATGTTTATACAGGTGCCTGTGGAGGTTAGAAGACAGTGTTGGGTCCCACCAGAGGTGGGTTACAGGTGTTTGTAAGCTTCCTAATATACCGTGAGGTGTATGTATAGTGTTATATGTGTGGTACAGAATGGGTCTATAAAAGTATAAAACCAAGTACTTTAGTGTGTGTGATGTGTTGTGCCTGTGTGGTATGTATATGTTCTGTGTATGTTTGTATATGTGGTATAGATATGTAAATTGTATTCTTGGGCATATGGTACAGAGCATGTATATGTATGTTCATATAGTGGAGTTTGTGGGGTAGTATGTGTTTGGTATAGTGGTATATGTAGTGGAGGGTCTGTATGTTAGCATGTGATATAGCAGGGTATATGTGGTATGTATGTGGTAGTAATCTGTGAGTATATGAGATGAGTCACATGTGATATGGAGTATGTGTATGTAGTATGGTAAGGTTAGGCAGGAGCTGTATATGAATACATACAAAATGGAGTATGTGTGGTGGGTGTACGGTATGTGCAGTGTGTGAGTAGTGGGGTGTGTGTAGGGTATCATGTATAAAATGATGGAGTATGTGTTTGGTATGAATAATGTAAATAATGTGTGTGCATACATGTGGTGTAATGATGGAGTGTGTGCAGCGTGGTGGAGGGAGAGAGTGGTGTCTTTGTGGTATGTATGTGGTGGAGAATGCATAGGGCATGTGTAGTATTATGAGGCATTTGTGTGATATGAGTAATGTGTATGGTATGGCGGGTGTATGTGGTGACATTTGGGGGATGTTTGGAAGGTATACAGGGTTAGGTCATGGGTCCCTGGAGTTAAGGAGTTTGGACTTTGTACTAAGAGAAGAGAGATTTTAGTGCAGGAAAAGGAGAGAATATATTTGGATTTTAGAAAGTTCTTCCTTGGGGGCTGGAGAGAATGCTCAGTGGTTAAGAGTTAAGAGAGTGGCTAAGACTGCTCTTCCAAAGGTACTGAGATCAAATCCCAGCAACCATATGG